>NC_077227.1:383997917-385474167 GCF_027887165.1 Monodelphis domestica | reverse complement strand
ATATCAGATTGGCCAAGATAACTAAAGTAGAAAATAATAATTATAAAAGGCTATATAGAAGGAAAGGGAACAAGCCCACTAAAATATACATGCTCTTTCACCTAGGGGTATTACTGTAAGGCACGTATTTCATAGAACTTAAAGACAGATGGAAAGGATGAAGATAAGCAAGGATATTCACAGCAACACATTTTTTGTCAAAAAAAATTAAAAACAAATTATCCATCTCTTGGGAAACTGTGTGAAGTAATCATGATATATGAATGTTATAGGAATTTTGTTCCATAAGAAATAAGGAATAAGATATAGTCAGAGAAATCTGGGAAGATTAATCTTAAGTGATGAAGATGCACATCAGTAGAATTAAAAAAAAAAAAAACAATTTATGTCATGACAGCAAAAACGCAAGAAGAAACAATTCTGAACTCTGACCAAAAAGGGTCTAATCATAATTTCAAAAGCCAAATGATGAAACATGCCCTCTACCTCTTGTCAGAGGAGTAGACCTTTGTTTGCATTAACAGATATGGTTATTGTGTTGATTTGTTATTTTTGTTGGACTGGGCTTTTTTCAGGGGGGCTGTACAGATCTGTTATAAATATCCATTTTTATGAGGTGAGAGGCAGAGAAAGTCAGTGGGTAGAAGTAGGCATGAGGAAAAGAATTTCAACAAAATAACTTTTAAAGTTTATAGAGTGGGGGTGGGGGCAGCTGGTTAGCTCAGTGGATTGAGAGCAGGGCCTGGAGATGGTGGAGGGTCCTGGGTTCAAATCTAGCCTCAGACACTTCCCAGCTGTGTGACCCTGGGTAAGTCATTTAACCCCACATTGCCTATTCCATCACATATAAATGTCTATACCATATATTTCAAGAGTTCTAAAGGAAAAATCAAATTTAAAAATGGATCACAATAATATCTTATAAAAGATTCAATTGGTTCCACTATTTTTTAAAAATTCTCATTCAATTCACTAAAATTAAAAGATTAAAAGAAGCTTCTAAGGGAAAAAGAGTTTAAATTTGAAAGTTCTTATGTAGTCATAATTACTAATTTTTTCACCTATAGTAAAAAGAGTTTGTTCCCATTTGATTTGATCATTTGTTTTGTGGTTCTTTGGGAGAGGAAACACCAGTACAAAAGATTGTCTCCAGCATGAAAGGGGATGGCACAAAGAAAAATGTAATATGGAAACTGTTTGGTCTTTGGGGGCAGTGACCTAGGATACTAGCAGTAGATAAATTTTGACTTACAGTCAGGTTGGGGAGAAGCGATCTGCTGCCAGATGTCCATGCTATGAGGCCAAGCCCCATTAATGACAAACAGGCCAGGAATGACAAGAATATAATAGAAAGGGGAGAGCAGATGGGTCGCTCAGTGGATGGAGAGCCAGACCTAGAGACAGGAGGTCCTGGGTTCAAGTCTGACCTCAGACACTTCCCAGCTGTGTGACCCTGGGCAAGTCACTTACCCCCATTGCCTAGCCCTTACCACTCTTCTGCCTTGGAAGCAATACATAGTATTAATTCTAAGAAAGAAGGTATAGGGTTTTGTTTTTTTAATAATATAAAAGGAAATGACTCAAAAGGGAATTTCAAGGAAACAGATAACAGCAGTTAGCCTTGGGACAAAAAGCCATCATCACTCAAATTGTTCATCATGTCTAAGACCTGCAGCATTTCATCACCCAGCTCATAAGAGTTTCCCAAAGAATAGATGATGGGAGAAAAGAGTCTTACATACGCTGGGCGTCACTCAGGTGAACATTCCCAGAACCATACTGCTCTGTCACAACTAGACCTCACCCGGTTCCCTTGCTCTCCCTCCTACCACACCATAGAGCTCTGATGCCTCCATAGAAGGCCTCACTAGGGAACATCTACTCATAATTCTGGAATAAGGCTTCTTTCACAAACTTCTTATAAGCAGCCTCAGAACCGAGTCTGACACTAACTCACTATCACTTCATCTCTAGGAACCTTGATTTCTGTCACAGATAATAAAAGCAGCCAGGCCTGTAAAACTGTCTCATCCTCCATGATTATTAAGCCTAGGGTTGGACCTTTCACACATTTCCAAATACTCTGTTAGAACATTTTCAGTGTCAGAGAGATCGTTCAGTCCTGGCAAGTAGCAGGAAATAATGAGGAAAACTCATTCATTCCGAGTCATTCTGAGTCAGAAAATTTCAGTTCAAGTCTGGGTAGGTACTACCATCTACAAACTATGAAACTCTAATGACATCATTTAAATGCCTTCTACTAGTTGTCTCATTCACAAAAACTCCATATGGAAGAGAGTTTCTACTCACAAGTACATTGTAAGGAGGCAAATGAGGTCATTTACCTAGAGCACTGTGTCAGCTGTAATTATATAAACATTACTGATTCATGTATTTTAAACCAGACTAGAACAAGATTTTATGACAGGTCTTACAACTCTAGTGAATATCCCTTCATTTCTTTAAGCTCCAGAAAAGCATATTCATAAGGAAGTCATTCAGAAGTCATTCACTTATGCAAGCTGGTTTCATAATCAAGGTTCATTCCTACCTATATATAATGCTGGTTCCAGAGAAGGTGAGGCCAGAACAGCAGCTCACTTTTATTCACTTCTCTTCACTCACCTTGGCGATACTTACACCATGAAAGCAGTGGCTTTTTGCCTGTTCTTAATGCTCGTTCTGATATCCAACTTTAGTGAGTATCTCTATCCTGATCTGGTCCTAATCCTTGACAGTAGTTGTCAGAGAATCCAAGCATAAAAACATCTGGAGATGGGCAGGCTTCTTCTTCAGAATAAATCCTTAAAAAGAAATACATTTACTTGTTGGGCTTGTCAAGAGAAATTATGCAATGTCGGGACTAGGAGAGACCTTTGGAGACAGAACTGAGAATAGAAGAGTTCTAAGGGACCTCAGAATATAATAACAAATAATAAATATTGAGGGAGGCTCATAGATTATAACATGTTAGTACAGGAAGAGATAATAAAAAATGTGGAATAGAATTTTGAATTAATGTAAGAGCTATAAATAGACTTAGAAGACAGAATGTAAACTCTTAAAGATCCTAATTAAAGAGTTAGAAACTGAGGAAGGAGTAAGGTAGGGTAAAAGAAGTTATTTCCTTCCTTTATAAAACATATATTTACACTAGAGGAAATATCCTAAGGTTTGGGGGGGGGGGGGAAAGCAGGAGTATTATTGGGTCAGTCAGGGAACAATTTAATCATTTTGTCTTCTTTATTTTTATTCCAGATGTGGAGTCAGTCTCAAAAAACACAGTAAGTCTCTTTTCCCTCAATCCTCAACTCTTTTTCTATAGTATTTCTATTTTCTAATGCCATTGCATTTCACATGAATATGGTCCAAAAGTTAAACTGAATTATTATGAAGGAAAACCATTGCAAAATATAGTAGATACAAGGGCTCATTCTCATACTGCATTCTGGATCATCCTAATGGAATGTTGTCCAAATGTAAATTTTACAGTCATTTTCTGAATGAGAAGAAACCAAGACTACAAGGGCCGGAAGGCAAGAAAATCTCTAGATATGATAGGAGAAGCTCCAGGTCAAAAAAGCAAAAAGCAATTTTATGGTGGCTTCTAACCTATAAAAACTGTCTACCAACAAAGATCAGTAATTTGGCTATAATGTATAAATATTGAGATTTCTCAGAATCACAAGAAGCTAAGTGACTTGTCAATATGATGATACAACTTAAAGAGGCAGGTCTTGAATCCAGATCTCCTTGCCTTCAAATCTGCCCAGCTATTTATTCTGCTATGCTGCCTCTTAATCTGCAAACTGTATGAAGTTCATAAATATCTGATAAATAGAAGATTAGAACCCTGGAGACAAGAATTAACCCTAATTCATGATTATAAAATGCAGGGAATGAGGAATGGGGGGAAGTAATGTCAGGAACTTTGCATTGAAATTCTAGGGTATGATATTCAATTTATCCAGATCATTTTCCTTTCCAGTCCAAGGGACTGGTGCATTCTCAGATTTTCAAAATCTAATTTTGCAAAAATTGTATGAACCAATTTTTCAGGTTGACTGCACTGGTTTTAAAAAATTACCATCAGAAGAGGAAAGAGTCTGTACTCTAGAATATATGCCAATATGTGGTTCAGATGGGAAAACATATTCCAATAGATGTCATTTCTGCTCTTCTGTAAAGTAAGTACAAACACCAAATGGAAAGAAAGAGAATTAATCCGAGTAGGAAAAGAGGGAGTTGAGTGGTGAACACAATGCAAATGTATTCCCAAATGACTGAAATGATCAGGGCCTAAGCTCAGTGTACTGAAAGAAAACCCCAACAAGCAGATGAAGATATATACTCCCAGCCAGATGATCTACAACACCCTGTGCCACAACTGCTCCCTCCTTACCCTACCTCTATATGAACTGATATCTCCATATTAAAAATAAGGAAACCAGTACTTAAGAGGTAAAGAGAAATATCTAAAGTCTGAAAGGTGGTGAGAGCCCAATGTTCTATTATAGCATATTATCTCTATCCATGGGGCTGAATATGGACAAGTCTCTTCAGTTCTTTGGACCTCGATTTCCTTATGGAAGAAATTAGTGCAAAAAAATTAATTAGATAGTATGATCAACTATATTGAGCTAAGACTCAATGAACTAGTTGCATAACTTTAGAGAAGTCACTCAGACACTCTCTAAGATTTTTCATCTAAAAATGATTAGATTCCTTAAGACCTTTCAACTTTAAAATGATATTCCTCTGACCTTTCTTCTTAATGGCATCCATATTTGTTCAGATATCCTCTCCTCCAACACCATCATAGTAATAGGTTCCTAGCATTCATTCTGTACATCAATTTAATTGCCAAATATGGGTACACATATATGAATGACAAAGTATATATATATATATATTTGCATATATATAGATGTTTCTGTTTCATATTTCTTTCTCAGTTGATCATGTTTCCTTCAAGAGATTTATGTCTCATTTTTGACTAATATCTCTATCTTTAAACTTTACCATGTCTTTCTATACCTCCACTAAAGAGATCCTATGTTGCCTTATTATGGCAAGGAAGTGGATTTGAATTCCCAAAGTCTATAATAGGTGTGTAGAAAGTTTTGGCCAGGTTTTACCAATGTAGAAAGTCTTTGAGTATGAGTTCCCTTACAAATTCTGTCATGGGAGACTTGCTTACCTAATTTACAAAAAGTCCATCATCAGAAGGCTGTCTATAGGTGATGGATTTCCCTTGGTCATATTAATTCATCAAGAATGGCTACAAAGACTTGAAATGATTGGGACCTAATTCAGTAGAGGGAGGTCTTAAACAGAAAAAGAAAATTATAGAATGTATTTCAGAAGCATTGTTTTCTATAACTCCTAATATTAAAAAAAAGGTGGAGCAAAGATCTGATGTTAACTGACTGATAAATAACCATCAACTATGGCCCCTCTAATAGAAATAGCATTTGACTTCAGATGACTGATAGTGAGGCATCTCTGCTCTCTCTCCACAGAGTGTTGGTGGACTATAATTGTGACTTTATATATTTATATATATATATACAAATATATATATGAAGACATAATCATAATGAATGTGTTGCTTTCTTTGGGATTTTTTTCTGAATTTAATTATTAGGAATCATTCTACAGCTAGTAAGAGGGCTGGTGGGTGGAGAGACAATGAGAAAGGATAATGAACATTTAGAGAACAAATCAGGACTCAGTAAGTTTTCTGGGGGTGTTTAATAAATGAAAGCAATACAATATTAAATAAAGATGGAATCTCAGTGTGAAAAGTAATGTCAGATATCACTTAATCCTGCTTTTACCAAGTTTATGAATCTGTTCTGTAATATCACTGCAGATTGTTCATCTTATTTCGATTTAAACATTGCCTGTCACAGGGAGTTCATCACCTCCCAAAGCTATTCTATTGTTCTCTTTTCTGCAGAGAATTAGTTTTTCTCTAAAGGTCATTTCTACATTCTAAGGTTTGATATCAGAAAATGGACTTGTAGGTAATCCTCAATTACTTTTCTTTTCTACTCCCACAGGAAAAGCAATGACAAAATCAAATTTGCACATACGGGGGAGTGTGGAGTTAAAGCACCAACTCCAAAACATCTTCTTCAAATGCTTTTCTCTCCTGCTAGAAGATGATGCACAAGATATCTGCAGAAGATTGTCTTTCATAATGCTGAGTCTTCAATTTTGCTTGTAGTACTATTACTTGTAGAATAAAGGAAACTGCATAAACATTTTTGTCTAAATTCTATTAGAAGAAAAAGTAAACAAGGAACCTCAGGAGTAGTAAGGTATCAAATGTCACAATAGGATTGGAACCAGGAATATTCTACTTGGAAAAGACTTGATATTGAGGAGAAAGGTGGGACAGTATATTGGCTTCAAAACTATCAAGGAATTACATATTTTTCTGCTTGGTTCCAGAGAAAAGGACTTGCACAATCTCAGCAGGGATGGTCAAGGGGCAGTGCTTTTTTACAAGGAAGAGAATTTCAGCTTGATATGGAATGTGCTGTTATAGGAGGGAGTAATATTTGTACCCAGAATTTTTCAAGTAGATGCCAGATGACCATTTGCTAGGGATTTTTAAATAGGATTTTTCTCTCATTTATGAAGTGAGTTGGAGTAAATGACTTTTTAGAAAGCATACAGGCAGACAGACAGACAGACTGGCAGGCAAACAGGCAGATATAGAGACAGAGAGAGAGAGAGAGAGAGAAATAGATTGCAAAGGAGGAATTTTTATGCTCAGTAATGCATATTGTTACAATGATTTTTTTTTACTTTTCAGTGAAGTAGTGAAGAGAAAGGAAAGAATTTCATTCATTGTTTATGTTTTAAAATAATAAAATAGAGAGAAATAAAAGGAAAATAAATAAAAAAAATAAAGCCTATGAGTTTAAGATTTTGAGTGGATGCAGACCCATAAAATGCTGTGAAACTAATAAATTTCCTAAAGACCCCTCTAAGAAAGGAAGGTGCTTTATAAAGATCAGGAAACTGAGGCCTAAACAGGTTTAAACATGAACAGATGGAGACAAAATTAAAGAACAATCTACCAGTAAAATTAAATTTTTCTAAATTTAGAGGGAATATTTTCATATATAATCCAGGGGTCCCAAGCTTCCCTATTAACTGGCAAGGCTATAATAAAAAAAATAGAAGATAGAGTAGTTACATGAACCCCACTTTTTAACAGATACAATACTTTCAATATCAAAGGGATAATCAACATCAAAATATTAATTATACATCATGTTAGAATCCCATACAGATTACATGTGACTACCTACTATTTCTTTAGCACATTTTAGGGAGACTTAAAGAAAGTAAAAATGAGAAACAAAGGGATAGGAGAAAAGGAATGCAAATGGGCAAAGCAAAAGAGAGAGGAAAGTACCTCCAGTATGGTACTTAGGTATTTACCCCAATTTGAACCATTTACTGTGTGATTTTGATCAAGTAGTTTCACTTCCCAGGGTTTCCATATCCCATATCTATAAAATGAAAGAGATGAATGAAACTTCTAAGATCCTTTTTAGTTCTACAAGTCTATGACTGGAATTTTATAAGTTCACAACACTGACTTTTCTATCGCTTGGGAAACTCAGGTGATCCAGAGGGAGATGGAAAGATACAAGGCAACAGGTTATACCACATTACCAATGATGACTTTCCTTTTTTTCCCTTCTGGGTGGCTGTATTTTCTTTGTTTCTTTCTTTTTTTAATTAATAGATTAAATTACAAGTATCTCAGGTCATCCCTATTCTCCCCACACCATAGAAGGCATCATTCAGGAAAAAAATATATATACATATACACAAAAGACATCATATATATGATGTCTTTTGTGTTTCCAGTTTCCAGGTCTTTCTCTGGAGGTGAGCATTCGAGAGTTATTCTTCAAATATTAAATCTGTAGCAAACATATGATATTCTCTTAGTTCTATTCATTTCATACTTCATTATCTTATGTAGTTCTTTTTTTTTAATTAATGTGAGCATCATTTCTTATGGCACAGTAGTATTCTATCACAATTATATCCCACAATTTATTTAGTCATTCCCCAATTGATTGATATCCCCTTGATTTTCAGTTCTTTGTCAAAGAGAGCTGCTATAAATATTTTGAAACCTATAGATTCTTTTCCTCTTTCCCTGATGTCCCTGGAAAATTATAAGGATAATTTAGGGTTGTGACCTACTCTAAATTTGATTTTTGGTTGCCAGGGGATATCCCATATAAAATACCCAAGTCAGTTTGGAAATATATGGTGGCTTAATCAATATATAGGGAAGAAATCAAGGAGAAGAGACAGGGAAAAGTATAGGATTTCTCCCGCCCAGCCTGTGCCAGGTGAGCCATGAGGTCCTTGAAGATTAGAGGCTTTCTCTAAGAGGATAATGTTTTGAAGATAAAGGAGAGAAAAATCAGCCTAACTCTGAGAGATCTCAGAGAAGAGCCTCACTGAACTAGGTTACTAGTATACACCTCCAGTATGGTATCAAGGAAAACTCACCACTAAAACCTGGCAATAGCAGCTGCCACACCAAGATAGCCAGCTGCCTCCAGCCACCTCTCTGCTGTCAAAGAGGCCCGAGAGAGGAAGTGACACAAAATATATAGATGATTTTACATCACTTTCCTGTGTCTCACCTGTACCAATGGTAGCTTAAGCTTGACTTAGGACAGCCCAGAGGTCTTTCAGCTGTTTCTGATTTGTCATTTGCTAGCACATGTCTATCATAGACCATCCTCCTAGATACTTAATCCTTAAATATGGGTGTAGACAGTCCTGATTTTGTTAGACTAAGTAGGGTGGAGTGATCTAAAGTTCACAAAATAGACCCAGCAATGATATCAATGACAGGTTTCTGCATAAGAAATGACATGAAAACATTATCAAGGTCATATGATCAATGAGATAACAGCTCAAGTGCTACATTGCTATACTCCAATGATATTTATTAAAAGCAGAGTCAAAACATGTCTTTGACGGATCTTTTAAAAGATTTGGAAAAGATTTTCATAAGAACATAAGGCATTAGGGTCACTGGGTGGCTCAGTGGATAGAGAACCAGGTCTAGAGATGGGAGCTCTAGGATTCAAATGTGACCTCAGATACTTCCTAGCTGTGTGACCCTGGGCAAATCACTTAACCACCCTTTTCTGTCCCTTATCATTCTTCTGTCTTGGAACTAATACTTCTGATAATTAAAATTATTTGGAGGCTATATTTCAAAATTTTATAATGTTAACTTATTAAAAATAGACGGCTTACTATAATCCAACTAGCCATGAATGCCCTCTACTCTCAAACAGACTCCATAGAATTCACAGTGGGTGAGAAACCCACATAGACAGCAGAGAGCAAAGCCTGGCCCAAGCAACTGGATCCATGCTGTTGGGCAAGCTAATATATATCCCTTCTGACATCATCATCTAGTCCTTCTCTGGGTCATTCTAAAAGGTTTCTCATTGAATGTCATGAGACTTCATCCCAAGAAGTTGTGGGTCTTCCAGATTCCAAGATACCCTCTTCCTCCCATTCATGTGGCTGTTTAGTGCATATGCATTCTTATGATCATGGCATCTGCCTAGCTGATTCAATTACATAGATCGTGGTCATTTGGGCTTGCTTATAATCACATTTTCTCCAACAAAGACAAAATATCTAGACAAAAGAAGGGAGGACCCAACATAGGCTCAGGGAGAGACAGCTTGAGCTGTAGCCCTAAAATCAAATTAAAATTTAAAATCAAAAGGCTTTTTGAGGGACCAAAGGAATAAAACTTAACATCAACTTCCACAACTTAGTATTGATTCTAAGATGGAAAGAAGGGGGTTAAAACAAAAAGAAAAACATGGCAAGAAGGGAGTAAAATCTACATTATGAAGAGTACCTATAAAATGAAATCACATTTAAAATCAAACATCTAGTTATTTAAGTTTGCAATCTTAGAGTCATTTTCAATATTTTTATTGAACTTCACTCCCCAAATCTAATCAGTTGCCAAGTTCTGTTGATTTTATTTCAATTCAAAAAACATTTATAAAGTGCCTACTATTGTATAATTAAAAATATTTGAACTCCTCCCAGAATTCTTTTCTTGTCCCAAGAATCCTTTTCCCTTCATTCACATTTGCATTTGTTACATGTGTATATAATTTTGTGGCTCCTCCCTCTGGCTCTTTTTTTCCAACAAGGCTGAGTGAGCTCTTTCTGTTTCTCTAGCCTTTTATTTTCCTTTTTTTTTTGCATCAAGATATTATAAATAAATCTCACTAAATATAATACTTGGCGTATCTTGGATATTAATCTTAAAATCTACATTTGGCTACCTGCAAAGGGATAGAATTACCAAAAAATATTTTTTAAGCCTTAGGGGAAAAAAAGAATAGAAAGCAGATAAACTTTGAAAAGCCACAGCTTCTCTCATGCTGCTTCTGGTGTCCCATTGCTTGTTCCTGCCTCCTTTGTCATCTGTTTGTTTTTTGTGGGCCACCCTGCCACCTACTTTCTTTGAATGGCTTTTCTGGGAGCTAATTGGATACCTTGCAGTTGATAGCTTCACTAATCTTAAGATCAGATGGGAAATCAATCTTTTTACACTCTCTTGTCATTTTGACCTCCCCAGTTTCTATACCAAACCCAATATGAGATTCATCAACACTATGTTCAATGTGGGTATGAGGAACTCCAAAGGTGTGACAAAAGAAATGAAAATGGATGATAAATACTGGGGAGGAGAATGAACCTTAAAGAAATCTGAAAGTTTATTGGTGTTAACTTTTTGAGTTTTTTATCCCCTCTATAACAGTGAAGAAGACTATTGGATTGGAAAGAAGGACTTTTAAATTCACTGCCTGTCATGCTTATTGTATTTGCTGATTATTTTAAAGTTTAATTTTTTTAAGTTCATCTATTAATCTAATCAATATCTTTCTGTTACACTGAATAATTTTAAGCTACTGTTTTGCCTATTAGATATATTCTGTTACATTACTTTGATTGGTACCTTTCCCCTATGACTGTACTGAACAAATTATCATTGTACAAGCCCACAGTCGTCTTGCACAAACTCTTTTCAGTAGCAAAACCATAACTCCTTAGGTATGTTGGATTTGTCATTCCATTTTGTCATTCCAATGTCATCCATTGAGGTCACATATTGCTAATAAAGCCTTTTGTTCCTTTTTGCCTTTGTTAATTGTCACATAGATCGTGATGAATGGACTCATCATCAGTTAAGTTCAAGCTCTCATTGTCTTTTTTCTACCTTTTAAAAATATTTTATTAGCCCAATCACTTGTAATAATAATTTTAACATGTTTTCTGAAATTATAAGATCAGAATTATGTCCCTCCCTCTTACCCTTACCTACCTCCCTGAGATAATAAGCAATTTGATCAGGGTTATAAATGTATGATCAATGCAAAACATATTTCCATGTTGGTCGTGTTGTGAGAAAATACTCTTATGAAGTCAAAATTCCAAAATAAAAACATTTCCAAATTAAGTTTAAAATATTATGCTTTGATCTGTATTCAGACTCCCATTAGTTCTTTCTTCTAGAGATGAATAACACTTTGTCATAAGTCCTTTAGAATTGTTTTAGATAATTGCATTGATGAGAATAGCTATGTATTTGACAGTTCTTCATTGTATAATTTTGCCATTATTGTGTTAATGTTCTCCTGGTTTTGCTTGCTTTGCTCTTCATCAATTCATGTCGATCTTTCTAGATTTTTTCTGAAAACATCTCATTTCTTATAGCAAAATAATATTCTAACATACTTATATACCCCAATTTATTCAGTCATCCCCCATTTGATAGGCATCTATCCAATTGAGTTTTTCTCACATCCCTTCCAACATTTATAACTTTCCTTTACTGTCATATTAGCCAATCAGATAAGTATGAAGTAGTATCTCAGAATTGTTTTATTTGAATTTTTCTATTTAATAATAACTTAGAACTTTTTTTGTAAGATTATAGATAACTTTTACTTCTTCAGCACAACACAAAACTGTCTATGGATCATTTTTCTATTGGGGAATAACTTGTATTTTTATAAATCTGATTCAATTCTCTTTGTATTTGAGAGATGAGTCCTTTATCTGAGAAATTCTCTGTAAATTTTTTCCCAGTTTGTTGTTTTCCTTTTAATCTTGGTTGCATTAGTTTTATTTATACAAAAATCTTAAAATTTGACATAATAAAAATCATCCATTTTATATATTATAATGTTCTCTATCTCTTGTTTAGTCATAAATTTTTCCCTTAACCATAGATCTGACAAATAAACTATTCCATGCTCCCCTAATTTACTTATGGTATCACCCTTTCTGTCTAAATCAAATACTCATTTTAACTTTATCTTGTTATATGGTAGAAGATGTTGATATATTTCTAGCTTCTGTCATATTTTTTTTAGTTTATCTGACAGATTGTCAGATAGTGAGATCTATGGATTTATCAAACACTACATTGCTGTGGTCATTTACAATTATATATTGTATATCTATTCTATTCCACTGATTCACCATTCTATTTTTTGCCAGGATCAGATTATTTTGATAAGTGCTTTGAGTTTGAAATCTGGTACAGCTAAGCCATCTTCCTTATTTTTTTTTATTAATTCCTTTGATATTTTTGACCTTTTGTTCCTCCAGGTGAAATTTTTCATTATCTTTTCCAGTTTTATAAAATAATTTTTGGTAGTTTGGTAAAACACACAAAATATTTTTATAAATATTCTCTTCTTTGTTTTGTTTCTCAATACCTTATGAGGAAGGAAAGAAAAGAAATATCTTTGTTTTATAGAGTAGATAGCTAAGGCCCAGATAGGTAAAATAATAACTTGGGTAACTTTTTCTAACATTTTAAGCAATTATTTGTACACATTATCAAAATGTTATAAAGAAGGAATACTATATCTTAAATATGAAAATTTTAATGTGAATCTTGGCTCTACCATCAACCATGTCCATGTTCAAGTGACTTCAGATCTCTTTAATTTCACTTTCCTCATCCTTAAAATCAGAGGGTTGGATTAAATGATTTCTAACATTATTTCCCATGCTATCAATCTATGTTGTAAGTCTCCATCCAGTTCTATATCTCATTTATTTATGAGTTATTCTTTTGCCAGTTTCTTCTTTCCCCAGTATCCCTGAGGTTTCTGTCTTTTTTCTTCTGGGAGGGATAAAACTCTTACCTTTCCTAAAATCACATTAGTTGTAGTAGAAATCAATAATTTATTTGGGTCTTATATACGAAAAAGGGAAATAAAAAATAGGCCATATCATATTGTTCAAATTTATGGAGAAAGGAGAAATGACTTACTAAGTAGAAACACATAAAAAAGAATACTAATTAAGCATTTAAAAGTCAACCACAGAGGAATAGTGGAGCAATACAGATGCAGTGGGGGACAACCACAAAAATATTCTGCAACCCTTTTCTTTTTTTTTATTTTCAGAGGGGTTCTTTTTTTTAAATTTCATTTCATTATATGATTTAGAATATTTTTCCAGGTTTACAAATCATGTTCTTTCCCTCCCCTCCCCCACCCCCTTCCCCTATCTGATGGAAAATTCCATTGAGTTTAACATGTGTCATTGATCAAGACCTATTAATATTTGCACTAGGGTGATCTTTTAGAGTCTACTTTCCCAGTCATAAATCGATCGATCCATGTGATCAAACAGTTGTTTTTCTTCTGTGTTTCTTTTTCCACAGTTTTTCCTCTTGATGTGTATAGTGTTCTTTCTCATATGCCCCTCTGAATAGTTCTGGATCATTGTATTTCTACTAGTAGAGAAGTACATTACATTTGATTTTACCACAGTGTACAGTCTCTGTGTACATTGTTCTCTTGGTTCTGCTCCTTTCACTCTGAATCAATTCCTGGATGTCATTCCAGTTCACATGGAATTCCTCCAGTTCATTATTCCTTTGAGCACATTAGTATTCCATCACCAACATATACCACAATTTGTTCAGCCATTCCCTAATTGGAGAGCATCCCCTCATTGTCCAATTTTTTTGCCACCACAAACAGCATGGCTATAAATATTCTTGTACAAGTCTTTTTCCTTATTATCTCTTTGTGGTAAAAACCCAACAGTGGATCAGGGCAAACAGTCTTTAGCGCCCTTTGGGCATAGTTCCAAATTGCCCTCCAGAATGGTTGGATCAATTCACAACTCCACCAGCAATGCATTAACATCCCAATTTTGCCACATCCCCTCCAACATTCATTACTTTCCTTTGCTGTCATATCAGCCAATCTGCTAGATGTGAGGTGATACCTCAGAGATGTTTTGGTTTGCATTTCTCTGCTTATAAGAGATTTAGAACAGTTTTTCATGTGCTTACTAATAGTTTTTATTTCTTTATCTGAAAATTGCCCATTTATCAATTAGAGAATGGCTTAATTTTTTGTACAATTGATTTAGTTCCTTTAAATTTAAGTGATTAGACCTTTGTAAGAGGTTTTTGTTATTTGTTGCTTCCCTTCTAATTTTGATTCCATTGGTTTTGTTTGTACAAAAACTTTTTAATTTAATGTAATAAAAATTATTTATTTTTCATTTTGTAATTCTTTCTAACTTTTGCTTGGTCTTAAAATCTTCCCGTTCCCAAAGATCTGACAAGTATACTATTCTCTATTCATCTAATTTACTTATTGTTTCCTTCTTTATATTCATCATTCACTCATTCTGAGTTTATCTTGGTGAAGGGTGTGAGATGTTGATCTAAACCTAATCTCTCCCAAACTGTTTTCCAATTTTCCCAGCAGTTTTTGTCAAATAGTGGATTTTTGTCCCAAAAGCTGGGATCTTTGGGTTTATCGTAGACTGTCTTACTAAGCCCAAGTTTATTCCACTGATCCTCCTTTCTGTCCCTTGGCAAGTACCATATGGTTTTGATGATTACTATTTTGTAGTACAGTTTAAGATCTGATACTGGTAGGCCACCTTCCTTCACATTTTTTTTTCATTATTTTCCTTCATATTCTTGATTTTTTGTTCTTCCATATAAATTTTGTTATTGTTTTTTTCTAATTTTGTAAAAAAGTTTTTTTGGTAATTTGATGGGTACCCACTAAATAAGTGAATTAGTTTGGGTAGGATTGTCATTTTCGTTATGTTAGCTCATCTTACCCATAAGCAATTAATGTTTTTCCAATTATTTAGATCTAGTTTTAATTGTGTGGGGAGTGTTTTGTTGTTGTGTTCATATAGTTCCTCTGTTTGTCTCAGCAAATAGATTCCTAAGTATTTTATATTGTCTATGGTGATTTTAAAGGGGATTTCTCTTTCTAACTCTTGCTGCTGGGATGAGTTGGAAGTATATAGAAATGCTGATGATTTATGTGGGTTTATTTTGTATCCTGCAACTTTGCTAAAGTTGTTGATTATTTCCCCTAACTATTTCGTTCACTCTGGAATTCTTTAAGTAGATCATCATATCATCTTCAAAAAGTGATAGCTTGGTCTCCTCATTACCTATTTTAATACCTTCAATTTCTTTTTCTTCTCTAATTGCTACTGCTAGTGTTTCTAGTACAATGTTAAATAATAAAAGTGATAATAGAGATCATTGTTTCACTCCTAATTTTATTGGGAAGGCTTCTACTTCCTCCCTATTGCAGATGATACTTGTTGATGGTTTTAACTATATACTGTTTATTATTTTTAGGAAAGGCCCATCTATTCCTATGCTTTCTAGTGTTTTCAATAGGAACAAGTGTTGTATTTTGTCAAAGGCTTTTTCTGCATCTATTGAGATAATCATATGATTTTTGTTAGTTTGCTTATTGATGTGGTTAATTATGTGAATGATTTTCCTAATATTGAACCATCCTTGCATTCCTGCTATAAATCCTACCTGGTCATAATGAATAACCCTCATGATCACTTGCTAGAATATTTTTGCTAGTATTTTATTTAAGATTTTTGCATCTATGTTCATTAATGTTAATTAACTAATTGGTCTGTAGTTTCCTTTCTATGTTTTTCATCTACCTGGCTTTGGAATCAGTACCATATTTGTGTCATAAAAGGAATTTGGTAGAACTCCTTCTTGACTTATTATGTCAAATAGTTTCTATAATATTAGGATTCGTTGTTCTTTGAATGTTTTATAGAAATCACTTGTGAATCCATCTGGTCCTGGGGATTTTTTCTTAGGGAGTTCTTTGATGGCTTGTTCAATTTCTTTTTCTGATACAGGATTATTTAAGAATTCCAAGCTCAGTACCAGAAGTAAAGAGAAGGGACCTTCCACATCCATGCCTAATGTCCCCGATCTACAGGAAATATGTAATGAGAGGAAGTCAATGGGCTCCTGGGAAATGTTCTTTTTTAGGGTAACAGATTTTCAATTATACATTTCCTCCTGAGATTTGTGGAAGACTGGTCTGTCCAATTGATCTTCTAACATAACAAACATTGAAATTATAGTAATTTGGGGATAAAAGGAAAAGAGAACAAAACCAATGATTGCTAGGCACATTGACAAAAAGCCAGTTGGGGGGAAGTCCCCTTCAGCATAAGAGTATACATACAAAATAAATGCATTCAACCCCACACAGTTCAAATCACCACAAACCAAAGTTCACTTTGGATCTTCTTGTGCAACTTGAGGTCTATGGAGGCATCTTTATGGTGCCTTCTTCAAATAGTTCACTTTCTGGATTCAGAGAGGTTGCATGTTTCTTAACCTAAAATTACTCTCAAAAAGAATTTAAACTTTGCTATTTAGAATAACAATAAAAATACATCCCCCCACCCCCCGAAGAGGGTGTTGAAAAACCCAGGGATCACTTAGGAAGGCATGGTTGAGTTATGAGGTATATGAATCAATTGGCAAGAGAAATCAAAAACATCAAAAAAAAATCCAAATGAAAAAGAAAATAATTTGTGGGTGAAATATAGACTATCAAAATCTTATGTGTAAAAATTCTAAGTAAAGGAAAAATAAACCTATAACAGGTCCTTGAATCAGGGCCCAATTAAAGTGATTTAAGCAATTATGCATTTACCCAATCAGCAGCCAGGATTACAGAAAGTTTTGCCACACTATAAGAGAGAATAGGGACTAGATTATAGGAGCCAGGTAGGAGCCAAATTTGAGATACTTAGTAGAATGTGGGACAAGAGAGACCTGCCTTTAACACATATTAAACAGCCATAACCTCAAATTTGCCCATGTCCCTTGGGAACTTGTCTTCAGGGAAATCCCTGACAAATCCTTGTCTTACACAAAACAATAAACCTTAAAGTACCCAATGATCTCAGCTAAGATAGAATTCAATCTTAAGTACCCCTTTGTCTTAAAAGCTTCTGCCATAATCTCTAGGTCTCCCCCAGATAGTCCAGGTCCTGGCTGGAATCCTCTTTCCCTTACCCTTGTCTCTATTAGACCAATCAATTGTCCTTCCAGTCCTTTATTCCCCAGAAGGTATACAGGACACCAAGTTCTTCAGCTCAATGGAAAATCCCCTTTCAGATTGCATTTTTCCAGAGACAGTGTTCCCAGCTTCTCAGAGCTTGTCTGTATATAATATTTAAAATGGACTCTGTGGCTGTGTTAGAGCATTGTCTTCCTTGTTCTGATTAAAGACTTGTTTTTTCTAGCTATTGTGAAGATGGGATTGTGGGTTTTAAAATTAATAATCAATAACTAAGTATTATATTTTATAACATTTTATTAATAATAACTAAATCAAAAGAACTGCCTGACTTCAGTCCCTTCGCATGTCCAAGAGAAGAAGAAGGAGGAATTACCACCACTTAAATACAACTTCACAAAATGTGGGGATGCCGGAAAAGGAAAAGGGGATTGTGGGAAAAGTAGTCTCTAGGGTTCAAGATTCTAAATCAATACATTCTCTCCCCCCTCCCCCCGTGATCCTTTGGGAGACAAATCTCCCCAATGGATTGTGAAAACATAACTAACTTATAACTTCAACTATAGGTACCTACAAATATAATAGTTTTTAAAGGAAATTACAATAAATTAGGGATAAGAGTAAAATAAAAGGCAAAAGGAATAAAACCAATGATAGGTCCATTGACAAAAAGCAAATTTGGGGCAATCCCCTTTGGCATAAGAGTATACATTGAAAAACAAAAGAATTCAACCCCCCCCCCCAAAGTTGAAATTTGCATCCCAAAGTTCACTCTGGATCTTCTGGTGCAGCATGTAGTTTCTGTAGGCATCTTCACAGTGCTTTCTAGATTTGGGAAGGTAGCAGGTAATATCCTAAAATTGTTCAAATTTAAATCAAAGTTCACAACAATAACTTGCCCCACTGAGGTAAATAATAACAAACAAAAGGATCACTCAAGGATGCATGACTGAGTTATGAAAATCAAAAACATGAAAAAATCCAAATGAAAGAGAAAAACAACTTGTGGATATAATACAAAATGTAAAAGTCTTATGTCTAAAAATATCTAAGTAAAGGAAAAAACAAACCTATAACAGGTCCTTGAATCAGGGCCCAATTAAAATGATTTAAGAAATGATGCACTACACAATCAATGGTCAGGACTATAGAAAGTTTGCCACAATATGAAAGACAGAAAAGGGACTACATTTCAGCAGCAAATGGGGGCCAGGATGGCAGCAAAAGGTAGGTGCCTGATAGAATGTGGCTCAAAGGAAGTCCAGCCTCTGACATATGTCAAAACAGCTGCAACATTGAACCCCTAACAAGTTCAAGTCCTCTTGTCTTAGCTCAAAATTGCATCAATCCCAAAGGGATCTGGTCTCTTTGACCTTGTGCTCCATAGGCACTATGCAGGTGCTCTGTGTTTCTTTAGCATTGTACAGTGGCTCTTTTGTATATTGCCTTCTTCTGAAATCAGGCATAATCATGAAGCAAAATCCCATAATCCTTTTAAACAATCAATGGCATCATTTTTATCATCTAAAGCTTTTAGGGCATGCATTAATATTAGAACAAATGTATTTAAACTTATATTGCTGCAAAGTAAAAAAAAAAAGAAAAAATTTTTCAATACTGTTGGTGTGCTTCAAATACAAAAAGGAAAGAAAAAATAAAACTCAGATACTCTATTACATGCAATAAAATTTTTTTAATTTAAAAAATGTTATAAAAATTAAAACTTAAGCACTTAAAATCAGTGACACACTATGTCAGTCATATGCGAGTACAAAATGATTTTCAGAGTAAAAGAGTAACACAGTAGATAATGCACATTCAAGGAACTACCAAAGTCCCCAAAATTAACAAAAGACCAGTTAATTACAATAGCAAACAAACCCACTATCATATTTCACATAAGTTGCTGTATGACATAAAAATGCCCTGTGAACTGATGGGTATTTGTCACAATTTTTACAGATGTAGTACATCTTTAAACCTTGTTAAATATATTTTTAAACAGAGTAAAACTTATTTGGGTCTAGAACACCATCAAGACATCTAGATTGTTCTGGTGAAAGTAAATTAAAATGGAGAGTTTTGCAGGAGCTCTTTTTCTTCAGCTTCCTGCTTCATAGAAACACCTTGGTAGGAACATTTCTTTGTTTCTCTACCTCTAATACAACATTCTTTTTAATACATATATATATATATATATATATATATATATATATATCATCCATTCAGAATCTACTAGTTACTAAAATTATTTCTGAAGACCCCTTAGAATTACCATTTAAATTCTTAGCTCATTGAATTCTCCAAAGTTTGCACACAATTTAGCCAGTTTTATTAAAATCCATCCATCATCATCTATGTGACAATTAACAAAGGCAACATGTGATCTTCACTGGATCTAGTCACAAGGGTTTTAAGCAAGATATTCATGGGCTTATACAGTGATATTTTGTTCTTCAGCAGAGGTAAAGGTAAAAATTAAAGATCAATATAGGCAAAATATAGTAGCTTAAAATGATTCAGTATAACAGAAAGATATTGACTAAATTAAAATAGATAAACTTAAAAAATTTTAAACCTTAAAGCAATGAGTAAATAAAATAATATAAACCAATGAGAAGGTGCAGACAGGCAGTGCAGTCAAAATCCTTTTCACCAATCCCAATAGACTTGTTCATTATTATAGGAGGAGAATAAACTCAAAATATTTAGCAAGAAACTTCCAGATCTCTTTTAAAGTTTCCTTCCCCTCCCCTCATATTTATTATGCATTTAGATTTCATTTGTCAGAGGTAAGAATTTCCTTATAGAAGCACAGTGCAGAATCTCCACTCTGTGTGTTGAGGGCAGTTAAGACTTTTAGAACTTTGTCAAACTATTTTAAGTTGTTTTGTAGCATAAGCAGCCTATCTTGTGGCATATTCTTGAGGAGAAGGAACTAAAGTGAGAAATCTCCAATGAAAATAAAAAGTCCCAGAAAAAGAATTAAGCAGATCCAAACTGCACTTTATAGCTCTACCAACTCAAACTGTTGTTTCAGAGTTTCAAGCATGCTTTGAAATAGCATTTTTCCTAAAAGATGCTGAATGGGATTTGTTTAATGACTATACAGAAAGAAGCAAAACTTCTAGGGAAAACAATAACATATTTGCATATGAGAGAAAAAATGCTTCTCCTTGGTGTTTTGGGTCAAGAGAAGGAAGGGAAAAAAAGCAGGCTGATTCACAAAAACTAACTTTAAATCTACTGGTTTGGAACTAACTGCCCTCCCTGTGAAAAACCTTTAGTAACAATCTTCTAAACTAGGAGTCCAGGATCAGTTTTTTTTTTTTAATCTGCTTGAAAATTAGAAGTTGTGGGGTTCTTTTCTCCTTGCTGAAAAATGGGTATGGCAGGCTAGAAACACACACATGGAGTGTGGAAAGTGATTGAGGTGGAAAGATTTTTATACATCACCCTCTGTGGAAAAAAATGGCTGGGATTGGCAGGCTCTTGTGGCGGGTCTGGTCTCGGCAAGAGGAGGCTCCAAGTGGGTGGAGAGTGGTGAGAAATGCTGGCCAAGCAGATGTGCAGGATAAACAGAAGGCAGCATCAGGCAGCAGGTGGCAGAGAGGGGAAGGAGCTCAGGCACACCCCACCACTGGACCCTCCTGGTGGGCAGTGACCAGGCAAACTTACTATATTTACTGCAAGGCTATCTGCTCAAAAATGTTTGAGAATTTGTAATCTCTTCATGGTTGCCAAAATGTGGGTTTTAAAATTAATAATCAATAACTGATTACCCCAAGATCTGAGAGAAGAACAGCTCTAATCGGTAAAGAACTGGTGCAATATAACATCGACATCGTAGCATTAAGTGAAACATGCTTACCAGAAGAGGGATCACTCAGCAAACCCACCACTGGATACACCTTCTTCTGGAAAGGTAGAGCCACAAATGAAGACAGAATCCACAGTGGTTGCCTAGCTATCAAGACCAGTTTGCTCAAATAGCTGCCAGACTTGCCTGTGAGCATCGGCGAGAGGCTCATGAAGATCCGTTTGCCTCTCAGCAAAGACCAGTATGCCACAATCATCAGCGCATATGCCCCTACACTGACCAGCACAGAGGAGACCATCGAACAGTTCTACTCTGACCTGAGTGCCATCATGCACTCAGTGCCCACAAATGACAAGCTGATACTACTGGGAAACTTCAACACCTGCGTTGGCCAGGACCATGAAAGATGGAAAGGAGTGCTCGGCAAACACGACGTGGGCAAAATGAACAACAACGGCCTACTGCTACTCAGCAAATGCTCAGAGTTCGAACTCACCATCACAAACACTGTGTTCAGAATGGAGAACAAAGATAAAACAATGTGGATGCACCCACGATCAAAATAGTGGCATCTCATTGACTACATCATTGTACGCCAGCGAGACATCCAGGATGTACAGATCACCAGAGCCATAAGAGGAGCTGAATGCTGGACAGACCACCTATTAGTTAGAGCGACTCTTCAAATGTGCATTGTGCCTCACCATCCAAAACGTGCCCAGACAGTTCGCTCATTTTACAATGTGAGTCTTCTTAGAAATCCATCTTATTTGCAAACATTCCAGTCCTGCCTGGATGACAAGATTTCTGCCAAGGGACCACTCACTGGAAGCTCAACCGAGAAATGGAACCAGTTCAGAGATGCAGTAAAGGAAACATCAAAGGCAGTCCTAGGCCCCAAACAACGCAACCACCAGGACTGGTTCGATGAGAACAACACTGCTATTGAAGGCCTATTGAGCAAAAAGAACAAAGCCTTTATGGAGTGGCAAAATAACCCAAATTCTTCTCCTAAAAAGGACAGATTCAAGTCTCTCCAAGCCACAGCGCAGTGTGAGATAAGGAAGAAGCAAGACCGGTGGTGGGGAAAAAAGGCAGAAGAAATCCATCACTTTGCTGATACGAAAAATGACAAACAATTTTTCAGTGCCCTCAAGACTGTCTATGGGCCATTAAAACCCAGCACCACTACCTTGCTATCCTCTGACAGCGACACTCTCATAAAAGATAAAAAAGGCATCAGCAATAGGTGGAAAGAACACTTCAGTCAACTTCTCAACCGACCTCTTCAGTCGACCGAAGCTCCCTTGACCAGATCCTCCAAAACCACACCATTGAACAACTTGACGTCCCTCCTTCAATAGAGGATGTCCAAAAAGCCATTAAACAAATGAGTACAGGCAAGGCACTCGGTAAAGACGGGATCCCACCCGAGGTGTACAAGGCCTTAAATGGAAAGGCACTCCAAGCATTCCACATAGTGCTGACCAGCATATGGGAAGAGGAAGACATGCCCCCAGAACTCAGAGATGCCTCCATTGTAGCCCTATACAAGAATAAAGGCACATGAGCAGTCTGTGACAACTACAGAGGCATCTCACTACTCTCCACTGCTGGAAAGATCCTCGCCCGTGTTATACTCAACAGACTCCTGTCATCTGTTTCAGAGCAGAACCTGCCTAAATCACAATGTGGCTTCCGACCAGATCGCAGCACCATTGGCATGGTCTTCACAGTGAGGCAAATGCAGGAAAAATGCCTTGAACAGAACCTGAGTCTCTACATTGTCTTCATAGACCTGACAAAGGCATTCAACACACTGAACAGGGACGCATTGTGGGTGATCCTTAGCAAGCTCGGTTGCCCAGCAAAATTCGTCAAACTGATCCAGCTCTTTCATGTTGACATGACAGGGGAAGTCCTATCTGGAGGAGAGACTTCAGATCGCTTCAACATCTCCAATGGCCTGAAACAAGGCTGTGTCCTCGCTCCGGTACTATTCAACCTATCCTTCACCCAAGTATTACGACATGCTGTGATGGATCTATAGACCTGGGTGTCTACATCAAATATCAACTGAATGGCTCACTATTCGACCTTCGCTGCCTGACTGCAAAAACAAAGACAACAGAGAGACTCATCCTGGAAGCTCTCTTCTCAGATGACTGTGCTCTCATGGCGCACCAAGAAAATCATCTTCAAACCATTGTGGACAGGTTCTCTATCTCTACCGCAACAAAACTGTTTGGCCTGACTATCAGCCTCAGCAAAACAGAGGTGCTGTTCCAACCTGCACCAGGGAGGCCAACAAACCAGCCATGAATTACAATCGACAGCACACAGCTTTCTAACGTCAACACTTTCAAGTACCTGGGCAGAACCATCGCCAACGACGGGTCCCTAGACCACAAGATTAATGCCAGGATCCAAAAGGCCAGCCAGGCACTCAGGCAGCTGCACTCCAAAGTCCTCCAGCACAGCAGTGTAAGCACTGCGACAAAGCTCAAAGTGTATAATGCAGTGGTCCTCAGCTCGCTCCTATATAGTTGCGAGACATGGACACTGTACCGGAAGGACATGAAACAGCTGGAGCAATTCCACCAACGCTCCCTCCGGTCAATCATGAGGATCCGATGGCAGGACCGAATCACCAACCAGGAAGTCCTCGACAGCCAACTCCACCAGCATCGAAGTCATGGAACTCAAAACCCAGCTACGATGGTCTGGACACATCATCCGCATGGACCCACAGTGAATACCAAGACAGGTATTCTATGGTGAACTGTCAGCTGGACTCAGGAAACAAGGTCGACCAAAGAAAAGATTCAAGGATCAACTAAAGTCAAACTTGAAGTGGGCTGGCATTACACCAAAGCAACTAGAACTTGCTGCCTCTGTCAGAAGCATCTGGCGAACCCACATTAACCATGCCGCCACCACCTTTGAAGATGAACAACGTCGATGTCTTGCCGCTGCGCATGAATGCCAACACCAGGCCACAACTGCACCTCCTGTAACAACTGGAGTTCCATGCCCCATGTGCCACAAACTTTGTGCTTCAGTCTTTGGACTTCAAAGCCACATGAGGGTACATCAATAGATGATAATGCACAAAGACAATTGTCATTCTTGGTCACCAAGAGACTATCACTAATCAATAACTAAGTATTATATTTTATAAAGTTTTATTAATAATAACTAAAACAAAAGAACTGCCTGACTTCAGCACCATAGCAGGTCCAAGAGAGGAAGAGGGAGAAATAACCACCACTTAAATACAATATTGTAAAATGTGGGGATGCAGGAAAAGGAAAAGTGGATTGTGGGAAATGTAGTCTCTAGGGTTCAAGATTCTAAATCAATACAGAATTAACTCTCCCATGCCCACTTTTAGATTTAATCACCAGTAGTCTCCCTGTGCTGGGTCGCTGATGCTGGCAGAGTTGGCCAAGGAGTCTGAGATGCATCCCAGCATTTGGGTGTTCCTAAGGCTGCTCTGGATACTCCTATTACATCTGATGGGGCTCCCCAAGCTGCTTTCAGGGAACCCCCTGAAGGTTTCGGAGCTGCTTCCCAAAGTCTTGAAGCTCAACCTGCACACCGAAGTCAAGGTGCAGGATGTGAGCCTTGCTTTCCTCTCCATCATCATTGATGCCAACCTGGTTATATACCCCAGATATATCATCTTTTTGGGTTCCCAAAGGCTTTGAATCTTAGCCAGTGGTTTATATCCTACCTACTTGAGACTTGGTGGCACCAAGATGGACTTCATGCTCTTTGACCCAAAGTAGGAATCAATCTTTGAGGAAAGCAGTTAGTGGGAATCTTAAGTCAACCCAAATTCTTGTAATTTGGGTCCTATCCCTCATGAGGTGAAGGAGCAATTACAATTGGAATGGCCCATTCAGGAAGTGTGACTCCTCAAAGAACAACATGAGAAGAAATATAATATTTGCAAGTTCATAAAAAACCCGGTGAATATGCTATACAGTTTTGCCCAGTGTTCAGGGTTGGATCTGATCTCTAACATCAATGCCTCAGTAAGGAAAATAAATTCGCAATGGAACAGCTCAAATGCCAAGTTGTTCTTGGATCATTGCACCTCCAAGAAGTATAACATGTCCTGGGAACTTAGCAATGAACCAGTTTTAGGAAGAAGTCTGGCATTTATGTTGAAGGATCCCAGCTAGGAAAAGACTTTATTAAATTGCATTCACTTCTAAAAACATATGTTTTAAAAAATGCAAAACTCTTTGGGCCTGATATTGGTCAACTAAGGAAGAACAGTGGGGAGCTGCTAAGGAGCTTCCTGAATGTCTGGGGAGGAGTAATTGATGCAGTCACATGGCATCACTACTATCTGAAGGAACCAAATGCTACTAAAGAGGATTTTTAAAACCCCAAAGTGTTGGATTCATTTATTTTCTCAGCACAAAAAGTTTTTCAGGTCGTGGATGAAACCATACCTGGTGAGAAAGTCTGGTTGGGAAAAACAAGCCCAATTTTTGGAAGGGGGCCTCCCGAGCTCTCTGATACATACGTTGCTGGTTTTATGTGGTTGGATAAACTAGGCCTGCCAGCTAAAATGGGTATTAATGTGGTAATGAGACAAAGGTTCTTTGGAGCTGAAAGTTATCATTTAGTAGATAAGACCTTTGCCCGATTATTGATTCTCTCTTGTGTTCAAGCAACTGGTTGGCACCAAGATGCTAATAGCTATCATGAAGAGTCCAGACAACAAGAAACTTCAACTGTACCTTCATTGTACCAACAACAAGAACCCAAAGTACAAAGAAGGAGATTTGACTTTGTATGCTCTAAATCTGCATAAAGACACCAAATATCTACAGCTACCCCCTCATTTAAATGATAAAAATATGGAAAAATACATCTTCCAGCCTTCTGGATACAAAAATCTACTTTCACAATCTGTGAAACTGAATGGCCATATTCTCAAGATGGTGGATGACAAAACATTGCCAGAATTAATTGGCAAGCCCCTCTGCCTTGGTTGTCCATTGACTTTGCCACCTTTGTCCTATGAATTTTTTGTTATAAGAAATGCCAGGGTTGCTGCTTGTATCTAAAAGGTGTGAAGGCTAACCAGTTTAGTCCTGTGGATAAATTTCAGGAATAATAATATAAATGAAGTACAACTTGAAGCATTAGGCGGTCAGACAAATATCACATATCAGCGAATGAAAGCTCCCAAGAGACTAGGACGGTATCCAGGTGAATGCATACCAAAAAGGATTTCAACTTCAAAGGCTACAAAGAGCCTAATTTTTATATATGAGTGCTTTTATATTTTCATATTTTAAATAAAAGTATTTATGAAGCCATAAAAAAAAGATTTAATCACCAGAAGTATATACACTCCCACTTTACACTTAAGTGGGGGGAGGTCTGACACCCATGTGCTAAAGTGGGTGACAACTCAGAAATGACTGACTGCCACCTGGGCAGTCTTAAGAAAATTCATAAACTACAATTGGTCCACATAAAATAAGGAAGGCACAAGAAGTGACACAAAGAAGGATCTTTAAAAGTAGTTGTAACTTCCTGTGAGAGCGTTTTTTCAAGAAGTTTTTCAGAGTTGCTTTTAGAGCTCTTTTGGAGGATCTGAAAGCTAGTGGAGGATCCTCTCTTTGGACTACCACATGGGTGAATGAAAAAGGCTGACTCCTTTTCTGGATCCTGAAAGGACTAGCTTCCAGAGAGGACCCCTGTCTTGGAGGAGGCCTAGTGGCTGGAACCCTTGCTTTATTCACCACCAACCCCTCAGACCCATAGTACTCTGGTGGAGACTTAACAAGCCCTGCCTAGTTTGAACTGGGCCAGAGTAATAATGTGGTGTGATAGGATATATACCATCTCTATCCTTTTTCTCATTTCTCTATTTTCACTCATTCCCTCTATTTTATAAATAAATACTGCTAAAAAAAAGTCACTTGGCTTCATATAGGTTAATTTCATCAACTACATTCTTATATATTTAGTCCAACCTTAATTTTTAATCCTTACACTACTTTGATGATTCTATATTTTTCAAGGTTGACACTGTCTTTTTCACTTCTCATTTACCAGGGGCAATGTGCTTTGGCCACACCACATTCCTGAGGCCAGAGGAGTTACTCATATATCCCTTAGACTTCAGGGTCTCTAGGTTTCTCATGTCCTGCTACAAAATCTAGTCTGGAACACTTTCTAACTCAATTGCCTAGTCCTTACCTTGGAACCAGTACTTAGTATCAATTCTATGACAGGAGGTAAAGGTTAAAAAAACCAAATAAACAAACAAAAAAATGACTATAGGCTGTGATATGGAAAGGACATTTTGCAACAGACTGTGTAATGCAAACATTAGAGTGATTCACAGGAGCATGTGACTGAGAATCACATGGGAGTCTAAGGGTCAAGATCTGGGGAAAGGTTCTAAGGTCACAACTGTCTTGGGACTTCTCTCCTGAAGGACCTGAAGTTGGAGGTTTTGAAAAACAGGTTTCTGGTGTTGGTGATACCAGCTGAAGAGAGGAATCTTTTGAACTGGCTGCTGGCAGCTTGAAGAGAAGATTGAGGACACACTGCTCCACTGGACCTTTTTGTACAGCTATCATCTGAAGATCCTGGCCCATGTGATTGTATTCCACTTTTGGGATTTGGTTATTGGGGAGACTTATTATTTAGCTTAGAATAAGAAAGGATAAGATAAATCTATAGACATTAGAGTTTAATATTACTTGTAATCATTCTCCTAACCCTTTTCCCTTCTTCCCTTTTTCAACAATAAATCTAATTTTTATGTTTCCCTCTTGTTCATTCCCTTACAAATTCTCATTATAACAAGTCAGCACTCAATCCACTGAACCACCTACCTTCTCCTTGGCAGGGGGAGGTACAGATTGGAAATTTTGTATGCACTTTCATTTGAAGTCACTGCATTAGGTTTTTTTTTTAACTCTTTATCTTGTTACAAGAAATCTTTCACAAAGAGAAAGTAATTTGTAAATGTATGTAATGTAAAAACAAAATACCTTGCTAAAGTTACAGTGACCCCAAAATGGTAACTATAATTAATACAGAGAAAACAGGGAAACACATTTACATGAGTTGATTCAACATGAAGTAAGCAAGTCAGGAAAATGATAAATATAAATAAACTGGAAAAAACAATAAAATAATCAAAACTGAACTCTTCTAAACCATAATTACAAAGCCTAACCCCAAAAGAATGAGATAGGATCCTAGAATTAGAGATTTAGAAATGGGAAGGAAATTGGAAGCCATCAAGGTCAACACCCTCATTTTGTAAATGAGGAAATTGGGATTGACAAAGGTCAAGTGGCTTGTTCAGGGTCACAAATCTCAAAGTTAGACTTCAGGTATTCCTGATTCCCAAATCCAATACACTCTTCACTGTACTGCCTATATAGGAAGCACCTCTCCTACTCCAATAGGATCTCCTCTGCAACTTCTTTGAAGAGACAAAAAACTATAGAGATGGGATATTGTATAACATAAGATTTTTTAAAGATATTTTAGCCAGTTTTGCTAAAATGTAGAGGCAGAATCTTAAGCTTGGCCATGTAGAAGTGGGCCTGTAAAAATGGCCTCAGAGCTAAATCTCCCTTTCCCCCTCCCTCTCCTTTCCTTGGCTGATATTTTACCTTTACCCAAGCCCCTTGTTGCCCTGTCATATAACTCCCCACACTCCTTCCTTTCTCTGTATGGGTCCTGGCCTAGAATCCCTAAACAATTGCCTCCTGCTCCCCCTTAGCAGTCTACTTGCACTCACCATTGGGATGTCTGGATCTTTCATCTGCTCTGTAAACAAGGATAGCCTGCTGGGAAAATAGGATTAACTTTCCCCTGGTCTATTTTTAGTTAACCAAATCAAGAACTTAAAGTATCCCTACTTAACACTAAATAAGAGAGTTCATAAGTCACTTACTAGCGTAATCTCACACCTCCAAAGGCTACTGCCCCCTCCTTTGGCAGTGTTAGGCAAACTAAAATTCTGCCATTGGTTTCTGTGAAGAAGAGGGAGTGACAGGAAGTGACAGGAAGTGAAGTGAAAAAAGGAGTATAAAAAGAAGAGATTAGCATGGTCTAGATTCATTCCTTTACTGGCTTCTGGAGAGATTGGTTCCAGAGATTCATTCCCTTCCTGGTATTTGGAATGAGTGGCTGAGATCCCTGCCTTGGCTATGAAGGATGCTGCATTGGTGCAACTATTGCTGAAAACGCCACTGGGACCTCTGATTGAGGATAACTGGGAAATCTACGTGGATACTGGACTTGGGGAAGCCCTGCTGGGGCTGGGCAACACTTGGGGTGGTAGGCTAGATAATTCTATACCTTCTTCTTACATTTTTCTACTTTCACTCTTTCTATCTCTTTGTAAATAAAGTTGCTAAAATCATTTTAAATTAAGCTGTAATATTTTTCAAATGTGACCACAATATTACTTTATAATTCTTATATTTAGTTAAAAACCCTAAATTTAACTCATACTGCTGTCTTCAGTCTTGCTTATGCTCCCAAACCCTCCCCTTACCCATAGCTTCAATACCTATGGAACCCTCTATAAGCTGGCTGTTGCTTTTACTAGGGGCCTAACTTCTTTGGAAGCTATTTCAAGTTTAGAGCCTGTGAGCATTATTAGTAAATCTCCCTTTCCATGGATCAGATCATGGTTTTAGTGAGATTCCTTGTTGTAACAGAAATAGGGCTTTTCCCCCCTTATTATGTGTCATAAAGGATGTTTTTTCTGGGAGTTGAGAGAAGGGGTAAACTCAAGTTAGAAATATAGGTGATATAAATCATAAGCTATCAATTAAAAAAATAAACATAGTGTCAATCTGGAAAAACACAGAACCATCAAAGTAGTTATAAAAGAACAAGTCTTTAATCAGGACAAGGGAGACAATGCTCTTATTGTCATCACAGAGTGCTGGCACACACAAAACCAATACCATACTAAGTTAAGTTCTTCAGACTCTGGGAATGATGTCCCTGGGAAAATGCAGCTTGAATGGGAATCTCCATTATGGGGGTGTCCATTGAACTAATGAACATAGAATCTTATACACAGTTTAGAGAGGATAGGAAAGGAAGGACAACTGACCATTTATATAGGGGTTTGGGAAAGAGGTTGTATGTCTCTGGGAGAGACCCAAATACAATAAGAGAAACCAAGAAACCAAAAAGGGTACTTAAGACTTGAGTATCCCTATCAGGCCTATTCAGGGTGATTGATGGCTTATTGTTTAATCTGGGACTAGGGTCAGTCTGGGAGTTTCTTGAAAGCAAGTTCCCATGAAATAAAGGTAAATCTGGGGCTTCACAGAACAAAGTTCTCATCCATGATGCCCCATGAGCAAAGGCTTTGAGTGAATGCAAAACCAAGTAGTACCTTGATCCTGGGATAACTTTTCTACACACCCATGTATGAGAGAAGTTGCCATGGGCTATATACAAAGATGAGGAAATGGCAGCCAAAGGAAATTAATTGACTTCAACTGGGTTATCTGGATATTTAGTGGCAGAGCTGATATATTTGCAAAAATTCTCTTACTCTAGATTAAATGATATACTAAAACAAGTTTTCAACTCCACTATGAAAATGAGCAGATTATTTCCCCTCATTAGATTTGGGTTTTTTTTTTTGACAGAACAGCAAAGACTCTAGGCCTCTTTCTATCTTTCTCATAGGACTTGGCACATTTCACAGCTGAATAGAAATGAGTTTCTTTATCTGTTTTCAGAACTAGACAACAGTTCTCCAATAGTTAGGGATAGCTTTCTCAACAGGTTCTGGAATTGGTACAATGGGAAGAGATGTTAAAAAATACTCTTATATCTTATTTTTAAAACTTGTTCTTTTAGTCCCTGAAATGAAGGTCCTAAAGGAAGCTGTCTTCTGAGATGACCAGCTCCAAATATGTGGTAGTGTTATGGGTGGGAAGGATATCCTTGGGGTTTGGAAAGGATACCTTTTGCAAGCATGCAAGACTCCAAAACTTAGCTTAAAAACAAAAAAGAGATTTATTAATTTAGAAAGTAATGTTGAGAGTGGCCAGGAGAATAGCAAGGTAGAACAGCAAGATGGGGAGCAGTTCATTGGGAGGACAGAATGAAAGGAAAGGCTGTTTCCCCAGATCACATCAGTTCTGGGGATTTTTAATACCTTTTAAAACAGAGTTAGTCACTCAGGCATGAGGTGGGGTGATCATACTGGGGTCTGCCTGTGGACATAAATATTCCTTAGTTTTAGGGAACAAACAGATGTCTGATAGGATCGAGGTGTGGCTTGAAGGTGCATCTTTCTGTTCATCTAGAGGACAATCAAAGTAAGATAGTCCTCTCAGGACCCTAGAGGGGTCATTGGGTGTTTTTAGGCTCAGAGTCAGGGGAAGGCAAAACAAGGGAGTTTCCCTGATAATAGTTCACCTGGGTTTCTGGGGTACAGTGCCCATGTCAGTAGCATAGGTAAAGGAAGTTATCTGATCACCTTTTTCCTATCTACCTCAAAGGGAGTGATTACTGTGCTGAAAACTTCTGAGGTGTGCTGAGTCCTTTTACATTGCTTCCCTGCTAATGTACTTTACTTTTGTACACTTCAAAAATAAATAAATAAAAATTGTACACTTCAAAAAGAAACAAAAACCAAGAGAAACCTCCAGTGAGTTGCATATTCTTAATCTGTGTCTAAATGTTATGAGCCTTTTCTGCTTTATCTACAATAATAATCCTTCTAACTAGCAAAAGAAAGTTGGAACAGACCTTAGAGGTCATCAGATCAAATTTTGTTCATTTTACAGATGAGAAAAAAGAGCCCCAGAAAGATGGAGTTATATTGCTGGGACCTATGGGCTGTGAGATGCAAAGGCAGGATTTGAATCTAGTTTGTTTCAATTTCATTGGCATTCCTTAAATGCGTCAAAAAAACCCAATGTGTCAGACACTGTGCTAAACACCAAGGATACAAAACCAAAAATATGACTATCTCCTTCAAATTGTGGACCAGGTACAAGTAAATGTTGAAACTTGTAGTGAGGAAGGCAAAATTGACCAGCCTTGAAAAGTTCAGGAAGGCCTGAACAGGGAGCTGGCTAGCCTTGGGAGTTTGTCAGAACCATATATATGCCAAACCCCAGCTGCAGTTGGTACCAGATCAAGGCCAAGAAGACTCCAATAAATATGCCAAACCCCAGCTGCAGTGGGTACCAGATAAAGGCCAAGAAGACCCCAATAACATAAAATTGTCAAAGTTCCAAGAATGGTATGTAGCAGATAAGAGCCATACATGCTGGCAAAGTTCCAAGGATGGTATGTGGCAGATAAGGGGCTGGAAGGGGGGCCATACATGCTGAAAAGTAATTAAAGCCCAGCCTTTCAGAAGCAGCTCCAAACTCTGATGGCAGAGGTTCCCACTGGTGCGCGTACCAGTTCCATAATAAATGGCCTTTTTCCTTGCCTGATTGCATTGTCCATGGTCTTCCTTGGTGGTGAGTGAATCCCCAGGCCTTAACATTAGGTGTTAAAATAATTGTCAAGTTACCTAAATATGACCCTAAAACTTTTTTTGGTCTAAAATGGGATTCAATTTAGCCTGGAGTTAGATCCTCCACACTAAAATGTATATATGTGTTTGGTTTTGTGTACATGGGTGTCAACATGAAATCTAAAAACCCCAAAGTTGTAGCCTAGTAAGATCTGATAAACCCTAAGTTTCAGGACTAGCTTGTAAGTTGGAGACCCCAAAGTTTGCACTTTTTCCCTGTTCCAGTGAGAATCCACCCTGAAGGAGACCTCAAGCTAGCAGTTTCAAATTGAATAGTGGACCCTCGGGTGAATGACACTCCTAGTTGGGACTAAGCATATGCTATGGACCCTCTTTAGTCTCCTCTATTGTATCAGAGACCCTTTCCCAAGAAGATTCACACCTGGGCAGGAACCATCAGTTAGTATCCATTGTAAGTAGCCCCTTCTCTTACACCCTAGCCTCTAGTTATGATTCCTTTCCCAAGCTTGACTGTATCCTGTCAATGTAGTTTGAACACTCCCATTTCCTTTGTAGCTATAGTAATGTCAATCATCTTTCCCTGCCCCTGGATTTCCACCAAATGGTATATAGGTTCCCCAAATTCTTTTGTTCCTTAGAATTGTCCAATCTAATGTGGTTGGCTTTCCCAGAGGTCATTGTCCAGAATGTCCAGAGTGCAATCCTCATACTCTGTGCAGTTGTGTGGTGTGCAGTTCTGTGATGAAGCCTATTATTGCATTGAACCCCTTTCCCTTGATTTAAAGAGTGATTTTTGACTATTTAATAGTTCTGTGTTTTTTCCAGTCAACATGGGTGAATGCCTGTGAGTGAAGCAAAGCAATTGTGTGTCTCTCCCAGTCCTGACCCGGGAAAGATTGGCACATATGCAGCCTCCCCCCCGCCAATGGAGGTGCTACTCTGTTCCCCTTTTTCTCAGTGCCTGAGGACACTTTTTGCATGCCCCTCCCCTCTGTCAAGCTGCCCAAAGCAAGCACTTCCTCCCTCAGTTCTCTTCAGTAATACTGGGGGCTCACAAACAGCTACAATTTGCCCTCTGGGAACTCGAACTAGAAAAAATACTTTGCCAACACTGCTTTGGGGAAGTAGAAAAGAGGATGGTGTGAAAGAGAAGAGATATGCAAATAGCAGAGGGAAAGAATCCATTGCAATGATTGGCTAAAACTTTGAATGGAAATTGAGCCGGAGTATTAGAGCCTAGGTTATTAAACCCCAACATGTTTTATCTAAATATGGGTAACCACTTTGGACTGATTAAAGTAGAGGAAAGTTTAAAGTAGGAAATGCTATAACTTAAGATTTTTGTTTTTGGATAATGGTTATATATATATATATATATATATATATATATTTTTTTTTTTTACTTCTCATAGAAACTTGAAAACTTAAGTTCTGAGAGGGAGTGAAGAGTTTTGAGAAGGAGTGATGAAGTTGAACATTCCAGGCCTGGAGGGCAATATCTAAATATAAATCCAATGCTCTTTTCAATATATTTTATTGAATTCTTATAGAACTTTCTATAAAATTTCTCATTTCATCACTATTCCAGTCCTATAAAAAGGCAACAACTCAGCTAAAGTTCTACATTGTTACTTATCTTCAACATACTAACCAAACCAAAGTTCTCTTGAATTTTGGGTAAATCACTTCTGGATACTTTTCAAACTACATGGCAAATAATGTCCCAGAAGAAGGTATGGATGCATTTTAATCCATGAAAGTGGAGGGTGACTGATAAACATGAGATCAAGAATACATTGAAGTACCATGATAATAATTTTAGTTTACATTATGTAAAACCCTAAGATTCCAAAGCATTCTCATCCCAACAGCCCTATGAGGTGGCAAGGGAAGTATTACCATAACCATTGTATAAAATGGGATATTAAGGATCAGAAGTAAGATGACGTGCCAAGAATCACACCTGTAGAAATTATGTGATCCAAGAAACTGGATGCAGACTTTCTGAGTTCATGTCCAGGATCCTTTCCACATCATACCAACAACCAGGGAAGGAGAAGAGATAAAGTCATAGTAAGATGAAAGATAGAGATAAAAAAGAAATAAAGGAAGAATAAGAAACAAAGAGAGAAGGGGAAAAGAAAAGAAAGGACATGTAAAAGGAAAAAAATGAAGAGGAGAAAGGAGAAGATGGTTCTCACTGTTGTGGGAGAGCTTTGAGGTAAAACCCAAAGTTGAGGACAGGTTACCTTTTGCAAAAATGCTAGACTCCAAAATTAGCTTAAAAATAAAAAGAGAAATTTATTAATTTGGAGATAATGTTGAATGGTCTGGAGACCATGTGCAGGTAGAACACTGCTTCCCTGAGGACATGGGGTACTTGGTTTTTATGCCCCTTTGAAAACAGGGGTTACAGGATAAGAGGGGAATGAGGTAAATCAGGAAGGAAGTAATTCATTGGGTTGGGGGTATAAGGGATGATCTGTGGAATTCAAGGGATGTTTGGATTAGGTACCACCAATGTTTATCAGGATGGAACTGGGAAGTACATAGCTATGTTAATTTAGGATCTAGGGGAAAATCCAAGGGGGATGTTCCTCTCAGGCAGCAAAAAGGAATTTCCTTTGTCCATTTTGATCTGGAACAGTTCTGGAGTTTGGGTTATCTAGGAGGGAACCTGTACCCTCATATCATTAACACCGATCTGGAACCTAAACATCCATTACAATTTGGTCATTTTTTTATGTTAACTTTAGTTGTCATTCACTGCACAGAGTTTTAATATCTCTTTCAAATGAAAATACTGTTTAGATGAGACCTCAAAGACATCTTCCAAATCTATAATTCTGTGACTATAATTTCATAAGTCTACAACCTAGGCTTTTCTTTCAAAGTGCAGCTCAAGTGACATAGGAAAGAATTGAAAAATGCAAAGGAGTTGTGTCATATTATGAACAATGAATTTTTTTGTATAAAAAGTGGCACAAAATACCAACATATCTGAACAATAAGGTAGATATGCTGACCATATAGAGAGAACAAGAGATACTGAATAAATAATCAAATTACTGCATCGGTATCCCTGTGACAGGAAAAACAAAGGAGGAGGAAGGCCTCTCTGAAAGCTTAAAGACTTGTACAAAGTTCAAACTAGATTAGACAATGTGGACAGGCTGAGATCTACACCTCAGAAAAAATGTGCCTATACTTTGAAATCATAGATTCTTCAAAGCATCCATGTAACAGCAGCTCACATTCATGTGGAAATTTCAGGTTCATGAAGCACAAAAAAGGTTTCACAAACATTCTCCTGTTTATTTTCCCAATATTTCTCTGAGGGAAGATATTGTATTATTATCTTGACATTCAAAGGAGGAAGCTGGGACTCAGATTTGAAATGTCATATTACCTGGTTGTTGTTTTTAATCCTTAAACAATTATTTTTGTATGCATCAAAGTTGAATGGTATAAAGAAAACTAGATATTGAATCATAAGAATGAATCTGCCTCTTCACTCTATAAACTAATGACCTTGGTAACCATGGTAATCATTACACTTCTCTTTTATCACAGTTCTTCATCTGATAATCAGAAGGTTCGACTACATGGTCTCTAAGGTCTCTCTGGCTCTAACTATCTATGTTTTGAGGTCCATTGCATTTCTATGTACTATTTACTTATAAGCTACCCTGAAGCTTAGTGGATAGAAAGCTGGCTTAAAGTCACAAGGACCCAAATTCAAATATATCACAGATACTTACAAGCTGTTTGGCTCTGGGCTAGTCATAAGTCTCTGTCTAGTTCAGTCTCTTCAATTAAAAATGAGGGTTATAATAGCATCTGCCTCCCTGGATTGTTGTGAGGATCAAATGAGATAATAATTATAAAGAACGTAGAACAGTACACATCATCATTACTTAACAAATATTGGTTTCCTTCTTTCCTTTCTTCTTTCTCTTTCAATATCTTTGAGGATTTTAGCCTCTTCTTTCTGTGAGAGGACAAGGCTCCTGCCTTTCTTTAAATTTTATTACTTCTAGTATGAATTTATACTTCATATGGGTCTTCTGACTTATCTCAAAGGAAACTCAAGATTCCCAGAGTAAAAATCGATAACTTTGTACTGTCTGAATTACTGAACGTTTTTATTCTTCTCTGAGGAGAGAAATATACTCTTATAAACTCATTAAATTATAGACATAAAATAGTCAGATGATTATTTGTGATAATCAAGTAAAATTTAAGTCAGAAGAGGAGGGATGATTCAATATCAAAAGTCCATAAAAACAAATGAGATTACATCAAAAACCATATAAAAAAACTTTTGAAAAAATAAATACATTTATATTCAAAGTACTTCAAAGAATTGGAATAAGTGGGTCTTTCATCCAAATGGTAGAGTATCAAAAATGAGGAACTGGAATTATTTGTAACACTAGTAATCTTTCAGGTAAAATAAGGAGCAAAGCAAGGATTCCATTGTCATCACTACTATTTTATATGGTCCTGTTCTGTTCTATAAATCCAGATTCAGTAGAGGCTGTTGGGTTACTGGATGCAGCTTTAGTCCCTCAGCCAGGTCACTAAAGAGACTTCTTTCAGTGACTTCTGGGGTAACCTTCAGGTTCAAAGTTGTATGAATGTGTGAAAGAGTGTGTCCTATGGGTTTCTGTTGAGTCTTTGTTGTTTTTGTGTGGCTAGATTAAACAAATGAAGAGGCAAAAAGAGTGTAAGATGCAATTTAACAAAGGATAATTTCTTTTATGTTGTCTGTTCCCCAACTACCTCCACCTATATTCCAACCAGGAAGGCTATGAAGGAGAGGCTGTGCCTGCTCCAGCAGCAAGCTTCCAAGCAAGAGAAATATCTGAATAGGAGGGGATGTAAAAGTTCCTTCCTTGAGAAACCCAGTCAGCCTCATGAACAGCTCGCCTCCAACCCTAACTGGGAGCAGATAGTAGTTTTTTCCAGATACTACAAGAGCATTTTAGATATATCTGCATGTATGGTGCAGGGAAAGTTAGGGAACAAGAAAGTCAGCTCAGCCAATCAGATGGCTAATCGCAACAGCTTAGCTTCTTCAGTTAAAGGGGCAGTACACTGAAACTGTTTTAATGAATTTTCTCCCTGCATACGTTTCTTTTTAAGAAAGGATCCTAAAACACTGATTTTCTCCTTTCAAAGCATGCTTGTCACAAAGTTGTATGTTTCTGTTTATTGTTGTCTTGTCACAGTCTCGTCTCTATGTATTCTTAAATTGGACACGCACAAAAAGATAAATGGGGGAGTTGCAAGATGGAACTTCCCACAGTCAAAAATTCTCAGCAAAGAACAAAAGCAAATATCTGTTCTAGGATTTTTTCCTCCTTCTTCCTTGGATGGGCCCCTGAAGGAGTGAAAAAGAGAAAAATTCAGAGCAGAAAAAGGAAATGTTTTCTCCATAGTTAGAGGCACTTTTCACTTAAGATTAATTCTAAGGGTAGATGTATGCAACTTGGGAGGATTGTTAGTGATTTTGAGATGGTACAAATGTAATTTCATGTATTGTGGTAACTGTTTGTCAGTTAAATGTGAAATGTTAGCCAAATTTTATTGAGAACAACAAAACTCATGGTTAGATGTTTGTTTTGTTAGATCTTGCAATGCATAATGGTTTAAGTGAATTTGAGAATTGTCTAAATGTGATTGATAGCCAGCTTGACACAGAGAAGGAATGTTTTATTCTATAAGGACAGAAATTTTACTGGCTACTTTATAGATGTAAAAGTCATCCAGAAAAAGTTGTTATGTTGTTGAGAAGAATTTATTCTAGAATTTAAAATTGGGATTTTTCAAATCAGATGTTATTTTAATGTATGTGTTGTCAGAACTAACAATAAGAAATCATATGACATGCAAGAAGTTTTGAAACTGATTAATCTGAGCATGGGATTTAATAATACAAGTACTGAAAATTTGGTATTTTGCAAAAGGGAATTTCAAAAGAGTGGTGTCTGACTAAGGTTATATGAATTGTTTTTTTTAAAACTGTGCACAATGTATAGGAAGGAATTTGTGATCTTCAGATGAACATGTATTCAGATACAAATTGCTGGAAAGTAATGCTGAGTTAATACAAAATATGTATGCATTTATACTATGAAGAAAATTAAGTTTTCCACCTAAATAGGTTAAGGGTATATGATATGCAAACTATATCTCCTTAACAAGACAAATTTGACCAGCCCTGAAATCAAGAAGGGCTTGTGATGAAGATTAAATACAATCCAGTATAGTACCTTTCCTCTACTTACAATAATGGTAAAGAGGAGAAGCCAGAAGAAATAAGAATAATGGATAGAGATACTAATTAATACTATGAATTCTACTGTGAAAATAGATACAACAAATTATAAATTGGAATAATGTTGATGGAATTTAATCAGGTATGTAGCAATGTTTTGAGCTAAAATAAAACTAAACTGGAGGTTCTATTCTACTTTAGACAGAAGTTTGAGAGGAGAACAGGTAAATGCTTTGAATTTCAGTTTGGTGACCCACTGAAAGATTGCTAAAGGACTTAATCAAAGTTGTTTGGAAGTTGTGGAGTTCAAAGTAAAATCCACTGAGAGTAAATTATTATGAAGGGGGTTTGATACATTCAAAATTTTAAATTGTAGTAAGCTCACTTGTTTAAAGAAGGATGGTACAAGGTTATTAAGTAATAAAACCTAAAACAAGACAAGGAGCCTTAGGATAAATTGTTCATAAGATATTAACCCCTTCCTTGCACACAGGAGGGAGAAAGAAGTGCTTATAATTGTTCCATAATGATACTTGGGGACTGAAATAGGGACATGAAAGAGTTGACAACCACTGTGTGATAGAACTTAAATATAAGTATATTTTAATTGTATATTTCAGAGGTTTTAAAATGCTCAAGCAAGCAAATGTTGCCAGCCCTGTCTGACTAAGAAGCTTCTTTGAAGCTGTGGAATATTAATGCAAACATTCCATGTCCAGAATGATCAAATGAGTTGAGTGAAATGTAATTGATAAGTTACCTCACACAAACTTTGGGAATATGTTGGTTGATATTTTTATTACATTTTGATCTGTATAAAGATATATGTTGCAAACAGTAGCCAAGGAGTGGGTAGGATGTTAAAAATGGCATATATATGAAAAATGCTTGCTCAGAATTTTATGATTGTTATGTGACTTGCTGCTAAAATGATCAAAAATTTATAATTGATGAGTACTATGCTAAAGATGCAGTGGTTCATTGATGTAATCATTTAAATCAGAATTCTTTTGGGTTACCAATTAACAATTGAAGTGATACCAATGGAATGTTTGGTTGACTTAAGGAAGTTAGAGAAGGTAGTAAGGTATGTTAGATTTGAATTCAGTAGAAAGGGACTTGATTTAAAGTCCATAAAGCTTTATTATGCAGATTTGTGAAGGAAGAATGGAAGTCTTGCTCTGCTTTTTAAGCAGAGGGTTTTGAAGGGGGAGAGAAAGAGAAAGAGAAAGAGACAGAAACAGAGACAGAGAGAAGGAGAGAGAAGGGGAGGGAGAATGAGACACATAGGGAGGTGAAAGAGAACAGATAGATGTTCTACTCTTATAATTGCATCCCTGACCTAGGGATAATTTCTAAAATTAGTGTATGTGTTGTTGGAAAATCACAAATAGTTCTATAATTTCTCTGGACAGTTACCCTTAAATGACTCCTGCATGGCCTTGTCTTAGTCTTTCAGATGGCCTAGGTCCAAGAGATGATACAGCCCTGATTTATATTACTATGGAGCTACTCAATTCAGCACTCATGTTCTTTATCTCAGGTTTTGTGACTAAAGTGTGAAATGTAAATTATTGCCAAAATACATAAGAATAATTGAGTGATCAGCCTTGTAGGGATATGAAAGGCTTGTTTGAGGGTATGGAAATTTGTTTCTGGACTGCTGATAAGCAGAATTTCTCTCAACTGAAATGGGTGAGACTTGTCTTAAGGAAAAAGAAGGCTTCCAGGATCTATTGGTGACAAAGTACACAAAGGACGGAGAATGTCCTGGGATGGATATAGAGGCATATTCTGGGCTCACCTGAGAATGAACCTTTTCTGACCATCTAGGCTGTTAATCCTTGAATGATACAATGATGGCATGAGCCAGTGCTTTAGTCTATACATGAAGCCCTCACTATGTGTCCCTTGGGACATGAGGAAATGCTTTCCCTGTCTGCCTTCTCTTTTGTGACAAATTCCCATAATCAGCACATAATGCAAATTGTAAAATTAACATTTCCATTTTCCTAAACAACCTATTAGGTTAATAATTGAAATTTCTTAAATTGTTAGGGAACATACTTTGAAAAGTAGATGAAGTTCATTAATAGATGACTTGTATTTGTAACCTTAATTTACCACAGTTGAAGTTTGGATCTTGAGCTGGGAAATATCACTCAAAGCTTTCTTGAATTTCCCCCAAAATCTGGGGTAAAGAAATTCATCTGTAAAATATTGTTACTCAAGTGTTTATAGATGTTTATAGTTAATGTGTACTTTGCAAAAGGATATTCTTTAACAGAAACATCACATACCAACTCTGCAAACAACTCAGGAATCCAATTTCCTAAAGGGATCTATTCCTGTCAGAAGATGATTTCTGAAGATGAAGTTGTTGGCTAAGATACCCAAATGGTCAATTACTATTATACTAATTTTCTCTGTTTCTATTTGGTGTTCTAGTTTTTGCCCCAGTCCTGGTTTCTACACTTGTATCTTAGGGGCTGACTCTCCCCCTTGTGACCTGTCTGCCAGTCAGGGGAAGCAGTCGCTGGACATCCTTCAGATCTCCAAGCAGCTCCACACCTACCTAGGACCCAGGCATTCACTGAGGACATGTCCCTAAAGACCCTGTGTCCACAACCTTTCCCTCCCTGTTCAAATTTTGGCTACTCCCCTGTGGGATATGTGGATCTTGAATTTGTAACCATGTCACTTCTCTAGTTGCTTCTAGGGTAGAAGCACTCATGGGAGTCACCTGGATGCCACTGTAACCTTGGCAACTATTCCAGCCTGAAGCCCTGGACATTGCCTACAGCCAATACCTCTCTCCTGACAATAGGCATAGACAGCTTTACAACCATTCTTAGCTCTGAAAAAGCTACAGAATACTGATACCATCGCCCCTTTTCCCTTAGATATTTGGAGCGGGGGATGGGACAGCATGGCGCATTGTAGCCACATAATGTAGAAGTTTTTCAGGCAAACTATAGGCAAAAAAATTCCTTTGCTCCTACCATATACCCTTACCTTATACAGAGTCAAAGGTTTGACTCCATTCAGCATTGTCACTGCACCCACATCTGACCCCTATGAGATTTGGTACTGGAAAGCCCCTCCTGGTACATGATTGGTCTGTACCATGGATTTCATGCCTTGTCTATCCCCTCATACCATAAGAACAAAGGATGCTGTATATAACCCTATAATTGTCATTCCCAAGGTTTACTATTATTCAGGAGAAGGTGGTAGAGAATATTTTGAAGGGATGCAGACTGGTGAAAACCTTGCAGACCTTGTCCTACATTTTAGAATGCCCATTCTCATGCCAATTTTGGTAGGGCTGGGTATAGAAGAAACTGCAGCTTTAAACACAGCAGCCCTGGTTCAGGGAAGCCCAAATCTCCAGTACCTCTCTCACCAGAATGATTTGGACCTCAGTGAATTGGACACCACGGTTAATTTCTTGGAAAAAAATCATTGTCCTCTCTGATGGAGATGGTTCTCCAAAATAGGTGGGGAGTGGACCTCCTTTTCTTTAAGCAGGGTGGACTCTGTGTGGCATTGGGAGAATCCTGCTATTTTTTTATGCCAACCCATTCTGGGATTCTGAAGGATACAAGAGAGGGAACAGACCAATACTCAGCCCACCACCTGGTATTCTAGTCTTTTCTCTTGGTCTTTGTGACTGACCACCTTGATCACAGCCCTGGCAGGACCACTCATATTAGTAAGAGTTTATAATTTATTAATAATTCAATAGGACCCTTCCTGATCAACTGTCTCATGACCTATATCTGGCAGCATCTTCAAGCTGTTAAGCTTTTGGTCCCACAATCACATTACTCTCCTTTATCTGATGAGTCAAGGTTTTGACTCATGAACAAGAAGAGGAGGGAATGAAGTAGTCCCAATAAGGGAAGATAATAAAATTGAAGAAGATAAAGCAGATCAATTCATTCCTGAATTTTTAGGGAACAGACCTAGTCCCCCTGCTCCCAGGAGGTCAAACACCTTATGCAGGTGCAGATTAAACTCTAATTAGCCTAAGGATGACAATTGGGAAGGTCAGGAAACAAAGGAACTTCAGGAATAACCAAAAGGTCAGGATGGAATGAAAGGCAACAAAAGTCCATGTGAAAGTAAACAACTCCTGAATAACCTGAGTATTGTCCACTCATCACTGACCTCACATACCTGTGTTTGTTTGATTGTCAAATAAGAACCTGTATGTGAAAGGAAATAACTTTGTATCTTATAACCTATATAAACTATCCTATAATGTCAGTCTGATGCAGCTTCCACTAGGGAAGTCTGTCCCAGCTGGTAGATTCTTTATTCATCAATAAATAATGGTGCCAATAATTGAATTTTGGGGTATTTGGACTCATTTTATGAAGTGCCCCACTTCAGTGGAGAAGCAAGTTGAACACGTGGTGGAGTGGAGTGAGGATCTCCATAAGGGCTGACACTGATTTGAAAGCTAAGTACCTCTACCTCTCTCCTATTTTTCCCTCTCTTTCCTACTACCACTACTTTGATTTAATAAAGTTATTAAGCTGCAATCAGTCTCAAAATTTTAATTATTATAAAACCAAGCAGGAAGAGATAGAGAATTTTCATTCAAAGCAACTACAGAATCCCTGAAGTATCTGGGAGTCCTACTAAAACACATTTAGAAATTAGATAAGTGATTTTATACATACAAATAACTAGAAATGTATTATATGTTCATAATTGAATAGTACAAATATAATTTTTTAAAAAGCCAATAGTGTACTATCTAATAAATTTACAGACTGAGTTGCATATCAGATTGCTAAAGGAGCATTAATCCAGACAAAAATTAGCATAATTCTTATATAACATAATATACTTAAGAATCTCAAAAAAGATAATGAAAAAAATTGGTATGAAAGGAGAATATAACTAGATATTAAAATGTAATATAAAGTAAAAATATCAAAACAATTTGGTGCATATAAAAACAGAATATTTGAACCATAGAACAGAAAGATTAGATAAAGACCTAGAAGCTAGCAAATATAAAAGTTTAATAAATTCAAGGGCACTAACTATTAGATTAAAGACTTCTTATTTGACCAAAATGGCTATAAAAACTGGAAATCAGTTTAGCAGAAACCAGGTTTAAAACAAAAGTTTGTGAAATACAGACAATAAACTCCAAAAAGATATATTACCTAAATATAAAATGCCTCAACATAAAATATTAGAAGACAAGAGTAGGAAATTTCTTTCACATTGATGGATAGAGGAAGAATTCTCACCTAAACAAGATAATGATTATGAAAGACAAAATGAATGATTTTCATTTCATAAGACTGAAAAACTTCTGTACAAGCAAAATAAGTGTACTTAGAATTAGAAGGGAAACAATATTGAAAGATCTTCACAGAAAATATCTCTGATCATGATCTGACATCAAAATTATATAATTGATAGAAATATGTATAAATAAAAGCAATTCCACAATAGATCAGCAAAGAATAGAAACAACAAATTTTCAAATGAATAAATGCAAGCTATCAAGAACCATATATAATATTCCAATTCACTAATAATAAAAGAAATACAAATTAGAAAAATTAGGATCCACATTATACATAATTAGATTGCCAAAGATAACAAGAAAGAAGAATAACAATTATGAGAGGAATTGCAAAAGACTAGCACAGCAGTACCCTAAACTATTACATACCCTTTGACCTAGTAGTACTACTGTTGAGCTAGAATGGAAATTAAAGGCATCAGGAAAGGACCCACAAAAGAATATTTAAAAGCAGTACATTTTGTTGTACCAAAGAACTAAAAATAAATTAAATGTCCATTAAAACTGGAAATTTCTGAACAAATCATGATATATGAATGAAAAGTAATTTTATTGCATCATAAGGAACTTGGAAGATGATGGATTCAAAAAAATATGGAAAATTTTACTTAAACTGATAGAGAATGAAGTATATAAAAGAAGGAAAAAATTATTAAATGACCACAACAATAATTTTAGGAGAAACAACTCTGAAAAAACCTCAAAATTCTCAAAGTAGTAACCAATCATGACTTCAAAAGAATAACAATAACAACATTTCTGTAGAGTCTGTTATGTACCTGGCAATATGCAAAGTATTTACAATTATTTTCTTATTTGAATTCCACAACAGTCCTGGAGGTAGGTGCTACTTACAAATCAGACTTTCCTAATTCCAGGCAGCACTCTTTGTCTATAATGCAGCATTTCTCTGCCAAAAAGTAGAAACAGTATTTGCTCTAATTAGTAAGAACATTAGGCCAAAAGTTTAGTACAATCTTGAATTCAAATCCAGCATGAGCCACTTACTGGCTTAATCTCTCTCTGCATCTTTTTGTTTTCCAGAAAAAAAGAATTTATTTTTATTCAGAAAACTGCAAATAGGAAACCAGAATAAGTAGCCCATGGCAGGCTGGGACCACCCCTTCCCCCCACCTCAACTGGACATCTTGCCCTTTACCTCCACACTCAAAAAATTACGAAAGGAGGGATTCTGGCAGAAAAGAAGTAATTTTTTTACTAAGCTAGGCTTGATATCTACCACCATTCTCTCCAACCCCTATGTCTTCCTTGTAAAGATTTGGGGAGGAAGATGAGCAGAGTGGGTTTGCATTTTTCAGATATGGAAAATGTATTACTTTGCTTCACATGATTAAATGTATTTGTTATAGATCTAGGTATATATATATATATATATACATATATATATATATATATGTATATATTATCTTGAGAAGATAATAGCAGGGAACTAGTGGTGATGGTGATGGTGGTAGTGGCAGTTGAAGCTGTTCACCAACTTCACTAAAGTTCCTCATGGGTAGAATACCTGAAAAGGGGAACTGGGGACTGAGTGAATATGGGTGAAGGGTTAGAGTTTAAGAAAGGGAAGACATAGAGAGAGAACAGAGATGCAGAGATGCATAGAGTTATAAGTGGTAAATTTAGGGTTTTTTGACTAATATATTATCCTTATGGTTGCCAGGGATTAATTCAAATCCCAATAAAAATACTCAAGACAGTTTGGGAATTTTATGGTGGTTTAATTAATATAGAGGGAAGGAATTAAGAAGACAGAGGGAAAAGGGTATAAGATTTCTCCAGTTTAACCTGAGCCAAGGGGAGTTCAGAAAACTTCTAGTCACAAGGCCTCCTCCAAGATGAGGGGCCTCCTAGGAGGAAGGTGTTTTTTTAGGAAAGGTAAAGGAAAAAAGGAATCAGCCTAAACTCTGAGAGACCTCAAGGAAGATGCTTTACCTGAGCCATGCTACTAAGCTTCTCCCAGTCACCACATCAAGGATGTTCACCGCCAAACCCAGATAATAACTGCAGCCATGCCAAGATGCCCAGCACACTGCCACCAGCCACCTCTCTGCCATAAGAGACCCAGAGAGAGGAAGTGATGCAAAATATGTAGACCGTTTTTTGCATCGCTTCCTGTGTCTCACATGTACCAATGATAGCTTAAGCTTGACTTAAGACAGCCCAGGGGGTCTGTCACTTATTTCTGATTTGTCATTTGCTAGCACATGTCTGTCATAGGCCATCCTTCTCAACACTAAATCCTTAAGTAGTGGTATAGACAATCCTATTTGTTAGGCTAAGCAGGGTGGAGTAAATTTAAAATTCACAATCCCCCTGATGATGTTTGGGACACTAGTCTCCCCAACTGATCATTAAACATAATCATCCTGCACCTGTAAATTCCTCTAACTGCAGCTTCATACAAAATTTCACCTTCTAAGAGGAAACTACAATAGTTAGATAGACGAGGAAAATAGAAGAGAGAAAGACAGCAAAATCAATGTTTGCTGGGTGCATTGACAAAAACTAATTAGGGGAAAGTCCCCTTTTGGCATAAGAGTATACATTCAAATAAATGTTCAACCACACCCAAAGTTAATTCTTGATCTTGATGTAGTGTAGGTTTTCGGGCATCTTTCTACTACATTTCATTCTCTGGATTTTAGGAGTCAGCAAGCTTCTTTCCTTGAAGATCCTTCTCAAACAAAATTTCAAAATCTTGAATTTTTATGAAAATACAATTCCCCACCCATGAAGTGGGTGTTGAGAAATGCCCAGTTCAGCTCAGGATGCAAGGATGAATTATGGGGGTGTATGGGTCAATTATAAAAAGAAGAGAAAAAAACATAAAGAAAAAAATGGGAGAAAGTTAAATTTTTGAGAGAAAGAAAAATAAATTCCAAATCAGAATCAAAATATCAAAATCTATGTATATAAAATGTTGAGTAACCAAGAATAAATTCATAATAGGCCCTTGTATTAGGGTTCAATTTAAAGTAATTTCTATCCCACAAGTTGGTAGGACAAAATGCAGTAATATTTAATTTACCCATTTGCAGCCAAGACTACAAGAAGTTCCCATACTATAAGAAAGAAAAAGTACTAGAATTTTATTTTGATAGGGAAGTGTCATTCCCTGATCTGGTTTTTTATCATTTTCAGGGATATGGGAGGCAGGATGATAGCCAAACTTCGGTACTTGCCTGTGAGTAGTTCACAAAGAATACAAATACAAGGAAGTCCTACGACTTAACATATGTCAAGCATCGCAACTTTGAGTCTCACACTTGGTTCAAATCCTTTTGTAATGGCTTAGAAGTGCATCAATCCTACCTAGATTGTTTTTTTTTTTCCTGTGTGCTTTTTTTGGCACTATTCAGATTAAGTCTGTGTTCCTTTTTGATACCATTTCCTAGAATCAGACACAAACATTAATCACAGTTCCATAACATTTTATCAATAAATGGCAAGTTCCCAAAGTTTAAGGTTTGGCATATGCATTAATATTATAGCAAGTATATATCAAACTTATATTACTGCTGAATAAAAAATTAATATTGATTGTATGTACCTTAAGTACAAGAAATGAGAAAAAAAAGAAAAAATCAAATATTCTAATCAAAATAGAAGAAAAGCAATAATAAAAATAAGGGGAAAAATTCAGGAATTCAATGTGTTCCCCAAAACAGTATCTACTTGTCTATGGATTATTATCTCCAATGCATGTGATAGGATACAGTCAATCAGTCTCAATAGAAGTGACATGTGCTTCAAACGCAAAAAATGAGAGAAAAAATCAAATACTGTATGGCACAAGTAAAGTTCAACAAAAGAGTACAGATCCATCAATAGGGAAAAAATGTTAAAAATGTGTATATTTCATAATCACAAGGGTACCGTATTCAAAAATCCATTTCTTCTTTTATCTTCCTTCTTCTTGCTACTATTTTGAGGGGAGACAAAACTGAAAAGGGTTCATATCTACAAAAACAATAGGATCTAAGAGGTATCATCTTCATAGTATTTGGGAAGTTCCTTGGGCACCCCCCTGAGGGGCATTAGCACCTGTGAATTTTAAAACTACTCCACCCTACTCAGACCATACTTTAGAAGATTTGATTTAGCTATTTCCTGATTAGTAACAATGGAGATACTTGGTCTAACAGAATCAGGTCTTGGGAACTCTACATTGCTCCACCCTACTTAGTTTAACAAGGTCAGGAATGTCTGCACCCATACTCAAGGATTAAGTGTTATCTAAGAAGATGGCCTTCAACAGACATGTGCAGAAACAGCTGAAAGATCCCTGGGCTGTCCTAAGTCAAGCTAAGCGATCATTGGTACAGATGAGATGCAGGGAAGTCACATAAAACCATCTATATAAGGCAGGTCACTTCCTCTCTTCGCCCTCTTTCCCCTGAGAGGCGACTCTGGCTAGCAGCATAATAAGCATTCCGACATCTTGGTGTGGTGGCAGCTATTTGTCTGGGTTTTGGCAGTGAGTTTGCCCTTGAGCTGATTCAGGCTCAGGCATCTTGGGTGAGCCCTCTTAGAGTTCAGGCTGATTCTTTCCTCCTTTACTCTCCAAACTCTTACCTTCCTAGAGCCTCTGGTCTTCCTACTAGCACAAGCCAGGCGGGAGAAATCCTACATCCTTTCCTTCTTCCTTCTTCTTAATTTCTTTCCACTATATCAATTAAATCACCATAAATTTCCAGCTGATTTGGGTATTTTTTTATATTTGGGATATCCATGGTGACCAAATAATTAATATAATTTAGGTCACAATGCTAAAATTATCCTTTACATACCCCAAGTATTTTTTGGAAAAGCACCACTTAAGTTTTATTGTTGTGGAGTCATTTGGTTTCAGTTATCATTTTCCTAATGTCTATTCCTATAGTTATCATTCTTAAAGTTGTTGTTTTTATTATCATTATTATAGTTATTTCTATAATTATTATTTCTGTAGTTGTTATTAAACTGCATATTATTTCTGATTGCCTTGAATAAAGTTCTACACTCTATCATTCTGTGACCCTTCTTCTCACAGAATTGGCAGGTAATGGATCAATAGTTAGATTCTTGGAGAGGGACAAGTGCCCTTGGTTGAGTATCATGCCCTTTTTCCAGTTCATCAATCTTATCTGTTAAATATGTCAATTGTTTCTCAATTTTCTCCATGAGATCATTATTCTCTTCCTCCTTTTCTTTGTTTCAATTTGAAACATATAGAGCAGTCTTTTCATAATTCTTCAAGATCCATTTGTGGCCACCTTGAGAAATGAGTTCCAAAACAATCCCTGATCACTTTGCAAGAGTTATTGACAAAGTGCCTTCTAATTTGTCTTATACAATTTTCTTTAGATAGGTCAAAATCCAGGTATTGACCCCCAAACTCAATTATTCTGTCCATGAATCTGGAGGGTGTCTCTTTCTCATTTTGCTTAACTCTTTCAAATTCTGTCCACTTATCTGTATTGTCTGCATACTCTCTCGTGGCTGTTAAGATGGCCTCCCTACAACAGTATAGTTGTAAATAATCCTCAGAGTTGTTATAGTTCCATTCGGGATCCTGAGATGGCCAGTGTGCTGCATTGCACCCCCGAGCTTTATTGACATGAGAAATTATTTTATTTTTCTCATGTTTGGTTAAAAAAGCCTGTAGCAAGTTTTCAATGTCTTTGTAAGACAGATTATACTGAAAAAAAAGTATATTATCTTTTTTATTACCAGAAAGAGACTTTGTTCATATGTGGGAACATTTCATGTGAATTAATTTATTTCTTGGGGAGTAAATGGTATATTGTGCCTTAGAGTCACCACATCCCCATTGCATTCTTTTTCAGGTACTTATCTTAGAGGAAAAAGGTCTCTAGTTGAATTTGGTACCTGTGAGTCAGTTTGACTAGAAAGAGTTTCCTTAGAAGGATGAGATTTTCTTGGGGCTGGAATTGGTTTTTGGGTAGGGGAAGGAACAGGAGAAACTGGGATTTCAGAAGCTGGGATTTCAGGAGATGGGTCTTGGGAAGTAAGTTCAGCCAAGATTTTCAGACCAGGAGAGAAGCAGTCTAGCAGCTGAGCTATAGGAGAGGTGTTTTCCATCTCCATTGCGGGGGAGGGAATTTCCTTAATTAGAGGTTCAGAAGCAGGTATGTAAGGGTTAGATATGTTTTGGGTGGGGTAAGTATTTGGCAATTGATCCTGTAAGAAACATGTTAAATTATCCAATTGGTTTTGCACATTTTCCTGCATTTTAGCTTCAAAATTTTTTAAGGTAGCATTTCTTGTCACAGTATTTAGGAGTATAAAAATGAAATGACATAAGAACATAAAAATGGGAGGAATTCTGGAATCTTTAATGTCCCTAATTTATCAAACATCATACAAATTTCATAGAATATAGTATTCATTTATATATATGCATATATATATATATATATTTAAATTATTTATAATTTTGGTTTTAGTAAGTAGATGTCACTACTAGCTAGGGGTTAAAGTCAGGGAGTGAAAACAAAAGATTTGGTTTTAGTGGCCTTTTTTTAAAGAACCTTTTAATCCAATCAAGTCCTCTAGGCCAAAAGGAGACAGAAAATAAAGCCTTTTGCCTGAAGCTAAAGCTGAGTTTTTCTTTGATTTGGAAGGGGTCACAAGCCTCCTATATTTTCCTTTTAGGGTAAAACCATTTCTCTCCTTGAGCAAAGCTCAAAGACTTTGCCTAGCTGTCCTCACCAGACTTACTTCTCACTTAATTTTAAAACTAGAGGCATGTGGAGAATAGGAAAAGGCAAAAACTTTCTCCAGATTTGTTTGTTTGTTTGTTTGTTTGGTTTTTGTTTTTGTTTTTGTTTTTTACTGCTAGTTAAGAGTAATCTAGGCAGTATTTGTCAGTGAGGGTTGGCTAATTTGGGTTTTTGTTCCCTAAGGGAAGGGAGATTCATATATAGCTTCCCTGGATAAAACCACTTAAGGTTCTGCCTCCTTTAGGTTAAAAAAAAAATGGATGTGTTCAATTCAAATTAAGGAGAAAAGAGAAAAAAAGGTTTTATACTCATCTGATCTCACAGCTGTGTTTTGAACTGCTAAGTTAGATGTTTAAAAGACTGACTTGAGGAGGTAATAAAGAGAAAGGAAAGGAAGGTCTCACAGAAATTTGAGGGTCCTGGTCACAACCTTGGTGGATTAGCCAGACTGTAAGGGGTAATTATCCTTATGGTTGAAAAATAAAATGGGATTAAATTATCTCACATGTGAAAGGCATGAATGGGAGCAGCTAAGTGTTTCCGTGAATTGAGAGCCAGGCCTAGAGATGGGAGGTCCTAGGTTCAAATCTGGCCTCAGACACTTCCCAGCTGTGTGACCCTGGGCAAGTCACTTAATCCCCATTGACTAGACCTTACTACTCTCCTGCCTTGGAGACAGTAAGGGTTTTTTTAAAAATTCTTTAATTGGAGAAATGCAAACTAAAACAACTCTTAGGTACCACCCCACACCTATAAGATTGGCTATTATGACAGAAAAGGAAAATTACAAAACTTAGAAAGGATATGGGAAAGCTAGGGCGTGAAATGTACTATGGGGATAGTTGGGAACTGATTCAGTTATCCTGGAAAGCAATTTTAACTTTTGCCCAAAGAGCTATAAAACAGTACATACCTTTTGCTCCACCAATACTATTACTAGGTTTTTAACCCAAAGAGATAAAAAGACAAAAAATACATGTACAGTTTTGTTTATGTAAAAAAAATACTTAAAGCGGCTCATTTTGGAGACTCAAAGAATTAGAAAGTTAGAGGATACTCAATTAGGAAATGGGATTTATATAATGCAATTTATAAAATATGATTGTAATGGAATACTATGGTACTGTAAGAAATTGTCAGAGGCCAGAAACAGCTTCACTGGTCACCCAAACCAGGGTGAGAGAGATGTATTTTGGGATTACAGGAGGGTCAATACCATCAAAGTACCACAAAGATGAGTATCTTTGAGTGGTGACAAAGTTTAATGGGTTGGAGTCTACAATTTAATGGGTAAATGATGTAGGTAAAAGAAATTAGGTAAGTTTCTTTTTTATTATTATTATAATAGGGCCACAGCATAACCCTGATCTTTAGGATGTCGCAGAGGCATGATCCATCCTGAGATTCACAATTAATACCACACAGGTCGGAGACATGATAGAAAAAAGAGAGTGCCTGGCCAAAAGCCAGGTCCCAGGTGGGAGAGGTAGATAAGGAAAGGAATTAAAGATGGAGCTTGGCCAGAGGCCAAGCTCCAGCAAGGACAGACATCAGTGAGAACTGAGATCCAAGAGAGGAAGACAGGTAAGTTTCATACAGAGATAATGATAAGTAAAGATTTACAAGATAAGGATAATGAATATAGGTTACTTCAGTGATTTCAGATAGGAGTTTTCTATAGGATCAATATATCAATGTATGAATCCCTATCTGTATTCAATAATTCAGTGGGTGACTCCCTACTTAGATTCCTAATGGAATTCTTGCATAAGTAGTTTCCTAGCAAGACATCTGGTATCTTGGAGAGAAAAATGAATTGGGTTCATGCTAGGGGGAAAGGCTTAGTATCTTGCTGCTTCTAAGTTAATGGCTACACAGAAACCTTGCATTCTGGGGAGCACTCGGTTTATTTCCACAGCTATGATGAACGGAAAGCCCCTGACTTCCTATCTACCCAGAAGTTTTACATCCTGGGGTGCTTTGGACATGGAAGCCCCTGATCTTCTTATGCTGCTCCCACAAGAAATGACAAATATGGGGACATCAGAAAAATCTGGAAAAAGACTTACACAAACTGAAGCAAAGTGAAATAAACAGTAACAGTAATGCTATATAATGAAGAAATATAAATAACAGTTATTATTGGGAATACAATGATCCAAAATTATCCCAAAAGATTCATGATAAAAAATGTCATCTGCTTCCAGGGAAAAAGAACTAATAAAATCTGAATTGAGGTCAGGGCACTCTTTTCATTTTCTATTTGTGTTTCCTTCTGTAAAAGGATTAATATGGAAAAATGTTTTACATGATTGCACATGTAAAATCTGTATGAGATTGTCTTCATCTCAAAAGTGATGGAGAGGTAGAGGGAGGGAAAAAGATATTTCAAGACTTAACATTCTTTAAAAAATATTTGGAACTGTTTTTACATGTAATAGGAAAAAAGTAAAAGAAAATCTATCTGTTTTCTCAAAGTACCAGCTCCTACTCTTATTTTATTAGTTCAATAGCTCTTTTTTGTGCTTCATATTTTATTTTTTAGTCAATTTAGAACATTATTACTTGGTTACAAGAATAATATCTTTCCCTCCCTTCCCTCCCCCGACCCTTCCTGTAGCCAACATGCAATTCCACTGGGTATTACATGTGTCCTTGATCAGAATCTATTTCCATGTTGTTGATGTTTGCACTAGGATGGTCATTTAGAGTTTATAGCCCAATCATATCCCCTTGACCCATGTATTCAAGCAGTTGTTTTTCTTTGGTGTTTCTACTCCCACAGTTTTTCCTCTGAATGTGGATAGTGTTCTTTCTCGTAGATCCCTCTGAGTTGTTCAGGATCACTGCATTGCTGCTAATGGAGAAGTCCATTATATTTGATTGTACCACAGTGCATCAGTCTTTGTGTACAATGTCCTCCTAGTTCAATAGTTCTAAGAGAAAATTTATTTTTTAAAAAAGAAAATGGTAGGGAAAGAAAGGAAGAAAGGAAGAAAGGAAGAAAGGAAGAAAAAAAGAAAGAAAGAAAGAAAGAAAGAAAGAAAGAAAGAAAGAAAGAAAGAAAGAAAGAAAGAAAGAAAGAAAGAAAGAAAGAAAGAAAGAAAGAAAGAAAGAAAGAAAGAAAGAAAGAAAGAAAGAAAGAAAGAAAGAAAGAAAGAAAGAAAGAAAGAAAGAAAGAAAGAAAGAGGAAGGAAGGGAAAGAAGGAAGGAAGAAAAAGAAACAAAGAAATGAGAAATGAGCTCCATTGTAATATTTGGATTTTTTTTTTCTGTTCCACGTAATAAGAAAGCACAGATGGGAATGAACTATACTAATAAGGTAATAGAATCACAATTCAAGAGCCTTTTTTCTCATTGGTCTTTTTAAAAAAACTTCACTTTTCCTAATTTAATTTATCATGTAAAATGTCTAAAAGTTCAATTTATTTTTTCTTTTTGTTATTATTCTAGGTATTTAAATCCATAATTCTTTATCATTGACAGATTATGGTAGATTAATACTATATTTTTCTTTTTTCTTCTTTGAATCAACTAATCCTTTTATTTTACATATAGACTTCTACTACTTAAATGTTTGTTTATTTCTAACTATTGTGTTTTGGTCTAAAAATATAATATGTAGCACTTATCTTTTCAGCTTTACTTGAACTATCACAGTGAGAAAGTACATTTTGTGAAAATTTCATTACACTTGAAAAATGTGCATTTAAAAAATTTTCCCCAATTTTCTTTATATCTTCTTGTTAGAATTAGGAAAATCATTCAATCTAATTTCACACTTTCCCTCTTTTCCTGGATCTTTCATAAATACCACTTGACCTTTTCTGCATAGTGAGGTTTCTGTTGTTGTTTTAGTTTTTAGAGATCATTTCCAGGACACTTTAATGTTTCAGGGTTTCATGCAAAGAGCACAATGTCAGCTGCAAACAGTAGCTATCAGTAAGACTTAACTGTTAAAAAGTTATCCTTCTTTTCCATAGACTTTGCTGTCACCACAGAGGCTAACAGACACCTTTTCACACTTGGTTTTATGCTGTGCCTAATGATTGGTATCTAAGGCTTGTTGAATGTATTATCTCTGTTCTATCTTTTGAGGGATCCTGAATGGTTTTGATAGATGAATGGGAAATATTGTTTCAAGTAAAGACTTTGAGAAAAAGCAATAAAATTAATAAACCATTTATTAATCTGATGAGGAAGAGAGAGAAGAAAGCCAAATTACTAGCATTAAAGATAAAAAAGGGTAAACATAACACTAATGAAGATGAAATGAAGATGGAGTTTTACCAAATTCTTTTTACAAAATAAATATGATACTGATACCTAAACCAAGAAGAGCAAAAACAGAGAAAGAAAATTATAGATCAGTCTCATTAATGAATTGTATGCAAAAATCCTAAGCAAAATACTAGCTTTAATACTATAACAATATGTCACAAAGATAATACATTGTGATCAAACCAGATTTATATCAGGAATGCAAGGATATGTATTAAAAATTAAAGGTTGGACTAAATGTATAAAAATGTGGTTGCCGAAAATATATTACTCAAGTCACAATGATTTTTTATGGTAGTTTATTTATAAAAGTAGAAAGAATGAAATTAAGGAAATGAGAGAGAGAATAGATAAAATCTCTGGCCTGATACAATCCAGGCAGGGCTTCAGAGAGCACAGCAAAGAGAGGCCCAGAGGTAAATTAAACAAGAGTTCTAGTCACAAGGCCTCCTCCAAGACAAGGGGAGTCTCCATAGGCTAGTACCTCCAGAAAAGCCAGGAAAAGGAGTCAGCCTTTTCACTCACCCATGTTGTAATCCTAGAAGAAAATTCAAGAGCACTTTGAGGTCCTAAACCAGAGCTCCTTCAATTGAGGCCAAGTGTGAAGGCAAAAGACCTCTCACTTTTTTCCCACTTTTAAAGACCATTCCTTTTGTTACTTCTGGTGCCTTCCTTCCACTTTATGTAAACCAATTGCAGCTTTAGCTTTGTTTACATCTGCCCCAGGGGCAGTCAGTAGGTTTTGACTTGTCACCTACTATAGCACACATGGGTCACAGATCTCCCCATACTTAAGGATAAGTGGGGTGTATAGCTTCTGGTGATTAAATCTAAAAGTGGCAAGGGGAGAGTTAATCCCATCTGCACAGATGATTTAATATTATGAAAATTATCAACATAATTGATAATATTAATAACAAAAGTAATTTTAAAAAGTGATTATATAAGTGGATGCAGAAAAAACTGAAAAAAATGCGACATTAATTCATCTTTAAAAACCTGGAAAGCATAGTTTTAAATGGATTTTTTTCTTAAAATGATACAAAGCCTCTACCTAAAACCATCAGCAAGAATAGATCCAAGTTTTAGGGATAAGAAATCACTGTTCAGTAAAAATCCCTGGGACAACTGGAAGCTAGTTTGGTAGAAGCTAGGTATAGACAAATACCTTACACCACTCACTAACATTAGATCCAACTAAGGTTGCATGATTTAGACAAAAAAGGAGATATTAAAAGTAAATTAGAAGAACAGGGAACATGCTACATATCAGCTTTGTGGATAGGAAAAGAATTTATGAGTCCAACAAGAGATGAAGAGCATTGTGAACTGTAAGATAGATCATTTTGAATACATTTAATTGAAAAGTTTTTGTATAAATAAGACAAATGCTGCCAAGTTGAGAAGCAAAGTAGAAAACTGGGAAAACATTTTTATAGACAGCCTCTCAGATAGAGTTCTGAGTTTTCCCCAAGTTGATAAATGGACAAAACACATGAAAAGTCAAATTTCAGATGAAGAAATCAAAAACATATAGAAATATATGAAAAAATGCTCCAAATCACTAGAGATTATAGAAATGCAAACCAAAACGACACTGAGATATCACCTCACACCTATAAGATTGGCTAAAATGGCAAAAAGCCAAAATAACAAATGTGGGGGGGGGGTAGAAAAATGGGGATACTAATACACTATTGGTGGAATTATGATCCAACCATTTTGGACAGCAATTTTGAATTATACCCAGAGTGTAGTCCTGGCTGCTGATTGGGTAAGTGCATTTGCTGCATTAGTCCTACATGCTGATGAGACATGAATCACTTTATTGGGCCCTTATTCTAAGACCTGTTATGGGCTTATTCTTACTTAGTCAGAATTTTTATATATTATTTAATTTTGATTTTTATCTTTACTTCTATTTGTTTTGTGTGTGTGTGTGTGTGTGTGTGTGTGTGTGTGTGTGTTTGACATCGTTTTTACAATTGATTCACATACTTCATAACCGATTCATGTATCCCTTAGTGAGCCATGTGTTTGTCAACATCCTCCTCAGGGGGAGATTGTATAATTGTCATATATTTCTAATTTTAGGATAAAAAACTTGCTACCTCCCATAATCCAGAAAATTAACTCTTTGGAGAAGGCTCCATGGAAATGCCTACAGAAACCTCACACTGCACCAAAATATCCAGAATGAACTTTGGGATGTAGTAAAATTGAACAATGGGGGATTGAACACATTTATTTTGAATGTATACTATTATGCCAAAAGGGACTGCCCTCAATTGGTTTTTTGTCAATGAACCTAATAATCATTGGTTTTGTTCTCTTTTTCTTTTATTTCCCTCTTATCCTCAAATTATTGTAATTCCCCTTAGAAAGTGCAATATTGTACATCTAGTTATAGATCTTTAGAGGTATAAGTTGATTATGTGTATTGATTCCATGTAGAAAAAAGGCATGTAAATCTGTGTAGGATTTAAATTAATATCCAATACTTCAAGTATTATAGTTATAAAGTTTATTACCTAAAAAATAGAACTATGTGACTAAGTTTTTTCTACCTGCTCAAAAAAGCCTGCTCTACCAAAGCTGCTACAGGAAGGAAAAAGAGGCTGAGAGAGGTAACTTCACCAAATTTATCTCCTCTCTACTTCAGCACATAAAGACAGGAAGAAAGTAGGGTGCTAAGAATCATAGTTTTGCTGGGGATCATGGTTTTTAGGGTAATATTTTCAAATTAAACAATCACCCCTGAGATCCTTTTGAAGACTAGTCTCCCCAATGGATCTTGTAAACATTACCAATTTATAAATTACAATAATTTGGGGATAAAAAGGAAAGAGAACAAAACCAATTATTACTAGGTGCATTGACAAAAAGCTAATTGGGGAGTCACTCCTTTGGAATAAGAGTATACATACAAAAAAAAAAAGGTGTTACTATCCTCCACAGTTCAATTTAACTACAACTCAAAGTTCATTCTGGATCTTTCAGTGCAGTGTGAGTTTTCTACAGGCATTTCTGTGGTGCCTTCTCCAAGCAGTTCACTTCTTGAATTCTGGGAGGTAGCAAGTTTCTTAACTTTTATAAAACTAGAATTTTATGACAATTATATAATCCCCTCTGAGGAGTGTAATATTTATTGGGAAAGGAAATAGGGAATTAGAAAAACAGGGGATAATGGGAGGTTTGTATGGGGTAATGAGGAGTTAAGGGGAGAGAGGGTATACTGCCTGGTGAGGCAAGGGAGGGAGATGCCCCCTGCTGAGAGGAAACAGCAGGGGTCTGATAAGGACTCTTTGTCCCAGAATGACTGAACTGAAGTTCAGCTCCCTCTATGACCAGAAAAGATAGTCCACTTATCTGACTGCAAATTCAAATAATATAAAGTTTAATAACCAATTGGGATTGGAGTTTTTTTCTCAGCTTCAGACCTGAGGCCAGGCCCCAGAGGCTGGCGGAGGGTTCTCCCACTCTCGTCCACTCTATATCAGTCCAGTTTTGTCTTTTTAGAATCTTAGCAGTAGACAGAAAGCAAACAAGAACAGGTCTAACCTTCAGAAGTGACTGGGCCTGAATCTTCTGGCTGAACCAAGAAGAGGTGGCACACCACACCAGACTGGGCTGAACAAGCTCCTACCTCCTCCAACACCCAGAAGCAAGTCCCACATGGCAGGAAGGAAGTGCTAGTCATAAGACCCAACTGCCACTCCCAGTTGGCCCCTTCACCCACAAACTGTCAGTCTAATTTCCTTTCCACAGGAGGGTGTTGACAAACACACAGATCAACTCAGAATTATTAAAAAAAAAAAAAAACAGTAGTATAACAGCTAATTCAAGAAAACTTTTTGGGTCTAAAATGTCACCAAGAATCTAGATCATTCTGGTGGAGGTAGATTAAGCTGAAGAGTTAAAAATCATCCAGAAGCTACTTAAGCTTCATGGGAAATGCTCTCTCTTGGGAGTCATCTGGGAGTGCTGAAGAGTTAAAAATCATCCAGAAGCTACTTAGGCTTCATGGGAAATGCTCTCTCTTGGGAGTCATCTGGGGGTACCACACCCTAGGAAAACCTTCATAGCTCCTCTGGTATGAGACTCTCATCCTTTACATTTTTACAAATGTAGAAGTGAGGATTAATTAGTGTTATAACACTTCACTTCAGCTACTAAATGGAGCCTTACCTCTTGTTACAAACAACTCAAAGGTACTTTTATAATGGTATCTTTTCTAGTTCAGTCATATGGGGAGGTACAAATACTATAATTGGTTAAATGGCGTAAAAACTTTTAATTAAAATATCTTGATATTTTAAAAATAATAAATTTGCCAAATTTGCCAAATTTTCTTAACCCAGAGATTTTTGTAACAGTACAGTAAGGTGGTAATAGAAGTTAGCCTTTAAGTCCTGTAAATCCTAGGAATCATAGTCACACAGCAAATATAATTTCATTGTGAAAATGAACTTTGATAGAAGAAAATCTGTAGGACACCTGAGGTAGTATAAACTGGAATAAACAGCAGTAGATACTATTTACAACTTAAGTATCATAAAACATTAAGAAAACAAAATAATTACACAATACATTTTTCAGTCCAACTTTGATGGAAAGAAAATAAGAATATTGCATCACATCTGCATTTAAACACATACACCACAAGTATATACAGATGTACACGTGCATGTGGGCACACACATACACACACACAAAACAAACACCACAATTACCAACAAGCTGAGGGAAATGCAAACAAACTCAAACAAAATGCATCTTGACATCTAGTGGCAGCTTGAGTTTGAAATGTGGGAGGCATGGTGATCTACAAAGTAATACTGTAGATATTTACTCCAGCCCAGTTCAAACCAGGCAGGGCTTCAGAGGTAAATTTTACAAGGGTTCTAGCCAGGAAGCCTCCTCCAAGACAAGGGGCCTCTCAGCATTTTTCACTCCCCCACATTGTAGTTCTAAGGGAAAATCAAAGAGCAGTCTGAGGTTCCCAAGCCAGAGTTTCTTCATCTAGGAGATTTCTACATGCTAGTTTTCCACAGGAATCATAGGGGGGATTATGTAATTAGGATCTATACCCTAAAACTACTATTCCCAACACCTCACTCTCCTCACATTACATGCTGGCATAGAGAAGACATAAATTTTTTGTGGTCATGTCTCTTCCCCTCTCTGTTTCTTGTAATTGGAGCAGCTGCCAGTGGTTCTTTTAAAAAGGCAAAAAGAGCTTGGTCACATGGTCTTATTTTATTTATTAGATAATTACCTTTTTATTCCTCTGCTTCTAGTGATTATTAATAAACTTTATAAAATATAACACTTGGAGTATTTCACATTAATTTAAATTCTACAAGGCCCAGCAATATCATTGCTGAATCTGTTTCCCGAGGAAATCATGGCAAATATTCCAAAATATTTATAGGAGTTTTCTTTGTGGTGGCAAAGACTTTGAAATTGAGGGGATGCCTGTCAATTGGGGAATGGCTAAAAAAATTATAGTTTATGACTGCAATGGAATACTGTTGCACCATGAGAACCAATGATCAGGCTGGTTTAAAAAAAAAAAAACCTTGGAAAACTACATGGTAATGAAAAGTGAAAAAAGTAGAACCAGGAGAACGTTATACACAGCTACAGAATTTGTTCTGGAAGAATAAACTATGAATGTTATCTCTAGGAAATGAGCTAAAAGTTGAAACATGAATGACTTGTTTTATACATAGATGTTGGTCTTCTTGAAGATACTTTGTGTGACATGGAAAGGATGGGGAAAGGGTTGAAAAATTTGTGGTTTATTATGTAGATATGAAGAAAAATAAGCTAAACATAAGAAATTTGTGATTTCATTTATGTATAATCATCTTTTTCTTTCTATATGGAAATGCTTGTTTTATTTGTTTTTTGTAAAATTTGTAGTAAAAAAGGGAAATGGAACAAAAGGCAGTGTTTTTCTCTATTGAATAACTTGCTCTTTCATTAACAATTAGCACAATGAGATTTTGAATTCTCTACATCTTTCAGGAAAACATGATGATAATTTGGTACACTGTGAATTATCACTTGTGAAAGACTGCCTGTTACAAATATCCTGATAAATTTTCATTAAAAAACATTGTACAGATGGAAAAGTAGGTACAGTATAGAAGTTATTACTAACTTCTCAGTATACTTTATTTCTGTTTTTGCAATGTTAGAATTCTTTTCCCATATCTCTAATCACTTCCTTTCCTTCAGGTAGCTTTTAAATAAATTCCTCAAAATCTTCACATTCACTTTATCTGATATAAATGTTGTTCTCACATTTTCTTTCTTCTGAACAATTTATTTCCTCTATAAGTATATCTAGGATTATGATTTTTCAGTTCACATTCAATGGTTCTGCTGTTTTTGATCATTAAACATTTTATAAAAATCCTTGCCAAACTTCCATTTTTCTCCTATTTATTTTCCTCCTTTCATTTTCACCTGCTAATACTTTGGGATTACTTTGCTTGGGTCTTTTGCCAAGCTCTGGTTACTGTGGTATAGAGATGAAGAGAGAGAGGTTTTGCAGGACAAGCCAAGATGCTCTCAAGAACCAAGGCTGGGGACCTGTCTGTCAATCAAGAAGAAGGTTCCAAATAGAATGTTCCCAGAAAAAGACAGTTGGAGGAAAGCCAGGATGAGAGACTTTTCTTGGTGGCTGGCTGAGGGGGAAGAAGCTGAACTGAACTTGTTAGCTTTTGTCTCAGGCTGAAGGACCCTTGAGGGGGGCTTCTGAAATTAGGCTGAGAGACCTTGGTGGCTTTGTGGAGAAGCAAAGAAGATTTTAAACAGTTGTCCTCCATCCATCTCTCTAACTGTCCCTCTGTCACAATTGTTATTGGACTACCTTCTCAAACCCTCAAATTCTCCCTCATCATAGATTAGGGAAACCCTCATCCCTCTTTCCTCAATTTCCCCATCCTGCTGTTTCCCCTGCTGTTTCCCCTTACTTGAGAAAGAAAAAAGAGTATCTTTATAGTCCACTCCGGGGGGAGGGAGGAAACCAAAGTCTTCAAGAAGTGGGCGGTTAAGGGAGGGAGTGAGGGAGGAAGAGGGTAGGAAATAGATTGATCCATTAGCCTTCAAATAGGGATCAATAGGCAAACTCCAGTACATTCCCCTGTGGTAGCATCTCTATCTCTGTAGTGCTTCTATCTCCACCATTGTAACTAAGCAAACCTCAAGTGTGTCCCCATACTTACTAGTAGCAGCTCTCTCTAGTCAGCCAGAATATATCAGTCACTGCAACAGAAATAGTGTTACACAGATTTTCAATTCTATTTCACTACCCCCATAACTCCTCTGCTTCATAAGGCAATCCTACTCATAATTTTTTATTATCCTTCTCCATAAGATTTTACATGAACTTATATTCTGTGAGAATTAACTTTTATATACTGTCTTATTATTAATTCCTTTATCAGGACCGTGGATTAGGAAGGCCTCAATCAATTCCTATATATTGGTGAGGATTTCTATGTATTCCTGTCAGATCTGGGTCAGAGATTCTATCCAGTCTGTTGCTTTTTGCATTTTTTTTGTCCTTAGGAATCCCAAAGAAGCCCTTCCATTTTAATATAAAACTATGAAGGATGCAAGGGTTCTTTTTCTATGTACATCTTCCTCAGGACATGGGGATGATACAGAGTGGATAGACTTCCTCCTAATTAGCTATTTACCAATGAGTGATGCCATAGAATGCTCAAGGAAAGGACTAAATGATGAGCTCCTAATAGTGTATTTATTGATCTTCTTGACTGAGTATCTTGTCTCTGTTCTTTAAGAGGGCCATTGAATTATTACACTTTATTGGTTATAATGCTAGCCTTATCAATGGAGTGATATCATCAATAAACTGATATTCTTAACCCAAAATCAGTCTCTCAAGATAATTTTAGTCACAACAATTTTAAACAAGTGTTACCTTTGGATGCTACCACTCTTTAACAAATAAATCAATGTTTGCTGACTATGATATTTGATAAGTCTTGTGTGAAAGGGAATTTCTTCATCTTAACTTAATCAAGTACTGGGAGGCTGTGATTGGTTCCCACGAAGTGGAAGAGAGACACAAAATGACTATAAAAGTCAAGACCAAGGAGAAGATTCATTCATTCATTCCTTGGCTCTTTGAGGAGGAGACTCTCCTGGGTAAGGAGGATTCTGCATGATTCTGTGCTGGTAGTTTTCTGGGTGAATGACTGGAATAAAAGGAAGAGGCTTACACTGGTGAGACTCATATTGAAGAGGTTATCAGACTTCCATATGGAGACTGGAACGTGAGGGAGCTTTTGTTGAGTTGAGCTGAAAATTCCTTCAGATCGGCAATTATAGAGTATTTAGCTAGGATATTTAGCTAGGAAATATTTTTCTACTTACTTTTTTGCTATATTTATATTATATTAAATTATTAGGAGCTACTAACAGATTTTTTTTTACTTAAGAAGTTAATTATTTTTTTATAAATGGAGACCACAACCTTACTTTTATAACGCTCATATTGAGACAAACCTAAGTTTAAATATTACAGTCTAGACAGGCCCAAGTCTCTTTTCCCCTTTCCCTGATTAGCTCCCACCTTCTCCTACACCAGCTGGAACTCCATAACAAAGCAGTCGTTTCACTTCATAGGGTGAAATGATCTGATCTGACATGATATGATCTGACAGATCCATGATGGATTAATGTCCTGATACTATGCTGCCTATACCATGTTAGGAACCATACAATCATGGGAACAAGCTACTTCCCACCTTGAAACAACCAATGAGGCAATTCTCTCCCCACTATCTGATTCTTGCAAGATAATGCCCACAAATGCATGGATAGATACCAAAGCTTGAATATAGAACTTTTTTTTATTCCAGGGTTAGTGTTCTCACTTCAAGTGGAGATAATTTAAACATTTAAGACTGAGATATTTTCCCTTGAAATACTTTACTTATTCAACTAGGTTGTAATATAAAGCAAAACTATCACTTTGGTCCTCTCCTGTACCTCTTCTCTGGCTTAAACTAACACTGAGTTACCCAAGATACCTCTCTGCTTTGGAAAAGAACTATCCTTGTTCTTGAGGACTGTTGTTGATGGAGCTGGAAAAGGGTATGCTTACAATTGTCCTTTAGGAATGCCTACCAATTTCTCTGTCTTCCATTTGGTATACTTATTAAAAAGGTACACTTCCAAATGCCTACAGGATGCCTCCACTTACATGTCCTATAACACCCCAAATCTATGTCTAAATTGGACCTTGACACTTTCCCCCGAAAACTGATCTTTCTGGATTCCTAGTTTGTGTCAGCAGTGGAACCTTTCACTCAGATATCTAGGATTAAAATATGATGTTACCTTTGACCCTCTCTCTTTTCCCACGTCCAGTTAGTCAACTAATATAGATTTCACCTCTGAATATTTTACATTTATTAACTCTCCATTTCTGCCACCTCCTGTTTTTGGTCCTTAATATTCTTGGCTGTTTTAAAAGACTTTTAATTGCTCTACCTCCCTCAAATTTCTCTCCAATCTATTCTGTACACTTATGTACTCTTCTAGAATAATTTCCTAATGCACAGCTCTAATCATGTAGCTAAATCAACAGTATGACATAACAGCCAAAACAGTTAGTGCAGTCTTGGCCTGAATTAATAGAAGCCTAATGTCCAGAATGAGGGAGTTGGCAGTACTTGCACTGGTCAGATCACATCTTAAGTATTCTGTCCAATTCTGGGTGTTATAATTTAGGAACCCCATTAGCAAGCTGGAACATGTCAACTCTGGCATCTAAGCTAGTGAAAGGAGTTAAACTAATCAGTTGAAAGAACTATGTATGATAAAAGAGAAAACTATGGGGAGATTTTTTTCTGGCCTATGATTTCATCAATGTGGGAAAGCTACCTCCAATGAAGCAACTAATCTGTAACTTCTTGTCTTGGAGTTAACAGAAACATTGAGAGGTAAAGTAATTTGTCTGTGGTCACATAACAAGAATGTATAAGAGGAAGAACTCCATCTAGTCCTACATCAGTGATGTCAAATTCAAATAGAAATGGATTCCTGCTGGCTGCATATTGATTTAGAAAACAGAAAATTAATATTATCTATGCTGTTGTGTATTTTTATTTATTTTGTGAATATTTCCCAATTACATTTTAATCTGCTATAGGTCACACTTGATAGTTACTATGAGTTTAACACCTTTATCCTCTATTCATTATCATTTGATCTTCACAACTCTCAGAGGAAGGTGCTATTATCATCCCCACTTTACAGAAGAGGAAACTGAGACAGTGGTTAAATGATTTGTGTCATAAGGTCATAGAGCTAATGTCTAAAACTAAGCCTTATTGTCTATAGGTCTATTGCTCTGTTCACTGAGCCACATAGCTACCTAATTCTGTCTTCCAGAGGATGTGATGGATATGACTTAAAATATGGTTATTACATTAAAATATTTGGAATGTTATCATATAGAAGAGATATTAACTTATTCTGTTTTCTCAAAATATAATGAGTTAAGCCTAGAAATGGGAGGTCCTGGATTCAGTCACTTCTAAGCTACATGACCCTAGATAAATCACTTAACCCCAATTGCCTAGCCCTTACCACTCTTCAGTCTTGGAACCAATATTTAGTATTGATTTTAAAATAGGAGGAAATGATTTTTTAAATAAATGTAATGAATTAGTTTGGAATAGACTGAGTTCCTTGTCACTGAAGATGTTCAAAGAGAGGCTTAAAACTACTTGGTAGGGATGTTGTATTTACATAGTTCATCCTTCAAGGAGGTGACCTGTGAGGTCCATGCAAATTCTAAGATTCTTTTATTAAAGATATTCCATGGTCTATCGTAGCCATTCTTCTTAGCCTGGATAGCACAATGGAGAGTGTGTTGGACTTGGAATTAGGAAAACCTGAGTTCCTGAATTCAAATCTGGAATCAGATACTCATTAGTTGTGTGACCCTGAACAAATTTCTTAACCTTTGACTGCCTCAGTTTCCCCATGTGTAAACTAGGAATCGTAATAGTACCTTCCTCCCAGGGGTGTTGTGAAGATTGAATGAGATAGTATTTGCAAAGCAAAACTTAGAATATATATAGATGTTTGTTATTAATATTCACCTGGCATTTAAACACCTTTACAATCTGACCTCCAACCAGCCTTTTACCTTAAAGAACTCTCTTTCATGTATTTTATAGCTTTGTTATAAGTGATAATAATAAATGTCAACTTCTTGAAGGAGAGAGTGTTCACAATAATTGCCTTTGTATCTCAGGCCTCCTGCATTTATATTGTTGTTGGTTGTCTCTCGAACCGAGGATGACGATATTACGATTGATACAAATGACCCTACTCAATAATAATAATAATTGCTAGTATCTATATAGCTAGCAGCTAGATGGCACAGTAGATAGAGCACCAGCTATAGAGTCAGGAAGACCTGAGTTAAAATCCAACATCAGAAACTTAGCTGTGTGACCCTGGTCAAGTCATTTATCCTGTTTCACTCTATTTCATATCTGTAAAATGAACTGGAAAAGGAATAGCAAACCATTCCAGTATCTTTTTCAAGAAAACCCTAAATCAGTGGTTCTCAACCTTTCTAATGCTGTGACCCCACAATACAGTTCCTCATGTTGCAATGACCCCAAACTAAAAAATTATTTTGGTGGCTACTTCAAAACTGTAGTTTTGCTACAGTTATGATTTGGAATGTAAATACCTGATATGCATTATGTATTCTCATTGCTACAAATCAAACATAACTTAAACATAGTGATTAATCACAAAAACAATATTTAATTATATATTGAGAAATATTAATACAGCAGGAGGCAGCCTGAGCACTGGGGTGGGAGGTAAGTCCTGCCTGGGGAGGGGGTCCTCAGATGCTGCCTTCTTCTTCCTGTCGTCTCCCTCCATCTCGAGCTGAGGCTTCACTTTGCTGGGGTTACTCGGCTCTGTTATCGGCTCCAGGAGTTATCCCCTCCAGGACTCGTTCTTAATCCCTCTGAAGCCAACACCGGGGTGCTCTCTCTGGGTCTCTGTTTGAGTCCAGTCTCCAGGCAACAGGGTAAATCCATCGCCCCTCATAGGGGGAGGGCTCCTGATAGGTAACTAATATTAGTACAATGTGCGGGCAGCAGGGTCCCCATTCTTTCCGAGATCTTGCTGTAAAGTAGCGTGATTTCTCAGTGGCTAAATCCATCACAAATATGTATTTTCCAATGGCTTTAGGCAACCCCTGTGTTTTGGTCATTCCATCCCCACCGGGGTCGCGACCCACAAGTTGAGAACCTCTGCTCTAGATAGATACTGGGAAATGCTCTGAGGTTTGCCTACTGATCCCTACTGATGACTAGTAGATCAATATATTTCCTAACCTCCTCCTCCCTTCACTCCCTCTCTTTTCCAACCCTCCTCCCTATCTCCCACACCTCCCAGTTCTTCTTGAAGCCTTTGGCTTCTTCCCTCCCCCTTGAGAAAACTATAAAGATACTCTTTTCTTTTCCTTTTCAAGTCAGAGGTTTTACTGTGTGTAGCATCCCAAGCATATTCACATCTATGAAATATAAATGACTGTATGATTACTGTGTCTCCAAGCATAAGGTTATACCAATGAGGCTTGTGAATGTAACCTTGAACTGGCCATGCAGCCCTTGGCTAAGACAAACTCATTAACATGCTCGGACTCAATTCCCCGGGAAAGCGCAGTTTGCAATCTACATGCCCAAAGGTGTTCCCTCTACCTTGCCACCCAATCTTAATTGTCTATACTTTGTGATGTGGTTACTACGTTCTTGAGAATATTTCCCTAATCAGAGAAAGGCAATAAATATAGAGGCGGCGACCTTGAATATCTCTCTCGGATCTTCAATCTTCTCTAGCAATGACTCTGTCTCTCTCCCTCTCTAGACCTTCTCCTTCCCTGAGGTTATAACCATCTCGGCCTGCATTCCCTATCTTAATCTCCTCATCCACCTCGTGTTCCTTTGTACTCATACTTTCCTATCAAAGGGAGTATTATAGGTCTGCCTGCCTATTCAAACACTGACTTGTCCCTGTCTTTCATTTCCACCCTGGTTCTCGGTTCCTATCTCTCCTCGGGTCCCGTCACAAAGGTGAGCCTCTTCCCTTGTGGGACCCTGCTGGTCAGGGAACTCCATAAGTGACACCCCACAACTGTGAAACAGAATGGGAAACTGAGGTAAGAGGGATGAGGGTGTCCCTAATATAAAATGAAGATTATGAGGGCTTGGGAAGTCATAACTGTGACAGAGGGACAGTCAGAGATGGAGGACAACAGTTAAAATCTTCTTTCTTCTTCACAAAACCACCAAGAAAAGTTTCTCCTTCACCCTGGATTTTCCTCCAACTGTTGGTCAGTCAAATCCCAGAGAGAGTAGAGGTTTCTCCCTTGATCAGAGTACCCCAATACCAAGCCAGCCCCACAAGGGTCCTCAGTCAGCCTCAACTGACAACTCCTGGGAACATTCCATTTGGAACCTTTTTTTTGATTGACAGCCAGGTCCCCAGCCTTGGTTCTTGCATCTTGGCTTGTTCTGCAAAACCTCTCTCTCTTCAAGTCTCTACCACAAATGGGAATTATTATTTCCCAATAGTGAATAGAACACTGTCTTCATACAAAGTATATGCTCAGTAAAAGTTTTTCATGGATAGGAGAATCAAGCCCACTATAGAAATCAACTTCATTAAAAACAACCACAGCAGAGCTGATGGCCAGCAGGTAGTGCCATTTCATTGTTTTGGTTAGCCAAAGATGAAGGTGACTGACATGAATACAGTGGGTTGGATCATTACAAGTGTGTTCTGCTCCAATCAGTCCTCCATTCAATCATATAAAGCTCATGTCAGACCATGTCATCAATAAAATGTAGGAGGTCCCTATCATTCCCTAAGTCAACCACAAAATCCTCCGTTTGACTTTAAAGCTCTTCATAACCAGTGTCCAGCCCCCTTTCCTGTCTTCTTACCATGATAGATCTAGTAATACTAGCTTCCTGCTTGTTCCATAAACAAGACATTCTGTCTTTTGGCTCTGCTCATTTTCTCTGCCTTCCCCTATGTTTGTTCTTCATATCTTTGTGTCCTGGCTTCCCTGGCTTCCTTCAGGTCCCAGCTAAAACCTCATCTTTTTTAACCTTAAATTTATTAATTTAATTAATTAATTTAGAATAATTTAGAATATTTTTCATGGTTACAATTCAAATTCTTTCCCTCCTCTCCTACCTCCCTACTACTGCAGTCAATGAGCAATTCCACTGGGTTTTACATATGTCATTGATCAAAACCTATTTCCATAATATTAATATTTGCACTATGGTGATCATTTAGAGTCTACATCCCCAATGACATCCCCATCAACCCATATGATCAAACAAATGTTTTTCTTTTGTGTTTGTACTCCCATTCTCTGTGTCTCTATTCCTACTTTCTTTCTCGGAATGTGGATAGTGTTCTTTCTCATAAGTCCCTCAGGATTGTCCTGCATTATTTGCATTGCTGCTAGTGGAGAAGTTCATTATGTTCAATTGTGCCACAGTATAATCAGTCTCTGTGTACAATGTTCTCTTGGTTCTACTCCTCTCACTCTGCATCAATTTCTGGAGATCATTGCAGTTCATATGGAATTCCTCCAATTCATTATTCCTTTTAGCACAATAGTATTCCATCACCAACATATACCACAATTTGTTCAGCCATTCCCCAATCGAAGGGCACCCCCTCTTTTTCCATGTTTTTGCCACCATAAAGAGCATGGCTATAAATATTTTTGTACATGTATTTTTCCTTATTACCTCCTTGGGATACAAACCCAGCAGTGGTAAGACTCGAGCAAAGGGCAGATAGTCATTTAAAGCTCTTTGGGCACAATTCCAAATTGCCTTTCAGAATGGTTGGATCAATTCAGAACTCCACCATCAATGCATTAGTGTCCCAATTGTGCTACATCCTCTCCAACATTTATTAATTTCCTTTGCTGTCATATCAGCCAATTTGCTAGGTGAGGTGGTACCTCAGAGTTGTTTTGATTTGCATTTCCCTAATTATAAGAGATTTAGAACACCTTTTCATGTGCTTATTAATACTTTTGATTTCTTTAACTGAAAATTGCCTATTCATGTCCCTTGCCCATTTATCAATTGGAGAATGGCTTGATTTTTTTGTACAATTGATTTAGCTCAATAAATTTGAGTTATTAGACTTTTATCAGAGGTTTTTATTATGAAGATTATTTCCCAATTGGTTGCATCCCTTCTAATTTTGGTTGCATTGGTTTTGTTTATACAAAACTTTTTAATTTGATGTAATCAAAATTATTTATTTTATATTTTGTGATTTTTTTTTCTGACTCTTGCTTGGTTTTAAAATCTTTCGTTTCCCAAAGATCTGACATGTATACTATTCTGTGTTAACCTAATTTACTTATAGTTTCTTTCTTTATATTCAAGTCATTCACCCATTCTGAGTTTATCTTGGTGTAGGGTGTGAGATGTTGATCGAAACCTAATCTCTCCCACACTGTCTTCCAATTTTCCCAGCAGTTTTTATCAAATAGTGGAATTTGGTCCCAAAAGCTGGGATATTTGGGCATATCATGGACAAAACTGCTGAGGTCACTAAGTCTATTCCACTGATCCTCCTTTCTGTCTCTTAGCCAGTACTAAATTGTTTTGATGGCCATATAGTTTGACCATATAGTTTGAGATGTGGTACTGAAAGGCCACCTCCGTTTGCATTTTTTTTTTCATTATTTCCCTGGATATCCTTGATCTTTTGTATTCCAAATGAACTTTGTTATGATTTTTTATAATTCAGTAAAAAAGTTTTTTGGTAGTTAAATGGGTATGGCACTAAATAAGTAAATAAGTTTGGGTAAGATTGTCATTTTTATTATGTTAGCTCATCCTACCCATGGGCAGTTAAAGTTTTTCCAATTGTTTAGATCTAGTTTTAATTGTGTGGAAAGTGTTTTGTAGTTCTGTTCATATAGAAGAGATAGATTCCTAAGTATTTTATATTGTCTAGAGTGATTTTAAATGGAATTTCTCTTTCTAATTCTTGCTGCTGAGATGTGTTGGAGATATATTGAAATGCTGATGACTTATGTGAGTTTATTTTGTATCATGCAACTTTGCTAAAGTTGTTAATTATTTTAACTAGCTTTTTAGTTGATTATCTAGGATTCCTTAAGTAGACCATCATATCATCTGCAAAGAGTGATAGCTTGGTCTCTTCATTGCCAATTTTAATACCTTCAATTTCTTTTTCTTCTCTAATTGCTACTGCTAGTGTTTCTATTACAATGTTAAATAATAACAGTGATAATAGGCATCCTTGTTTCACTCCTGATCTTATTGGGAATGCATCTAGTTTATTCCCATTGCAGATGATATTGGCTGATGGTTTTAGAGAAATATTGTTTATTATTTTTAGGAAAGACCCTTCTATTCCTATGCTTTCTAGTATTTTCAATAGGAATGAGTGTTGTATTTTGTCAAAGGCTTTTTCTGCATCTATTGGGATAATCATGTGATTTTTGTTGGTTTGCTTGTTGATATGGTAAATTATGTGGATGGTTTTCCTAATATTGAACAATACTTGCATTCCTGATATAAATCCCACCTGATCATAGTGAATAACCCTTGTGATGACTTGCTGGAATCTTTTTGCTAGTATCCTAGTTAAGATTTTTGCATCTATGTTCATTAAGGAAATTGGCCTATAGTTTTCTTTCTCTGTTTTTGACCTTGCCTGGTTTTGGGATCAGTACCATATTTGTGTCATAAAAAGAATTAGATTTTTTTGCTTCTTTGCTTATTCTGTCAAGTAGTTTGTATAATATTGGGATTAGTTGTTCTTTGAATGTTTGATAGAATTCATTTGTGAATCCATCTGGACCTTGGGACTTTTTCTTAGGGAGTTCTTTGATGGCTTGTTCAATTTCTTTTTCTGATATGGGATTGTTTAGGTAGTCTATTTCTTCCTCTGTTAGTCTAGGCAATTTATATTTTTTTAAATATTCATCCATGTCACCTAGATTTCCATATTTATTGCCATATAATTAGGCAAAATAGTTTTATTGATTGCCTTAATTTCCTCTTCATTGGAGGTGAGGTCTCCCTTTTCATCTATGATACTGTTAATTTGGTTTTCTTCTTTCATTTTTTTATTAGCTTCACCAGTACTTTGTCGATTTTGTTTGTTTTTTCAAAATACCAGCTTCTAGTCTGATTTATTAAATCAATAGTTCTTTCACTTTTGATTTTATTAATTTCTCCCTTAATTTTTAGGATCTCTAATTTAGTTTTCTTCTGGGGATTTTTAATTTGTTCGCTTTCAATTTTTTGATTTGCATGTGCAATTCATTGACCTCTGCCCTCCCTAATTTGTTAATATGTGAACTCAAGGATATAAATTTTCCCCTGAGTACTGCTTTGGCTGCATCCCATAGATTTGAAAGGATTTCTCATTATTGTCATTTTCTTCAATGAAGTTATTAATTGTTTCTATGACTTGTTCTCTAACTTATTTTGGAGAATCATATTATTTAATTTCCAATTAATTTTTTATTTGGCTCTCCATGTACCCTTACTGATTATTTTAATTTCATTATAATCTGCAAAGGTTGCATTTATTATTTCTGCTTTTCTGCATTTGTTTGCCATGTTTTTATGACCTAGTACATGGTTAGTCTTTGTGAATGTACCATGTGCTGTTGAAAAGAAGGTGTAATCCTTTTTGTCCAAATTTATTTTTCTCCATATATCTATTAACTCTAATTTTCTAAGATTTCATTCATATCTCTTACCTCTTTCCTATTTATTTTTTTATTTGATTTATCTAAATTTGAGAGTCGTACGTTCAGGTCTCCCACTAGTATAATCTTACTATCTATTTCCTCCTTCAATTCCACTACTTTCTCCTTTAGAAATATGCATGCTATACCATTTGGTGCACACATGTTGACTATTGATATTTCCTCATTATCTATACTCCCTTTTATCAAGAAGTTTTTACCTTCCCTATCTCTTTTAATCAGATCTATTTTTACTTTGGCTTTGTCAGATATCATGATTGCAAATCCTGTCTTCTTTCTATCAGTTGAGGCCCAATAGGTTTTGCTCCAACATTTAATTTTAACCTTGTGAGTGTCTACCTGCCTCAGATGTGTTTCTTGTAGACAACATATGGGAGGATTGAGTATTCTAATCTACTATCCTGTTTGTTTTCATTTTATGGGTGAGTTCATCCCATTCACATTCAAAGTTATGATCGTCACTTGTGTATTCCCCAGCATTTTGATATCCTCTCCTTGTTCTGTCCTTTCTTTTTTTGCTATATTTTGCTATATCCTTTTAAACCAGTGGTTTGCTTTTAATCAATCCCCCTAATCTCCTCCCTTAATATTATTCCCTTTCTGTCCACTCCCTTTTTGTTCCCTTATTTTTTTAGAGTCTGTTAAGTTCCCTCCCCCCTCTCCTTCCCTCCCTTTTTTGTACTCCCTCTCCCCTACCCCCCTTAGTTTTCCCTTTTCACTTTCCCTGTAAGATAATATAGAATTCAAGACCCTGATGGATCTAGATGCTCTTCCCTCTCAGAATCAATTTCACTGAGAGTAGGGTTTAAGTATTTACCTAGTAGCCCTCTCTTCCTCTCCTTCTTATAAGAGTATTCTTCCCCTCCCCTTCCCATGTGTATCTTTGTGTGATAAAGATCATCTTATTTAATTTATTTCTTTCAGTATCTCTTGGTGCCATCTTCGATCCACCCCCTTCCCATTTTTCTTTCTTTGTATATATGATAGAGACATGAGTGAGAAACATTTTACAGGACTTGTGGACCAAGATGCAAAAGAGGATTCCAACGGAATGTCCCTGGTTGGATCTTATAGCACTTATTACCCCAATCTCTTCCTGTGAATGATTCTTCTGATTACTATAATAGTGAATATAATTTTTGAGAGTTACAAATAATATTTTCCCCACATATTAATATAAATAATTTGATCTCATTGTAGCCCTTAAAGAAGAAAGTTTGAAAAAAACATTTTCCCCTTTTCCCTCTCTTTCTTATTTACCTTTTCATGTTTCTCTTGATCTTTGTGTTTGGATATCAAACTTTCCACTTAATTCTGGTCTTTTCTTTAGAAATACTTGGAAATCTTCTATTTTGTTGAATGTCCATACTTTCCCCTGGAAGTATATAGTCAGTTTTGATGGATAGGTGATCTTTGGTTGAAGACCAAATTCTCTTGCCTTTCTGAAAATCAAATTCCAAGCTTTGTGTTCCTTTAGTGTGGAAGCTGCCAGGTCTTGTGTAATCCTGATGGGTGCTCCTTGGTATCTGAATTGTCTCTTTTTTACTTCTTATAACATTTTCTCCTTAGCTTGAAAGCTCTTGAATTTGGTGATTACATTCCTGGAAGTTGTCTTTTGAGGATTTAGTGTAGAGGGTATTCTATGAGCTCTTTCAATGCCTATTTTTCCCCCTTGTTTAAGAACATCAGGGCAGTTCTCTTGGATAATTTCTTGTAGTATGATGTCAAGATTTCTGTATTTCTGGCTTTTCAGGTAGACCAATGATTCTAAAATGGCCTCTCCTTGATCTGTTTTCCTGATCTGTCATCTTCTCAGTGAGATATTTTATGTTTTGTTCTATTTTGTCAATCTTTTGACTTTCCTTTATTAATTCTTGCCATTTTGCAAGACCATTGGCTTCCTGTTGCCTAATTCTGGTCTTTAAGGACTGGTTTCCCTTTTCAGTTTGGTCTATCCTGCTTTTTGTGGCTTCCAGCTGTTTCTGCAATTGGGAATTCTTGTCCTTTAAACTGTTATTTTCTCTTTGAACTTTCCCACTTTTCCCACTTTTCTTTCCAGAAGACTTCCATCTTTTTGATAGCTCCAATTTAAATTCTTCAAGAGCTTGTGGATAGTTTCCATTTTGGGAGAAGGTTTTGGTGTATTTGTTTGAATTTCCTCTTTTATTTCCTCTGTAGCCTGGGTTTTTCCTCCATAAAAATTTTCCAGGGTCAACCCCTTCTTCCTGTTTTTCTTGGTGGAGGGAGTTTGTTGTTCCTGAGCACTATTGCCATCACTGTGGAAGTTTCCCCTTCCCTTTTTAGTCAGAAATCTGAGTGAGATGGACAGATTCTCTGTGTATGGATTTAAGGAACAAGGATTTTGCCTGAGGAAAGCTCTCAAATCTCTGAAGCTTCTGTTGTTTGCTGCCCTTCTCTGTGCTATCTTCCTGCGAGAGCCCATAGTCTGCACTCTTCAGCCTGCTGGGGTTTCAGGTCTTCAGGTTTCAGGTTTCAGGTCTGCTCTCAGGGGTAGGTCTTTGGTGGTCTTAGTCAGCTGCCAAGGATAGAGGTGCCCCTCCCTCACTCTAGAGGTTCCCCTTGCTCACACACTGATTCTGGTACATGCTGGCTCTGACTCTGGCTCCAGTATGTGAGGTGGGGGGAGGGTAGATCAGCTCATGTTTTGGTAGGAGCTATTTTACCCCCTTATAGTGTGGAAATGCCCAAATCCCATGTACCTTCAATGCTGAGCCCTACTGTAGAGTCTCTTCATGCATTTGAATTTGGGTTTTTTTTTATCTTTTGAGGTAGTCTATATCAGTAGGTGCTGAGGAAAGGAAGCGTCCTGTGTCTAGAATGACGCCATGTTTACCTGGAAGTCCCCTAAAATGGCTATAATTTTGACTCAGAGATTTGGCTATTAGTTATTTACAACAAGGTCACTGACTAAAAGAAAGTCCCCACATACAACAAAATAATTATAGAAGCACATTTCTTTGTAGCTAAAAATCAGAAAAAAATAGATGCCTATTGATTAAGAGATAGTGACAAAAATGAAGTAGATTAATGTAATGAAATATCAATGAGTTATAAAATATGGTCAATTTGATTAATACAAAGTATGGAGTCACATGAACTGCTGTAAAGCATAAAATACATAAAAATTACAACAATGTAAAGAGAAAGAACAATCACAAAACGATCCAAAGTGAATGTTGTAAAATGACAAAGAAAAGTAAAAACTCCAGTGACGAGTTAGGAGAAGAAAACTTTTCCCACAACTTTGCAAAGATGTGATGTCCATAGGTATAGAACATTATATTTTTAGATTTTTTTTTCATCAATTGGATTTGTTTGGATTTCTACCCTTCTTTTTACTTTAAAAATATTATTTATATGGGAAATTATTTCTCTGCTAGTGGGGAAGAAGAAGCATGTGAGAAAGTTTGGTGACATAAAAACAAAATGCATTAATAAAAATGTATTTTTTGAAGGTTGGTAGAATAATTATAAAAACAAAGTTCCATATTAAATATTATACAAATATACATAAAAACAAGTTCCGAAAAACAGAGTCAGTTTCACATTCACTTCCATCCTCTTCCATAATGGAAATGAAAATGATCAGATTTTTTTGGAGCTGGTTAAGTTCATTATTTTAAAACTAAACAAAGGGATAGATGGATAAATAAATGAAGAAATTCAGGTTAAATTTTTAGCATAAAAAGTCAGGGAAACTTTAGGAAGAATAATATTAATTGATTCAGAGGAAGTAAGCAGAACCAAAATAATTTACTTAATGACCAAAATCCAAAGGAAAACAATAAAGATTTCAGTATTTTTCCTAAAGCACAAGTTCAACTATGTCACTCCCTTACTCAATAAAATGCAGAGTCTTTGTATGGATTCCAGCATTAAAAAAAAATTCTTTTTCATTTTTAAAAGCCTTCATAACTTTTTCCACTCCTAACTTTCCAGATTTCTTATACCTTATTCCCTGTCCCATACTCTGATTCAGTGACAGTAGCTTCCTTGTTGTTTGACTAATAAAATGCTCCATTTTTCTGCTCCAGGCATTTTCTCTAATTGTCTCCCATGCCTGGAATGTTCTCCATTCTCATCTACTCCTACTGCCTTCTATAGATTCCTTTAAGTCCCAACTAAAATCTCATCTTCTAAAGGAAGCTTTACCAACCTTTATGAATCCTCCATACCCTCTCTCATAATTATTTCCCAATTTGTACATATGTATTTGCTCATTATCTTCCTCATTAGATTATGAATTCCCAGAGGGTGAAGAATATCTTTTTCCTCTTTTTGTACCCTATGCACTTAACATAAAGGCTAACACATAACGGATACTTAATGTTTATTGATTGACTGACTAATCTGATCAATTCAATAGCCAATCATAACTGCAGTGAATTGACTATAAAACATGCCTTTTGCCTTTCAGGAAAAAAATTATGGAGATTAGGTATAGAGGTGTGTGTATATTCTTATACATGTCCCATGAGATAATTTGTGTTACTTGGCTATACTTATTTGTTACAAAGTAGAGTTTTATTATTGGAGTAGGGGGAGAAGAACATTATTGGGAATTGATAGTATTTCAAGAATAAAAGTAAAATTTTTTTTAAAAAGGAGAGTACTTAATTTTATTCAACAAATTAATTGAATACATATAATGATAAAATGATATGTCTAATTAAAAACATAACTAAGGTGGAGATATGATGGTTTTCCTATAGGACACCAAAATTTTGATGACAAGTTCATAAGGACATCCTAGGCCCACTGAGGCAAAAACAGCAAGAAAAGACATATTTGCAGATCAACCTAAGACCCTGGCAAGGATCAGTCTTGACCTTACAGGTCCAACAAATCATGTCTCAGGAAATCTGGTTTTTTTAATTGGCTTTTTTAATTGGTTCAGAACATCCTGACTAGTTATTACAGATCTTAAGCTCTATCTCAGGAACAGGATTACCTTCTACATCCTGGTACCCCTATATTCCTAAGAAATTCCTATGTCAATGATAAGCAGACCAAAGAGGACTTTGAAGAGTATTATTTGATGAGTTGCATGCAGCTGGGTCCTCTTAATTGGCATTTAAGAATGTATGTTTTTGACATGTTACATTCTCCTTGGTATATCATAATCCTTTGATCATATTGTGTGGAAACTATATATCTATAAATACATACATATATATATATATATATATATACATATACATATACACTAAATGTAAACGCTCAATAAATTGAACTCTGCAATCCCACTCACAAGTTTCCCCTAGGTCCCATGAACTCTCAATTATATCTGATTAGATTCTGCTTGTCTTTCTCCATGTCTCTTCCTGCTCTTGTCCTGTTTCTGTCTCTTTTGCTCTCTAAGCTCAAAGTCTGACATTCTCTCACTCTGAGCCTTGGCACACCTGATTTCTGTAGGCCAGAAGTCATACTGTAATTTGATTCCCAACCAACCAAGCTCACAACCTAACTAGCCAGGGGCAAGGCTCTTCCCAAAGGGGTTTACTTTGGCTCTTAAGATTTTGAGAGTATGAATAACATTTGAGATGTTTCAGAAGCACAAAAATAATTGAACTTAGAATCTAGTTAGCAAAATTAATAAACTAGAAAGCTATCAAAATACCTATGAGCAGATGCATACCAGGTAAAATCTTCTATAGTCTGCTTACTACTTCACCTATCCCAGTCTCCTAAGAGCCTGTAATCATGCTAGTGTCCTGGGAACATTTTATGCTACTTTTCCCAGGTGCAAAAATTGCCAATTATCTGTAAAACTAAGTTTGAAAGGAGTAGTATGATTCCTATGGGAAACAAGATTTTCTCTTTAGTGGGTGACTGAGTTCCTGATGTTTCTTGCTTTAGCATTCTTTGAAAGAGTTCATTCTAAAACTGACTTCATAATAAGGAGAATGTTCTACTCACCTGTTTCTATAAACATGAGATGAATCTCCATGAATCTGCATTGAAATCAGTCACCAAGGACCTCTGAAGTGAAAAAAGCATCTTCTGACAGGAAAATGAAAATTATTTTGATATTTTTCATCCTGACATACTATGAATTTTCAAGTAAGATTATTAAACTTAGATTCTGACTAATTAACAATATTAGAGCAGAACAATTAGAGCAATATTAGAACAACCAAAGGATAGTTCATTTCATAGAATGAGTGTTGAGACATTGGGTCTTCCCACTGATAATAAGGTTAATTCCCAATTAAAAAATTCTATCTACTTGGTATACATTGTTTATTGTTTCTTCACAATAAAATGTAAGCTCCTTATGGATAAGGACTGTTTCATTTCTCTCTTTGTATCTCTAGCATCTAGCAGAGTGCTTGACATATAATAGTTGCTTAACAAATGTTTAGTAAATGAAGGAATATCTCAGGCAGAAAAATTAAAGGATCACATTCCATGTCAATTCTGAAGTAGAAATTTAGAGGGAAGGAAGGAAAGAGGGAAGAAGGAAACTTTTATTAAGCTCCTATGTGCCAGGAACTGTGTTAATCACTTTAACTCTCATAGCTAGAATTATAAGAAAGCCATCGGAGGTCCTAGCCATTAGTCTGACCCTATGTCATGACTGGGACAGGTTTCTATGTTTCCTGAACTTGAGACTCATGTAGCCCTTGTTAACTTGAGGGTAGTATTAATTATGGTAGACTTGTTTAATGACTGCACCTGAGGGAGACAAGACACAGTTTTTGGCTGGGAAATCAAGGATACCTTGTCATCAGCAGTTTTATGAAAGACTCTTCAGGGCTTTTAAGACTCACACTGGTGATCTATCCTTAGAGAGCAATTCTCATTGTATCATTTACACCTATTGAGTAGTTAAATTAGATTGTATGCATTGAGAGGTATAAGTCTAATTGGTGTTTCGATCACATTAGTTATCACATATACTGGTAAGTCAGTTTTAGGCATGCCTACACATTATAGGACCTTCTTGCATTACTTTTCACTTTTTTGCGTGCTCTCTTGCCTTGGTGAAAAAAAGAGGAATGTGACAGAGACATAAAGACACTTTGGGCCAACTGAGGAAAAGCAGCAAAAAAGATAGGTCTGAATTTCTGCTCTGTTTTGAGAGAACTGTGGCCCTTTGTAAGGCGCTAAGGTCTCACATAACCTAAATTCACCTAAGTCCCTTTAGAATGATGACTTTAGAATGATGAAACCAAAAAATTCCTGCCTAATGTGGTGATAGATTTTGAAACTGATTTCATGCTTCAACTATAGAATTAAGTAACCCCTGAACATTATGATTAATGCAACTTTGTACAGATTATAAGGTGATTTGTGTGGAGTAAAATTATTAAGTACCAACGCATTATTCACAATTATGATAAATTTTGGAGTTAACAGTAGTAGTGATACTTTCTGATCAATTATCCCTGTAACTCTTCTGTATAGCTTAGCTCACTTAGGCCTTTCAGAGCAAATTGAAACCTATCTCTACATACCAAGCAATAGAGACATCCTCCCCCTGGAAGGAATAGACCCTTACCCCATCCAAATTCCTTTTTTTTTTTACTTTCTGATACCCCTCAGGTGTGATTCCATATATGTTGCCCCTCTCCCTTTTGACAACACTCATGAGATACTTCAGCATGCCCAAGAAGTAATTCCAAATGTAATTGCAAATTCTATACTGATTACTTCTTAATCCTTTTGTATCAAAATTTAGTGTGTAATATTTCTGTTCTTGTTTTACTACTTGTATGTATAATTTTGCTTCCTGTCTTTATAAGATTCATTTTTCTCACGATTAGTGTCTACTTGGGTCCATAAGATGCAGCTATTTTCTAAAACACAAAAGAGGGATATGACAGAGTCATAAAGACACTTTGGGTCAACTGAGGAAAAGCAGGGAAAAAAGACATGCCTGAACTTCTCCTCTGACATCCTTTGGCAAGGCCAAGTTTCAAGACAACTGCAGTCCTTTGTTAGGATTCAAGGTTAACTTCAAGATAATAGTTATATCATTCCTCAAGTGGGCCCCAGCTGTCTGGCCAGACTCCTCAGACAAGCAATATTTGCAAGGCCTAGCACTATTTTAGGCCAGAGACTTTGAAGCTGTATCTTCATAGACACATGTATGCAAAAATCAAAAACCCTTTGTATTCTGTGTATGACCGAATTTGTACCTACTTGGTTCCCATCTCCTCACTCCATTGGCTCTCTGTAATGTAATGCTTATAAGTCCTGATTGAGTTTCAATGATGTAATGCTTCTTTTGTTAAATCACATATATATTGTTCCTATATGCTCAGTAAAATGAAAACCTGTTGCTTGAAGGCCTGGTTATCCCCTTGAGCCCACATAACTCATTCATTGGGTCTCCTGCACTCTCTACTCTCTGTCTTTGTTTCTCTCTCTCCCTGTGTGTGTCTGTCCTCTTTGGTTTCTCTAAGCTGATTCTCGGAGAAGCCAGAAATTTTCTCCTTTTGGGCTGTCTTATCAGTAGCTCCCCATAATAGTTACGTGCTAGTCAGACCACCCTCTAATAGATTAAATGGTGTTGATGAATGAAACCCTTTTGTAAGTATTTTCCCCTAATCATCAATTTCCCTGCCAATTAGGATTTTACCTGTCTTTGTTTTATTCTACAGAATCCATTCTAATTTTTCTTATTTCTCCTGATCAGTAATTTAACTGATTATGGCAAAAAATAAGATTTACATTGTTAAAAGTTTTTTTCTTAATCTCTCCTACCTCTGTCTCTTTAAGAGGTAAGGGAGCAGAGAGATTTCTCAGTAAGAGCCTCTTAACTGACAGTTGTCTGTGTAAGAGTTCTGAAGGTTCTGTCACCTAGGAGATGAATAAGCTATATAAGGGAAAGAGTATTTTGAAGTGGGCTTTTGCCTCTGGAGTTTCCTAGAATGCAGGAGCTCCATCTGTCTTTGTCTCAGTCAAACTGGCAGCTGGAGTGTTCTGACAGTTAAGGTAAAGGAAACAAATTTAAGAAGTTTGGAGTTTGACTAATGCTTATTGATTAGCTTAGGTAGGTAGTTAGATAGTGAATATAATCTTAAGAAAACAGTGTAGTTAAGATAGGCCGGGCCTGACCCAGGTAGAAATACCTGCCCTCGAAGGTAGTTAGATTAGGATTTTCTTAGAAATTTTAGTTAGGATTGGGGTTTTAGGCATAGTTATAAGATATTAGAGTAATATTCTCACTTTCCTCTTTCTTCTTTCCTGTCTGAATTGCTCTCCTAAATTTTGTCAAACTCCTACCCAAAATTTAACATTTCACAACATTCAATTGTTTCCACATTAACCATCTCATTCATTTGTTGTCTGATATAGATTGCCTTCTGTTAAAGAAACTCTAGATGTTTTTTGAAATGCAATTAAGTCATACTGCATTTTGCATAATTTAAATTAATGATAATTTTAACTAAACATGATTATAAGCCCAAGTAAGTAAAAACTCCACTGTGAGTTTGAAAGTCTGTTCTTTAGAGAGCATAGTTAAAATGATCAGTATTGGGGAAACCAGAAGTGTGTTCATTTCAAAATACAGATTTTTAAAATTAAATAATTTTCAACATTCATTTAAAAAAATTTAAATTCTTGCTTGTCAGCTCCAGGAGAGGGGAATGAAGGAGGAATGGAGGTCATCTGGATCACATAACTTCAGAAAACTCATATGGAAATTTATTCTTATATGTAATCGGTAAAAAAAAAAATTAAGAAATAAAAAATTTTTAATTTATCTCCCTCCCTCCAGTTCCTCCCCCAACCACTGAGAAAGCAAACAGTGAGATATTCACTATACATGGAAATTCATACACATCTATATTCGCCATGTTGCAAAAAATATATGTAAATAAAATAAAAAGGCAAGAAAAATCAAATGAAAAACATTAATTAAGCTTTAATCAGCATTTGGAATTCATCACTTCTCTCTATGGAAGTAGACAGCATTTTTTATCATGAGTCCTTTGGAAATGCTATGGACAATTATATTGATTAGAATAAAAGGACTTAGGTCTTTCACAGTTGTGAAGGTGTTATAATATTGCTGTTACATTGTACAAAGTTCTCTTGGTTCTACTCGCCTTTATATCAGTTCATAAAAGTCTTCCCAAGTTTTTCTTCCTCTTAATTTCTTACAGCACAATAACAATATTACCACATGATCATATGCTACAACTTTTCATTCATTCCCAAACTGGAGAGAATCCCCACAATTTCCAATTCTTTGCATCTCAAAAATGTAATAAACATTTTATATGACTATGTCCTTTTCCTTTTCCTTTTATCTCTATGGGATACAGATTTACTAGAGGCATTGATGGATCAAAAGGTATGCACAGTTTTGTAGCCCTTTGGGTATAATTCTAAATTGTTCTCCAGAATGGTTAGATCAGTTTACCAATCTAGCAACAATTCATTAGTATATCTATTATTCCACATCTCTTCCAGAATTTTCCCTCTTCCTTTTCATATTTTCCAAACTAAAAACTGAGGAGGTACCTCAAAGTTAATTAAATTTTTCTCTAATTAATAGTAATTTAGAGCATTTTTTGTAAGACTGTAAATAGTTTTGATTTCTTCTTTGGAAAATGATAATTTTCCATTGTTTTGATCTTTTTTCATGGTGTTTAGGTTTAAGCTTAAATTAAAACTAATTACATTCTGAAATTCCAGACATATAGGAAATACCTTCTATTTTATATTGCAGTTACATCTTTAAATCATTCTACACATGTTTCATACTGTGTCAATTCCAAAGCAGAAGGCTAGGCATTTCAGATTAAGTGACTTGCCTGGGTCACACAGCTAAAACACATCAGGTCAGATTTGAACCCAGGACCTCCCATCTCTAGACCTAGCTCTCTCTCCCCTGAGCCAACTAGCTGTTCCCCTATACATTTTTATAATTTTATAAGTGATAGTCAAAATTTTTCAAGTGTTTCACAGTTTCAAGTGACTTACTATTTCAAAGATAGGCTTATTTAAATAGTCTATTCCCTCTTTTGTTAATCTGGGCAATTTATATTTTTGCAAATGTTCATGCCTTTTCTTTAGATTTTCAATGGCATATAGTTGGGCAAAGTAGTTCCTAATGTTGGCTTTAACTTAATCTTTTAAAGGAAAAAACTTTACTTGTTTTCTTAATTTCTTTCTTATTTATTTAATTCTAAGATGGACAAATTTAAGTCCTTTATTAGTATAGTTTTACTGTCTATTTCTTCTTGTAATTCATTTAACTTTTCCTTTAAGAATGTGGATACTGTGCTATTTGGTACCTATATGTGCCTATGTTAACTTCTGAGAACATGTAATTTTCTTGTTTATTCCTTTTAATTAGGTGTCTTTTATTTCAGGTGAAGCTTAATAGATTCTGCTCCAGACTTATTTTAAATTTGTATGTGTCATTCTGTTTTAGGCATACCTCTCCTTAACAACATATTGATGGATTTTAGTTTCTAATCCATTCTGCTATCTACTTCTGTTTTATGGGTGAACTCATCCAAATCACATTCACAGTTGTTATTACTGACTGTATATTTTCTTTCATCCTATTTTCTTATGTTTACCCTTCTCTTCCTCTTTTTTTGTCCTTTACCTCCTCAAAAGTCTGTTTTGTTTTGACTACTGCTTCCCTTAATCTGCCCTCCCTTTTATCACCACTTCTTTTTCTTAGACTCTTCCTTTTTAAATTTTAAATTCCCTGTTGGGTAAAATAGATTTCCATATCCAATATGAGTGTGTGTGTGTGCACGTGTGTGCGTTAGATGAGAATAAAGTTCAAGCATTGCCTACTCTCTCCATTTCCCCCTCCATTATAAAAACTCTTCCTTGAATATTTTTTGTATGTGAGGAAAATGTCCCTATTCTACCTCTTCCTTTTCCCTTTCTCCTAATGCATTCATCTCACTTTTTTTGGGGGGGGGCAATCATCCCAACATAATCAACTAACACCAATGCCCTTTGCCTAAATAGACTTCTAATTGCCTTATTAATGGTAAAGTTCTTAGGTGTTACAAGCATTATTTTTCCATATAGGAATATAAACAGTTTAAACATATTAAGTCCTTTATGATTTCTCTTTCATTTTACCTTTTTATGTTTCTATTGAGTCTTGTGTTTGGACATCAAATTTTTTTATTCAGCTGTTTTATTTTTTATCATGAATGCTTGAAAAGTCTACATTTCATTATTCATTTTTTCTCCCTGAAGAACTTTATTATTTTGCTGGATAGGTTATTCTTTTTTGTAGTCTTAGTTCCTTTGCCCAGAGAAGTTTATCAGTATTGTGTACCAGTTTGATAATGGCATGCTTGAATGAATTATGGATAATGGATGATGTTCTAGTGTTTTCTTAGTCACAAATGGAGTGAAACAGGGACTGTGTGCTTGGATCCGTGCTTTTTAGTTAAAATGTTTCCTTGCAAACCTTCAAAAAAAATGAAATTAGCAACAGATCAATTTCCACACAAATTGAATTTACTTAATTCAACTGTTCCCAGATGAACCTGCACTCAGTGCAGTCTCTGACACTGAAATATAACAGATTATGGATTGATTCTCTGCTGCTCATGCTATTTTGGGCCTGACAATCAACACCAAGAAAACATATATTTCTTACCAGCCAGTACCACACCATCCATGTGTGGAACCATTATTTATAGCAAATAAAGAAATTTTGAATATTGTGGAAAAATTCACTTACTTTAGCAGTTTACTTTCCAGGGAGGTACACATAGATGAAGAGGTTGATACATGCATTATCAGAACTAACTCAATGTTTGGGAGGTTCCAAAGGAAAGTGTAGGAGAGAAGAGGTATAAGGTTATTTACCAAACTAGACCTCTACAGAGTTGTTGTTCTGATTTCATTATTATATGCCAGTGAAACATGGACAATATACCAGTACCATACCTGAAATTGAATTGATTCCATTTGAATTATCTTGGGAAAATTTTGGAGATCACCTGGAAAGATAAGGTACTGGACTTTGAGGTTCTTTCTCAAGTCAAATAGCCACACATTCAGAATATGCAGAAAGCATAATTTGGATGGTCTGGACACATTGTTCAAATATCAAACACAACTTTGCCTAAGACTATTTTAAAGAGAATTTATTTGATTTCAAAATCTGTGTGTGTGTGTGTGTGTGTGTGTGTGTGTGTGTGTGTGTGTGTGTTTAGCTCTTTAAAGAATGTCCAATCTTCCTTTTACTTTGAGGCTTAGTTAGTAGTTTCTACTTGTTGTCTTCTGAGTTTATGTCTTGAGCTTCCATATCACTATAATAATCTTTTTTTTTTAAACACTTTCCATCTTAGAAGCAAAACTGTATATTGGCTCTAAGGCATAAGAGTAGTAAAGGCTACACAATGGTGGTTAAGTGACTTGCAAGGGTCACATAGTATGAAATTTCTGAGGCTACATTTGAACCCAGGTCCTCCCATCCCCTGAGCCATGTAGCTGCACCCCCTCTGAAGATTTTTTTAATGTTACAGTTATTTTTATTATTTTTTGCTCATTTCCCCAGCCTATTTCTTGACATTTAACTTTATGTTAGCACTGAGCTTTGCTCACCCAGATGAAGTGGGACTCACTAGCCCAATTTTAGGCTTTTTATCCCTGTTGTTTTCACTTCTGGTTCTCAGTGTCTACATATTTTCAGTGATTCCAAAGTAGTATGATCCAAGGAGAAATATGATTACTGTTTTTCTAGTCAGCATTCTGCTCCTTCCCCAGGAAGGGCCTCTGTTCTCTTTATGACCACAAGCACAAGTGATCTTCTCTCTACCCTGGAACTTCAACCATGAACTAAGGACCTCCACTCTCTCTCTGCTCTAGAACTATGATTAGGTCCCTTGCTTCCTTGTGGCTACAAGCATTCCTCTTCACCCTGGAAATGGTACCTAGAACAATGTAACAGATCACGTGGTTGGCAAGCAGCACCTGGTCCTGAGACCTTTCTGACCACTTGACCAATCCCATTATCATCTCTAACTACAAAGAATTCCTAGAACTGTTACTGATTTTGTTTTTGCTGTTGTTTGTAGATGCAGCCTCTAAGTCCCATATCCAATGTTTCTGTCACATAGCACTCTCATTCTAGTGTCATGGACTTCTCCTTCTAACCTAGGTTTTCTTGTGTTGGAAAAATGTTCATCCTGATCTTTTGGTGGTTATTTTACATCTGTTCTAGTGTTATTTGACTCTTTGTGACCCCATTTGGGGTTTTCTTGGCAAAGATATTGGAATGGTTTGCCATTTCCTTCTCTGGCTCATTGTACATATGAGGAAACTAAAGCAGTTAAATGACTTGATCAAGGTAATGTAGCTATTAAATATATGAGGCCAGATTTGAACTCAGTAATGAGAATCTTTTTGACTCTAGGACTGGCATTCTTATCCACTGTACCACCTAGCTTCTCCTTTTGATGGCTATGCCATTCTAGAATTCAATTTTAGAAGTTATTTTAAAGTTGGAAGAGAAGGGAGATTTCAGCTGGAATTCTATATCTATCTTCCCAACTTCAAGTCCATGTCTTATGACCAAGATAAAGAGTTGATCTAAATATTGAGTCATTTGGTCTGGGCCCAGATGAGGATCTGATGTGGGGTTGGCCTTCTATTCCCTACTCTCATCATACATCTCTTCACTACTACACTCTGTTAGCAATCTCTCCTCCCTACTACTTCCAGCAGAGTCCAAAGAAAGGGACAGCCTTGACAAAGGAAGAACAAGAAGCCTGAAGTTTTCAGTAGTAGCTACATTTCTGGACAAGAACCAAATGGGTAGTGTGTCATGGAGAGGAATGTAGAATTTCTAGATGGAAGGTGACCAGTGATATGACATGGCCATTGGTCACAGAAGAACCAATTCCCATTTAATGGTTTTGTCTACTGTGTATAATGCTATACAGCAATATATATGTATAAATGCATAATGTATACAATGGTTTTTGTTGTTCTTGTTCTCTCTCATTGAATTTGAACTCATGCCAGTTAAAAACAGATATAGTATAGCCTTACTATGCTAAGATGCTATTGTATACCAATTACAGAAATTAGATTTCTAGAATTTACATAGCTCTTTAAAGTTAAAATATCTCATTTTTATCCTCACAATAACCCTTGGCAGAATGTGCTATTATTAACCATCCTTATTTTGTAAATAAGGTAACTGAGATAGATTGCAGTTAAGTGACTTGCCTTCTCTTCAGCTAGTAAGTGTCAGGTTGGACTTCAACTCAGGACTGTCTCAATTCTAGATCTACTGCTCCACCCAAAACACCATCTAGATGCATCTAGAATAGATACTTCCTGAAAATTCTCAAGCACATATAGGAGAGAGAAAGCCATACACATATATACAGGAAACCACCCAATTTATCTACTACATAGGAAGCTTTTCTGGCTTTCTTGTTCTTTAGAGGAATGTACTCAAAGCTATGAGCCAGTGTAGAAGCAATGGACAAGAAGCCTGGCCTACCCTTTACTTTTCTAGGCCAGCTATTATTGGGCTCAAAATAGAGACAGGCTAGTGACCCCTCAGAATTGTACCTTCCTGTATTATAGATCAAATGTCTTATTTTCCTACTTGTGGCTGTTACACAAAGAAAGCCTTCTTGGCTGAATCTACCCAGTCTCTGTAATTATTCCCCAGGCAAATGGTGAAGAGATGTATCAGCATCAACAACCTTGGGGCTAGTTTACAGCTTATCAACTTTGTTGCTTCCAGGCAGAGGCAAAAACAGTAGCCAATCTCTGGAGGTAGCTTCAGCTCAGGTGTGGAGATTTTTTATAGTTTATAGTTTAGCATGTTTGTATCCCAGAAACCCTAATGTTTCTCTGCTATAATTCAATAAATGTCTATTAAATAACTATTAAGTATGAATCATCTAGCTAGGTGATGGAGATACAAAGAAATAATTTCCGCCTTTAAGTTGCCACTGCAAAACAACCATAAGTTTCAGAGGGCCTGATACTGATAATGTATTTATTAGGAATTGGGACACATAGGTGTCAAAATGATTTGAATTTTTTTTACCTAATTTATAACCTAAATAAAGATTCCATGTGAATACAATTCCATCTCTTCCATCATTTATTTATCTGATTATGTCATCAAACAAAAGATACTACATGTAGCCCCACCATTTCCTTGGCATGGAAGGTGACACAAGCTGTTTCATAAGGGGCTCAGCTATTTTCTATTCTATTAAAATAGTCTCTACCCTGTTTCCCACTCCCTTGATCTTGGCTAAACACACATTTGCTCCTATTCTGCTCTTTCAATGCCCCAAACTACCTTTAGCAGCGCTCAACTCCTCTCCACCAAAACAAATTTCTACTTTCACCTCATCCCTCATCCCAGAGAGCTACTGACTCAATCCCTGGAAGTTTGACAACTCAAAGATTACAACTTTTTTTTTTTATGACTTCATTTAAAAATGGAAACATATAATCTAGTTCTATGGGACAACTTATTCATTTTCCTTCAAATTTGTACTTAATTGATCTTTGTTTATATTTGTTCCAGATATATTCTATCATGAGCTGAATCAAACTCCAGCAACAACAGTGGAGGCTAAGGATAACATCCAAGAAGATAAACCAATTATTAGTATTAGTGAATGGGAAATTGACAAGGTCAGTCTTAAGTAATAATAGAGGGCATCAATTCACATTCAGAGGAAGAACTGTGGGAGTAGAAATACAGAAGAAAAACAACTGCTTGATCACATGGGTCAATGGGGATATGATTGGGGAGGTAGACTCTAAGTGATCACCCTGGTACCACTATCAATAATAGTGAAATAGGTCTTGATCAATGATACGTGTAAAACCCAGTGGAATTGCATGTCAGCTCTGGAAGGGATTAGGGGAAGGGGAGGGAAAGAACATGAATCTTGTAACCATGGGAAAATATTCTAAATTGATTAATTAAATATTTTTTCAATTAAAAAATAGAGGGCATCAATGTGTATGGATGCTTAAAACAGGAAGGCCGGCTCGCAGCCTTCCCACGAAAGGAAAGATAGAAAGCTGACCTTGGGGAAGGACTACTGTCGAGGAGATGGACAAGAAACAGGCAGATACACACGTAATATTTGACAATGGAGCTCCACAGAAAAAGCCCCCACTACTTAGCTATCACGAGGACATGATACCGCTAAGCAGTCCTAAATTAACAACATGTGGAAATTGGAGTATAGAGATTAGCTGAGAGGAAAAGCCACAATCCCTTGCAGCCTGGGCTGCAGGTCGATCAGTCCGGCTTGAGGAGAGGAGATCAAGAAATAAATCACCCTTTCCTTAGAGCTGGTACTCTAAGCAGGAACCACTTGAGGATAAGAGATTGAGGAGGAAAGGTCTTTTAGGAAGAGAGAGAGATAGAGAGGGAGGAAGTTAAAGATTGAGCTTGGCCAGAGGCCAAGCTCCAGGAAAGACAGACATAGGTGAGAGGTGATGCTGCAATCCAGCTGGCCTTTGGTGGAGCTCCTATTTATTACCATTGAGATGCAAATGTGCATGATACATAGGGATGAGTGCATAGTGTATTATCATTGGTTAATGATAAGGTATAGGTATGGTTTGTCTCAGCCAGGTGAGCACAAAGAAACCTGATTTCGTGCCTAACCTGGGGGATGCTGGGATTAAGGGTCAAAAGGCTTTACTTGCCATACACAGGACTGAGCATGCTCTCTTCTAATACAATCTTTACATTCTAACTGTTTCCCTTGTCCATAGATAGGTATGGACTGCTACAATGCTAAAAAAGAATAGACCAAAATAGTCAAGCAAGTTTCCAAAATGAAACAGGTTTCATTGGTGGGTTGGAGCAGTCTCAACAGTTTTCAATAACCATGAAACTATTCATTTATTCAGCATCTTTCTATAAACCATATGCTTTTGTATGACCAGTACAAGTAAAACTGTGTCTTTTAATTAGATTCAAGGCAGCATAGAAAATGGATATAAGCTACCTGTACGAGATCTCTCAAACCTGAAAGCTAGGCAGCTAGTTGGCTCGGTGGATTGAGAGCCAGGCCCAGAGATGAGAGGTCCTGGATTCAAATGTGGCCTCAGATACTTCCTAGCTACATGACTCTAGTCAAGTTACTTAACCCCCATTGCCTAACCCTTACCACTCTTCTTCCTTGGGACCAATACCCAGTATTGATTCCAAGAGGGAAGGTAAGGGTTTAAAAAAAAAACCCTGAAAGTTATGATTGAAAAAAAGTATGCCCTATCTTTGTGAATGAAAGATCTAATAGTGACAGAAGGTTTAATTGTCAAGTCCATAAGCCTCCCAGTTTACCAAGTACTGCAGCTGCCCATGCTTTTGGCAATGTCAAGAACTCTTAGACACATTCTTTCAGATCATCAATTCAGTAATGGAGGTGACTAGGAAGTAGTTTAATACAGAGGATAAATCCTCAAAGGCCTTCTCATAGAACACAAGGTAGAATCATGTTCAAAGAAATGTTGGTTTGGAACTTGCTCTGATCAATGAGGCAAACTCAAGAAAAGAAAGCTAAAAAGATTTTATTTACTATACCAAGGCAGTGGGTACAACCAGCCCTGATTCAACCTGTGTTGCTTTTCATAAACAGGCATAAATGACTTCTATATAAGGGCAAATGTTTTGTGTTTGGTATTCATAATTGTGAAGAGATAGGATTAGCATTGCCTTAGCTCCTCCCTCTATATAGTATCAGAGGGAGATGGGATCTGTGTGTCATGCCACCATCTCCTTCAGGCTGTTTAAACTAAGTTTAAAATGGAGTTACTCAGACTTACTCTGCACAAGTAGCTAACCTTTACAGAATCATGGCAAAGTCATGAGATAACTTTTATGAAACTATTTGATTTTTCCCCCCACCATATCATGATATTCCACTTGAGACCAGGTCAGTCATGATGCATAAACACTCAGCAAAACAAGCTACTAAGTTTCCCCTTCTGCATATGTGTGGGGGGGAAAGGGAGAGATTGCTAACTCATCAAGACACCCCTATATCAATAATTCCTAATGGTAACTTAATCTTTAAGGGAAAAAATAGATAAAAATAAACCTTTTCAATCCAAACTATGAAACCAAGATTAAAACAGATGATCAAAAGCTACACCCTTTTACCTCCTGCAAACAATTCTTCAAGCAAGGGAGAAAAAAAAACAACAAAAGTAACAATACATTAATATTCATGCATGTTGATATTTAATTGAAGAATTATTTTATACACAAAATGCACACACTTTGGCTACTGGGGAATCAGGTATAAAAGTTTTCAAATGTACCAAGGGCTTGAAAAATATTTCCTTATCTCTATTTGTCCCAGGTCAGTTCAGCTTCATTTATATTGGGCTGGGGCATGGGGGAAGAATCCCAAACTATTCAAACAAATTTCAAAGTGAAGTAACAAATAATTCATTTCTTAAAAATCATTATTTTCTCTTAGAATTGATACAAATATATGTTTCAAGGCAGAATTGTGGTAAAGGCTAGGAAATTGGGTTAAGTACCTGCATAGGGTCACATAGCTAAGAAGAGTCTAAAGACAAATTTGATCCCAGAACCTCCCATCTCCAGGCTTGGCTCTCAAACCACTAAGCAACCTACCTACCTACCTGTAAATAAGTCTTAAAAGGGTGGAATCTAAAACCAATTTTTAAAAACCTATCAGCACAATTGAGGCTTTAAAATATCCAACAGAATTTTCAAAATTATCAATGTTAAATTTTTATATTATTATAAAGAGCTTCTCTATTTAATAGATTAGCAATACAAAGCCATTAAGTCCCAAGCAAAGTTCTTCTGTATATAAAAGTTTCAAAAATCCAGACTTTCCCTCTCATATCAGAGTATCTGAGGAAATCCTTACAAATAACTTCAGTCTTTAATTAACCAATGCTATTCTAAAATTCTCAGGTCCCATTTGACCTTATCAGGCAATACTAGGAAGAGTCCAAGTCTTGGAAGGCAATAGAATTAATAATTTGCACAAATGATAGACTGTTAGGCTTCTTCCCATTAATGCATTATTTATTTATTTATTTATTTATCATTCATTCATTCATTTATTTATTATTATTATTTAAAAACCTTTACCTTCCGTCTTGGAATCGATAATGTGTATTGGTTTCAAGGCAGAAGAGTGGTAAGGGCTAGGCAATGAGGGTTAAGTGACTTGCCCAGGGTCACATAGCTAGGAAGTGTCTGAGGTCCTATTTGAACCCAGAACCTCCCATCTCATCTCTGGGCCTGACTCTTAAACCACTGAGTCACTGAGCCACCTAGCTCCCCCTGCCTCTCTCATTAACATCTTAAGAGGGAAGCTTTAGTCTTCTTTGTGTTAGTCTGTCAAAGGTTTCCTTCTCTTGGTGCTTTTAAATGCATAAAATAAATTATAAAATTACAATAAGAAAGTTAGTGAAAATAACGATGTGATTTTTTTCTTCATCTAAATTTAGTGAAATCTGTCTCCAGACCACCAAGAGGTTTGTGAACCTCCAGTGAAACTAAGTTTGTGTGCTCCTTAAGAATCAGGATGCCTCCTGGGGCTGCCTAGAATCAGGACCCTGCTCCTCTGAACTCAGTTTTCCCATATTCTTGGCACTCAAGAGTTGGTATAAGCATTATCACTGATACTCTTAATTTCTTCCATGCAAGGAAAGTAGAAAAGATCAAATTTTAAGTTTTAAAATGATTCAGAGGGTTACCAGTCCCTAAATTCTACCAGTAGCTCTTCCTAGAAATGTATGGAATTAAGACAACAGGGTATAGTTGGAAAAATATTTGAGTTTCTTTTTTGAAGTATCAAAATGAAGTTATTCTTTATTTTAGGGGAAAGGGACAGGATTTGACAGAAAACAGTCCTTTAAAAAGTTTGTCTCTTTATGTTTCATTATTAGTTTAAAAACAATTATATTAACTCAAATTTTGGTTCCTTTGATGAATAAAATGAATTATGGTTGAATATTCAAGAAATTAATACACCCTGTAATAAAACTTATCAGACATGCTGGTGAACAGGTATATATGCAGGCATGAGAAAGATGGAAAGTGCATTCTAGTTGGAGCTTTACCCTGTAGGCAAGAGTCATCAAACAGTTTTGAGTAGAAAAGTGATCTGGTAGAATATTTTAGAAAATTCACTTCAGAGTTATGTGAATGCTAGACTGGAGTGGGAAAGTAGAAATTCTCAGAATACCATTACAATAATTCATTATATTAAGGATTAGTAAAGTCAACAAGCATTTGTCAAGTGTGACTATGTATTGTGCACTGTGCTAAGATTAGGATACAAAGAAAGACAGATCTGCCTTCAAGATGCTCACAATCTAATGGGGGAGATAATCTGGAAGTAACTCTGCACAGAGAAGGTATATACAGAATAATTTAATCTCAAAGGGAAGGTACTTGCACTGAGGGAGAGTAGAAAATTATACATTGAGGGGATCTTCTTGTAAGCACTGAGATTTTAGCCGAAACTTGGAATGTTAGGCAAAGATCTAGTTGTTTCTATTTTTTTTCCTTACAGCAAGATGAATGCAGGTGCTGCTAGAAAATTCTAATCTTTATTTTTAGCTCTTAACTCTGAATCTAAGCAAAAAAAGTCTGATCACTTTTCATATAGATGTATATCAAATAGATGAAGATAGCTGTCAGATACTTCCCCAAGGAAACACATCTAGTTTCTCCAAATGCTCATAAAATATGTTCTCCATTTTTTTATCTTGTGATTCCTATCTTTCAGACATGTTCCATACAAAGAGATGGTTTCCTGGTCCTGCTCTTCCTTCAGTGCCCTGTGACCTTTGTCTACTCAGTTTCCTTCTGACACAGGCCTACCTAACAGAATAGGCATAGTTTCAAAAGATGTTATTGTTTCCCTTGTGCTAAAATATCATTGTTGAGCCCTTTGATGAATCTATAATGTAGACTATGCCCAAAATCTCAGGCAGTTTACGAGAAAGTCCCCTGCCTTGTGCAATACTATTTTTTCCCAGAACACAATAGAACACAAATGTGTACTCAAAAGAGAAGTTATCTTAGCAATCAAGCTAGCTAGCTGCACTGCTGTCATGAAGATATCTGACCTGACTCTCTTGATTCTTTTGAACAGAGAAAACTCTACCATGACAATATAATGAAACATTTAAAACACCTACCTCTCCCTGCCTTTATCTTCAAGGCAACTAAATGGGAAAGCATCTATTGCTTCATCAATCATTAGAAGCAGCTTCTGCCTTCCTGCCCATGGTTAAGCTGCTCTACTTCCCTATTTCTGTCAAACTTCCTTAAGCAAAGAAAGAAAACTCCTAATAATTGAAATGAACAATGCAAAACAACAATAACAAAACAAATCTTTGTGGGAATTAAAATCTGACATGTTAATTTTTAAAGGACTATACATGTGATGTTTTCCAATCAAGACAAAAGAAAAAACTTCATTTGTGTTCCCTAAAGATCCATCTACTGTGTGCCACTAACAATATCACTTATCCCAGCCTCTGTGTGTTCTGCCATGTGCATATGTAAGTAAAACAAAACAAATAATTCTCTGAATGATTTAAGAAATTCACTAGTTTTTGTATATATGAGAATGTTTTCAATTGAAGATATTAGCTGGATGTTCTATTTGTAAAAAAGGAAATAGATCAAATTTGGAACTTTTCCTAAATAATTTGAAAACATAATAGGTTTCAACCATTTTTAATAGCTGACCAAACTGAAGAGGTTTCTCATTCAACTTGAGGGGATTCGCCTTTGGATGATGAAAACTGATGAGACATAAGAAATGTATAATAATTGGTCAAAAAGACTAAAAATGGTTCCTTGTAGTCTATGCAAAAAGCAATCTGCACATCTTCTATACTTTAGCACTATATTCCCCCTTGATCCTCTTCTAGAGTTTGTGGGACAAGGGGAGTAAAAGGATTTCATCCCTTTCCATCACTCAGAAGCAGAAACAATAATGTTAATTTGCAGCAGAATTCTCTGATCATAGGAAACGTGTTTACACACATGGTCTAAAAGGAATTCAGGGTTATTGTTTATTGAACCCCAAACTTATGTAGAGGAACTGGGATTCTGAATTCTTTAGACAGCATGATCTCAGAATCTGGCTTTCTAGAGAAACATAAAAGTCTCTAATGCAGCAATTGAGAGGCATCTCACAGATACTACCAAGTTCAAGAGTTCCTAAAGGAGTTTAAGATTCTTGTTCTAGATATAGAATCTCTTAATGGGAGATTTCCTCATGCTTCCTGCTCCTTGGGAAAGAATGGGAAAGACTATATGCTTCCTATACAGTGTCCAGCTTTGAACTCAAAAGTCAACACTGATTTCAACTGCATCATAACATTAAGGCTCCAAGCAGCATCCAGAATAAACCAATAGATCAGCAACTGCAAAAACGTAAGAGGCCAACATGATCTATCAGGAGCAGTGTGAGTAGCCTGGCAACATCAGAAACATGTACTGGCATTCCTTACATGCATCCTGATTCCACATGGTCAAAAAAAATGTCTCCCTATTCATAATCACTATGTGTATTCACTTTCTCTGCTGATGTTGAGTATATTTACAGTAAAGTAAATTCTAGATTCATTTGGGAGATATTTTATCGCTACTTTTCTTAGTATGTGATTTCAACAAATGCTTTTGCTTGGAGACAACTGTGTCAACTGGCTTACCATTAAATGGCAAGTACAATAGTGAGGCCTCATAAGCTAGTTTTAAAGTAGAGAGCTAATAGTCAAGAGGATATTGAACTTTTAACCTTGCCTTCTTAGGTACCTGTACTGCAGGTGAGAAGTTGATCCTCAGATATTACACTTAGAAAATTTGTATATTGTTTTTTCACAGACATAAGATTATGTAATTTGAGAGTATCACCTAAGTTATTTCTGAACTAAACAGGATTCTGTTGATATAAATAATAGATAATTATAGCAGAACACTGGATTTGAAGTCAAACAGTTTAAGTCAGGGTCCCTGTTCTGCCTCTTGCTATGAAAAATTAATTGTTAATCAGCCTTAACTTCCTCATCTAAAAATTCAGAAAAATTCCTTTCTGCTCCTATCTTCACATGGGTGTTGTTAATATCATAAAATTTAGAGTTAGAAAAGTCATAGAGATAACATCCTTGTTTTATTGGGGCAGTACTGAAGACAATAGAGGAAAAAGTCACTTGTTTAAAGTCCCATATATACCTACTAATATAGAGAACTGGAAGTTGCTATCAGAAAACATATTCATTTTCAATGTCTCACACTAAATCATTATGGGAACCTTAGGCAAATTGGAGACAGCTAGTTTGTACAATGGAAAGAGTGTCAGCCCTGGAATCAGAAAGATTCATCTTCCTGACTTCAAATCTGGCCTCTGCTACTTATTAGTTGTGTGACCCTGAGCAAGTCACTTAACCTTGTTTGCCTCAGTTCCTCAACTGTAAAATAATCTGGTGAAGGAAATGACAAATCACCAGTATCTTTGCCAAGAAAGTTCCAAATGGGGTAGTGGACATGAGTGAAAAAATGACTGATTAACTAGGAAAATGATTTTCTTCTGTGAGTCTCAGTCTGCACCTCTATGAAATGAGCACAGTAATGCTTGTATTTGTTTCATACAGTGAGTGTAAGCAAGGTGCTTTATGAAGTTCTAAGCTCACTAAAAAGGTAAGCTATTAGCAAAGATGTACAAGAGCCTGCTCTAACCACCAGGATTCAGATGATTGTTAAATTTTTTGTGTGAGCATTTACAGCTCAGAAATTGTCATATGCTACAAATCAGGGCATTATCTCTTGTTCCACTGATTTCTAGATTTTAAAAAGTGAAGGATAAATTTCAATCATGAAAATGAAACTTATAAGTATGTCATGTATTCTCTCCCCAACAAATGTCTATTGTTAAACATTTACCTATAAGAATTGTTCATATTAGTATCGTCACTTTATGAGTAGACTATTAGTATTACTACTTTACACAACTCCCAAATTCTTTTTTCTGCTTCCTTAATTACTTTTTCTTTCATCTAGACCAAACACTACCAAATGCAAACATTTAATGCAAAAATAGTACAAAGAACAAAAATGTATTAAGTATCATTATTTGGAGAACATGGTATTAAGCAATGGGAATAAAGTACAATTTCTTTTCTTCTCTTTTATTTTCTTTATTTATACTGTAAAAAATTAATTCCTAGGCATCTCACTCCCTCCTTATCCTCCTCTCACCATAGAAGTCATCAACCAACAGAAAAGTATATGAATTATGTCTTTTGCATTTCTATTTATCAGTTCTTTCTCTGGAGGTGGACATTTACAAGTTATTCTTCAAATAATTCTATAGTTTCATATAATGTTCTTTTAGTTCTACTCATTTCATTGTTTCATGAAGGCCTTTCCAAGTTTTTATTTTAAAAATTAATATACTCATCATTTCTTACAGGGTAGTAGTAGTCTATCACAATCATATACCACAACTTGATTAGCTATTGTCCAATTGATAGACATTCCCTAAATTTCTAGTTCGTTATGTGATAAAGGATGGAAAGGTTCTCAATTTGCAAAATTGTGCAAAAACTGAAAAGTGCAAACCTAGGTATGATTGACAGTGGCATGTGACCAAAGGTCACATGGGAGCCTGAGTGGGAGGATCTGAGAAGATTCCATCTTGCCCCAACGGACTTTTCTTCTGGTCTCCTGAGGAAGTCAAGTGGAAGGTCTGAAGAGGATTTCCTTGTGTTGAACTGAGGAAGGGTTCCTGTATCTAGCTGCTGGCAGCATTCAGTCTCACTTGGACATCCAGACTTGCTTGGACATCTAACAACAACAGATCCTGGTTCTAACTGGTTTTGGACCTCTGCTGTGATGTTTGGGTATTTTGTTAAGATCTTTTAGTTTAGTAACCTAGTTAGCATAGTTAGTTAGTTTGTTTTTTTAAATAAGAATAAGCATAAGTAAATCCCTAAGCCCTTATTCCTTTCCCTTCCAAAACAATAAAGTAGATTTTTATATGTTTTTTTCCTCTTATGTTTCCCTCATCCAAAATCCTATCCTAACAGTTTGATGAAGCCAGTTAGGTTAAGAATCTATATACTGTATTTATTTCTTGTGTGATTATATATTTCTCTGTGTACTTAGCTAGCTAGGAGCTTAGGGGATAGAATTCTGAGGATTGGCTTCCTGAAGGGGTTACTGAAGCTGCACCAGAGACCCTAGCAGCCATCTTGGGGCAGCCATCTTAAGAAAAAAAAAAACTGTTCTGATTGAAATTTATTTTTGTTGTCTTTAGTTTTTGTACAATATACATTGTAGCAGTAATCTTACAATGGAAGCTAGCATGTCTGTAGACATGTTTAACAATGTACTGTTTCTGTTCTTTAATTATTTTCTGCATGTATCATATTTTGTATTTGTAATGTTCCCTAACTATTGTCATTATGTGTTTGCTATGGACTGTCTGAAACCCCTAATGGATGTTAAGCTAGGTGAAATTATGGCTTATGTACCCCTGGCTGTAATCTATCTGTAATGTAATCTGGCTGTAATGTATCTCTGCCTATGTGGTCTATAAGTCCAGTGTCTCTGTGTGCCTATGTGTTAAGCATCTAAAATATCTGGTAACCTGGTTTAGAAGGGATGACATGAAGATGATGGTTATGCAAATGAAATTCAAACTTGATACCCTCAAGCACTTAATAAATCTGAATATGACCCAAGGCTTTGCACAAGATACCAACAGAGTAAACAATAATGGGAAAAACTTAAATAGACTAGATAAAGAGGAAGCAGCAGGAACAATTTCTTTGTGCCCACTTAGAGATATGCCAGTGGCAAAACAAAATGAAGTCCATAGAGTGAAAATACATAAGAGATTTCCCCCAGAAGACCTTGAGTCCATAAGGAAGAGAACACCACTTTTTAATGATGAACCTAATAGGGTAATGAAGGAGATGCATAGGGCAATTGATTTGTATGATCCAGACTTCAATGATTTTGCCCTACTGATGAAGGAGGTCTTGACTAAGAGAGAAAGAACCAAATTTATTCAGGAGACTAGAACAGATCCATTATTGCAATCCTGGCCAGAGGATTTGAAGTTAGATATATCTGAAGAGGGAGTTTATGAGACGTTAATAGAGACAAGAGATGCAATTCTGGAGGTAATGGGAAGGTATACCAAAAGGCCCAATTCATGGTCAAAATTTGAGGCAATCAAACAGAAGGTCTCTGAAGCTCCTGCGGTTTTCCTGGAAAGGATAACTGAGGCATCTGAAACTTTATTGGGAATGGATCCACAGGAAGAGAACTCAAACACAAATTAAGAGAGTCTGTTAAAAATGCTGTCCCAAAGATCAGGCAATTTTTTAAAGCAAATTACCCTGACTGGGAGGAATAAGAGTTAGATGATCTATGGAGGAAGTCCACATATTTGATTACAGACTCGGAGGAAAGGAATGATGACAGGGATACTATTGTTGAGGAATTAAAGGAGAAATTGAAGGAAGCTGAATCAAAGGCTAGAGAGAGTGAAATCAAAGAAATAAAAGCTGTGGCTTCATTAAGATCTGTACAGCCAAGTTGTACTACCAAATGAAAGGAGATTAGGCCCCAGACGGTGTTTTCTGTATGATTGCATTTTACACCTGTACAGAGATTGCTGCTTTAGGAATCAGGTTAGGAGACAATTAAGTAATGGGTATAATAGAAACAATAACTGGAAGAGTAATAATTATAATAATAATAGATGGAATGTAAATAATAACAATAATCAAACTAGGTATACCAATATGTCAAAATGCCTGTTGCCAGGGACAATAAGCACCTGATTTAAATACTATACAATCTTGGGTAAATGCTGGAGCAAGACCTAAATATAGACAGATTGTAAAGGGTGACCAGAGTAAGAATAGTGTCTTATGAAGGTTTCCCTAGGGTACACATGAGAATGAATCAAGGAATGAGTGTGATATAATTGCAAATGATTTGAAGATAAATGAAAATGGGAATAATGAAAATAAAATACATGGTGATACAAATGAATTAATTGAATCAAAGAAGGATATAGTTGGTGTAAATAATTTTACAGAGAAGGAAAATTATAATATAAATTTAATAGAAAATCCTAATGAATGTATAAGAGAAATTAATGAAGAATATAACCTAAATAATAATAATGAAATTGTAAATGGGAACAATGATACTAAGGTGGAGAATTTAAGGACCAATGAGAGTAATATAAAAGCTGATGATGAAAAATCCTGGGAAAGTCATGTAATTCGTGCAGATGTTGACTTGGATGGACAGGATATGACTGAGCTTTGTACTAATGTTACTGTGCTTGCACCAATTCTTGAAACCTTCCAAACCCCAGATAGCACTGAACCCTAATTTTAGGTAACTATAGGGGATCAGATATATAATCTTTTGGTGGATATTGGAGCCAGTAAATCAGTTTTGCAAAGTCTTCCTAAAGATTGTAGAGCTGTTGGTACTATGGAAGTGATTGGAGCTACTGGAAAACCAGAGAGAGTAGCTAAATTACAACCTAAAATGATTATCTTTGGTCCATTAAGCATGGAACACGCATTTCTATGTATGCTTGGATGCCCAATGAACCTTGTTGGGAGGGACTTGCTTTGTAAATTATGAGCAAGGATTCAATGTACTGACACTCGGGATATATCGTTACAACTCCCAGAAGAATCTCTGAAAGCCTTTCCATTGCTGTTCTTAGATTTGGTCAGTGCAGAGAATGAGTTGAATTCCATTTATCCTATTCCTGAAGATATACTAGAAGGTTTATGGGCAAAGTCTTCCACAGATGCTGGCCTATTGAAATCAGCTGATCTAGTGATAGTAAGAACCAAGGAAGGACCAGTTCCTTGTGTTCCTCAAAATCCTTTGAGTAAAGAAGCTATAGATGGATTAAGACCAATTACTGAGTCTCTTATTCAATAAGGGTTCATAATACCATGTTTTTCAAATTACAATACTCCCATACTGCCAATAAAGAAACAAAAGCTTGATCAAGATGGCAAAGTTGTCTATAGATTCATACTGGATTTAAGAGCTGTAAATGATCATGTAATTACGACTCATCCTGTAGTACCAAGCCCAGCTACTATAATATCATCCATTCCAAGTCAAGCAAGATATTTCACCATGATAGATTTATGTTTAACTTTTTTCTCAATACCAATTCATGAGGATTCTCAAAAGATCTTCAGTTTCATGTGGGACAGTGCCCAGTGGACATTCATTCATCTTCCACAAGGATTCTGTGACAGCCCAAGCTAATTCTCTCAAATTTTGAATGGAGACCTTAAAGCAATATCATTCAAGGAAAGTTAAAATAGTGCATTTTATAGATGATATCCTCCTAGCATTTCCATCTGCTAAAGTGTGTTTGAGAGATAGCAATATTCTTTTGATTGAATTATATAAACGTGGACATAAAATCGCTAAAGCAAAACTTCAGTGGGTTTTGCCATGGATTGAATATCTTGGTTTTGTGTTGTCAGAGGGTTCCAGAAGTATCACTAAGAAAAGAATTGCTGATATCCAGAAACTGAGTGCACCTAAGACCAAGAAGCAACTCAGAGCTGTTTGTGGGACAACTGGTTTTTGTAGACAATGGATATTTGCATATAGTGAAATTACTAAATGTTTAACAGATCTAACTAGGAATACAGAACCAGAACCTCTGAAACTCAAACCTGAACATCTGCAATTCTTAAGAAAGCTTAAGGAAGTTTTTATCTGCACCAGCTCTTGGAATCCCAGACTATACTAAACTTTTTTCAATTATTTGTGCATGAGACCAAAGGTATTGCATCTGGTGTACTGACACAGACTTTAAGACAAAGTTATCATCCAATTGGAGACTATAGTTGTCAGCTAGATCCAATTACTGCAGGTACAGTTCCTTATTTAAGGGGTGTAGCTGCTGCAGCTATGTTAGTTTAAAAGTCATCAGAATTAGTTTTGGGATGTCCATTGACAGTTTTCTGTTCACATCAAATAGAAGCGCTAATGAGGAAATTTCGTACCCAAGCACATTCAGACCAATAAATTTCTAAGTATGAAATTATACTTCTAGGTAGTGAAAACATCTTGTTGAAAAGGTGTAGTGTATTAAACCCAACTATACTTCTTCCTGATTTAGCAAAGAACAATGAACCATTACATGAATGCTTAGAAGTAGTAAATCTAGTGGAAAAGCCAAGAATGGATTTAAAAGACACTCCAAACAAAAATCCAGATTTGGTTTTATTCACAGATGGATCTTCATATTTGTGTAATGGAGTTAGATGTACAGGTGCTGCAGTTGTCACAGAATTTGAGACACTGTGGTATGGATAGTTACCTAGTAACCTTAGAGCTCAAACCTCAGAGTTAATTGCTTTAAAACAAGCATTTCTTCTGGCAGCTGGTAAATGAGCAAACATTTACACAGACTCTCATTATGCTTTTTCTGTTTGTCATTCTACAGGAAAGGTCTGGAAACAATGAGGTTTTATTACTGCATTGGGAAAACCAATTACTCATGCAGAAATTATAACTGAGTTGTTGGATGCTATCCAGAAGCCTAAACAGCTAGTGGTAATCTATTGTAGAAGTCATACTAATAGAAGAGATTCTGTTTCTAAAGGAAATCATAGAGCTGACATAATGGCAAAATTTGTGGCCAGAAATGGTCCAGTGTATATTATGAACTTATCAACTATAGAATCTGATGATCTAGAAAAATCTTATGTAGAGTCAGAAATACAAAAATGGAAAGAGAAGTTTGGAGCTAGAAAAAAACATGGTATATGGTTAACAGATACAGGAAAACTGCTGTTACCAAAAGACCTGTATACCTATTTGTGTCAAGCCATTCACACAAAAGGTCATTTTGGTAGTCAAGCTATAATTGATACTATAAAGAGGCAATGGGTTGCTCCTGGAATAAGTACTGTAGCAAATAAGATCTTCTCTAAACTGTTATATTTGCCAAAAATTCAATCAAGGAGCATTCAGACAGAAAAGTTTAGGTGTTAGACCTTTAGCATATTGTCCATTTGAGAGTCTGCAGATTGATTTCATTAGCATGCCAAAAGCTGGAAGATACAAGTTTTGCTTAGTAATTATTGATAGATTAACCAAATGGCCTGAAGCTTTACCATCAAATACAAATACAGCTAACTTTGTGGTGAAAGTGTTGATTAAGGAAATTATACCTAGACTTGGAGTACCACTAACAATAGACTCTGATAAAGGATCACATTTCACTCATGACATCCTGAAAAGAGTCTATGAAAATATAGGAATAATACCAAAATATCATGTGCCATATCATCCCCAAAGTTCAGGCCAAATTGAGCTCATGAATAAGGAAATAAAGACTATGGTAGGGAAGCTCCATGCTAAAATTTATCTCAAATGGCCAGAGGTTCTTCCCATAGCCTTGTTTTATTTATGTACGAGGCCAAAAGAAGATTTGCATATATCATCCTATGAAACGCTCTTTGGACATGCTCCACTACAAATAAAAACTTGTGAGACAGTATATACATCTCTCTTAGGAGGAGACTGTCAACTTGCTTCTTACTTAAGTGCTTTACAACAAAGACTAAAAGAATTAGATGATATGAGAGTATTAATTCTGTAAAGATTAAAATTTAGGAAAACTGAGGCAGGTAGAAATTAGTTTCTCTCTGCAAGGAGTATTATATTTTTTATGAGGTTTATTAAAGGTTGAGAATTTACGAATAAGAATATACAAGTAAGAAAAGGCACGTGCCAGGTGGGCCATAAGGCCCACCCAAAATTTCACTCACATCATGAGACATGTCTGTTTGCCAGCAGAGACAGGAAGGAAGTAAAGAGAAACAAAAGCCTTTGCAATGAGGTTAAATACCCCATCTCGTTCTCAGCCCGGGTGAGGTTTCAGTGAGATTAGAGGGCATTGTGGGAATTAGCAAGGACTCCTGGGGAATGGAGTCCAGAGTTCAAATCTCAATTTTACAATTCAAACTGGTCCTTTGGATTATTCTCTTTATAATTATGAACCAGAAGATATGGTATATGTAAAAAAATTTTGCTAAAACATCAGCAACTCAGGAAAGTTGATTAGGTCCTTACACTATTGTGTTAGTTTCTCCTTCAGTAAAAATTTTGGGTAGAGATTCTTGGTATCATTGTTCACATATAAAATTAGCACATGGTATAAATAATGAAAATGTACAAATCATTGAAGAAGGAAATGAAGAGATTGGAGAAAGATAGAATCATTAGTCAAATTGAGTCTGCAGTCAAAAAGATCAGTAAGGAGAGGTCCATTCCTGCAGAAGAGGATAGAAGAGGACAATGCAGATGAAGAGGAGAATTCAGGAATTAATGGACATTGATGAAAGACTGAGAACTTATAAATTTAAAAGAGTTTGTGAAATTTGCAATGAAGAGGATTACAGGATCAGTGGACTAATGATTTTATACCTTGGGTAATGTATTATAGTAAATAACAACAGCATTTATTCACATACAAACACAAATATATTTCCTACTATGGAATGGTAGAAGGATATTCAAGAGGAAGTAGGGGTAAGTATGTGGCATACAACAGTAACATAACTCTTATATAACAGTAACATTGACATTTAAATAGCAAAACAACATGACATAGCAAAAGTAACAACATAATAAAACATAAACACAAAACATAAACATAGTTAGGTTACATTGAATCGCTGCTTAAATGAGTGAAATGATGTATAGTTAGGGTACTAACAGGGTTATGATTAGCTATAGATATGTTATTAACAAAATGTAGTTACATAGTTGGATTTAGTTTAGGTATAGAAATTTAGTTAGGAGAAGTATTTTGAAGTTAGGTAAAATTAAGTAAGATTAGGTAAGAAAATTAGATACTGACTTGCACTGCATCATACATTATACAACACAACATATGACATCACATATCAAACAACATTGTAAATAAATATGTAAATATATGTAAATAGGGTATATAATAGGATTATAAATTGTTTTATAATGTATGTAGATATCTAAACTATGTATAAATATTAAGTATACATACGTGTAAATATGTGTATACATATAGCATATATGTATATATGTAAATTATTTACATAGCTCACTGTTACATGTATTTGCATAAGTAAGTTTATTGTTTGGTTTAATTTTCATTGTAAAGCTTATGCAATGTTGTGTTTATCGTGATTTTCAAAATTTTTTCTCTAAGTTTGATGTTAATGGACTGCAATAGTAGTACAATTTTCTGTCTTAGCTGATAAGAGTATTTTAAGTTTGATATTTGCATGGAAGTCATGTTCATCTTTTGTTTGATGTTATTTGCTGTTCTAATTTGGTTTCTGTATGACTTTTGTACTTGTTCATTATTTACTTTGTTTTCCTTTTCCTTTTTCCCTTATTACAATTCCTTAGAATAGGTTAGTGTAAGTTAGAGTAAGATAGTTGAGTGTAGGTTGTTATTTTGGCTAGATTTCTTAGTTCAGGTAACTGTTAAGTATTTTAGATAGTGCACAAATTCAAAAACCATGTTTCCAACACGATTTTTGATTCGTGCAATAGGGGGGGAATTGTGATAAAGGATGGAAAGGTTCTCAATTTGCAAAACTGTGCAAAAACTGAAAAGTGCAAACCTAGGTATGATTGACAGTGGCATGTGACCAAAGGTCACATGGGAACCTGAATGGCAGGACCTGGGAAGATACCATCTTGCCCCGACAGACTTTTCTTCTGGTCTCCTGAGGAAGTCAAGTGGAAGGTCTGAAGAGGATTTCCTTGTGTTGAACTGAGGAAGGGTTCCTGTATCTAGCTGCCGGCAGCATTCAGTCTCACTTGGACATCTAGATTTATTTGGACATCTAACAACAACAGATCCTGGCTCTAACTGGTTTTGGACCCCTTCTGTGATATTTGGGTATTTTATTAAGTTCTTTTAGTTTAGTAACCCAGTTAGCATAGTTAGCTAGTTTTTTAAAATAAGAATAAGCATAAATAAATCCCTAAGCCCTTATTCCTTTCCCTTCCAAAACAATAGATTTCTTGTGTTTCCCTTATCCAAAATCCTATCCTAATAGTTACCACCACAAATATAGCTACTATAAATATTTTGGAATATGTAGATTCTTTTCCTTTTTCCCTAATGTCCTTGGGAAATAGAACCTACAGAGATATTGCTGGATATAAGAGTATATAGTTTTATAACACACTGGGCACAATTTGAAATTGCTCTCCAAAATGGTTGGATCAGTTTTCACTTCCACCAATAATGTATCAGTGTCCCTATCTTCCCACATCCCCTCCAACATTTGTCATTTTCCTCTTTTATCATTTTAAACAATTGGAAAGGTATGAAATATCTCAAATTGTTTTGATTTGCATTTCTCTAATTCATAGTGATCTAGAGTGTTTTTTGATATGCCTATATATGGTTTTGATTTCCTCGACCAAAAACTCTCCATCTTTTTTGATTTTCTCAACTAGGGAGTGGATCATTCTTATTAATTTGACAACGTTCTTTATATAGGTTAGATAGGAGACCTCTATCTAAGAAATTGTCTATATATTTTTCCCTAATTTTCTCCTTTCCTTCTAATCTTGGCTAAATTAATTTTTTTTACAAAGATTTAATGTAATCATTTTAATGTAATCAATGTTTTCATTTTAATGTAACCAAAATTATCCATTTTATTTCTCACAATGATCTCTATCTTGTATATTCATAGTTCCTCTTTTATCCATAAATCTGATAGGTTATATGTGTCCTGTTCTTCTAACTTGCTTATGATATCACCTTTATGTCTAGATCTTGTATCCATTTTGATCTTACCTTAGTAAATCATGCAAAATATTGGTCCTTTACCTAGCTTCTGTCAAACTACTTTCCAATTGTCTCAGCAATTTTTACCAAACACATATTTGGATCTATTCTTTTGTCAAATGCAAGGTTACTATAATCTTTTTCTACTGTTTGTTGTATGTTCTATTTCTTAACCAGTACCAGACTGTTTTGCTAGTTACTGCTTTATAATATTGTTTAAAATCTGATACTGCCAGACTTCCTTTGCATTTCTTTTTCATTAATTCCTTTGAATTTTCATCTTTTGTTCTTCTAAATGAATTTTGTCATTTTTTCTAGCTCAATAAATTAACATTTTAGTAATTTAATTGGAATGACATTGAATATTGTCAACTAGAAAAAACACAGAACTATTAAATAATCAAAATCACTCTTTAATCAAGGGAAAAGGGATTAGCGTTACTAAATACAACAGAGCTGCTTCCCAAGACTGCACAGAGTCAAGATGCCCTAGTCACTAGCCCCTGGGAGTGCTACCAACTCAGGATGGACTCAGAGGAACAAAAGAATTTGGAGAACCTATATACCATTTGGGAAATCCAGGGGCAGGGAAAGATGATTGATATCACTATGGCTACAAGGAAAATGGGATTGTTCAAACTATACTGACAGGATAAAATCAAGCTTAGGAAAAGAATCATAGCTAGAGGCTAGGGTGTAAGAGAAGGGGCAGCTTACAATAGATACTAAAGGATGGTTCCTGCTCAGGTGTGGATCTTTCCTGGGAAAGGTTCTAATATAATAGGGGAGACTACCTAAAACAAAGAGGGTCCTTAGCATATGCTTATCTCACCCAACCAGGATTGTCATTTCCCTTCAGGGTAGATTCCCCTGGGAACAGGGAACAAGTACAAGCTTTGGGGTCTCCAATCTACAAGCTAGTCCTGAAAATTGGGGTTTATCAGAGCTCACTAGGTGACAAGTTTGGGATTCCTAGATTCCATGTTGACAATATGTAGATTAGCATTGTGATTTTAATTATATTGGCTCTGTCCACCAGTGAATAATTAACATTTCCCTAATATTTAAATCTAACTTTCTTTGTGTAAAAAGTGTTTTAAAATTATGTTCATGTAGTACCTGGATTTGTTTTCAGTGGTAGACTGCCAAGTATTTTATCCTGTCTTTGGTAAAGTACAAGTTCAATAAAATCTTGAGAACAGGTTTCTGAGAGCAGTGAGGAAGAATGGAGCATTAGAATCCTTACTAGGTGTTCTAATAAACTGATGGGATACATGGCAGCAACCACCTAAGAGAGATACCTATCTCCTAAAATTTGGAGAAACAGTGCTCGGGAGTAAAATAAAATACTATGCTTAAATTCTTGAGATCTTGTTTCTAATCTGTTCTCTGATACTTTGTAGATGTGTCCCTTAATCTCTCTGAGTCTAATATTCCACATCTATCATGTAGGGATAGTAATATCTGCACCCCCTACTGTACAAAATTCTTGTAAGGAAATTACTTTGTGAAGTTTAAAATCTAACTTAGGCCAGTTTTTGTTATTATCCAAATCTATTAAGTATTAAATCTGTAGGTGCCAAACACTGTTTTAAGTGCTAAATATTCAAATATGGAAGACAGTTCTACCCTCAAGAAGCTTATTTCAAATCAAGTTGAGATAAAAACAATCCAAGGATTTCCTGATAGGTATTAGCATTAAACATACTTATCAACATGAAAAATATTTTAATAACTGATTCATTACATGCTCATCATAAATCCATGGTACCTAAAATCCACTGGAACCAGAGATGTATTTTAGCAATCATATAGATCTTGTTTACATAGATGAGATGAATAGAATGGAATTTTATAGAAGGCAGAAGGGGAAGATATATACACCAGGGAAAGTAATAAACTGGTCAGTAAAAAATGGGATTATAGCTGGAATTTTTACACTAACCAATAACAGTGGAGCTTTAGCTATTAGTGAAAATGCTTTTCTTAAGGCTGAATCAGAAATTCTTTTATCATTAACCAGTTTATCACTAGACCTAAAGTTTGATGTCAGTTAGATTCTACAAACTCTAGCTAGTTATGTGACTTGCTATCTTAAGAAAATGACAGCAAAAGAACTAAACCAGAAAAATTGTCCTACGACCTTCTCTGCTTTGGGGCATGGGCCAGTCAATATATTAATCTTTTATCATACTCTTGTATAACCTGTCCCCTCTCTGGTTACTCTAATACAAGTTTTCTGACAAGCATTTCCATAGTCAGACACAAGTCTCTGGAAGCACTGAATACAAAAGCAAAGCAAATGCAAAACAACAATCTTAGAATTATATAACACAAAGCTTTCATAATTTCCTCTATCCAGTCCATATTTGGCAAACAGCTCTACATGTTCTAGTCAGACATCCTCATATTTTAAATGTCCTTCAGGTGCTGGAAAAATATAAGAATTTAGAAAAAAAGACAAACAAACATGTATGCATGACATTCAGCTGATGTCCATTTAAACAATAGATGTCTTATCCTGTCTTACTGGATTTAACTATCTGCCTAAAGAAGTTTCCTCACTGGGATACATTTAACCTTAGAAATTTGTCAAAACACGGCCTTAACAATGTTAATGTGGAAATATGTATAGTATTTCATATGTATAAGGAATATTATATGCCTTGCCTTTACAATAGGTAGGGGAAGGAGTAGAGTGAGGAAAAAAAATTACAATAAAAAAACTAACAAAAAATAAGAAAAGGGAAAAATAAAAACAAACAAAAAAGAGCCTGCCCTTGACCACTATTCATAAAGTTTCCAATTAGCATCAGTTTTCTTAATAGTTCTTTGAACTATTATTTCTAGGGCAGTTTCAGAGTAGTATTCCTCCTAGTGTTATGGGCATGGAAGGATACCTTTTGGGGTTCCGGAAAGATGCCTTTTGCAAGCATGCAATGACTCCAAAACTGAGCTTAAAAACAAAAAGAGATTTATTAATTTAGAAAGTAATGTTGAGAGTGGCCAGGAGGATAGCAAGGTAGAACAGCAAGATGGGGAGCAGTTCCCTGGGAGGAGAGCATGAAAGGAAAGGCTGTTCCCCCATGGGGACAGCATGGATGGAGAGGCTGTCCCCCAGATGACATCAGTTCTGGGGATTTCATACATTTTTTCAAGAGAGTTAGTCACTCAGGCATGAGGTGGAGTGATCATACTGGGGTCTGCCTGGGGACATAAAGATTCCTTAGTTTTAGGGGACAAACAGATGTCTGATAGGATCGAGGTGTGGCCTGAAGGTGCATCTTTCTGTCCATCTAGAGGACGATCAAAGGAAGATAGTCATCTCAGGACCCTAGAGGGATCATTGGGTGTTTTTAGGCTCAGAGTCAGGAAAAAACAAGGGAGTTCCCCTGACAATAGTTCTCCTGGGTTTCTGGGGGTACAGTGCCCATGTCACTAGTAGATCCACTTATCAGGTTCTATGTCACTTTTAGAAGTTCCTTAAGTAATGATGCTTAAACTTACCATGATAAAATTTAATATTATTTAATAGGTTTTTGCAAAACCTAATCATATTGACATTCTGGTGATTAGTTCATGTGATGATGACCAGTTAAAATCTTATGGATTTAATTTTATAAATACCAGAGAATGTCATAGTAGACTATAACCCATCTGAAATATAGCTTGTTCTTTCCATCTTTACCCAAATCTTTTATATGATAATGCTATCTACAGGCTAGAGGAAGAATTAGGTTTGGTAAATATAAATCTTTCTATATATTGATACTGTCAGAAAGAGACCTCAAACAGAAAATATATATATATGTATATATATCATTTAAGAAAAGCTCACAAAATAAGATACAAAAATGGATTTAAAAATTGAATTAAAGCTTTAGTAAAATAAATAGTTTTACTTTTAATACCCTATTATTTATCATTAGTAGATCTTTAGTGTTGCCTTAAGTGAAAAACTGGAATTTTAACCAAATGATTAGACCATATGGCAGATTTAATGTTCATTTAATCATCTTGCATATATTGAGATGTCATTGGCAATCAGCCCATTTAATGAATGAGTTTCAACAGAGACAAACTTTTTCCCCCTAAAGCTAAATGCTTAAAATTGTGTGTTTCGAAACACTTATATTTTCCATTTTTTTGACTGGGATGCCAGCAGAAGTTTTAAGGCTATTAATACTGTTAAAGCTAATACAAAAAGTTTTAACTTTATTTCTTTACACAACAAAACACTTGAAAGCCAATCATATATATTCAAATTCTCAAGCAGAAGCAATTTAACTTTATTGTTTTCCCCAAAGGGAAGTTTACTACTCTATTAAAAATAAAACTTTTACATCTTTTTAACATCACATCTTATCCTACCCCTACTTTGAGGACAAAATTGATTTTTTAAAAATTAACTTAAAACTTTTGTTAAAAAATTAAATCTAATATTAAAACCCATTTTGTAGACACATACACTCCATACATGTATATAGAGGAAGTTGAGACAAGAAACAGTAACAAATTCAGAAAAATAAAAGGTAAGCAATAGGGTCTTTTATATGCATATCCTATTACAGAAGTTAAGAGATGTTTGCTGAGTATAACAAAAAAATTATTATAAAACATTTGCATTTCCCTTGAGATAGTCAGAGAAAGGCACTAGGAAAGAAGATTACTAGAACAAAATCTGAACTATTTCCAAAGGCCTAAGTCTGAAGTCACAGATGTCACAGATGGATCTATAATAGATATACAAGTAGAAAATCCCCTATGATCTGTTTGATTTCAGATGAAAATCATAAACACATTTTGGAACAGCCAATCACTCAAAAGAGTTCCAGGGTATCATATACAGGTTGTGAACCTTAAAAATTCTCAGACCCTACTTCATAAGGTTAGGATTGTGAACCTTAAAATTCCCAGACCCTACTTCATAAAGTTGGGTTAAGACCATTCCCCACTTTAAACAATGAAGGAACTTAGATCAGGGATGTGAGAACTCTACTTAGATCAGGAATGTGAAGACCTCTACTCTACCTGCCTGCTTTAGGGGAGTAAACTCTTTGCTGAACAATGAAAAGTACTTAAATCCATACTTAAGCCATGCCTATTTTTAGAACTAATACAAAGGGGTACTAAGTACCTATAAAGGTCAGGCAACTTGTGAATTTACAAGGAGCAAAGAGGTGAAAACTTACTCAGAGATTCTAGTCTACTCTGGTGTAAATTACTCAAAAGTTCAAACCTTAGGTGTGAACTAAGAATGGTCTGTCCTTTGAAAAACATCTACTGTGATTGGTAGATGTAAGAGTTTAGGGGAGGTGACAAAGGAGAAAATGTCCTTTAAAAGGAGAGAAAAGCTCTCTCTAAGGACAATCAGCTGGGAAAGGCTGCCTTGAAGGGTCTCTCTCGAGACTCTCTTGGGGACATTTCACATAGAGAATTGAGCTGATGAAGGCAGCTGAGATGGAGCTGGCCTGGTGTCACTAGAATCCTTGCTTGGATAGATCTTGTGGTGAGTGATTAAGGACTGATGGATCTTTTCTCAAAGAGCTTAGGCCTGGGTTGGCCAGGACTGGCCAGGGCCGGCTTATCCCTTTCTCATTATTCCCTCTTTTTCTCTCTTTCTCTCTTTCTTTAATTCCTCATTGTATTATTAATTAAATTCTCTATAAAACCCAGTTGACTTGGGTACATTTCATAATTGGGAATATTTCCCTGGCAACCACCTTGTATTTTGATTTAAAAACAAGACACTGTAGTGAAAACTTATTTTCTGCGCTCACAATTTACTCATCCACCCTTATATCACTACAATTTATGTCTACCAACCATTTTAACTCTTACAGTTTATGGCTCCCACTCTTTTAAATGTTACAAGGTTTTGTATCAACTAGGTAGAAATATTCCTATTGAGAAAAGACATAGTGCATGGGGAATAAGAGTCAAGAGGATCCTACCTGTGTAATGTTGTCTTCTCAGCCTTTCCAGTCATTTACTTTCATAGCAGTCCTAACATTCATTTTTTAAGCAGTTTCCAGAAGGCATCTCTTCTGAACAGCTATTATTAGCCTTTCTCTTGAATGGTAGACAAGTTACAGTGTTACAATGGTAGACAAGACAGTGTTACAAAAATGGTTATAACTTATTTCAAAACTCAGAGCAAATCAAATCAAAATTCTATAAAACACATACCAAGTTTTACTGCTTACTGTTTAGAGCAATCTATAGTTGCTTTTCCTGTTGCAATAATAGTTGGTTAACAATAAATGATGATTTAAAAAATTATTAGACTATACTTATTGAGTAAAACCTTTCCAAAAGCATTTATTCATCATTTTAATTTACTAGGTTTAACAAATTCTGATGTAACCATCAATTAAGAAGTACCAAAAATGGAGCAGTTAGAAAGCAAAATGGATAGAGCATCAGGCATGGGGTCAGGAAGACCTGGGTTCAAATTTGACCTCAGATATTTTCTAGTTATGTAACCCAGGGCAAATCACTTACCTCCAGTCCCATCCCTTCATTCTTCTGTCATAGAATCAATATTTAGTTCTGATTCTAAGACAGAAGGTAAGGTTGTGTTGTTTTTTTTTTTTAAAGAAGTGTTAAGGGTAAAAATAGTGAGCAGAGTACAAAAAAGATGTCAGAGCCCAAGCACCAAACCAAAAGCCCCTCCCAGAATGGGATCAGCCAATTTATAGACCAACTCAGCCAGGATGGGACGCAAGAAAAGGGAACTAAGAAGAGCAAAGCATACTGGGAAATTAAGTCCCCAGGACATAAATCCCCAAAACACACATCCCCCTGGGATCTGTTGGGAGATGAGTCACCCCAATGGATCCTGCAAACATAATCAAACTTATAACTTCAACTAAAGATACATACAATATAGCAGTTTCTGAGGGGGAGTTATAACAATCTGGGGATGAGAGGGAAAGAAAGAGGAAAAGAACAAAACTAATTAGTGGCAGTCCCCTTTGGCAAAAAAGTGTACACTCAAAACAAATGCATTCAACTCCCCAAAGTTCAATGCAGCACATCCAAAAGTTCACTCAGGATCTTTTGGAGTAGCACGTAGTCTCTGCAGGCATCTTCATTGCTGTAAGCAGTTCACTTTTCTGGATTCTGGGAGGTAGAAAGTCTCTTATTTTAAAGTTATTCTCAAAAGAAATTAAAGTCTGCAAAATAGATTGAGTAAATTGACAAACACAGAGAACACACAGGGATACATGGCTGGGGTATGAGGTATATGAATCATTGCCAAAGAAAAATATCAAAAACATCACAAAAACCCAAATAAAAGAGAAAAAAGTAGGATGATTTGCTTAAGACTCAATCCTGGAATAAGAGACTATATAATTATGAGGCCCCTGGGGACTTTCATATCCCAGCATGCTTTGCCCTTCCCAGGGTTCCCTTTTCTTCCATCCCTGGGTTAGTTACATCCAGGCATGGGTTGGTCTACAAATTGGATGATCCCATGCTGGGAGGGGCTTTAGGTTTGGGGCTTGGGCTACAGTGAGGCCGGGTGCTTGGGCTCTGACTTCTTTTTTGTCCTCTGATCACTATTTTTACCCTTACAGAAATAATGAAGAAAATATTCACATTCTATAATTTCCTATGTAAAGTGAATACATAATAATTTACTCATAACCAAGAAGAAAACACTGATTACTGTTAGCTGGATAATAGTAAATTATTTACATAAAACTAAGTTGGCTCAAAGATATAACTTCAACAATGCGTTGTATAATACTGTAATGTATCAATTGCATTCTTCTGTATTAATTATATGGATCGTAAAATGGTATTAAATTGCATAATATATAATTGTATTCATTGTAATGTAATTAATAATGTAATTATTCCATATGCAGTTTCATAGTTTTAAAAATCAATGGTCAATCAATTTTTCAAATAAGTTATTGCCCAGTGTAGGTTGTGAGGATTTGGGAGTAAAGTCTTAGAACTTCTACAGGTAATGACTCAAAGTACTTTTAGTGTCAGGGTAGAATTTACAAAATTTCTTATTTCCATACCATTTACACAGAGAGATAATATTCCATGTTTTAGAATGTTTTCAAATTCTAGTAGGTTTAACAAAGCCTCTCACAGACAAACAACATTCCTATGTAAACCAGAAAATTCCAATTTAAAATTTATAATCTTTAACCGGAAGGGTACTCTGTCACCAAGGCAAATAAAAAAGTAAACTGGATCACACATATTTAAACATTAAGGACAATCTTTAACTACAACAATGTAATCAGAGCATTCAGATCAAATAAATTATTACCATCAAAATGCATTATTCTTTGGGATCTTTATCTCAAATTAACAGTATTTCTAATTTGATGTTGTTTCAAAAGTACAATGAAAAAAATTAAACATAACACAGTATCACCAATCTATAACATAGACCCAAAACAAAATTAATTGTCAGATAAATGACATTAATCCAACAGAATTGCATTTCTGAATTCTTAGAGGAAAAAGAATCAATTCATTAGTCTAACAAGTGGTGTATTCTATACCAGGCAGATTCAGAGAACAGTATAGAATAATTAGAATCCAGATGCACTGATGGTTATAAAAAATGGTCCTTATTTTTGAAATCTATAAACATTTTTAATATTAAGACCAGATTTCAAATGTATTTTCCATCAAGGTCTGTTTGGCTTATGGAGAATATAATATCACAATCGTTCTAAGAGGAAAAATAAATATGAGATTACAATATTGTTTCCAGTGTCCTTGCTAGAAGCTTCCATAGAATACAGACAGAAAGGTAAACCACAATTTATTCAACCAAGTATGTGTTACCCTGCCTCCCTCCCTCCCCCATCAGTAGGTGATGGACATGATTGTGTGTCAGTTTCACAGTTGATATACTCTCCTATGGAGCTGCCTGGGTTAGAAAGAGCAAAATATTCACTTAGACTAAAGAGGACATACAAGCAATAGAAGATAGTTATTAAATAAACAGGAGCTTACATTTTTATAAAGGAAAGAATGTGTCATTTATTCTAAACCAAAAGAAATAATACCTTCATCAATTAAACAGATTATTTTTAGATTTAGAATTTTTAAAATTTTTACCATATAACATTATTTTAAAATAAATTTTGAATTCCAAATTCTCTCCCTCCTTTCTGTCACTCCCCCACCATTTGAGAAGGCAAGCAATATATCAAATATATATTTGAGATCATGCAAAATTAGCCATGTTGTCAAAAAATGGAAAGAAAAATAAACAAAAAAAATTGTACTTTAAGTTGCATAGAGTTCATCAGTTGTCTCTAGAGGTGGAAAACATTTTTCATCATGAGGCCTTCGGAACCATTTTAGATCTTCATCTTAATTCTAGCTATTTTTGTATATCAAGAATAATATTCAAATGGCTGAAAGAAAATTCAGAAACCATGAAAAATCTCTGAATTAACTGTAAGGAAGTAATAAGTAAGGGTTCACAAATTTACAAGCATAGAAATCTTTCCATTATTCTCTGATCACAATGTGATACAAAACTTCTGGAACTTTTCTATCTCTTTCTTCCTATAGACTCTTGAATACAAACTTCAGGGCTTGTGTTGGTCTGATCAGCCACAGTTAGACATAGTATAGACCTCAACAAAGAGATGTCATTTTGGTCCTCTTTGAGTTTGAAGGAAAACAACCAACCAACAACCTTAACAGTTTATGCAACACTACTTTTTCAATCCTTCATATCTGTGTTTTTCCCAATCAGACCTCTCATCTATCACTAGAACTAATTTCCTTCATCCTAATGAATCTCTCTTTTGCAAATTAGAAACATATCAATTAAATGGAAACTTTCAGCTACTTTCCAGATCAAAATTGAAGCTTCTGTGAGTTTGAAGACCTTAGAGATCAAAAGAATAGTTGCAAAGTTGTACAAATAGAGAATGTTCTCAGTCTGAATTTTACTGAAAATACTAGAAGCCCATTAATCATTTCTTGAAGGCAATCTCCACTATTTTAATAGATTTTTCTGCCCTACCTAATTATCCTAATGTAATTATGCTGCCTCAGGAACCAGATCTTTATGACTCAGAATTTTTTTCCATAGGAGCCAAGTCTATTCCAATTCCTATTTCTGATTTACCAAAACAATTTAGTTTTAGTAAATCATTCACAGAAAAAATTTGATGATACAATAAAATTTTTCTCCTAGAAAAGTTTTTATTCTATTTCTGATTTAAAACAGTTTTTTTTTTCCCCCAGGAGAGAAAGAAGAGATAATCTGAGAAATTCTCAATCACTAGGCAATTTTTTCTCCCTTTTTTCTGAAGAGTTCTATAAAAGGCTGGCTTCAGATTTGTTTAAGAAATAAGAATTTACCATTACTCTCCAAGGAATAAAAAAGAATGAATGAGGGGTGTCCTGTGTAGCAAAATAAATTTCCTTATTCCCAAAACCCACTGGATATTTTAGCATTATCAAACCATACTTCTATGAATAATTGATGCATGGTAAACAGATTCATTCCAAGTAATTACTTTAAATTTTTTTTTACCTTCTGTCTTAGAATTAATACTGTGTATCGGCTCTAAGGCAGAAGAATGGTAAGGCAATGGAGGTTAAGTTACTTGCTGAGGGTCACACAGCTAGGAAATGTCAGAAGCTAGATTGGGACCTGAGATCTCCTATTTCCAGTTCTGACTCTCAATCCACTGAGTCACCCAACTGCCCCCTGCTAATTTCTACAAATGAGAAATCTTTCCTTATTTCATTTTCTTTCTCTTTGTACTCCCAACTTGGCCAGAAAGAGGCACACAAAGACATGGGGGGGGGGGGGGCTTTTTCTGATGGTTCTTGAAACTTATTTTCAACTAAAAGTTCAACCAGAGGTTCACTAGAAATTCCTGTTTTGCCAAAAGGTAAGATCAGCTTTAGAACTGCAATAATGACAGACACTCAGAGCAGATTTAGGTATGAAGCTTCAGCTGCTAACTTAAATATATACAACATTTCAATTTCAAAAGAAGCTCCTCTGAGTCAAAGATATTCATCCTAGCCAGTTTCTATAACCTATATATGTATATTTTTCCTCCAAGCCAGAGTTCTCATATAAGGAACAGATTTGATTAAGAATAATTTAACTTCTGACTCTACAAGCAAAAAACCAGTACCATTATTGCTTTGATGACCACTGCTTTATAGTATAGATCCGGGACTGCAAGGCCACCTTCCTTCACATTTTTTTTCATCATTTCTCTAGATATCCTTGATCTTTTGTTCTTCCAATGAACTTTGTTATGTTTTTTTTTTTCTAATTCAGTAAAAAATGTTTTTTGGTAGTTCAATGGGTATGGCATTAAATAAGTAAATTAATCTGGATAGGATTGTCATTTTTATTATTTTAGTTCGTCTTCCCCATGAGCAATCAATGTTTTTCCAGTTGTTTAGATCTAGTTTTAATTGTGTGGAGAGTGTTTTGTAGTTGTATTCATATAGTTCCTGTGTTTGTCTCAGCACATAGATTCCTAAGTGTTTTATATTTTCTAGGATGATTTTAAATGGAATTTCTCTTTCTAATTCTTGCTTATAATACTTTCTCCACACAATTAAAACTAGATCTAAACAATTAGAAAAAAAAATATGTGAAGGAAGATGGCCTTGCAGTCCCAGATCTCAAACTATACTATAAAGCAGGGGTCATCAAAACAATATGGTACTGGCTAAGAGACAGAAAGGAGGCTCAGTGGAATAGACTTGGGGTAAGTGATCTCAGTAAAACAGTCTATGATAAGTCCAAAGATCCCAGCTTTTGGGACCAAATTCCACTATTTGATAAAAACTGCTGGAAAAATTGGAAGACAGTGTGAGAGAGATTAGGTTTCGATCAACATCTCACACCCTACACCAAGATAAACTCAGAATGGATGAATGACTTGAATATAAAGAAGGAAACTATAAGTAAATTAGGTGAACACAGAATAGTATACATGTCAGATCTTTGGGAAAGGAAAGATTTTAAAACCAAGCAAGAGTTAGAAAAAAATTACAAAATATAAAATAAATAATTTTGATTACATCAAATTACAAATTTTTGTACAAATAAAACCTCAAATTAGAAGGGAAGCAACCAATTGGGAAACAATCTTCATAACAAAAACCTCTGATAAAGGTCTAATAACTCAAATTTATAAAGAGCTAAATCAATTGTACAAAAAAATCAAGCAATTCCACAGTTGATAAATGGGCAAGGGACATGAATAGGCAATTTTCAGTTAAAGAAATCAAAACTATTAATAAGCACATGAAAAAGTGTCCTAAATCTACTATAATCAGAGAGATGTAAATCAAAACAACTCTGAGGTATCACCTCGCACCTAGCAGATTGGCTAACATGACAGCAACAGAAAGTAATGAATGCTGGAGGGGATGTGGCTAAGTTGGGACATTAATGCATTGCTGGTGGAGTTGTGAACTGATCCAACCATTCTGGAGAGCAATTTGGAACTATGCCCAAAGGTTGCTAAAAGACTGTCTGCCCTTTGATCTAGCCATAGCACTACTGGGTTTGTACCCCAAAGAGATAATAAGGAAAAAGACTCTCTGTGGTGGCAAAAAATTGGAAAATGAGGGGATGCCCTCCAATTGGGGAAAGGCTGAACAAATTGTGTTATATGTTGGTGATGGAATACTATTGTGCTCAAAGGAATAATAAGCTGGAGGAACTCCATGTGAATTGGAATGGCCTCCAGTAATTGATGCAGAGAGAAAGGAGCAGAACCAGGAGAACAATGTACACAGAGACTGATTCACTATGGTACAATCGAATGCAATTGACTTCTCCGTTAGTGGCAGTGCAGTGATCCTGAACAACCTGGAGGGATCTACAAGAAAGAACACTATCCACATTCAGAGAAAAAACTGTGGGAGTAGAAACCAAGAAGAAAAACAACTGCTTGATTACATGGGTTGAGGGGGATATGATTGGGGATATTGATTCTAAATGAACATCCTAGTACAAACATCAACAACATGGAAATAGGTTCTGATCAAGGACACATGCAATACCCAGTGGAATTTTGCATTGGCTACGGGAAGAGTGGTGGAAGGGGAAGGAGGGAAAGAATATGATTCTTGTAACCAAGGAATAATGTTCTAAAATGACTAAATAAAATTAAAATTAAAAAAAAGATTTTAATTCTAAAAATATTTTCCATGTTTACATATTTCATGTTTTCCTTCCCCTCTGCCTTCCCCACCTCCCAGATCCAATAAATACTTTCACTGGTTTATACAAATCTATACAAATGTTATCACTTATACCTATATCCATATTATTCATTTTGGCAATAGAGCAATTTTTAAAAACAAAATCCCAAATCATATATCCATATTAACAGATGATAAGTCATTTGTTTTTCTTGTGTTTCTACTCCCACAGTTCCTTCTCTCAATGTTAGCCAACCTTTGTGCAAAATACAAATCGAATGAAGAAAATGTCAAGATCAAATGAGTTAATAATTTTAAAGAGCTTGGCCCAGGGCTGGGCACATAGTAAACCCTATATAAATGTTAGCTTCTACTATAACAACAACTACTACTATTTCAGTAACAATAATGATAATATTTATTATCATCATTATCATTTTGGCTATTGAGAAAAAGTAAGCTCATTGGGGAATTGTGTATTTTAACTTTTAGTAGATATGGACCTACATTAACTTCAGTTTCTCCATCTAAATTCTCTCTTTTTTTTTTTAAACCCTTACCTTCCGTCTTGGAGTCAATACTGTGTATTGGCTCCAAGGCAGAAGAGTGGTAAGGGCTAGGCAATGGGGGTCAAGTGACTTGCCCAGGGTCACACAGCTGGGAAATGGCTGAGGCCAGATTTGAACCTAGGACCTCCCATCTCTAGGCCTGGCTCTCAATCCACTGAGCTACCCAGCTGCCCCCCTAAATTCTCTTTTAACTGAAAATCTATAATCCTAAAATTCTCCCTCTGCAAATAATGCAATCTGCCTAGAGGAAGGCAAATGAGGTTTTAGTTAGGCTGAAATTATCCCCAAGTGATTAGGTAATGCTATCTCTGAACAGTATCACAATAGGAGGGCAGTTACCTATCCTGTATTTCACCAGGCTTCCACAATAGCACAACAGTCTTTTCCCAGCACTGATGCTTCAGAAACCCTGATCTCCTGTCTACTCTTTAAAAGTTTGCACTCACCTGCTTCTAGATCTCAAACTCCTTCATTGCCTCTCCAGCTATGTCATATGCAAGTCCACATTATTATGGGCTCTCGTGCCTCTCAGTAATCAGCAGTTATGTCTCACTCCACATAAGAAGCAAACTGCTTCATAGGTATTATCTCTAAGGGAAAATCTTTCTAGGCTTGGGTGGGAGTATGGTTAAACCAACATTAGAGGAGGATATTAGTGGAGTATTCCAATTATATAGACCAATGATTTCTTCAGGGTAGGGGATCTCAGTGAAGTATGTCCTATACCAATGCAGATTGATATGAATAAGTCTTAAGGAGTTGCCTGGGTCCTTGAGAGGTAAATGCTTGTTCAGAGTTGTCCAGCAAATATACTTCAGTGATAGGACTTAAACAATGGCCTTCTAGCTTCTGACACCAGTTCCCTATCCACTACTGCATATTTCCTGTCAATTGCACTTAAAATCTATGAAGAGATAAATAATAGTATATATTAGTATAGAACTTTAGACTCTGAAGTGCTTCCTATTATTAAATATGGAGTTATATAAACATTGACTATTGATTTAATTACTGAAGGCATCTTACAGATGAGCATCTGACACCATTCAGAATAGAGAGGTTTTTAATTTGTGCATATGAATTTATTGTTCCTAATATCTATCTCAATTTCCCTTAGTGAATCTCAAGGCGAAATTGAACTGAAATATGTTGGGAAATGCAAAGCACAACAAAATAACAAAGAATGAAATATCCTTACTTCATTCTCCACTATTCAACTGATTTAAAAGAAGGAATCATCTTTGTCATCTTTACATGAAAATTCACAACATTATCCCATTTTAATATTTCTGCTCAATAAACTTTTTTATGGAAATCTTTTTTTACACTGAAATCGAAACTTTGTTCTTATAAAGTTCTTAAAGGACAGATAATACTGCTATTTCAACAGTGTAATAAGGAACAAGGAATAAGGAATAAGGAATACAAACAAAGCAGAACTGTTATCATATTATGGAAAGGGAGGAATAGAAATTCTTTACCACTGTCTCAAATTCTAATAAGATTATGGATTTAGAGCAAGAGACTTAGAATGGATACATCAAATTGAATTCTCTTATTTTATAAATGACTGATTAGGAAAGCATGCCTATTGACTTACCCAAGGTCACATGGAATTGGTTATCAGAGAAACCTAGTTCCTCTGGCTCAAAATTTACTTCAATCTGTTAACATCAGATTAACAAGTATTGACTGAATGTCCATTATAAGACTAAGAATGGTTCTAGGTTAAAAAGGATAAATAAGAAATGATAACTGTCAAGCTCCTAGTTCCTAAGGGACAGATCTGGAAGGAAAGATTCCAAAGATATTTTCAAGGACTCAATTTTCTGACTTGATTCTGAGTCACAAATTCCTCACAGATAAGTTCTCCCAATGATTTGGTATGTGTTTGTAGTTTATAACTAAAAAATTATTTCAAAGAAAAATGAAAAGCAGAGGAAGTAGAGAACAGAGATGACAAAGTTCACAGCTAAGTTTCTATCTTTGACAAATAGGGAGAGAAATAAATATTTTTAGATATACTTAAAATTTTAATAACATAAATAAGAACTGTATTTAGTGTTATTTAGTTCAGTCAGTTACTTCTCTGAGCTTCAGTTTTCTTATATGTAAAATGAAAATAATACTTATACAGTTAATCTCAAAGGCTCCATGAGAAAAACTCTATAAACATATAAAGATAACATTATTAAAGAAACAATATTAAAATTTGTATTTCCTTCTGATAAAATTAGAATACTCTAACAAAGAATTTTAAATGTCATATTTAACCACTTAAACATTACATGAAAATTCATTAAATTTCCTCAGAAAAGAAAAATAATGGTTATAGAATTTGTTTATAAATTTATAGTTTTGAATTTTTAAAATAAGATCCAAATATAAGTTTTTTTAAACCCTTGCCTTCTGTCTCAGAATCAATACTGTGTACTGGTTCCAAGGCATAAGCGTGGTAAGGGGTAGGCAATGGGGGTCAAGTGATTTGCCCATGGTTACATAGCTAGGAAGTGTCTGAGGCCAGATTTGAACCTAGGACCTCCTGTCTCTAAGCCTGGCTCTCAATCCACTGAGCTACCCAGCTATCCTCCCAAATATAAGTTGTTTACCAGAAACATCCAATATGCAAAAATGAGTATAGATTTCAATGAAAAGACTATTTAAAAATATCATACTGCCTCATAAGCTCAAGAAAATATGGATTTTTGATAAGATAAATTTAAATCAGAATATACTGAGAGGTAAACAAGAATACTATATCATGTTTAAAGCTTGATAGATAATAAGATAATATTCATTTCAAAGCATATGCATACCAAATAATATGTTAGTACTATAAGGATAGAGCAGCTAAATGTTATAATGGATACAGAGTTGAGCCCAGAGTCAGGAAGACTCATCTTCCTGAGTTTAAATCTGATCTTAGCCACTTACTTGACCTTGGACAAGTCACTTAACCCTACATCAGTTTCTTCATCTGAAAAATGAGTTTGAGGAGGAAATAACAAACTAATCTTTGTAAAGAAAACTCCAAATGGGGTAGAATACAACTAAATTGCTGAACAACAATAACATTATAAGGATGCAAATTGTATTACTGTGAGTACTTCCTCATGGGAATTTAATTCAATTTAATAAACATTTTATTAAGCACCTTCTAATATAAAGTACTATGCTAGACATTGAGCATACAAAAACAAGAGAGACCCTTCCCTCAAGGAGTTTATAGTCTCCTGGGGTACAAAAGTCAATAAATACAAACTATCCAGGAAGCAATTTTGGGACAGAGAGTGAGGGAGGGTGAAAGAGAGAAAAGACAGATAAGGTATTTTGCAGAAGGAAGATGCATGGCTTTGCAAAACAAGGTTGCTCATGCATGGAACAAAATAGGAAAGGTTACAAAGTGTGGGGAACAGATATAAGGAAATGAACAGAGTTCTGGAGGGGAGTGTTTCTGTCTCTTCTTGAGCTTGTAGAGAGCACTTCCTGATGGGTTAAAAACAGACTTTCTGTTGTAAGCCATTTGCCCTGATTCAGTGACTTCTTCTATCAAACACCCTGCCTTAGAGATCCACCTGGATTTCTCCTGTTCCCATCAACCTTGTTCCTGTGTTCCAGTAGTCTAATAGATTTCACCTGTATTGTGAAGAAGCCAACCAGTGTCAGAACCTGTCTGTCTGGGAGTGAAGCCATAGCTATTTTGGCTGGACCCACTAGGATGACTTTGCTACCACCCTTGCCGTATCTTTTCCAACTGAACTATAAATTCATCCACCGACAATATTTGGAGAGGCCAGTAGGTTAGGTAGATGGATAGGGATTTGGGGGTCAAGACAGACAGTGTAGAAGTAAAGTAGCATCAAGACCAGAAGAGGATTTCATGAGAAATCCATAGTTTGGAGGGAAGAGAATTAGAGAACCTAGAATTAGGGAATCCTATTCCCTGGCCCTCATTCCTTTTCCTGTTTTGAAAGACTTAATGAACCCATATACCTTTTCATAAAAGTAAAAGCAGTCAGATTGTGTTTTATCAGTCAAGCAGGTGGTGAGGCCTATCAAACTGGCTCACAGCCTGTTACAGACAGAGCAGAGTACTTGATCAGACAACCATCAGTCTAGGTCAAGTAAGTAACTTATTTCAAGGGAGAGAGAAAAAGAGAGACACAGATGCTAATGTGAAGGAGAAAATGGCCATCTTTTCAAGCCTTGGAAATCTCTAATTTCCCTTAAAAATCCTAAAATCTGTCATCGTCAGGCCTAAAATTCTTGTTCTTTCACAGAAAACTTCATATTCTGACTTGTCTTGGATTATAGCTGCAAGAAGCCCAATAGCCTGTCCTAGCCAGATACAAAACAGTTCGGTGGTCACAGTTGCAACAACCTCTATTCCTGATCCATCCTGGCTGTTCTAGCTGTTCATTTCACCTCCATGTCAGTTAAATGGCTACCCAGATGGAGTTGTGGATAAGATAACACAAGGCTGGGACATATTGGAGACTTAACTTTCCTCATTTTGGTTTTTGCCCATTAATGTCCCTCCTTCTGTAATGGGTAAGCAGTCCAGAATTATGGTACTATTCATTGTCCTGGTTAGCCAAACTCTAGTTTCTTTCTTTGGTTATGACTTTCAGGTAGTCCAATAATTCTCAAATTTTCTCTAGGATCTACTTTCTAGGTCGGTTTTTTTAATGAGATATTTCATATTTTCTTCTATTTTTTCATTCCTTTGATTTTGTTTTATTGTTTCTTGATGTCTCATGAACTCATTAGCTTCTATTTGCCTAATTCTAATTTTTAAAGACTGATTTTCTTCCATGACCTTTTGTTCCTCTTTTTTTTATCTCTTTTTGCAGTAGGTCAATGCTGATTTTTAACTGGCTTATTTCTTTGTTGTTTTTTGTCTCTCTTTTTCCATTTGACCAATTTTTAAAAATGTTTTCTTTTTGCAATACTTCATTTCTTTTTCCCATTTTTCTTCAACCTGTTTTATTTAAGTTTTTAATTTCTTTTTTGAGTTTTTCCAGACCTTGTGAGCAATTCCTGGTTTATTTTGGGGGGGAAGGGGGAGGTTTTAGAGATTTTTGCTTGTATTTACCATCTTCTATTGGTTCTGTTCTTTGCTCTATTTCCTGGTAGAAATTGTTGAGGTTCAAGAGATATTTTTCCTGCTGTTTGTTCATTTTCTAACTAGTGCACTGGGAAATCTTCATGTTGCTGGTTGCTTCTGTCTTTACTTTTGGTTCACAGTGTTTTTCCCTGGGGCTATTTTCTCTGCTACTATAGGGGCTTGAGAGTTCCTAGCACTATGCACCTCTGAACCTCACTGCCAGGACTTGGGTCTTTGAGGGGTGGGTCTGAGGTACTCTTGTGTTAGTGTAGCCCAAGACCGGGGATCCCTATACCCTGGTTCTGAGTATGGCCCAATAGGTATGGGGGGGGTGGCCTGCATTCTTCTGTTTGCAGTTTTGCTTCTGGTTCCCCCTTACATCATAGAAATCCACTCTCTTTCTGTTATAAAAGGGAATTCTTAATCCCTTTCTCTAATTTAACTGGGGACCTGGAGGTCCTTTTAACATAGAGATGTATAAAGATATAGCAACCCACATTGAAAGGAAGTAGAAACCAGAGAGGGAAGAAGGGGATATAAAAGGCCACATTAGGAATGAGAGGGTTTTTTGGCTTTTTTGGGGTTGGGAGGTGGTTGGTAGTTGATGGTTGGTCACTGGGAGTTGGTTGTTGGGAGTTGGTTGCTGGTGGTGCTGATTGGTGATTAGTTGGTGGTTGGTTGTTGGGATAGATAGATAGATAGATAGATAGATAGATAGATAGATAGATTCTGCCTGGTGAGCTGAGCTAAAGGGTGATCATTTGAACTTTCTCTAATGGCAGTTGTAGGCAGATATAGGTAAAGTTATAGGGTAGCAAGTTAGGTATTAGGCAATATCAGCTCTCACTTGTGGCTCCTAGTAGCTGCTAGCATGCAGCAGCAGCCACACCCAGGGCAACGGCTTCGACAGGCCAGCTAAACCTTGTGAGGGTAGCCATCGGGTTGTAGACCCCTGGTGAACTAGGGCTTTGCTCACCCAACATGTGAAGACTACTTTGGCTGAACAGATGGAAGAAACCAATATGAAGGTTCAAAAGCTGAGATGGCGACACAGCAAAGCACTGTGGAGTGCTTAGGGCGTGTTGGAGCACAAAAGACAACACGGCCATCCAATGCAGCTGAGGAAGTCTCCAGGTGTAACGACTTTTTGTGCCAATGGACCCAGGCTTCCAATGCCGAGAGAGTAGGACTGTCTGTGCATTGACTTTTCCACTTAAATCTCCTTCACGCACAAGTATCTTTGTGAAACACTCATCTATCATAGATGAAAACACACAAAGACAATCATCATCCTCGGTTACGGAGAGACTACTACTAATTAGGCAATGTCTTTCTCTACCTCTTTTCTATGTTTCTCTTCTTTACTATATTTATGATCTCTATTTTAATAAAACTAAATAATTCATTGTTAAAAGCTGCTTTTCGGAGGCGGAGTCAAGATGGCGGCATAGAGGCAGCGAAAGTTCAGACCTCTGAAAACCCTTCCTTACTGATTACAAACTAAATGCTCTTAAGGGGAATGAAAATCAAACCTAACAACAAGACAGAGCCAAGGAATCATCCTGCTGGACTCAACTATAAAGATAAACCCCCAAAAGCTGGAATTCGAGAACACTCAGGTTTAAGGGGAAGGAAGAAGGAAGGTCCTGTGACCCCTCCCCCTCCTAGAGCGCTAAGCCTCCAGAGGCAGTTTATCAATGGGATATCCCATCAATTTCTAATTCTTTGCCACTACCAAAAGAGCTGCTATAAATATTTTTCTACAAGTAGTTCCTTTCCCCTTTTTTATTATCTCTTTGGGATACAGACCCAGTGTTACTGGATCAAAGTGAGGCAGAGTTTCATAGTCCTTTGGGCATAGTTCTAAATTGCCCTCCAGAATGGTTAGATTAGTGCACAACTCCACCAACAATGCATTAGTGTTACAATTCTGCCACATTCTCTCCAAAATTTACCATTTTCCTTTACTTTATTATTGACCAATCTGATAGGTATGCAGTGGTACCTCAGCAGTCTTTTAATTTGCATTACTCTAATCAAGAGTGATTTACAACATTTTTATATGATTATTGATGGCTTGAATTTCTTTATCTGAAAATTGTCTTTTTTTTTTGAGAATTTGCATCATTCCTTTATTTGATGTGGGAGATCTCCATCATTCCATACAAGGATCCAGGAGGAGGCTGGAGGAACAGCCAGAAGCCCAAGGCAGCGATATCTAGGGCAGGGAGATTTCAAGTTCTGCTCTAAATCTATATGGCAGGGGATTGTTAGAAAGGTGGGGGGGGGGGAAGGGGAAGGGGAGAGCAGCTGGGGCAGGCAACAGAAGCCAGGAAGCAGTCTTTCTTCCTCTGCCCTTGAATGACAGGCTTCCTATTTGGCTGTAGGGATAGTGTGAGCACTTCCCAGCAAGGGTTCCCGAGAGGACCCCGTAAAGGCCACAAATGATCCACAGGACCATCCTTTGGCTTCCTGCCCCCACCAGGCCCCCCAAGCAGCCTCTGCCCCCAAGCTGGGCATGCTGGGGGCTCAGAGGATGATCCTGCAGTGCAGGTGGTCCCCATGCCCACTCCACTGGTGTCTCATCTCCAGGTACTTGTTCTGGATCCTTTGACAATTTGTCAATTGGGGAATGGTTTGTATTCTTATAAATTCAACTTAGTTCTCTATAAACTTGAGAAATTAGGCCTGTATCTGAGACATTTATTATAAAAAAATTTCCCAGCTTGCTGTTTTCCTTCTAATCTTGGTTACATTTGTTTTGTTTTTATAAAAGCTTTTAAATTTAATATAATTAAATTATTCATTTTACATCTTATAATATTCTCTATTTCTTGTTTGGTCATAAATTTTTCCTTTCTCCAAAGATCTGCCAGGTAAACTATTATGTATTTGCTTAATTTAGTTATAGTATCATTCTTTATATCAAATCATATATCCATTTTGACCTTATTTTGATATAGGATGTGAGATATTGGTCTATACATAGCTTCTGCCATATAGTTTTCCACCCTTTTTGTTTCCACAGCAATCCTAGTAGAGTGACTTTTCGGCTACCTTTGGGCCACTGATACAGTGACAAACTTAGCACACAGTTGACCTTGGCAGGATATTAAGAGAATATCAAGTTAAGTCAACAAGCATTTGTTAAATGCTTACTATATGCTTCAGATACACAGAGAATGAAAAATGGTTTTTGCCTTCAATAAACTCAACACTGTAATTGGGAAGATTATATATGAACAACCATGTAGATAGGTTTAATTAAAGATGATCTTGGAAGAAAAGCACTAATACTGAGGAAGGACCAGGAAAAGTTTCTCACAGAAGTTAGGATTTTAAATGAAATTTGAAAGAAACTAGTAGGTAGAGATGAGGAGAGAATTCCAGGGATGAGAAACAGTCAGTGAAAATAGTCAAGAAATGGTATTATGTGAAGAAAATTAAGGAGGCCAGAATTTAAAAGGCAAACAAATGAATTTATACTTGATCCTGGTGGTAAAAGAGAAGTTTATTGATTGTGGAAAAGGGGGGATCGGATCTGCACTTTAGGGAGATCACTTTGGCTGCTGAGCCTCAGAGTATGGACTAAAGTAGGGAGAGACTTGATACAGGGAGCCAATTATAAGGTGTTATATTTAAAAAACAGCATTAGTGACTCCATTTTGCCTTTATCCAAGCATTTTTTTTAACTAAATTTCAACCACTAGTAAATCATCTAATTTTGGAGAAGTCACAAGATTATTCCCTCTCTTAAAGATCACCTAGATTAAGGAGTGTCACGAAGCTACCTTTCTTACCTCATTGTTTCCTGATCCCCTTCATCAATCAGAAACCTGGTAGTTCAGTTCCTAAAATCCTGTTTTTCTTATCTTTCACACTCTCCAAATTTGCAGAAACCAATGATCCTTTTCCTTTGCTACCAAGAGCTTTGGACTCTGTTCCTACAACCTTAAGAATTGCTAAATAAATCATTGTCTAGATGTGACTAATCAGTTTCCTTTTCCACCATTAGAAAGTCTATTGTAACAGACCAGGCATGAAATAATAAGAAAGGATAAAGGCAATGTCAGAGAAGAGAAGGTAGTATAAATGAGAGATATGTTGTGAAGACCAAAAAGACAGGTCTTGGTAACAGATTGAATATATATAATGAGAATGAGGCATTGAGGATAAAACCTTGGTTACAAGCCTAAGTGACTAGGAAGATGGTGGTCTCTAGGATTGTAATGTGAACATTTCAAAGATAGAATTTGAGAAGAAAAGATAATGAGTTCAATCTTGGACATTTGAATTTAAATTGAAAATGTCCATGGGACACCCAGTTAAAGATTAGGCAATTTGAAATGTAAGACTGAAATTAAAGAGAGGTTAAGGCTGGATAAATACATCTGAGAATCATTTGCATTGAGATGATAATTAAACGTGGGAAAATGTTTCAGTAACAAGCAGCTGCTTTAAAATAAAACATTTCCAAGCTCTAAAAATCTGTTCCTGGGCTTTGAAGAGTTTGCCTATCTCAAGTTCTAGATAATAAAGGGATCATGGAGTCTTTAATTAGCTATCTTGTCTAACAGCTGAGGAGTTTGCTTTTGTTTAATCAGTTCACAGAAAAGGCAGACCTCTTCAGACTGCAAAGTAAATACAAAACCTGTCTTTCCTCTTTCTCCTTCCAAAACTAGGGAGGACAACAGAGAACAAGTATCCCAGATAGATTTCCCTTCTATCAGATTTTTCAAGTGAATTCAATAAAGGTAAACTCTGAGCATACATATTTGGAGCTTAATAAGTTTATTAACAGTGATGTGTGCAACTATTAATAAAGCAGGTCATACTGGGCACCTCAGTTAACTCAATGAAAAGAAGGGTGGGAGGGGGGAACTCTCCTTATTGGCTCACAGTCAGTATAAGATAGGATAGGATAGGAGGAGATATGTGTGGATAGTTTTGGAACATTATAATTGACTCTACTAAGAAAATGGGTTGACATTCATTCCAGTAAACCTAATCATACCCCCCTCTGACAATTAAGGGATGTTCATTGTTTTATGGGACCCATCTATCTATTATAGCCTTGGCTAGGAGATCAGAATCACCAGGCTTGTTGGCCCCTTGGGGGAGATCAAACTTCTCCTAATGGCCAGGACAGACAACTTGTCTTTTGAGGGAATGGCACTAAGTTAAGCTGACTGGAGTTTACAGACCACAAAACACATGTCCCAGGAACATAAGTGATAACAACATTCCCTTTCAACCAACTCAAAGAGTTGGTTAGAATACTGTATTTTTGAGCAAGGTGAATTTAGGCAGATACTAATTCAATTACAAAATGAATACATTATAAAATCACTTATGTTGTAAGATCAATACAATAGAAATAAGAAGTAATATTAATTTTTATCTTTTCACAGGCTGCAGAAGGCAATAGAGAAGAACAAGCTTTGCTAGCTCTCCACAGAAAAATTCAGCTTTCCTCTAATTCACTAACCAGTTCCCTGAAAAGCACTGTCTATATTCCAAGCATCACTGTGCCCATCAAAACACTTGCAAAGGGGCAGCTAGGGGGCTCAGTGGATTGAGAGCAAGGCCTAGAGGAGGGCCTGGTTTTAAATTTGGCCTCAGTTACTTCTTAGTTGTGTGACCCTCAAATTTCTGCCTTCTAATTGGTTATAGCATGTCTGTAATTTATGGTTCAAAACTCAACAATTTCACCTTTCTTTTAGGTATAACCCCATCAATACTGATGTAATCTCACCATAGTTCCCAAATTGTCATTTGATTCACAGTTTCTCAGTTATAATCTTTAATAATTCTGAAAAGTTAAGTAACTGGCTAATGGCCACACAGCCTTTCACAGCTGTGTCAGAGGCATCATTTTAACTCAGATCATCCTTAATCCAAATCCATTTGCATTTTTTGTGCAAAATATATATGTATCCCATAGTACAAAGTCACTCTAAGCTTCACATGGACTACATCCGGATTTGGGTATCTGGTCTAAAAAGGCCACATTCTTTTGGTTTGTATAATTTACTCTAATCTTTTTTTGTTATCTCTTACCTTCTTTCTTAATATCAATTCTAAGACAGAAAAGAGCATCAAGGGCTAGGCAATCATCAGGATTAAAGGACTTGTTTAGAGTCACATAGCTAGGAAATGTGTGAAGTCACATTTGAACCTAGATTCTCCTTACTCTGGGCCTGGTTACTCTAATCTTAGAAAACATTTTTTTTTATGCTGAACTTAATGAACAAACAAAGAACATTTTAATATACAAAGCCAAATAGGAAAAAAAAAAGAGAATTATTTGGGAAACTACAAATTACTATCACATACTGCTTACTTTTTATTTATTTTATTTTTTCAAACCCTTGCCTTCCATCTTGTAATCAATACTGTGTATTGGTTCTAAGGCAGAAGAGTGGTAAAGGTCAGGCAATGGGGTTAAGTGACTTGCTTACACTAGTGACCTAGCTGGTCACACAGCTAGGAAATGTTTGAGACTAAATTTGAACCCAGGACCTCCCATCTCTAGGCCTGACTCTCAATGGACTGAACCACCTAGTTGTCCTCTATACTGCTTGCTTAAAAAAAATAGTATATAAATGTTACTTTTTAAGCTTCCTTATTTGTATTTCTCTCTGAAGTTCATTTTATTCCATTCTGTATACCTTAAAAACAAATATTTATTGATGTCTCTTTTAATCATTAAGATTCCTTTCAATAGTCTCCCTAAGAGCCTATGCCATATAACACATTATTTTTCAACACAGCAAAGACTTTTAATTGCACTGATGCAATGAACGTTATATTCCAGGAGTTACATTCCCTGGGGAGGTCAGTATGAATTTTGTGACTGAGGTTGGTGATATCCTCTTGTTTTGGGGAATATAAACCCTTGGTATTGATTGGTATTGGTATCAATAGCTGTCAATAGTTGTTGGTAGTTGTGGATTGGCTATTTAGCCTAAGGAGATTCAGTTGTTAGCAACTGAGGGCATCAACTGGAGACTGGCAACAAAAAAAGCCTATTTAGTTATAAGTTGCAGGGAAAGGAAAGGGAAGGAAAGGAAGGTATGAAATATATTGGTGTGAATGTATGTATGTATGTATGGTGTATATGTATTTCCCCAAAGAATTCTAACTGAACCCCAAAACCCCAAATAAAATTCCACTAGGAGTGTCTTCTGCCTGAGAAACCAGGCCTACTCTCAACTCCTTAAATGCTCTAAAACTATATTGCTAACTATCCAATCTAATCTATTTATAAATTTCCTTATATCTTCAAATAATCAAGTCAGACTTCTCTGTCTCTCTCCAGTCTCCAAGCTCCAGTGTCTGACAAGATCATAGACACTGCAGGTTTCATAGAAATGAGGCTTTCTTCTGCCCCCCTCTGGTAGAATCAGGGAACAGTTAGAGTCACACCCACTCTGTCTTTGAATCCTTCTTCAGTCTTTCTCAAATATAAGATGTTATTCCCAGACATCTATCTCCAAAATCCTCAAGGAATATCAGAGAAAAAATACCAACCATCTACCCTTTGAGCATCAAACCCAGAGTGTCCAGTAAGTCCTAACTACCTTTCCAAGAGAAACCCAAGAATTCCTTTCCATGATCTTATTAGGATTCCACTGTTTGAATTAAAGGAGCTTGGTTCATTCACCACAATCTCTCTAGTTAACCACCTATTCCCAATTATCAAGAATCTCTGATTACTTACTAATTAAGAATTTTACTCATTAGACTCCCCAACCACTTAGCCTCTCATTTTTCCTTAGCCATCTCTCTGGTCTCTACATAGGTACCCTGTTTATCACTGAAAACTTGCTCACTGTTTTCCACAGTGGTACTCAGCTTTTCTGACAAATTCAAGGCCAGTATGTGCTTGGCCTTAATGCGATGAATCACCAGTGTCTTTGTATTAATCACAGTTATCATTTCTTACTGTTGTAAGGATTATTCTTGGGGATGGCATTTGGTAGTCTTGAGGATCTAAAGTCAGCTACTATTTGGTGAGCAGGTGAGGTGATGAAAGGTAGAAGTCTAGGTGGATTGACTTCTACTGTGCTCATTTACTCACTCTTCCTGGGTCGTGATACTAGGAGTGTAGTTTAGGAATATGTGGTTCCCCAGTGGTAAGTAGGTGATGGGGAGTTGAAGGGATGCCTCCCCTATCAGATGATGAAAGGGGGACCCCCAAATTCCCATGCATGAATAAGCCAGGAAGATAAGCCTCCTCCAAGTCTGATGACTCAGTGGGAGAGGGGTCTAGATCAGCACTCAGCTATGGCTGATCAGTAGCCTCAGTGAGTTGTTTTCTACAAGCTCCTTTGAATAATTCCTCCTTGATGATATCTGACTGCAGTTAAATCATTTAATAGATATTGGATATTATGATAGTAGGGAGTTGGGTAGAGGGTAGAGAGGTCCCTATTTTCTAAGTCCCAAGAGGTCCTTGGTTCTGGTTGCTGCAAAGCAAGTCCAGAATTTCACCTCCCCTTCCTGCTATGTCTCACTCTAAATATAATACTAGGAGGGTAAAGGAATAAGTAAAGCAGATGCAATAAGGTTGATAGGGAGTCCCACTCTCGGGCCATGAGTCCGACAACCCCACAGATCCAATGAAACCAAAAAATCTCTTTATAGATGTTGTTAGAGATATTAAGATGTAGAATCACTGTTCTGGAGAAATCCCAGGGCTAGTCACTTGGAAATCCTCAGTTGGTTCTTGACAAGATCTCCAGGAAAGAAAAGTGCTTCCTGCCACCTTGAGATCCCAGCTCCAAAAGCCCAGAGTTCCTCTCCAAGCTCCTCCAGGTCCATTCTTCTTTCCCATGATCCTCTGCTACCAACGGTCTTTGCCCGTCAATCATCTCTTCTGCTAACGTTCCATCTTTTCCTTTGCATCCTGCTCTTACACTGTACAATAATAATCCATTAGAACCATAATTTGTTAGCCATTCTCTAATTGATGGGCTTTTACTTTGTTTCCAATTCTCTTTGCTTTTACTGATGGATTTTTACTTTGTTTCCAATTCTCTTTGCTTTTACAAAAAGTGAGGGCATAAATATTTTGTTATATATAGAGATTTTCTTATCTTAAATCTCCTTGAAGTGTAAATGTAGTGGTGGAATCTTTAAGTCAAAGGGTATGGACATTTCAGTGATTCTATTTGCATAATCCACATTTTTTTTTTCCAAAATACTTGTATCAATTAATAACCTCACTAACAATGGGAAGGAAAATCTGTCCACAACTGGTTACAACATTTACCATTCCCTCCTTATCTTCTGTCACCTTTGCCAATTTGTAGAGTATGAGGTAAAAAACCTCAGGTTTGTTTTGATTTGCCTTTCTTTTATGATTAGTAATATGGAACATCCATTCCTATTATTGTTCATAGTCTGCAAATCTCTTGAGTACTTTGGCTACTTATCTATTGGGGAGTGACTTTTTGACTATTTTAACTATTTCTATATCTGTTCATTGTTTCTTATTAGAGGAAGTTGAGACAAAGGGTTTTTTTTGTTTGTTTCTATTTAAACCTTTTCCTTCTTATCCTATGTTCACTAATTTTGTTTGTATAGAAACTTTTTAGTTTTATATATATCTTTTTAAATATATCTTTTTTTTCAGCTTCTGAAAGTTATATAACCTGCTGATATTTTTCATAATATGATTTTTAATATTAAGGTCATATATCTGTTTAGAAAGAATTATGGAAAATAATGTTAAAATTTTTTAAAAATATAATGTAAAAATAAAACGTTGGTCTAAGTCTAATTTCTGCCATACTTTCTTTTTTTTCTTTAAATAATATTTTATTTGATCATTTCCAAACATTATTCATTAAAGACAAAGATCATTTTCTTTTCCTCCCCCAAACCCCCATAGCTGACGCATGAGTCCACAGGGTATCACATGTGTTCTTGATTCGAACCCATTGTCAAGTTGTTAGTATTTGCATTACAGTGTTCGTTTAGAGTCTCTCCTCTGTCATGTCCCCTCAACCGCTGTGGTTGGGCAGTTGCTTTTCCGCGGTGTTTCTACTCCCACAGTTTGTCCTCTGCTTATGAATAGTGTTTTTTCTCCTAGATCCCAGCAGATTGTTCAGGGACATTACACTGCTACTAATGGAGAAGTCCATTATGTTCGATTATACCACAGTGTATTAGTCTCTGTGTACAATGTTCTCCTGGTTCTGCTCCTCTCACTCTGCATCACTTCCTGGAGGTCATTCCAGTGTCCATGCAATTCCTCCACTTTATTACTCCTTTTTGCACAATAGTATTCCATCACCAACATATACCACAATTTGTTCAGCCATTCCCCAATTGAAGGGCATCCCCTCGTTTTCCAATTTTTGGCCACCACAAAGAGCGCAGCTATGAATATTTTTGTACAAGTCTTTTTGTCCATTATCTCTTTGGGATACAAACCAGCAGTGCTATAGCTGGATCAAAGCGTAGACATTCTTTTATCGTCCTTTGGGCATAGTTCCAAATTGCCCTCCAGAATGGTTGGATCAGTTCACAACTCTACCAGCAATGCATTAATGTCCCAACTTAGCCACATCCCCTCCAGCATTCATTACTTTCCTTTGCTGTCATGTTAGCCAATCTGCTAGGTGTGAGGTGATACCTCAGAGTTGTTTTGATTTGCATCTCTCTGATTATAAGAGATTTAGAACACTTCTTCATGTGCTTATTAATAGTTTTGATTTCTTTATCTGAAAACTGCCTATCCATGTCCCTTGCCCATTTATCAATTGGAGAATGGCTTGGTTTTTTGTACAATAGATTTAGCTCTTTATAAATTTGAGTAATTAAACCTTTGTCAGAGGTTTTTATGAAGATTTTTTCCCAATTTGTTGTTTCCCTTCTGATTTTAGTGACATTGGTTTTGTTTGTACTAAAGCTTTTTAATTTGATGTAGTCGAAATTATTTATTTTACTTTTTGTGACTCTTTTTATGTCTTGCTTGGTTTTAAAGTCTTTCCCCTCCCAAAGGTCTGACATGTATACTATTCTGTGTTTACCCAATTTACTTATGGTTTCCTTCTTTAAGTTTAAGTCATTCAACCATTTTGAATTTATCTTGGTGTAGGGTGTGAGGGGTTGATCAATTCCTAATCTCTCCCACACTGTCTTCCAATTTTCCCAGCAGTTTTTATCGAATAGTGGATTTTTGTCCCAAAAGCTGGGATCTTTGGGTTTATCGTATACTGTCTTGCTGAGGTCTCTTGCCCCCAGTCTATTCCACTTATCCTCCTTTCTGTCTCTTAGCCAGTACCAAATTGTTTTGATGACTGCTGCTTTGTAATATAGTTTAAGGTCTGGGACTGCAAGGCCCCCAACATTTGTGTTTTTACTTCATTATTTCCCTGGATATCCTTGATCTTTTGTTATTCCAAATGAACTTTGTTATGGTTTTTTCTAAATCAGTAAAGAAATATTTTGGGAGTTCCATGGGTATGGCACTAAATAGATAAATAAGTTTGGGTAGGATGGTCATTTTTATTATATTGGCTCGTCCTATCCATGAGCAGTTAATGTTTTTCCAATTGCTCAAGTCTAGTTTTAGTTGTATGGAGAGTGTTTTGTAGTTGTGTTCATATAGTTCCTGTGTTTCTCTCGGGAGATAGATTCCTAGGTATTTTATTTTATCTAAGGTGATTTTGAATGGGATTTCTCTTTCTAGTTTTTGCTGCTGAGCTGTGTTGGAGATATATAGAAATGCTGATGACTTATGTGGGTTTATTTTGTATCTTGCAACTTTGCTAAAGTTGTTGATTATTTCAATTAGCTTTTTGGTTGAATCTCTAGGATTCTTTAAGTAGACCATCATGTCATCTGCAAAGAGTGATAACTTGGTCTCCTCCTTGCCCATTTTGATGCCTTCAATTTCTTTTTATTCTCTAATTGCTACTGCTAGTATTTCTAGTACAATGTCAAATAGTAGAGGTGATAATGGGCATCCTTGTTTCACTCCTGATCTTATTGGAAATGCATCTAGTATATCCCCATTGCAGATGATATTAGCTGATGGTTTTAGATATATACTGTTTATTATTTTTAGGAACGACCCTTCTATTCCTATGCTTTCTAGTGTTTTTAATAGGAATGGGTGTTGTATTTAGATAATCATGTGGTTCTTGTTGGTTTGCTTGTTGAAGTGGTCAATTATGTGGATGGTTTTCCTAATATTGAACCAGCCCTACATCCCTAGTATAAATCCTACTTGATCATGGTGGATGACCCTTCTGATCACTTGCTGGAGTCTTTTTGCTAGTATCCTATTTAAGATTTTTGCATCTATATTCATTAGGCAGATTGGTCTATAGTTTTCTTTCTCTGTTTTTGACCTGCCTGGTTTTGGAATCAGTACCATGTTTGTGTAATAAAAGGAGTTTGGTAGAAATCCCTCTTTGCTTATTATGTCAAATAGTTTGTATAGTATTGGATTAAATGTTCTCTGAATGTTTGTTAGAATTCACTGGTGAATCCATCAGGCCCTGGGGATTTTTTCTTAGAAAGTTCTTTGATGGCCTGTGGGATTTCATTTTCTGATATGGGATTATTTAAGAATTCTATTTCTTCTTCTGTTAGTCTAGGCAGTTTGTATTTTTGTATATATTCATCCATATCACCTAAATTGGTGTATTTATTGCCATATAATTGGGCAAAGTAATTTTTAATGATTACCTTAATTTCTTTTTCATTGGAGGTGATGTCCCCCTTTTCGTCTTTGATGCTGTTAATTTGCTTTTCTTCTTTCCTTTTTTAATTAGATTGACCAGTACTTTGTCGATTTTGTTTGTTTTTTCAAAGTACCAGCTTCTTGTCTTATTTATTAAATCAATAGTTCTATCACTTTCGATTTTATTAATTTCTCCCTTAATTTTTAGGATTTCTAGTTTGATTTTTCTGCTGGGGGGTTTTAATTTTATCACTTTTGAGTTTTTTTATTTGCATTTCGAATTGATTGATCTCTGCTCTCCCTAGTTTGTTAATATATGCACTCATGGATATGAATTTACCTCTGATTACCGCTTTGGCTGCATCCCAAAAGGTTTGAAAGGATGTCTCGCCATTGTCATTTTCCCTGGTAAAATTATTAATTGTTTCTATGATTTCTTCTCTAACTAAACGATTTTGGAGTATCATATTGTTTAATTTCCAATTAGTTTTTGATTTGGTTTTCCATGTACCATTACTGATCATTATTTTTATTGCCTTGTGATCTGAAAAGGCTGCATTTATTATTTCTGCTTTTCTGCATTTGTGTGCCATGTTTCTGTGACCTAATGTATGGTCAATCTTTGTGAATGTGCCATGTGGTGCTGAGAAGAAGGTGTATTCCTTTTTATCCCTATTTATTTTTCTCTATATGTCTATTAATTCTAATTTTTCTAAGATTTCATTCACTTCTTTTACCTCTTTCTTATTTATTTTTTGGTTTGATTTATCTAAATTTGATAATGGTTGGTTTAAGTCTCCCACTAATATGGTTTTACTGTCTATTTCTTCCTTCAATTCTCCTAGTTTCTCCATTAGAAATTTGGGTGCTATATTATTTGGTGCATCCATGTTGATTCGTGATATTTCCCCATTATTTAAAGTCCCTTTTAACAAAATATAATTACCTTCCCTATCCCCTTTGATCAGGTCTATTTTTGCTTTGGCTTTATTGGATATCATGATTGCAACTCCTGCCTTCTTTCTGTCAGTTGAGGCCCAGAAGGTCTTACTCCATCCTTTAATTCTGACCTTGTGGGTGTCTACATGCCTCACGTGTGTTTCTTGAAGACAACATATGGTAGGGTTTTGGATTCTAATCCATTCTGCTATTCGTCTACATTTTATGGGTGAGTTCATCCTACTCACATTCAAAGTTATGACTGTCACTGGTGGACTCCCTGGCATTTTGATATCCTTCCCTAATTCTAACCTTTCTTCTTCAGCTCTACCTTTTAGTCCAGTGATTTACTTTAAATCAGTCCCCCTTGTCCCCTCCCTTGATATGTTTCCCTTTCTAGTACCTCCCTTTTTGTTCCCTCCCCCTCCCCCCTCTTCTTCCCTCCCTTTTTTGTGTTCCCTCCCCCTCCCCCCTTGGTTTTCCCTTCTCCCTTCCCTTGTTGGGAAAGATAGAATTCAAGATCCCAATGGATCTGGATGTTCTTCCCTGTCAGAGTTGATTTCCCTGAGAGTAAGGTTTAAGTAAAAACTCTCTTCCTCTCCTTCTTATAGGAGTTTTCTTACCCTCCCCTTCCCGTGTGAATCTTTGTGTGAGAAAGATTATTCTATTTGGTCTTTCTTTTCCCCCTATTTACACATTACATTTTCCCCACATGTTAGTATACATAGATTGATATAAATGTAATCCTTATAGAAGAGAGTTTGGGTAAAAGAAAAAGATAACATTTTTCTCCTTTTCCCTTTCCTTCATATTTACCTTTTCAGGTATTCCATGCTCTTTGTTTTTCGATATCGAACTTTCCATAGAGCTCTGGTCTTTTCTTTGCAAAAACTTGGAAATCTTCTATTTTGTTGAATGCCCATACTTTCCCTTGGAAGTATATAGTCAGTTTTGCTGGATAGCTGATTCTTGGTTGAAGGCCCAGCCTTCTGAAAATCATGTTCCATGCCTTACGATCATTCAGAGTGGAACTTGCAAGGTCTTGTGTGACCCTGATTGGCATTCCTTTATATCTAAATTGTCTTTTTCTGGCTTCTTGTAGGATTTTTTCTTTTGTTTAAAAGCTTTGGAATTTGGCAATTACATTCCTGGGAGTTGTCTTTTGGGGATTTAGTGTAGAGGGTGTTTGTTCTGTGAGCTCTGTCAGTGGCTGTATTGCCCCCTTGTTCTAGAATCTCTGGGCAATTTTCTTTGATTATATCTTGTATTATGATGTCGAGTTTGCTGTTTATTTCTGGCTTTTCTGGAAGTCCAATTATTCTTAAATTATCTCTTCTTCCTCTATTTTCCAAGTCTGTCACCTTGTCAGTGAGATATATTATGTTCTCTTCTAATTTCTTTATCTTTTGGCTTTGTTTTATTGATTCTTGCTCTTTTACCTGCTCGTTGTCTTTGAGTTGCCTAATTCTGACCTTTAAAGCCTGGTTTTCCTTTTCAGTTTGGTCAAACTGGTTTTGTAGATGCGTGAATTTCTTTTGCATTATTTCCCACTTTTCCTCCCAGAAGGCTTCCATCTTTTTTATCCTTTCCTATTCAAATTCTTCATGGGTTTGTGGAGAGTTTCCATTTCCTTTGGAAGGTTTCGGAGCATTTGCTTGTGTTTCCTCTTCTATCTACTCTGTATTTTGTATTTTTGCTCTAAAAAATGTGTCCAAAGTCACCTACTTCTTGTTTTTCTTGGAATTTTGGGACTTTTGTGCTTCTGTGGAGTTTGCCATCTCTATCTGAGTGAGGAGGACTAGCTTTTCTTATCTCTGTCTGGTGTTCAGAGGTTTTAGCCCTAGGCAGATTGTCCGTTCTATGCAGTTGTTGTTCTGTCTTCCCGGGGAAGCCAGGAATTACTGGTGTTTCTGTGTTACTGCCCTCCTCAGTTCCCTCCCGATGCTTCTCTGTTGCCTTACTTCCTCTCTCTGAGCCTGGCTCGGCCCTTTCCTCTGGGTGTTTGTTTCTGTGCCTTAGCTGGCCAGGAGAGCCAGCACTCTGAGGGGGTAGGGGCCGAGGCTTCCCAGAGCTCAGAGGGCTCCTGATAAGATTAACTTTCTCAGGGTTGAACTGAGTATGCTTTGAGCCAGGGACCTTGAGACTCAGATGGAAGGATCTAGCCAGGGGGCTGCAGGCTCCCCCGTCTATTTCTGTTTCCCTGCTATCTGGGTGCCCCCTCGACTGGGTCAGGTTGTTTTCAGAATGCAGCCTTCAGCTCCGAGGCCCTTTTGCCAGCCCTGAGGGTTACTGTTGTTTCAGAGGAGCCTGCTCTCTGAGGGGGGAGGGGCCATGGCTTCCTGGGGCTCTGAGGACTAGTCATAGGATTAACCTCAGACTGAGTATGCCCTGAGGCAGGGACCTTGGGTTAGACTCAGATGGAAGGATCTGGTCAGGGGGCTACAGGCTCCTCCCGTCTCTCTCTGTTTCCCTGCTGTCTGGGTGCCCCTTCGACTGGGTCAGGTTGTTTTCAGGAAGCGGCCTTCAGGATGGCCGGCCCTGAGGCTCTGAGGTTCCCTCTGCTGCCTCGGACTCAGCGCTCTGGGTTGGGGGGATGGGTCCTGAGACCTTCCTTCTGCCTACCCCTTAGGTTCGAGTGATCTCGTGTTCTGGCTTTTGGGGGGGCCGTACCTTTTGATCCAGGTCCAGGTCCAGGAGGAGGATTCCCGGGGTCTATGCTGTTGTTTGTTTTGAATTTCGGTGCCTTAGGAGCATAGAGTTTGCGTTCAGTAGGGAAGGGTTTCCAGAGATCTGAACTTTAGCTTTCTCTAAGCCGCCATCTTGACCGGAAGTCCTCTGCCATACTTTCTAAGTGGGTAGTCTAAAATGTGAAATTCTACAAAGAGAATCTTTCCATTCTGAGTATCTAGGGAATGAAATGGAATGGTTAGGTCCATGCAAAGATTATTTTGGCAGTTCTATGCATAATTGATTAGATGTGCGAGACAGAGCCTGGAGGCAGGGAGAAGAGTTAGAAGGCTATTATAAAAGAATAGATGGGTAGTAAAATGGCTATAGTGCCATACCTGGAGTTCAGAGGAATTGGGTTCAAATTTAACCTCAAACACTCCTAGCTGTGTGACCATGAGCAAATTATTTTACCCAAATTACTTAGCCCTTGACATGCTTTTGTCTTAGAATTGATAATAGAGAAGGCAAGGGTTTAAAAAAAGGTGGCTATTATAGTATTCCAAGTCAAAAGGGACACGGCACATGATGTTTTAGTATCTTCAATGATGACAATTTACCATATTTAGTTTGTGAGAAAAAATTAAGACTACTTATTTTAGAGAAATTGAATTAATTGCCATTTAGACTTGGTACACACACACACTCACACACACAATGCCCACTTGAGGAAGAAGAAATTCCTTCAGGGTTCACTAAATTAAGTCTGAAGCCAGAGAATGTGTGCTCAACTCCCAGACTTCTTACTTAACTATGAGATCTTAGGCAAGTTATTTTTACTTCTATGTGTAGCAGTCCAGCCCATAGGTATTATGGAGAGACAAGGATTGTGAGTGAGCACATGGCCACCCTGCGCATGGCAATGAGCCCTATTCCCAGCGTGGCTGAAGTTTAGGCGCGAAACCTTGCTTCCCTTTGTCTCACTTACCCGAGGATAATAACCCCACCTTCACCTTGTCATAAGTTGCAATTAGCCAATGGCAATACACTAGGTAACTCATCCATATGTATTGAAGTATCATGTAACTGATCAATATGTATTGAGCTCATTTGTATATCAAAGAGAATAAAGGGGAGTTGACACAGCCAGCCCACCCACTTGGAGGACACCGACAGGTTTGCAATGGAGCAACTTCTCCCCTTTCTCTCTCCTCTCTATCTTTCTCCCTGAGGCCTGGCCTTTGGCCAGGCCTCCCTGTTTCTCTCTCTTTTCTAATGCTAATACCTAGCATTATCTACTGCTTTTAGTTTCTGATCTCCTTTCCTTCTGAGCTAGCATTATCCTCTGACCAGTGCAGTGTTAAATTGAGATCATTGGATGGGAATAGCCTGAATAGTAACCTCCAGTGGTCGGAGCAGGCTGTGGCTCCCGAAAATTAATAATTGATTACTGACTCGATTATTTACATCTCTAAAACCGGCTCGTTCAAGCCCTCCTCGGAATCCAAAACTTCTATCCTGTTTCTATCTTCTCTCCTTGAAACCTCTCGTGGGCTGGGAGGTTGTACTATGGAATTTGGTTTACTTTTCTATAAAATGAGAATAAGATATTTCCCACCTTCTACAGTGATTATAAGAAGAGTATTTTTTAATCTATAAAAGTGATACAGAAATTGAAACTACTATTACTATTATTATTAGATGTAAAAGATTTAGAAAAAAAGAGTTTAGCTATTTGTCTAGATATATTAGCTAAGAGACCTGGGATTTTTGTATGGTAGAGCCAATCAGACAATTAATAAGCATCTATTAAGCCCTTACTATCTACCAGACACTGTGATCAATGATAGGAATACAAACACAAACAAAAAGTGAAATAGTTCTTATACTTAGGGAACTTACATTCTAATGGGAAATAAAATACACAATGGGAAGTAGTTAGAATGGGGGCATGGAGGAGAGGTCCAGGGGAATGCATGATGGTCAGAAATAAAGGGATGGAAAGCTTGGGCACCCTCCTTAAATGGAAGTCCTGGGTGGAGCGCTCCAACCTGAAATCACAAGAAGATACAACAGAAAGAACACTGGATTTGAACTATGGGATCTTGGGCAATCATATTACCTCTTTGGGCTTCAACTAATCTGCAAAGTGAATGGGCTTAAGTAAATGATCTTCCAGTTCTAAATCCTGTGATCCAAAGTTCACTCCTATACTTTTCACAGCTGTGCTATAATTGTCCCATTTAGTATATTTATACTAGAAATGGGAATAGAAATATTTGTCAGCTTCCTCAAAAAACTATCTTTGGCATATCTTGCCCTGATATGCCACCTGGTGTCTGGTTTGAATATTATATATCTTGAAATTGAACCATAGGATACTCAAGACATTTTATGGAACTAAGTATACTTAACAATAAATTTCTCATTCATTAAACAAATATCTATCAAATACCTAGTATAGAATACTATCCTAAATGTTTGGGGGGGAGGGCAGATAGGCTTATATAAAACAAAGTCCCTGTGCTAATTCTAGTACAAAAATAAGACACAATCAGTAATAGTATATAACAAAATAAGAGGTGAACAAATAAAGTACTTTTAAGTGACTAATAATATGGGGGGTGGGAGGGCTATAGAAGATAAAACATTAACCCCAAGAATGGAGAGACAGGTTTCAAAATCACTTTGCTGCAAGAGTCAACAAGGGCCTGAACTAAGAGGGTGGCTATACAGAAGGGAGAATGGGTCCAATGAGAGAGATACCATGAAGATAGTAATTATGGGGTTTGGCAAATAATTAGGTAGGGTAGAGTGAGGAGTTAAGGATAATGCTAAGGTTATAAACTTGAAATACAGGAAGAATTATGGTACCTTCTATAGAAATATGAAAGTTTGGAAGTGGAATGGGTTTAGTAGGAAAGATAATTTGAACATAGTAAGTTTAAGATGCCTATGGAACATACAAGTTGGAAATTCCAACAGGTGGTTCATGATGTAGGACTGGATCTCAGAAGAAAGAAGGGCATTATATATAGATTTGTGAATTATCTGCAGAGAAATAATTAAGTCCATGGGAACTAATGAAATCAGAGTGAAGAGTGAATCAGACTTTCTTTGTCTAGCATCAGCAACTTTTAATTTAATCAACCAAAAACTGAAAATGCCTCTACTTAACATTTTGTTAGCCAACAAGTAAGATAATCACAAGTCACTTATTTAAAGAGTTCACACCCTCAGCAACTCAATCAGTCAGGAGCTTATGACTCCTTTTGATAGGAGTTTACATCTTCAGAGGATGAGAGGTGTGAATCCCACAGACACTGCCCCCCTGGGCAGTGCTAAGCAATTTGGAAGCTGTGATTGGCCCCTGTGAAGAGGGGAAAGGACAAAAAGGACTATAGAAGTCCTGATCTTCTTCAGCAAGAGTCTTCTGGAGATAGTCTTTGGGAGGTCCTCTTCGGTCTGAATCTGGAGCTTGAAGGATCTTGGACTAGGACTACAGCTTGGGGATTCGACTTGGGACCTTGGCTCTTAGACTACCTCTTGGGTGATGTAACATTTAAATTAGCTTCTCTACTAAAAGTTATTATATTTTTAGAGGTTTATTAAAGATTATTATTAGAAATCAAGGAAATAAGACATACAAGATAAGAAAGCCCGTGCCTAGGGCACATAGCCCATTCACAGCCACTTACATCTTGCCTGCCAGGTAGAGAGACATGTGTGCTTAGAAGCTGAAGAAGAGGCTCTTGGGAGGCAGAGAGGCCTTTAAATAAAAATTCTGTTCTCACACTCAGGTAAGGACTCAGTTGAGATTATAGGGAATTCTGGGAAGTACCAAGGACTTCTGGGGATTGAAGTCTGGGGTTCAAATCTCCATTTTTACAGTGAGTGAATAGTTGGCCTCCCTTTCCTGGTGTCTGGAGAGAGATTAGTTTCAGAAAGGTTTTCCCTTCTTAGAGGAGGCCATGTGGGTGGAATTCCAGGTTCTCTGGTTGAGCCTCACAATGAGCAATACTTAGTGTGATAGGGTGGACATCTTCTCTACCATCTTTTTTTGTATTTTTCTTTCCACCCTTTTGTAAATAAAAGCTATTAAAAGTCATTTTGGTTTGAGCTATAATATGTTAAATTGGTGACCACAGTATTATCTTGGAATTCTCATATATTTAGTCCAACCATAAAATTTAATTCCTTATGAGAGGCAGAGAGAGAGACAAAGAAAGGGAGAGGGAGACAGAAGAGGAGGAGGAGGACAAGGAGGAGGAGGAGGACAAGGAGGAAGAGATGATACAAGATAGAAAGCCTTAGGGTACATAAAGAATCAGAGGATATCATAGGGATGATAATCTATTCAAGGAGCCTGAGAAGGACCAGTGAGATAGGTAGAGGGGAACCAAGCGATAGTAATGTCATAAAAACCCAAAGAAGAAATATAGGAAGAAAAGTTAGCCAACAGTGCTAAATGCTACAGAGATGTCAAGACATCAAGGACTGAGAGGAAAAAATTAGATTAGACAATTAAGAGCTCCTTGGTATCTTCGGAGAGAGTCTTTAGTGAGTAATGAACTCATAAGCCTAACTGAATAGAGTCTAGGAATTAGATAAATCAGTAGAAGCAATGACTGTAGACAATGTTTTTTAGAAGTTTGGCTGGTGCTAAAAGACTGTCTGCCCTTTGATCCAGTCATAGCACTGCTGGGTTTGTACCCCAAAGAGATAATAAAGAAAAAGACTTGTACAAGAATATTCATTGCTGCATTCTTTGTGGTGGCAAAAAATTGAAAAATGAGGGGATGCCCTCCAATTGGGGAATGGCTGAACAAATTGTGGTATATGTTGGTGATGGAATACTATTATGCTGAAAGGAATAATAAACTGGAGGAATGACATGAGAACTGAAATGACCTCCAGGAATTGGTGCAGTGCAAAAGGAGCAGAACCAGGAAAACAATGTACACAGAGACTGATAAACTGTGGTACAGTTGAATGTAATTGGACTTCTCCATTAGTAGCAATGAAGTGATCTCGAACAACTTGAACAAGGAAAAACACTTCACATTCAGAGGAAAAACTGTGGGAGTAGAAACACAGAAGAAAAACAATTGCTTGAATATATGGGTCGAGGGGATATGGTTGGGGATATAGACTCTAAATGATCATCCCAGTGCAAACACCAACAACATGGAAATAGGTTTTGATCAAGGAGGAGAAATCAATAGAGGAGAAATATAGGATGATAGCTTGAGGTGATGGTAAAGTCTACTATACGTATTTCAAGAATGGGAGAAATTTTGTTATGTTTGATGGCAGTAGGGAAGAAACCAATAGAAAGAGACTGAAGTGGTAGTGGGGAATCTACCACAGAACATAGAAGGTTATAAGATTAAAATCTCATGTAGAGAGGTTGACTATAGAAAGAAAAGTTATCTCATTATTAGTAAATGGAGAAAAGGACAATAGAATGTAGGATGATGAAAAGAGGTTTAAAATGAAGAAAGGGAGAAAGGAGCTCACAGTAAATAGCCTCAATTTTCTCAGAAAAAAAATAATAGGTAATCAATCTCCTTGCCTGAGAGCATTCAAGAAGAGCCATATTTGGAATACTTCAAGAGAGAAGAAAATGTTTAGTACAGTAATTCTGCATGAGGAGTGGGAGAGGAATAATAAGATTGTGTTGCTGAGGTGAGGGCTTAGATGACATTTGAAATGTAGTGCAATCAATTAGCTCTTTTACTTTTTTTCCCAGCTCTCTTTGACAACAAATATGTAGGAACGGAGAAAACAGGTGGTAGGATTAATTCAGGGTTGGAATTTGGTCAGGGATCAGAAGAAATAGGACTAGGGGTAAAGCAATTCAAAATTAGACAATGGTGTGAAGTTGAATTGGTAAATTACAAGGTGAAAATTAGGAATCGAGAAAAGTGAAGTCAGTGCAGAGGTATTATCTTGAAAAAATTACAAAGAAGTATAGAGTTTAGAGGTTTCTAACTAATTCCCTAACTTGCCTCCCAGAGAAGCTATTCTGAAGTTTCTCTTTTCTCCTTCAGGCCCATTCAGGTACCTTCCTCCCTTCAGTCTATTCTGTAAATTTTTGCAATAGCAATTTTCTTTAGGAGTAGATAGGGCTGAATGATTTCTCTATTCTAACAGTTTCAGTAGTTTCATTTTTCATTTTCATCTAGAATAAAATATAAACTACTTTGTTGAGTTTTTAAAGGCCTGTCCCAACCTACTTTTCCAACTTTACTGGATGTTACTCCCCTATCCACATGTGAGGATCTGGCCTTCTCTCTGTGTTCCTCACTCAAGATTCTCAGCTTCTGTAATAGAAGGATTGAGAAGGGGAACAGGAGGAATGGAAGGAGAGAGGGAAATGGGGGAGAGAGAGAGAGAGAGAGAGAGAGAGAGAGAGAGAGAGAGAGAGAGAGAGAGAGAGAGAGAGAGCGAGAGAGAAGATTCTTCTTTCCTTCTCTTTTCTGGGAGAGAGGTAGTCAAGTCTTGTCCCCCTAACAGAGGGAATATGTCTCCTCAGAGAATAGTCCTGGGAGATGGAGGATAAGAACTGGAGAGATTAGTTTTGGTAAGATGACCCACTGCCCCCCACTTTGGTCCCAGCTATTGTTAAGAGGCAGGATGGATTCTTTCACCTTTGGTCTCCTTAGGGACACCCACTATAACTTCCCTTCAGAAACCTGGGGTCATCCCACTATCAAAGAGAGATATTGTTCCTTGGGGTAGGCAGTTTGGATCACTGGGATCCCAAGCTAACCTTCCCCTTTTTGGATCAGATGTGATTCTCCCCAAATCTTCTGTCCCCTTTCCTAGTATCAGAAACCAGTCAGAACTAATTCTAAAGTATTAACCAGCCAGCTGCTGGTTGATCCCTATTCCTCAGCTAACTAGCTTTTACTTCAGGAGTCCAGGAACAGGTATGGGAGAAATATAGGAGATCTGTGACAGGAGATTTCTCTAGATGGCTTCCTTTCACAGTCCCTTCCTACAGTATTCACAGATGACTCTGTGTTGTGGTTGAGAATGAGGAAGAGGTGTCAAGATGTTCACAGGGAAAGCTATTGATCCCCAAGAGATCCAGCTTCTTCCCAGCTTGAGAGATTTGCCTTCTTCTGCCTCTCAGCTGAAGTAGTGACTGAGTGACAGTAGGAGCACTCTCATCCCCCTTCTGTTCTCTGACTGGAATTCTTGAGGGTTTTTTTCTTCTTTGCACCTCCCCCGCACTTTGGAGTAATACCTCCCTTACACCTCCTATCTCTGTGCTATTCCATTGATTATCTCCAATGCCTGGAATGTACACCCTCCTCATTTCTGCTTTATAAAGGCTCTCATTTCCTTTGGGTTGCACCTCAGATGCTGTCATATGTGTGAAGCCTCTCCTGATCTGCCAATCAGTGACTTTTCTCAGATCATACCTTGTCTTTAACTACTTGATTTTATCTATCTATCTATCTATCTATCTATCTATCTATCTATCTATCTACCTATCTCTATCATCTATCTATCTCTATAGTTCATATTTATACTGTATATATTTAAATTTTTTTTTATTTTCCCCAATTACATGTAAAAAGTTTCCAACATTTTAAAATGATTTTTGAGTCTCCAATTCCCTCCCTCTCTTTCCTTCTCCACAACCTCACCTCATTGAGATGGTAAGCAATCTCCTATAACATTTTTCTATATTAATCCTTTTGTGGAAGGAAACTAGAACAAAGGAAAATTAAGAGATAAATTTGCTTTGGTCTGGATTTAGACTCTCTCAGTTCTTTCTCTGGAAGCAAATGGCATTTTTTTTTATCATGAGTTCTTTGAGATTGTTTTGGATTATTGTATTTCTGAGAAAAATTAAATTATTCACAGTCATTCATTATAAAGTATTCCTGTCACTATGTACAATGTTCTCCTGTGTATAAATGAAGATTTTGAACCTTTGACTTCATTCCCCAGAAGTCCTTAGTATTTCCCCAAATTCCCTATAATCTCTCCTGTGTCTCTACATTGAGGGGATCCTGTTATTTGTAACTCCTCCCACGTTCTCTTTTTCTTGGGCAACAATCATCAATGATGGAAGTGAGTGGGAATGGCTGAAATGGCTAACCAGCCATGGGCATGTGGTTTTTATTTTGTATTCTCTTTATTAATTGATTTCTAATGACCCTTAATAAACCTCATAAAATATAATATTTTTATTATTAGAGATATAATTTTAGATTTTACACCTGGTTATTTCACTCTGTATCAATTCATGTAAGTCTTTCCAGATTTTTCTGAGTCCCCTGCTCATCATTTCTTTGTAATATTCTATTAATTACAGTATTCCATTACATTCATATACCATAATTTACACAGCCATTCTCTAATTGATGAGTATCCCCTCACTTTCCAATTCTTTGCCCCTACAGAAAGAAGTGCTTTAAATATTTTTGCACATAGGTTCTTCCCCTTTTTGTTTTTTATCTCTTGGAGATACAAACCTAGTATGTGGTATTGCTGGGCCAAAGGGTATGTACTGTTTTAAAGGCTTTTGGCCATAGGTTCAAACTGTTCTTACAAATGACAGAATCAGTTCAAAACTCCCCCAATAATGCATCAGTGTCTCAATTTTCCAAAATCCCCTCCAAGTTATCTCATTTCCTTTTCTGTCAAAATAGCCAATCTAATAGGTAAGGGATGGTACCACAGTGTCATTTTAATTTATATTTCTCTAATTAATAGTGATTAAGAGCATTTTTGCATGACAATACAGAGCTTTAATTACTTTGTCTGAGAACTGCCTGTTCATGTATCCTTTAACCCTTTATTAACTGGGAAGTGACATATTTATACATTCAATTTATTTCTCTATGAATTTGATAAATGAGGCCTTTATTAGGGAGACTTAAGAAAAAAAAATTGCCATTATTACTATGTGTTACCCTCCATCTTATTTCCCTATGTTTAGGTTTTTTTTACCATAATATCCTCCAATTGGCCCTAGTTTCTATCAACTCACCCCCTTCTCTTGTCCCCTTCCCTTCCTACTTTCTGGTAGGGCAAGATAGATTTCTACACATAATTCATTGTGTATGTTCTTCCCTCATTGAGTCAATTCTGATGAGAGTAAGCTTCATGGGCTCCCCTCCCAACAATTTTGCTGGGTAAGTGATTCTTAGTTGAAGTCCTAGTTCCTTTGCCCTCTAAAATATATTATAGGCCCTTTGCTCATTTTAAGTAGAAGCTGCTAAATCTTATGTTATCCTGACTGTGGCTCCATGATATTTGAATTGTTTCTTTTTGGCTGCTTGCAATATTTTTTCTCTGACTTGTGATTCTGGATTTTGGTTGTAATATTCCTAGATCCTTTTGGGATCTCTTTCAAGAAGTAACTGGTGGATTCTTTCCATGAAAAGATAGGGTAAAATAATTTTTCAGTTCAAAACAACTTAGAAGGCTGGCACAAAAGAGCTGATGTGGAAGTGGAAAACAAAGCAGTACACCAAGGCAGGAAGCATCTGAATCAATAGCAAAGGTTTCTGGAGCTCTCAGTCATGCACAATTAGAGGAGTCAAGATAACTGCCCAGAAGGAGATTACAAGGGTTCCCTTGTATCCGGGTGTAAGACTCTTGTCATATTGCCCCTATGCTGTTCCAGGTCACAATTCTGGATTGTGGTCTTAGGATAAGGTGGAGTGCTACAACACACCAGAGACTGTGGCAGTAGGGGAGCAGGGAAGCCTGGTCAAAGTTCCAAGGCAAAAAAGAGTGCTTGTGATTACTCAGAGACTAGAGGATAGGCCGGGAGAGTATTAAACATACCTCTTCTTATATCATACCACCTTGGAAGAACTGAAAGCAGATGGATTTCCAAGAGTTAATTCTGAAGGCAGCTGCACAAAGAGCCTGAAGTTTGGAATAGTGCTTCCTTCACCATAGTTACAGAGCCCAACTTTAACAATTTTTTTTAAGTTAAAAGAAAAGGAAAAGCTGGAAAATGAGAAAACAATAAAAAAGGAACTCAAAATAGAAAGTTATTTTGGTGACAGGGAAGACCAAATACAAACTCAGGAAGACAATAAAGTCAATAACATTGCATTCAAAGTCTCCAATAAAAATATTAATTTGTCTCAAACCCCCCCAAAATTAATGGGGAATCTCAAAAAGGTATTTTTTAAATTAAATGAGAGGTAGAAGAAAAACTGGAAAAAGAAATGAGAACAATACAGGAAAATCATAAAAAGAGAGTTAACAGCTTGATAAGGGAGACACACAAAAAAAAGCTGAGGAAATTAATATCTTAAAAAACAGATAGGCCAATTAGTAAAAGTGGCACAAAAATCCACTGAAAAGAACTCCTTCAAAAGCAGAATTGGCCAAATGGGAAAAGATACATAAAAATGCTCTTAAGAGAAAAACGTTTTAAAAGGCAGAAATGGCTATATGATAAAAGAGGTACAGAAATTCACTGAGGAAAAGGACTCTTTCAAAAGTAGAATTGGCCCAAATGGAAAAGGAGGTACAAAAAAGCTCACTCAATAAAATCATGCCTTAATAATTAAAATTGGGCAAGTGGAAGTTAATGCCTCTATGAGATATCAAGAAACAAAGTAAAAAAATAAAATAAAAAATAGAAGAAAATGTGAAATATCTCAGTAGAAAAATAACTGATATGGGAAATAAATCCCAGGAAAAATAATTTAAGAATTATTAGACTACCAGAAGGTCATGATCAAAGAAAGAGTTTAGACATTATCTTTCAAGAAATTATTAAAGAAATTTGCTCTGCACTATTCTAGAACTAGAGGGTAAAACAGAAGTTGAAAGAATCCTCTGATTACATACTAAAAGAGATTTCCCAACCATAGGCTTTGGAAGTGGTTGAAACACCAGCAGAGGCTCCTATAGATCTCAGCCTTATATGGTAAAGGAGGTCAAACTGTAACCTAGATTTCTGTATGGGCAATGTGAGGGGTCTTGTACCCAGAGCCAGTGAAGGGGCCTCATGTCATCTATTTCTGAGCAATTGTCCAAACCTCAGAAGCCTTTGCTGCTGATTCAACTGTCCCCAGGGTCCATTGCTTTGGTGGGGCCTTCCTTGGCATGCTGCTTTGCAATCCACTTCCACTCAGGTGCAATAGACCTTTTGTGCTGGCTTTTTAAGTTGTTTTGGGATGAAAAATTATTTCACCCCTTCTTTTTGTGGGTTATACTGCTCCAAATTTCATTTTGAGGCATTGTCATAGCTTTATGGCAGGTAATTTGATAGAGATCAGGTGGGTCTATGTACCTTTTTTGCCATCTTTGCTCCACCTGTACTGTATATATTTCTAAATGTATTCATCCTCTTCATTAGAATGTAAGCTCATAGTGAATGGGGTTATTTTTGTTGTTGTTGTTTGTATTTGTGTTCCCAGTGTAGCATATTGTAGATATTTAAAACTTGACTTAAAATGAGAGTGAATGGGTTAAGGCACAGGAAACAATAGAAAGATAGGAGAATTATCACATTTTAGAGGTGTTGATCATTGAAGCAGAGCACTTGTGGACAGTGCTGGGATTGAAGGTAAAATCATTTCTTTTTTTTTAACATGAACATATATTAATATATGTAATTTGATCTAATTGTAGTCCTTAAAGAAGAGAGTTTGAATGAAACAATTTTTTTTCTCTTTTCCCCTCTCTTTCATATTTATCTTTTCAAGTTTCTCTTGATCTTAGTGTTTGGATATCAGACTTTCCATTTAGTTCTGCTCTTTTCTCGAGAAATACTTGGAAATCTTCTATTTTGTTGAATGCCCATAATTTCCCTTGGAAGTATATAATCAGTTTTGATGGATAGGTGACTTTGGATGTAAAAGAAAAGGAGAGGGTATGAATGTTTGGATGGACAGTGGAGGAAAAGGAAGAGAGATAGAATGATATGGGGGTCGAGAAAAGAAAGAATAGAGAGGGAGAGAAAAGGGAATGGGGGGAGAGAAGTAGACAGTAGATGAAGAGGGCAAGACCAGGGAGAAAGTTGGAGTCCCCCAGGGAGGTAGGAGAGAGATAAAATGTGTGTGGAAGGCATTCAAGGTCACCTGTAAACTCGGAAGTCGCCCATTAAAAGCAACTTTCCTTTTTTGGACCTAGGTTACCCTGGATGTTGGTGTGATTTTGGGTTTCTGGGGCCTGCAGTCACCCCTGGATCATTGTCCCTCCCAGACACCTCACGGGAACCCCCCTATCCCTAAACCTCCCAGGCCTCAGTCTTTGGAATTGTCTGCTCTGCTGAAGACTGACGTGTCCGTTGTCCAATCAGATTTGGCGTTGCTATATAGGTGGTTCCTTTGAAGTTTCTCTGTGTTTTCCTGGGAGAAAATTGAACTCTTTTTGCTCCAACTTCGGAGGTGAAAATTTTGGCAGGTTCCCAAATGACTGTCATTTTCACTAACGGTGTATCGTGAACCTGTATCTGTGAATCTCAGTGACTTCGGTAGTTCTTTTTCTGAGCATTATGTACTTGATTCTGAGTTAAACATTTTAATGAGTTTTGCCCTAATTTCCCCCTGATCCCTTTTGTAAATGAGGCTTGAAGACCCTTTTCTTTTCTGGAGAATGTCCCTGGATGAAGTCATGTTGCAAAGGGGACAGTCCCCTTTGGCATAAGAGTGTACATTCAGAATACATGTTCAATCAACCTTCAGTTCAATCAACCATATGCCAAGGTTCATTCTTAATCTTGATGTAATGTAGGTTTCTCTGGTATCTTTCTGGAACAGTTCACAAGCTTCTTCCTTGAAGATCTTTTTTGAACAAAAAAATTCCAAAATCTTGGATTTTTATTAAAACACAATCCCACCCCCCCCCCGAAGTGGGTGTTAAAAAAAATCCAGTTCAGCTCAGGATGAATTGTTGAGTTGTGGGGGTGTATGAGTCAGTTATTTTTTTTTAAGAGAGGAGAAGCTTTTATCTGTCCAACATAATAAAAATTGGTTTCCATGTTACTCATCGCCTGTCAGAGAAGTGGTAGATAGATTCAGGGAGCAGAATGAGACACATATTTTGGATATAGTCAGTAAGGGAATTTGTTTTTCATGACTAGACACATTTGTTACAAGAGTTTTTCTTCTCAATTCAAGGAAGATGGAAAGGAGAGGAAACTTTTTCGTTCATTAAAAAAATTAATAAAATTTAAAATTGTTTTCATTTGAAAAGACTTTGAGGTTTGCAAAATTCATTAAGTAGAGAAACTCTTCTAATCCTCACACAAGAGTACTGTGCAATGGGTACCACAAGTATTTTTATCTCCATTTTATAGATGAAGAAATTGTAGCTCAAAGAGATTGAGTCTCATACTATTGTCACTCAGCCAGGTTTGAACCAAAGTCTGACTGCAAGTCGAGTGTCCACACTTCTCACTCATTATATCACATTGCCCAGTGCTCTTTTTTCTGTTGTCATTATTGTTGTTGTTTGATCAATTAGTTGTATCTGACTCTTCATGACTCTATGAACCATACTGTCCATGTGGTTTTCTCCTCAAAGATACTAGAGTGATTTGCCACTTCCTTCTCCAAAGGATTAAGGCAAACAGGTTAAGTGGCTTGCCCAAGGTTACATAGTTAGTAGGAGTCTGAGACCAAATTTGAACTGTTTTCCTGCCTCTGGGCCTAGCACTCTATCTACTGAGTAATGGAGCTGTCCTCTACTTTTCATGGTACTTCATTGTCTTCTACATCTACATGGACCAATGCCGGTTTTTTAAAGCCAACTTTCCATCTTATGCTTCTCTCTATAATTTCCCTATGATATTAAAAATCCAGAAGGAATTGAAAGATTAATTCAATAGTGGAAAGAACTTCATATATGGAGACAGAAAACCCTGTTTCTTCTATCTGGATCACCTTCAGAAAATCATTTCAGTCTCTCCAAAATTTCATTTGCTTCATCTCTTAAAAACCTTTTCCACAGATATTTTCTGAAATGATAAGATTCAAATTGTCTCCCTCCTTCCCTTCCCTTCCAGCTTCAAGAGATTTGATCTGAGTTAGATAAGAATTATCATACAAAACATATTTCCATATTAATCATTGTTCGAAGAGAATACTCATATAAAACCTAAACCCCAAAAGAAAGTCACAAATAGACTAAAGTGAGAAAAAGTATACTTTGATCTGATTCTGATTGCTTAAATCATTCTTTCTCTGGAGATAGATAGCATTCTTTGGTGTAAATCCTTCAGAATTGTCCTGGATCATTGTATTGCTGAGAATAAGTCTTTCACAGTTGATCATTATACAATATTGCAGTTACTATGTATATTTTCCTGGTTCTTCTTATTTCACTCTGCATCAGTTCATTTAGGTCTTTCCACCTTTTTCTGAAGTCATCCTATTCATCATTTTTCTTATAGCACAACAGTATTCCATCACAATTATATCTCACAGTTTGTTCAGCCATTTCCTAGTTGATGGATATCCCCTCAATTTCCACTTCTTTGTCACATAAAAGTAGTTATAAATATTTTTGCACAAGTAGGTCCTCCTCGTTTTTTTTTTCATCTCTTTGGGATACAAACTTAGTAGAGGTGTTACAGGATTATAGTTCATAGCCTTTTGGGCATAGTTAGTGGGGAAAGGTTCCTAAGAGAATTTGAAATCAAGATCTTCCCGACTGAGGGTAATACTCTATAGGCTGCTGGGTCACTTAGTTAACTTAAGGATGATCTCTAAACTCAAGCATCCATAACCCAAGGTATGTTGTGGACCAAGTGGGCAGTTCATTCACTTATTCCTATAATCGGAGGGGTGCCTGCCTGTGTGAGGCAGGGCCACTAATCACCAGGCCACATAAACTCCTGGTCTTGGCTTCATGTCAGTGAGCACTTACTGTGGTAACCTTGGGCTACTTTTATTGGATTCCTTTCTGGCCCCCACCCCCACTGTCCTTTTGCTTGGCTCATTATTTGGAAATGGGGCAAAGGTGGGGTAGTTCTGTTGAGTGGTTTTATTTGGGCTGACCAGCATGTAGTGAATTATAAACATGCTTTTGTATAGCTAAAAAAATGATCTTTAAGGCAAGCGCATCTTTTATGAGTTGTATCTAATGTTGATCTGCTCCTTTGGAAAGGCATCTATAGCATTAAAGCCCTGGCATTCTTTTTTCCCCTTCAGTATGAACCAGATTGTTCTGTGGAGCAGATTCTTATCTCACCCCACCTCCTTCTTTTTCCCCTGCACCCCCATTGGATTTGTAGAGGGCACTTCTGTGAGGTCTCATTGTTAGCAGACCTTCAAGCATTTGTGTCAGCCATCAGCATAATGGACTACACACACTATTGATTTAATGACAACTATCACTGCTAGGAATTGATCTAATGTTTTCATTACACTAAAAATGCTTTAACAAGTTCATTCTGAATTAGGCAATGATAAAGATCTGTTCAGTTCCTGAGCATCTTCTCTATGGGAGGGTGATTTATAAGGTCCTTGGGAAAGACAAGTTGCTCCATGATTCCTCAGTGCTCTAGCTGGCTGTGTTGTAGCTTCTCCCCCTGGAGGAGAACAGAGGGGGGTTTGAATCTCTGTTCCCAGGTCTCTCAATTCATCCATCCAAAAGGCATGTTTAGTCATTGACAGGGAGCATCATCCCTCAGAATGAGATGACTGTCGTAGGGGATATTGCAAGAGGCTGCAAACTTAAGTGACTGGAAGGATGGGAGTTTCCTTGACATGTGCAATGCACTGTGCTAAGTCCTGGGGGAAATAGGTTTGTATATGACACCATTCTTTTCCTTTTGGAGCCTTTTCAGGTATTCCATGCTCTTTGTTTTTTGATATCGAACTTTCCACAGAGCTCTGGTCTTTTCTTTGCAAAAACTTGGAAGTCTTCTATTTTGTTGAATGCCCATACTTTCCCTTGGAAGTATATAGTCAGTTTTTCTGGATAGCTGATTCTTGGTTGAAGACCCAGCTCTCTTGTGTAAATCTTGAAATCTCTCAGACTTCTGAATGTTAAAATTTTTCCCATCGGGGAATTCTTAATTGGAACAAATTCCCTACTGCGAAACATTCCCCATTTTGATGTGAGAACTTGCCAGGATCAGAAATGGGAGGACCTCTATTCCACCCGTACATAAGACTGCTGTTTTAGGGTAGAAAACTACTTGCTAAACAAAGAAAGTACTTGGATCCATGCTTATGGTGGGGCAAGGAGTTCTTTGAGCCAGACCTGTTTTTAGAATTCATACAATGGGATGCTAGGTACCTAAAAGGGTTGGGCAAGTTTTCTCTTGATGAGATTAGTTAACTCAGCTGTGTCTTCTCTCTTTCAGACTTACTGAGGATCTTGGTCAACACAGCAGCATTTTTTCTGATTCAGACTTACTGAGGAGATTGGTCGACTTAGCAGGAATTTAGATGGGCAGTCCTTTGGAAAGCGTCTACAGTGATTGGTAGATGTAGGGACTTAGGGGAGGTGACATGGGAGAAAAACCCCTATATAAGAAAAAGCAGAATCTCTTGAGATATATCCTTTTGGAGATATCCTTTTGGAGAAATCCTTTTGGAAGATCTCTGATGAGGATTGCTTGGGAAGAATCTCTTGATAGAGGCTCTGGAGAAGGGAAGTTCTTGGAGGACAATCTCTAAGGAGGTCTCGCTGGAGCTCCTCTAAGGGGACTCTGTCCCTCTGGAGGCTCTGGAGAGAGGCCCTTTGGAACAGTCTCTGGCTGGAAGGCTCTCTGGTGAAGTCAGCTGAGATGGAGCTGGCCTGGTATCACTAGAATCCTTGTTTAGGCAGACCTTGTGGTGAGTGTTAAAAGACTGACTGACTGATTCTCTCTCTTAAGACTCAGGTCTAGGCCATATTGGCTTGAGGCCCTTCATAATTATTCCTTTCCTACTCTTTCTCTAATTCCTCATTATATTATTAATTTAAAATCTCTATAAAACCCAGTTGACTTGGGTATTTGAATAATTGGGAATATTTCCCTGGCGACCACCTTATATTTGATTTAAAAACCAAGACACTGTAGTGAAACATATTTTCTGCGGTCAAATTTACTCACCCTCTCTTATATCTATCACAATTTATATCTTCCACCATTTTAACTCACTACAGTTTAAGACCTCAACCATTTTAAATCTCACACTTGCCTTTCTGAAAATCATGTTCCATGCCTTATGATCATTCAGAGTGGAACTTGCAAGGTCTTCTGTGACCCTGATTGGCATTCCTTTATATCTAAATTGTCTTTTTCTGGCTTCTTGTAGGATTTTTTCCTTTTGTTTGAAAGCTTTGGAATTTGGCAATTACACTCCTGGGAGTTGTCTTTTGGGGATTTAGTGTAGAGGGTGTTTGTTCTGTGAGCTCTGTCAGTGGCTGTATTGCCCCCTTGTTCTAGAATCTCTGGGCAATTTTCTTTGATTATATCTTGTATTATGATGTCGAGTTTGCTGTTTATTTCTGGCTTTTCTGGAAGTCCAATTATTCTTAAATTATCTCTTCTTCCTCTATTTTCCAAGTCTGTCACCTTGTCAGTGAGATATTTTATGTTCTCTTCTAATTTTTTGATCTTTTGGCTTTGCTTTATTGATTCTTGCTCTTTTCCCTGCTCGTTGTCTTCGAGTTGCCTAATTCTGACCTTAACCAGTTTTGTAGTTGCATGAAATTCTTTTGCATTAATTCCCACTTTTCCTGCCAGAAGGCTTCCATCTTTTTGATCATTCCCGATTCAAATTCTTCCTGATTTTGTGGAGAGTTTCCATTTCCTTTGGAAGGTTTCAGAGGATTTGCTTGTGTTTCCTCTTCTATCTACTCTGTATTTTGTATTTTTGCTCCATAAAATGTGTCCAAAGTGGCCCCCTTCTTCTTGTTTTTCTTGTTGTTTTGAGGCTTTTCTGTGCTGTTTGCCATCTCTATCTGAGTGAAGAGGGGCTGGCTCTTCTTTGATCTGTCTGGTGTTCAGTGGCTTTAGCCCCAGGCAAATTGTCTGTCTTCCCCAGGAAGCCAGGAATTGCTGGTGTTTAGGTGTTTTGGTGTTACTGCCCTCCTCAATTCCCTCCTGATGCTTCTCTGTTGCCTTAATTCTACACTCTGAGCTTGGCTTGGCACTCTCCGAGAGGTGTTTCACTGCCTTTGCCAGCCAGCCGAGGCTGCACTCTGAGGGAGAGGGGCTGTGGCTTCCCAGAGCTCTCGAGGGCTGGTGATAGGATTAACTTCAACTGGGTTGGATTGAATGTGCCCTGAGGCAGGGACCTTCCGTGAGGTGAGACTCAGATGGGCTACAGGCTCCCCCCTGTCTCTCTCTGTTTCCCTGCTGTCTGTGTTGGGTGCCCCCGCATCTGGGTCAGGTTGTTTTCAGGGTGCGGCCTTCAGAATAGCAGGCCCTGGGGCCCTTTTGCTGGCTCTGAGGTTCCCGCTGCTGCCTCAGATTCAGCTCTCTGGGTTGGGGGGGATGAGTCCTGGGACCTTCCTTCTGCCTACCCCTTAGATCCGAGTGATCTCAGGTTCTGGCTTTTGGGAGGCCGTACCTTTTGATCCAGGTCCAGGTCCAGGAGGAGGAGGGTTCCCGGGGTCTATTCTGTTGTTTGTTTTGAATTTCGGTGCCTTAGGAGCATTCAATTTGAGACTAGTAAGGAAGGGTTTCCGGAGGTCTGAACTTTAGCTTTCTCTAAGCCACCATCTTGACCGGAAGTCATAAAATCATTTCTTAAACATGGACAGCTGTGGATTTTGAGAAGATTAAAGAATTCGAAAGATTAATCTGTGAGAAGGAATATCAACACAAATGTTAAAGGCTCATACTATAGACAGGAATTGGAGAAGTGAGGAAGCTAGTGTTTCAAATGTATAATTCCTTGGGAAGAGAAGGAAAATAAACAGGTGGCTAGTAGAAAACAACGACCTTGCTTTGTATAACATGAAAGTTTTTAATAGAGCAAACTTCAAAAGAGAAGTTGCTAAGCGATTGTAGCTTCAGTAGAGCTATAACAGGAAGGATAATAGAAGATACAGTGATATCTGAGGGAAGCCAGATCAGTGAGAAGAAATGAGGATAATAGATGCAGAATTAAGGGAAATTTGTTTCTACATGACTTCAATACAGAAGAGACCATAGAGGAAGCATTTTACAGATGAAAACTAAGGCCAATAAAGTTGAAATGATTTGTCCAAAGACTTATGAATAGCAAGTAGCAAAGTTGGAAGTTCATTTGTTAATTCAAGAAATATATGTGGCTTTCTAAATATAACAGAAAAAGGACTCGGTTTTGAAATAGAGGTCTAGCTTCAAATTCTGGCTCTGGATTAGGCACCATACTTTTGTATTTCAAAGTCATCATCTATAAAGTGTATGGGGACGAGGGTTCTGGGGGAGGATAGGTTTGTGTGTGTAAGGGTGATGTTAGACTATGTGACCTTCAATTATTTTGTATACAAAGAAAATAATCTTTTAATTTCTTTTTTTTCTGTAGGATGCTTCAAATACCTTTCTTTTGTTGAATGTTCAGCTGTTTGCAGGATACATCTCCGTGGATTGAATTTTGAGCTCCTTTGCTCTTGGGAACACATAATACCATTTCCTTCTTCAGTTTCTGGTAGGTGCAAAATAGATTGGTCTTATTGGAATTTCCTTTCCTTTATAAGTGAAGATCTTTCTTCTGATCACTTGCCAAATTTATTGTTTGAAATGAGAATTTCCTTGCCTTGAGTTTATATTCAGATAAGTTTTCTTTCTGCCCTCTTCCCACAGTGCCCCTCAACCTACCCACCCATCCACCCCCATATCTATTCAGGAGTGGTGGTTAAGGAAAGGAGTTTTGATCTGAGGACTCACAGGGAATGAGTTGGGCCTCATGCTCATCAGGTAATGAGTTCTAATGGTCTTTCAAGAATTAATGGTAGTATTGATTTGATTAATGAGCCTCAGTTTCCCTTTCCTATACTAAGAGTCTACCCAAACCTAGTCTATGTGTAACCTGAACCCCAAGTCTCATTAGTATGGGCCTCTCTCCTTACTGGTGGAGATCAATACACTGCACACATAGGAAGGTTGAGATGGAGTTTTATAAAACAGGAGAGAAGAGAAATCTAGTCTCTTCAGGCTCTTTGGGGTCTTCTTGCTTCCAAATTTTAAGGACAAGGAAGAAGTTGACCTCAGAGGAGCTCACAGTCTCTATCATATCCTTTCCCCATCTTGCTACATTAGAATATCAGGAAATTTCTCTTTGGGTAAGCTTTGGAGCTTTCCCTTGGTTGAACTGAGTAATCTCATGCTCAGAGAGAAGGAAAGCAAGAAAGAGCTCTTTCAATCTGTATTATCTAGTAAATGTATATCCTGATATGTATACTTTTTCAGATTTCTATTTTGCTATTAATTTGGATAAATGGGTTTCTTAGCTATTTCCTATGTGTGTTCACTGTGATATTGTTATGTGGTGGGAAGGGGTTTCATCATTGGCTATAAAGCTTGGTGTCCTCCTGACCCCCTTAAGAAACAGCAATCAGATTTTTGAAACTAAAATTTATATACCCTAGAAAAAATATTTAAAGGATCATTTATCTATTTAACAAAATCTAGATGTAATTTTATCCTAATACTCCAACTCTATGAGAACAGAGTACCTTCCCTGCTTCCTAATTTCTATTTTCCCTCCCAGAAAAGAATAGTAGACATCCAGAAACTGAGTGCTCCTAAGACCAAAAAGAAACTCAGAGCTGTTCTTGGAACAACTGGTTTCTGTAGGCAATAGACACCTGGGCATAGTGAATTAACAAAGTGTTTAACAGACTTAACCAGGAATATAGAAGCAGAACCTCTGAAACGAAAACCTGAACATCTGCAAGTCTTAAGTAAGTTTAAAGAAGTCATTCATTTTCTCCCCAGTTTTGGGTATCCTAGACTATAAAAAAGCATTTCAACTATTTGTCAATGAAATAAAAGGTATTGCTTCTGATGTACTGATACAGACGTTAGGACAAAGTTATTGTCCAATTGGATATTATAGTTGTCAGCTTGATCCAATAATTGCTGGTTCAATTCCTTGTGTAAGGAGAGTAGCAGCTGCAGCTGTGTTAGTCCAGAAGACAGCAGATTTAGTTTTGGGATTTTTGTTGACTGTATATTGTTCACATCAAAGAGAAGCACTCATGAGGAAATTTTGTACTGAAGCACATTCCAACCAATGAGTATCTAAATAAGAAATTATACTCCTAGGTAGTGAAAACATCCAGGTGAGGAAGTGTAGTATATTAAATCCAGCTACAGTTCTTCCTGATTTGCAAAGAATGGTGAACCATTGTGAGTGTACAGAAGTAGTAGATCTAATGGATTCGCCTAGGATGGATTTAAAAGACACTCCTATTAAAAATCCAGACTTGGTATCATTCACAGATGGTTCTTCATATTTGTTAATGGAATTCGATGTACTGGTGCTGCAGTGGTTACAGAATTTGAGACACTATGATATAGCTCATTACCTAGTAACCTTAGTGCTCAAGGGGCAGAGTTGCAGAAATGATAACTGAGTTGTTGAATGCTATCCAAAAATCTAAATAGTTAGTGGTGATCCATTGTAGAAGTTATTCTTATGGCAGAGATTCAGTCTCTAAAGGAAACCATAGAGCTGATATAACTGAAAAATTTGCTGCCAGAAATGCTCCGGTGTATGCAATGAATTTGTCAACTATTGAATCTGATGATCTAGAAAAAGCGTATGTGACTCAGAAATTCAAAAGTGGAAGGAGAAATTTGGAGTAAGGAAAGAACATGAAATATAGGTTGCATACACTGAAAAATCACTGTTACCAAAAGATTTGTATACCTATTTGTGTTAAGCCATCCACACAAAAGGTCATTTTGGTATTCAAGCTATAACTGATTCTGTAAAGAGGCAATGGGTAGCTCTTGGAATAAGTACTGTAGCTAATAAGATCTGTACATGCTGTTCTGTTTTACAAAAATTCAATCAAGGGGCATTCAGACAGAAAGGTTTAGGTGGTAGACCTTTAGCATATTGTCCATTCAAGAGTCTGCAAATTGATTACATCAGCATGCCAAAAGCTGGAAGATACGAGTTTTGTCTAGTAATTGTAGACAGATTAACTCAGTGGCCTGAAGCATTTTCATCAAATACAAATACAGCTAGCTTTGTGGTAAAAGTGTTGATTAGGAAAATTATTCCTAGATTTGGAGTACCACTTACCAAATACTCTGATAAAGGATCTCATTTCACCCCCAGGATATTCTGAAAGGAGTCTATGAGAATCTAGGAATAACACCCAAATATCATGTTCCTTATCACCCACAAAGTTCAGGTCAAGTGGAATGTGTAAATAGGGAACCTAAGACTATGATGGGGAAGATCTGTGCTGAAACTCATCTAAAATGGCCAGATATTCTTCCCATAGCTTTGTTTTACCTATGTACGAGACCAAGAGCATATTTACATGTCTCGTCCTATGAAATGCTCTTTGGACATGCTCCACTACAGGCAAAGACTTGTAAGGTAGTCTATACATCTCTCTTAGGAGGAGATTGTCAACTTGCTTCTTACTTAAGTGCTTTAAAACAATGACTCAAAGAATTACATGATATGGGAGTATTGATCCAAGCTGGTCCATTGGATTATTCTAAACCAGGAGATATGGTGTATGTAAAAAATTTTGCTAAAACATGAGCAACACAAGAGAGTTGGTTAGGTCCTCACATCACTGTGTTAGTATCTCCATCTTCAGTAAAAGTTTTGGGTAGAGATTCATGGTATCATTGTTCACATATAAAATTAGCACATGGTATTAATAATGAAAATGTAGAAATCATTGAAGAAAAAATTGAAGAAGAATAAATTGTGGAAGCTGAGAATCAACAGTCAAATTGAGTCAGAAAGATCATTAAAGAGAAGACCATTCCAGTGGAAGAGGACATTTGGAAGAGGACAATGCAGATGAAGAGGAGGATACAGGAAATTAATGGACATTGTTAAAAGACTGAAAACTTATAAATTTAAAGATTTTGAGAAATTTGCAATGAAAAGAATCAGAGGATTAATGGACTAATGAATAATTTTGGGTAATGTATTATATAACACAAAACAACATAACACATATTCACAAACATTCATAAATATATTTACTACAATGGAGTTGGAGAAGAAGAAATTTACAGGAGGAAAAATCTGAAGCAGTGGTAAATATATTACATGCAACAGTAACATAACACTAACATAACAGTAACACTAATATAACACTAGCAAAACAACAAAACATAACAAAAATAACATAAAACAAACACAAATACATAAACATAGTTAGGTTACATTGATTCACTATGTGAATGAGTGTAACAATATGTAGTTAGGGTATTTACAATGTTATAAGTAGTTATAAATTAGTTAAGTACTAACAAAAATTAGTTAGATACCCAGTTTAGTATAGAAACATAAGTAGACAGGAGAATTTTATTAAGATTGGGCTTTAGTTAAAGATTAAAATTAAAGATAAATAAGATAATGTACTGATTTATATTACAATATACATAACAATATACATTACATAACACAAATAACATATAACATCACTATCATAAAATTGTAAATATATATGTAAATATATGTAAATAGTGTGTATAATAGTATTGTAAATCGTATTATAGCGCATATGTATATATGTAACATATATGTAACCTGTGTGTAAATATGAACTACACATGTGTGTATAGCATACAGATATATTGTATTATATGTGTATATATGTAAAATTATGTGAATATACCACTTGTGTAAATTTTATCTATTGTTACATGTAGTTTGCATAAGTGAGTTTCATGTTTTGATTAATTTTCTTTGTAAAACTTATTCAATGTTGTATTTATTGTAATTTTCAAAAAATTTTCTCTGAGTTTGCTCTTATGCATTACAATAGTAGTAGAATGTTTTGTATTAGTAGATGAGTAGTATTTAAGAGTTTAATGTTTGCATGGAAGTTGTATTTATCTTTTGCTTCTGATTTTATTTGCTTGTTTTTGCATATGTTTGAGCTGCATTTTGAAATTTGTACTTGTTCATTATTTAATCCCTTTTTTACTTTCCTTGGTAAAATCCTTAGAATAGCATAGTATTAGATAGGTTAAGATAGTTGAGTGTAGGTTGTTTGTTATTTTGGGTAGATATTTTAGTTTAAGTAACATGTAAGTTAGCAGTGCACAAATGCCAAAATAGTATTTTCAACACAATTTAGGCTTTGCACAAAGGGGGGACTGTAGTGAGGGAAATTACAGGGTGCAAAGAGTTTGACTGACAAGCCCTCAAGACTCAGAATTCTGAGGGCTGACAGGAAAAGTTCCAAACTGTTGAAGAGACAGTTTTTTCAACAGCTGTCTGGAGCTGCAAAGTGAAGCCTGAAGGATGTAGATCTGATCTCTCCGGGACTCCCTTGGACATTTGGAAGCAGCCTCTTTGAATACCACCAAGCAAGAGTGAGCAGGAGTTTCCCCAACACCCTCTGGTGGACAGAGCGGAAAATTGGAGGAAATCAGTCTCTTGGACATCTGAAGACTTCAGCTGGATTCCTGTACCTGACCCATCAAAGGACTCTCTGAGTGTGAGAAATCTGGTTACCTGTTGGACTTGCCTTTAGGAATTTATGTAATTAGTTAAGGTAGTTAAATACCTTAATTAGAGCGTAAAGCTGTCAGATTTCCCTTCACCCATTTCCCCTCATCCCTTCTCTGTTAATAAATTCAATATTATTTGTATTGTGCTGTTTCCCCTTTGTATTACCTTCCTTCCCCCTTTCCAAAATATAGATTTAACAAATCAGAAGGGCAATCTTCTGCATAAAAGCCTGGGACACAAACTCAAATTCATTTATGAATTCAGAGAATGGAGTTAGTATTTTGTACTGAAGTAATTCAGAGAAATAAAAGCAGTGTGGCCAATAAATCGATTAGCATTTGTATTGCAGGAAGAAGCAGTAGAATTAAAATCAGTAGATGTGAGTTCAAATCCTAGTTCTGTTTAGTGTGAGCTTAGGCAAGGTCTAATAAATCAGCCAAGCAGGCAGCTTGATGCTTCAGTGGACTGACAGCCAGATCTAAAGGGTCCTGGGTTCAAATTTGGCCTCAGACATTTCCTAGCTCTGTAACCCTGGGCAAGTCACTTAACCCCCATTGCCTATCTCTTACCACTCTTCCGCTTTAGAACCAATACACAGTATTAATTCTAAGATGAAAGATAAGAGGGTTTTTTTTTTTTAAATCAACCAGTAAGTATTTATAGAGCATATGAGGCATACAAACTGAGACTGAAACAATCTCTACTCATAAATTTACTCTATGTGAAATGTAAGGTTTCTTCTAGGTATACATTTTATGAAAAATTCATACAATTGGGAGAAAAAATTAGGTTGCATTCTTTTAGAAAGTATAAAGACAAGCTTTAGATCACAAGGAGGATGGTGAAAGGGCTTTAAATTATTATTACTTGCAAAGATTGGTTAAAGAAATAGAGAAATATAGTCCATAGAAGGGAGAGGTGAGAACTCCATACTATCAGCTCCAAAAAAGCCTATTCTACTAGCATCTTGGTTTATCCATCAGCCCTAAGGCTATCTGATTAGCACCCAGAGTATTCTACCAGCAATTAGGCTATTATACCACCATAAACCACTTCTTCAAATAAAATTCTTTTCTTACTTCTGGATGAAACTGAGTTTGCGTTTCCCATTCTTGGGTTGGAACCCTGATACAAACTTGGGTGTGTTTCTCCCACAACAGGACAAATATTCACATCTCCTGATTCTCTGCCAGGGATCTTTTCACCACCTCAAGCAGTCAAGACCTCCCCAGTTTACAGATTGTGAAAACTGAGGTCCAGAGAGGGAAAGTGACCCTCCCAAGGTGTCTCTGTGCCCCGATAACAAGATCAATAGGAAATCCCAGGGTACCAACCTCCTTTCCGGAACAACTTAACATCAATTTCCGCCACATTCAACATGGCGCCCTTATCGCGTTCTCAGGAGCTACTCCTAATATGGCAACTCAGGCTACTCCGCCCCGGAAGTGGTGGTTCACCGCGCCGGAAAAGGAAGCGGTGTGGCGAGGGAGCCGGAAGTGTTTGCCGGGGTTCTCACTCCCTCCCCCTTCCCGAGCCACAATAACAGACAGGAGGCCGCTGGACAGGTGAGGCACTAGCAACGCTGCCTTGGGCTTCGGTTCCGGGCGTGGCGGGGTAGCTTGTCCCCTGCTGAGCTCTTGTCTCCTCTTGTTCTTCCTCACAGACGCAGCTGCAGCCTCGGAGCCGGAACATGGTCCTCCCGTGGGCCCAGGCCCGCGCAGCCTCCACCGCCGCCTCGGCCTCCGAGCGCCCGGTAATGGGGGAGGGGGGTAGCCTTGCTGTCAAGGCTGGAGACGCAGAGGAGGTGGGGAGGAGACACGCCGTTATCTCCGTTTTACGGAGATAATCCGGGACTCGCTATAGTTGGGGGATAGGAGGCAGAAGACAACTTTGAGAACCTGGGTGGGAGAAGGGCAAAAACGGGCGGAGATAGGGGACAGTAGACAGTGGGATCTGGACACCTGAATGGAGAAGAGGGGGATGGGAAGCAGCGAAAAGTCGAAAGGAAAAAAGGACGCAGAGTCAAGGCAGGTGGACACTCAGGGATTACACTGTGGCTGGGAGATGCAGGAATAGCAGAAAGGGAGAATAAGCACTAGGATCAAGCAGAGTAAAAATGTGATCCCATGCATCAGTGGGTGGAGGAAATCTTGGTGCAAAATCATGGAAATGTATTACACCGTGAGATTTTTGGAATACATCATTTCATCTTTATGAAAAATATCACAAGCTTTGAGACTTCTTCGAAGAACTTTCCATTACCTTTCATGGAACGGAATTTGGGAAATGGTAGACTAGATGATCTAAAGATCTCTTCTAGAATTGAAGTTCTATGGGTTTCTGTATTAACCCTGACGATTCCACTAGTCGAAATTTTAACCTTCTTCAAGATCCATGTTCAAATGCTACCTCCTGGTAATCTTTCATGAGTTTTCATCATGAGGCAGAAAGCATATATTCATTCTTTAAACTCCTATGATAATTGAATATATCATTCTCCCACTCACTATATTCTACATCATTTTTATTTATTTCTGTCCATATCTCTCCTACCAGATAATGAACTCCATAGGGCAAGGACTTCATGTTTTTTATCTTTGTCTTCTAAAGAGCCTTTTATTAATACTAATAGTCACTTTACTATTTTTGTAACAATTGACTGTCTACAACTCTTAAGCTATGAGCTCCAGAAGCTTTACAGTTCCAAGGGACTCTGTTATCCCTTTCCATTTCAAAAACTTAAACTAAGCTGCCCTCATTTCTTTTAAATTATAAAAAGAGAGAGAGAGTGCCTGTGTGTATTTGTGTGTTTTGGTGGGTGGTAAAGAATGATTCTAGTGGCACTGATTTCAGATTGATTGACATTTAATAAGCTAGATGAAAAGAGACAACATTTAAGTAGCTAGTAAACAAGATGATTTAATTGGGTCTTTTCTTTTAGAGAATTTACTGAAGAGATCAGGGAACTAAATGGAGAATCATAAAATCATAAGTAAAACCCTTTATGAATCCAAACAACAACCTCGCTGAGAAATGGTTGATCATCTACTCTCTTCTTGAAAACCTCCAGAGATGGTGAGCCCACTCTTCAAAGACAGTTCATTTCACTTTTGTATTATCCTAATTGCTAGAAATTTATTAAATTGAGCTCTAACCCACCTTTATGTAATTTATGTTCACTGGTTCCAATTCTTACAGGAAATATTTTTCTAATACATTTTCCAGTTTAGGAACTCTGGAAGGATATAGAAATATGCTTATTGGTGTGGGAAAAGAAAGAATTAGGCATCAGGTAGCCAGTTTCCAAGTTCATTAGTTGAACCATTTGTTTGCTTCTAAATTTTGATGTATTTATATTGATAAAAGGCAATCAAGCCTGAGGAATTGTCATGTGAGAAAAAGGGTACTTAATTGAGGAAGTTGAGAATGGAATATCTTAAGGTAAGATTCTGCCTGTAACTGAATTGGGGAAATCAGATCTCAAGATGCAGAAAATATTAAGGAGAAGGTGTTGGCACCACAGAAGTTCAGAATTGAACTGGTGTAGTAAAATAATAGAATACATTTTTAAGTCAGAGGACCTATCTCTGCTACCATAAGCTTGTGTAAGTCACGTGTCTTCTCTGGGCTTCATCTTCCTCATTTGTAACATGAGGAGATTATACTAGTTAATTTTTTGCCTCTAAGACCTATTACTTTATGATCTAATTCCAAAGTGAGAGAATTAGGAGAAATGTCAGGTGTAGTTGTAAGCTATATGGACATGAACCCTTATTATCATTATTATTAACAGGATATAATAGGAAGATGTGAATCAATGGTAAGGGAGACAGATAATCTGGACTGTTAATCACTAAACAATATAGTTTATGTAGACCTTTAAAGAATTAAATTTAAAAAACCTTGAACTAGCAGAGTGGGAAAGTGACCCTCCCCCACTCCCCCAAGCACGATAGGGGGATAATTTCAATGTTCAAAGACAGTAGGAAGAGAAATTTTGTTTTGGAAGAGTCCTGTTTTAGAAATAAGTGGGGAGCAAGACAAGTTACTGTTAGAAGAGATCTAAAATTTGGTCATTCCACTGTCACAGAAGTAGTACTTATAAAGCCCAGTTTTCTTAGGAAACAAATCTTACTCTTTTTGAGAATTTAGACACAATACTTGTCCAACTCCAGACCTATGGGGTACCTCTCCATTCCATCCTGATTTCTTTGAATACATAGGTCTAGAATTTTTTTAGGCCTGATGACTTGAACATGTTGAGGAAACCTAAATGCTAGCTTAGCATCTCATGTGGGGCTTGATTCCTTTTCTAAAGGGTTTGGTGGACTGGAAGGAAGATGTAGAGGTCATGAAGAGAAAGGTTCAGAATTAGTGAAGGGATGGGCAAATTGGAAGAATAGGAGATTCTGATCAAAGGGCAGACTCATTAGTTCAGGGAGAAATTGTATGGATGAATAACATCAATCAGAATATTAGAAATATTATCTATACAAATGATGGAGATCTTCAGGAGATTATTAGAGATTTTGTAGAGGAGATTTATGTTTAGTCTGTCAACTATCTGACCTACTTATTTTGATTCTGATTTTTTTAATGGCAGAGTTTGGGTTAGAGAAGAATATTATCTCTATACCTGAGTCCTTGAGGAAGTTTAGACAGTGTCTTGAGGATTTACTGTCACAAGTATCTAGACAAATTATAAATTTGGTTTTGGTTTAATATAGTCTTTCTTTGACTATGGATCAAGTCCCTAACGTAATATATCTTTACATGAAAAAACAAACACAGCCGGAGTGGGACAGGGTAGAACATTTAAGTTTGATAGGAGTCCAACTTGGGGAGAAAGTACAGGTTGGATTTGGACTGATGGGGTTTTTGCTTTTGTTGCCATACATGAGCAGATTGCTTTGTATTGATGATTCTTTTGGTGAAACCCTTGCTCCATTGTTGTTCCTAGGGGTCTAATCATTCCATGTGAAAGCTTGAAGAAATAATAGATATCTTTTAGCCCAATTTAAATTTTAACAGAAGACGCAACTGAGGCACAGATAAGGCAGTTGACATTCTTTACAGCATTCTGGTAAAGTTACAGGACCTAACTGAATTCAGGTTGTGCCCTTTCAACTGCCAGACTTGTGCTATGGTTACATAATGAGAAAAACCTTAGGCAAAAAAAGGCAATAGATTGTCTTTATACTTAGAACAGTAGCTAGAGAACAGGTGACTTCCTATATAGTCAGATGAGGGTAGGTGAAAAGAGGACACTATCAAGACAAAGGATATTAATTAGATCATATTGAGAGGTGGGTGACCAAATGACTTGTGCCAAGACATTACAATCTTTGTTTTAAATAATAAAATTATTTTAATCAAAGCTAAGCCTAGCAATATACCACGTGTGTGGGATCTGGCTAAATACAAGAGAAGGAGTAGGAAAGGACCCCAAACTTACAATGCAAGTACTTTTCTCTGAGATCACTTTAGTCTCCTTCCTTAGGATCTAAGTAATACTATTATTATAGGTATATTTCTCATAAACCCATTTATGTGCCTTCATAGGATGTAGTAGATTAGAAGCAAAAAAAATTAGAAGAAAGAAGGGGAATTGAAAGAGAGGGGTAAAGATTAAAGGGGAGAATGAAGGGTGCTTCTAGGAGTAGACATGCTATGGGCAATGATTAATGCCTGAAAATACCAAATGTAGGATGCCAGCAGACCATAACAGATAAGTGTACAAACTAAAGATGTAACGGTATAGGGATGTTTATTTTAAGGACAGAGATACCTAAAAAAGGGATTGAGAGAGATATCCAATGTATTGTAACATAGTAGGGACTGTAGATTCTCAACTAGAAGGAATCTCCCATATAATCTAGTTTCACCTGTGTCAGAACTTGAGACCCTTTACAATATCCTTTAGAGGTGTCTATCCATCTACTACTACCTTGAAGATATCTTGTTTTATGGAAATCATTGCTTCCTGGGGGCAGCACATTCCATTTTTGGTCAGGTCTATCTGTATCCCTCTTAACTTGTATCCTTTGCTTCTAGTTATGCCTCTTGAGGCCAAACAGAATAAATCTAATATTCCTTTTCACAGGACAGCTACTTATCTCTTTCTGAATCTCCCCAGTTCATCCAGCTGATCCTCATGTAGTACACTTTCTAGTTCCTGTAGCATCCTTGTACATGATATGGATGCATGTCAGTTTCTCAATATCACTTCTGAAATATAGTACCTATAAATGTTCAGATGTCCTAAAAGAGGGTCTGAGCAGAGCAGACTTATGTTCCGAATAGTACCTCCCTCCTTCTGAACCCTTCTTTAATGGATCTGAGGTATCAACCAATCAGGGTGGGTATTACCTCTACCAGAATTGATCCCATTTTCCATAGTCTAGTTTGTTGAGTCTTTTCATAAAGATTGTTTTCCTGTCATATCTGTCCTTAATGTCATTTACAACATCTGCAAATCCTTAGTAATTTTGCCACCTCCTTATATACACCAATGGTTTTTCAGAGAAACAGCAGGGTATAGGAGCTATAAAGCTGCCCTGGGAGTCTGGGCCTGTGCTAAAATCCCCTCCTGTCCCTTAGTAATTATATAATCCTGGACAAATCACTTCTGAATCTCTTTATTCATCTGCAAAATGGGATAATGAATTTGTAGACTCCACCTCATGGTAGTTGTTAGACTTGGTTCCAGGTATTGGTTCCAAGGCAGAAGAGTATTTTAAGGGATAGACAATTGGGGTTAATTGACCTGTCCAGGGTCACAGAAGTACCTGAGGTCATATTTTAACTCAGAACCACTCATCTTTAGATCTGATTCTATCTACTTAGATACCTAGCTCTCCCATACTGTTTAGAATCCAGTTTAGCTTGCTCTCTTCCAATTCCATTCTGTTTATCTTTGGAGCCTTTCAAGATATACGCACTGATGGACTAACTTACAAAGATGAATAGCCATGTGGATGTCATGATCTAGGCAATATGCACAAGTTTGATTTTTCCTGTGTATATTATTTAGCCTTTTTTTCTTTTTGGTAGTAGTTCCCTATCACATTGAAGAAGCTTCATTAGGATTTCCAAACTTGATGCAATCTGTATAGTATCATCTATAGACAGAAACCTAGAGAATCCACTTCGATTCTGACTTTGTCTAGGGAATCTTCTGTGATACTGAGTACTATCTCTTATTTTTATTTTGTGTTAATAATCAGAAATCATAGAAGTTATTTTTCTAGTTGACTTTGCTGAGTAGTGTTCAGTCATTTTAATATATTCAGTTCTGCTGTAACAACATATATTCCTAAAAAAAAATTACTGTAATATGCTAAATCATACAATAAACCAGGCTTGTGGGAAAATGGGGGAACAACATTCAAAAACTTCATTGGTGACATATTAAGAAAAGAAAAAGATGGAAACCTAATCAAAATGATAGGACAGTGTTATACATATTAAATGAGTAAGAAGTAATATAAATATTATAGAAATTGTAGTGATTTGTGAAGTCTTGGGCTTGGCTGAGTTTCCCTGAGCTGAGAGAGAGCAGCATAATCTCCTCTACCCACAGCCTCTATTGCACCAGAAGATACACTATAAATATGGCACTTTGTCATGAAAAAAGATCTTTTTGTTTGGAACTAAGCTTTTGAAGGGTTGTAGTTTGAGTTATGAACTGTACAGTATAATGTGTTCTCACTGTACTTATGTAAGTAAACTCATAACTTAAGTTCTCAAATTTTTTCCTAATATATCAATCAGCTCAGATCAAATTTGCATCTTCAAAACAAGCATTATTGCAGAACTGACTATATGCAAAGGTGTTAGCAAAGAACCTTTTAGATCTGTTTGTAATCATTAAGCAGTAATCTGTTCCAAAAGCAGTTGTGTATAAAGATGTGGTCTGTTGTAAATAATTATCTGTGAAACTTAATTGTATCTGTTTCATGTTTTCATCAAGAGTCTTTAATATAGGAATATTGATGCAGTGAGCAAGTGGTTTAGAGCTTTTGTATATCTTTCTGTCCCAAAATTCCTCCAAATCCCAACTTCTTTTTTCTTTTTGAAACTTTCCTATTTAGTATTTTGAAAATTAATCCCTGCCTTCCTTTCAGTTTATATAGCAACATATATTTCTTCTCTTTTTGTTTGGTTAGATCCAGCTGCTGTTCATAATTTCATCTTCTAAAGTGACATCTTTTCTGTCATGTAAAACATTGAGTATTAACTGTGATGACTTTGTTGCTTATGTTGTGACTAATGATAAGAATAGATCACTAGAAATACTGGCAAATTCTTTTTCCCCACATTATGTCTATTTTTCTATCTAGTTTCATTTTGTAAATGCTATAACTGATTTTGTTGAATCAGGTCTTCTAAATTTTGTTTTCCTTCTACTGTTTGTTGCTGAGCTTTTTTTTTTCCTTTGAAAGAAACCTGTTCACAGTCTTCAAGATTTTACACTATACTTGTATCAACATTGCTTAAGATTATGGTACAATTTTAGGATCATTCAATAAGCTCTCCAATCTAAAATTTACAGATCTTTTTTTCACATGGATTGTTGCCTCACTTCAAAACACCTTGTTTTGCAGTTGAATTGACCTTTTTAACTCTTAAAAAATTACACTTACATCCTTGTTAAAACTTAATAGGTGGGGGCAGCTGGGTAGTTCAGTGGATTGAGAGCCAGGCCTGGAGATGGAAGGTCCTAGGTTCAAATCTGGCCTCAGACACTTCCCAGCTGTGTGACCCTGGGCAAGTCACTTGACCCCCATTGCCTTAAAAAAAAACCAAAACTTAATAGGTTTATCCACAAAATTTGATTTTTCCCACAAAATCACCTAGAAAAGACTTAATACTCTTCTTGTTAATAGCATGGAAAAATGTGAACTAAATAATAGTACATTTTAGGTGGATTTGAAACTGGTTGAGTCTTTGGATTAAAGCAGTTCTTAATGGTTCAATATCATCTTGAATGGATATCTCTCGTACAGTGGATAAAGGCATAAATGACAAGCCCATGGAGTTTTCTAATGGCACTGTTGCAAACACATTGAGTGGAAGAACTTATATCAGCATTGGTGAATGTTTTTGAGATCACATGCCCAAACTGCACTTTCTGGCTGCCTGTGACACCTCCCCCTCCCCCCTCCCCCCCATTACCCCAGACAGCAGAGGGAGGGAAGTACTTGCAATGGGAAGCGGGACAGAGGGGCATGCAACCTTGGGTGCTATGGAGAAGCCCCCTCCATGCTGCCTCAGCTTCACCAACATGGCTTTAGATCTATACACAATGACAGACCAAATCACTGACCCAAATTTAGTAAGATCAAATTCAGTATAAATAAAGGCAAATTCTTCTAGGTATTTAAAGAAAACAGTTTTCTAAGAGGAGACTCATGTATGGCAGGTTATTTGAATGAAACTTTAGCAGGGAGGTGATAATGGATTGTAGATTCAGTGTTATAATACCAATATATTTTTACTTAGTTGATTAGTTTAATAACAATCTGGCCTGGTCAAACCATCATCTATAGTATTCTGTTCAGTTCTGAGTTCTGTGTTTACGAGATGACATTGAAAGGTTGGAAAACATCCAGAGGAAGGCAATCAGAATGGTAAATGTCTCTTCATGTCATACATTTAGAGCTGATAAGCCTTGGAAATGATTTTCAATCTCATTTTATAGATGAGGAAACTGAGGCCTAGAGAGATTAGGTGGCTATTTTAGAGTCACAAAAGTAGTATAAGTAGAATGACTGGAATTCAAGCCCAGGTCCCAGATTCTACCATATTATATTATACCAGTATAATCTATGAGCATTAATTGCTTGACATAGTTAAAATAGATTAGAAAAGTGGAAAGTACAAAACTCTGTCATTGCCTGTATGATTTATGGGCATCAAGATCATTTAATTTGTCTCCATTTTAGAGTATTAACATTATAACTTTAATATCATATGTAAAAGTTAAAAGATCACAAATTGTCATACTTAGATATGCACAGTTTGAATACAAATCTTTTTTTGTATTGATGGGAAAAGGTATTGCATGTGAGAAGACAAGTAAATTCTTGTGATAGTTTGGGTGAAATGGTAGTTGTGAGAATTATAAGCTTTAAGACTGGGGTCAAACTCAAATAGAACTGGCTGCTGACCCCTGCATAAGGACCCCTGAAAGGACACTGACTCAGAGAACCACATATTAATATTATCATTGTTTTGTTCTGTATTTTTTATTTTGTTACATTACATTTTAATCTAGCGTGGGCCTCTTTAGGAATATTGTAGGCTTTGTGTTTCACATCTGGTATAAGAAATATTAGGTAAATGTTAGGGGATAGAGGAAGGAGTGATTATGAGTTTAGTTTTAGTTTGAGATTCAAGTTGAGCCTGATCAGATGTCTGTTTGTATTTATTAAATTCAGTTGGAAATGGGAATCTGGCACTAAGGGAATACATTAGGGCTGGAGATATAGCATTAAAGAGCCATAGTTAGGGAAAGAATAGATGAAACCATGAGAATGACCTTAAAATTGAAAAACTTTAAAGAGTCAAGAGACTTTAGGGGTCATTTTACTCTGTGCCAATCTGAAGCTTGAATTCTGTCTATACTTGTCAGATGGCCTGACAAATGGCCATCTAGCCTCACTTCCTTATATTGCACCCTCTACACTATTTTGTAATACCTAGGCTTATTTTAGACTCCTTCCAGGAAGGTTTGGTCATCAAAAGTTTCAGAGAATAGAAAAAATATAATCTGTACATTATAAGCAATTGATAAATGTTTGTCCAAGTTAGTCAATCATTTGAAGATATCTCATGCATTGAGGCTAAAGGTATGTTATACTTTTTTTTTTTTTAATTTTTAATTTGTTTTAGGAAATCTTGGTTCATTTAATTAGTTTGCCTACTTTGACAGTTTTTAATGGACTATTTGAGTTGCGTGAATTTACTATAACATGAGTTTCCATCTTTTCCATGATACTATTCCCACTGTAGAAATTGTCAAAATGTTATGCCTATGGTAGTAATTTTAGATACACATACAAATTATGTTCCAGTGCCCCATAAAATATAACTGGCATTTGGAGTTGTGAAAGAGCAATGGCTTTTGTTTGAGGAGACCTATATATTGGCCTCTATATATTGGGCTCATCTCAGAAGTATTTCTGACTAAAATTCTGACTATGTTTTTCCATTAGTGACTTGCAGCTAACTTTGAAATCTTTTAGCAAGTGTTGGTCTTTGGATAATATAAATATACATGTGATCCTCTAACCATAATTTTAGCTATTTTTTTAGATTATCTATTTCTTCAAACCTTCTGTAGAAGATGCTAATAAGTCACATTTAAATCTGCAACATACTTATTTTAGATACTTAGTAGATTTTTTCTGTTTTTTTTTTTATTATTTTTATAGCTCAAGAGTTAGATAGATGATCATCTACCAAGAATATTCCAGTCTTCAGTCTAGCTGATCTTATTCTAGTTATAAACATCTCAAAGTTGACTTTTTATGCTATTTCTTGATCATCTTGATGTTATCTTCAATATTTTTATAGGCATCATGAGTTATTAAAGTACCATTTGGGTCAGTTACAGTTTTGATTCCTTTGGAATATATCTCATAATAATGGAAAGATACTTTAGATGCATCTTATTAATTTCATTTTCAGTTGAGCAGCTTGAAGTCTAATGTAGTTAGTTTGTATCAGAGAGGATATAATGCTTTTAGAGAGAGGCTTTTGTAGCAGCAGTTGTCTTGAAAGTAATGAAAGCACAATATAGTTGTCCAAATGATAACTCATAGTCTGTACTTACACATGTAATGAATGTGTATGCATATATTTATAATACATTCCTTTGAACTTCCTTGCTTTGGATATATTTTGCTTACATCTACCATGTTTGTTTTCATTGCCCTTTTTGTGATACTTATTTTCAGTTCTTAAGAGTTTTATGTTTGATGCCTCATGACTCAACCACACTACTAGAATATTGTTATTAAAAATAAGGTTAAATTTAACTTAGAGAAGTTTAAGAAGTTTAAAGGATCTTTGTCATTTGCTAAAGGCATTTCAGGTACTTTCTTCTTGCTGTTAAATTCTGTTAAACTCATCCATTTTACAGTGTCATATATATATATGACACTGTATGATGAATATATATATATATTCATATATATTCATATATATATTCATTCATTAGAGAAGAGCAGTAGGTTGCCTATCTAATTGCATGCCATATTCTAATAAACAGATGAACTTCATCCACTTGGCTTTTACCATTTGAATAGTCAGACTAACTTTTTTGGTGGTTACAGATTATTTCTAGGAGAAAGTACTTTTTCAGTATTTGATACAAATGGAGCAATGGCAGTTGCAGACTGTATCAGTAAGACCTGATTGTTAACAAGGAATCTCTTTTTTATATGGACTTTGCTCCCAACACAGCTTTTGGCACTTGGTTTTATGCTTTGCCTGATGTTTGTGGTCTGAAGCTTGTTGAACCTTATTATTTCTTTTCTATCTTTCAAGGAATCTTAAACAAAAATTTTGATGTATGAAAGGGAGACATTGTTGGAAGTGAGCCTTTAGGCATTGTTTTTCTCTGTTGAGTCAGATGCTTTTTCATTATCTGTAAATAGTAAACAATGGCATCTTGAATTCTCTACATCTTTCAGGAAATTGCATGATGGAATTAATTTTGGTATACTATGCAATATCACTTATGAAAGCCTTCCTGTTACTTAATGATATCTTGATACATATGTAGGAGATGATTCTCATAAAAAATTTTGTAGGATGGAAAAGTAGGTATACAGGTCATTGGTTGTTCATAATCTCTCAGTAGTCTTTTTTTTTTTGGCAAAGTTGTAGATTTATGTCACATCTTTGGAATCTTCTCTTCTTTCATATACCTCTTAAGTCAGTTCCTCAAAACCCTCACATTTAATGTTGCCTCTAGCATGGATCTCCTCTTACTACACTTGATCTAATATGGATACTATTTCATATTTGTTGTACTATTTTGGTTTCCTCTATAAACACATCTGTGATTGTGATTTTTTAATCCATATAAGGTGACTGCAGTCTTTAATGGTGAAGACTTGTATAAAAATCTTTGCAGATCTCTTCAATTTTTTCTTCATTATCCCTTTTCATCTGCATAAACGTTTGGGATCACCTTTCATGGGTCTTTTGCCAAGCTTGGATTAAATTAGTTTTGCTTCTGTCGCTTCTCTGCTTCTTGAGGGAATATTGCTCATAATCTTTTATCCTCTTCCTTAAGATTTTATATGAGCTTAAATTAGTATTGCCTGTAGATGCTATTGCTACTTGGCAAACAAGTCAAGCATTTGCTGACTGATGTGCTTCTTAGATTTGTTTGGTCTCCTTGTTAAGGAAATTGATTTACAATAGTTGCAATTCTTTAAGATGATTATAATTGGTGTTGATGTTATTTCTGCTGTGAATTACCAATTTTTTATTATGAGTAACAAATCAATCAGGATTGAGTTTCACTTACATGTTACGTCATCTCATTATTTTTTCATCTAACTTTATGCTAATTATGATATTTGCCAAAATTCGGTGTTCTATTTAAATCAGTCAGAGATGACACATCAGTAATAAGACTCTTCCTGTCAAAATATAATCACTTTCATTTTCTATTATGTTAATTAGAGCCTATCATATCTAGTATCCACTGATGGTTTTTTGAAAAAAAGTATTCATGATATAAATGTATGAATCTTCCACAATCAAATCATTGGCTTCTCTAATTCCTTACTTCTGACCTATACTTTCTGCTATATTTTTTGCCATCATCATCATCTGATTTCACAAAGTGTATGTTGATTTAATTTAGAAGATCTTATATTATAACTTAGAGGATATTCATAGAATTTCCTGCTTCTGAGATTTTTCTCTTCTGCATTTGATGTTGGTACATAAGCTACAGTTATTTTCTTGAAGATCTTTTTGCAAATATGTCTCATGAGCAATTCAGTATAAGATAATTATTTGCTACTACTGCTTTATGTTAATTCAGTGGTAATTAGAGAAGGATTTTGTATTTACATTATTAAAAGCTAAATTAAGATTTAGATAGTCTAAAAACTTTTTCAATACATGTGGCCCACTTTTCAATTGCCAATGTTATTGCCAAAACAGAAAGGAGCCACACAAGACTGAAGGCTATTGGTTTTTTCCCCCCTTTGAATTTTTCATAATTTAGTAGGTTGCCATATGTTCAGCTTATTTGTGATGAGCTTCTCCATAATTGTGTAGGCTTGTCCTCAGAAATAGACCCACCAGGTTACTGGAACTATACTTTTATTTACCCCATTTTATAGATGAGGAAATTGAGACTTTAAGATTTTAAATGACTTGCTTAGGGTTACATGGCTTGTCCTTGTCAGAATTATTTCCTGCTTTCCAAGGGCATTGCTTTTTCTACTTTGTATCATCATTTGTAATTTTACTCTTTGGTGAAATGATTAACAAGTGAATAGTGGAAGGAAGAGAGGAAGGATAAATCATCAATTCTATATTAATCTGTTGGCTTTTCAGTAGAGAATAATAATGCCAGTTGTATAGTCTAGGTGTGATTTCAGTGTGCTTTGTTAGGGGAGATTTGCTTTGTTTTATTTATATCTTAGACTTTACCAATTTTGTATTTACTGTAACAGGATTCACTATAGCTATTCCATAGCTCTGAAAATCATTACACAATGGATCTTAGAAGAGTAGAGTGAGCTGAAAGGACTTTATAGTCTTTTTGGTTCAACCTCCCTCATTTTATGGACAAGAAAACATGAGGCTCAAAGAAAGTAAATGACTTGTCCACAAAGAAGCACATGAATATTGGAGTCCTGGAATTCCTATCTACTTATCCATCCTTCACTCAACCTATAAGATCTCAAGCTGGAAATAGATAGCTTTACCTGTCTATCAACTAAATTAAAGGACTGCATTTTTAAGCCTTTTTTTAATCCACAAGGAAACTATGTCTTAGTTTTACAGAATATTCCTTTTAGGAAAGCAATAGTGGATTTGACTTAAACAGACATTAACTCCCTACTTTGTGCAGAATTCTGGTAAGATTAGAGGGAGAAACAAAGATTAGATTAGACATATTGCTTTCATAGATCTAATAGTCTTTTAATGGAATACCTATTAGAGAAATAACTTATATTCCTCAATCTTTTTTTAGTGCTTATTTTGTGCTAATGGTAAAAAACCAAAATTAAACAATTTCTGCTCTAAAGAAGCTCATATTCTATTGCAGAATACAATACATTAAGACAAAAATACAAGTATACGAAGTAATTAGAAAGGTGTGTTAAGAACAGCAAAGTCCAGGAAAGATTTCATGTAGTAGGGAACTTAGAAAGAAGTTTTAAGTTCTGAAAAGTAAAGGTGCTAAGGAAGAGTACATCTGTTGAGAGCCATGAAATGACATGTTTAGGGCATAGTTGTATGAAGGGAAGTAATATGAAAGAAGTTTGGGAAGATAGTATGAAAAGATTATGAAGGCCTTTAAATGCCAGACTGGGAATTTTATATTTTCTCTTAAAAGAAATTTGGAACTATTGAAATTTTATTTTAGTAGGGAAATTATATGTCTAGATATATCTCTATTTTAGAAGTATCCATTTGATTTCTTTATAAAGAATAGTTTGGAGAGGGAAGAGAGTTTACTAAAAGCAGGCATACCTATTTGGAAGCTATTAAAATAGTCTACTTGAGAGATGTTAATATAAAATAATGCTTAAGCATTTCATTACTGACTGGGGGGAAGTGATGACATTTGAACTTATCTTTAAAACAACATTTCCCATTCTCAACTCTTATTCAATTGGATTAAAAATTGAATTGTCAACCAAGCCAATCAATAAAAATTTATTGAACGCCCTTTACAAAATATATTCTGGAGTTCTTCCTCTGGCTTTTATTTACATTTATGTGAGCTTTCTGGACCTTTGGCTATGTGGCATTTTGTGAACAACATAACTATCTGACTTACAGTTGATTTTATGAGAGATCAACCAAGAAGTGACAATTTAAGATATTTTGGATGCCAGTCTACTGGTTTACAAGCTACCACAAGAGAGTAATCACCCTCTGTCAGTCATTACAGTTAGAAGGAGACTTAACAATAGATTATATTTAATAGGAAAACTGGGACAAACTTCAATATTTTATATTACCTAAACTTTTCATTGTAAGATTACTGAAAACATTTTTTAAAATCTGCATGTATCTTGAAAGTATAATTCCAGTATGTTAGACAGAAATCAGACTGCATCCTGTGCTCAATGGGATAATTGTTATTGGCTTTACTATAGTTATTATAGTGATACATTTTAAAAGAAAAAAAAATGCCAGACATTGTGCTAAGCATTGAGGATACCAAAGAAAGGTAAAAGACAGTTCCTTCTAAGTCTCCATTTTGCAGAAGAATAAAATGAATTTCATCAATTTGAATGATCTACTCTTCTCATAGGCTAGACAGCAACATGCAAACAACTATATTCAAACAAGATACATACAGGATAAAATGGAAATAATAATAGGAAAGGTACTAGAATTAATGAACATCAGAAAAGGCTTCCCCTAGTGATGGCAGTGATGGAGTGCTGCCCCCCCCCCCAGACTGAGTGCTCTACCCACCACCACCCCCTCCAGACCACATGCCATGCCCCTCCACCCCCTTTCCCCAACACAGGGGAGGGAGGAAGTGCTTCCATTGTGCTGCTGGGCAGAGGGGTGGATCATGTGAGAAATATCCTCAGCATAGGTGAAGAGGGGAAAGGAAGTGGCCCAAGTGCTCTATTCCCCTCCAGCTCTGCCACCTGTGAGCTGCCTGCCCACCTTACCCCCTGTGTGCTCCCATTGGACTGCTGGGCAAAAGGGTGGGAGATGTGAAAAAAATGTCATCAGGCATGAGGGAGAGGGAGAAGCTCTGCCCAAGTCCCTCTGTCTTTCTAGTAACAAATGGGGGGTGGGGGTGATCAAGTGCTACAGAGAGTGTTCTGTGTGCCATCTTTGGCATCCATGCCATAGGTTTGCCATCACTGGTCTAGAAGATAGATTCTTAGCTGGGCTTAAAGGAAATTAAATGGGTAGGAAATGAGGGATAACATTCTGTTCCTGAGGGACAGTCAGAAAATACCTGAAATTGGGAAATGGAGAGTCTTGTTTGAGGAATATCAACAGGTCAGTGCTTCTGAATTGTGGAGTACTTGGGCTAAGGGAAGAACATAAGATGTAAGAAGACTGAAAGGGGCAGGTTATAAAGGGCTCTGAATGCCATACTGAAGACTAGTTTCAGCACAATGACTTTCTGGATCTAGAATTGAAGACTGGCCCCTGGGGTTGAAAATGAAAAAAAAAATGCAGGTAGAAGGTGGAGCAGAGAAGAAAAGTAAGAAGCAGGCGTTGGTAGAAAAAACATTGAATGGGTAGCTAGGTGGCACAATGGATAAAGTGGCAGGCCTGGAATCTGGAGCTGCACTGAAATCTGTGCTGAAATGTCAGATTAAGTTTGACTCAACAGGGAGTTTGACCAGATTGTCTCAAGTTTAGATCTAATAAGTATATTTTTAAAGTTTGTAGGCCTTAGGAATTCAATTCAAAGCTTTGGAGATTAAAAATTTTGCAGATTGCTATAAATTTGCCAAAGAATGACTGGAAAAGCCTTAGTTTAAAGAATGAATAGTGTTTTAACAGGGAAAGATGGATATTCTAGATATAGAAAATAGAATGAGCAAAAGTGTAAAGGCAGGAAAAGACAAGGAAATTTGTTTTAGAATGTATATGTAGAAATATTGTGAAATTGAGCTAGAGTGGTTAGGTAATGCAAACTGGTTAGAGAACTTGGAATGCTAAGCTAAAAAGTTTTTTTCTATATTTTATATGAAGTGAAAAGAGCTCTGTATAGAGACAGAAGACCTGGGTTTTAAATCAATTCATATGACCTTGAACTGATCGCTTCACTTCAGTGAACATTAGTTTATTCATCTGTAAAATGAAGATAATAATACTTATATACTGTTGAAAAAAGTATTTTGTAAACAGCCAAACACTATAGAAATGTTATTAAGTTGATATGCTAACATTTAATAAGAACTCAAAAAAATTTTTGCATATTCAAGAAATATTTTTCATTGATTAAAAGTTATCACTTAGATTTGTCACAGTTTCTGACTCTGAATGACCTTGATGGAAATGAAATGACCAAGTATTTTGTTTACATCACCAGATTAGAAAATGGCTGTGGACATACATTACAAAATCCCTTATGGTCATGAACTTTAACTAGCCTATATATTAGCTTGTATTACCATTTGACTTTATTGCAACAACAAAATTAATAAGATGGTCTGACGAGAATAACAGCATATTATGGAAATGAGTTTATTTGTCAGGAAGCTATAGCTTCTAGTTCAGATTTTATATTGCTTGGCTCTCTTTGTGCAAGAAGTATCATTTTGTTTTGGCCATTAAAACAGTCAAAAGAGGACCCTAGCAACACATTTTTATTGGTAGACTAATTAATAAGAAGACTCATTTCTAGCTGCTTCATTTGGTTTATACTGAATTCTTTTAAACAATTTGATTACTATTTTTCTGTCTCCCAACTCCAAAGTTAATGTAAACTCGTAAAAAACATTAGGAGACTCTCATGTGTATTGTACTTGCCATAAGAAGTAAAGCTGGGATCTTAAAGGATAGGCAGGTGAAACCCAAATTCTGACAGGTCCTTCTGAGCTGAAGCAGCTTTTGTTATATGCCTAGCAATGGATCTTGTACCTATCCTCCTGGCAAAATGCAGAGAGGCTAGTGAGTCTGGCAGCAGTGGCCAGGCTGGTTATCAGATTGATTGGCCGTGGTGGGATGGGGGGGGGGGGAGAGGAGCAGGCTAGCATTTTATGAAGGAATTAATCTAATAAACTGAGTTGGGGGTTGTTCTATGGTAAAGGACATACGGTAATGAAATAGATTATAAAATTGTATATATTAGCTCTGGAAGCTGGAAGGTGTAGGGAGATCATTTTATTCTACCCTTCAGTTTACATATAACAGTGACAGAAAAGGAATATGATTTACTGTATATACAAGGTAGAAGTGCTTAAAGTAAAATTTGAAGACTTGGGGTTGTATTTGAAACATGTACTGTGAGTTGTTGGAGGAAATAAAAAGATAAATGAGCTACTATCCTTATTCTTGACTAATTTAATTATTCAACTTGAAACTGCTCTGTCCAAAATTACTAGCGATCTCTTAGTTGCTATATCTCATTTTCTCAGTTTTCAGCATTCTAGAACCTTAGCCTTTGAATTACTTTTATTTTTAGCCTTCCTTTGTATCCCCCGTGCCTGGAACATTTGCTATTATTTGCTGTTCAATCATTTTTCAGTCATGTCTGACTCTAACTCCATTTGAGGTTTTCTTGGCAAAGATACTGAAGTAATTTACTATTTCCTCCTCCTGATGTACAGATGAGGAAACAAAGGCAAACTGGACTAAGCGACTTTTGCCCAGGGTCCCATAGCTAACAAATACATTCTATCTACTGTACCACCTGCCTGCCTTCAGTCTTTGATCACCCCCTTTTCATTGATATTATCTCTTTTTTTTCACTGTACATATATCTTTATTCTGCTTTAGTCTTTTCTACTTTAAATCATTTCATATTGTCATTTTTTTCATAATGTACTTTTTAAAGGGAACCCTAAATTTTCTGAACATAAATGACTTCAGTCTACAGTTTTTAAAAAGTACCTTGAAGGGGATATTTTCTTTGATGTAAAGCTATTTTTCATATAAAAATTTTCCCTACTGAAATCATTAACATACAATGGTTTTCTATTAAAACAATCTGTATATTAAACAAAACTCTGATTAAGATGTGCACAGCTATTTGCTGAATCTGGAACTTAGAAAAGCCAGCCTTTTCCTTGTTTTATCTTCTTTGTTCTTACCCAAGGATTATACTCATCTTTCTGAAATTCACAAAAGTTCATGTATTTTGGAGCAGAATGCTATGAGAGCTGTAATGAAAATGTCGTCATCTTATTCAATAACTTAAACCGCTGTAAACAGTCAAGAATTTTTTCAAGAATTAACTGAATAGCTCTAATCAAATGAGTTCTTGAACTTCCAGAGTACAATTTAAAGTGGCACTCATCTAGTGCAAAACATCTCAAACAGTAACATTCCTAATTTATTAGAATGAACTTTGTTGCATGAGTCCCAGAAATGTAGCTAAGGTAAAAATTAGACTGACTACATAGTTCCTGGATCTGTACTCACCCTGGGAATGAAATACTAATATTTGAAAACTAGTTCAGCTGTTTGTTTTTGTTCGTTTTTTTTTTTGTTTTTGTTTTTGACAGGTAAGATCTGAACTATGGTTATCCAATTCTGAATGGGTAGAGGCTTTTAACTCGTTCATGTCAGTGTAATTTCTGAATTGGTTAGGAATATTACAAAAGTTGTATTAGCTTTTTTAGTAGTCCAAAAGGAATGTAATATTCTACTGCCAAATCAGAACAAATCCACTGAGCAAGCTCTCCGTTCAACTTTGCCTTTAGTGTTTTCCTGGGGATTTTTCTGTGCTGTCGTGGTGCCTCTGTTGCACATTGGTGACAATTGTCCCACCTTTGTGAAAGCTGGCACATAATTGACTTCCAGCATAGCCAGATAATTTGTGTGTGTCTGGATATTATATCTGACTTCTTCAGAAATCTTCTTAAAAATCTTCAGTTTCACCGGAGGTTCACTCTTCACTACTCTGGCAAAAGGAACCATCCATTCTACACATTCTGAAATATTGTCCCAGTTTAAACCTGACTCTTTATTAACAACTTCAATGGAAATAAAATGACATAAAGCTGCTGCCAATGTTCTATACTGGAATTCTAATGAGTCAGTAGAGAGAATACACAGATCTAGGAGCTGGGCTATTTGAGCAAACTTTTCCTGGGAATACTGAGGTAGAAGTACTTTAGGAACATCTTTTAGAGCATCGATTTGGAGAAAGACATTCAACCAGGCAATAATTGTTACTGGACAGAGCTCCCACTTTAAAGCCTTTAATATAATGAGTTCAATCCCTAGGATATCATCTTCACTGAAAGCACCATCAGTAACATAAGCAAATTCTTATAATTTAGGAGCATAGATTTCCCCAAGTTTTGCAGCAATGAATAATGAAGTAATACCAATAAGCTGAAGCATATTTTTGTTTATATCCTTTTGTGTCAACATAAATCTACCAAAAAAATCTTGAGTAAGATAAAATGTTTCCCTGTGTAGTATGTACACTTCCCATACCTCTAAAAGCCAGTCTAGAAGTATTGATCCCCTCTGTGGTTCTAAGTCAGAATGTAGCATTTCAAAATGTTTATCATGAACATATTTGGTCTCCTTTTTTAACATATTAAACCAGACATCCTTAGAATATCCTTAGGTCAGGCAGAGGTGAAGAATTTATGAAAAGGTTTTTAAACCTGTAGTTAGTAAACATGGAAAAGTCACTGGTGACAGTTTCTTTGTGTGGGGTTTCAATAATAATGCAAGGAGTGATACCCCCAGATAACATAGGTGGCCAACAATTCCCAATTTCATATTGCTGTCTCTTGGCTCCAGTCTCCTCTTTTCTTTCCTTTACATCCCGAGTCTTTTTCCTTTTTTTTTTTGGCTTCAGGGAATTGAGTTTCCTGAGGAGAATCTATTTGACTAGTTCGGGGCTGCTGTTTAACTTGCAAATATGGCTACTTCATTTTGACATTTTTTTCTTTGGATTCTTCAAAAGTTCAGCCCCTATGCAGATCTGCTCTCTCTCTCTCTCTCTCTCTCTCTCTCTCTCTCTCTCTCTCTCTCTCTCTCTCTCTCTCTCTCTCTCTCTCTCATATGGTACTGCTCTCTCCTAGTTCTCTTTTGTATTTGAAACTTTTTTGAATCTTCATCAGTATCATTCCATTAACAATGAATGTTGCCCAGCAGCCTGTCTTCTGTCTTCTCTTGTCTCTCTGTACTCTTGCTTAGTGATCTTATTAACTCCCATGGATTCCATTTTCATCTCTATAGTAAGCATTCTCAGATATATTTATCCATATGTAATTTATATATTTATATGTATATACTATATATTTATTGCATCCTTCCCTTCCACTTTTATATCACCAAATGATACCTATTCAAAGCCTGAAATTGAAAGTTCTAAGACAAATTAAATTGATTGTGTTCAAAATAGAACTCACTATCTTTTCCCCAAATCCTCACCTCTTCTGAACTTCCCTATTTCATTGAAGATACCACCATCCTCCTACTCACCCAGACATGGAACCATAGTGTCATCTTTGACTCCTCAATTGCATTTACCCTACATGTCCAATCATTTAATAAATCCTGTTATTTCGACCGTAAAATTTCTGATATAGGTCCCTTCTCTCTACTTAACACAGTCACCATAGTAATATAGGCTTTTATCATTGTGAATTTCAAAACTACTCCACCTTATTCAGACCATTCTTTAGAAGACCAGATTTTGCTATTTCCTGATCAATAACAATAAAGATACTTGAATAACAAAATCAGGTCTTGGAAACTACAATCTCCACCCTACGCAGGGTAACAAGATCAGGAAGGGCTGCAGCAAAACTAAAGATTTAATTATTTTGAGAATATGGCCTTCAACTGACATGTGCAAAAAAGGACAGACCTCTGGGCAGTCCTAGGTCAAGCTAGAGCCACCATTGGCACATATGAGATGCAGGAAGTGAGGTAGAGAACAGCCTCTGGAGTTCTCGTGACTTCCTGTGAGGAGGGCTAGAGGCAGTTGGAGGCTGGTGCTTGGAGTTGGAGGAGCCCGCGGACTGTTTTTCTCCTGGTCACGTGAGTGATAGGGACTGATATCTTCCCTTGCCTTGGCTATCCAGGGCCTTAAAGCCCGCTGTGGCTCAGAGTGGGTATTTAAAACCTTTTTCCTTCTCTCTCTCTCTCTCTCTCTCTCTCTCTCTCTCTCTCTCTCTCTCTCTCTCTCTCTCTCTCCCCCTCTAATACTTTCTTCCTCCTGTTTGTAATTAAAACACCATAAAAAAAAATTGGCAGCTGACTTGAGTGTTTCATTTAGGAATTACATAGCTGAATTCCTTGGCGACCTTAAATTAATATATATCAGTCTTTTAAAGTGATTTCAATATCACAGTGTAGCGACTACGAAAGTCGAACGAGTTTCCTCAATAAACTTCCTGAATTTTCTTGCCATATTATGATATTATCATATCATATTTGGATTATTGTAATAATCTACTAATTGGTCTCACTGCTTCAAGTTTCTCCCCATTCAAGGCCACATTTTCTGAGGGCAAGGGGGAACTGGCCTTGAAGGATGATTAGGATTTCAGTTCAAAGAGATATGTGAAAGAAAATAGTTAATATAAATAAATTTGTCAAGGGAGGCTGGTTCCCTGGAGAGCCTGGAATTCTAGGCTAATTAGTTTAGATGTTATATAGTAGATAATAGGGAACTTAGGGAAATTTATGGAAATAGAATGATCAGATCATTTTATTAGGGAAATGAATCTGACCATATTTTGTAAAATTAGATGTGAGATGAGAAACCAGTTAGATTATTCAAGTGAAAGGTGGTGAAGAGTTAGTAACTCTTATCAACACAGTGAACAACCACAATTCCAGAGGACGATGATGAAGTCTGCTGCCTATCTCCTGATAGAGAGGCAATAGGCTTGGGGTACTGAACAAAATCTATATTTGGGGGCTTAGCTGAAGTAGGAATTAATTTTTTTTCTTTTTTTCCTTTTTTATTGATGAACAAAAGAAAGAGGAAACTTTTTTTTGTTAATTGAAATAAGTTTTTTTTTTTTTTTAAAGAAAAGTAGTGATGGTATGCTAAAGAACTTACTGTCATTGTCTAGGCAATTCATCTAATACTGATGACAATCTCTGCTTTTATTTTCTTGAACTGCTAGTAAAATCTCTTGTTTTTAACTTTTACGTTTTTTTTTGTCTGGGCTCTTATTTTAGATTTTAAGGTCTTTGAACCAATGCTTTACACTTCTTTCTGTTTCTTCACTATTCTTAGCCAAGGATTTTGCAAATTAGAGTAATTGTACCTTTTTCTATAGTGTTTTTCTCACAAATCTGTGAGTTAAATGTATTCCAGTATTACTATCCTTGTTTTAGATAGCCAAAGTGAGGTTCTAGGGAGTTTAAATGGTTTGTCTCAAGTCACCAAACTATTAAATTGTAGAATCAGAATTCAGTTCCAGATATGTCATACAAGTTCATTCTGCTTCTTTAGTAATATGCATTCTACATGAGAATAACTAAAATCATTGGTTTACAAATGGCAGCTGCTGTTTCTACTTTTATAGCCCTCAATTAAAAGGATTTCAAATCATCAAATGGTAGAACTAGAAAGAAACCCATCTATTCTACTGCCCTCATTTTATTGATGAGAAAACTCAGACTCTTAGAAGTCTCATGACTTATCTAAGGTTGTATGGTTAATTAACAAGATGTTAGAGATGAGAAAAGATCTTTTTGACTTCCAGCCTAGCCTTTGAATTGATATTGCTTTTTTCTATACTTAGCCAAACAAGTTTTCCAAAAGTCATTCCATGGTTTCTGCTCCTGAAAATGCCCTGTTATTTTACTAGTTAATTGGTCAATTTATTTGAATTTTCTCATGAAAAGCATTCTTTTACAAAGCTAGATCCTACTCTTAAATTCTTTCACCTCTGCTTATTTTTAGCAACTTTGAACTCAAGTAACCAAGGTACAATTGCTTGTTTTCTCCTGGAGTCACCATAAGGATGGGCCCACGAAGGAAAACTGTGAAACCGTGTCTCCCAAATAAGGAAAGCCCTGAGGTGACAAAATCAGATGAAACAAAAGATTACATGAACCAACTCTCACATGAAGTACTCTGCCATATCTTTAGGTAAGAGATTCTGTTTTTTTCTATTTCTTTACCTTGGCTATATGTAAATGTGAACAGATTCCAAAGAGATTTTTAAAAACTTCCCCCAAAAGTCACATTGTCAATGTGTAGAATGTAGATTCATCATTAAAAATATATTTTTAAATCTTATAGTCTCATGAAGATTGTTGTTGATTCTCAAGATGTATTTATTGACATCAGTTAGTTAATGAACATTTATTAAGCACCTAATATGTTCTAGACAATTTGCTAAATCATGGAGATACAAAGAAATATAAAATATAGTTCCATCTTTAAGGAGCTCAAAATCTAATGGTGGAGGGGACAGCAAGATGGCTCAGTGGATAGAAAGCCAGGCCCTGAAGCAGAAGATTCTAGGTTCAAATCTGGCTTCATATACTTCCTAGCTGTGTAACCCTGGGCTAGTCCTTAAGCCCCATTGCCTAGCCCTCATTGCTCTTCTGCCTTGGAACCAATATACAGTATTGAATCTAAGGCTGAAGGTAAGGATTTGAGAAAAAAAATCTTAATAGGGGAGACATGTAAATTACTATGTATAAACCATTTGTATAAAAAATAAACTGAGAGAGAAGGTATGTCATTTTATGTATAATAAGAAGGATTAAGGAAGACTTCCTGAAGAAATGGGATTTTAGCTGGGATTTGAAAGAACCCAGAAGGTAAAAATGAGGACTAGGAGCATTTTAGGCATTAGAGATAGCCAGAGAAAATGACCAGAGTTAAGAAGGTTTCTTCTTAATGAGGTTTAAATTAAAACTTTAGAAACAGATTTATAACTTCCAATCAGAAACTATTTAATCTTTTTCTTGCCTGTGTTCTCAGTCACTATTTCTCTTTAAATATGATTCAATGACATACAAATCTTTCACACTTTAAACTTTATCTCTTCAAAGGGTTTTTGTGATTATAATAGTGGTGGTTTTACATAAAAGCATTTTAATAACAAAATTTGAAACTAATTTTAAAATCAATTTAACAAATATTTAATAAACATTTATTATGTCAAAAGTATTGTGCTAGTTACTAGGGATCCATAGATGGATTATGACAGTTGCCCTATTCTCAAGAAATTTACAATAATTAGTGGGAATGACATACAATTACCCATAAAGCAAGGGTTAATATAATTAAAAAGAAAAGGTTCAAGCAAAGTGCCTTGAGATGAGTGAGAAAGGAAAGAGAGCTTTTACTTAGTCAAGTATGCTTATGTCAAGGAAGATTCTATAAAAGAATGGACTTTATTGAACTTTGGAGGGGTGTAAGGAAGGAAGGATTCTAAAAGATGTAGGCAGAATGAAGAATCTTAATTTCAGGAATAGGGGAGAACATTTTGGGAAAATGAAAGCAAAAAAATATTTAGAGACAGGATAAATTAAAGGACTAAAGAAGTCCTTTTTAAAAAAAAATTAAAAAAAATTTTTAAATCAAATTTGGGAGAAGTCAAATTGATTTTTGTCTATTATATGGCTAGAAATAATATTCAGCTCCCTGGTATTTCATACTAGACCAGTGCCATAAAAGTAAAGTATCTTTATATTTACTAACAAAAACTCTAAGAAAAAGCAATCTTTTTTTTCCTCTTCAAAGACACAATTTGAAGGAATCAGAATCAAGCCTATCAGCTGAAAAGGAAGATCAAACACATTAAATGCAATTAGCAAAAGTGATCCTGTATATATTTAGTTTCTTCAAGACAAAGCATAGGTTTTAATAAAGTTTAATGAAAGGAAGCCAATAGCTCCCATTTGATAAAAGTATAAGACTTGAGCTCCAAGCTTTGAGAACAGAGAAATAAAAGTGTATTTAAGCAGTTGAGCATGTTGGGTTCAATATCACTGTCTAGTTCATGGGTCCTCATTTCTTCTACCAATATATCTCACCCTCTTATTAGAAGAAGAGAGATCCTGTCCGTTATTACTTTCTGGTGAATCAGCATCAGATTTTAGGTAATTTAGTACAACCCCTCATTCAAAGAGATAGAAAGGTGAAGTGAATAAAAGCAACATGGTGCAGGGAGGGCTCCAAGATGGACCTTGGGTCAAGCCCTGAGTAAAGATGTAAATTTGTGATTTACAGAATGGCCTTAGTTGTATCCTGTTACTTCTGTCTTTAGGCATTTCTTCGTTACTGAACCACACTTTATTAAATGATCTCAGGGTCCATTATCAACTATTAAATGCTGTAAGATTCCATCTCCTGTCCCTGTGCCTGTGTACTTAGAAGAGACCTTAGAAGCTTCTAGTACCATTTTTATCTGGAAAAGAATCTCCACAATATTCCAATATTCTTTTTTTGTTTTCTAATTACTTATTTTTAAAAACCATTACCTTCTGTCTTAGAATTGATTCTAAGTATTAGTTCTAATGCAGAACAACAGTAAGGGCTAGACAAGTGGGGTTAAGTGACTTGCCTAGGTCACATAGCTAGGGAGACTTGAACCGAGATCCTTCCAACCCCAGACCTGGCTCTCTATGTACTGAGCCACTTAGCCTTTGTTTATAATGTCTCCAATGAGTGGAAATTGGTCACCCAGAGAAGCAGTCAATTTTACTTTTAGTAGTTCTAATTCTGCCTCAAGCCTAAATCTGCCTTTTTGCAATTTCTACTTAGAGCTCCAAGTTCTGCCTTTCAGGACAGAGTAAGTTTAATCTCTTTTCCACATGACAAGACTTCAAATTCTTGAATACAGTTACTGTGCCCCCATCTTGACGAAGTGTTCCCCTCCTCAAACTAAACATTACCACTTTCAACCAAGCCTCATGACACTATCTGAAGAGCCTTTTCCATCTTGGTGGTCCTCATGAGGACATTGTCTAGTTTATCAATACCCTTCTTAAAAGGTGGCACCCAGAACTAACATGATCTCACAAATAGAGAATGAAGGGAGGGAAGGAAAGAGAAGGGAATAAGCTTCTACTATGTGCCAGGTTACTATGCTAAACAGTTAACAAATCATTTCTCATTTGATGAATGCAGAATAGAATGGACTTTCCTAATACAAGATGATATACCTCTCCAAATGCAGCATAAGGTCACATAAATGCTAAGTACAAAGAAACAAAGGGTGGTGGCATCCCCATATCTGTATCAGGTGAACTACTCTTATAATTGTCAAAATGACACTATGAACCTGTGAAAAATTTTTATTGATCCCTATTAAATTCCACCTTATATTAAAATGAACATTTTAGCCTGACAAGATCTTTTGCACCAGAATTTGGGTCCTAGCTCACCTTCACCAGCTTTACCATCATTTTTATTACCTCTTTCCTTTCTCAGATGTCTTAGAAACATTCTTTCCCAGTACACAGGTTCTAATTACTTTGTGCTTATTCAATATTTATTTAACTAACTAGATGTTATTTCTTACAGGTAGAATATAAGCTATTTGAGAGTAGGAAGCATTTCATTCTTTGACTTTTAAACATCTGAAAAAATGCTTGGGACTAATTTGTTTTCTTTACATATGAGTGCTATCTGTGATTTTTTTTAATTTTATTTTTTTTTGTTTCACAAGTTTTTTTTTTTTAATTTTAAACATTATTTTATTTGGTCATTTCCAAACATTATTCACTGGAAACAAAGATCATTTTCTTTTCCTCCCTGCCCCTCCTCCCACCACCTTTCCCTCTCCCATAGCCGACACACGATTCCACTGGTTATCACATGTGTTCTTGACTCGAACCCATTTCCCTGTTGTTGGTATTTGCATTAGAGTGTTCATTTAGAGTCTCTCCTCAGTCATATCCCCTCAACCCCTGTAGTCAAGCAGTTGCTTTTCATCGGTGTTTTTACTCCCACAGTTTATCCTCTGCTTGTGGATAGTATTTTTTAGATCCCTGCAGATTGTTCAGGGACATTGCATTGACACTAATGGAGAAGTCCATTACCTTCGATTGTACCACAGTGTATCAGTCTCTGTGTACAGCTATCTGTGATTTTTGACAGTATGTTGCAAATCTCAAAAAATTCCCAATTAATTATCGATGGCCAGCCTGTAAATAATTAAAACCACTAATGTGAAACCTGTGAATGTCAAGGGATGACTGCACTTTCTAATTTCCATTTGTATCTTACCTTACTCAATCTCTATGCTTTCGCTAATATGCCCAATGAATAAAAGGGATGATGGAAATGACACCTTCCCATCCAGATTCTTTTTGCTCAAATCCCTCCCTTTTTCTTCAAGGCCTAATTATTCCATGCTGACCTAGTTGTTCCCTCCCCAGTCAATCACACACCATGCAAACACAGAATACATAAATGCATGCAAGTGCATGTACACATATAGACATGAGCGCACATACACAAGCTGATTGTGAGCTCTCCCTCTTGCCTTCCAATTTGCCTAGAGCTCACATCTAAAAGTAATATACTATGATTTGTGTCCTGCTGAAGCAGGACTAGTGCTACATGTATCTTTATATCTCTTGAATAATGTCTTACACATAATAGGCACTTAAAAGTAGTACTTCACCTACCTTAATATTTATTCTCTTACCATCCTCCTCCCCTTCAGTTTCTCTTTTCTACCATATGGAAGATTTCATCCCTTCAGTGTTCTTGCTCCCTATAAAACATCCATCTTGCCTTCATCAACCTCAATATAACCTTTGTATTTTCATTCTTTCTTTTTCATATTCCTTCCCCACTACTTTCAAATATACATCGACTTAGTCTGTTTCCTCCTCTAACTACTCTTCTCCTCAGGGGAAGTAATTCCTTCAAAGTCCTTTATGTCTAATTTATACTTTTTTTTGGTTTCTAATTTGTTAAACTTTTCAAGTATTGCTCTATTTTCAACAGTAGGTACTCTGGTACCTTGGAGACAAGGTAATGTTAAGTACACAAATGTAGTTTCTAGGAAATGCTGATCCCCAGGGAATTTAAGGACAGGCTTGTGAGACTCCAGAAACAGTAACCTGTTGCTGCTATCCAGAATGGAAAATATACTTCTGCAGCAGCAGGATGAAAAATACTGCAATTATGAGAGAATGGAGGAAAGAGGCACATTGGCCAATAGTGGCTCCGAGTTACCATCCTTTGAATACTTTACGTTACCAGCTCACCAGAATGTCCAAGGTTTATTTTTTCTAGTAAGTTCTATGATCAGTGGTTGTAGCAGAACCCCTTATCTATGTGAAGTAGCCAAAAAAAAAGAGCATAGTTGGCAAGCAAACTCACCAGAGGAAACCAAACAATGACAAAATAAATGGCTACAAACTCAGTTTTATACTATGTGTTTCAAGTTGGTAATGAGAACTTCTTGCTTTCTCTGCTCTGCTTCAGAGGTTTCAGACCCATAATTCAGAAAACAAAGTCAATCAAATATTTAATGAGCATTTCCTATGCAATACATAAAGTGCTGTCATAACTGATGAATGAGGGAAGAGGGCACCACTATTCCATTAAGTTCCCAGCCTCTCTTCTCTTGGGGTAAGAATATCACCATTCCTTTTTCTCCAAGTTCTTGCTCTCCTGTTTGAATTGCCCAAAGCTCTGAATGAACTTTATTGTGAGATCAAAATACTATTGACAATGATATTTTTTTCTAAAATTGTCCTTTAATGATTAATAAACTTCTTACTAATCATGCCTTCACTACCACAATAATTTAAAATCACACAAGCCATCAATCAAATCCTATTCCTTATTCTATACTATCTGATTCCTTACTCTTCTTCTCCTCAACCCTTTCCCCTATTAATGCCCCAACTCTTTCAACTCCAAAACTACCCAACCCTTTCACTTTCACTATGTCATCTGGAATTCTTGCTCCATAGGCAACAAACTTGCTTTCATTTTAAATTGTTTCCTTTTTCACTGCTTCCACCATCTGGCTATTATTGAGACCTGACTCCCTCTTGATGAAACAGCCACCCTTGCCCACTCTTTCCAGTACAGTTCTATTTTCCCTCACTGGCCCAGATTGGAGAATTGAGATACTCTTTGCTTTCTGCTTCCATTTCCAGATTCTCCCTTTATCACTGTCATTAAATTAACTCTCCTACTTTGAGAATCACTCAATTAGTATTTCTCTTATCTTTTGCTGAATCTTCATCAAAATCATACCCACATATGCTTGGAGCTCAAGTCTTATACTTTTATCAAATGGGAGCTATTGGCTTCCTTTCATTAAACTTTATTAAAACCTATGCTTTGTCTTGAAGAAACTAAATATATACAGGATCACTTTTGCTAATTGCATTTAATGTGTTTGATCTTCCTTTTCAGCTGATAGGCTTGATTCTGATTCCTTCAAATTGTGTCTTTGAAGAGGAAAAAAAAGATTGGTTTTTGTTAGTAAATATAAAGATACTTTACTTTTATGGCACTGGTCTAGTATGAAATACCAGGGAGCTGAATATTATTTCTAGCCATATAATAGACAAAAATCAATTTGACTTCTCCCAAATTTGATTTAAAAATTTTTTTTAATTTTTTTTTAAAAAGGACTTCTTTAGTCCTTTAATTTATCCTGTCTCTAAATATTTTTTTGCTTTCATTTTCCCAAAATGTTCTCCCCTATTCCTGAAATTAAGATTCTTCATTCTGCCTACATCTTTTAGAATCCTTCCTTCCTTACACCCCTCCAAAGTTCAATAAAGCCCATTCTTTTATAGAATCTTCCTTGACATAAGCATACTTGACTAAGTAAAAGCTCTCTTTCCTTTCTCACTCATCTCAAGGCACTTTGCTTGAACCTTTTCTTTTTAATTATATTAACCCTTGCTTTATGGGTAATTGTATGTCATTCCCACTAATTATTGTAAATTTCTTGAGAATAGGGCAACTGTCATAATCCATCTATGGATCCCTAGTAACTAGCACAATACTTTTGACATAATAAATGTTTATTAAATATTTGTTAAATTGATTTTAAAATTAGTTTCAAATTTTGTTATTAAAATGCTTTTATGTAAAACCACCACTATTATAATCACAAAAACCCTTTGAAGAGATAAAGTTTAAAGTGTGAAAGATTTGTATGTCATTGAATCATATTTAAAGAGAAATAGTGACTGAGAACACAGGCAAGAAAAAGATTAAATAGTTTCTGATTGGAAGTTATAAATCTGTTTCTAAAGTTTTAATTTAAACCTCAATCTAAATTCTAATAAAACTATCAAAAACTAATTAAAGATTAAAGTTTTTTGTTCTTTTACAAAGTTATGTTATGATAGGAAAATAAAGTATGTGCTATAATTTAAAACCACATTTTTGGGGAGATCTAACTTTTGACTACAAAGCAATAATCTAGGGTTCACTAATCACTAGGTGGCAGCCCTTCAAATTATATACATAGTAACTTGGAAGAAATGTGCAAAACCTTTGTATTAGGCTTATAAATCCAAATCCAGAATGTGACAAGCATGAGGCATCTATTTAGTACTGGGACTGTGCATTTTTGGATTTTTTAAATTAAAGTAGGGAAGAAGGGATAAAATAAAAATATAACCCATTAATGATGGGGAAATACTTATTCACTTGATAAATGTGAGTTTCTTTCTCTCACAAAGGTACCTCCCCCTGCAGGATATCATGTGTATGGAATGTCTCTCCCGGAAGCTGAAGGAGGCAGTGACTCTGTATCTGAGAGTGGTGAAGATTGTAGATCTCTGTGCGGGCCGCTGGTGGGAATATATGCCAACTGGTGAGTTAACTAAAATTAACTAAAATATGGTTGAATCTCTTTTATGTGTTGGGATGCAGAATAATATATTGGTTAGAAAAACTTTACTGTTTTGGTAGGAGAACTATACTGGGGCATGATTTGACTTACTATATAATTAAATCAATAGTATGATGAGATGTTTGAAATAAATCAAGTCTTATAGTTTAAATTTTACTCCCAAGTCAGCAGCTACATCTCACTGTCCCAAAAGTAGATAACTTTATAGATAAACTAAGAATTCGCAGCAGTGAATGAAAATTGTAAAGTCAGAGTTAGGCTTGATGTTAGAAAAAGCTTCCTGACAGTTACCTGCCCCCAAAATGAATAGAATTCCTTTGGAATGTTATGAGTTCATCTTCACTAGAGATCTTTAGACAAAGTCTTGAATGACCACTTGTCAGGATTGTTATACTTCACATCTCTAAGCCTCTCTTTTCTCCTCTGTTAAATAAATTATATGATTATTATAAGGATAAGCATTTAGCAAATTATAAAATACTATATAAAAAAGGAGTTATTATTGTTCTTTGCATTATTACTGTTATTGTCAGAAATTCCCTATTCTTCTCTTTTATCCTGTCCTTTCCCATTTTAGTGTTGCTCTGAATGTATTTTCTTACTCATTCATTTTAAAAATCTGACGCTTTTTAGAATCCTGTCAGACCTTTTTAAGTCCTTATAAAATATTCCTTCCTCAGTAAAGACTTTCCACTTCCTCTCAGTAGTAATGTTTATCTCATCAGATCTTTTTAGTACTCTTAATTTACTTATAGAAGGTATATGGCATGGTGGATAGAATGCCAAACCCGGAGTCAGTAAGACTCTGTGAAGAATACCTCAAACGGGATTACAAAGGATCAAACAGCTAAAAAAATGACTGAGAAACAATTTCACTCATGCAGTTATACAAACTTTACTTTCTATATACATCCTTTTATCCTTTTATGCCAGCCAGATTTGTCATTCTGAAATAACAGCTGATTTCCCACATTGCTAGATCCCTTTAAGGGTCATTTACAGAGTTCTTTCCTACTTTTCTACTAATATTCATAATAATGATATACTATCTAGCTATGGGGGAAACACAGGTCAAGAGTAAGGGAAATGACTTGCCCAAGGTCAAATAAGAATTTAACAAATTTTATTAGAGATAAATTTAAGTTATCAGGTGTGTGACTAAACAGTTTTAGAAAAATCTGAATGTTTTAATGGACTAAACTCAATGTGAGTCAACAATGTGCTATAGCAGACAATGAAACTAATAATATTTTGAAGCTATGTGAAGAAGGGCATACTGTTCTAGACTAGGGAGGTGATGGGTCTTGTCTGTTGTGCTCTATTCTGGCAAATTGTATCTGTAATATTGTATTTAGACCTGAGTGCCATATTTTAAAAAGGTGATAGATAATCCAGAGAGCATCCATACAGAGAAAATTGGCCATGGTAACAAAGGAACTGGCTACATCTAAAGATGATAAGACCTATGAAGTGAATAGGAGTGATAGCTCATGTGGAAGATAATAAGATTTTTCCCTTTCTTAATTTTAATGGGAAGCCAGCATTAGATTTGGAACCAATATATAGTGGTACATGAGCACCTTAAGTCACAAACAATTCAAGGCACAAGCAGTCACGATCAGGATTTTTGCTTTAAGTCACAAGCAGATATTTGAATTAGGAGCTTTTGCTGCCCTCCACAAGGTAGCCTGCCAAATGTTCAATTTCACAAGTTATACGAGGCTGTCTCATTTAGTTCAATATTTATCTGGCCATGTGAGCATCAGTATTGAATTGCATTTACTTAACACTGATGATCTTATTGAGAAGCACAGTGAGGAACTGATGATGGAGAAATTGAAGGAGTTACAGCAGCAGCATATGGAGATTTTATAGGAAATTAGTGGGGAGGAGCCCAATGTGGATGAAGTCACGGGGAGTTGTGTAACAACACTTGTTTCACACATTATTGAAACGTTCTGAAAGGGAGGAAGGAACAAACTTCCATGGAAAGATTTTTTTGAGCTGAAACAGATTAATTGCATTTCCATTCATTTAAATGGGAATTGATCTGACAGATGAGCAAATTGATTTACAAGCTTGGCCATGGAATGAATTTAACTCATGTGTCCAGGTACCACTGGTATTTGATTATAAATCTTGTCTTTCCTTCTTAATATTTATTTCACCCTAGTTATGTCTCCTAATCTCTCTGCATCTGATCCAGATTCCTCATCTTTAAAGTCAGGGTTGTGGACAACATGATCACTAAGTTCATAATCCTGTGTGTTTCTAAAATCTTAACAGAGCATCCTGAGAGAAATCCCTTAATTTCTATCCCCAGAGTAGGATAAAACATTGGTGTGCTAGTTGTAATCCTGTAGAAGCTTATGGCTTTCAGGATATATTAAATTGGACAGGACTAAAAGAAGGAAACTTAGAAAGACTGTAGAAGGAGCAATTTCAAATAAAATAACATGTAACCCATGCAAGAGCATAAACACTAAAATCGGGCATGATAGTAAATGAAATATATTGGGGAGATAGTGGACTCACTAATGGAAACATATAATCAAGTATCACTTTATGCAGTAATTCTTTAGAAAATGTGCATAGAATTTATTCCTTGACTTATAAATTCTCTTAGACATTTCACCCTTTGAGTCATTCTCCATTTTGAAGTAGCAGTTGTCATGGAATCATGATCTAGGATTCAGATCAGGAATGGACTTTGGAAGTCATCCATCCCCCTCATTTTACTGATAAGAAAACGGAGTCCAGGGGCAGAGCTAGTAGCAGGAGCCTTCTGAATCTCCTTCCAACTGGTCATTACAAAATGTCCCAAAAGGACTGAAATCAAAATCAGATGAGTAAAGGGACTCTCCCACTGGATACAGCCTTAAAGGTAGGCAGTGTTTGGGGATTCCCAAGCTACAAGAGGTAAAAAATACACTTATTAAAGCTCAAGATGATCACCTCTCTCCCACACCACTTACCATGCCAAGGTCAGATCTAAGGCCAGGGTCAATCTCTAAATTCTCAGGGGTTGACTGAGAGTACCAAAGACTTACCTAGGGCAGTTCAAGGCCTTGGCGGTGAGACTTGATACCCAAGCCTGAAGAGTGCTGAGCCAGGGCAGCAGAGCACAGAGCTTGTGCAGAAGTGAGGCTGGCCTTAGCCAAGGCAACAGGGGATGGAAAGATATCCTTAGAGCAAAACACTTTAACTCATGCACTATATAAAGAACATCACAGATTTACCTGCCGTAATTCAGACTTCTGACAATGACCACCAACATGCGGGAACCCCAGTCCACTAGTGGCAAAAGAAATAAGCAGCAACAAAAAACAATTTGACCCTGGATAATTTCTATGGAGAAAAAGAGCAAAGTACTGAAGCAACAGCAGAGTGATAAACAAGAAAACACATACAAAATTAAAAAAAAAAATAGAAATTGGTCACAAGCTCTGGAGGAACTCAGAAAGGAGTTCAAGAATGGTTGCATAATAGAAACCCACCCACTCAATATAAACAATTTAGGAAAATAAAATAAAAAAGCCATATTTCTCCAAGTCAAGGTAGAAAATTAGAGTTTATTGGAATAGGGCCAAGTCCTCCAATAAAAGCATTCTCTTGCATGTATTATATTGTTGGACCCCAGCAAGAGACCACGTCTGGCGGCAGAGACCTGGTTTATATACCAGGACAGTAACAAAATGGATATTTCCATAAAAGGTTAATGACTTTTATCACAAGACATAATATCATATAAACCTTATTCAGAAACAGTTACCCAGTTACAAAACAATTTGGTTAGTTCATTTAGGAAAGCACATATTAGTCTCAAGGTTAAATCACAAGATAATACCCTTTTTTAGGCAGATAATGATGACTATTACCCGAGACTCGTCTGATCTGGGGGGGGGGGGAGGGGATGGTTATTTCCAAACAGGGAAGGGTGCACGTTGTTTGCACCATATCGGGACATGAGACTCAGATGGCCAGCACCTTATGATAAAAGAAAGTACAGACTGAGGGAGGAGATGGAAAACCCCTTAGAAACAGGTTTTATGCTTAAGTTAGAATCCTTATAAAAATCATATATTTTCCTGATTGTATTAAGATTATAATGGAATTTATACTACTAATCACTTTAGAATCACAATATTGGTCATCTTAAACCTATCACTAAAATCCAATCAAGTATAAGGGAGTAGGAGTCTAGTCTATCTTCCTGACAGAATCAAGTAAGAAAGCTAGAAGAAAAATGGGAAAAGGAATGACAATAATACAAAAGGAAAATAATAGCTTAAAAGACAAAATTGCCCAAGTGGAAAAAGAGACACAGAAATCAAATGAAGTAATAAGCAAACTGGAGACCAGAATTGATCTTTTGGAAGCCATGAAAAATTGGATAGACCAAACCAAAATGGAAAATCAAAAGATCATAGCTGAAAATTAGTCTTTAAATGCTAGAATTGGGCATATAGAAGCTAATGATCTCACAAGGTAGCAAGAATTAATAAAGCAGGGGCAGCTGGGTTGCTCAGTGGATTGAGAGCCAGGCCTAGAGACGGGAGGTCCTAGATTCAAATCTGGCCTTAGACACTTCCCAGCTGTGTGACCCTGGGCAAGTTACTTCACCCCCATTGCCTAGTCCTCACCACTCTTCTGCCTTGGAACCAATACACAGTATTGATTCCAAGATGGAAGGTAATTTAAAAAAAGAAGAAAAGAAAAAAGAATTAATAAAGCAAAATCAAATGAATGAAAAAAAATAGAAGGAAACATGAAATATCTCCTTGAAAAGACAGCTGACCTGGAAAACAGATCGAGGAGAGACAATTTGAGAATTATTGGTCTGAAAGCCTGGAACAAAATAAAAGCCTTGACTTCATATTACAAGAAATTATCCAAGAAAACTGCCTTGATATTCTTGAACAAGAAAGCAAAAATAGATGCTGAAAGAATCCATATATAAATCCCTAAAAGACAACCCCTAGGAATGTTATAGCCAAATTCAAGTGCTTCCAGGTCAAGGAGAAAATATTTCAAGCAGCCAGAAAAAGACAATTTCATATATCAAGGAGCCCCAGTCAGGATTACACAGGATCTATCAGCCTTCACACTAAAGGACCTCAAGCTTTGGAATATGATATTCAGGAAGGCAAGAGAATTGGGTCTAGAACCAAGAATGATCTACCCATTAAAACTGACTATATACTTTCAGGGGAAAGTATGGGCATTTAACAAAATAGAAGATTTCCAAGCATTCCTAAAGAAAATACCAGAACTAAAAGGAAAATTTGATGTCCAAATAAAAAATTCAAGAGAACCATAAAAAGGTAAACAGCAAGCAAGGGGGTGGGGGGATTTTTAAGGGCTTCAATAAGGTGAAATTGATTGTATTCCTATATGGAAAAATGATATCTGTAACTCTTAAAAATTGTTTTTATTATCATAGTAGATAGAAGTATTATTTGTAGGCAGAGATTGTGGTATTAAGTTTTTTAAGATGATATGTAAAAAATATATATATGGGAGGGTACAAAGAAAACTGAGTCCAGAGAAAGGAAGTTACTCCAAATTTTACAAATTATAAGAAACAAAGGAAGATTTTATCTTTGATTACTAAAATTATCTTATATTCCAGCTGTGATCTTCAGATCCAAATGCCTAGACTCTAATCTCAGCCTTGATATTAATCCTTATTTTTGAGGTAATTGAGTAGCACAGAAGATAAAAAGCACTGGACCTGTAGTCAGGAAGAAGACCTGATTTCAGATCCTGCTTCAGATATTTATTTTCTATGTGACCCTTGGCAAACTGCTTAACCTCCATTCGCTTCATTCATTTCTTTATCTCTAAAATGAGGATAATAACAGCACCCATTTACCAGAATTGTTGTGAGAATCAAATGAGATAATATTTATGAAACACTTAGCAGTGCCTGGCATGCAGTGGGTACTGTATAAATGCTCATTCCCTCCACTTTCCTCCAGTTTCCCTCCCTTACTTTTGATGCTGCTATATCAGAATTTTTTTTTCCAATTAGGGTCAATGATAATATACTACCTCTACCTTTCTCATGATGATCTCCCTATACCTATAGGTTGTCATTACTTAACCCATATTACAGATACCTTTAATTTGTATCATACTTTATAGTTTTAAAAGGATTTTCACATTTTTCCATTGAATTCTTACAATAACCTTGCAGGGCTAAAAGAGAAGGGATTAAAATGAGACACATTGAACAAGTGAGAAAATCAAGGTTCAGAAAGATAGACTTTGGCCACATGTCATGTTAGATGGAGCTAAAACAAAAATGAAAATCACGCTCTCAGTTTTAACATGTTTTATTTTTTTATCATCACATTTGCACTGCCTTCTGTTAACATACATGTTTGTAGCTTATGTGCCTGCATGTGTGTGTATGTGTGCATATCTACATATGTCTACAAATTTCTTCATGTTTAGATTTCTATAACCTGTTGTTTTTCTAGTTCCTCAACATTAACTTTTTAGCTTCAAATATTAGAAAATTTTTTGTGCTCTTTACTTGAACAAACTATAAGTCTTTTTTTTTTTCTGGTTCCTCATTACTATGGAGGCAATATAGTATAGGTGACTTTTCTCTCTATTTTCAGCTTTTCATCTACAAAATGAGGAAAATAAGATCATTAAACTGTCCTATAGATTTGTTGTGATGTGAAATGTTTTGTATACAGTGAAACAGTATTTCACAGAAATCCTTTCTTAATGTAAAACAATTGGAATGTATCTTAGAAATCATCAAATACAGACTGTATTAATGAGTACAAGTTCAGGGTGACCTTTTCTGCTTTATCAACTTTATTCATAAAAGTAAGTTGCTATTATTTGCCTCACTTGTGTACTTCTCCAACTCTTCTTTATTCACTCACTATAAATTTTATTCCACATCGATTTTAAGTGCTTGGGGAAAAGTTTCTTCATTAGGCCCTCTGAAATTTTCACTTATTCAGACTTTTAATAAACATGGCACTTCAACTTGATAGACATCTGAAATTTGTGGCTGTCAGAAGGGTTGGCATGAGTACAGTTTTTTGCATTCCCAGAGTTTCTCATGGAACAAATTGCATAGAAGCAAACTTAAATTTGAGTACTTCTCAAAGTGTTCATTAATATATTAGTCATATTGGTACAGATTCCCATTTTTTGAAATATGCTTTATGGTAGAACTGACTTTACTTATCGCCACAAGTGTTGTACACAACCATCTCCCTCAGCAGAATTGTAAACCATTTGAGGGAAAGAACTGTTTCATTTTTGACTTTGCATGCCCACTATCTGTAAGAGGAAATATGGTGTTAGTAGAATACTAGACTTGGATTCAGGAAGACCTGGCTTTTGAAACATTGTCCATGAGACCATGACCAAGTCATTACCCTCTGAGTGTTCTAGATAACTTCTATAACTGTCATGGTAGAGATAATTTCTATGCCAGAGTTCCTCACAATGCTGGAATCACAGATCCTGACCCACCTTACCTATTCATTTCTCTCCCAAGAAAACTGAAAAACAAACAAACAAACAAAAAAGCAATGCCTTTCACATAGTAGGAGCCTTTAATAGATCCTTGTTGACTATTATCTAAGGAAATTCTCAGGCCATGCTAGGCTTGATCTGACCTAAGCAAATGTGGGATTGGTCTGGCAGCTATGAAATACTGATGATAGTGGATTTGGAATTGGAGGAAGCTGTAGATATCATCTAGTCCAATTTCTCCATTTATTAAATGAGGAAACAGATTCAGAGAGGGAAAAAGACTAGTTCAAGGCCATGTAGGTAATAGTTCTGGCAAATCCCAAATTTGATCCATAGGTCTCTTGCTTAAAATCCAGTATCTCATTTTTTTCTCCACCATATCACAATGCCTGAGTTAGTGTCAGAAGTAGAATCAGAATCCAGGTCTAACCTTTCTTTAAATGTATTACCAGGCCTATTTACACTAACAAGATTATTTGGTCTCAGTTTTCTTTTCCTTGGACATAGATCATGGTACTCTAAGATTTAGTCATCTATTAACTTATTTTAAATTCATGGAAGCTAATTTTTCACTTGGTGAGTAAGCAGATGGCTTTTTGCCAATCTTGGTGAAAGCTACAGCTTTCGATAAAGACTCAGGGTCATCCTAAAAACCTTTGCCATAGAACTAGACTAGCTTTGTCATTGCCTTTCTTGTATTTGTTGAGGGAACCTAGAAAGAAACCTTTTGATAGTACTAAGCTCATAAATAACTGGCTTCTTGCCAGATAAAAAGCCTCTCACCAGACTTATCACTAACTTGGAGTAGATAATATCTTCCTATCCATTTAATTCACCTATTTTGTGGAAGTCATTACTGGTCTGAGAGTCAGTAGAAATTGATTTTCATTTCCCATTCCAGTCAGCTATATGGCCCTCTGAACATTAGTTACTTCATCTGCCAAATAGAGAAAGTAATATTTGGACTTTTTGCTTCGCAAAAGTTGCTTTGAGGAAAGCACTTTGTGAACTTTCAATGTCTGTATAAATATGAATTGTCTCTTACTATTATCAAAACAAATTGTCTAAAGTGAAACACTAAAGAGTAGAGAATGACTTAACGGGGCAGCTGAGTAGCTCAGCCAGGTTTGGAGCCTGGAGGTCCTGGGTTCAAATTTGGCCTCAGATCTTTTCCAGCTGTGCGACCCTGAGCAAGTCACTTAATCCCAATTGCCTGTCCCTTACCAATCTTCCGCTTTAGAATTGGTATTTAATATTGATTCTAAGACAGAAAATAAGGGCTCATTTTTTTTTTAATGACTTAGAATAGAGAGTTAAGAAAGGTGGTAGAATGCTCAAGAAGAGCTTGGGTAGTTAGAGAAATTCTCCAAGGTTGGTCCTTCTCATTATTCACTTCATATCTTTCACTTCCTTTAAACTCACTTTAGAATGTAATACTTCAAAGGTAGCATAGTATAAGAAGAGAAGTCGCTTACAGTTCAGAATGTCCCTGCCATGCCTTTAATTAATCACATAATATTGTGTAAATTACATCTCTTCTCTAGAGTTCACTTGCTTCATTATATAGATGATAATCCCCACCCTGCCAATGACACAGGATTGTTGTGAGGGTCCGATAAGAAAATTGATATGAATCTGATTTGAAAACTCTTAAGCAATATATTAAGTCACAATTTTAGATTCCAGCGTACTTTTCTCACAAAAACCTAATGTAGTAAGCATATGAATGTAATTAAAGGAATGATAATAATAATCATTATACCACTATAAAGATAAATGAAATTTATCTCTAAAATATTTTTCAGTATGTGTTTGTATGTGTCCCTTCAATGTGTTTATCCATGTATTGCTTTAGCTTCTAAGCAGTGATTTTACTGATGTCATTAGGTACTTCCTCCCCAAGGGCAGATCAAGATCTGCTATTTAGGCAGTTTTACAAGGTACTCGAGCCAAAAAAAAAATACTACCTGGTAATTAACTTTATGATGACTGGAAGAAGAAATGGATATACATTCTTTTTTAATGTTATTTGACTTTTATTCACTTATGTTCATTCAACAAACATTCAGTTCCTGCTGTGTGAAAATTACTATATTCCACAAAGATGGGATCTATGCCTTCTATTTCTAATCACTTTGAACAGTTAATTCTTTTGATTATAGTTAAAATGCAGAGTGGTAGGGCATGGGAAGAACACTGGATTTGAAGCCAGAGAACCCTGGTTTAAATTTAACTCTTCTTCCGGCTAACCATATGATTTTACATGAGTCTTAATTTCACTTGGCCTTATTCTCATCTATAAAATCTGGACTTCATGATTTTTTTTTAAACCCTTTTCATTTTACTATCAATTTTACGACAAAAGAACAGCAAGGACTACACAACTGGTATTAAGTGACTTGCCCAGTGAAATAGCTAGGAAGTGTCTGAGGTCTGATTTGAACCCAGGTCCTCCCGACTCCACAGTTCTCTATCCACTGAACCACCTGGCTTCCCATATGATTTCTTAAATTACCCTCCAACCCTAAAGTTAAGCTCCTTTAAAGAATTTCCACTTCATTAAGTTCCCTTAAATATGAATATAGTATTAGATATCCTACAGAAACTTCAAGTATTCAGACTGGGGCAGGACCTAAGATATTGTTTGATTCAAATGCCTTATTTTAGAGTTAGAAATGGAGGTCAGATTGGGAAGGGGACTTGCTTAGAGTAGGCTTTTCCTGGTGAAAGGTAGTTTCCATTAATTTTAGAAAATATCCCAATGAGAAGACAAAAAATGACTTCAGTGAGAATAATACATATCAGAAAATAGAATCTATTTTAGGATAAAGGATATGGACATAAAATGGTCTGAATGTATTAGAGACCTACATAGAGGTGGATGGATATACCTATTTTTATATATATTTCTTTTTTCCATATAATCTTCTTATCTTCCATTTAGTCAAGAAGTAAATATTAGGAGATAACAACATTAATGGCTTGTTTCTAACTTCTCATATGCTTCTTAGGTTTCACTGATTCCAGTTTTCTAACACTACTAAAAAAGATGCCAGACATTGAACAGCTCTATGGGCTTCACCCAAGATACCTTGAGAGGCGACGGGTCCGTGGGCATGAGGCCTTTAGTATTCCCGGTGTGTTAGAAGCCTTGCAGGCTTGCCCAAACTTGCTGGTGAGTCTATCATACCTAATATATTTATGAGTATCTTTGAAATAAATAGGACTAACAAGCTTTGTTATATGTGGGGATAATACCTACACTACTTACTACCCTACAATGTTGTTGGGAGAATCTCATAAAATAGTAGATATAGCTGCCCTTAGACTTAGTCATATTTTTCTCTATAGAAATATAAATATGAGATTTTGTTATTCAGTCATTGGATTGTATCTGACTCTGTGACCTGATGTATCATAGAAAGTCAGGCACATTTATCCTCCACTATCTCCCAAAGTCAGTCTTAGAGCATGAAATTAGGTTCAATAATAGGCATCAGGAAAAAGGCCATTTAAATAATAGGCAGATCCACTTAAAATGGGGAATATATCATAGTAAATAATGGAGTTTGAATGTGGATTTAAATATTATCTTGGAAAATGGAATTATTAAGATTTTTTCATATTAAAAAATTTATGTTCATAATTTCAACTATACACCAATTGTTAGAATCAACAAAGTCAAGTGAGGATGTAGGTGTTTAATTTTTAGATATGGCCACACAATATGACATCTTTCACTTCACATTTTTCAATTTTCACATTTTTTTAACCCTTACTTTCCATCTTAGAATCGATACTGTGTATTGGTTCTAAGGCAGAAGAGTGGTAAGGGCTAAGCAATGAGAGTTAAGTAACTTGCACAGTTAGGAAAGTCAGATATGACTTTCCATCTTTGGGCTTGACTCTCAATGCCACCTAGCTGCCTCCAATTTTCACATATTTTTTCATATTTTTACACATTATTTTTCAAAGTAAGAGCATAAAGAGGGTTATTTTTGTGAAAATATTAAAGGGCTTTGTCTATTTTCCCATGGGCTTCTCTTAATCTTTTGATATTCCACAGCAGAGATGTTCATGCATGGTCAGGGATACTCACAAGCACAAAATGGAGAAATATTGAGTGGTGACTAGTTTTATAAGTAGTAAGTTCATTAATAAACATTTTTGCATTAAATATCATAGGGAAGTATCTTGGCATAATTAATAGAAAGCTATCCTCAGAGACAAGAAGACCTATATTAAAGTTTCTTTCAGATATATATTACTTCTCAGAGGCCTAGTCAACCAACACTTAATAGCTACTTAATCTTCTTTGGTAGGAATTTCCTCCCTAGAAGATCTTCAAGCCCAGTCCAAACCAAACCAGAGTTCAGCCTATAACTGAAGAGGACTTGTATAATGAATATTCAGATATGAAATAGTCCCTATACATTTGTAGTTTACTTCCATGATCTAGTCAGTGATGGTATACTCTCCATTGGTCCAGTCTACAGTCCTACCTTGCCCCTTTCTCCCATGTGATTCTTTTTTCAGATCCTCTTTAAAGTCTCCAAATGATGTAATAGAGGCCTTCCTCTGGTTCTTACATATATTTATCAAAAATACTTAGTAATGTATAGCAGGCTTTCTGCAAAAGCAGATAAGCAGCGTTTTGAAATGTAAGAGTCTTAGTTGACTGAGCAGCCTCTGAGAAGTAAGATAACTTGCTAATAATATGTATCAGAAGTTGAATCCAAGTCTTCCTGACTCATTGAGGGGTGACTAGCTTTATAAGTGGTCAAAACTTTTGCTACTCTTCATAGTATTACAGGAAAGCATCATAGCATAATGAAGGGAAAGCTATTCTCAGAGTCAGGTAGACTGCAGGTTCCCTTCTGATACATATTGGCAAGCCATCTTACTTCTGGAAGCGTTTATACATTTGTCCTCCTTGGCCCATGCATATGTAATCTTTCATATTTCAAGATCAGAAATGTTCTCTGATGAATTTAGATTAGGGAATGTGGATCTCATTAAGCCCTATATTTTAGTGTTTGTCTTGGACACTGTAAAGATTAAAATTTAGGGGAGATGGGGAGACTGAGGCATCTGAGGCAGAAATTAGTTTCATCTCCCCTAAATTTTAATCTTTACAACTCAAAAGACCTGGCTCTGATGCTTACTAATTTTTTTGACCGCAGATAAGTTGACTTTTCTTTTAAAAAATTTCAGATAACTGAGATTAGGGAGGTTTCTCATTTCATTTATCCACCTAGTGGCATAATCTTGACTGGAACTTAAAGTATTTTGTAATTCAAAGTACTATAAAAATCAGAGTTATATTTCAGCCACAGATTTCAAGGAAGGAGGTAGGAAAATGCTCTGAATTCACTTGCTTTAATGTTTTACCATGAAGAGAGAATGTGTACCTTCAGATGCTAACCCCAAGTTCCTCTCCTAATTATCTGTGCTATAATATAGGGTGTGGAGACATCACATTTGGAGTTGGTGGAAGCCATCTGGACTTACATGCCTCAAGTTCATATTTTGGGGAAGTTTCGTAATCGTAATGGAGCTTTTCCCATCCCTCCTGAAAACAAACTGAAAATTCCCATAGGAGCCAAAATCCAAATCTTGCATCTAGTGGGTGAGTGGTTACTTCTGCTGTCACTTGGAATCCTCCTTTGCCAGTACCAAAAAATGAGCATTCCATAAGAAGGAAGTACCTGCTGGCTCCTAAAGATTTCAAAACTTCTTAAGGAACTTGGGTAGAAATTTAGGTTTTTTTTTTATTGGCTAGCTTTCTAAGTATACTCCTTCCTTTGGTACCTTTTCAACCTCAAATAGTAACACTTTTCATTCTCACTTCTCAGCTTTATAGTCAAGTCTTTTTTTCCCCTATAAATGTGTGCTTCCGAAGTTATTTGAGTACCTTAGTGTTATCTGTGCACTTTAGTGTTATGTGTGTACTGTCTTTGTTTTCTTGAGAACCTAAGGACAGCTGTAATTAAAATTAATGAAATGTTCTCTTTAGGGTATGTCATTTTTGGGAGAAGCTTCCATGAATTACTTTGAGACTCTCACTCCAGATTTTACTTTAAACATGACAATTTTATGGGTAAAAATGAAATTAGAAACCTTGGCATTGTCATTGGAGCTTTCAAACAACTTCTCAAGACTCAATAAAAGCTTATTTTATCCTTGTTTTTCATAGTGGCCAGTATCATTTTTTCCCTCAGTTTTGCCCAATAACTATAGTTACAGACATGCATGTAGCCTTTACAACTCTACTGTGAAGAGATCTCTTTTTAAATTCTAAATATCATATAAATGTGAACTAGTAGTATTCTATTCCCCTAAAGTTCTCCTCTATTGTTTCAAGATAAGGAACTGAGCCCAATTTCTCAAAAGTGGAGCCAGCCAGAGGCAAGCTCTGGCAGATTCTACCAAACTAAAAAGTCTTTAAGTATAGTCCAAGAAATAGGTCATTTAAGATCTGCCTAAGTGTAGAGAACTGACATCACCAGAAAGTTGGACTTAAGGTTATGAATGGTTTTGTCTGTAGCAATTCTTGAAGACCATATAATACAGTGTAGGAGAAGAGTTGTGATCTGTGTTAATCTCACTGATAAAATTGTGGGCCTTTGAAGTGGAATTAATATTCTGGTATAGAGAACACTAATAACTAGTAACTGGACTGGAAATAGTTGTATTCAAAAGGTTACGGCCTACAAAATTCAGAAAGTTTTTAATGCTTATATATAAGAAAAGCCAACTGGTTCTTGGTTGGGCCTTTCATGTTGGTAGTTTATTCATTCATTCATTTGTTTATTACCAATTACATGCAATAACAAATTTCTTTATTAGTTTTCTTAACTTTTCTTTTTTCATTTTTTTTTCTTATCATGCATAACACTTCTATAATGGTCATTGTTGTAAGAGTGAAGTTGTATATAACCCAAACCCCAAAATAAAACAAAACACTCGTGTGAAAGACAACTCCAACAGTTCTTTCTCTGGAAGTGGATAGCATTTTGTATAAGTCTTTCAGGATTGTCCCAGATCATTGTACTGCTGAGAGTAGCCAAGTTTTCACAGATAATTATCATCCAGTATTGCTGTTATTGTGTACAATGTTCTCCCAATTCTGCATATTTCACTCTGCATCAGTTCTCACAGATCTTTCCAGCTTTTTCTGCAATCACCTTGATTATCATTTCTTATATCATAGTAATATTCCATTATTAACATGTATCACAATTTGTTCAGACGTTCCCCAGTTGATGGGCATCCCTTCTATTTCTAATTCTTTGCCACCAAAAAAAAAAGGGAGCTGCAGTAAATATTTTTGTGCAAGTAGGGCCTTTCCCCTATTTCATTATCCATTTGGGGCAAAGACACCCAGAAGTGGTATTACAGAATCAAAGTGTATGCATAGCTTTATAGCTCTTTGGGCATAATTCCAAATTGCCTTCCAGAATGGTCAGATCAGTTCACAACTCCACCAACAATGCATTAATTTTTGCTTCATCCCCTTCAACATTTATTACTTTCTGTTACTGTCATATTGGCCAATCTGATAGGTATGTGGTGGTACCTCAGCATTGTTTTAATTTGCATTTCTTTAAGAGTGATTTAGGACATTTTTTCATATGATTATCAGTGGCTTTGATTTTTTCATCTAAAAACTGCCTGTTCATATTCTTTGACCATTTGTCAATAGGGGAATAGCTTGTATTCTTGTGAATTTGACTTAATTCTTTATAAATTTGAGAAATTAGACCTTTATCAGAGACATTTGTTATAAAAAAATTTTTCCAGTTTGTTGTTTCCCTTCTAATCTTGGTTAGATTAATTTTTTTTATGTGAAAGCTTTTTAATTTAATATCAAAATTATTCATTTTACATCTTTTATAATACTCTCTATCTCTTGTTTGGTCATAAATTCTTCCCTTCTTCTGAGATCTTCCAAGTAAACAATTCTGTGTTCCCTTAATTTAGTTATGGTATCTCTCTTTATATCTAAATCACATATCCATTTTGATCTCATAAATTTTGTGAAGTTATATTATTGAACTTATCTCTCTCCCTCCCTCTCTTCACTTCTTCCTCCTGGTGCTTGCAGGTGATTTGATCTGGGTTATACATATAGTATTACACAAACATTTAATTTCAAATTCTTTGCCACTACAAAAAGAGCAGCTATAATTTTTTTTAAACCCTTAAATTCCATCTTAGAATGTAATGCTGTGATAACAATGCTGTGTATTGGTTCTAAGGCAGAAGAGTTGTAAAGACTAGACAATGGGGATTAAGTCCAGGACCTCCTGACTGTGGGCATGGCTCTCAATCCACTAAACCACCTAGCTGCCCCCTATAAATATTTTTTACAAGTAAATCCTTTCCCGTTTTTTTGAATAAACCAAGTTGCTGTTTTACTGGATCAAAAGGTATTCATTGTTTCATAATCCTTTGGGCATAATTTCAAATTACCTTCCAGAATGGCTGGGTCATTTCACAGTTCCACAAGCAATGCATTAGTGTCATATTGGTAGTATTGTGGTTCAAGCTCCCAGAGGTTTGAGCTTTGCAGACTCAGAAATTTTATTTTCTGTAATTTACCCCGAGTTGCTGAAGCTCTAAGGATTCACACTATAGAATCTTAAAAGACTAGTGGAGCTACAAATGGATACCACCATTCTGGAGAACAATCTGGAATTATGCTCAACGGGCCAAAAAACTGTGCATATTCTTTGACCCAGTAATATCACTACTAGGTCTGTATCCCAAAGAGATTAAAGATAAGGGAAAAGAACCAACTGTACAAAAAATATTTATAGCAGCTTTTTGTGGTGGCAAACAACTAGAAACTGAAGGGATGTCTATTAATTGGAAAATAGCTGGAAAAGTTGTTATATACTTGTAATATTATTATATCATAAGAAAATGATTAAACAAGATGATCACAAAAAAAACCTAAAAAGATATAAATGAAGAGATGCAAAGTGAAGTGGAGAGACCCAGGAGAATATTGTACATAGTAACAATGATAATGTATGATGATCAACTGTGAATTACAGCTCAAGGTAAGGATCCAAGACAGCCTGGAGAGACTCATGACAAAAAAAGTATACTCATTGCAAAAGAAGGAATAGACAAAGTCCAAATGTATACTAAAAGATGCCATTCTTTATTTCCTCCATGAATTTTTCTCTACTATAAGCAGTATGTGACTTCTTTCACAACATGATGATCATGGCAATATATAGTATATAAAAATGTACAACCTATAATATTACCTGCCTTCTTAGAGAGGGGTGGAATAGGAGGGAGAGAGAGAGAGAGAGAGAACCCAGATTGTAAAATATAAGAAAACAAATATTAAGAAATTGTATTGACCTACTATCAGGAAAAAAATAAAATTTAAAAATTTTTTAAGAAAACAAAAACTTAAAACCCTTTTGTAAGCCAGAATGACAAGTTATTCATTGACAACGAGAGGTTTATTTTGACCAGATAGCTGGTATAAGTGACCTCTTCAGAGGGTACTCTTCTAAGAGGAAACTATATTGTGCATAGTCAGAAAGTAGCTTAGTGAATATATGAAATTAATAGTAATAGTGTAACATCCTGCGGTTAGAAAACACTTTTCTCTCCACCATGCAAGATACTGAGTGTATTATATCCATTTTACATACTGAGAACATCTAATATTTATATAGTACTTATGGTTTCATACATTTTTTCATTTGATATTCCTTAGCAAGTCTCTGAGCCTTAGCAACCACAGATTATATCATTGTTTTACAAATAAGAGCACTGGAACTTAGAAATTAAATAACTTGGAACTGGGACCCAAATACATGTCTTGCTCTTATGACTAGTGGTTTTTTCCCCCTATTGCTTCACATGGAACAAAAAGAGAAGTTCTTCTGGGACATTTTCATCAAGCTAGGGTAGCTTCATGAACTGACCTTCAATCTGATGATATTTTTACTTTAAATTATTTTATCTTAAACCAGACACTGATGGAAACACACTGATATATTTACAAAATACTTCTCAGTCATATCTGCTCCTGCCTAATGTTAAAAGGTATTACTGACAACTAAATGGTAATTATTCTCAGTGTCAGTTCGAAAGGGCAGCTTTAATGATATTTTCCCTAATTTAGAAATGGTAGATTGGCTAAAGAAACAATTAGACTTGAGCTAGTTTTTGCTCAAATCTGGTTGTTAACTCATTGTCTTTGTGCAGGCAAGTCATTTCTCCCTGATCCACACTCCCCCTTACCCACACCAATTTAAACCTTTTACCATTATAGTAGCCTTCTTTCACTTTCTCCTCTTGCCCTTAAACTCAATAATCTGCTTTTATTTCTATCTTGATTCCTTCAAGATGGGGATATATGGGGGACAGATGAAGCCTTCCTTAAACATTCCTTCCTTTCAACTGATGAAATGATGCCTCCTCCCCAGATATCTAATAGTTCTTTGCTCCTATAACATTCTACCCTGTCTCATACTTACTTGTATGTATATTATATGTCTTTGTCTCTATGCCATATGAGGCTTTGAGGTCTTTGTGAGCAAGGATCTTGGGTACTTTTCATCTACATCTTCAGTGCCTTCTACTTTATTTAATCATAATATACATATCAGTTTTAGAAAGAATCAAAAAGAATAATATATTCACAAAGGTCTGTTATACAATAAGTATATACATGTGTTTGAGGATTATTTAAAATAGACTATATTTGATATTCATTGGTTAGATGAATTGCAGATGTTTCAGTCTCCTAGGAGACTTAGCAAATGCATTCTTGAGTTTGCTTATAGAACAAAGCATTTTATTTTAATTAATTCTTAACTGTTTTTTCTTCTAGGGGTAAATGTTCCTGAAATTCCTTGTATCCCAATGCTAAGGCACCTTTATTTGAAGTGGGTGAGACTCACCAAGCCCCAGCCTTTTAAAGATTTCCTTTGCATCAGCTTACGCACTTTCGTCATGAGGAACTGTGCAGGTGATTATATGGCTGAGTGACAGAATTGTAATAAGTTGCACATATTAAAAATTCTAAAGCAAAATGTATTGTCATATACTCATACACATCTCTCATGTCTGTCCTTTACACTTCATTCCAATCTGCAACATCCTGAATTAAACTTTCATCATTTCTTCCTGAAACAGCTTTGTACTTAAATTTTATGACTCTGTTCTGCTTCTATCCAGTCCATCATATATTATATATATATATATATATTTTTTTTTAATTAATCTTCTTTAAGCAATACTTTTCTCATGTTACCTCTCTGCCTACAAATCTCCACTGACTCCCTTAGCTGTGGCATCAGAGTGAAATACCTCTCCCTATCTTGCTAGGTCATACTCATCTATACTTATTTCCTGCTACCTAACATTCACCTTTTTCTCCCCATTTTCAAAGATTAAGTGACTTGCCCATGGTCACAGCTAATAAGTGAATGAGGTCAGATAGGCCTAATGTGCTATCCACTGAGCCACCTAGGTGCCTCTATCTGTGTCTTACCTTCTGCCTCCTTACTATACCCTGCACCAGCCCTGTTGGTTCTGATTTTACCTACTTAGAATCATACTGGACTTTTTTCATTTTGCCAATTATTCATGGTAAAATCCTTGGTGCTCCTAATTACTTAATTACATGTCCTCAGTTTTCTTACCTGTATAATGCAAATGTTAAACTTGATAACTTCTAAGTTCCTCTCCACCTTGAGCAATTATAGTGCCTCTTCCACAAAGTTTTCTATGACTATGCCCCTTCTCTGAATCCTGAACCCTAGTACTTTAGTCATAGCCATGGCATATCATTCTTAGAAGGGATCACATAGCTCATCTAGTTCAAAATGTGTCTGCCTATTATGTTTTGGCACTGGATTATTGATGTTCTTTGTTTCACTTGATAATTGTTTCAGAATATTAAGCTATAAATTTTTAAACTTCTCATACCCTGCTAGCACAATGTCTGATACCTAATTGTTCAATAAATGCTTATTTGGTTAGTTCATTGTCTTGGTGGTGAGGAGTATAGTATCACAGTTCCAACTGTGCTAAAGGAATACAGAAAGAATACTATACCTTTGTAAGGTGTAAATTTAGGAGTTTTTTGACTAGTATATTATACTTATGGTCACTGGGGATTAATTCAATCCCAATAAAAATACTCATGTCAGTTTGGGAATTTTATGGTGGTTTAATTAATATAGAGGGAAGGAATTAAGAGGAAGAGAGAGGGAAAAGGGTTTAAGATTTCTCTGGCCTAGCCTGAGCCAAGGGAAGTTCAGAGACTTTCCAGCAACGAGGCCTCCTCCAAGATGAGGGGCCTCCTAGGAGGATGGCATTTTTAGGAAAGGTAAAGGGAAAAAAAGGAATCAGCCTAAACTCTGAGAGAGTTCAGGGAAGACACCTCACCTGAACCATGCTACTAAGCTTCTCCCAGTTACCTCATCAAGTACGCTCACCACCAGACCTGAATAAAAACTGCAGGCACCAAGGAGAGCCAGAGCCACCTCCGCGAAAAAGCCCAAGAGAGAGGAAGTGACACGAAATATATAGACCGTTTTTTTACATCACTTCCTGCGTCTCACATGTACCAATTGTAGCTTAAACTTGACTTAAGACAGCCCAGAGGGGTCTGTCAGTTGTTCCTGATTTGTCATTTGCTAGCATATGTCTGTCATAGCCATCCTTCTCAACACTTAATCCTTAAGTAGGGGTGTAGACATTCCTGTTTGTTAGACTAAGCAGGGTGGAGTAAATCTAAAATTCACAACTTCAGATTTCACTGAGTTACTTTTGCATATTGAGAACTGCCTTTGGCTGGTTTAATAAAAGTATGGAATTTTACAGCAGGAAGGAATAATAGTCTAGTCTAAATTGTGATTTTATAGAAGAGCGGATGAAATTGGGGCCCAAGAAAAATACCTGGTTCAAGGTCACTTAGTGAATAAATAGCAGAGCCAGGATTAACATCCAAATCCTTCTGGCTTCTAGTCCATTGTCTTTCAGTTATTTACTGCTAGCAGAAATCTCATTCTGGAGGTTCAGCCACTTTTGTGTCATTTTGAAATACACATAGAATTTATTTGGGAAAAAAAATTTATTTTAAAAGAGGCCTAAGCTTTGGTCAGCAAAACAAAGATGGAAACATTACCTAGAGCAAATCACTTAATCTTTAGTTCCAAAATCTTCAAAATGAGAAGTTGGGACTTAAGATCTCTAAAATTTCTGTGGTCATATTTTACAGAAACAGTTTTGAAAAAAGGGAGCTTCCATTGTTCATCTTAAGATTATCTGAAAGGAGGTAACTGGATCAGTGGATGGAGACTTAGTTTTTGAGAAACCTGAGTACAAATCTGGCTTTAGATACCTACATAGATACTAACTCTGGGCATGTCACTTAACTGCTGTCTGCCTCAGTTTTGTGAATTTTAAAACTATTCCACCCTAATCACACCATACTTTAGAAGATCTGATTTAGCTATTTCCTGATCAATAACAATAGAGATACTTGAACTAACAGAATCAGGTCTTGGGAACCATGCATTTCTCCACCCTCCTTAGTATAGCAAGATTATGAAGGTTTGCACCAAACTCAAGATTTAATTATCTGAGGAAATGGCTTTCAACAGACATGTGCAGAAAAAGCAGACAGACCCCTGGGTTGTCCTAAGTCAAGCTAAGCTATCATTGGTACAGATGAGACGCAGGAAAGTGACATAAAACCGTCTATATAAGGCACGTCACTTCTTCTCTCTTCCTCTTTCCCTGGAGAGGCTACTCTGGCTGGCAGTGTGCTAGGCGTTCCAACAATCTTGGTGTGGTGGCAGTTATTTTGTCTGGGTTTGGCAGTGAGTTTGCCCTGGAGCTGATTTCAGGTTCGGGCATCTTGGCTTAGCCCTTTCCCTTTTGGAGTTCAAGCTGACTCCTTCCTCCTTCATACTCCAAAACCATATCTCCTAATCTCCCTGCTTGGTACTAGCTGGCAAGGGGTGGGGGGTGTGGGGGGGGACTTACTCCTTTCCTTCTCCCTTCTCCTTAATCTCCTCCACTTTCAATTAAATCACCATAAAATTTCCAGCTGACTTGGATGTTTCATTGGGATTTTATAAGTAAAATACTTGGTGACCAAAATAATTATTATACATTATACCTTCAGTGTCAACCATAATTTTAACCTTTATAGTTTCCTCAGCTGTACAGTTGAGATTATAATAGTACCTACTTCCCAGGGTTGTTGTGAGGATAAAAACTTGTAAAGTGCTTTGCTGACTATAAATCTCTATATGAATGCTGACTATCGCCAGTACCACCATCTGTCATATCATTACGTTTTTGGTTTCTCAGGGCCTACAAACTCTTTGAAGTATGTCCCATTGGTAACTGGATTAGCTTCTGCCCGAAACTTGGAACAATTAGAATTAGTTCGAGTTCCTTTCCTAGGAGGTCTCATCCAACACGTAGTTGAAGACAGTTGGCGATCAGGTATAGTTCTTTCATTTGTCCTGTATTATCATGCAGTCTTTAGAAAATTAATTTCCTTCTGAGGAAGTGTAGTTGCATCTGTTTTAAAGGCCATTCATTATAAATGTGATACAAATCAATTATTAGTAATCACAGCCCTCTTATGTCATTTGACAGGAATTTTAACAAGAGACTTTTTCTTCTGACTTGTTTAGTTACTGCTACATCAGATCATGTCTTGGGAATATGTATTAGAAATTCTTTTTGAGATATTTTTGTGCTATCTAGAGCTTGGTTGAATAAGACTTCAGAGTTCATTATTTCGGTTTCACAACTCAAGATATCATTCTCTCATGAATTACATCAAATATGTTCAGGAGGATAACAATATAGTAAAATAATTGTTTATAGGATTACAAAGTTTTTATTAATTTGATTAATGTTATAAAAAGTGTAGTAATTATTATTAAAATGTGTTGAAGATTTAAAAATTGTTGGAAATGGTTATGGTATTAACATTCTGACCCATTTAGTAAGTATATGTAGCAAAATAATGAATTTCATAACAAATTATTATAAAATCACATTGGTTGTAACTATATAAGATTTCATCAATTTCAGACTCCTTCACAGATGCAAATTGCTTCTCATCTGTAATTTATACTTTTGGAAAATTGCTCTAAGTTCTGAGAGATTAGGTGACTTGTCCATAATCACAAAGCTAATAAATGTCAGGGGTCAATAGGATTTAAATCTCAATCCTACCAACTCCAAGTTTAGTACTATCATATCTCTTTTCATTTATTATAATATTTTTGATTAAATATTTTGCATAAAGGCAATAATAAGAGATAGTTATTAATAAGGCTAGAGATTACAACAAGCTATTAAACTGTACATACCTTTTGACCTAGGGTATGTATGCCAGTAGGTCTTTACTTCCTAGAGATCAAAGAAGAAAAGTATTTACAGTAGCTGTGTGTTTTCAAAGAATTGGAAATTGGGTATGTCCATTAATTGGGAAATATCTAAATCAGTATTTAAATGTGATGGAATGCTATTGTGCTAGAAGAAATAATGAGGAGAGGCAGAGCCAAGATGACAGAGTAGAAGGAGGAAAAGTTTAAACTACCATAAGAATCCTTTCCAACCCACTTAAAATAACTCCTCAAAATGAATATTAGACTGAAAGAACCAACAAGGAGATGAAGTGAAGCAACTTTCATGCAGAGAACAGCTTGAAAGAGGAGCACAGCCTATAGGAGGCTACACCAAGGAGTACCAACATAAGCCATCAGCAAGCCCCTCTATTCCCCCCTCCCCCAACCGACATCTACTATTCCACTGTGAATCTGGGCCCAAGCCAATATTCACACCCTGAAAAACCGCCTAAGCCAACAGCACTGCAACCCTATACATACCCTGTAAAATTCTACGCCCCAGCCCAAACCTGCAGTAAGGTCCAGAATCCTAGTGCAAGGCAGTCTGTGGAAGCAATCCTATGTGTAAGCCCAGAGAAAGGCCCCGAGTCCCAGCCTAAGATAGCCCCTAGTGTGCTGGCCTGTTTGAGCCCAGGTGAAGAGCTAGCCCTTACCAAAGCTCAAGGCGAAGTTACCAGTTCTAGGACAAGGCAGTCCATGGTGTTCCTGACCTGAACAAGCCCAGAGTTAAACCAAAAGCCCCCTCTGAAGCCTGAGGCTATAGTTTGAACTCTACCATAGGGTAGCTCACAGTGCTCTAAGGTCTGCAAATCCTTAGCAATCTAAAGGGGTGATTGAATCAGCAGAGTGAGGTGGCTTTCAGAGGTCTTAGTCCACAGGCTATCATTCCACCTTGGAAGAATTGAAACTTACAGAAACCCAGATATAAAGCTATAAGTAGCATCAAGGAAGACCAGAAGTTTTTATCCTGAGAATAGAGCCCACTTTTAAGATAAAAGTGAAAGTCAAAGAAAAGGCTGGCAAAATAAGCAAACATCAAAAAAAAAATGCCTAACCATAGAAAGTTTTTATAGAGACAAAGAAGAGCAAGACAGATAGGGATAGTAAAAGTAAAACACACTAAGCTTCAAAGAAAAATATAAATTGGTCTCAGATTATGGAAGTGCTCAAAAAGGATTTCAAAAATCAATTAAGAGAGGTAGAGGAAAAATGAGGAAGAGAAATGAAGGCAATATAAGAAGAAAATAACAGCAGAATTGACCAAGTTAAAAAGGAGGTTCAAAAGCTCATGTAAGATGAGTTCCTTAAAAACTAGAATTGGACAATTAGAAATTAATGACTTCATGAAACATCAAGAAACAATGAAACAAAATCAAAAGAATGAAAAACAAACCAAAAGAAAACGTGAAGTAATACCTCGTTGAAAAACTAGCTTGACCTGGCAAATAGATCTAGGAGAGACAATTTAAGAATTCTTGGAAGGTGGGCAGCTGGGTGCTCAGTGGATTGAGAGCCAGGCCTAGAGATGGAAGGTCCTAGGTTCACATCTGGCCTTAGATACTTCTTGGCTGTTACCCTGGGCAAGTTGCTTAACCCCCATTGCCTAGCTCTTACCACTCTTCTACCTTGGAACCAATACAGAGTAGTGATTCTAAGCTGGAAGGTAAGAATTTAAAAAAAGAATCATTGGACTACCTGAAAACCATGATGCAAAAAAAAAGGCCTGGACATCATGGTATAAGAAATCAAAGAAAACTACCCTGATATTCTTGAACTAGATATTAAAATAGATATTTAAAGAATCCAAAGATCACCTCCAGGAATAAATCTCAAAAAAACAACCCCCAGAAATATTATAGCTAAATTCAAGAAACAATTCAAATAACATGGAGCTACAGTCAAGATTACATGAGACTTAGAAGCCTCCACATTAAAGAATCTGAAGGCTTGGAATTTACTATTCCAGACAGCAGAACATCTAGTTTTATAACCCAGAATCATCTATCCAACTAAACTGAGTCTATTCGGAGGGGGGGGGGGGGGGGCTTTTAATAAAAATAAGACCTAAACAGAAAATTTGATGTCCCAACATAAAATTGAAGAGAAGCAGAAAAATGTAAATAAGAAAGAGAAAATTGAAGGGTTTCAGTATGTCAAACTGCATGTATTCCTATGTGGAAAGATGATATTTTTAATTTATGGAATTTTTTAAAATCAGTATTAGAGCAGTTAAAAGGAGTATATATAGGCAGAGGGTTTGGAGCTAAGCTAATTAGAATATGATGTGTGAAAAAAATCAAAGGGTGAAAAAAAAAAGATTGAAAGGGAAGAGAAGTGGAATGGGGTAAATTATCTCACATAAAAAGGCAAGAAAAACTATTACAGTGGAGGAGGAGGAGAAGGAGGGTGGTGGTGGGCAATGGTTAAACCTTACTTTCATCAAATCTAGCTTAGAGAGGGGATAACAACTATAAGTATAAAATCCTATCTTATCCTATAGAGAAGTAGAAGGGGAATAAGACAAGGGGACTGAGAGTAATAAAAAGGAAAGGGAAGTAGGGGGTGGTAATTACGTAATAGAGGAATTTGAGAGGGGGAACAGAGAGAAATGGAGGGAGAGAGAGAGAGACACACCTGTGAGCAAGGACAGAGTGAAAGAAGAAAGAGCAGGATCAAAAGTGGAAAATAAGATGGAGGGAATTCATAGTTGGTAATCATACTATGAATGTGAATTCACCTGTAAATTGGAAAGAGATAGCAATTTAAAAAATCTGGATTAAAAACTAGACTCCTACGATATATTCTTTATAAGAAACACATTTGAGTCAGGGAGACACCCACAGAGTAAAGATAAGGAGTTGGAGCAGAATTTATTGTGCATCATCTGAAGTAAAAACAAACAAACAAACAAAACTGTAGTAATCATGATCTCCAAGCAAAAATAGATATGATTAAAAGAGAAAAGGAAGGAAGTTACATTTTACTAAAAGGTACTATAGACAATGGAGTAATGTTAATATTAAACATATATCATAAATAGTATAGCCTCCATATTTTTAAAGAAGAAATTAAATGAGCTTCTGAAGGAAATAGAACATAAAACCATACTAGTGGGGGAGCTTAATTGCCCCCCCTTTTAGAACTTGATAAATCAAGCCAAAAAATAAGAAAGCAGTTAATGAAGTGAATTGAAATTTTAGAAGTTAGGACTCATTAGAACTAATAAGCTTCTGGGGAAAATTGATCAGGATAGAAAGGAATATCCCTGCATAAAAATTGATCATGTATTAGGATCTACAAACTTAACAACCAAATACAGAAAAGCAGAAATAATAAATACATCCTTTTCAGATCATAACACAATAAAAATCATAATCCATAAGGGTCCAAGGAAAGACTAAATAATTTAATAAATTAAATAAACTAAATAATTTAATGCTAAAAAAGGAGTGGGTCAAAGAACAAGTTATAGAAACAACCAATAATTCAATAGTGAAATTTCAATAATGAGGATGACAATGAGGATACAACATATCAAAACTTATTGGATATAGCCAAAGAATTACTTGGTGGGAAATTATATCTCTAAATGCTTACTTATATCGATAAAATAGAGAAAATAGAGATCATTGAATTGGGCATGTAACACAAGAACCAGAAAAAAGAACAAATTAAAAATCTCCAATTAAAGACTAAATTTGAAATCCTAAAAATAAAAGGAGAACTTAATAAAATTGAAAGTAAGAGAATCATTGAACACTAGGAGTTGGTTTCATGAAAAAAATTAAATAGATAGGACACTGGTGAATTTGATTTAAAAAAGGAACTATCAGATAAAAAGGAAAAGGATTAATTTACCACCAAAGAAGAGGAAATTAAAGGAATCAGCTATTTTGCCCAATTATATGCCAACAAATCCAACATTGTAAATGAAATGGATGAATATATACAAAAATGTAAATTGCCCAGATTGACAAAAGGGCAATTAGAATATTTAAAAATAATCCCTTTTCAAAAAAAGAAATTGAACAAACATCTAATATTATATTAAAAATTCTAGCTTTAGCAATAAGGAAAAGTAGGATTTAAAGTAGTGAGTGAGAAAACTAAACTATAACTCTTTGTAGATGATATGATGGTATCCTTAAAGAATCAACTAAAAAACTAGTTGAAATCATTCATAATGTAGGTACAATGGCAGAATACAAAATATATTCACATATATTTTATCAACATATAATACCAACAAAGTTCAGCATCAAGAGATAGAAAAATTCCATTTAAAATAATTAGACCACGTAAAATATCCGGAAATCTACTTGCCAAGACAAACCTAGGAATTATATTTACGCTATTACAAAACACTTTTCATACAAATAAAGTCAGATCTAAACAATTGGGAAAATATTAATTGCTCATGAGTAGACAGAACTATTATAAGAAAAATGACAATTCTACTTAATTTGCTTATACAGTACTGTACCAATGAAACTACGAGTTATTTTATAAAAATAAAAAATAATAAAATTCATGTGAAAGAACAAAAGATATCAAAGGAATGAAATGTGAAGGGAGGTGGCTCATCAACCCCATATATCAAGGTATACTATAAAGGAGTAATCATCAAAACAGCCTGTTACTGGCTAAGAAATGGAATGGTAAATCAATGGAGTAGATTAGATACATAATGCCATTTGCAATCTAGTGTTTGATAAACTGAAAGATCCCAGCTTTTGGAATAAGAACTCACTGTTTAACAAAAACTGCTAATTTTCTAAGGAAAATTAGAAAACAGTATAGCAGAAACAGTATAGCAATCTAGACCAGTCTTTCATACTATACCAAGATACGGTCAAAATGGATATATGATTTTGATAAAGAGTGATACCATAACTAAATTAGGGGAATATAGAATAGTTTACCTGCAGATCTCTGGGGAAGGGAAGAATTTATGATCAAACAAGAGATGATATAAGATGAATACTTTTAATTATATTAAATTAAAAAGCTTTTATATAAACAAAACTAATCTCACCAAAATTAAATTATAAGGGAAACAATAAACTGGGGAGAAAATTTTTCGCATCTCTCTGATAAAGGTCTAATTTCTCATTTTATAAAGAACTAAGTCAAATTCATAAGAATATAAGCTATTCCCCAATTGAGAAATGGTCAGAGTTTGAACAGTTTTCAAGTGAAAAAATCAAAGCCATCAATAATCATAAGAAAAAATGTTCTAAATCACTCTTGATTAGAGAAATGCAAATTAAAGCAACACTGAAATACCACCACACACCTATCAAAGTGATAAATGTTGGAGGGGATGTGGCAAAAATTGGGACATTAATGCACTGCTGGTGGAGTTATGAATTGATCTAACCATTTTGGAGGGCAATTTGGAACCATGCCCAAAGGACTATAAAACTGGGTATACACTTTGATCCAGTAATACCATTATTGAGGGGTCTTTATCCCAAATAGACAATGAAAAGGGGGAAAAGCCCGACTTGTACAAAAATATTTACTGCAGCTCTTTTTTGGGTGGCAAAGTATTTGAAATTGAAGGGTTGTCCCTCATTTGGGGAATGGCTGAACAAATCATGGTTCGTGTTGGTGATGGATGATTTCAGAAAAAGCTGGAAAGATCTGCATGAACTGATGCAGAACGAAATAATCAGAAGCAGGAGAACATCACTCACAATAACAGCAATATTGTACGGTGATCACCTGAACACTTGGCTACTCTCAGCAATGCAATGATCTGGGACAATCGCGAAATACTTATTATTTGGAATTCTATCCACCACCAGATAAAGAACCATTGTAGTCAGATAGATATAGATCAAAGCATACTATCTTTTATATAAAAGTATTTGCAGTTTTATTTTAGGGTTTGGGTTTTGTTCTAGTGTGCTCTTCCTACAGTGAGCGGTATGGAAGTGTATTTTGCATGATAATAAAAATAAAATTAAAAATTAAAGAAATGATGAGATGGTTTCAAAAAAATCTGAGAAGACTTGTATGAATTGATGCAACATGAAGTGAGCAGAACCAGAAGAAGAAGAATTTATACAATCCTAGCAATTTGTTTAAAATCAACTTTTGAAAGATTAGTAACTGATCAGTGTAGGGACCAACCACAATTACAAAGGACACATTATGAAATATGTTATCTACTCCCAGATAAAGAACTGATGTACTCAGAATATAGATTGAAATTTATTTTCTTCTAGTTCTTTTTTTTTCTTTTTTTTCCTTTTTTTTCCTTAGAACATGGCAAGAGCAGAACTTTGTTCTGTGTTTTTGTACAATCAACCAGATAAGCAACTTCCAAAAATTAGGAAATCCTACCTACCAAATTTCCAATGACCAGCCAATGTAGAATAGACTTTAAAATGTCCTCCTTATTGATAATATATATACTAAAGGGCAAGCAAGTTTAGCTTTGCAGAGAGAAGTTGTGATATTGTACTTAATTTAAAGTTTTATGCATAAAACTAGAAATCAGAGTTCAAGTATTTGGGATTCAGATGAGAAAAAAGATAGGTATCATAGCATGAACAATAGTACTAAAATGTAAAAGAAAATTCACAATAATTTTCATTAAAATACTAGAGCTTCTTTTCAAATCAGAAAGCCTTGGGTTTTATACTTAACTCTGACTTATGGTGACTATGTGGTTCTGGGAAAGACACTTAAACCTCTCTGTGAACTAGGCAAATTTCTAATATTGTAAGTTGTATAGAAATTGACAGTCTGCATTGGGGAAAATAATTTTCTCACGAAAGTGTACTCTGAAGAAATCACAGGTTCTGGGACCATCCCCCCACACCCCCCCTCAAAAAAAAAAAGGAAAGATTGATTTCAGTGGTTAAGGAGAAGGAAATGTTCTACAGTCTCTGTATGAGGTGTTTAGAGATTAGTATCTATTCAAACCAAGACTATGAAATTGAAAATAACAGTTCACATTTGTTATTTTAGCATTTTAAATTTTACAAACTTTCCTCACAACTGTGTCCTGTAGTTGATGCAAGTATTGTTTTCCACATTTACAGATGAAACTAAAGTTAAGTGACTTGACCTTGCTCACATGGCTAATAATGTCTGCCCAGGTCTGCCAAGTCTCGGACTCTTTCTACAGTGTTGTGACTGAAACAGGTTGATTTCTAGGTAGTAAGCCCAGAGAACTGAGATTACACATGTGGAGCTCATAAGAACCCTAGTCATTACAATTAAAACTGCTCATATCCTTCAAAGCTGTATAATGAGAATTAAACATTCTGAAATGCCATAGCACAGTTATATTAGACAGCCACTATAAAGACCAGCTTAACTAGGAATATAGGAAAAAGTTGTCATCAATGTCAGTAATATTGTCCTTAAAGAATTGAAATGAAAGAATGGCAATCATGTGTGAATTCCTTGAGGGCAAGAATTTACTTATCTTTTTTGTCTTGTTTTGAGCATAAAGCTTAATAAATGTCTTGAATGAATGAAATCAATGTAAAGCAAAGGAATGGGGAGAGCCTGTAACTATTTTTATTGAAAAACACATTTCTAATTTTTTCCTTCCTTCCCTTGCTTTGTCCAGGTGGTTTTAGAAATTTGCACACTATTGTTTTGGGAGCTTGCAAGAATGCTCTTGAAGTAGATCTTGGCTACCTCATCATCACCGCTGCTCGAAGGTAGGCCTTCTCCTTTCAGAAATTTTTCTATTTTGGCTCTAAGGCTACTGATGGAATAACTTTTCAAGTACATCCTGACCACAAGGTTCTGATAAGTACTGTTTAAGCTACTGAGGAAAAAATATAAATCATAGCCTACAGTGACTTAGCTGCTTTGTAACAGTTAAGAAGGGTGATTAGCTTAGACTATTCCAGTTCTTTCTTACTAAAGCAGTGATTTCCTGTGTTAGAAGGAAGGGGAAATGTTTTACTGGATTTTTCCAGGAGCACCACCAAATACGATGGTTCTTTTCATGGTTTCTCAGGGTAAAATATGGACAGCTTTCCCATAAGATACCAGACCAACAGAAATTCCCAACACTTATAAGCTATGTGTGAGAAGTCTAGTGATCACTTGTGTAAAGTAAAATACCTCCATCCCGTGGCACCCCAGTGGTGGGACATAGGGGTCATAGAATCATGTGTTATGTCTAATGTTCTGATGGCCTGGCATGATATTGCCATGGAAGAGCAGATGGCATGATGTTTGAAAGCCATTGGCCAAGAAAAGGGAGAAGGAGCGAAAGGTTTTGAAAAGCCAGCACTGGGAGTATAATGTGTCTATTTGCCCATACCTGTCTCTGGGCTGGTATTTTTCTTTGGACTCTTTTCTTATCTGGTAATCTCTGATAAACCCCATAGCCTCAGCTGACTACAATGGAGGATTGAAGTTTACTAGAAGTTAGGACTGAGAACCCTATTTCTCTTTTTCTTCCTCTTTACTAATAAATGCTTATAAATCTAGTAATAAGCCACCAGATTAATTTTTATTTATAACAGGATTTTTCTCTTTGGTATCCACTAAATCAGATTGGTTATTTTGGTTGACTTCTATGATACAGTATTGTTCCTTGGAAAGAACTATTTTTATAACCGATCTATTAAGAAGTCATTGAGTATAGTGAAACTTTGCTTGACTTTCTTTGATTTCATCTCTGTATTTCTTTGTTTTTAGGTTACATGAAGTTAGAATCCAGCCTTCTCTAACCAAAGATGGCGTCTTTTCTGCACTCAAGATGGCAGAATTGGAGTTCCCACAGTTTGAAACCCTCCACCTGGGATATGTAGATGAGTTTTTACTGCAGTGTAAGACTATCCTACTTTTATTTCAACCCCCAAAATGCTTCTCTTTTAACATGACCAGTTTGAAACCCAAATTTTGATATACCGTGTTGTCCCACATATAAGGTGACTTCAAACCTTAGATAATTTTGTTTTTTAAAGAAGAGGTTTCCTTATCTGTAAAATGAAAGAGTTGGACTAAATGATCTTTAAGGTCTCTTCTGGCTCAAACTCTTATCCCAGGAAAACATTGTAAAATTAGAGTATTTGGTGGGTTTTGGACCTATCGTACCAAATATCAAAGTATTAATCAGTGAAACATCACCAACAAACATCAGATAAATAGCAGAGAATTGTTTGCAAATGTTGCCTGCACAGTTTTCTTATTTTCTTCTACTACCTAAAGCTCTTTTCCCCTGCAGCATCCTTTCCCCAGTTTGTCCTTCATTTGTGTTTATTATGCTGCATTTCTTGAAGCTTTTAATAGTACTCTCAAATAAGCATCCATTCCATGCCTGCAGTAGCCATTCACACAGTAAGCCCACTGAGGGTTTCTTGACTTTTCCAGATGGTGTTAGAGTATGATCTTCAGTGAGCAACCAGTCCATACGCTCTTTCTGCAGGTTGTCTTTGAAAGGCTTGTTCACAGCAACAACCTAGAACCTGCAATTGGGAAGTCATCCCTTCAGGTATACTCATCAAAATCATTATACATTGCACGAACTTATTTTCTCACCACATTGGTTAAATCCTCAGGAAAAGCTTATATTTTATTTTTTTAAAAACTCCTTATCTTCTTGCCCCTATTTTTAACCAACCTCAAAAAAGATCCAGGTTTAAATTCATTGTTTTTCTTGAAATTCACACTTAGAATTCTCTTTGGATATTGTCTTGCAGCATTTTTAAAGTGAGGCAATTCAACTCATATTTTAAGGTCAAAAGGTCTTGGATAAACTCATGGATCCTGAGGAGGTTGATCAGCTTAATGAGAAGATTGGTGACTTTGCCTTCAAGTGCAATCAGCCTTGTGAGGATTTCTAGAAGGAATTAGGGAAGCTAGCCTTGGTTATTTAAATTCCCTCAACAGTTGTTTTGTACTCATAATCCCTCTTTCATGGGCATAGTTGAAACCTAGTAAAAGTTTGTTAGATTTGAATTGAGAAGAAAAGTCTAAGAGAATGAGGGGGATGATGGTGGGAAGGAATTATAGCCCAGGTAGAACTAGAGTTGTAACTGCAAAGTGGCAGTTAAGCTTGATTTAAGGGGAAACTTTGTAACAATTCTGCTGACTAAAATTGAAATGAACCAATTTGGGAAGCAAAATCAGTGCCTACTAGAGGTCTCTCTGTGGAAACTGGATGAATACCTGTACCAGATTACTTAATCCAGTAGAGTGTATTACTCTTACAAATTGGACAAAGATGGCTTTTGAAGTATCTTCCAACTCCCAAATTCTGTTAATTCCATTGATTGATTACATGCTTACTATGTGCAAAACACCACTTGAGTATTGAGGATAATAAAATTGAGATCAGGTGCCATCCCTGCCTCAGTATAATTAAGTATGTGTGTATGTGGGGGTAAATTACACAAAAACAACTCATCCCTCAAATTGCATGATGAGTATAGAAAAGAAGTGCAAGCAAAATTCTGTATAAGTTCTGAAGATTCAAAAGATCATTATTTATTAAAGGAGAGGAGTCATGATTTTAAAAGATGGTGAGAATTCAACCAATAGAGTAGAGGACATCCAAGGTATTGGGAAAAACATGAACAGAATCAGGAAAAGCATAGAACATGTGGTAGGGAGAGTCAATTGTGTATTATGTTATAGAGTAGAGTACATGGGTATGGTAAGCCTGGAAAATTACAGTAATACTATATCAAGGGCTTTAAATGCCAAGTTAAGGAGATTAAACTTTTCCTTATAGGAAGTCAGTGATAGATTTTATGGTTTTGAGCAGATGAAGTAATATGATGAGATTTATGCTTGTAGTAGAAAAGAAAGAATTTAGTTCCTTAGGTCAAAAGTTAACATAACTCTGTTGTAGTCCTTAATTTCCAGTAGATTTTACAGTTTTTCCTTGCCGTTTTTTGTATTCAAAATTTTAAAACTATTAACATCTTGTCAGCATTCACAGTATAATTATATTGTTTATATAAAGTGAAAATATAGCATTAGGTGGAAAAAACTGATCTCTTTTTATATATTCTGGAAAATGTTGCTCACAGCTAGTCTTTTACAGACAAATCCACTTAACTCTTTCATCCTTTTACACCATCTTGGACTGGTTCTGAATTGGGATTTAGGCCATACCTCTGTATTGATCTCTTTAGGAGCTTTGTGCCTTTTTATAACTCAAAAACATTTTTAAACTAGCTAGACATGTGTTTGATTCTTCAGCACTCTTGATCTTAAAATCAAAATTTTAATTTCCTGGATATTTTGACTTCTTTATAATTTCTTCTTTTCTCCATTAATCACTACAGACAGATGTATCCATTTTGGGAAGCTGGACTTCCAAACTTTGAACTCTCATCTCTCATTTCCTCACCTTCCCCATTCCTAATCTTCTCAAAGGTCTACCTCCCAAGATAGATGGTAGGGCAGCCCTTGAAATTATATGTCTTGAAAAGGACATCCAAGCCCACTCTTCCAGAATATGTATGACATAGTGGAAAGAATGGTGGAAAATATATTTGGACTCAAAATTGGGTTTGGATCACAGATCCCTTGTTTACTGGGCTCAAGAACAACCTTCACAGACAAGTCATTTAACATCAGGAAGCCTTGGTTTAATTCTCTACTGATGGAGGAACTTATTCAAGATGATCTCTGAGGTCCTTTCTGGCTCTAAATCTTAAAATAACTCTGTGGAGTTCTAAGTTTTACAAAATGCCTTTCTTATAACAGACTTGTAAGAATTATTCATTTATATTTTATAGATGAGCGAATTGGGCCTCAGAGAGTTGGAAATACTTGACCTAAGTTTACACAACTAATTAGAGTCAAATCTTGGGTTTGAATCCATGTTTTTTGACACTAGGTCCAGTGTTTTCTCTTATATCATATTGTTGCTCTCGCTGCCGCCCCCTATAGATTCTCCATCTAATCTTCCCTTCTTAATATTCTACTTTATCTCCCCTTTTCAGGAGGAAAAGATTTATTAAAAAGTCCTGGAAATGAGTGACAAAGTATATTCTTAACTCATCAGTGTCTTAATAGGGGAAAAATTACCTGGAAAGGCTGAATGTGGTAGTCTATATTCTGTGAAGTAGAATGTAAAGGATTTAATGCCCAAGAATTTGATCTCTCACTTCCATGCCTTTAACATAGGCTGGCCCTCATTCCTAGAATGTATTTCCTCATCTCCATCCTTTAGAATCTTTTGATGCCCTCAATTTTCCACTCAGGTACTACTTCCTACAGGAAGATTTTCCTGATTTCACTAGTTACCAGTGTTCCCTCTCCTAAAATTACTTTGTATTTACTTACCTGCAAACTGGTTATTTCCCATAATAGAATGTAAGCTTCCTTAAGATCAAGGACTACTTTCATTTTTGTCATTATATTGTACACATAGTTGATGTATAATAAATACTTGTTTAATTGATGTGATTTGAAAAAGAGAAGACTTAAAGAAGAGGGCTAGGAATTATCTTTCTCTGGAGTAAAATGATTCTTGGATTTTTAGAGGGTTTGTGGATTAAATAAGGGAAAAGATCATAATTTCTGAGTCTAATCATATCTCTTTATTTTACAGATAAGGGAACTGAGGTTTAGGGAGTAGAGTGACTTATCCAAGGCTAGGATTCTAACCAGGTCCTCTAACTGCATTCAGTGCCCTTCTTCATATGTCACATGGTTTCTCACATTGTTAGAATTGAAAAGGATTACAGAATTGTCCAGCCCCCCTCATTTTATATTTGAGGAAGTGGAACCCCCAAACAATGAAACTACTAGCTGGTGGGGCGGCCCTTGTGATAATTAATTCTTGATTATAGATTTTACTTTGTAAGTGATTTTATTCTATAACCACATTCTATATTCTATGTAACCAACCTAAAGCCTCTTCTCTGTTTCTGAGAGAAGAAGCTCATGTGTGCAAAAGTTCAGTTTCCTCTCTCTGTGAGGTTAGATACCAAAAACTTAAGTTTTTCCCACAGTCACTGTTAGTTTAAAAAAAAAACAAAAACTAAAATATCTATTCTCAATACTCTCATAAAACATTAACTCAATATTTTTTGCAAGATTTGTATTCTTGAGAAGCTGAACTGACTTTGTCATATCTTTTAAAATCATGGTTTTATCCAGTCCCTCAAGTGCCAGTTTGTCTACATACCTGGGTCTCTATCAGTGACCTCAGAATAAAGATGGGACCCATAAAAAGCATTCCTTAGAGATAGAGGGAGGTGGTCTCCATCCCACTTGTATGCTATGCTTACTTTATTTAATGTAACCAAACATGATCCCTTATCCCTGTGGTGGTGGCCAGGTATATATGATTTTTCAAATACTAGATTCCCAAAAGTATAACTCTTAAAGGTGAACTTAGTAATATTATTAGAATTTTATTTTACTTTCATTTTTTTAGCCTGGAACTGAGAACCTCACCTTATATTTTGGCCAGTACGATATATTTTTTATCTATTCTTTGGGGGCTATCAGATGTCACATTCATTTTTGGTCTTCAATTTATTGTTTTCATGACTGGAGATGAAATGAAATTTTTCTTATTCATATTTCTCAATATTAAGGATTTCTGTCCCATTCCTTTTTATGGTGTGAAAATATGCCTCTTATGTGAGGATTAGCTTAGCTAAGTATGGAGAGGTTTGTCATTGGGCATTGACTACTAAATGATAATTTTATTTGGCCATTGCAACTTAGAAAAACTGGTATACATGGGTGGTGGAGGGCTTTCGAATATAGATGAAATATTGGTACCATGTTTAGCTATACAGTCAGGTATCCTTGGAGTATTATTATCAAAATTAGGTTTTATATTATATTTATATATTTATATTATATTGTTTTTTCATTCAGGGTGGACTGGAGGTAGGAAATGAGTTGAACTATGTGATTCCTAGGAGTTTCACTTTCTGACATTGTTTTTTGTTTCAGGTAAAATGACTAATGCCGATTTGGTGAAGTATGGCTTAGCTGATGTTGTGGAAAATCCTGGCATCATCACAGATATTGGGATGAAGGCTGTCAATGAGGTTTTTTCCTGTATCAAATACCTGCTTATTTATAATTGTCCTCATCTGCATAACCCAAATAATTGGATCACAGGTACTCTAAACTTAAAAATAAAATTAAAACTATATGTCAAAATAAAATGACACTATCTTGTATCTAGAGCTACTAGAAGGCACTCCCTACGGGTTCCACAGCATGACCCATATTCATCTTGCTTTGCTCTTAATTTCTTATATTTCTGTCATGCTTTCTTCACACTAGTCCTCTGAGATAATACAAATATAACTCCTCACATTTTCATCACATGAATTTGATGGAGCACTTTCCTTTCAATAATCTCATGAGGTAGGTAGCAAAGTTGACATTTAGGTAGTGTTTTAAAGCCTACAGATATTATGACCGATGACATCTGTGGCTAAATATCAGCTTTGCTACCCACTACCTGTGTTATTTAGGGAAAATTACTTCATAAAATTTAGAGCAAGAAGAGACCTGAAAGGTGATCTTTCCAAACCCTCTATTTTACAGATGAGGAACCTGAGTACCAGTGAGGTTAAGTGATATGCCCAAAGCCACTCAGTACTCAAATACATGTCTTCTGACTTCAAATTCAGTGCTTTTCCCACCATACTGTATTATTTTATGGTTCTCCATTTTTTCATTTACCAAGAAAGAAAGGGAATTGAAACGAATGATAGCCAAGGTTTTCATTTCCACATAAAATCCTATAACTAATACTATTTTAGGTTAATTCATTTAATATAGTCATGCTTATTTTAAACCATTACAGGATTGGAAGATTTTTTTTCTTGTGTCTAAAATTCAGAACACTAACCAATAAGTATTTTCCCCCATATGGGGCTGAGGCTCCAACTCTTATTTGGTTTCGGGGACACTGTGACTAAAATTCACAGACAGACCTATTAGAATCGGATTCTATGAGTTACATAAATTACATATCCCTAGATGAATCATCAAGAAACTTTTGGGTCACATTGACATTTGGTTTTTCTAGAAATGGAACATGTTTAAAATGATATTGCTAGAAAAACGTTTTTAAAAGAACTAGCTTTCACCAATCTTTTTTTAACAGTGGTCTTATAAGGAAGTTTCATAAGTTAGAACTGAAGAGGCATTATTGTATGGTTGAAAGATATAAGCTATATTTAGAATAAAGAGACCTCAGATTTGTGGCTCTTTTTACATAAGTAGACAGGGAGGATTTTGTGGGGAGGGTTCCATGATGGGAGAATATTAGGAATGAGAGTTTCTATTTTAGTGAAAAGAGCACCAGATTTAGAATCTAATGGCCTAAATATAAATCCCAGTACTGCCAAATACAATTTTATAATCTCCAGATTATAAACTAGGTAAATCACTTAACATCTCTTGTCCACAGTTTCTTCATCTGCTAAATGAAGAGGTTGGAATAGATGACCTCTGTGGTTCCTAATAGCTCTAAAATACGTCTGGATTTATAACCTTTTATGACTATGCTATGCTCTGATGATAATGGAACAGTTTAGCAGCCTAAAATAAGTTTAAGGCTTGAAATTATTCGCTTTTCCTTTTCAGACCATTCAAGATGGACACGGCTGGTTGACCTCACTTTGGTGAGATGTCATGCAGTTAAACTCGAATCTTTCAGTCAGTTCATTGAGTTGTTGCCAAGCCTGGAATTTATCTCTCTGGACCAGATGTTTCGAGAACCACCCAAGGTAGTTCACAATGGGAGTGTTTGTTTGGCATTTTTTGAAGCTTAGGGGGGAAAAAAACAAAAACAAGAAAATATGATCTGAAACAGGTATTCTAAAAATAGCTCTACTTTTTGAAAGTTGTAATAAAGGAATTTATTTTTGAATGAACTCAAAACTCTGAAAATTATACTGAAAATAGTATAGGCAGCAAAATGTAGTGGGAAAAACTATAAACTGGAAATCAATAAACTTACTTTGGGTTCTGCCAGTAGCGTGCTGTTTGACTATAAGCCCCTTTCCCTTTCTTGTCCTCAGTTTCTTCATGTGTAAAATTATTTTTCTACTCTAAGCAGATATATATTTTTTAAAACCCTTACCTTCCACCTTAGAATTAATACTGTGTATTGTTTCCAAGGCAGAAGAGTGGTAAAGGCTAGGCAGTGGAGCTTAAATTGAAGTCAGATCTTCTGCTCAATGTCTACTATTTTTTCCACTATACCATAATGCCATATTCTCTGTCCTAGAAAAATCAAAGGAGTCATACAAAATGTATACAAGGGCTTAACACAAATAGAATAGTATATGAATTCAACATAAAGAATAATGAACTTAACAGCTCATAAATTACCTTTCATCTTCAAATTATTAAACTCCTCTTCAGCATGTAGCATTTAGAATAGATCATTCTTGGGCAAAAATTAGAAAGTAAAATTTTTGAAATTTCACTCAACTAGGCATTTGGAGTAATCATTCCCTTGTCACTGTCAACTTTCTTTTTCCTTAGGGTTGTGCACGTGTTGGTCTGAGTGCAGGTACAGGAATTGGTGTTTCATCAGCCCTTGTGAGCAACCAGAATTCCAACAATGAAAATGACAATCATCAAAACAACAATCCCAATGGACCCAACAATAATCCCCAGCAAGCCAATGACCAGAATGAAGAGAATGAGATGCGCCAAGATGGACAGGCCGAAGAACAGCAGATTGCAGCTGAGGGTAACCCTGACCTTTTGTGAGCTCCAGACAGAAATGGTTTTTACTTTGTATTCACTCTCTTTTTCCCAAAAGTACCATCTCCTTTCTTATTTGTGAAATCATCAGGTTATGTTTCTAGGTTGACTGGTTGAGCTGACAGAGGGGGAATGAGCATTCTTTGTTTGCCTTTGTAAGAAGAAATTCAAGTAGTTTTTCATCACATAATTATTCCTCTATGATCATTTGAAAAGCTATAACAGTGAGATTTAAATAAGGTAGAATAGGAATAGTATTAAGAGCCTCTTCAATGATGAAAGTACCTGTATACTTCCCCTCTCCTTGCCATATACTCTAGAGGATATAACGTGAGGAACTGGGCCCCTGGTCCTGTAGTGTCATAACCAAGTCACCCAAGAAGGGAAAAGAGAAAAGTGGGGTGCCTTGGACACTATTATTGGAATATGTTAGCAAAGAAGACCATTTCATCAACCCGTTCAAGACTCCTGTTCTGAACACCTGTTCATAACACTTTGTTGAGTAATTGTCCAAAGCTTAGGCATGGCTGCAGACCTCTGACTTCTGTATTTTATGCCTGCAAAATCAAGTCAAATCTTTGAGTAGGGAATTTTTTTTTATTATTTTTTTTTCTTTCAGCCATTGTAAAATTTTTGAAAAATGAACAGAAGAGAGCAAAAGTTCAAATGAAAGCACAGATGAGCAGAACAGTTTTAAAAGTAACCTGTAGAATTTATTATATACTTTTTTTTAAAAAGCAAGCCATAGGAAATGGGGATTCATGCTTTTATGTAGATTTCCTTTTTTTATACATATTTGGTGGAGATGTTCTCTTTTGTTATTTAAATTCAGAATTTTTTAAAAATTCTTTTTTAAAAATTTCAGATACATCAATTAGCATTTTGGATTACCATTTCCCACAAATTTATTGACTTGACTCCTTTTCTAGTTATACACATCCTTGATTTCATTTATGCCACTTCTCATACCTGAAGTATCCTCAGGTTCCCTTTATCTTACCTCTGATTTTGCTATTCTGAGACCATAGCATTTCATGATCAACAGAACTTAGCATCAGTAGAAAACCTTCTGTGCTAAAGATGTGTGAATGAATAAAAAATGATTAGAGTCATTGAAAGTTATAAGACTGGCCTAAATGACCTGAGAATCTATGTTTTGGAAAGATTAGGATTTGATAGCTTAACCAAGCTCCTCCACTTTTGATTTCATGTTAGCAATAAATGAAATTCCCAACAGCCTATCTTTTCCAGAAATGTAAGACTGAAATTATAGGTTATTATTCTTTGACAGACACTAATGATTTATAATGTAAATTTAATTTCAGATAGATGATTTGAATTGATATTAGAACTGTAAACATGATTTACATTAATTTGTTAGTTTTGTCAACCCTACATAGGATACCCCTAAAACTGTTCTTAAGACTTTTGGAACATATTATATTATGCTATTTTCAATTCCTAACTCCAGACGATAGTAATGGTTAAAGTATAGTGGCCCCAGTTAATATATACTCTTTTCTGGTTGAGCTTATATAAAGCACAAAGTACACCCTCATTCCCATCTGTGCTGAATACCTCTAGTCGCCACTGAGATCATGGTTACTAAGAGCCATTCTGGAATAGAGGCTTGATTTCTGAACAGTCATAAATCTTCTGTTCAAATCCAGACTTAGTTACTACTCACTGAGCCTCAGTTATGCTATTTTTCTTGTAGTCTCTTTTGATCTTTAAAATGAAGATATTGGGCTTGAATATTCCTAAGCTCTCCTTCACCTATAAATTATATCCTATCATAAAATACTAGACTCATTCCACGGTATTGTCTATACATGATCTGATGAGTAGTAGTGGGTCAAGTCTGCAAGGGAATGTGACTTGTGCCACAGGTATTTCTTCCCCTTCCACAGTGAGCCAGCTTTCTTTAGACACAATTTCCTGACTTTGCTACCAAGTGTTCTTTCACCCATCTACCTTTGGTGAGATCATTCATTGGAAAAGTAAAGTCATCTTTGTCCCAAACCTCCCACCTTCAAGAAATAGTCTGGTTTCTATTGCCCATATCACATATGATAGAAACTATATTTCCTCCTAGGATCACAGAATTTGCATTGGAAGTGACCTTAGAAGTCCTAAAAGGATAGTTATCTCATCATGACCTAAAGGCATTCCATTCCACTTTAGAAAAGCTTTAATTATTAGAAAGTTTTTCCTTTATATATAGCAAACCAAAAATCTGCCCCTCTACCACTTTTCTTCCTTTGTTCTTCATTTTTCTGAATGATAAGCCAAACAAACTAATACCTCTTCCTGTAGTTGTGGAACCGTTTGGAGAACTTTTCAAAATTTGTAGTGTGATTTGATGTGGTATTTCAGTATTTACCCACCCTTCATCTTTTCGTGTTCCCTTGATCGCACTTTAATTTTGTCCCTTTTCTTAGCATTGAATGAAATGGAAGAAGTGCCTCAGGAAGATGGAGAAAGTAGAAATGAAGGCCCAACTCATAGCCATGCTGTTTTTCCCATGGAGGTTGATGAAGAACAGGCAGGTAATCCCAAGTGTATCCTTCTCTTATTCCTAGTTCCTGACAAATAGATTTTAATTACAATTGATGACAGTGAAATGTTGCTGAGTGAACACTCACTTTGTTGGCCGATAGCCGATAAATATGTAATTATCATAGTCTCTTCAAACTGAAACCTATTCCTTTTTGGATACATCCTAGTTTATATATCTGCATTAAAATAAATGTCCTCCATTTCTCTTCCCTTTCCTTGTTAGCCATAATGAGCTTTCAGATATATTGCTTAATTTGACTAAATGTTTAGAATGTCTTGTTGAAATTGGGAGACTATGGTATAGTCAAAAGAACATTTGATTTATAATTGGGAGACTTGAATTCAAATCATCGTTTTGCTATTTACTATATACTATGGTACCTTGGGCAAATATCTTAATCTCTGGGCCTTAGCCTTCTCATTTGTGAAATGGGAAAATCTTGTCCTAATTGCCTCACAGAATTTTTACGAGAAGAGTTGTTTTTTTGTGAACCATAAAGTTCTATATAAATGTGCTATTACTGATAATGATAATAATTTTAATAATAATATATAGGTATTGTTCTGTTCTTCAACATGCCTACCAAATGTTGGAGCTTGTACAAGTTTAGCAGCCTTTCCATTACACTATGTTGCTTGTTAAATGTTTTGGGTTAAAGACTGGTAATCAGATACCATCCAGTTCCCTAATTCATGACATTAAACTGTTAACTAGAAAGAAATCTTTCTTAGACTAGCTTCTTTGAACCCTAGTTAAATACTTGACCTTTACTTTTTTCTTTTAGGACCAAGTGGTCTTCAGCCTGTTGCAAAAGCAACACCAATTACCGTTCACGATTCAGATAGTGAAGATGAGGAAGAGAGTGTGGGATCTCCTGGAAACTGCATTGCTAAGAACAATTCTCAGAATTACTCTGACAAAGAAGACAAAATCAGAGAGCCAGCAGAATCTAGGCAACTCCCAGGTATATGGCCAGCTGACATTTGTATCATTGTCCTTAAGAAATTTGATTCAACTTAATCTCTAGCTAATATTTGTAATTTTCCCACTAAAATCTCCTCCTAACACTTTATGCTTAAAGTTGTACTAGGAGATCATAAGCTCTGGCAGTCCTTATTAAGCTAAAAAGGATGTAAGCATGGATCTGGTAACTAATTGTGTGTTGTCTAAGGACCAGCCTGGCCAAGTATGTAGAAACTCATTACTAGAAGGCGAGCCATTAGAGTTTTGCCACAATTCATTAACATCTTTTGTGAAAGCATGGAGAAGTTGAAATCTCTTTCAGTTGGAAGCACTGTTGCAAATAGGCCTAGATCTTACACATGTGGACCGTTTATATCATAAAGATACTTGTCGTGTTTGGGAAGGTGTGCAGGAGCTGTAGGCTTTGTCAGAGAGGGAGTCCTCACAATGATGGAGAATAGATGTCTGGAAGTATTGAATATACATAAGGGTAATTAGTGGCAATTTATTGTACTGCAACAAATGATATGTTTCCAGTTAGGTGTCTTGAGTTCCAGGCCCAGTTTTGCTGTTTACTGCCTGTATAACCTTAGGCAAGTCAGTTCACTCTGTGCCTCTGTTTCCTCATCTATAAAATGAGGGGGTTGGACTCTGATTTGTATAAAACCCTTTTCAGTTTTAGGTCTATAATCATACTAACTCATTTCTCTTGGACTTTTTAGCACTTTGCTCACAATAACCCTGTGAGGAAGATACGGTCTCCTTTTCCTTATCTAAAGCATAAGGGGGTCATGTTTTCAAAGGTCTGATTTATCCTCTGATTCAGTCAGGAGAGTGTACTTTGGAGGAGAGCATGTCCCAATAGACATTCTAGAATGAGGATTCTTAGAGAAACACCTAGGGAAAAGAGAGCATTTCTTAAAGAGTTACTGGATTGTGAAGATCCAAGAACTGGATTCTTCAGAGCTGGTGGTACCAGTGTTCTTGGTTCATCAGTTTATACTTAGTAACAGTTTAGTAATTCTAGAAGAAAGCTGACAGAACCTATTGTTTCAGCTTCTCTGTACTTAAATGTAGTCAATCATTTTCTATCATTTTTCTTAGTATTCAACCCTCTAATTTGTCTTAATTCATGAGTCCATATCTCTAACTTGGTTCTTTCCTTTCCCCTGAACTACTCACTGTCTGGTGCATACTGTATTTTCTATTGAATGATTACTTGATATGTTCATTTATTTTCCTTGCTCCTCTTGCTCAGTAGCCTCTTAAACCTTTAAAAGGCTTGAGAGATTATCTAGAACAATTTCAGCATAGTATTTAAAATTGGAAGGGACTTTAGGGATTATCTAATTTTACTGCCTCAATTTATAAATGAAGAAACTGAAACTCAGAGAAGTTAAGCAAATTGCCTGAGACTGCATAGCAAGTAGGTGCAGCAGCAGGACCTTAAATCTCTTTAACTGTCTTGTTGAGTGTTTAGCATATATAGGCATATCCGTGCAACAATAAACAGATTCTGTGAAAATGGAACACTGAGCAAAAACATTACAGGGTTGAGTATATAAGAAAACAAATAAGTATTAAATGTATTTAGGGCAGAATTTTGCAGCTTCACGGTTGGTCAGGGCTCCATTTGTCCCTATACCATAAATACACATGTTTCTAAGAATTTCCATTCTTAAGTTTTAATGTTTTGGGGGTTTTTTTTTTAATTCTGCAGAATGCAATAATTCCATGTGCTCTGTACACCACAGACCCTTAAATGTGTGTTTAATAGAATTATAATTTTTTGTGTTTTACATCTTGCTTTATGTTGATAGCATTCCTTTTATTCCAGAAGTTTATTGTTGTCATATGAAAGAGTACTTGAATAGGAGTCAGAAAACCTGGCTAGTTCTAGTTCAGGCCTAGACACTAGCTAGCTAAAATTATCTTGAGAAAGTCATTTAGACTTGTTCTTCATTTCCTCAGGGTTGACTAGATGATCTCCAGAAGTCTTAAGTTTATAAGACTTATATCTCATTTTCTTCAACACCTGCAATATTCCCATTTGGCAGAAAAGGGCCTTCAGTGTCATTCTCTGGACACATGGAAATTGTCGTTTATAAAATTTAGGTGACTGCAACACTTTCCTCCAGTCAAGAAGGTGAAGTTGAGATTAAAAACCAAATTGGGGGCAGCTGGGTGGCTCAGTAGATTGAGGGTCAGGCCTAGAGACTGAAGGTCCTAGGTTCAAATGTGGCCTCATACCCTTCCCAGCTGTGGGACCCTGGTCAAGTCACTTAAGCCCCATTGCCTAGCCCTTACCACTCTTCTGCCTTGGAACCAATGCACAGTATTGATTCAAAGATGGAAAGTAAGGATTTAAAAAGAAAAAAAAATTTGCCTGACATCCCACCCCTCCCCTCAAATTAACCCTTTCATACCCATTGGACCCAGATGCTGTTTCTCCCTTATTCATTCAGCAAATATTTATTAAGTGACTGATATGTGAAAGGCACTGGTAGATATACCAAGTTTAAATAAAACATAATTTTCATGGATCTTCAAATAATAGGAAGATCAGACACAGTGGTAGATAATGAAGGCCTGAATCAGATTGGAGGACTAAACTCATTGCTGACCAAAGAAATCAATTGACTTTCTAGGGAAAGGTGTTTTTGTTTTGGGAGGTTTTTTTTTTGGTGTTTTTTTTTTTGAGTTGACCTTTTAAAGATAGACAAGGCCCTCAGCAGATGGTGAAGGGGAGGGGTTATATTGCAGGAATAGTAATGTGTAAGCAAAGACATGGAGGCAGAAGAGGGCCTGGCACATTTAGGGAACAGGGTGTCAGAGAGGAAATCAAGTACCATCAGCTTGGGTAGTTTGGAGAGGACTAAATCTGACCTGAGATAGGTCTGGAAAGATAGACCAGGCCCAGACTGTGGAGGGCTGTGCTGATGCCATATAGAGAAATGTGCACTGAAGATTTTTATGTGGCAAAATTTCTGTGTAAGGGAAGTGAAAGACCTGTTTGGGAGCATCTATAGTACCAATGAAGGGAAGGGGAAGTAAATAGGCATTTATCTAGAGTCTCTGTGCCAGGCACCAAACCAAACATTTTATAAATATTATCTAATCTGAGCCTCAGAGCAACCTTTCCTTCCTTTTCAATTGGGAAAACTGAGGCAAACAGAAAAATTAAGTGTCTGACATGAAATTTGAACAGGGTCTTCTCCAGTCCAGGCTTGTGTGGTGTGTTCTTTGCACTATGTCGCCACCTAGCTGCCTCCTATTGAGAGATGGAAATAGCATTGTATCTGTGTGATTACAGAGGAGGGAACCAAAACAGGTAAAATAAAGATGAAAGAGGAATCCCTTGTTGATAATGAGAGGTGTTCAGAATCCTAACTGAAAATTTCTTCTTTTTCTGTAAGCAGTGAGTGGAAAAGGCAAGACGCCACTTCGAAAGAGATGCAGCTCCTCCCATCAAATGGGCCAGTTGAAGTCATCCTCCATTGAGGAAAATAGCTGTGAGAAAGGCTGCCAGGTCACAAGTGAACAGATCAAAGCCGATATGAAAGCAGCCAGTGACATGCCCGAGAAGAAGAAAAGCAAAGATGTTTATCCCAGTTGTGGCAATAGCCCAGGCTCTGTGGGCAACTCCCCCTCATGCAATGCTGCTTCTCAAAGCCCTGACTTTGTAAGGACCGTGACTGGCAACTCTGGTGAGCCCAGCACCCCAGCCCCAGACCCATCCCAGCCATGTGTCTGCTCTTGTAAGACTGAGGGTTCAGGGGCCGTTGATAGAGAAAACTCAGTTTCCTCCAGGTGCTCCTGCAGTAGGTCTCAGGAACCACAAAGCAGAACTAGCAGATGTTCTGATGAGGAACGGCCTTCTACCAGCAGAGCCTGTGTTGTTAATGGTCCCAATGGCATAGGATCAGAATTCTCCTTTAGGACTCTCCCACATGGTGGGTCTCGAAGCCCAGCCAATGACGAGAGGACTAATGGGAATGTCTATGGGGCCACAGGGGATGACAGGAGAGGAAGCTCCCAATCTGAGAGTTTTGAAATGGAGTATAATGAAGACTACCCTCGAAGACCTCTAACAAGAGCCAGGAGCAAACTTTCCCATGTACCACTGGTATCTGAGTCAGGTATGGTTCTGTTCCCAGCCTCTGCTGCAGACTTGGTAAAGGTTATCATTTCATTCATTAGTTTCATAAGTTTTCTGATATCTGGCACAAGCCATTTTGGCAAATTAAGCTTGATTCTTTCATATTTTTGAAGTGTAAAGATCTGGGATTGTATAAAGACTGTGGTGTAGTCAGAGAGCCTGGGTTCAAATCCCAGCCTTGTTGCTATCTCTGGAACCTTGATAAGTTCCTTCTCTTCTCCAGATCTCAGTTTTCTTCTCCTTTAAATGAGTGGTTTGGAGATGATTTCTGAGCATTTTTTCTAATTCAAGATGCCTTTTGGATCCCATGACAAAGTAGGTATTGGTATTAGAGAAATAGCAACTTTGTTGAATTAAAGAACTCAAAGAATTAAGTTTAACTTAGAAAGATTTCAGTCAAGCTCATCACATGAGGACAGGTACTGGGCTTTATTAGCAAGTCCATACTGTTCCTAAATGCCAGTGAAGGTACAAAGTTTAACTATGGCATAAGTCTCTGACTTCATTAAGATCATTGTCTTATAAGGAGAGTATACAAAATATATAGATAACTATAATGCTTATTAGTCAATCATAAATGTTTTAAGAGAAACTGAAAGTGCCATATGATGTTCAGGTACTGTGGAGAGGGCTGGGATATTGGAAATCTGGTAGTTGTGATAAGAGGAAGAGAGGAAGGAAGCTGGGAAAAGTCATTATCCACATAGAGGGTTTCATGAAGCAGCTTTAAAGGCTTGATAGAAATTCAGATGAAGGGAAGAGAAAGGTGTTTCAGACTTTAACAAGGTCATAGTCAGAGGAAAGGGGTATAGTCCTCTGTTAGTCAGGAGCATAGGATATATGGAATAAAATAATATAATATGAAGAAGGAGTAGTGTCAGGTCACAGAAGACTGAATAACAGGCTAAGGAGATGAAGCATTACATAGTTCCAACTGGTGAAGCAGTAAAGGGTTGTGAGTAGATGTTGGACAGGATCAAGTCTATTCATAATTCAAGAAATTATTTTTTGTAGTGGTATTCAGGATCTGTTGAAAAAGGAAAAATATTTATGACCCTTCCCTTCATTCACCCCTATGAATACTTAGATGTGGTGGTGTTCTTTCTCTATCCCCTATAGCCCGTGTTCCCCTTCTTTGAGTCTAAAAAAGATTAGGGTATCTGTACACCATCTGTGTACCATCCATGCATGTTGTATGTTTCCTGATGCTATATCTTCCGATTTGCTAAGTTAGGGAGGCTAAGACAGGTGATGAACTAATTGGATTAGTGGTTAAATTTTATTTCCTACAAGGGCTCACTTTAACTCTTTACAGCTCTGAAGTGTGTTTTTTTAAATATATTTTCTCATTTAATTATCATTAAAAATAAAAACTTAAAGAAGGCAGGTTAAGAAATTTATCCATATTTTGCAGAAGAGGAAATATTGGCTCAGAGTACTTTAAATGAGTAAATTGCAAAGGTAGGACTGGAATCAAGTTCTAAAATCTAGAGCTTTTCCCATTGTACTGTTTCCCTGATGGACTATGTCAGCCAAAAGGGAAACTACTAATCTGTGGATAATTCAGAGCCCTATTTATACTTCTGTTGTCAATATTAATTTAGAATGAGCCATGACCTTAAGAACCAGTAATTCCTGTCACTAATGAAAGCATATTTGAAACTCAACAAGTGCGGGGAAAAGTCAGTTTTATGTTCAGCACCAGTAACCACCTTGTCAGTAATTTTTTGTATTTGGTTCTAATCAGGTCACCTCACAATTCATGACTGTTCACAGTGGGACTATAAACAGATCTCTAATTGAATAATGAGCATGCTAATTATTTTTTACTGTAGTGTAGGTTTTCTCTGTGTGTGTGTGTGTGTGTGTGTGTGTGTGTGTGTGTGTGTGTGTGTGTGTGTGTGTACTTTATGTGAATGTTAAAATATATTGCCTTTCATATAGGATCTTTGAAATGTCCAACAAATATCAAATCATGATATCCCATGTCTTTGAGAATAGATTATTTCTTTTATAGTATTAGTATTGTTATTAATAATTTTTCACATATTTAAAATATTTTAAGGTTTACAAAGTATTTTTATTACAGAAGACCTATATAATATAGATACTGCTGTACTAGACACATTTTACAAGAGAGGAAACTGAAGTTGAGAGGTTAAATAGTTTGCCCATAGTCACACAGCTAACAAATGACAGACCTTGAGCCTCAGTTGTAAATCCAGAACTCTACTATGCCATGACAACAAATTGTATTTTCAAGTTTGTTCTGATATGTATTATTTTTTATTTTTAAATTGTTACTTAAATTCTTGAATTCCAAATTCTCTCTTTTCTGTCACCCCTTCCCAAGACAGTAAGCATTCTGATATAGATTTTATGTGATATGTAATGATGTTAATAAAACTTCATCTTCCCTCCTTCCCATGATTGCCTGCATTTTCGAGTAAATAATTAATGGAAAAAGATAACTCTACTTCCGTGTTTCAACCTGCCCATGTCTCCTTTTTCATTAGTCACAGTAAAGGTTAAACTACTTTCTGGGATCCAATGGAATTCTTAACTGGCCTAAAGAAACATTATAGTCTTGTTTGCATAACACTTTCAAGTTTGCAGAGGTTAATAGTTTTCCACAATGACAAGGGTTTCTAGGTATTAGCTTGGGTTTTAAAGGAGAAAGAACTCCTAAAACATTCTTACTATTTTAAAATACTGTCCACATGACCATTTGCACCCATGAATTCACAAGCAACAAGACGCTAAATTTATGTGTAACTCTTGGTATAAAGGAAAGATCATTGGATTTGATCAGAAGATATGGCTTTCGGTCTTTACCATTTAGGAGTTTTATAATACTGGCCAAGACATTTAAACTTATGAACCTGTTTCTTCATCTTTAAATTAGAGGTGATTAATTTTTTGTTATTTAGGAGAAGCCACCTGGTGTAGTGGGAAAAGTTCTGGATTGGAATCAGGAGACTTGATTGGAATCCTATTAATGCTATTTAGTTATTTAAGCTACTATCAGCCTCATAATTTTAACTGTTACACTGGCATAATGACCTTGGGCAAATAAATCCTTTTTCTTCTGCTAATCAAGAGGGTTGCACTAGATGACTGATAAGCTGTCTTCTAGTTCTAACACAATGTGGTTCGACAATATTAGCCACATAACATTTAAAATAAATTAGGACCTTATTTGCTGATCAGTTTTTCAAGGCTTTTAAGAAAAGAAATCTAAGTTATTAAAGGAATGAACTTTCTCTTGCTATAGTGTGGGCTTTTGTACTCTGTACTTGATCCCCCAGTGAAAAGCAGAAATCTTTTTAGTTGCATTATGTCTTCTGAAATGTTAAATTTATTTATTTAGATCTTGTGGTGGTTTTGCTTTGTGAAGAATTAGTACTCATGATAGAGTCATTGGTTCCACTGCATCATGTTTTCTAAATACAGTCTCTTTGAAACTGGACGATTGGCAAAGACATGCCATTGAGATTTGAGAAGCTTAATATTAGAGGGTTTCAGAGTCTAGTGGGAAATCACAATGGCCTTAGAGACAGCTAGGTAGCATGCATATAGTGTTGGACTTGAAGCCAAGAATATTTGCATTCAGTTCCTGTCTCAGACACTTACAGGCTATGTATTGTTCCTAAGCAAGTCACCTAACCCCTGTCAGCCCTCATTTCCTTTCTAATCTGTTAGTGTCTCACAAAGTTATTGTGAGAATCATAAGAGAGAACATAAGTAGAGTGCATAAAACTCCCCAAAATTACCCTCATAGAAGATTAGTTCAAGAACTTAAAGGAAGAAAAAAGTAAGGATTAATAACTTTGCTTACTTTCATCTTGTATTGAGATATTACCATTGTTTCAGATTGCAACTTGGACTAATGAATGTGACTTTTTTATTCCTTTCAAGTAGAGCTTGACCAGGTTGCACGAAGAAATGAGGGCCACTTAAATTCTGGAATAAAAACAAAATCATCTGGCAATGCTCATCAATGACTTAGCTACTTTGTAAAAGCCAAGAATACCCCAGACTCCCCATCCTTTATATAATAAAAGCATCTGTTTTCTGTATTTGGGAGGTGGGGAGAATCCTACTCCATGTACACTTTACCATTTATTTAAAATTCCTAACTTAGAACTAATATAGGTGATTCTCTTGTGAGAAGCCTTAGTTCTAGTAGAAATTGGTTTTATCTTTGGCCTCCAGGTATTCAAGCTCATTGATTTTGTTCGTATAGCTGGGGAATTAGTATTTGAAAGTTTTTGTGCCAGTCTTGGCTAAAAGTGTTGTAATCACTTCTAAGGACTCTTCCAGTGCTAAGATTCTAATATGTTATGTTTTCCCCTTAAAGTGGGAATGGGGGAACAATACTTCTTAAATTTTTTTTTTTACTTTCTGTCTTAGAATCAATACTAAGTATGAATTCCAAGGCAGCAGAGCATTAAGGGCTAAGCAACTGAGGTTAAATGATTTCACACAGTCATACAGTTAGAAGTATTCCAACTCAGGACCTCCTATGTCTAGGCACCAAACCACTCCTAATACTTCAATTGAAGAGGTGTGTGTGTGTGTGTGTGTGTGTGTGTGTGTGTGTGTGTGTGTGTGTGTACGTGTACACATATATTTAGCAATCTAATTTATATTCTTTAATGAAATGTAAAATATTAAAAGAAACGTGAAAAATTAAGAACAAAGAATAATTTTTCAGTCACTTCAGTTCTTTTTTAAAGTTGGCTATACTATAGATTCAAAATATTCTTTTTAAGGTTAAAGAGATAAATAGAGAAAGATAGAGTGGTAATAAGAATGAGACATCTAGAAACTAAGTCAAAGAAAAAACATCTGGAGAAGCTAGGGATATTTAGTCTAAAGATGTGAATTCTAAAAGGATATGCAAGCCTGTCTTTGGATGTAAGAAAAGATTGTCTTTAACAACTAAAGCAATAACATTCGGATGATAGACCTTGAGAAGGATTGTGTTTCCTTTTCAGCTAAAAATTGAGTAACACCTAATAAAATAATTCCTATGTGTATAGCCCTTTACAACACAATTTTCCCTCATCAGCTCTGAAGGGAGGTATTATGGTTATTTTTGTCTCTGTGAGGATTCTGAGATTCAGAGAAGTGACTTGTGCCAGTGTCATACAAACAGGAAGGGGCAGAGCTAGGACTTTGACTCAACTCATCTGATGTAGATCCAGGCCAGAAGTTCTTAGCCTGAAATGTTTGAATTTATTTTTAATTTTTAACTAGTTTGATATCCATGTTTTCTATTTAATTGGCTTCCTTTGTATCTTATTTTATGCATTTAAAAATATTATTCAAAGAAGAGGCCCATGAACTTTACCAGACTCCAGAAGGGTTCATGAGCTCTTCTGTCTTGTGTCTCTTTAATGGATATTGTAGAGACACTGTCTATGATGGATAGGAAGCTGGAGGCCTTCACCTTAATGTCCCATCTAAATCATTGTCTTAAAATGAACAGTTCCTCATTTCTCTTCAATTCTTCTTGTCCCTGAACCACATTTATACCAGTGATGTTAGGGGAACCAAGTCAGATGAATTTCTTGGTCTTCAAAAGTGATATCTTAAACAGCCACAAGATGGGTCTCTCATTCCACCCTAGTAAACCCATTTAGTTTGAAATATGTGCTAGTATCCAGTTTTTAGAATGAAAGATTAAAATTTTTAAATAAGAAAAATGAAATATTTCAAAAATACTTCTATATATATATTTTGACACATTTTTCATTTATTATAGAAATTAGATTTTTAGATAGAATTAATTAGCTTCAACTTAAATTATAGAATTTCTCACAGTAGATACTCACTTAAATAGAATCCCTCTTTTTTTCCCCCCACCAGACCTGTGATTTTATCCATTTTCAGTGAGAAAATTCCTCTTTCCACAGTTTGGTACCTTCTCTGCAACTTAGAAGGGAGCCACTTGGAGCTTCACTCACTTGCTGAAGGTCACCAAATCCCAGGATATTTCAGACCAGGACTGAGTACAGGTCTTTTTGACTTGGATTCCCTGAATGCCAAAGAAGAGAATCATTCATGTGTTCCCTACAAGAACATTTCATTCATTTACAAAAAGTTAGCTATAGTGCAAGACAGTGTTCTCAGATGTGAAGGCAGCATTGTGAAGTGGAAACATTGCTGGGTCTACAGACTTGAGCTTAAATCCTACCTCTTTGACACTTGAGCTATATGACTATGGGCAAGTCACAACCACTCTAAACCTGTTTCTTCATGTGTCAGATGGGGATAATATGTATAGAATTCATTTCATAGGTTTGTTGTGTCATGGGATCAGAGATGTAAAAGGATCTTAAGAAGTCATCTAGTCTGACCTTTTAAAGATGAGAAAACTGAGGCTCTGAGAGGTTGTGACCCTCAGGGGCTGATGTCAGATAGGATTTTGAACCCAGATTTTCTTTAACTCCAGCACACTTATCTACTATACTAGGATGCCTCTATGAAATAATGTTTGTATGCCTTGGAATGTATGTATGAGTAATGTATGAATGCCTTGTAGTCTTTAAATCACTATGAAATAGTATTTATAATTGTTTTGTTTTGTTTTTACCCCTCTCCTTAGAATCAATGCTGTATATTGGTTCCAAGACAGAGGAGCAGTAAAGGCTACGCAATGAGGATTAAATGACTTGCCCAGGGTCACATAGCTAGGAAGTGACTGAGGCCACATTTGAACCCAGCACTTCCTGTCTCTAGGTCTGGCTCTATCCACTGAACCACCTAGCTGCCTCCTATAATTATTGTTGTTGCTATTGGAGATACAAAAATAAATATGAAATAGGCCATGCTTTTAAGGAGTTTAAATTTGATAGCAGAGGAAAAGCATACACACATAGCCAATGCAAAGGAAAGATACAAGAGGACTAGACAGAATTTTGGAAGAGAGAAAAGTAGCTTTAACCTGGAGAACATTAGGGAAGAGGACAGAATGGGAAAATGGAAAGTAATCTGCTGAATTAGTGAAGGAGATTAGTATAAGATAAACTGGACTGGATGGGCATGAGAAAGTATTTGGAGGTACTACAGGGCTTGTAAAAAAAGATAGGATTCTCCCTCCCACTTCAGGAAGTTATTGCTTTGATAAGAAAAACAAACGGAGTTTGGGATTTTCCCGTTTTTTGTCATGACTTTTTTATATTGAGTCTCAGTCACTTGGTGAAATATGGGCAATCATCTATTTTTTCCCCCTCAGTATCATAAGTAACCCGTGTGTGAACTTTATGGTCAGTTCTACTTGAAGGTTGCTACATTTAAGCCAACCTGAAAAACCCTGAGTATTTATAACATCATAGAAGTTATTATCCTTTCTGGTTGTTCTTAATCATTCTCCTAGGACTGTGTTCTCAGTGGTCAAGGAATGATATTTTGTTCATCTCTTGGATACCATCCAATTCTAAACCATATATAGAACTGCAGTTTTGTATGTAAAAGAAGTAGGACTAGGTAACCTCAAAGAACTCTTAATTCCAACTCTCAGATTCTGTGAACTCTAGTTATATAGAAGCTCCTTACATAAAAATAAGTGGTTCTTTAAAACTTATGCTTCATGTCTTCCTTGTGTTCCTTGTGAATCGTAGTGTATTCCTTTTCTCCATTATAACCAGGCCATAAGTTTTGTGAAGGGAAGCAGTCGATATTAACTCTGGAAATGTAGGTTGGAATCACATTGGGAAGGATTTTAAATGACAAATAGAAGAATTGGAAATTGATCCTACAGGTAGGGAGCCACTGGAAGTGACATAGTTCTGTTTTTTAGGAGTATCATTTTGACAGATGTATATGGGATGGATTGGGGAGAGAACAAAGAAGCTTTGTGACAAGGAGAGCATAAATGTGATGGCCCAGGTCAGAGTTGATGAAGGTCTAAATTAGAGTGGTGATGGAGGTGGGTAGAGAAAAGGAAATGTATGTGAATATTAAGGCTTTAAAAATAGATAGATTTAAACACTGATTGGAAATGGAGAAACTGACTCAACTGTCACCAATTTGGGTAACTAGAAGAATGTTGGTGTCCTTGACAGAAAAAAGAGTTTAGAAGAGGGGCAACTTTTTGGGGGGAAATGATGTGTTTTAGAGATGCTAAGGTTTGAAATACTATGGAATATCAGAAGAGTCTAAAAGGCCAGTTAGTGTTGTGAGAAGAGAAACCTGTGAGGTGATTTTCAGAAGAGAAACCAGGATTAAATATGAATAAATCTGAGGCTCATTTGCATAATGATTTGAGATCATTGGATCTATGGGCTCAAATAAGGTCACTAACAAAAAGCAATTATTAAACACTCCATTTACCAGGCACTATGCTAAACACTAGAGATTTAAGAAAGAAAAACAGTTCCTATCTTCAAGGCACTTGAATTCTTATATAATAACTCTTATGTACAGAACTTATCCCTACTGTTAGGGGGCAAGACATGGGTGATAATTCAGCAAAATAGACTGCAAAGAAGCTGTTGGACAGATAGCAAGAGAACCATGAGAATTGTTATACCAAAACCCATGGAGGATAGAGCTGTCAAGTGTCAAATGTTGCAGAAAGGTCAAGAAGAATGAGGATTGAGAAGAGACCACTGTATTTGTCATATAAAAGATTATTTTCTCTTTCTTTTGAATACGACCATCAATTTTTGTCTGTCTGAGTGTTACATCTCATCCCTCTGTCTTCTCTCCCATTCTGTGTCCCTCATCTTACAAAAGATATTTCTTGCATTTTGTGAGTGTGAATGTTTGGATTATGTGATCTTTGAAGTCCATTAGCTGGAAGGTTCTTGAAAAGTATGAAAATTGGGAAAGGGAGGATTGCGATGGCCCCAAAGTCTTAAATATAATAATGTACCTATAATTATACAAATATATTACTTTAATATAAATTATAGTATATAATAATTGTATACAATATCATAGATTCTAACAAATAATATAGATATGATATATAATACAAAATAGCCAGAAGAATGGTGATGGTATTCATCAGGAAGAGAAAATATACTAGTGGGAAGAAAGACAATGAATGAGTTCAGTTTTAGAAAAGTTGAATTTAAGGTATCAGCAGCTTATATAGGTAGAAATGAAGATCCAGAAGTCTGGTCACTTATTGGATCTATCTAGTGGAGAATTATCCTCTGGGATATGATCATTGAAGACATCAGAGTAGATGAGGTCAACAAGGGATAAAATGTAGAAAAAGAAAAGACATTGAAATGTATGGGTTTTTTTTTTCCCTCTCCTTCCAGAGGTTGCCAAACCAAAGCCACGTCATGCAATGAAGAGGAAAAGGACAGCTGATAAGTCCACAAGCACCAGCGATCCTGTTATTGAGGATGATCACGTGCAGGTGACATCCCTTTCTTTTTAGGATTAAAGCAATCAGATGTTTTTGTTTTCATATACAATACAGGCTTAGTTATATTTCACATTAATGAGAATAAACTTTTAAATATATCATTTCTTTGTCTTTCAGAAAAATGTTAAGTGTAATATAGTAGACAGGAAACTAGATTTGTAATCACGAGTACCAGAAATTATAGAGGACCTTGAATGCTCTTTACGTATAATTTGTCCTATAAGTAACTTTTCCTCTAGGATCTCTTGTCTTGGAGGTGACCCTGCATTATTAGAGCTTTCTGTCAGCAAAAAAAAAAAAAAATCTGGCAGCCCCTACCTAACAAGCTGGAAGGTGCTGAACATACAGGCACAGTGATAGATTGTATACCTGTTGCCTTAAAACTAGCTTACCTCAGTTCAAAGAGGTTCACTGCTAGAAAGGTGACAACTGGGTGGTGATTTTTTTTTCTGGCATAGCAACTCACAAAGACCATATACCAAAGCATGGGGGTAGTTAAACTCTCACAAACAGCTTAAGTTCTACTGCATGGTTAATGAGTCTTAGGTACAAAAATATAATTAGTGAAAGGGAGTTAAGGTAAGGATTTGTAGTAGGCCTGAGGAAGGAAAGGAAGAACTTCAGTTTCTGAAGATGGGTACTAAGAGCTCCATTGCAGGAATGGAGGATAAATATTATGAATAAGGTACATAAACAAGAGGATGCAAGGTAAAAAAAGGGTGGGGGATGAAGAAAAGTCTCTTTAGGTTGGAACTTTAAACAGAAAAAAGGAGACTAGTATAAGAGGCAAAACTTGTAAGAAGTCTTGTAAATAGGTAGTAGGAGACTGATTGAACACTAGTATCAGTTCATTCTTTATTTGGTAGGCAGTGGTGAGCTTTAGGTTTTCAGATAGAGTAATAGTAATAATAATTATAAAGTCCATTAGAAATAATTACTATGAAAGCTTTCCCCAAAAATATGATTAGAAATGAGAGAGTTTGGTTATAGGAAGACTACTAAGGACAGTCCAGTTGATAAGAGATAAGGGTCTGGATTAGAGTTTTGACAGTGATGTTGGAAAGGAGAACACAGGGTAGATATTTTGGTTGTGGAACCAGAAAGACTAAGCTACTCTTTGGGATGTGGTGGGAAAGGGAAGAAGAGGCAAAGCTGATTCTTGGGTTGTAAGGAAATAGTATAACATTTAAAAAATAATAACAATAATAATAATAAGCAGAGATTTATGCTTTGTGTTAACTTTATTTTTCAACAGGTTCTTGTATTGAAATCAAAGAATCTTGTTGGAATCACATTGACCAACTGTGGAATCACAGATCTAGTACTTAAAGATTGTCCTAAGATGATGTTTATTCATGGTAGGTGTTTATTTCCAAGGTCTGCTTAATTAGTGCCAGAAGCTAACATTGTGTCATAATTGTGGGCATCTTTAAAAAATAAATTCTCAGGGGGCAGCTAGGTGGCTCAGTGGATTGAGAGTCAGGCCCAGAGATGGGAGGTCCTGGGTTCAAATATGGCCTCAGACACTTCCTAGCTGTGTGACCCTGGGCAAGTCACTTAACCCCCATTGCCTAGCCCTTGCCATTCTTCTGCCTTAGAACCAATACCCAGTATTGATTCTAAGATGGAAGGTAAGGGCCTAAAAAAAATAAATTAAATAAATGCCTAAGTCATCATCACACAATATTACAACACAAAACAGAGGGAGTAGACAATTCTTGCCATCGCTTTTTGATTAGATTCTAGATTTTGTCACTCAAAAACCATTAGTATTTCCTTTGGATGTAGAGGACTCAGTATCTGAGGAATGTCTTTACAAACTCAACCAAAAAGTAATCATGGCTTCTTATCATTCCTAATTATATTTTTGTGCCTAAAATGGTTGTTATTATGTTAGAGCTTCTGCAGAAATTTTCATCATGCCTATGAGGAATTGCAATGACTACTTATTAACTCAGACTTATAACTCAGCAGCACATATGAATGAAATCACTGTCCCCAAATTAAGTTGTTTGTACTTGTAATAAACATAATATAATAGTGCATCTTATTGAAAGGTAATCATGATAATATGGGAATGCTCCAATATTATCTCATTGTAGACTAAATCTAAGAGAAAATGCAAAACAAATGACAAGATGCCATTTATCTCACACATCTTTCTCCCCAAGACAACATCCTTTTAGAATGGTGGTAACATACTAGCTTTCCCCGTCTTTCTCTGTAACTATATTATTAGTTTCTGTGGACCTGTATAAAAACTATTTCATGGAAACTGACTTTTTGTTAATCTAGTTCTTGCCCATGAAATAGAACAAATTAAAACTTTGAGTACCAATACTTTCATGTATTTGTTCATTCAACAAATATTTATTGAGCATCAACCATGCTCAGTGTGGTACTAAATTTACAAAAGACCAGAGCTCATGGGTGAAGAATGGAACAATGCAATTGAGTTTTGCCATGACATTCTTCTTTTAAAAACTAAACCACAGGCAGCTACGTGACTGAGTGGATAGAGAGCCAGGCATGGACACAGGGGGTCCTAGCTTCAGAAACGTCCTCAGATACCTCGGATACTTCCTAATTATGTGACCCTGGGCAAGTCACTCAATCAACCCCCTATTGCCTAGCCCTTACCACTCTTTTGCTTTGGATCCAATGCACAGTACTGATTCTAAGATGGAATGTAAGGGTTTTTAAGAAAAAGTAAATTGCAGAGGGAGTTTCTCTATCATTGGAGGTCTTCTAGCTGAGACTGATTATCTTTGAAGATGTTGTTGAGGAGATTCTTGCTCAGATTAGACTTGATGGCCTCTTAGGTCCCTTCCAACTCTGAGACTCATTGACTAAGGAGAATCTCATGGCATTGCTCAGCCCTTCTGGGGCAATGGTTGACACACATTCTTTTCTGTACTTTTCCTTTTGACATTCCTTTTCAGGACTAGATTGCATTGTTTTTGAACCACTTCTGTGAAGTTTTTTATAGAAATCCCAAGAGTTTGGGTATGATGAAAAGACTTCAACACTGAAGTCAAAAAAGACAAAACAAAACTGCTTTGGCCTGAACTCTGCCACACACTAATTATTATGACTTTTGACAAGTCATTATCCTGCATAACCTTAGTTTTCTCAACTGTGAAATATATATACATATAAATGTACATATACATATATGCCTTCTATTTCATAGTGTTGTGGGATGAAGTTGAGATATTTAAGTATTTAATAGCCATAAATTATCCCACAAATGAACAAGGTAATCATAAATTTTAGAAACAGTGCTAGAAGGTACGTTAAAGGCCACTCAGTCCTATCAGTCATATTACAGATAAAGCAACTGAAGTTCAGAGGTTAATTGATTTGCTCTAGGTCACATAGGACATATAAGGTCAAAAGGTCATGTTAGTAGCAAAGCCAGGATTTGAGCCTACTCAATTTTGAATTCTCCAACTCCAAATCAAATACTCTTTCCATTGCACTGTACTACTACTGCCTCTGAGTTCAATATTATTTTAGTCTAGAAATATTGTGGATAATATGTTACTTTCACTATATTGCTGGTGCTTGAGAAACTTTGTGTTTTCTTTTGTAGCTACAAGATGTAGAGTTTTGAAGCACTTGAAAGTTGAGAATGCACCAATTGTAAATCGATTTGACTATGCTCAGTGCAAGAAACTGAACATGGATCAGGTACTAGATCAAATCCTAAGGATGCCTGCAGAGAGAAATCGGATCATATACCTTCGCCCAATGCAGCAGGTAGAGCCAACTCTGCTTTTGATTAATGGGGTTGCTTTCTGATCACCCCATTCCTGTATGTTCACTTTTTAGATATTTGCATTTTCATGTTCCCCCTACATGTTTTTGTTAATAAAGAATCTTATAGTCCTTCATTAAAGCTGCTATAGTAGTTTTTTGTAAACATTTATGTGTTCAACCGGGCTGATGGAACAGTGTCGTACATCAACTTTCCCTGACACCTAGACTGTTGCAGTTGTCTTGTCCTCTTTTCTTCATTCTCTTCCCTCTAATCCTTGATGGTCTTGATGGTATAGAGACAGAGAGAGAGAGAGAGAGAGAGAGAGAGAGAGAGAGAGAGAGAGAGAGAGAGAGAGAGAGACAGACAGAGAGAGAGAGACAGACAGAGAGAGAGAGACAGACAGAGAGAGAGAGAAAGGAAATGAGGTCATAGATTTAGAACTGTAATGAATCTTAGAGGCCATCTAGGCCAATCCCTTCATTTTTCAGGAGGACACCAGACCCCAGAAAGATTAAGTGACTTTCCTGAGGCCACCCAGAATAGTAAGTTTTAGCTGTCAGATTTGAACACATAAATCCTTTAGTATCTGGCCTTAACATACCTTTCCAACCTTGTCTCCTGCTATTCCTCCTCATCTATTCCTATTCACCTATTCTGCATCCTAGCCAAACTGAACTACTTGCCATTCTTGTACCCATTCCATAATTTCTCATCTCAGTACCTTTACTCATACTGTCCTATACCTCTAATGTCTTCTTCATCTAACACCCAGTGCAGCTGGTAGTTAGCTCTGTTTTTGATTAATGGTGTTGCTTTTTGATCATTTCATCCTCATACATTCACCCTTTAAGTCTTAGCCTGTAGACTTTCTACCCATATTTCAAGGTTCAGCTTATGCTACCTCTTCCAGAAAGCCTTTCCTGAACTCCTTCATCTGAAAGTGATTTCTCCATCTCATAGAATTTTTACTTCTCTTGTACTCTTACCATACTTCAGTGGATCTGTGATTTCACTGATGCAAGTATTGCCTCCCATGGTGCAAATTACAATCCATCCATACCTTCTCATTATATCTGATTCTTATCTATGTCATCCCATCATGAATGCCTTACCTGCTTTATATTGGAAACTTTCCCCTAAATTTCATGACATTTCATGGATACTCAAAGTGTATGTGGGCTTTCTTTCTTTTCTCCCACACTCTCACCATATGACTAGCCCACCTCTTTTTACAGTTCTTTGTCTCTACACAATTCTTTTGGTAATGAGATGCAGCTTATTTGTGCTTGTGATATATCTTAGCATTCTTGAGAGTATTAGTTACATACTCTCCCTGCTATATTTTGTACCTTCTTAAAAGGCTGAGATTATCTTACTTTTTCTTTTTATATCCCCTATCCTTTAATTCAATGCATTTGCACATAGTAGATCTAATATAAAGTTATTTATGTGAATGAATAAGTAATATATGTTTACTATTTATATACATTATGTGCCAAATTTTGCACTTGATACTAAGGGGAAATAAATTAAAAGACATCTCTGCTTTTAACAAGCTTACAATCTAAAGGTGAGATGATATGAATTTAGGACTGAAAGAGACCTTAGAATTCATCTAATCTAGTCCTTTAATTTTACAAATTAACATACTGAGGCTAAGAGAGATGCCCTTTGCATCGAGTCACAAGGGTAGGTATAACTGTCAGGGTTGAGATTCTAACTGACCTTCTCTTCTAGTCCAAGGCTCTTTCCACTCTACTGTATTGCCTCCTTAAAAGAGGCTGAATTTCTCTAGTTGAACAAAGTACCTTCCTCACAGCAACCCTAAGAATTACAGATGGTAAGTGGTATAATTCCCATTTTACAGCTGAGTAAGCTGGAAGGCTCAGAGAATACAAGTGGTATCTCCGCACTCATATAGCTAGCTAAGTCATTGCCCAGGCTAGAATCTAGGTGCTGACCTATAGTCATAACCCATCTCTGAGTGGTAGTTCTGCTGTTCGCTGAATCTCCCTTCCTGACCCATCTTGGCTCTGAGCCCTCCATCTGTATCCTTCCCCTTAGGTCGACACACTGACTTTGGAACAGAAGATATTCAGCGGCCCTTATCCCTATCACATCTGTATCATTCATGAATTCAGTAACCCTCCCAATGTGCGGAACAAAGTTCGCATTCGCAGTTGGATGGACACAATAGCAAACATCAATCAGTAAGTATCCATCTGCACAGAGGCCTGGAGAGGCCTGAAGGTCATCCTGCTTTTGAGAAGCAGTGCCCACAGGTGAATCTCAGATACTTAGACAGTCATACTCCAATGAGATGGTCCATTTAAGCAGAAAGGACCCTCAGTAGTCACTTAATCCAACCCCCTTGTTTTATAGATGAGGAAACTGAAACCCAGAGAGGTTGTCCAAAATCACACACGTAATTAAGGTCAAAGCCAGGATTTAAACCCAGGCCCAATGAATCAAAAACTGGCCTTCTTTTCCCTTTGTGTGTCTGTGGGAGGATGCTCACCTGAAACCTCTTAAGAGAAATGGTAGGGAATTTTTTTTTTCAACTTAGAATGAAAAGTAATGAAACCCACAGGCAACCATCTTATTTTCATAGCTGCCCCTGAGCCAGTCATTAACAGGACTTAATCTGTACTTAAGGAATTCTATCCTACTTTCTTTTTCTTGAATTAATAATTCACATTTCTGTAGTACTTTTAAGATTCACAGAACACTTCTTTATGATAACTCTGTGAGATAGGTTTTGCAGTTATTAATTAATATCCCCATGAAGTAATAACTTATTGTCATAAGTCACCTATACCTAATAACTGTCAGGACCAGGACTTGAACCAGGTCTTTTGACTAGAAAATCAATTCTCTTTCTATGACACTACATTGTCTCTTGAATTCTGCCTGAGTCTAACAGACCGCTGCTTGATAGCCAAAGATATATTCTTAGGATCATAGGATTTTAGGATTAAGAAATCCTTATAGATCATCTAGTCCAACTTCATTTTGCCTCTGAGAGAGGCTGAGAGACTTGCTTGAAACCTCAGCGTTTCTCATGTGACCATAGATCTTCACTACCACTCTAGTCCCCCTGTACTTTAGGTACCCCATTCTTCTTTCACATTGAGGTTTTCAAGAGAAGTGTTTACTTTCAGGGAAAGCATAATTTCTAATATTCATGAGATAGATATGAGGATCAGAGCATTCCACAGGTATTTGACCAGTGGCAACTGAATAATGTTAAGCTTCTCAATTTAAACTAGTTTCCTACCCCTTCTCCCCATCACGGATCCAAATATGTCCCTTCTGGGCCCAGGCCTTCCACTTTGTTGAAATCAAGAACCACCATAAGCAGGGATAAACAACAAGCTGATTGTTAAATTTTAATTGTGAACATTTACACCATGGAAATCAGCAACCATTACAAATCAGGACTTGATCTATTTTTATTTATTATCTAGATTTGAGAAAAAATTTGTAATACAGATTAAAACTTAAAATTGTACGTACATAATTTTTTTTCTCCAGTTGTTAAAACATTTACCAGCATACCCCTATATTGCTCTATAAAGTTTGCTTGAGCTCAACAACAGTGTAGCAGAAGGCTCAGAAGTTAGCATTAAGCCAAAGATTTAATAACTAAGCTCTAAGTATAAGAATAATAACTGGCATTTATGTAGTGTTTTAAAGTTTGCAAAATGCTTTACACCTATTATCTCATTTGAACCTCATAGTACCCCTGACCAAAAACCAAATAAGTACTCCCACCTAAACCTGGAATGAGGTCTTTCTCCAAGGACTCCTGCTCCCACCTAACCTCTAATTTGTCTGACTTACATCATTGGCTACAGCAAATAGTATGATATTCCTTAGTCAGTCTGCAGTAGGCACTGATATCTATATGATCCTGATGCACCCCCTGCCTAAGGAAGGGCCTCATGCCATGACTACCACATTTAATTCCTTTCAAAATAGCTCTCACTCTTCAGGAGAACTCTTATCTTGAAAAACATAAAGACAGCTTCTCTGCATTTTTGTCTTTATGTATCTTCTACGATAATTGCATACAGAAGAGAACTCATTTAGTTTAGAAACTAATATAATGATTCTTACAAAGATGCAGGATATGGAATGATCTTGATAATTTCTCTTCTTCTGAACCCTTAATAACAGCTCCCATTTCTAATGTGCTTTTAGGCCTATTAAGCACTTTTATTATAATATAGCAATGCCTTCCTGGTGTTGTTATACCTAAGTGGCACAGCAGATAGAGCAGTTGATCTGGAGTCAGGAGGACCTGAGATCAAATTTGGCCTCAGACACTTCCTAGCTATTTGTCCATGGACAAGTCACTTACCTGTTTGCATAGTCCTTGCCTTTTGGTTGGTTGAGTAATTCTTTTGTTACTAAGACAAAGTAAGGGTTAAAAAAGGAGGAAAAAACTGAGTCTCAGAAGTAGTGAAGTGACTCGGCCAAAATCATAATAGTATGTCTGTGGGTCAGGGGCATCCAGAATTTGACCCCATTTCACAACTTGAAGCCTAACAATCTTCTTTTTTGTTACTTTACTAGGCCCAGAAAGTACTTGCTATGTCTGTGTACAATAGAATCAACCCTCAGTCATAGACAGTATTTTGACAGTTTTCTTCTGAAATATTCCTGTTTCTGTAATTTATATTGTTTTCCCTTTTACCTGCAGAGAACTCATTAAGTATGAGTTTTTTCCTGAAGCCACACGAAGTGAAGGAGACCTGAAGAAGTATTCCAAGTACCCTTGGGGAAGAGAGATTTATACTTTAGAAGGTAAATGTGAAATGTTGGAGATCTGAAGAGTTGTTTGCACACACACACAAAAGAAAGATACGTTTTTTTAAAAGACTAAGCAATTGTAGATGCTTCTATAAGATCCATAGGCATTAGGCCAGCAATGAAGGTAAGTTTGGCATAAACCAGGAATTTAGATGAAATCCATATCACTGCCAGTAGCAGGACATGAAGATTGATGACTGTTGGTCTACTCGTGTACATTTCCAGGAAGGGCTTTCACAATAGCCGTGCATAGCATAGATCAAAAGGTTTAAGAAAAGAACAAAACAAGGAATGCTAGAATAAAGAACAGAATGTTAAGAGGACAGTTAAATCCATTCATTTTGTAAAGGAAGAAATGGAGGTCCAAATGAAAACTTAAAAAATTCTCCAAATTTAGCCTGTACCAAGAGCAGGAGTAGAACCTAGACCTGGTTATCAAGATCAGTAATCCTTTAGCAGAGAGAGCATACCTCAGATTCCCATTAACTGATATTCTTGTCATTGTCTTTGGAAAAATTGACCTCCTGTATCTTTGTTTTAGGTGTTGTGGATGGAGCACCATATTCCATGATTACAGACTTCCCGTGGCTGAGGTCACTACGGACAGCAGAGCCTAATAGCTATGCAAGATACGACTTTGAAGATGATGAAAGAAGTAATTACTTCTTGCTGTACTCTCTGGTTTTGTTATATTTGATTACTTAGAGACCTCTGATATTTTAACAATGTTTTTCAGGAATGTAACCTTTTGAAATCTCAGATATTGAAGTTCCCCTCCTTTCCCTCACTTTCAAAAATGGCCCTAATTTATATACAAAAGAGGAAACAATTAACATAAAGAATTAATAGTAGCTGAAATGCAACTGCAAGGGGGAATGGGTTTATTCTCTTTGGACCAAAAGGCAGGGACCAAAAGCTGTAGGACAAAGTTTCAGGGAGACAGATCTTGGCTCATTCCAAGGGGAACATCCTCACACACAGGACATTCAGGAATGGAATGTATGGCCTCAGGAGGCAGTGGGTTCCCCACCTCTAGAGGACTTTGAACAAAGGTCATATGTTCTTGTGGAGGCTATGTTGTAGAGAGAATTTCTGGTTAGGTGGGGCTTGAATTTTTTGAGCTCAGACTTCTAGTTCTAAAGTATTGTGATTTTGATTTCTTTTGAGTTTTCTGACAACTTCATATTAACTATTGTTCACTTATCTGTTGTCACTAGTGGTTTTAGGTACTAAATGTAAAACATATAATTTATAAAGAATATTTATTATACCAATATTTAAAGTTTTTCCTTAATATTTGTTCTTAAGTTTAGAGAAGAATTTATTTCATTGAAATTAGGAATTTTTGAGAAGTACTGATGGACTTCAGTTGAATCAAACATCTCTTGATTGGATAGATTGCTGGACAATTTCCTTTATATTAATTTATATCAAGCCAAATCATAATAAACATTCTTCAGAAGCCATCTAGTCAAAGGATCATAGAATTATAGACTCAGATCCAGAAGGGACTTCTGAGGTTAGGCATCTAATCCAGTTCCTTCAGTTTTTAGCTGATGAAGCTAAGGCCCACAATATAGGTTTGTAAGAGACTTTTATAAGGGCAGGTCAAAAATAGCAAATCCAGGATTCAAATTTAGCTAGTACTTGAATCTTCTAATTCTAAATACATTTCTCTTTCCACTATATGATGCTGCTTTCCATTATTGAGCCTAACATTATATTTTCATAGAACTGGTTAGTGACATTGTCTGAGGCATACTGGTCTTAGAGACTGGGTTTTTTTGTTTCTTTGTTTGTTTAAACCTTTGCTATTTTCAACAAGATTATCTGTCTATGTAATAAGGGTACCTCCAAGAAACCTTATGCAGAAACCAGATTTCAAAATGATCTCAATAATCATGTCACTCTCCCTCCCTTCTCTCTCTTCCTAGCCACCATTTACGCTCCCCGGAGGAAAGGGCAGCTGTCTGCCGATATATGTATGGAAACAATAGGAGAGGAAATCTCAGAGTTGCGTCAGATGAAGAAGGGAGTTTTTCAGCGAGTGGTTGCCATTTTCATCCATTATTGTGATGTCAATGGAGAGCCAGTAGAGGACGACTACATATGATTGGGTTGAGTGTGCCCCACCAGCCACTGGTCACTCCCACTCTCCAGCTATTCCTCTGGAAAACAAGAGGATATGTTGGGCTGCCTTAGTGCACTGCAATGTCTCAGGGCCAGGTCCTCTAAGGGGGTGGGGGATCCTGGCTTGATTTGGTGTAGAGTATGTAGTAAATGTATAAGGAACATTAACAGTGTGTACAAAGATTTGTACATAGCGGAAATATGGGTGGGGGGGAGCTTCTTGAAGCTCAGACTTTATATCATATGTTTATACAATTTAATTTAAAAATCCATTTAAATGAAGGCAGGTAATACAGAAGAATTGACACAGTTGTTTGTTTTTTCTTGGCTCTTTCAGTTCCTAAGTGTCTCTTCATTTGCCAAGCCAAGACCTCAGTTGCTACATTCAGAAAAATCATTGGCGTCTCCTTAAATCTGTGCCTTTTTCTTCCTGAGCGAGTCTGTTTGAGTAAATCTGTTGAGCAGTTTGTGTGTCTCGAGTGCATTAAAAAAAAAAATCTGAGTGCTGTAGCATACATAGGAGAACACGATTGGAGAGGGTGGAATAAGATTTTCTGTACGAGACTGTACTTTCTATTTTTTTTAAAAACATTACAGTTTCCACATTTCTTAAAATCAAGTGAATAAAAAAGGCTTATGGACTGAAATTCCCTGAGTTTGAAAACCTGAATTCCAAAGCATTTTCTAGTTATTTATTTCCACATTCAATTGTGTATTTGTTTTATCTTGGAATATGAAAATAAAACTTTATTACAAACTGGGTTTTTTGGTTTGCTTTTGTTTTTTACCTTGAACCTTATTTCCAAAGGTGACATTACATGGAGACAGAATAACTATATGAAGACTGGTATAATTTCTCCACTTTTGTTTAGTTGGATATTTAACTCCCTGCAAAATCTGGAGAAAGGAAAAAAAAAAGTTTTGCTCATCAGGTTTGTGGCATGCCAAAGGAAATTGGTTGAAGGAGCTGGATATTTTAGTGTGGAGAAGAGAAAACAGGATGACACATGCTAGCTGTCTTCACATACTCAAATGGCTTTCAGGTAGAAGAGGGATTGGACTTGATACCTGACTCCAGAGATCAATGAGTTGCAGGGACAGAGATACTGATTTTGACCTGTTCTAAGGGAAAGCTTGTTAACAATTAGAACTGTTTCAAAGGGGAATTATATACCTTAGGAGATAAAAGGGTTCTAGTCATTGAAAGTCTTTGAGTAGGAAGAACAAGAAAGCTACTTGGGGCAGCTATCAAAGGAATTACTGAACAATGATGAGGATAAGCTATGACCCATGTGGGATTTCCACTAACAAGAATTCCCCTTAGTCTACCACTTCAAGTGTTACAGAGCACTTTCTCCATAGCAATCCTGTAGGAGCATGTGAGGGATATTATTTCCAATTTGCAGGTGAGGAAACATGTTAAGAAAAATAAGGTGATTTGGCAGCCAAGACTAGGAAAGACACTAGCACTAGTGCTCTTTCCACCATACAAAAACTTATCTCTACAGTTACTTTGGGACATACGATTTTTTTTTAAACCCTTACCTTCTATCTTAGAATCAATATAGTATATTTATTGGTTCTAAGGCAGAAGAGCAGTAAGGGCTAGGCTATAGGGATTAAGTGACTTGCCCAGGCTCACACAGCTAGAAAGTGTCTGAGGCCAGATTGGAACCTAGGATGTCCTGTCTCTAGGTCTGGCTCTCAATCCACTGAGCCACCCAGCTGCCTCCAGGCATATAGGATTTAAAACTGAAAAGGACTTGGATATCATTTAATCCAGTTTCATAGGTAAGGAAACTTAGTGAGGCCTAGTAAAAGTCACACACAAAGTGCTTAATCTCAGAATCTAATTGTGTATAAAAATGAGGGGTGAGATTTGTACTATTTGCTCCTAGAAGCTTTTTGTTAGAGAAGTGCTTTGAAAACTATAGAGCTACCAAACCTGGAGTTGTCCATGAGTGTGGCAAGTGAGGGGACTGACTACAAATTATGCCTATGGGAGAGGAATATGATTATCTTCTAAGGGGAAGGGATCAGACTAAGAAGTAAGAGAATCTGGAAGAATGATAAGGCAACAGATTTTTGGCTTATTTTAATAACTTTATAATGAAAGCGGTAATGTGCTAGGAAGGAGTAGTGCTGAATCTGGAGTTAAGAGACCTAGACTAGTGGTATAAGTACGTCCTAAGCTTTAGTTTCTCCACTTGAAAAATGAGGATGGCCAGTACTCCATACCACCTCAGGTTGTTTGGAAAATATTTAGGCATTTGGAGCTCTGAAATGATGGGAGTTATATTAACAGAGTTCTTTGACAGTGATGTTGGGGAGAGCAACAGATAAAATATTCTGATGAAGTTCTTACTCCCATGAATTCAGTCTTGAAGGATAGGGGACGGGAATAAAAAATATGAAGTGATTTCATTAAGTGGTGCTTTAAAAGGTAAAAAGTGTCACCATAGGCATTTCAGGAAGGAGAGATCAATTCTATGTGAGAGGGCTCATAGAAGGTCCCTGAGAAGAGATGGCTTGGAAGGAAGGCTTTCAGAAGGGGGACAATTTCAATAGAGGAGATGGCAGAATAGCCTCTTCCAAGTATAAGGAAGAACCCTCGAAAGCACTAAGAGAATGGCAAACTACTTGCAGTTAAATCTGGTTGGAGCATAGAGGACCTGAGAAAAAAACTCTGAAATGACTTGTCAGTAGTTCTTGAGAGTTTGCCAAGTTATCTAACAACCCATGAGGTAAATAGGAATGAACCATCCCTTTTGTAGGTGGAATATTTGCCCCTTGTCACAAATCAAGAGTTGGAAGTGGGGTTTTAAATTCAGGTCTAAAGTCTCCCAAATCAGTGACTGTGGTTAACACCATTACACTCTTACTTAAAGGAAGAAATATGATGTGCTGTGTCACTATCTCATGTTGAGTTATTGAGCACCAGATCAACAAACTTCCCTATTTGAGAGACAAATGAATTTTCTGAGCAGTGCTCAGCTTAGTCACTGGAGGGTGCCTCTTTTCTGATTCCATGTGATGTTTACAAACCTGAATAGTCTGCTCTTGCAGTAGCCTATTGATAGAAAACTCACATAATTACTTTTGGCAATTTAATGTAAGAAGTGATCTATGATTCTTTTAATGTCTATTTTGCTCTCTGATTCAAGAATATCGGCAGTTTTCTTGAATAATGTCTTGTAATATATGTCAATATAATGTCAAGGCTTTTTGTTGTTGTTCTAGGCTTTCAGGTAGACTAATATTTCTCAAATTGTCTCTCCTGGATCTATTTTTCCAGGTCAGTTGTCTTTCAATGAGATATTTCATGGTTCCTTCTATTTTGTCATTCTTTTGATTTTGCTTTATCAATTCTTGCTGTCCCATGAGATCATTAGCTTTTACTTGAACAATTCTAGTCTTTAAAGACTGGTTTTCAGCTATAATCTTTTGATTTTCCTTTTTGGTTTATTCTATCCAGCTTTTCATGGCTTCCAGCAGGTCAAGTCTGTTCTCCAATTTGCTCATTACTTCATTTTATTTCTGTACCTCTTTTTCCATATGGGTAATTGTCTTTTAAGCTGTTATTTTCGTATTACTTTTCATTTCTTTTCCCTTCTTTTCTTCTAGCTTTCTTACTTGGTTCTTGAAGTCCTTTTTGAGTTCCTCCAGAGCTTGCAACCAATTTCCACTTGTGGGGGGCGGGAGTTTGTATGTGTTTGCTTGTTTTTAATTCTACGCTGTTGCTTCAGTATTTTGCTCTTTTTCTCCATTGAAATTATCTAGGGTCAAGAGCTTTTTTTTGCTGTTGCTTATTCCTTTTGCCACTAGTGGATTGGGGTTCCTGCATGTTGGTGGTCATTGCTTTCTTAGCTTCTGTCTCACAGGGCTTTGCCATGGTAATGTATCTTCTCTGTTAGAAGCCTGAGTGAGGGCAGGTAGATCTGTGATGTTCTTTGTATAGAATATGCTTTAAAGCATTTTGCCCTGAGGCTATCTTCCTAGCTTCCACAGCTTGGATTTCCAACTTCACTATGTGTTTTGCCCCAGACTATCTTTCCATCCCCCGCCACCTTGGCTGTAGCCAGCCATGTTTCTGCTGAAGCTCTGTATTCGGCTACCCAAGCTCCAAGCTCTTCAGTCTCAAGTCTCGCTGCCACACCTTGCACTGACTTCAGGGGTAAGTCTGTGTTGCTTTCAACCAGCTCCCAGAGATTGCCCTGGCCCTCACCCTGAATCTGGTGTGATAGGAGGGGTGGGGGAGGGGTGACCAGCTTATGCTTTTGATTAGTGCAATTTCCCCCCTTATAGTATGGGAATCCCCACTCATTGCCTACCTTTACCTCTGTATCCAGTAAGAAAGCCCCTTTACTTGTCCAGTTTTGATTTCTGTCCTTTTGAGATGCTTTGTAATGATCACTTGGAAGGAGATTCAGAAGGCTCCTGCTATTATGCCACCAAACTCACATAATGGTAGAGCTAGAACCTTAGAACTTAGAATACAATGTGAGAGCAGGAAAGTACCTCAGTGACAGCCTGGGGGTAATGCATGGAGTATCATGTTTGAGATCAAGAGGAGGATGTAGATTCAATTCCTTTTTGCATCTTGGTATGACACTGGGAAATCTGGACCTTGTTTTTATACTCTGTAAAAATAGTCATGATAAGATCTACTTTATGGGGTTGTGACAATCAAGTAAGTGTATCAAGTGCTTTGTAAATGTGAAAGCCCTAGATATATATGAACTGCTATGTATTCTCTTCCCCCTCCCCCCAACCCCATATTCGGTTTAAAGATGAGAAAAGTCTAGAGATGGGAAGAGTTTTACCAAAGGTCACAGAGTATATCAGTAGGAAAAACTCAGAGCCAGAATGCAAGTATCATAAATACAAAGGAATAATAGGAGCGGGATGAGCTCCTCACTGTTCTCATGTGGAATGGGGTTGGGGAGAGGGGCAAAAAGGGAGGGATATAGTTCGATAAATCAAAACTTAGTTTACCCAGAATTTCCACAAAACTTGTTTTTACTTCAAAGTACAGACTGAGTATTCAGCCTTCTAGATGGGAAGGAGCTGAGACATGGAATTCCAATGGGAATGAGAGCTGCCATGCCAAAATAGAAAGGTACAATGGCTTTCTTTGCATCACAACGTGGGAGCTCCAGTTCTGCCTCAGACTCTGCTAACTGGATGAGCTTGAGCAAATCACTTTACCTCCAAAGTGATAATACCTTGTGTGTCTCACAGGCTTCTGAGAAAAGCACAGGCTCATCTCTTTATGGATACATCACATTAATGTGAGAATTTTATTCAGTCACAAATGAAGGAGGAATAAAAAATAAACAGGGGGAAAAAAGAAATAAACAGGAAACTCAACATTCCAGTCTTTAAGGCCATGTCTAGAGAAGAGAGCCACAGATCCTGTCCCAGACAGTCTACTTGACCCTGTCCACTGTCCAACAGGACAATGACCTTTTTTTATCTGACAAAATTATGAAAACTAGTTTTATCACATCAACAGAAAGAATACAGTTCCCTTCCCCCTCCCCCAATTCCTAAAAAGTTAAAGCAATTTGATGGAGCAGAATGGATATGTGAGCACCAGAGCACATGGAAACAGGATGGAAAAGGAAGTAGAAATACCTAAAACTGAGAAGCTTTAACTTGGACAAGTCCATAGGTTAAGTGTGGAGACAAATAAGGCAGGTTTGTCAAGTGTCCTCAATCTGTGCCCCTTCCCTAGGGATAGGAAGCCAGGTAAGAACCCAGCTGGTCCTATTCAGATAGTTCCAGACTAGATCAGACCATGGTTTTTGGCAATTGACCTCCAACTCTGGAAATTATTGCATTGGAGACTATTGCAGCAAATGGCTCATCCACTCAGCACAGATGCCCAGAGAATATTTTTACAAGTCACAACACCACAAGGTGGCACTGGGGTAGTGGTGAGACACTGAGGCCCCAATTGGGGGTACTCCACTGTGCCTTCCAGACCTGATTGCTCCCTTCCCTCCACTCTCTTACTAATAAATGAAGACCAGTTTGATCCCAGACATACCTGCCCCACTCCTATTAATCTGTTCATATAATCTAGTGAAATTGTTGGTACATTGTCTTCCACTCGTTTCAGTCATTTCTTATAGTCTCAATACTGTTTCTCATTTTTTAGAATTCTTACCTTTTATCTTAATAGTATCAATTCTAAAGCTGAAGAGTGGCAAAAGTAAGCAATTGGAGTTAAGTGATTTGCCCAAGGTCACACAGCTGGGAAGTATCTGAGACCAAAATTGAACCCAGGACCTCCTATCTCTAGATCTGGATCTCTGTCCACGGAGCCTGCTGCCCAACATAATTTTTTTTGAGCAGCTGTACCCACTTCAGCCTTCACCTTCCCAACACATTATACCTTTTAATACTAATACAGTTTCAAGCACAGTGGGTCAGAACTGAGAGGGTCCAATCTCATATTATAAAAAGGGAAAATGAATCAGAAAGTCATTGGCCCAAGGTCACTCAGCCAGTGAACATCACAACTAAGACAAGTCCATGTCCAAAACCAATTTTCTTGTCAGCCTGTAGATACCACATCTATTCATATCAACGTCTCTGACAGGTTCATCTGGCAGTTCATTGGAAGATGTGTGTGGTGGGGAGGGAAAGGGAGACCACTGATTGGTTACTAGTCCAGATCCAGAGCATTGAGTCTAATATGAAAAACCCTGCACCTCAGAACCTTCCCCCAGGCAGCCTGTTGGTACCTCCCTCTAAAGCCTCCTGTTTTCCTTACTTGTCTGTGGCAAAAACAGTTAGCTATTCAGAATGAAACAACATCTACACCCAGCTCTCTTCCTCTGCCATTTCATCTAATTATTGGCATTACTACTGGCCTGGATTGCCATGACCTTTCAAAATGACAAGGACTTAGGTTGGTGGCCATAAGTATTTGTCATGAGCAATGGTGGGGGCTTGGCTCTCTCCCACCCACGCTGGAATCTGCATCACTGCTCAATCCAAGATTTTTTTTAAACAAGGGAGACCTGTCACATAGCAATGCAAAATGGACTCTTTTTTGCAGAAGTACACATTTCTGCTAAGTGTAATCCTTCCATGAGTGAAAGAAAAAAAAAAGGCAAATCTCAATCTTACTGATGATGATAGGTTATGGCAAGTAACCATTGTCCCAGGGATAGTCAAATCCTGACTTGATTTTTGAAAACTTTTAGAAAATGGTTTGTCTGCTATAAGGAACCACAAAACTCACTGCTTGAGAGTTGGGATAGACCTTAAAATGTAGAATGCTAGAATTTGAAAGGAACTTTAAAATATAATGTTTGGAGGAAGGGACCTTTTGGAGCAGTAGTTCTTAAACATTTTGATATCAGGACTCCTTTATACTTTATACTTATATACACAAACACACACATATAAATATAATGTGTGTATATAGTATATATATATATGTGTGTGTGTGTGTATGTATGTGTACTTACCAGAGTATAAATTAAAACTCCTTAGTATTATTATGAAAATAGTTTTGACCTCTTGGACTCCCTGAAAATATCTCAGAGATCCCATGGGTCCCCAGACCACACTTTGAGAATGGCTGGCTTGGAGAATATGATAGATGAGGAAATTGAAATACAGAGAAATCAGATAACTTGCCCAAGGTCAGACATACCTTGAGGGATGGGACTCTATGTCTTTCTTTGTGTCCTCCATGCCTAGCAAAGTGCCTGTATGTTTTTAATAGATACTTGCCTTTAAAGTTAATAGTAAGTGGCATAGCCATTTCTCCTATTTCAGGTCTCCTGTTTCTTTTCATCATAATATGCTTTCTATCCTTGTGATACCAACATTCAGAGTTTACTCATCTTCCTGGCCAAAGCAGAGGCTTTTTATTCAGGAAGCATAGCCCTGGCTTTGAGAGAATTCGGGACCCAGAATATTGGCTTCTCTTTTGATACTCCCTTTCCCAAATATTTTTCTTACCTCCTAACTAGTCTCTTTGTGACTATTCTCCCATATTTCCAATCTGTCTTTTATACAGCTGCCCAAGTAATCTTTCTATGGGACAAATGGACCATGTCACTTCCTGTTGCATATAAAATAAACTACATGACCCCTTAGCCTAGCATTCAAGACTGAATTTCCTTTCCAGTCTCATCTCACACTATTCCTTTTTACTCCTTCTACAGTCCAGAAAAACTGAACTAATATCTCTTCTCTAAATTTTTCCTCCTCCCTAGTCTCCATGCATTCACACAAGCCACCCCCACCTGGACTGCACTGTCTCCTCATCTCAACTTATCAAAATCCTCTCCTGTCAAAGCTTATCTCAAGTGCTACCTTCTCTATGAATTTTTCCTCTCCTCCACCTGAAATTGTTTTCTTTTTCTTAAAAATTTCCTAGATCTGGGATCTCTACTTCATCCTCATCACATTCTGCCTTGTATAATAACTTATTCTTTAAAATATACATATGCACATAAGACATTTTATATACTAGATCTCTATAGAATCAGAATATCAGAGCTAAAAGAGGCTTAGAGATAATCTGGTTTAATTGCATCATTTTACAAAGGAGAATACCAAGACCCAAAGAGGTAATGACTAGAACTCAAATTGCGAGTTCCCTTTTGTTTTAAGGAGCCCTGTTATTGTCCATCTTCAAAATACTAGTCCCGAGCATGAGACTTTACACAGAGATATTTAATAAATGACTTAAATCAAGCTGGATGTGCTTCATGGCCCCTTGGGACAGAGCAAAAACCGCTTCCTCCTCCAACACCACTCCATCCTGTTGGAGGGAGAGAAATCACCAAAGAATGTCCTAGGATGATCTCCTCTAGGAAAAAAAAAATTCAGTTGGCTTCCTATTTCTTTGGAAAGAGCAAATTTCCAGGCAAGGGTTCTCCAAACTCTTCTCACCTAAAGAGTGAACTCATGTTTCAAAAACATCCATGTATTGGCTCAAAACCAAGCAAAGTAGCCTCTTCCTCCATGGCTCAGGACACCACTCAGAAACCTTATATGTATTTCAGCAGCCCAATCTCAAATTCATTTTGATTTTCAATATCTCTAGCTTTCTGTGTGGAAAAAAAAAAACCCAAAGGTATGGCTAAAAATCAATGCTTCATTGGTAGAGGAACCAAGATGGCAAGTAGAAAAAAAAATATCCTAGCAATCAGTTGTCCCAAAATAGAATAAGGGAGGTAACAAGTCCCCATTTCTCTAAGTCTTCAGGCAGAGACTGAATAAATATTCATCAGGGATATTTTAATGGGGATTCCTGATTGAAATCTTATAGACCCCCTCCAACTCTGAGATTTTAGAATTGTATCCACCCCTTTTACCTCCCTTGTCTGTAGTAAAGGAAATTAGCCTTAGCCTTGACATTTGTCAAGCTTCATTTATAGAATTTCTGTGAAGAATGTTTAGAGGAGAATTCTTAGGATCCTAAGGGACTCAAAGCTGTTTCCCATGAAGATCGCTAGTCCCACTGAAATTTCTCATCAATTGATTAGATTAAATAATTTATTTTTCTCATTCTCTTAAAGGACTATGGAAGAGAAATCCTAGAGCAGTGATGGTGAACCTTTTAGAGATGGAGTGTCAGGCCCTGCTCCCACCCCACCCATCAGACTGATTGCTGTGCCTGCCCCACCTCCCTGAGACTGAGTGTCACGTCCCTTACCCCCACTCCCACACAGGGGAGGGAGAAAACACTCCCACTGGGTTGTTGGGCAGAGAGGTGGGTGAAGAGAAGAATGTCCTCAGCAAGTGTAGAGAGGGGGAGGTGAGTGGCCTGAGTGCTCTGCTCCCCTCCAATTCTGCCATCTGTGAGCCGCCCACCTTACTCCCTGTGCACTCCCATTGGGCTGCTGGGCAGAGAGGTAGGGGATGTGAAAAAATGCCAGGCATGGTGGGGTGGGGGAAGGGAGCAGTTCTACCAAATCCCTTTACCTTTCTAGTAACAAAGTCTGGAGGGGAAAACAGAGGAGGGTAGTCTCATACACACAGAGAGAACTGTGCATGCCACCTTTGACATCCATGTCATAGGTTCACCATCACTGTTCTGAGGCATAGAAAACTGACAAGAGATACTTGCCATCTTCTGCTATGTATAGGGCTGTGACAGGGAATAAGGATTAGATTTATTAGACTCCTTCAAGGGACAGAATTGTGAACAATGGGAAGAAGTGAAAGGGAGGTAGATTCAAATCAATATTTGAATTTCCTAACAAGCTGAAGTATCCAACAACACTGTGAGGCAGTGAGCTCTCTTTGCTGCAGCTATTTAAACAGAGACTGAATGGACCTCTATTGAAACTGTCAGGAAAGGTAGGGATGCCCTTGGTGGAAAGTTGGACTAGATGTTTTTTGAAATTTCTTCCAATGTTGAGGTTCTAGAATTCTGTAGTTTACTTTCCATGGGCAACAGCTTTTTTTTTATGCTGTTTCCCAGCTGCCTTACTTTATTGTAGACTCTGTCCTTTGGAGTCCTCTGGAGTAGTGGAGGGAAAGCTAGAGAAATGTGGGGGGTATCCCTTCAATGGAAGTGAGTATGATTGGAAATCTTGTTGCCATAGTGTTGCCTATTGTCTGTCATCCATGTCTTTGGTCAGAAACAAGACTCCTGGAATTCGGGGTCATTGTGTATAGGGAGTGTCTCAAGTTCCTGATGATGCCCACTGTGAAAAACTGTGTACCTGGGGAAGGAGGAAAGTAGGGAAAGGAATCATGCAGCTGTCATAGAATCACAGAATCTCAGTATTGGAAAAGTACAGAAGTTGGAAGATCAGTATTCAAATCCCAGTACTTCCTCTTACCAGCTATGTGATATTCTTTTCTCTGAAACTCTGTTTTCTCATCTGTAAAATAGAGATAGTATTTCATAATTCATTCTCTATCTCAGAGCATTAAAAGGAAAGTTCTCTCTAAACCTTAATGTGATATACAAAGGAAGGAAGGAAGGAAGGAAGGAAGGAAGGAAGGAAGGAAGGAAGGAAGGAAGGAAGGAAGGAAGGAAGGAAGGAAGGAAGGAAGGAAGGAAGGAAGGAGAAGGAAGACAGAAAGGAATAGGAAGAAACCAGAGCAAGAAGAGGTAATGTATTATGTGGCGAGGGTACTAGATTGCTAATTGTAAGACCTCAGCTGAAATATTCTTTTTATTTTGCCAAGTCTTGGACAACATTGTGGGATACATCTACTAAGGTACAGATAGGTATCAATCTGTGTTAGTGGAGGTATGTGTAAAGGAAGTTTATCCCCTCTCCCTCCTGAGTAACTTTACCTGTCTATCAAATATTCCTGACATACCACAGATGAGCCAGGGTTGTATCAGTGTACTTTCTGTATATCAATAAAAGTTAATGTTTGGGGCAGAATTGAGAGAACCATGAGGAGAACTGCAAGAGAATTAAGAGAGAAGGGAGAAGAAACAGAGAAGGCAGGTAAGGGGGAAGGAGAGAAGATACATGTAGGCTAGGCACCACTCGGTCAGGTTACTTATAGGAATGTTGTCTACCCTCCCAATAAACTTAAAAAAAAAATATATATATATATATGTATATATATATATATATATATATATATATATATATATATCTGGGTAGAAATATTATTCCAATTCTTACAGTATGGCGAGCCACTTTGGTTTAGAAAAAGAACCTTAATTTTCTTCTGAGAGAAGTTTTGAGTTAGTGCTTAGTTAAGCTTAGGTAAAATAGAAGCTGCTTCAGTTTGCTGGCCTGCCTTCATATGTGAAACAAACCTTGGTAGAGAGAGGGACCAGGCTGCTGTTTTTCCCTGAGTGGATCACATTGGATTCATGAGAAAAACTCCCTCTCCTGAGTTTCCCCACCCCATTCTCTTACTTTAGAAGCCCTGACTTCCCCAGGCACGCAAAACTTCTGGCTGGTACTGCTGCTTTGCTCAGTCAGGTTCTACACTGAGTGTTGAAACACCTCCTTAAATTAACCCTGGGGTATAGTTTAGGGACTCCCTGGAGCAGTAGAGAAGGGAAAGGAGGATTTTGCCCAAAAAAGAACTGCCCAGGCAGGGGAGCTTTATATTAAAGGGCAGGATCCTGCAGGTGTGAAACACAGACTCCTGTTTCTTCCCAGGGACTGCACTCTCCCCAGGTGGCCACCCCCCCACCCAACCTGACCCATTTTAAACCAAGGGGCACTAGGACCCAACGGATCTTTACCAGCCCAGTGTCTGCCTTACTTTCCCCACTTGCCACTGCTTCAGGGATGTTAAATTAATCCTGGGGGTCATTCAAGACTGTGCACTAGGGTTGGGAACTCCATGCCCCCCCCCCCAATACATGGCTGTTCCAGGGGAAGGGATTTAAATCCATTTTTCTTTCCCTTTTCCCTTCACCCCCTCAAACAATCCTTAAACCTGGGCTTAGAGGAAGTGTTCTTTTGGAATTTGTTCTTGAAACTGCATTTTTATCTCCCCCCCCCCCAAACTTTGCTTGTAAACTGCCTAGCTTCTTTATCATATCTAAAGTCACATTTTCCTTGGGAGTGCTTGCCTTCATTAGCATATTAAAAGCCACTCAAAGCTTTCCTAGAAGACTGCCTGTTTAACATATTAAAAGACAAGGGTTTTTTTTGGCTTTTTCTTTATCTGACTGCTTGCTTAGATAGATCTACCCACAGGTGCCTTCCACTCTACACACATTTATAGCACCACCCACTGTCAAGAATTAAAGCTGCAGGAAAATAAAAAGAATTCCTTTGCTACTGCTACTAGTGATCTAAAATAATTCTATTAAATTGAACACATTGTATTTTGGCTATTTGCTATTTGTCCTGTTACTGTCTTTATTTGCACCCTCCCCCTATGAATGGACTGGTGATAATACCATTATAAAAGTTCATAGACAAGTTGGAAACATTCTTTTCTGGGGAAATGCCATTGGTCCTCATGGGTGCTGGGTGTGTCACCAGATCCATCGGAGCTCTGTTTTGTCACGGGCAACAATTCCAGTCCACAGTAATGAGAAATTACCACAGTTTGCAACACAAGGAGATAGCATGTTGTCAAAATGGCCTTTTGCTCCTTTTGCTTTTGTTATATTTCATATTAATGATGCTGAGTGGACCCCATTGAAATGGTTATGACCTATGTCAGTGACTTTTGAAAAATTTGATGAGCTGAAAATCTCAGTTGATTTTAGTGGGTCTTCAGAAATAATTTTCAGATATCTAGGCACACCACTGCCTATGCCTGATCATATGCCCACCTTTGACTTGTGTGTAAGAAGAGGTAAGGGTCCATTGAGTAGTAGTAAGTACATGGGAGACAAGGCACAATGTAAGCACACTATTGCATTCCCTACCTCCACTTTTATCTGTGCTAGAGTGCAGCTTAAAAATGAAATGGATGGGACGTTTAAGTACATGCCTTTTATGGCTATTACCATCTCATCCCAGAGGAGGGAGGATTTTCCATGGGGTTTGATCACCCCTGGACAGTTCTATATTTGTAACTCCTCAGCTTACTCTACCCTACCACCAGGATGGTATGGTACTTGTGGTTTGGCCAATGTTATTCCACCTGTATCTGTGCATGATCACAATACTGGCTGGATAGACAAATCGACAGCTGAAATTCTAGGCTCAGGGTGGCATTCTAGATCCAAGAAGTCAAGACCAAATTCAGAAGCCTCTTCATCATCAAAACAGGTTTTTCTGGGCTCTCTTGCCAAATTTTGGAATGATGGCAGTGATAGACTCTGCTAGGAATATCTCAGCTGAGGCTGAAAGATTGGTTCAAGACAAAGCTCAAGCCATCTCTCAAACCACTAAAGCCATCTCTTAACTACAGGAGGAGATTAACTCCTTAGCAAAAACAGTCTTACAAAAGCAATTAGCCCTAGACATACTCACTGCCTCATCGGGAGGTGCTTGTGCATTTATTAATCAGTCTTGTTGTTCTTATGTAAATAGGTCTAGAGAACTTGTGACAAATATCCAATCCATATTTTATTTTTTTCTCTTTTTCCCCTAACCTTGAAGTACATAAAATCAGTATTTTTTTTACTTGAAGGATAAAGTTTACAGTATATATTTACAGTATCTAGTAGCCCTAGTAATATGCATACCCAAAGGCTTTTGACTATGGAAACCTGCCATTTATTGATAAATGTTATGGGACTTTGTTTAATGATTATGTTTGATTCCAAAAGAAGGAAACAAAAGAGCCACTATACAGTGCCAAGTAGCATGAGGTCAAAACAGACCAAATCCAATCCAGGGAGGATTGTTGAACTTCTATGCCAATACAAAAGGACTTGAACCTAGTGTTCAAATCAAGGTTGCGGCTCTTAACATATGTTAAGATGCAGGACTTCCTTGAATCATACTTTGAGTCAAGTACCTCAGGATGGCTATCATCCTGGTGCCCCTTATCTCTTTTTTTTATTAAATTAATTAATTTAGTCAATTTAGAACATTATTTTTTGGTTACAATAATCATATTATTTCCCTCCCTCCCCTCCACCCACCCTTCCTGCAGCCGATGCAAATTTCATTGGGTATTACTTGTGTCCTTGATCAGAACCTCTTTCCATGTTGTTAGTGTTTGCATTAGGATGTTCATTTAGAGTCTACCTCCCCAGTCATATCCCCTCAACCCATGTATTCAAGCAGTTGTTTTTCTAATGTGTTTCTACTCCCACAGTTTTTCCTTTGAATGTGAATAGAGGTTTTTCTCATAGATTTCTCCAAGTTGTTCAGGATCACTGCATTTCCACTAATGGAGAAGTCCATTACATTCGATTGTACCATAGTGTATTAGTCTCTGTGTACAATGTTCTCCTGGTTCGGCTCCTTTTGCTCTGCACCAATTCCTGGAGGTTGTTCCAGTTCCCATGGAATTCCTCTACTTTATTATTCCTTTGAGCACAATAGTATTCCATCACCAACATATACCACAATTTGTTCAGCCATTCTCCAATTGAAGGGCATCCCCTCATTTTCCAATTTTTTGCCACCACAAAAAGCGCAGGTATGAATATTTTTGTACATGTCTTTTTCCTTATTATCTCTTTGGGGTATAAACCCAGCAGTGCTATGGCTGGATCAACAGACAGACAGTCTTTTAGGGCCCTTTGGGCATAGTTCCAAATTGCCCTCCAGAATAGTTGGATCAATTCACAACTCCACCAGCAATGCATTAATGTCCTGATGTTGCCACATCTCCTGCAACATTCATTACTTACTTTTACTGTCATGTTAGCCAATCTTCTAGTTGTGAGGTGATACCTCAGAGTTGTTTTGATTTGCATCTCTCTGATTATAAGAGATTTAGAACATTTTTTTCATGTGCTTATTAATAGTTTTGATTTCTTTAACTGAAAATTGCCTATTCATGTCCCTTGCCCATTTATCAATTGGAGAATGGCTTGATTTTTTTGTACAATTGATTTAGCTCTTTGTAAATTAGAGTAATTAGACCTTTGTCAGAGGATTTTGTTATGAAGATTGTTTCCCAATTTGTTGTTTCCCTTCTAATTTTGGATGCATTCGTTTTGTTAGTACAAAAACTTTTTAATTTAATGTAATCAAAATTATTGATTTTACATTTTGTGAATTTTTTTCCTAGCTCTTGCTTGGTTTTTAAGTCTTTCCTTTCCCAAAGATCTAACATGTATACTATTCTGTGTTCACCTAATTTGATTATTGTTTCCTTCTTTATATTCAGGTCATTCACCCATTCTGAGTTTATCTTGGTGTAGGGTGTGAGATGTTGATCCAAACCTAATCTCTCCCATACTGTCTTCCAATTTTCCCAGCAGTTTTTATCAAGTAGTGGTTTTGGTCCCCAAAGCTGGGATCTTTGGCTTGCTGAGGTCATTTACCCCAAGTCTATTCCACTGATCCTCCTTTCTGTCTCTTAGCCAGTACCAAATTGTTTTGATGACCACTGCTTTATAGTATAGTTTGAGATCTGGGACTTCAAGTCCTCCTTCATTCTCTTTACCTCATCTTTCATCTCCTTTGCCTCATCTTTCATCTTCTTTGCCTCATCTTTCATCTCCTTTGTTTCATTTTCAAGCTGGTTGATTTTGGCTTTCAGGACACTATTTTCTCATTTTAGTTCAAGTTCCTCTGTTTCCAGATGACTTATCTTAGTTTTTAAGTTCTTTTATCAATTGTCTTCAGCCTCTCTCAATTGTATTTTGAATTGTATTTTGAGTTCTTCCAAAGTCTGTGTCCAATTCGCTGGGTTTTCTGTTTTATTGCTTGGTGTTCCCTCCTCCTCTGTTCCATTTGCTCTTTGTTCATTGCCTGTATAGAAGCAGTCAATTGTAATTTCTTTTTCTTTTTCTGTTGTTTGCTCATATTTGCCCCTTCTTTTCCCCCTGTAGTAGTTGTCTGCACTCTTGCTCCTCTCATCATGTGTTGGATCTGTGGGTTTGGGCTTTTCTGTCAGTCTTCCCTCTTGGAGTTTTGTCAGCAAGTCTCTCAGTGCAGTCTGTGGGGGAGAGGTATTGGAGCTTTTGCTTCCCTGTTCTCTGGAGGCTTTGATTGGATTAAAGTCCAGCAGTCTGTGAGGGAGGGGTGTTGGAGCTTGAGCTTCCCTGACTTCTGAAGTCTATTGATGGAATTAAGTCCTGCTGAGTTGGGCTGGATGTGCCCTGAGACCAAAACCTCCTGGAAATGGGGAGCAATATGGAGGGTCTCCACTGCTGCAAGCAGGCTGCCCGCTCTGCACTCCCTTTCCTGCTCCTTCCCCACAGCCTGTGTTCAACTCTCTGAGCCTGGCACAGCCCTGCCCACAAGGTACTCCCTCCAGACCAGCACCTTTGCTCACCCAGAGGTTAGCACTCTGGGGGGGGGGGGGTCCTGGGACCTTTCTCCCTTCTCCTTAAACCCGAGTGTTCTCAAATTCCAGCTTTTTGGGGGGGGGTACCTTTTAAATTGAGTCCAGCGGGAGGATTCCTTGACTCTGTCTTATTGTTAGGTTTGATTTTCAGTCCCCTGGGAGGATTTAGTTTGTAATTGGTAAGGAAGGGTTTTCAGAGATCTGACTATGCTGTCATCTTGACTCCGCCCCCCCCTTATCTCTTGGCAGTGATGGTAAAATCAGACCAAGGAATGAATTTTCCCATTTGCTGCTGAAACTTAGTCCTTTCTCTCTTATAGTTTGGCAGTTTTCTGTAGTCCTAGCTGCAAATGGGTAAAGTGCTATATTGCTGCTATTGTCCTACATGCTTGTGGGACATAAGTCACTTTAATTGGTTCTTGCTGTGATTCAAGAACCTGTTACAGGTTATTTTTATTTTTTACTCAGAATCTTATACATGTAATATTTTTATTTTTATCATTTCAGTATTTCTTATTTTTATACAGAATTTAATTTTTACTATTTTACTTTGGGATTTGGGGGGTTGTTTTTGTTTTGTCTTGTCTTTTGACAATTGTTTCATATACCTCATAACTCAATCATGTATCCCAGTGTGATGATGGTGTTGGTCAACACCTTCCTCAGGGGGGAATTGTGTAATTATCCTAAAAATCCAAGATTTAAAACTTTTTGGAGAAATTTTAGGAAAAGAAACTTACCAACACCCCAAAATCAAGAACAAGATTTTTTATTTTTCTCCTTTTGGAGAAAGTGCTTTAAAGACGCCTGAAGAAGCTACACACACATCAAAAGATCCAGAATGAACTTTGGGATATAAACAACTGAATTGAATGGGATTGAACATACTTATTCTGAGTGCAAACATTTATGCCAAAGAGGACTGTCCCCTAATTGGCATTTTGTAAATGTGTCTCTCAATCGGTTTTTGTATTTTACTCCCATCTCTAACTATTGTAACTCCCTCTTAGAAAAATGCAATATTGTTATATACTTTTAGCTAGAAGGTATTTAGAGTTATAAGATAGTTATATTTAAATAATTCAATGTGGAGATGGGTCTCCCAAAGGATCAAAGGGGGTGGGATTGTGTCAAGGAAGTCCCCTCCTGAGTAACTTTACCTGTCTATAAAATATTCCTGACATACCAGAGTTGTGCCAGGGTTGCATAGGTTTGATATATCAATAAAAATTAAGGTTTAGGGCAGAATCAAGAGAACCATGAGGAAAGCTGTGAGAGAATTAAGAGAGAAGGGAGAAGAGACAGAGCAGGCAGATGAGGGGGGGGGGGAGAGAAGATACATGCAGGCTAGGCACCACTTAGGTTACTTATAGGAATGTTGTCTACCCTTCCAATAAACTTTATGTATATACATATATATGTATGTATGTATATCTGGGTATAAATATTATTCCAATTCTTACATGTAATATGCTACTGAAATCTCAGGCTCTCACAATACTTTTATAGTATTACTACTGCCTACTTCATGGGATGTATGGGTGTTCAGGGAGGGGTAGTATCTCTGGTATGGAGGGCTTGTTGTGCCCTTCTAGGGCAGCTCTCCAGCCTCTGACCCTCACCTGACACCCAGCTCTCACTTGTGGCTCCTAGTAGCTGCTAGCATGCAGCAGCGGCCACACCCTGGGCAATGGCTTTGGCAGGCCGGCTAAACCTTGTGAGAGTAGCCATTGGGTCGTAGACCCCTGGTGAACCAGGGCCTTGCTCACCCAGCATGTGAAGATTGCTTTGGCTGAACAGATGGAAGAAACCAATAAGAAGGTTCAACGGCTGAGATGACGATGCAGCAAAGCACTGTGGAGTACTAAGGGTGTGTTGGAGCACAAAAGACAACACGGCCATCCAATGCAGCTGAGGAAGTCTTCAGGTGTAACGACTTTTCGTGCCACTGGACCCAGGCTTCCAATGACAAGAGAGTGGGACTGTCTCTGTGCATCGACTTTTCCACTTAAATCTCCTTCACGCACAAGTGTCTTTGTGCACAAAATGCACAAAGAAAATCGTCATCCTTGGTTACCGAGAGACTACTACTACTACTACTTCATGGGACCTGTGAAGCTAAAATAAGATTATCTACACAAAGCATTCTATAGCTTTTCTTTTGACTATGTAAATATCTACTGCCCAGTTTAACCTCCCTTAAGTAGATGCAGCTAGGTGGCACAATGATCAGAGTGCCAAGCCTAGAATAAGGAAAATTCATCTTCTTGAGTTCAAATCCTGAGAAGTCACTTAACCCTATTTACCTTAGTTTCCTCCTCTGTAAAAAAAATGAGCTACAGAAGGAAATGGCAAACCATTATGTATCTTTGCCAAAAAAACTCCAAAAGAGTTCATAAAGAGTTAGACACAATTAATAAATGACTGAACAACAACAAAGCAGGAATACTTGCAGTTGTTGGGAACAAATTACTTTCTACACAATTTCCTTTTAGAATAGCTCTAATTATTAGAAATTTTTTCATTTTATCAAGAAAAAAATCTGTCTTCTTGCAACTTTAACTTTGCTCTATTATTCATTAGTCTATTAGTCATTCCTACATTTGAATTCAATCATAGCTTTAGGAAGCTTTTTCTTCTTCAGTCTACAGAATGTCAGTTCCAGTAACCAGTCTTGGTGTGGTCAAGGGTCTAACTCTGTCAATGTCCTCCACACCTTCTTCTGAGCTCAATCCATGTTGTCAGTTATCCCTAACATGTAGTACCTACACAATGTTTGAAAACATTTGATAGCTTCCAATTGGCTACTAAAGTACATGCATACTTCCTAGATATATATTCAATGTCCCTTACAATTGGGCTTTGTTTCAGATTATTCCTTTTCACTCATGCTACCCTCCAGTCAAACTTATCTCTGCATAGACTCAAACTCTTAGAACTCAACAGGACCACAGATCCCTCTAATCCAGCCCTTTACCAAACTACAATTCATTCTACCTTATTCTTGACAAACTATCCAGTCTTTTCCAGAAGACCTCAAATAAGGAGGAATTTATTATTTCCTGATGCAGTCACTCCACTCTTGGATAGCTCTGGTTGTTTGGAAATTTTTCTTTATTTCAAGCCTAAATCAGCCTCTTTCTAGCTGCTACCCCTTGCTCTTAATTACTACAGAATCAAATAGAACAAGTCTAAGCCCTTTTGATGTCCAAGTCCACCAGATAATTGAAGACATCTATCATGTCTCCCCTACATATTATTTTTGTAAAACAAATATCCCTAATCCCCCACAAGCAATCTTCTCATGCCATGGTCACCACTTCTCTGAAAGCTCTACTAATACAGCTTAAGAATGAATTAGCTTTTTTGGCTGCCATGTTACTTTAATGACTCATTGACTTTGCATTCCAGTTAAGCCTCCACATTTTTTTTTCATTTGAACTATTTCTTGCCTAGTCATGGCCTTTCCCATCCTGCACTTGTGAAATTAGTTTTTGAACACCAGTATAAGATTTTACATTTACCCCTATGACATTTAAGTTTATTAGATTCAGTTCATCACTGTAGGCCATTGTAACCATTTAAAGATCTTGACCTCATCATTCATCATGTTAATTATCCTTCCTAGATATGTTATGTTGTCTACAAATCTGATAGCAGCCTCGTCTGTTGGGATTCAGATAAGCTTGCTAAATGGGCCTTGGATTACACTGGGGCCAGTGGCTTGGTTTTGAGCCAATAGGTGAATGTGTTTGTGAAGCATAAATTCACTCCCTAGTTAAGAACTGAATTCAGAGGATATTATGCTGAGCTCTGGGGTTGTAAAGATGGAAACAATATGGTTCTTCACTTTGTGATCCCATTTGGGGTTTTCTTGGCAAAGATACTAGAGTGTTTTGCCATTTATTTCTCTGATTCATTTTACAGAAGAGGATAATGAGACAGAGTTAAATGATTGACACTCCCTTTCCCAGGTATTAAGATAATTAATTACAGACTTCTTCTAACTTCTCTTCTCCAGGGGAAACATCATTACTTTCTTCAGTGAATCTACTCTGCATGACCTCCCTGATTCCCTAAGCCTCTCTTTTCCTTCCTGTCTTCCCACAAGAGCATGGAGTGAAAAGTTCATTCACCTCCCCAAAGGAAGGAGAACAAGATGCTTTCTGCTGTCCAGGGGATGCTCCGTAGAGCTTAGGGAACAGCAACGTTATAACTACTAGCACACTGATTCATACCAAAACTAGCCAGGAATCCAAATGACTTTATCTAGACATGACCAACTAATCACAATGAGACATGGTGGAGTAGTAGATGGAGAACTGCCTCAGAGACAGGAACACCTGAGTTCAAATCTCTCAGTATACTAGGCAACTTTCTAAGACTGTAAATTGCATTTGGCCAATAAGCAGCTCTTATGTCCCAGGCACAGTGTTAAGCCCTGGAAATACAAATATAAGCACAAAAATCAATCTTCTAGGAGCTTACATTCTAATGAGGAAAGGTATTTCACAAAAGGAAACTGAAAAGGTAGATGGTGAAAGTCTAATGGAAGAAGTGCATGACAGAGAAGTCAAGAGGAAGATAGCCTAGTAGGAAATGAAGAGCTGGCTGGTCGAGGTACACTCCTTAAATAAAGGTTCTAGGAGGAGTCCTCATCCTCTAATCAGAGGGTGGGTTCCCAGAGGCCAAGGACTAACCAATTGACTGATTTTAGGCTTAAGACTTTAGATTTTATTTTATGAGAAAGGTAAGTTTTTGAGTTAAGGCAATGATGTGATCAAAGCAATGCCTTACAAAGAATAAAATGGCAGCAGTTTGTGGCTGAAAAGGAATGGGAAGAAATTAACTAGGAGTTTCTAAACTAATGAAGTCATAGGTGTAGTTACTAGTCCTATTTCTCAACCAAACTCTTCCCTCTTCTCCCCTTTCCATCCCTTCTGCTTTTAGATCAACCTAAAACAAGATCTTCATAGTATACTTAATGTGTTCTGTAGTTGGTTGGATTGATAAATCCGACTTGAAGACATAATTCCCAAGTCATGCCCCAAGGAGAACATAAAACAGAGTGGAGAGCCTGAAAAAGTATGCTGTGTATGTTCTAACTGGAAGTGTCTGGCTAAGGGGGTCAGGTCAAGAAACCTTGGTTTTTATTCTTATTCTACTGCTGCCTCACAGAATGGTCTTGAATAATTTGTTTCCCTTCTCATGCCTCCATTTCTTTCCTCTTTAAAGTAAAGAGTTAGACTTGGCAATCTCTTAGTTCTCTTTGAATTCTGACACTTTATGTTCTAGGTTCCCAAGATCCCATGTGACCTTAGGTTATCTTAAGAGTGATATCCAGATTGAGGGAGGTTTCATTCAGTCCTCTGCCTCAGAAAAGATCTGGAGTGTTGTGATTTGCAAGCTGGGCAGGATCCAGGCAAGGTCCCAATGCAGAAAAACCCTTGTGAGCTAAGCTCACCAAGGAAAGCAACAGTGAAGCTTACAAGAAAGTCCCTGATTCCAAGAAGCTCCAAAGTCCAGAGTCAAAGTTCCAAAGCCAAAAACTCCAGTCAAAAGGCCCAAATCTCCAAGTCAAAGTCCAAAAGCCCCAAAGAGCTGTCCTCTAAAGAAGTCCAAAGGAGAAGATCCAAGGAGCAGAGATTCCAAAGAAGAACTCTCAAGGAGAAGTTTCAAGGAGAAGTCGCTTGGACAGGAAGTTCTGGACTTTTTGTAGTCCTTTTTCCTTGTCCTTTCTTGTCCCTTCCCCACTTTATGGGAACCAATCACAGTCTTTCAATTTGCTTAGCATTGCTCAGGGGCAGGGCAGTGACCTCTGGAGCCTGCTCTAGCAAGTGACTTATGAACTCCTATACTTAGTGACTGTTAAGGTACTAAGTAGGAGTACTTAAGTTTTTGATTGATTAACTTAAAAGTCATTGACTGACAGACAAAGAGAGTGTGATTCACTCACACAGTTTCATCTGGAAGATGGGAAACTTAGAGGAATATGACAGCTGTCTTCAAGTATCTGAAATGCTGCCCTGAACTAAAAACAACAGATGAGAGTTAAAGGTGAGGTGGCTTCAAATTTATTGTAAGGGAAAACTTTCTAACAATTAAAGTGATTCCAAAGTGAAAAGAGCTAGTGTGGCAGGTGATGTGATATTCTCTTACTCACCACTTGTTTGAGTGAGCTTCATTTGGAGGAGGGTTCCAGACCAGTGTGGGGGAAAATAAGGAGCTACAATTACCTTGCTGAAGGACTAATTCCCCAACTACCTGGTGGCCTACTATTAATCAGTCTCCAGCTCCTTGAAGGCAAAGTACAATGTATTAAACTATATTAGGATACTGTAAAGCAGATGGTCTCATATACTTCTGTAACAATTTCTTGCTGTTCTTGGGGAAGAGATTCTGCAGGTTTTTTTCTATAAGGAATTCACAATTATGATAAAATATTTAGTTGTTTCTTTTGTCTCATGCTTAGAAGCAACTAGGTGATGACGTAGACGGAGTGCTAGACCTTGAGTCAGCAAAATCTGGGTTCAAATTTGATTTCTTATAGTAGCTGTTTGAACATAGGCAAGTCACTTAACCTCTGTCTGCTTTCCTTATATTTAAAATGGGAATAATAATAGATTTCTAAAATTTTTTGTTAGGAGAAAATAAAATGTTTATAAAGTATCTTGCAAATGATAAAGCTCTATATAACTTCTATCTATTATTATTACCATTACAGTTGTAAATTCTGTCATTGCACTCCAAATACTCCTCTTTTCATGCTTGGTGGATTCCTCTCTTTCTTACTTAACCTATTCTAAATTGCCACAGAATCCTGTCCTGAAAGATAATAAAAACCAAATCTGTACCCTAAGATGATGAAACTACTACCAGCAAGAACAACATTCCTTAGAGTGCCAATAATTTTCTTCACTCTCATTTTGGCCTCTTATCTTTGACCCAAAGTCATCAGACCAGACCCCTGCTGAAAGGACCAAAAGGTCCCTATCCCTTTCAGACAAGGGAATTCTCCAATACCAGCTATCCCTCATTCTTTTGTATTCTGCCTTATTCCTTTACAACTTTTTTTTTTACATATTGTCTCCATTCATTATAATGTAAGTTCCTTGATGGAAGAGAATGTCTTTCTTGTTACTAGTATTTGTATTTCTAGGACTTGGCAAAAGGTCTAGTACTTAGCAGCAAGCACCTAAAATTCTTGGCCTGACTTGAGGCTCTTTGGAAACAGGATGACCTCTCATCAAGGATATTTTAGAGGAGATTCTTGGTCAGGTATGGGTTAAACTGGATCATGAAATCATTCATTTAGAACTAGAAGGGATGTAAAGTCATTGAGTTCAATCCCTTCATCATACAGATGAGGTACCTTCGGTCCAGAGAATCACAGAACTTGTCACTTGCTCAGGGTCACAAAACTAATAATGTTTGGGGTAGAATGTGAACCAAATCTTCCTGACTCAAAGTTTAGTTCTTGATCTAATATTATATGTCATGTTGCCTTTCTAGCCCTTGTGGTCCCTCCTAACTTAAAATCTGTGATTCTGATTCTAACATTAAGGAGAGAACAACCAAGATAGTCAAGAGCCTTAAGATTTTGTCATCGATGGAAGGAAATAGCAAAGTTTAATTTGAAGAAGGGGAAACTTGGGGGGAGAGGGCTGGACATGACATAAATGAGATTCCTTCCAGTTTTGACATTCATTGTTCTGGGTTTGCTCTTATTTCTACCATCTATATATGAGCAACTAAAAATCACACAGATAAATCAAATAACTATGTCGACTTGAAAACCCATATTGAAATTTCAGTATAAATTTTTCTTATCAGATGTTGACAGCCAATGATTCTTTTCTTCTTCTAGCCCAGGTGCACTCAATATGTTAATCGCATTTAAATCAAGCTCAATTTCATGCACATTTTATTATTACTTAACTCTATGCCTGCATCTTAGTCATCATTTTGATGAGCTTTCCTTAGAGTTTAAACTAAACTCCCCCCTACACACACACACACACACACACACACACACACACACACACACACACACACACAAATTTGGCTCCAATCAATGCCTTCATGGAACCAAAACTTGTAGTGAATTCAGTAAAAGTATTATCAAATCTATTGTTTGGCCTCCTATATCGATAAAACAATTGGTTGGACAAATTCCTATTTTGCATTATTTTATGCAGTGAGTAGAGGTGGTCTCTGGTGAAGGGGTTCTTTGTCTGAGCTATGGTGGTAGAAAGAGCCAGAATTAAGACACTAAAGATACTGGGTTCTGACTTTCACTAACTTCTTGTGGTTTAAAGGGCAAGTGTTTGCCATCTTCAAGTATTTAAAGGGCTGTCACTAGGGTTAGAGATTAGACTTACTCTGTTTAGTCAAAAAAGATAGAACTTTTGAAAAAGGATAGAACTTGGAGCTTTGGGTGGAAGTTGAACAGAGTCAGATTTTAGTTTAGGGTAAGAAGGGATTTTCCAGTACTGGAACATTTTAGGATGAGAACGCTTTCTCTTGTTAGAGAGTAAGCTTCTAATTCTTGGTGTTATCCAAACAGAGGTGAGCTAACCATTTGTCCAGGCTTCTAAAGTGGGGAATAACACCTGACACCAAAGTTTATTAGATGGCTTCCAGTCCCTTCCAACATTGAGGTTCATTTCAATTCAACATTAATAAAGTATCCTTATGTTCAAGGTCTTATGCTTAAATTAAGTTAGATTAAATAAGTTAAAATTTGTAAAGTGCTATGGAAAGAGTAAATACATGTTTGTTCTTCCTCTCCCCTCCCATCTCTGTACTAGGTGAGAAATAAAAAGATAGCTTTGATATTGATCTTGCTTCTCAAGCAGCTCACTCTTAGATGGGGTGAAAGCAATAGTGATATATACATATATATATATATATATATATATGTGTGTGTGTGTGTGTGTGTGTGTGTATGAATAACCATAACTCAAAGAAGAGAAAATAAATGCAATGGACAAAATATCAGGAGAAATCTGGGGTCAAAGGATGGTGAGATATGTAGTAAGCAAAGGAAGATTGCAAAAATGATTCTGCAAAATGAACTGCATTTGATTGACAGGGACATGTGACAGACAATCACATGGGAGCCTGGGTCAAGATTCTAAGGTCCCAACTGAAAAACACTGACTTCTAGGGGAAGTTTGGAGTTAGCTGTGATTTCTATCTTTCTACAAGGTTTCTGGTCCTTTTTGGAGATACCAGTTTGAGAGGAGAAAACCTCCTTGAACTGACTGCAAGCAGCTAGACAGAAGACCAAAGAAGAACCATTACTTCCATGTTGGACTTACTTTGAACTTTACCTTTGGGATCTTGGCTCTTTTACTGGACTCTGTTTTGTGAGGTTCTGTTTGGGGAAAACTTAACTTATTTAGCCTAGATAAGTTAACTATTAGGATATTATTAAGGGAATTTAGGTTTGGGAGAAGATTAAGAACTTTTCCTTTTCCCTTGTTATCCTCCTTCCTCTCCCTTTCCCCATCAATAAACTTAAAATATTTAGATGTTATCTCTTGTCTCAGTCCCTTAAACAATCCCATAATAACAGATAGTATCTACCAGAGAACAACCAGGATTTTGGAGGGCCTTGAAATTATGCCATTGAATGATTGTTTAAAGCAGCTAGGGAATATTTATCCTGAAAGAGGAAAAACTCAGAGTTGACATGATAACTGCATCAAGTATTTAAAGAGCTTTCATGTAGAAGTATTAGATTTGCTCTGCTTAGGCTAATAACAATGGGTAGATGTTGCAGGGAAGCAAATTTAGTATCAATGAAAGGAAAATAAATCTTCCTAGTAAATTTTAGGGCATTCCAGACATGTGATTTCATCCACATGAGAACATATCTATATGGAAAATCCTTCCACCAATTCAATCAGTCAACAACAATAAACCCCACCCCCAAAGAAAATAGCCTCTGCCCTCAAGGAGCATTCATTCTAATAGAGGAGATGTCATGTAAATAACTAAGTGCCTAGAAGATATATGCAGAGTAGATGAAGGCAGTCTATAAAGGATAGACATTATCAGCTAAGGGAGCTCCTGTAGAAGATGATATAAACGGAGTCATGCAGGAAGCCAAGGAAACAAAATGGTGGATATGAGAGAACAAAGTATTGTAACCATGTAGAACAGCTGATGCAAAGGAAAGGAGATGGAAGATGGAGAATTCTATTCAAGAAATTTCAAGCACATCATCCTGGGTTGTTGAATTGTAGAGTGAGAAGGGGGCTAGATTATGAAGAGCTTTAAATAACATAGGAGTTTCTGTCTTATACAAAAAGTAACATGATAGGTGGTACAGTGGATAGAATATTGGATGTAGAATCAGGAAGATTCATCATCTTGAATTCAAATCTGGTCACGTACCCTTACTAGCTGTGTGACCCTAGGCAAGTCATTTAGCCCTGTTTGCTTTATTTCCCTCATCTGTATCTGACCCCCAAATGGGGTCACAAAAAGTTGGACATGACTAAAAAAAACTGAAATGAATAGTTCACTGAACAAGGATAGGGATAGAGGATGACATGATCAAAACCAGTGAGAAGTATAGCAATAGTCTACACAAAGGGTAATGAAAACCTAAATTACAATTGTAGCTGTCCAAGTGGAAAGGAAAAAAAAAATATATATATATATATATATGTACAAGAGATGTTGTGAAGGTAGAAAGAAAAAGATTTGGCAATATATTAGCAATATGGAATTAGTGAAAGGAGTCAAGCATGACAATGTTGATCTGGGGTATTGGGAGAATTGGTGGTGTTCTTGACAGTAATAAAGGAGTTCAGAAGTGGGAGACTTTGAATGGAAAAAATATTGAGTTGGGTTCTCTCTGAGGCATGATGGGTTTCAGAAACCTAGAAGATATCCAATTTGAGATATAGAAGAGGTAATTGGAGATGCATCATGATAGTTCAGCAGAGAGATTTGGGCTGGATAGATAGATATAGGAATCATGCCCATAAAGATAACTGAAACCATGGGAACTGAAAGATCACTATGGGTGTAATATAAAGCCAAAAGAAATGGTCCAGGATAGAGCTTGAGGGAATATTCATGGTTTTAGGGCATGACATGAAGAACCAGCAAAGAAAACGAAGTAGTTTGACAAATTGGAAGTCTTATAATCTTAGAGAGTTGAGTGATGTACTCAAAGTTAAATAACTTGCCCATGGTCCCATAGCTAGTACATATCAGAGTTAGAGCTCAAACCCAGGGCTCCATGACTTTATGACTAGCTCACATGTATTATATACCATTCTTCCTTTCCTTAACCCACTGAATCTTTCTTAAAAATGTTAGGGTTTCTTTGGATTGTGTTAATGTCCCACTAGCTGGAGTTCTTTTTTTTTTCCCCCAACCTTTATCTTCCATCTTAGAATCAATTGATTCTAAGGCAGAAGAGTAGGAAGGCCTAAGTAATTTGGGTTGTGACTTGCCCAAGGTCACACAGGAAGTATTAGAGGTCAGATTTGAACTTGGGACCTCCTGTCTCCAGACCTGGCTCTCAATCCACTGAGCCACTTACAAACTCCCTGAAGGTATTTAAGAAAAGATCTAATAGCTACTTGTTTGGAGGTCATAGAAGGATCTCTTGGTCATATATGGTTTAAATTAAGTGGCCTTTAACTCCTGAGACCAAAATTATATATGTATTTGGAAGACAGTCAGAGAAAAGAGGGCTCAGATTTGTCCTGCATATCAGAATTAGAAACAATAAGTGAAAGGAAAAATTTTACTAATTTAGGCTGTGCTGTGGAAAGGCAAGATGTTGTTATCAGGGTTTATAGGCTCTCCCTTGTATGAACCTCTATTCTTTCTTCCTTCCTGGCCATGCTAAGGATAGCCACACTCACCAGCCCTGAGCTTCCACTAAAAAGGAATCCACATTAAGGATAAGAGTTCTGTTTTGATTTCTCTTAGAAAAGTCGTTGCTATGGTGGCGAGCCCATCTTCAAAGGCTCTGTTCACACTTCATTCCACATGTCTGTTTATATTCCATGTGTTAATGGGTGAGCTGTTAAGGAATAGGAAGAATAGTGGGCAGGATATGTGTGTGTGTGTGTGTGTGTGTGTGTGTGTGTGTGTGTGTGTGTGTGTATGCATGTAAGAGAGAGGAGAGAAAAGGGGGGTGAGAGAGAGAGAGAGAGAGTTAGACAAACAGACACATAAGGGAGATCTAGAAGCTAGAGGAGAGGGAAAGAATGTTCTAAACCATCACAGCTGACTTTGCTGAACATTTGCTGGACTGTCCAGGCCCCTTGTGGGACTTGGGATAGGAACTGTTGGCATGTAGGGCTTGATTACTCAAATACATCCTGGGAGGAACAGAGTTGGTAAAAGACAACCAACAATAGACCATCAACAATCACAAAATCATATTTCACAGTGAGTATATCCAAGAAATAAATATCAATGTCAAGATCTGATAAATTTGGTTTCAGGAAATATACTGTACCTGTATTTACATGTTAAAGTAGGGCTTGTCTTCATATCTAGCTTACTATATAACTGCAGCTGTCAGTTCCTCTCTCTGGACCTCAGTTTCTTTCTCTGAACAGCGAGGAAGTGGGATTTAATAATTAGTTCTTAACCTTTTTATTATATGTAACAATACCCCTCTGGCAGTCATGTGAAGCCTATGGAGTCTGTTCAAAATAGTGTTTTTAAATGCACAAAATAGAATATATAGGCATCCAAAGGAAAGTAATTACATTGAAAAAATAGTTATAAAATTTTTAAATGAGTTCATGGACTCTAGATTAGGAATCCCTACTAGTAAATGATCACAAAGGTCTGAGGTTTGGTTCAAGGGCCTCTGTGGTCTGCAGTTTGTTCTCTATTTGTTTTGAAGGGACACAGCACTGTGGGCATTTATGAAGGATACCATAAAGGTAAATTATTGCTTCAGGTAGGTATTCAGTTAGGACTGAATAATAATACCTCAGCTTTCTTCTAGCTCAAGGAGTCTATGATCTAGGTTCCATCATTCTGTATTATTAGATCCCTTCCATTCAAGAATATAGACTCTTAAAGCTAGAAAGAATCTAAACAAACACATGTATTTTATACATGGGGAAATGAAGGCTCAGGAATGGGGCAGTAACTCACCCAGGGTCACATAGCAAGTCAGTGGTAGAATGGGACTAGAACCCCAGCTGGTGATTTTAAGATCAGGGTTTGTTCCCATAGACTATTTCCACTTCCCGCTTGTAGGGTCACACCTTCAGATTGTAGGAGAGCACAGACCAGTAGGCAGTTGAGCAGACAGGTGTATCATAGGTTTTTTAAGATTCTAGTCCTTGTCTTCCTGCTGCAAGGCAGTCAGCTCCTCTCACCCTCAGCTGGCTCTGTTTCCATTTCCCTGGCATTAACTAGGAGTTTAGTGTTACATTAGGTTCTGTAATTACCTGAGTCTACAATTCATTCACTGAGTCATTAGCATAGCACTTAGAGCAGCCTGATGCTGATAATTAGATGCATTATAATAATCTCTTGGAGTTGCTCAGCTTACTGTGCAAATACATGGCATAGCTATTAGGAGGAAATAATTAGAATTTATTACACATGGCCCTGCCCTCATTCCCTCTTCCTAAATTTACCCCCTTCCTGTCACCCCCCACCAGGAGAGATCACAATAGGATGCTTAGCATAAGATGTTTTAATTACTAAAATGTAAGCTGGGTCAATTAGTATAATAGAATGTTAGAGCTGAGAAAGACCTGAAAATGAAGAATAGACTGCCAAAGCTGAAAGGGAAAGAGGCTGTGTGTGAGAGCGGAAGAAGCACAGAAGATCTGAGTTCCAATACAGATTTAAAAAAAAAACAACTTATTATAGTTATGATGCTGGACAGGCCATGCCCCATTCTGATCTCAGTTATCTTGATTGTAAAATTAAGTGATTGGATTAGATTATTTCACTGTTCCTTTCTAACTAGTTTCTTTGTAAAATTTCATGCTAGACAGAATAGAACATTCATGCTAATGAATGTAAGATAGAACAGTGAGTATTAGACATGGAAGTAACCATGTAGAATCCACATTAGAATGTGGAACTAGAAAGGATCTCAGGCTGGAGAATTTAGAATGTCAGCATTAGATGGGACTATATATATATATATATATATGAGCTTAGAGCCAAAAGGGACCTTTGAATGTTGAACATAGAATACTAAAACCAAAAATGACCTTAGTAACTGAACATGGTGGCACATGCTTGCAACCCCTTCAACTCAAGAAGGATGAAACTGGCAAATGACTTGAGAAAGAGAATTCTAAGCACTAAGAAGATGAAAGCTGATTTGGGGTCCAACAATATGATCAGTCCCCAGGAGCAGGGGCCACCAGGCCGCCTAAGAAAGGGTGAATTGGACCAGGTTAGAAATGGGCTGGTCAAAGATTCTGTGCAGATGCACTGTGGAATCAGACCTTTAAGTGACAAATGTACTTCCAGCCTGGCTGAAATAGAGAGACCCAGTTTCAAAAACCAACCAAATAAATAAAAGAAACCATAATAAATACTAGATTGAATGTCAAGTTTGGAAGAAAAGGCTGAACAGAGAACATGGAATTTTAGAAATAAGAGGTACCTTAAAATAAGGAGCTTAGCCTTTGGCCACATGAGCTCTTTAGACTTGAAGCCACTTACTCCTAGGCTTTGTATTTACTTGTGAGAGAATGTGTCCTGCTTTGGGACAATTACTATTATTAATATTTATCTGTTCTCTAGTGCCAGCTTCTGTCACACTACTCAATTTTGTTTCAAAGCATAAGGTTTCTTCTGCATTTGCTTGTTCATTAGTTAAATAGTGTGGAAGCTTTCTGGGGAGAAAATCATATGGAACCTCTCCCCATGATGCTTGAGAGAGAAGATACATTGATGCATTTGATTGATGCATTTATTTATGATTGAATTGGAAGACTCTATATACACAGTTATCTTTCATGTCTACACTGGGCTTTTGCCATCTGCCCAAGGAGGTCAAAATGAAGCGAAATACCTTGAACAATCCTTTGGAATCCCTTATCCCTGGAGTGCAGGATTGTTAGGTCCTGAGAAATCTGAATGGTAGATGCTCAGAAGAGGAAGGGATCTCCAAGATCATCTAAATCTAACCCAGATCTCAAGCCTCAATAGGTATGTATGTCACTGACAGGCTCCAAAGCTCAGAAGAAGAAAGTTAACATTTGTATTATCATCTTTTACTTAGGTTCCTGCTTATTTCCAGTGAAGTCTTCCTCCAATTTCTCCATATATTATAGGGGTGACATTGGGCTCTCAAAGGTTATACAAATAGAACATAAGATCCTACCATACTATAAAGGCATACATTAGCCAAGATATCTACACATTATCCAAGATCCAACTTAAAGAAGTGTGGAGATGGACTTCTGAAGCCATAGCACTCCATGGAAATATCTACTGAAGAGCAGAGGGATTGTAGCCTGGGTTGGTGGAGGAATGATATTTGAATAGAATTATAGATCTTTGGAATGTTGAAAATAAAACAAGATCCTTTCCTTCCTCTGGCAAGCCTATTTGTAGACCTATGCAAATGTAAGGTAATTGTAATAGTAGTAGTAGTAGTGCTGGTGGTGATGGTAGTAGTAGTAGTGTGACAAGGAAATCACTTTAAAAGACTGATATATATTAATTTAAGGTCGCCAAGGAATTCAGCTATGTATTTCCTAAATGAAAACTCAAGTCAGCAGTCAACCTTTTATGGAGTTTAATTACAAACAGGAGGAAGAAAGGAATTAGAGATAGAGAGAGAGAGAGGGAGAGAGAAAGGGGAGAGAAGGGAATAGGGCTTAAATACCCCTTCTGTTTAGGCTGGGCCAAAAGGCCCAAGCCCTTAGATAGCTGGGGCAAAGAAAGGAGATCAGTCCCTATTACTCACATGACCAAAATGGAGAAACAGTCTCAGAGGCCCCCACCTTCAGCTTCCTTCAGAGCAAGCTTCTCAGAGCACACTCCAACAACTCAGACAAACTCCTCAACCACCACCCTCAGTCTTCAGAACCCTCTCTCTTTAAGGAAACCATCCAAGTTCCCTCCCCTCAGTTCTCACATCTACCAATCACTGTCCATCAATTTCCCTGTGCCAATGGAGGCTCTAGCTTAACCCAGGACCGCCCAGAGGTCTCTGGCTTTGCACATGTCTGTTGAAGGTCATATTTTCAAATAATTAAATCTTTGATCCTTTGCTACAGCCCTTTCTAAATCCTGTTAACCTGAGTAGGGTAGAGATTGGAATAATTAAATTTTGATCTATGCTGCAGCCCTTCCTCAATCCTGTTAGAACTGAGTAGGGTGGAGATTGATTCCAAGTATCTCCATTGTATCAATTCTAAAATCAATCATGACTCAAAGAAATTCCTGTTCTATGCTTAAGCATAGGTCAAAGCCCTTTCCATTGTTCAGCAAACGGTTTCTGTCCTAAAGTAATCTTAAGAAGGGAGGAGGAGGAACCTCCCATGCCAATGGGGTTCACATTCCAATAGACTATCAGTAAGAAATTTTCCAAGTATAAAATTTCCCAATGGTGAAATTTCCAACATTTATAAGTCTAAGGAATTTTAAGGTTTACAATAGTAATGGTAGCAGTAGTGGTGGTAGTAGTGGTAGGGGTAGTGATGGTGATGGTGGTGGTGGTGGTGGTGATGGTAGTAGTAGTAGTAACATAAATTGAATTTTTGGGGTCCAATTAGTTATTATCATAGCACCCTCTTTGGACTAATTTTCCAACCTGACATTCATGGACTTGTATGTTTGAGCCCCAGGAGACAATTACTCTTACAGATCCAAAAGTTCTCTGTGGATTTGCACTTCTAAAACTACAACTCTTTACCATTCTCTCTGTACTACCCCACCACCCTGCCACCAGGTGAATATATCTTTAATAATTATTGAGTAGTGATGATTGCCTTAAATTCCAAGACTTTTATTAAGCTGACAATATAAGGACAAAATTTTCCTTCTCATGAAACAGGAGCACCCTTGCCAACAAATACTCCTAACATTTATAAGAAGATTGGTCACTTACAGTGCACTGGTAGTGTATCTATACACATATAGATACTAATAATATTTATATAAGGCTTTACGGTTTGCAAAGCACTTTATAAATATCTCATTGTTTCACTTACATTATACAAACATCAAATCAGGAGGTGCTATTATTAGCCCCATTTTACAAAGGAAGAAACTGAGGTTGAGAAAGATTAAGTAATTTGCTCAGGATCACACAGCTAGTAAGTATTGAGTCTGGATTTGAACTCAGATCTTCTAGACTCTTAGTTTAGTGCTCTGTCAACAGTGCCACCTAACTGTCTAGCATTTGGAACCAAGACAATTCATACCTTCAGTACTACAAGACCCCAGTGTCCTTTCTCATCTTAAGTCATCTTCATGCTGTGCTCTTCTGGGAACAACCACTAGATTTCCTAGTTCTGCTCCTCTCTGCAACTCAATTTCAACTTTCAGGACAAGTTCTCTTTTAAATAAAAATGTCTCTCTCTTCTTTGCCACCATAGATCTTGCTCCTTAAAGTTACTTCCTACCTTGAGGTACACTCCTTCTCTGTATCCATGGTGGGGTGGGCAGTGGGGCTGTGTATCTGTACTTCCTGTCTTGAACTTCTCAATGCTCTGAACTCTGACAGCTAGATTTAATGTAGATGGACATATAGCTCCATCCAAACAGAGGTAGGAGAGAAAATCTTTTCCCCATCTCTGCTGTCTTCTGGTGGAAGTGTAGGACTCATATCCCCAGCTCTGGTCCCTGCCTAGAATTCCTAGAAATGTTTGGTTTCAGGGCTTGGCAGCCTCCAGTGTAATGACCAGTTTTCACTTTGCCATTGGCCAATTGCTTATCCAATTCAATAAGAACAAAAAGATCATGGTATTTCATTAGTATATTAATAATACTATCTGTTTCTATTCTCTGCCCCTTACTTTCTGTGATCAGCTCTTAGAGTGACATCTGGCATATAGTAGGGCACTTAATAAGCATTTATTGATTAATCACACAGACTAAGTGACAAATAGAATGGGGAGAGCACCACATCCCCATTCTCCCTCCTTTTCCTCCTCATACCTTGACACTCCCTACTATGTAAAGGGAAACTGAGACTGAGCATCATTTAGAATGTTGCCAGGAAAGGGAGCTGCAGTTGGAGCAGCAGAAGGGGCTTGTGGGAGTGAGAGCTGAAAATAAAGGGTTTTGCCCTGTGAACTCTGGAGAGACAGGTACTAGGTCCAAAGCTCAAGATCCCAACCTGTGGTGACAAAGCCTTGCCTCCGTTTCCTTTGCCCTGAAGAAAGAAGATTCCTGACTTCTTTAGATCATCCATTAAAGAAAGAACAACAGCTGCTGTTGAAGGGTGCTGATTCCTTGAATGTCACAGGGTCACCCTGAAGACCCGTCCCATCCTTTGACCTACCCAAGAAGGACACTTGATAACTGTTTAGATTAGGATAATGACAATAATTAGAGAGGAAGAAGAAAAGAGACCCTGAAGCCTGAGCTATTTGGCTCAGCTGAAGAAGGGAAAAGACAACATTAGGGTCTCCTATTCTCACAAACCTATCACCCCCCTCTTTTGTTACTTGAACTAATAAACAACTTATATTAAAGAAACTCGAAGTCAGATTCAAGTCATAGCAGTTTAGAAAAAAGAGAGGGTGTTGGCTAGCCTGGCCATTTAGCTTTGGCTAAACAACTAAAGAGCCAATAGGGACAGTCAGCCTGCCAGACAAATAGAACTTCTAGGGGCTCAAGCACCAGTCAAGTCTTGAGAGAAGTAAACTCCATTATTCCCCAGAAGCCTGCTTATTGAGACACAGCCCCTGTTCATCCTTGCCTTAACATCAGCTCAAAGGTACCTCTCTCATGGGGTTGAAGTGTGAGGGAAAGGGAGAATTACACAGATCATTTCTCAGCCCAGTAGCTCTCTCCCCTCTACCTCACTTATTCCTTCTGCCCTCCCCATCACCTCCTCCATTCCCTGTTACAAACCCACCCTCCATATTCCCTGTTACCCAATCCTTACACCACAAACACCATGAAGAACTGAGCCAATTTGAGATAGGGAAAAGAACAATAAATGGGGAGTCAGAAGAAGTAGGAGTGGGGTTAAATTCCAGGTCTGCAACTTACCACCTGTGTGACTGTAAGTAGTCAATCTTCCCTAGTTTCCCCATCTATAAAATGGAGGATTTTAACTTGATTGTTTCTAGAACTCTTTTAGCTCTAAATTACATGAAACCTATTTGAGTGATGGTGGAGTTTCAATTGGTTATTATTGGTTCATTCCTGGGAGATACAGGAATGTGTTTCTGGCATTCTTTTCTATCTAACATTACTCTGCAATTTTGAAAAAATATGCGTGATTTCATCCATGTACGGGTTCCCTCCACTGAGGCAAACAGCAGTCCCGTCTTCTAATAGCAATGGCTCCCATTTCTAGAGTGCTTAAAATTTTGCTAAGCACTTTCCCCCCAATATCCCTGAGAAGGAAGTGATATGAAAATCATTTCTATTTTACATATTAGTAAACTGGAGACCAGAACTGTAAGAGGGCCAAGACCTTTGGTTTCATCAGGATGGGGAAGTCCCTATGAGGAAACTTCTCTTGCCTAGACAGATCAGTATCTGTTCCCCAGTTTACAGTCTTTAGAGAGTTGCATGGGAGTACTAAGATACTAATTGACTTACTTGTTCATGGTCATATATCCCAACATGGTCAGAGGTAGATCTTGAACCTAATTCTTCCTGACTCAGAAGCTGGTTCTCTATCCACTGCCTCACTAACCAAAGAAGTGGTTTTGCTTATGGCCACAGAGTTGCTAAGTATTGTTGTAAAGGATTAGCTTTGCAAAAAACAAGGAGCAAGTTGCAAAAAGCAAGAAGCTATAAGAGAACAAACCCAGCCTCAATCTGCCAGAACAAATCAAGTGGGGGAAGGGCAAGAAGGACAGAGAATTTCAGAGAAGGAACTGAAGAGCTGAGAAAATCCAAGCAGTTAACTCATTTCTCTTTGGGGAGCCCTTCAGAAAGGTTGGTCTGAGAGAACCTCTTAGTCTCAATCATCCTTCTGTGAATCCAGACCCCCTGAATCCAATGAAAGACAACAGAAGTGGATAGGACTTCGTCAAAAGCTATCCACCCGTAGAAGATTTCCTCTCAATTCGTCTAAAGTAGCCCTTGAACATAACTAGGACAGATAGAAGTCAGGACAGCCCTCACAATTGACCCCTAAGGGTCAGGAAGGCAAAGTCTGACCCTGCAGGATTTGGGGAGAAGGGAGTCAGTTGTTAACCTTTAGGGACATCCTACTTTCCACTTATCCCACCATCTTACTTGCCCTACCTTATGTGTATTCCTTAAGAATAAATAGTTATTTGATTAAATCAAGTGCCTGCTTCATAATATCTAGGAAGAGAGACCTGAAACTTGGGGAGGAAAGTTATACCTTCTCCTCAGGGAGGGAGAAGCAATTCAGTCCTGGAATTTACTTCAACCCAGCCTCTGAAGAAATATAGTTTGTAACTCTGAATTCAACTAGTATGGGTTTTACTAGGGAAAGAGAGGGAAGAAACAGTCTATCCCCCCTCTCCAACTTTTAGCTCCATTCCATCTCTACCACACTCTAGTCCAAAATTTAGTAAAGGGTGACTCCATTTCTTACCCTCCATTACAAAGCAAAAGATCTCACAGGGCAATGACAAGGGCCAGCATTCCAAAGCTCCCAGGAGGGGAGGAACAGAACACAGAGACTAGCAATTGGTGGACTCTGGATGAGAGAGAGAAGCTGCTTTGGCTCTAGCTGTAACTGTTTGATATTTCTGGGGTGGACCCAGAAAAGTCTTTGGATCCATCTCTTTGGCTATTTTGATATTTCTTCCTGTTCCTATTGCTGATACTATAAGTGGATTTCTACTGATGCTGGTGACATCTCTCTGGGACTGCTGTCTGAATCAAAGAAGGACTCTTGGTTGTGAGATTTCTTTGGGCCCCTGTTGTCTTTGCCCCTACAAATCCCTCTCTAATTACTCTTTTAATTAGTTAGTTTAGGATAATTTTAGAAAGTTTGGGGTTTTAATATCTGTGGTGAGGTTAGAAGGAAGGTAGTCCCTGATTTCCTCCTTGTTTTAGTTAAATAAACATATATAGCTTGTTTAACCCTTCCTTTTAACCCTCCCACAACAGTTGGTGACTCAGTAGGTACTAACCTACAAAAATTTTACTTTGGCCAGGATAAAACAGGGAGATTTCTAAGTTGACAGTTGAACTATCTGGGAACATTCCACTAACCACTTCAGCACTTGGTTGCTTCCAGGGTACTTGCCCTGATTGGCACAGAACTCTCTGACTCTTAATGGACAGTGAGGGAGTTTAAAAGTTTAAAGATCAGTATCACATGTACTAGGAAGCCATGTTTTTGTTATTCTGTTCTTTTGTGTTTATAAATAATACTCAAAATGAATAATGATACAGCATATCTTGTATTGTATAATAACTTTATGTTCACTGTAAACATCATGTCAGGGGACCTGACAAATTTTGTGCTGTATTTTCTATGGGATTGTGTTTTAAATATTCCTGATGGAGTTTTTACCCTGTTTCTACAGTGTTGCTATATGGTTTTAGGATATGAGTGGATGGAACCTGTGATGGCATTAACTATAAGATCTGTGTTAGCCTAAGTACCATTGATTTGTATATGTTTATTTGTATTGTATAAATGTAAATTTGTGTTTTTTGGTGTTGGCTATAGATTGAGAGCTATCATGTTATAGATAACAAAGGATTCTGAGATGAAACAGATGATTATGATAATAAAAGAAAAAATAGAGACGATGGAGTTATATATGAAAGAGAGGATGATTTTAACCAATTATATTGGAAATGATTTAAAAGATAATGATATTAACAAGGAAAATAATGGGAAAATTAAGAAATCATCTAGATTGGAATGAGAAGAGGTAGAATGCAATAAAAATCAAGCATCACTGTTCCCTTTAAGAGATATCCCTGTTGTGACACAAGATGAGATATATAAGGTCAAAACTCATAAACTGTTTACACCTAAAGATTTGGAAACAATTAGACTTAGGACCCCATCCTATTCAGAAGAACCTAATAAGGTAGTAAGAGAATTTCAAAGGGCAATAGATATCTTTGACCCTGATTGGGGTGATTTTTATTTATTAATGAAGTAGTTATTAACTAAAAGGGAAAGGAACAAATTCATAGAAGAAACAATGATTGATCCATTATTAACCCCATGGCCATGAGATTTTCAAGGTTTGTATATGAATTCATTCCATGATTATGAAATTATGAAACAAGCCAGAAGGTCAGTTATGGATGTGATGAAGAGACACATTAAATGCCCTAATTCTTGGTCTAAATTTGAGAATATTAAGCAGAAATTAAATGAGACACATACAAATTTCTTTGAGAGAATCACAGAAGTGGATGATGTAGCCTGGATGTGTTAGAAGAACATACAATTGTACATGTGAAGAGGATATTTGTAAAAAATGCATGCCCTAAGATTAAATTATTCTTTAGAAATAATTGCTCTGATTGGGAAGAGATGGGTCTAGAAGAATTAAGGAGAAAGGCAACATATGTGGGTATGGACAATGATTATAAATATGAAAACAGGGATACTGTCATAGAGGATTTGAAAAAGAAATTGAGAGATGCAGAAAATAAAGCAAGTGACAGTGAAATAAAGGAAGTGGAAGCTCTAAGATCTGTGCAACCAATATAAGCCAAGAGAAAGGAAATCTGGACCTCAGAGATGTTTCTTGTGTAATCGTGTTGAACATTTTTTGGGGGAATGTGGGTTCAGAGGGCAATTTTCCAAACAATTAAGAAGGAATGGTGGCTATAATGGACAGAATAATTATAATAATTGGAATAGTAATAATTAGAGTAATAATTAACAAAGGAGAAATTATGTAAATGATTGCCAAAATGCTTGCTGTTAGGGAGCTCAAGCACCTGATTTGAACACTATGCAAGAGTGGATAAAATCAGGAGCAATACCCAAATACAGTCAAGTAGTGAATGGCCATAAGGGTGATCAGAACAAAGGGGCATGTTCAATATGAAGGTGTACCTGGAGTTCTAAAATTTTTTAAAAATCAAGGGAAAATAGAGATAAGGTTAATGAATTTATAAATAATGTGGTTATAAAAAAGGATAATGTAATTAGTGTTAATAATTTCAAGGAAAAATAAAATTGTAATGTAAAAATAGTTGGGAATTCTAGTGATTATGAAATAATGGAAAATAATGTAGAATGTAAATTTGATAAAGATAATGTGATTGTAAATGAGAACAATGATACCAAGGTAGAGATTATAAAGACCAATGAGAAAAGTAAAAAAAGCTGATGATTGGTGTTAAAGATGTGAAATCCTGGGAACATCATGCAATTCAAGTAGATATAAATTTGAATGAACAGGAAATAACTGAGCTTTTACTAATGTTACTATGCTTGCACCAATGTGGGAAACATTCCAACCACCTAATAGTACAGAACCATATGTGTCTGTAACTACTGGAGATCAGATTTGTGATCTTCTGGTTGATACTGGAGCCAGTAAATCAGTTTTGCAAAGTTTTCCTAAGAATTGTAGAGCTGTTGGTACAATGGAAGTAATAGGTGCTACTGGTAAACCACAGAGAATAACAAAATTACAACCAAAAATGATTACTTTAGGTCCATTATCTGTGGAACATGCATTTCTGTGTATGCCAGTCTGTCCAATGAATATTTTAGGTAGAGACTTATTATGTAAATTAAGGTCAACAATCCAATGTACTGATACTGGTGATAACTCATTACATCTACCAGAAGAATCTCTGAAATCTTTTCCGTTACTGTTCTTAGAATCAGTCAGTACAGAGGGTGACTTAGATTCAATCTATCCAATACCTGAGGACATCCATGAAGATCTTTGGTCAAAGTCTTCCATATATCTAGGTCTATTGAAATCAGCTACTCCAGTAAGGGAGAGGACTAAGGAAGGACCAGTTCCTTGGGTACCTCAATATACCTCGACTAAAGAAGCAATTGAGGGTATAAGACCAATTATTGAATCCCTAATCCAACAAGGAATCATAATACCTTGCTTCTCAGAATTTAATACCCCTATTCTTCCCATCAAAAAGCGAAAGTTAGATCAGAATGGCAAAGTTGTATATCATTTCATACAGGATTTAAGCAGTCAATGATTACATAATCAAGACTCATCCTGCTATGCCAAGTCCAGCTGCTATAATTTCTTCCATCCCAAGTGAGGCAAGATATTCCAAAGTGGTAGATTTATGCTCAGCTTTTTTCTCAATTCCAATTCATGAGGATCCTCAAAAGATCTTTGCTTTTACCTGGGGAAAAACTCAGTGTACCTGGACTCATTTGCCCCAGGGTTTTACTGATTTGCTGAGCCAATTTTCACAAATTCTAAACAGAGATCTAAAAACTATAACATTCAAAGAAAGTAAATTGGTGCAATTTGTGGATGATATTCTTCTTGTATCTCCAAATGCTAAGGTGTGTCTGAGAGATAGCAAGATTCTTTTGTTAGAACTGTATAAGCATGGACATAAAATCTCCAAGGCAAAATTACAATGTGTTTTACCTCAAGTGCAATATCTTAGTTTTGTGTTATCAGAGGGTTCCAGAAGTATCACACAGAAAATAATAGTAGATATCCAGAAACCAAGTGCTCCTAAGACCAAACGGCAATTCAGAGCTGTTCTTGGAACAACTGGGTTTCTGTAGACAATGGATACCTGGATTATATTGAACTAACAAAATGTCTAACATATTTAACCAGCTATACAGAAACAGAACCTCTGAAACTAAAACCTGAACATATGTAAGCCTCAAGTAAGCTTAAAGAAGCCATTTTATCTGGCCCAGCTTTGGGTATCCCAGACTATACAAAGCCATTCCAACTGTTTGTTAATGAAACTAAAGGTATTGCTTCTAGGGTACTGACACAGACTTTAGGAAAAAGTTATTGTCCAATTGGATATTATAGTTGTCAACTTGATCTAATAGCTGCAAGTACAGTTCCTTGTCTAAGGAGTGTAGCAGCTGTGTTAGTCCAGAAGTCAGAAGATTTAGTTTTGGGATGTCCATTGACTGTGTATTGTTCACATCAAATAGAAAAACTAATGAGGAAATTTCATACTCAAGCTTATTCAGATCAATGAATTTCTAAGTATGAAATTATTCTCCTGGGTAGTGAGGACATCCAGTTGAGAAGGTGTAGTGTATTAAATTCAGCTATGATTCTTCCTGATTTGCCAAAGAATGGTGAACCATTACATAAGTGTGTGGAAGTAGCAGATCTAGTGGATATGCCTAGGATGGATTTAAAAGACACTCCTATTGAAAATCCAGACTTGGTATCATATACAGATGGTTTTTCATATGTGTGTAATGGAATTTGAAGTACTGGTGCTGCAGTGGTACCAGAATTTGAGACACTGTGGTATGTCTCATTATCTAGTAACCTTAGTGCTCAAGGAGCAGAGTTAGTAGCATTGAAGCAGGCTTGTCTTCTAGCTGATGGCAAAAGTGCTAATATTTTTATGCATTATGCCTTTTCTGTATGTCATGCAACAGGAAAGATCTGGAAACAATAAGTTTTTATTACTGCATCTGGAAAACCAATTGCACACGCAGAAATAAAAATTGAGTTCTTGCATGCTATCCAAAAACCTAAACAGCTAGTGGTGATCCATTGTAGAAGTCATACTTGTAGCAGAAATTCAGTAAAGGAAATTATAGAGCTGATATAACTGCTAAATTTGCAGCCCAGAATACTCCACTGTATGTAATGAATTTGTCAACTATTGAGTCTGATGATTTAGAAAGAACTTATGTAGACTTAGAAATTCAGAAGTGGAAGGAGAAATTTGGAGCAAAGAACATGGAACATGGGTTGCAGACACTGGAAAACCTCTATTACCAAAAGATTTATATACCTATTTGTGTCAAGCCATTCACTCAAAAGGTCATTTTAATACTTAAGCTGTAGTAGACTTTGTAAAAAGACAATGGGTAGCACTATGAATAAGTACTGTTGCACATAAGAACTGTACAAGTTGTTCTGTTTGCCAAAAATTCAATCAAGGTGCATTCAGGAAAAAAGGTTTGGGTGGTAGACCTTTGGCATATTGTGCATTTGAGAGTTTGTAAATATATTACATAAGCATGCCAAAGCTGGAAGATACAAGTTTTGTCTTGCAATTGTTGATAGATTGACAAAATGGCCTGAAACTTTTCCATCTACTACTAATATAGCTAGCTTTGTGGAGAAAGTGTTGCTTAAGGAAATTGTTCCTAGGTTTGGTATACCACTTACATAGATTCTGATAAGGATCTTATTTCACACAAGATATCCTGAAAAGAGTCTATGAGAATCTAGTAATAATACCTAAATATCATGTTCCCTATCATCCACAAAGTTCAGGTCAAGTGGAGTGTGTGACTAGGGAACTCAAGACTATGGTGGGAAAAATTTGTGCTGAACTCATCTAAAATGACCAGATATTCTTCCCATAGCTTTGTCTTACCTACATACAAGACCAAGAGCAGATTTATACATATCATCTTATGAAATGTTCTTTGGATATGCTCCATTGCAGGCAAAACCTTGTAAGAGAGTTTATATATCTTTCCTAGGAGGAGACTGTCAACTTGCTTCATATTTAAGTGAATTACAACAATGTCTTAGAGAACTGCATGATATGGGAGTATTGATCCAATCTAGTCCATTGGATTATTCTCTTCATAATTTTCAACCAGGTGATATGGCCTATGTAAATTTTTTTGCAAAAACATCAGTAACTCAAGAGAGTTGGGTAGGTCCTTATACAATTGTATTAGTTTCACCTTCTTCAGTGAAAGTATTAGGAAGAGATTTTTGGTATCACTGTTCACATATTAAATTAACTCATAGAAGTGATAATGAAAGTGTAGAAATTATTGAGGAAGAAAATGAAGAAGAGGTCATGGAAAGTTGAGAATCATCAGTCAAATAGAGCATACAGTCATAAAGATAAGTAAGGAGAGGACTATTCCAGAGGAAGAAGACATTGCAGGTGAAGAGGAGGATTCAGAAAACTGATGGACATTGTAAGAAGACTGAAAGACTTATAAATATGAAGAAGATAAAGACTTTGAAGGGAATTTTCAATGAAGAGGATTAGTTGATTAATGGACTAATGGTTTTAAAGAATTTGGGAATTGTAACATAACATAACGTAGCATATATTCACATAAGCATTCATCAATACATTTTACTACTATGGTTTCTGGAAAGGAAGAATTCTTCAAACAAATTGAGAAGAGTAAGAATAATTTGAAATTTTGATAAGTATATTGCATGCAACAGTAACACAACAATAACACAACAGTAACACTGACATAACACTAACAAAACAACACAACGTAGGATGAATAGCAACAAAAACACATATACACAAACATAGAATGAGTGAAATAACGTATAACTTGATACTAAATGTTATAGTTAGTTATAAAGTAGTTATTTACTAACAAAAAATAGTTAGCTACTTAGTTTAGAAAAGTAGTAATATAGATAGGTTAGATTAGTTTTAGGAGATTTTATTAAGAAAAGGCTACAAATGGAGAGATTATGATAAGACAATGAGAGATGATAAGATAAGGTAAGATACTGAACTACACCGCACAATACATTGCAACATACATAGCAAAATTACATAGCACATATGACATAACATCACATATCAATCAAAAATGTAAATACATATGTAAATATATGTAAATAGTGTGTATTATAGTTAAAATTATAAAATTAATTGTATTATAGTAGATTTATTAACATATGTGTAAATATGAAGTGCACGTGTATCGCATACATGTATATATTATATGTTTATATGCATATATGTAAAACTTATGTAAATAGATAACTTATGTTTAATTTTATCTATTGTTAAATGCATTTTGCATAAGTAAGTTTGATGGTTTGGTTTAATTTTTTTGTAAAACATGCAATGTTGTGTTTGTTGTATTTTTTTTTCAAAAATTTTCTCTAAGTTTGCTGTTTATGCATTGCAATAGTAGTAGAATTTTCTGTATTAGTTGATAAGAGTAGTATTTTATGATTTTAATTTTTGCATGAATTTGTGTTTATATTTTGATTTTGATGTTATTTGCTTTTTTTTGCTTTTGAATTTGTTTGATCCGTATTTTTCACTTTGTAATTGTGCATTGTATAATTTCCCTTTTTCCTTTTCTTGATTAAATCCGTAGAATAGGATAGTATTAGATAGGATAAGATAGTTGAGTGTAGATTGTTTATTATTTTGGGTAGAAATATTTTATAGAAAATTTAAGTATATTAAGTGCATAAATGCCAAAATAGTGTTTTCAACACAATTTCGGCTTTGTGCAAAGAGGGGAACTGTTGTAAGGGACTAGCTTTGCAAAAAGCAAGAAGCAAGTTGCAAAAATCAAGAAGCAAAAGATCTCACAGGGCAATGACAAGGGCCAACATCCCAAAGCTCCCAGGAGAGGAGGAACAGAACACAAAGGCTGGCAGTTGGTGAACTCTGGGTAGGAGAGAGAAGCTGCTTTGACTCTAGCTGTCAAGATACCTAGAGGGTAGCTGTTTGATATTTCTGGGGTGGACCCAGAAAAGCCATTGTATCCCTCTCTTTCGCTATCTTGATATTTATTCCTGTTCCTACTGCTGATACTACAGAGAAAGTGGATTTCTACTGATGCTGGTGATATCTCTCTGGGACTGCTATTGTAAACCTTAAAATTTCTTAGACTTGTGAATGTTGGAAATTTCACTATTGGAAGGTTTCATGCTTGTAGGGAATTTCATACTGATAGTGGGAACTCTATTGGAATGTGAACCCCATTGGCAAGGGAGGTTCCTCCTCCTCCCTTCTTAAGATTACTTTAGGACAGAAACCTTTTGCTGAACAATGGAAAGGGCTGCAGCATAGATCAAAATTTAATTATTCCAATCTCCACCCTACTCAGGGTAACAGGATTTAGGAAGGGCTGCAGCATAGATCAAAATTTAATTATTCCAATCTCCACCCTGCTCAGGGTAACAGGATTTAGGAAGGGCTGCAGCAAAGGATCAAGATTTAATTATTTGAGAATATGACCTTCAACAGACATGTGCAAAGCCACAGACCTCTGGGCAGTCCTGGGTTAAGGTAGAGCCACCATTGGCACAGGAAAGACATGGACAGTGATTGGTAGATGTGAGAACTGAGGAGAGGGAACTTGGATGGTTTCCTTAAAGATAGCGGGGTCTGAGGACGAGAGGTGGTTGGTTGGAGAGGTGGTGCTCTGAGAAGCTTGCTCTGAAGGAAGCTGGAGGTGGAGGCCCCTGAGACTGTTTCTCCATTTTGGTCACGTGAGTGATAGGGACTGATCTCTTTTCTTTGCCTCAGCTATCTAAGGGCTTGGGCCTTTTGGCCCAGCCTAAACAGAGGGGGTATTTAAGCCCTATTCCCTTCTCTTTCCTTTCTCTCTCTCTCTCTCTCTCTCTCTCTCTCTCTCTCTCTCTCTCTCTCTCTCTAATACCTTTCTTCCTCCTGTTTGTAATTAAACTCCATAAAAGGTTGACTGCTGACTTGAGTTTTCATTAAAGAATTACATAGCTGAATTCCTTGGCGACCTTAAATTAATATATATCAGTCTTTTAAAGTGATTTCCTTGTCACACTATCTGGGTCAAAGAAGGACTCTTGGTTGTGAGATTTCTTTGGGCCCCTGTTGTCTTTGCCCCTACAAATCTCTCTCTAATTTCAATAATTACTCTTTTAATTAGTTAATTTAGGATAATTTTAGAAAGTTTAGGGTTTTAATATCTGTGGTGAGGTTAGAAATAAGATAGTCCCTGATTCCCTTCCCTTCCCTCTTCCTTTTAGTTAAATAAACTTTTTTATTTTATATATATATATATATATATATATATATATATATATATCTTGTTTAACCCTTCCTTTTAACCCTCCTATAACAGTATAAGAGCCAAGATTTGAATCCATTGTCCTCTGATTCTTGAATTAATGCTCATCATACCATTCTGTCTCCTTTGTGAAAATGCCTTAATGGAAAGGTAGGGAAACTATAGACTTATAGTAGTTTATTGTTGCAAGGAAGTCTTCCCCTGGTTCCTAGGTCCTATGCTCTCTGATAATATCCAACTCAGGCTTATAAAGGATCTAGACTCATAAAGATGTTGACAATTTAAGGTCCCAAAAGGAGCAACATGTCTGCAACCTAGATTTCATTCTATTCAATTAGAAGTGAGCAAATGTAATTCTTCTCCATTGTTTCTGACGATGTCCTACCTTCTCTCCAATTTCACAAAGATTTGAACAGCATATTCCCTCTGTTGGACTAAACAGGCTCCTCACTCCTAATTCTATTTTCTTGAGCTCTGCTTCCTACCTTTCTGTCTCATTTTTACTGCCACTCCTGCTTTACTTGTTGTTCCCAGTTCCTCCACACATGCACTTAGCCAAAAACCCACAGAAATGATATGATGGAAGATTCTGGCAATCTCCACCCATCATGATGTTTCCATAATTAGTTACTAGAATTCACAGAAAAGGCTATTATATATATATATATTAAGAGTTGTTTGAGAGAGTTCTGAAGACTGATAGAAAATTGCCCTTCAAATAAATGTAATCAGAGTATTTGTTGGAAATCCACTAAAAGTCAAGAGTTCTAAGGCTATAAGACATTTTGGTCCATCAGCTTATTAACATATGCTTTTTAGAAAGGATTTATAAGACTATGACAAATAATAAAACACTACTTTGAGACTATGAGGAAATTGTAGGTTATTTGATTTTGCTTTACCTGATAGTATTCTGGATTTTAAATTTTTCAGTCTGAGTTAGAGATGGGTCCTGTCTTACAAAGAGACATCAATTTTGAAACATTAGAAGCTTTTGGAAATGAGAAAAGGAGAATGCATTTCCCTAGCCACATGAGTTGCTCTTCCTATGTGTTTCATCAATAGATTTCTATAATTATATTCATACCCTCCCTACCATGGATACCATTTCCATTGGTGGGAGAATATGACTCAGATTTATTAGGGGACTGTTCGTCCCAATTGCAGGTGAAGAGAAAGAGGCAAGAGAGACAGACAGACAGACAGACAGATAGACAGAGAAGAAGAAGCAGAGAGAGATAAAGAGAAAGAGACTGAGAAGATTTCAGGTTAGTATCATGGCTGGAATGTACTAATAATGTTATAGTATAATTTTTTAATTCAATTCCTTCTCAGTGAAATTAAAGGAAAAAATTTTTGTTCTCATCTAGGCTAGGAAGCCTAGAATTATGTCCATTTTCAAGAAACTAGGTAAGACAAGGGGCGGCAAAGATCAGGAGTAAGAACTTTTCAAGATCTAAAGAAATAATAATGAGAGAAATAGCTAGAGCTTGGCTTAGCCTGTTTTCCTTTCCTTAAGACAGCTGTCTATGAACTACTCCAAAATTACCTTATACTTAATTTGTTCTTATTTTGTATATGCTAACGTGGATACATGCTATTTTTCATGATAGAATGTAAGTTCTTTGAGGGCAAAGACCATTTCATTTTTGTTTTTATATCCCCAGTTCCCATGATACTGCTTTGGTACATTAACATGTGTTTAATAAATTTTCATTGATTAAGTCTCCTTAATAAAATCTGGACTTTTTTGTGACTGGAAAAGAATTGGAAAGAATGTGATTTCCCAATAGTTAGGGAATGGTTGTATAAATCACAGTAGATGCATGTAATAAGATATTATTGAGCTATAAGAAATTTTTTTTTAATGAGGAAATTGGAGAAAAATGGGAAGACTTATATGAACTGATAGAAAGCAGAAGCAAGAGAACACTATCTATGATATCTAAAATAATGTAAATGAAAATGAAACTAAAAGGCAACTGAACTCAGACCAATTTTATTCCCAGAGGACTGATTCTGGTACATATCTCCCTCAGAGGCAGAAGACTATCCTCCCAAGCTGAAAAGGCTTTGATAACGGACCTGTAGATGGATGGCACATAACTCAGCAAATTTAAGTACTGTGTGATTAGTTTGGTTTAATTATTTTTCTTTGTTATAAGGAAGGGATCTGGGCAATAGTTCAGAAAAGAGGATTTGTTTTGAAATGGTTATGATTAAAAAAAACTTTCTGTAAAGCTTAAAAAAGAAAAACTAGGCAAGATGATATGGAATCATAATAATGAGAATAGTTATATTTCATTGCTTTCTGTAATTTCCTAAATGAGAGTCTAAAAGACCACAAATCTTCCCTGTCTTAGTTAATTGTCTTTATAACTTGTTTTGGCTCAAATAATTCATTGCTAGTAACTGTAATTATCCTTTTTTTCCCCCAGCTAAGGATATGAGTCTAAGATAGTTGATGTGATCTATCCAAAACCAAACAATCATAAAGTGGCAGAATCAAGGTTAGAAGTCAAATCTTGGGAGCAGGTAGGTGGCTAAGTGAATAGAGAGCCAGACTTAGGATTAGGAGGTCCTGGGTTCAAATCTGGCCTCAGATACTTCCTAGATGTGTGACCCTGGGCTAGTCACTTAATCCCTATTGCTTAGCCCTTACTATTCTTTTGCCTTAGAACCAATACTGAATCTAAGAGGGAAATTAAGAATTTAAAAGAAAATCAGGTCTCTTACATCTAATGCTCTTTCTACCATACCATACTAGAATAATTATAATACTGATTACATCTCTATTAAATCCCTGGCCAGTGTTTCATTATGGCATGGTGTGAATGTGGTCCTAAGTTCTCAAAGCAAACACTTCATTGAAGAGAGGCTTTGAGAGGCAGTGATCAATTATCTTGCTTTTAGCTCCATTATACTACTTTCTGGTAGTAGTGGACAATTCTTAGACAAGTCATCTCTTTGGATATCAGTTTCTTTCTCCAAATAGTGAAGACATTGGTCTCAACAGCCTTGAAAGTCTTCCTGCACACATATTTTCTCATTTTAGGATATCATTGTCTAAATACTTCTAGACTTTGGCAAGTCCTCCCAAGCTGAAAAGGCTTTGATAATGGACCTGTAGATGGATGGTGCATAACTCATCTGACTTCTGGTCTAGTTAAGTTTGGAAATGCTCATGACTAGAGTTATGAAGAATGTCTACTAAAGGTCTGAAAAATTGGAATTCATGTCATTGAAGGGAATACTTGTACCAAGGAAGTCATGTAACCACAGAGGCAAAGTGCTTTCCTTCCCACAGTCTTATTACATAGGTAACACAACATTGTTATCCTTTTTACAACTAAGGAAACTGAGGCTCAGAGAGTTGAAGTAAACTCTTCAAAGTCACACAGCTGGTTAATAGCAGAATTGGGATTAGAACTCAAGTCTCCTAAATTTAGTGCATTTTCTACGTTGCCATACTGCTAAAATTGTTGAATCTAGTCCCATGGCAAGCAATTTATCTCCCAGACGACACCAAGCCTCTTTCTGATTCTCCAACTGCTAATGCCCTCTCCATCAAAATCACTGTGTATCAATTATATGTCTCTAGATGTATGTTATCTTTTCTGATGAAATGTAAGATTTTTGAGGTCAGAGTCTGCTTTACTTTGGTCTTTGTCTCCCTTGATCCTCACACAGTAACTGGCATAGAGTAGACACTTAAAAATGCTTGTGATTGATTAAGTCCCTTCACGCAGAAAACTTGAAGCTCAAGGAGATGTTATGTAGTCTATACTCTGAAGAATAGATTAGGAATCAGAAGACCTGGGTACAACTCCACTTCTTTTATTTATTTTCTGTATGTCTTTGGGTAAATCACTTTCTCTTTGAGTTATGATCTCTTTAAGTATAAAATGAGGGCATTGGAGTAGATTATGGTTGTTTACAGTGTGTTATAATGGGAAGAATGTTGGATTTGAAATCATAAAAGCCCTAGATCCAATTCAAACTCCAGCTTGCCACTAACTAGCTGTGTAATCTTGGGGATGGAGAGAGGAAAGAAAAAAAAAAGAAGAGATGGAATAAACATCTGTAGAGCACCTACTATGTGTCAGGCACTGAGACTTTTTAAAAAATAAATATTATCTTCTCTGATCCTCACAACAATCCTGGAAGGGAAGTGCTATAATTATTGCCATTTTACAGTTGAGAAAATTGAGGCAAAACCAGGTTAAATGATTTCACCAAGGCCATACAGTTAGTAAGTGTCTGAGGTCAGACTTGAACATAGGTCTTCCCATCTCCAGGCTTCGAATTCTATCAACTGCTCTAAAGTCATTTAATTTCCCTGGACTTTGCATCTCTCAACTCTAAAATAAAAGAGTTTGGACTAAGTGATGTCTAAGGTTCTTATGCTTACTCTGAAGAGTAAGAGGTTCTTCCTCAAACATTTCTGACATTTCCCCCTGTCTCCTTGAGCTCATTGAGGATGAGCAGCACAGACTGCAGAAGCCAAAGGTACACAGAAAGCAGTTGGCACACAGACACACACAGGAAGCAACAAGTAATTAAAGAGACTTACAGAGCAGGCTGAGAATTATACAGGAATGGATCTGTGGCAGAGGAGCAAGAAGAATGTGGAGACAGAGGGGCAGCCACTTATAGGTCATCAGGGAGGACAGGCACCAGCCAGAGAGGAACAAGAGTGGCCCCAAAGGGAGAGGAGAAAGAAAGGGAGGAAAAAACACCCAGACATTAGTCCATCTGGGGTCTGGCATTTGAATATTATACAAATGATTATACAGACCTTGAAGAACTAAACAGCAGCATACTGGGATGACCAGTGGTTAAGAGGCCAAGAATTGGGTTTGAACCTCAGCTTTGCCACCTAATACACATCCTCAAGTAAGTTACTGGATCATAGGCTTGGAAGCAGGAAGGACTTTAGAAATCAGTAAGTTCAAAGCCCTAATTTTACTGAAAAGGAAATTTAGACCTAGAGAGGAGAATTAACTTTTTCTAGGTGATATAATAGTAGTAGAAGTAACAGGACAAGGGGCAGCTGGGTGGCTCAGTGGATTGACAGCCAGGCCTAGAGATGGGAAGTCCTGGGTTCAAATGTGGCCTCAGACACTTCCTAGCTGGGTGACCCTGGGCAAGTCCCTTAACCCACATTGCCTAGCCCTTGACAGTCTTCTGCCTTGGAACCAATACCCAGTATTGATTCTAAGATAGAAGGTAAAGGTTTAAAAAAAAAAAAAAGGATTGAGACAGCTAAGTGGCATTGTGAATAGAATGTTGAACTTGGAATCAGGAAGACCTGAGTTTTAGCCCAGCTTCTGATACTTACTAACTGTATGACCCTGGGCAAGTCACTTAAACCCTATTTGCTTCAGTTTCCTCATCTATAAAATGATCTGGAGAGGGAAATGCAAACCATTTCACTATCTTTGCCAAGAAAAACCCCAAATGGGATCACAGAGAGTCAGACAAGACTGAAAATTACTAAAACAACATTAGAAGTAATACCTTTTACTTTGAGGTTTACAAAGTACTTTATATATATATATATATATATATATATATATATATATATATATATATACATAATGAGCACACACACACATTCACAGGGTTTTTCTGAGGACCAAAGGTATGAATTGGTAGTATTAAAATCCCTATTTTATAGAGGATAAAAGTGAGTCAGAGAGAGATTAAAGTAATAAGTAGTTAAGCCAGAATTTAAATTTAAACCTAAGCCCTATGACTCCCCATCCAAAGATCTTTCTGATACATTCTTCTGTTCCTTCTGCTCCTTCCTTTTTTTCTTTCTTTTATTTTAATAATAAATTTCTACTTAAGTTTTCCAAAGTTATATAATTCATATTGTCTCCCTCCCTTCTTCCCTCCCCTTTCCTGGATTTGACAAGCAATTAACTCTGGGTTATGCATGTATTATCACACTAAACACATTTCTATGTTATTTTTGTAAGAAAATAATCTTATAAAACCCAAACCCCAAAACATTTACCCAAATAAACAAATGATAACTCATATGCTTTCACATGCATTTTTCCTCCCACAGTTCTTTCTCTGGATGAGGATAGTGTTCTTTCTCATAAGTCCCTCAGAATTGTCCTGGGTCATTGCATTGCTACTAGTCTATTTCCTTGTTGAGCTTTAGTTTCCTAACCTATAATTAGAGACCATCATCATGTTTGCATTACCTGCCTGTCATGAAGAAAATGCTTTGTCCACTATCAAATATTAAAGAAATGCAAGGTGTTATTAAGCAAATATATGCATATCATCTAGCACATAGTAGGTCCTTTATAAAATATTATTTCATTCATTAACTAAGTTATTTGTGTATAATGGGGTTTAAATCCTATCCCCACTACTTGTGTGACCTTGAACAACTGGCTTAATGTTCCTGGGTCTCAATTTCCTCATCTGTTCAAATGTGAGAAGTTGCACTATTTAGCTTTTAAGTTCCTTCCAGCTTTTAATGAACAATTTTATGATTCTAGGTCACTTATTCTCCTGAGGTCTCACCTTTCTTACCTGTAAGATAAGGAAGGGTTGGATTAGATGGCCTTTGAGGTCCCTTCCAGCTCTGAATCTCAGCTACTGTGATCCCTATATTGAGTTAATGTCTATGTGACTATTTAGAAGAAAGGATCATGAAAGTTGAAGTTGAAAGAATGCTAGACTTGAGAGTCAGAAGTTATGGACTTATTTTTTAGTTCTAACATCTGCTGTCTATATGACTGTGAGCAAGTCTTTTTATCTCTCATATCTTCAATTTCTTTCTCTGAAAAAAATTACACTTGTACTATACCTATCTCACAGAATTGTTATATGGTTCAAATGAGGTTATGCATGGGAATATCTTTGTCATTGTCAAGTGCAATCGAAATTTGAACCTTTTATTATCTTTTTATGAGTTAGCCCGTTTCCCGAAGGGTCCTGGGTCTACACTTATGATTTACATAATGCTGATCCACTCACTAGACAAGGTGGCCAAAGGAATTTTAGAATTTCAACCCAGATAAATATTGACTTTGCCCCAAGAAATTGTCCCACCCTGACATGGTAAAGTTTTGATATTTGTGTCACAGCTAGAGTGGGGGAATGGATCTAAGATAAAAGTCTCGAGGATGGCTGTATTTGTTTCAAATTCTCCAGATGTGGCTGTTGATCCAGTATTCCTATGTCACTGCCCAGATGGCCACTTGGCACTCCACCAAAATGGCACAATGAACCTTTCAGACTTCTGGCTCTGTCCTTAGTTGGGGTACTCATCTCCTGGTCAGCCAAGTTGCTTTCTTAACAATCTTCCATGGCCCAGGTGGTGGAAGAATTCTCCAAAGACAAAGTTGTCTTTAAGAAGTAAAGTACCAGGAGGCCAACTGGGTGGTGCAGTATATTAAGAGCCAAGCCTAGAGATGGGAGGTCCAGGGTTCAAATCTGGCCTCAGACACTTCCTAGCCCTGTGAACCTGGGCAAATCACTTAATCCCATTGCTTAGCCCTTACTGCTCTTCTGCCTTAGAACCAATACACATTATTGATTCTAGGATGGAAGGTAAGGGTTTTAAAAAAAAAAAGGAAAATGCCAGCCTCAAGGCAGATCTTCAAATGTCTAAGGTACTTGGTGGAAGGGAGAGAGGGGAGATACATAGGACCTTATAATACAGAATATCACACCTGGAAGAGACTTCAAAACAGAAAATTGAATATTAAGAGCTAGGAAAGATTTTAGAACATAGGAAGTAGAATATTAGTGTTGGAGAGGATCTTAGAATATAGAATATTGATGATACTAGTTCTTCAGAACATATAAGACAGACTGTTAGTGCTAGAGAGGAGCTTAGAAAACATCTGGTCCAATATCATTAACAGAAACCTAGAAGAGGGAAATGACTTGTATAACTTTCTGTATGTCCTTGGGGTAGTTACTTCTCCCTCTGTGTACCCTAGTTTGGTCATCTTTAAAATTTATAATCTCTGGGGCAGCTAGGTGACTTAGCAGAATGAGAGCCAGGCCTAGAGATGGGAGGTCCTGGTTTAAATCTGATTTCAGATACTTTGTACCTGTGTAACCCTGGACAAGATACTTAACCTACTTGCCTTGCCCTTACTGACTCTTTGGCCTTGGAACCAATACAGAGTATTGATTCAAAGACAGAAGGTAAGAGTTTTTATTAAATGATTTAAAATGACCTCTAAATTGAATTATGGCTTATATCCTGTTGTTATATAATTCATTCAATAAATATTTAGCAAGTAAATATTAGAATCATACACTTCTAAAGCTGGAAGAGACCTTTGAGATCATTTACTCCAAGTTCATCATTTATTTACTCATATTTAATTTTTATTGGCATCTTTTATTTTTTACATCACCTTTATTTCTAAATGTATTTCTGTCTCCTCCCCTCCCCATTAATCCATCCTTAAAAAGAAAAAGTACAAAAGAAAAAAAAATCACAATACTAACACAATTTGGTTTGATATGCAATGTCACCATAGTCCTCCACATCTTCAAAGAATGTAAGGAAATACATTTTCTCTTTTCTTTTCTTTTTTTTGAGGTCATTATAATTAAACATGGTTTGGTTCATGGTTTTATTGGTTCTTTACATTTTATACTTTTTAACATTATTTAACAAAGAAAAAACTGAGTTTCAGTGAGGGGACACATACTTTTGTGCAGAGAACAAATACTTGGCCCATATTACCTCATTTGATACTTGCAATAGCTCTGTGATGAGACAGGTTAATTCTTCCCTGGATAGGGGAATTCTTCATTGGACAGATCCAGTTTGGAGTCTCAGAGAGATGGAATGACTTTTCAAGATAGCAGAGCAATCCAAGTGCTATAGCTACATCTAAAAGCCAGGGCTTCAGACCCTACCACTAGCTTTCATTCTATTTTCCCAGGCTACTGCTGGGAGTGACATTTCTAGTCTCCCTGTAGTCAGTGGTGCTTTCACTGGGAACCAGGAAGCCCTTGCACATTCTTAGGAAGGAATGATTCAACTCCCCCTACAGCATGTGAGGGAACAACAGTACTGAAGTTCTGCTCCACTCAAGGAAATGAAGGAGATGAGGCAAGGAGCAGGCTGAATGAGCTTGTGAGTGTTGGCTGAGAGCCTCCTCTTCTGCAAGTATCTGATGGGCCTTATTGACAAGGGACAATATGCTTTAATTATCCCAGACTAATCCAGGGGGTCAGGGTCCAGAATGTAATTAGTCAGCCCACTAATACATTCAGCCTGAGCAAAGGCTCACTCAAAATAGATTATGAGATCCCAACCAACCTATTCTGATAGTATCTGCTTTTTCATCCCAGTCTCCAGACCAGTGAAAGGATCATCCATTTAGGTTTTTCAGACTCTCCCTCCAGAACATACATGTATGTTAAGATATGTCTTCTCCTTTCCAGCAGGGTTATCTCTGCAGACTGGTAGGCTTAAGCTGTGTTGGGAGAGTCAGGGAGATGGAACAATAAAAGTTCCATCTTTAGAATCAGAAAACCCAAGTTTCCCTCCTGGTTTTACCTCTAGGCAAGTAATCATGGGCAAATCATTTCCTTCAGACTTGGTTTTCTTATCCATGAAATGGGAATAATATTTATATTATTCACTTCATAAAGCTATAGCTATGAATGATATAATGAACATAAAAGCACTTTATGAGCAATAAAAACAAAACAAACAAAAAACCTCTATAAATAGACACTATTAGACATCCCCAAGTTCTTAAAATTTAAGACAGATGACCCCAAGCTCTAGCTCATTCTACTAAATTGGGAAGATTGAATGTAGGTTCCGCCATAAAGTTCATCCGTGAGAACTGAGGACCATCCTGGGCAAGTACTGAAAGCCTCATACACAGATCTCAGCAAATAAAAAGACCCAATTACTATGGAAAGAAAGGGTTATAACCTACAGAACTGGAAAGAGTATACCAGTGAAATTATGAATCCTAAGAAGTATTATACTGTTGTTGCTATTCTTCTTGTTATCAATAATGCAAGATCAAGTGGTATGGTGGATAGTGAACAGAGAGTGGAGTCAGGATGACTCCAGTTCAAGTCTTGCCTCTGACACATGTGGACTGTGTGACCTTGTGTAAGTAACTTAACCTTGGTACACTAGGCAGCCAATTAAGACTCATAAGTCACCAAGAAGTGTAGATTTAGAGAGGGAAAGGAAATTCCTCATTAGAACATCCAAACACTAATGAAATTATATTTCTGGTCAATAAATTAATAATAATAATAATAATAATATTCTCTTTAGGACTTAATGAATAAATATTGGCCCACAAGCAGCAGGCATGGTTTTCTTTCCTAGATGTCTTCCCTTGACAGTAAACATAAATGTGGTCTCAGGAATAACACTCAGACAAGACTAGTTTGTCTAGTTTGGACCCCAACCCTCATCCATATCTCCCCTGTTCAAGCCATTTCTCTAGTTCTTTCTATGCCATACACAAGAGGGCTCCCAGCAGACCCAGATTAGTGGCATACACTTGTTGTCTCAGGACATAAGAACAGGTCTTGCCTTCCTCTCAATATTATAGACACTGATCCAGAAAGACATAGACACATGAAATACCACTTCTTTCTGGACATTGGCTTCCTCCTCTGTTAAATATGTTCGGTCATTTTTTAGTTATATTAGACTATGGGTTTTCTTGACAAAGATATTGATGTGGGCTGCTATTTATTTCTCTAGTTTATTTTACAGGTAGGGAAACAGTGGCACCTGAGTTTAAGAGACTTGCCCAGAGTCAAACAGCTAGTGCTTGTCTGAGACCAGATTTGAATTCAGGAAGATGCATTTCCTGACTCCAGGCCCAGCATTATCCACTTCCCCACCTAGTTGCCCAACAACAACAACTAGATCATTATTACAAATGAAGGGGTTAAAGTTGAAGCTGGAGAATAGTGGAAGAAAAATACTTCCTTCCCATAGGGTGATTACACACATGGAGTATTATAAATACCTTCAAATGTGGTTGGTTGGTTGGTTGCTTTTCTTTAACCATTTTCTGTTACAAGGGAGGATTTAATAGTAAGAGGAGGGAATATAGTTCAAGCCAGTTTGACCAATCAACAAATATTCATTAAACATTTACTGTGTTCAATACAACCAACTGAGAAATATTTATTAAGCACCTACTGTGTGGTACTCTGTGGTTGTGTAGTTACTCTCTAGGGATACAAAAGAGGCAAAAGACAGTTCCTACCCTCACGGAGATCACAATCTAATGAGAGAGGCAATAAGTAAAATACATGTCTATAAAGAAGCTGCTGTCATGGCTTTCCCTTTGTTTTTCAAGAGGACCAATGACTTTATAGAGTGATATCTTGACTTGAACGTGAATTGGATTTAAGTGAGGCAATATTGAACAAAGTCATCAGCCTCATTTTCTCTTCCAGTCATGGAAATCCATACAAAAGACAAAAGATGGGATGACTGATGATGGTCCAGAATATAGCACATGACTTGGAGTCTTCTATGTCTGAAGAAGCTCTAAGTACTCCATACGACCTGCTTTAGTTGCCTTCATGACTATTGGAACAAATTGTTCTCATCTACCCTTTCTGCCAGGGAATCACAAACCTGGGATTGGCTTTCCCCCTAAACTCATTGAGGACTTTAAGACTTTCAGTTACCCTTCAATCTGGTTAGCCTTTTTACCCAGATGGTTTCCTGGGGATGTGATGGCTGCACATGCTACAGCTTCTTAGAGCCACAGGTGAGAGGTAGACACCAAAGGTAAATGAGTGACCCTGAAAAGGGCCTGGCAAGCTCTTCTACCAGAAGTGCTAGTCCTCCCTGAAAACCCATACATAAGCTATATACCTTAAAGGTAATTTTAGGGTTGTGACTCAAATCTCAATTAATTTTGGTCACCAGCAGAAATCCCAAATAAAATATCCAAGTCAGTTGGAAATTTATGGTGATTTTAATTAATATAGAGGGAAGGAATTAAAGAGAAGAGAGAGAAGGAAGGTATAGGATTTCTCTTGCCTGGCCTGTGCCAGGGGAAGTTCAAAGACCTCAGCCACGAGGTCTCTGAAGAAGATTAGAGGATTTCTAAGAGGATAATGTTTGGAAGGTAAAGGAGAAAGGAATCAGGCTAAATTCTGAGATGCTCAGTTAAGATGCCTCACCTAAACTCAACTACTCAGCTTCTCCCAGAATAGTATCAAGGAAAACTCACCATCAAACCAGACAATAGCTGTCGCCATGCCAAGATGCCAAAACGCTCAGCACACTGCCAGCCAGAGCCATATCTCCATGGAAAGAGCCCAAAGAGAGGAAATGACGTGAAATATATAGATGGTTTTTACATCACTTTGCTGTGTCTCATATGTACCAATGGTAGCTTAAGCTTGACTTAGAACAGCCCAGGGGGTCTGTCAGTTGTTTCTGATTTGTATTTTTGCTAGCACATGTCTGTTATGGGCTATCCTCCTAAATACTTAATCATTAAGTATGGGTGTAGACATTCCTGTTTTTGTTAGACTAAGTAGGGTGGAGTAATCTAAAGTTCACAATACCAGAGAAGAAGGAAATAATGAAAAAGAGGAAAGGCACTAGAATTTAGTGGGATTGGGAAATGCTTTCTATAAAAGAGAAAATGCCCAGCATCAGAAAAAGAAATATCTTGCCTGTGAACCAGACAGAAGGTCAGTGTCACTGGATTGAAGATGGCAGGAAGCAAAGTGTAAAAAGATTGGAAAGTTAGTAAGGAGTTCGATTACAAATTGCTTTGAATGCCAAACAGGATTTTGGATTTTATCCTGGAAGCAATAGGAAGCCACTGAAGTGGCAGGGGGAGTATGATATGATCAGACTTGGACTTTAGGAAAGATGTGAGGCAGGCAGACCCACCAGTAGGTTATTACGGTAGTCAGGTGTGAGGGGATAAGGGACTGCGCTGGTGGTGCAGTGTCAGAGAGAAGAGCACATATTGGAGAGATGTCACCTAGGTGAAAAAAAAACAGGATTTTTTTTTTCCACAGTCATCAATATTTTTATTGACAAGTGCAAAAGGGTCAGGGCTGCAGTCTGGGGCTGAGTGCTCACTGTTTCTGGGAGCCTTCAGACTGGCCCTAATTCCCGTTGCATCCTCTTCATCAGCTCTTTATCCTACATGTACAGTTCTGTTTGCGTTTTGCCCATTCCTTCATGGATGTCCAAGTACTTGGAGACACATCAATCCAGATACATAGATTCCCCCTTGCAAAGTTCAGCTTCCTTGTAATGGTGAGGGACACACTTCCAGGGGCACGCACTGATCATCCTGTTATACATGTTGGCCATCAAATCCACCTCTAGTTCAGCAGCCATCTGTTTCACCCTAAGTGGGTCCATCTAAATCCCTCACAAAAAAACAAAAATCCTTGGCAACACATTGGATACTGGGAGTGAGAGCTAGTGAGAAGTGAGGATGACTCTTAGGTTATGGGCCTAAGGGACTGGGAGGATTTTATTGCCCTCTACAGTAACAGGGAAGGTAGGGAAAGTAGCAGGTTAAGGGGGAAAGATAATGGGTTTGGTTTGGAGCATGTTTCATTTAAGATGCCAACTGGACATTCATTTTGAGATTCTAGAAAGGCAGTAGGAGGTGTGAGTCTGGTGGTCAACAGAAATGTTGAATAGGTAGATTTGAGAATCATTAGAACAGGGATAATTAAATCCATGAGAGATGATGAGATCATCAAGTGAAGCAGCATCAAGGGCCCAGGGCAGAGCTCTGTGGGACACTGTGGTTGGAAAGTGTGATATGGATGGGGATCCAGCAAAGGTGCCATAGAAAGAACAGTCATAAAGGACAAAAACCAGAAGAGAGTGTTGTCCCAAAACCTAGGGAGAATGTCAAGGAGGAGAGCAGGATCAAAAGTGTCAGAGACTGCAGAGAGGTCAGGGAGAATGAACACTGAGAACAGGCCACTGGATCTGGCAACTAAGATCATTGGTAACTTTGGAAAGAACAATTTTGGTGAGATGGTAAGGTCAGAAGGAAAATTGTAAGGGTTTAAGAAGAGAGAGGGAAAAATGTAGAGGCAATATTGTGGATGGCCTTTTCAAGTGCTTTAACTACACAAATCAGAAGGGTTCATTCTGGAGGGGAAAAACATAGTTGTTCCATTCTGTTTTGAGGTCCTGTTCAGCTCTGGCATTCCCTAATTCTATTACCTATGAAATATCTGTTACTAGTTAAGTAATCATTTCCAGGGACCTTGGAATTGCTCAGCAATGGGTATAAAATGCACCACCTCCAGCAATCTCTGCTTCTTCTCTAAAAGCCAAAAGGAGTTGTCCATATATTACAAACATGGACATGTTTGTAAGCACTAGGGAATGAGCTATCAAACAGGGTAGAAATTGAAAATAAGTGATAAAGTGAGGATGGCAGAGGGGGCAATCTGTTGGAGGAGATGTGTTAGCCTTGGTAAGGAGTAAAGCCACCTCATGTGAGATAAGGGTGCCAGTTATTTATATGCAAGGTACTTTGCCCTTTTTTTTTTTTGGTAAATTTAAAAAAAAAGATAAATCAGGAATAGGTAGTTGGCTCACTGGATAGAGAGACAGGTTTAGAAATGGGAGGCTTTAGGTTCAAATATGACCTCAGACACCTCCTAGCTGTGTGACTCTGGGCAAGTCACTTAACCCCAGTTGCCTAGCCCTTACCTCTCTTCTGCCTTGGAACAAATATTTAGTATTGATTCTAAGACAGAAAGTAAGGTGGTGGTTTTTTTTAAGAAGATGAATTAGATGATGGCTAAGGTTCCTTCCATTTTTAATATCCTTTATTCTAAGATGCCATCCAGCTGTGTGACATTCTCTGATTCTATTACCTACAAAAGCAGTGTTGCTAATATCATCTGGTTCAGCATTCATTCCTAGGGATCTCAACAACAGGTGTAAAATCTACTTCCTTCAAACACTGCTACTCCTCCTTCCCTCATAACCAAAAGGAGCTGGTTGTTGCCCATGCATTACAGGCCAAATCTAGAGACAGATGGACCTGCTGCCTCAACAAAGACAGCAATTTTCGAAAGCCAAAAAGAGAGCACCTGCTCCAGCCAGTGTGGAGGCGAATACACTGCCATAGTGTTCCACTAGAATAGATGCAAAGAGTCCCCCATCAGACCTACTTCTCTCATCAGCTGGGGCTCAGCCCACACAAACAGCACACACAGTGAGGGAAAGGTTTCCTAACAACATACAGGAGTTTTGAAGTTACCTTTCATGAAGATCAGAGAACTCTAGTATGTTTGAGCTTCAAAGAACCTTGGAATATAGAACAAAGGATTTAGAAGCAATGTAAGGGCAGAAAATCTTGAAGTAATATAGAATGTTGAAGATAGAAGAAGACTCTCAGGACTGGAAGAGACCTTAGAATAAAGAATACCAGAGTAGAAAGGGGAGAACATGGAACCTGAAGCTTTTCTAGCCCAATCCTATCCATGTACAGAGGGAAGCTGAGGAACTTAGCAAAGAAGCAACTTGCTCAAAGTTATACAGAGAGGTCATCCCTGAGCTCAGACTAGAACTGGGTGTCTACTGTTTGCAAGTCTAATTAACTTCCCATTCTAAAATGTGAGAGGTTTTTTTTTTTTTTAAGCTGGAAATACTTTTGCATTCTAGATGCATATTAGAAAACTTTAAGGATTTCCGTATCTGTGAAATCACTTCGCAAAGCTGTTAATTATACTTGGGTGGGGATGGGGGTGGGGAATTCAGGGGGCGAAGATGCCAAAACTTAAAATGCAGTGAGATCACAACTGTCTTTGCGAGAACATATGCTTGATCACAAATATTGGCACAGCTACTCTAAAGAACTGACGGGCAGAAGCATTTAGAAAGCAGTGGGCTGTTAGAGAAAGAGGAATGGGTTTGGAAGATTTGGGTTCGAAATTAGACTCTCCTCCTTCATCATGGTGACATCACTAGGCCAGAGTTTCTGAGCTTGGATCAGGAGGTCTCCCATTCCTTCAGTCTATGAAAATAAGGGGGATAGGGGTGGGGTGGGATTCTCTATTTCTGAAACCAATGTTTTGTTTTTTAATTGTTATCTCTCTTTACAGGAGCCAGAACAATAATGCTTTATAATCTGAGAGTGCTTTCCCATTTATCTCATTTGTCCTTTCCAACAGCCCTCTGACAGGTAAAGCATATATTTATTTGAATAGATCATTCCTTTTGTAGAAGGGAGGATCCTGAGGCAAGAGGGGAAATGGTCTGCTTGAGGTCACGTAGCAAGTGAGTAGCAAAAAAGGGGCTAGCATGTGAGTCTTCTGGTTCCTGGTTCACTGTTCTTTTTTACTATAGCCTGTTGCTTCTCTTCACGTATTTTAATGAGTTCTGAAAAGCTGATTTCTTAAGAAATTGCTTGGTTCATATATACCCAAAGTAGAGAAAATGTGAGAGGGCTTGGTGATAAATCATGAAAATGAGAATTCACAATTATATGAAAAAAAAATGAGGTAAGAAGCATTCCCCCCCCCGCCCACACACACACTCATCATGAAGATAAATGAGGCTAGAACATGACATCTTTTTAAAAAAAAAGCATGTGACCCATGCTAGTATTTAAACAGAGATTCTTCTTCCAGAAGGAAGATAGGATCTAGAAGTTAGTTCTTCAAATGGAAATATCTTATCCCTAAGAGAGAAGAGAGATTTAGATTGGAGAAATAGAGAAGTGATTTCAAAAGGAGAGTGAGAGCTCGAAAGGGCCTTAGAACAAAGAATGTTCTCTTCAGAATAGAGACTGCCTGACCTGGAAGGGACCTTAAAATACAACATAGAAGATAGATAGAAGATAGAAGGGGTTCTAGAAAGTAAAATGTTGGAGTTGTAAAGCATTTTTAAAAATCTCTCTTCATTTAAAGTGGAAAAGATGTGCAAATACCAACAACATGGGAAGAGGTTCTGATCAAGAACACAGGCGATACCCAGTCAAACTGCGCATAGGTGGGGGAGGGGAGGGGGGGCAATAAAATGATTTTTGTAACCAAGGAACAATGTTTGAAATTAAAAATTAAAAAAAAAATGGAAAACCTTAAAAAAAATAAAGTGGAAAAGATGGAGCCCCAGACTTGGGAATTAATCTTCTCAAAGGCAAAAACAGGAAGTGCCAGAAGGGGGATGAATTTTTGATTGGAAGTTAAGGGAGGCCTACATTGTTCTCTGTTATACTCTATTTACTCCAAAGTGGAATCACCCATATCTTAAAAGGATATAAACCTTCCCCAAAACAAATCTATCACAGTGAAGAATTCCTTCAGGACCTCTTAAAAAACACTTTAAAGCATCAAAGAAGGAATATAAAATGAGAGGGTTTTAGTAATAATAAATAATAAAGATGGCTAAACATTTATCTAGAGCTTATTAGGTACCAGATACTCTGTTGAGCACTTAACAAATATTATTCCATTTATTGTCACAACAATTCTAGGAGGTAGGTACTTTTATTATCCTTATTTTACAGATGAGGAAACTCAGGCAAACCGATTTGTTTTTTAAGTGGCTTGCCCTGGGTCACAAAGCCAGTAAAGTATCTGAGGTCAGATATGAACCATGGCTTTCCCCGATTCCAGGCATAATGCTGAGTGAGATCTTTCACTAGAAACATTCTATTCCACATGTTGTACTCATCGGCTCTGTCTCCTCTGCTACGGCTGAGTTTTATTTCAGAGTTTTAAGTTGTGATTTTGTCATTGTTAATACTTCCACTCAGACCTATGGCAAACCCATGCTTGCCTTGGGGGACTGACTCAGGGAGTCGCTTTGGCCAATAAAATCCTCAAAGAGTAGCCAGCCTTCTGGCGTGGAGCATCACCACACTTAGACTTGTACTTGGGCACATATACCAAACTGTCACTCAGTTTGAAGCCTTACCCCTGAGAAGAGCTCAAACCCACCTCCACAGGCACAGCATGTTGTTGCTACTTCCAGGTTGCCATGAGGTGGTCAGTGGAGGCCTGCCAGTATCTCTAGGGAAAAGGGAAGCAACGTGGAAGAATGGAGAGAGCAACAGACCTGGAATTGGGTGGGTTCCAAGCAGACACTTCTTAGGTGTGTGACCCTGGGCAAGTCACTTAACTCTAGTTGCCTAGTCCTTACCCTTTTGTCATAGGGTTGTTACTAGGACAGAAAGTATGGGTTTAAAAATATGTGTCCCTAGGGAGAAATATCTGGAAGTTGGAGATGATTTCTCATATCAAACCAGGATTGGAAGGGACTCTGGAGATCATCAATCCAACACTCATATGGAACACATGAAGAAGCTGAGGACCCAAAAGGAAAAATGACTTGCCCAAAGTCACTCACATAACAGAATCAGGATTTGAACCTGTCTTCTGATTACAAATCCAGTGTTCTTTCTCTGAACTATCAGAAGAGGACAGGGCGCCATATGGCCTTGATGGAGAAAGACCATTCTTTCCAAGGGGCCATTTGTCCAGATGTGATCACAGAGCCTAAGGACTCTTAGACATAAGTCTTAGCAGGGTCATTCAGAGACAATTCTTATCAGTAGCTGCTCCTCGAATACTGAGCATGTCAGATGACGCTATGTCTCTCGTGTAATCTCTTGCTACCAGCAGGTCAGTGCAGATTAATGGTGCCCCAGCTGCAAGTTCTTGCTCTCTTGTAGATCCAAGACCAGGAACCACCTCCTTTGAATCAGTGTCAGAAACACTCCTTGACCCAGTTAAAGATACATGCATGCACCCAGGCTCTACACACACTCACACTCACAGAAAGAGAAAGCCAAATGTATTAACAATTATTCTGAGGAGAATTACAACCAGGGACATGCCAACTTGAACAGGCTCCAGAAAGCCAATTATTAAAATTTCAGTCTGAGTACTCATACCTCAGAAATTAGCCAGCACTACAAATTGATTCTTGATTTTCTATTGATTGTCTGGACTTAATAAAGTCATGGAAACAGCCTGGTCCTGGGTTCAAATTTGGCCTCAGATACTTCCTGATTGTGTGAACCTGAGCAGGTCACTTAACATCAGTTACCTAGCCCTTACCTCTCTCCCACCTTGGAACAGATACTTAGTATCTATTCTAAGACAGAAGATAGGGGTTTTAAAAAAAGCTAATGGAGAAAATGTTACTAAAATGCAGATTACACATTTAAAACAAAATAAACCCTTACTTTCCATCTTAGAATCAATACTTGGTATTGGTTCTAAAGCAGAAGAGAGTGACTTGCCCAGGGTCACAACTGGGAAGTATATGAGGACAGATTTGAACCCAGGACCTCTCATCTCTGGGCCTGGCTCTCAATCCACTAAGCCACCCAGTTGCCCCCCAGATTACATTTTAAAATGTGTCCTGAATACAATTTATTTTGTTTGTTTTCAGAGAGCCAGTTCTTAAACATTCAACAACACATTCCTAAATTCACAGGTCACATTTCTTGAGTATTTTAAATATACTTTACAAAATATTTTCCTGATGTGGGGAGAGAATAAATAATGATTTCTCAAATTCAGAGTTAAGGAATTTGAGGCCCAGTAAAAGGAAAGGAGTTGGCTACATCCATCAAAGAAGTATTGGAGCCAGAGCACCACCACCCCAGATCTTCAGATGAAGTGCTAATTCTGTGTCTATTATTGTACATGTTGAACCAAAAATCTGTAATTTTTTCCCCTCTAGTCTTACTAGGTTTTCTCTGGAATGATACAGGTCTACTTAGTCATCCATAGGGCAAGTCTTCAGATATTTGAAAACAATGATCATATTCCTTCTAGATCTTTTCTTTAATGACCTTCAGAGACCCAGTTATTTTATTGTTGTGGAAAGCTGAAACAGAAAGATTCAATAATTTATCCAAGGTCACCCAGTGAGTCAGTGACCCAAAGCTACAAGCTGACTGAAAGAGACAGAAGAACCACTAAGAGTAGGTACCTCTCTGGAGTCAAATGGCTCAAAAAGTCAGAGGGGAAATTACAATTATTCTCTTTAAATTTCATCTCTTTAATAATAATAATAAATCTCTTTAAATTTCTTAATATATTGGGATTGACTGAGACTGAAGGGTTTCATATGTGAGATCTCATGGGCTTTTATAAAACTAGAAGCCCTATTCAAAATATTCATCCTAATTATTTAACATGTTATGCTCAAGAAACATAACTGGCTCATATTAATTAAAGAATTATTTATAAACAGTATAATTAATTTAGAGCAGTTCATTTAATCTCAGCAGTTCCTTTTAACAGAGGGAGGTCTACATTCCTGATAGACAGGACAACAGGAACCAGAGAAATGAATAAGAGATGACTACTGGCTTTTTTCTTAGGAAAGTTTCATTAATGATTTCAGAAAGCAATTTACTGAGGTAAGTTCCTTCCTTTCTCTCATCCTCACTTTCCTATGTAAAATGAAGTCATTGGACTTGATTATCCCAAGGTCCCTTCCAATTTTAAAACTTTATGTTCTAGAGTTACGTCCTTCTCTGACATTCTAAGTTCTAAGGTCCTTTCCAAGTTTGATAGAATATATTTTATGTTTTAGAGTTGCTTCCACTTTTTGTTCCAAACTCCTCTCTAGCTCTAACAGAACTTATTTGAAGCTCTAGCAGTCTTATCTTTTTCGTTCTAAGATTCTTTGTGATTTCAATATTTCATTATTCACCTGTGACTATTATTTTCTGAGACGACAAGGGTCTTCTGATGATTGCCATACCTAGCCCATACTCAGACCTCTTGGGCATCTATTTAACTGAGTGACCTATCCCTCCAGAAATGTTCAGTCTTAGAATCAGACAGACATGGGCTCAAGTCCTGCCTCTGGAATATACTAGCTATGTGACTGAGAATGAGAACTTAAACTTTCAATTCTCTTAGACAACTCTCAGAGACTAGAATTTAAATAAGAGTTATCCTCTGTGTGCATCAGTGTGGAAGATTCCTCCACTGTGATGAAAGCAGAGGCCTAGATATTAGCACACACACCACCCCTCCTTCTCCAATCAAAAGCAAATAGAAAGCAAGCACACACATTAACTCTCTCCTCCTCCCCAAAGTCCAAATTAGCCCTTTTTCAGGGTGCTCCACTGGAGGAGAAGATGACTATGACTCTATTTCCTTTTGATCACCTTCACAGTGGCGCCCAGGGTCTTCATTAATGCCAGTTTCCTGAAATATCACTGCTTGATGCAGGAATCACAGGACAGGGAAACCTAAAGCTCATGTTGCTATTCTCTTATACTTTGTGTTGTCTTCCCCAATTAGTGTGTGATCTCCTTGAGAGGAAAAAATTATTTTGATTTTCCGTGTATATCTCCAGTGCTTTGCACAGTGCTTGGCCCATAGGAAAAGCTTAATGCTTTTTCCTTCATTCATCCTACTTGAGTCATTTGTCAGGTAAGTACTCCTATGGGGCCCAAACTATTTAAGAGTCTATTACAATTCTTAATGTACCCTCTAGAGAGGTGCCAATTACCTTTCCAGCATGGGTTCTTGACAACTACCTTCAAAAAGAGGAGCATTTGAGTATTATAACATTTGTTGTTCCCTCCACTCCCTTGCTGCCATGCCAAGAGACCCAGGTTTGGGACAGAGATCACTTTTGGGGTGCATCAAGCTGGGCCATCCTTTTAATGTCTCTTCCATTACTTTTCTCTTTTAAGATGCCTCCCCTGTCCCTCTCAGAAGGGGACCTTACCAAATACTTCACTGGAAAAGACCATTTGTTACAAATGTCCTCTTCTCCCAAACTCCATATTCCAGATCATCTTGTCACCTCTCCTTTTCTATTTGTCTCTAATGAAGAGATGGTCTTCCACTTCATAACTACTAATCCCTCTGTCTGAGTCCTTGATCACCTTCCCTATCACCTCCTTTGGTAGTCTACCCTTGAGATCATCCCTTTTTTCTCCCTAATATTCAACCTCTCCTTGTCTACTAGCTCCTTACCTTCTGCTTATGGGCATGCCCAGAGGTTCTCCCTCCTTAAAAATGCCTTCACTTGATCTTACCACTTCCCAAAGTTATCACCCTGTATCTTTTCTTCCTTTGGAATTTTTCAATTTTAGTTACCTCTCTGTTCTCATCTTAGCTTCTTCCTAAAACCTTTGAAACCTAGCTTATGACTTCATCATTCAAATGAAAGTAAGAAGTTATCAATAATCTCTTAGTAGTCAAGTCCTCTGGCATTTTCTCAGTTCTTATCCTTTTTGACCTCTGCAGGATTTTATATTGTTGCCCATCCCCTCCTCCTAGATACCCTTGATTTTCATGACCCTTGATTCTCTTAGTAATTGTCTGGATGTTTCTTCTCAGTCTCCTTTCTGGTATCATCATCTTTGTCCCACTTCCTTTATGTGTGTATACTCTAGGATTCTCTGCTTCCCTCTATGTATACTCTTTATTGGTAGTTTCATCAGCCTATACAGGTTTAATTATCCCTCCCGTACACAAGACTGACAGATAGAGCTATCCAAAACCAATCTTTCCCATAAACTCTAGTCCTATATAACCAATTGTCTACTGAACATATGCACCTGGATATCTCAGAGTCTTTCTCAATGCTTTCTTCTCCTCCATCCCTCACCCCATCCCCTGCTCCTGACTACATCTAGTCAGTTGCCAAAATTTGTCAATTCTACATTCACTATGTATCTATCATCTATTTCCTCTCTTCTCACATGGTCAACACCCTTGTTTAAGCCTCTATTATCTCTCCCTCAGACTATTTTGATAGCTTATATTTGCCTTTCCTAACTTATATTTTCTTTTTCCAATCTATCATCACTAGGCTGCCATTTTGACAGTCTTAATGCATTGATTTGACTAAGTTGCTCTTTTGTTCTAGGAAACAAAACCACTTCTCTTCTAGCTTTTGAAGTTCTTCACCACATGGCAACAGGCTACCTTCCTAATGCTACTATATATTCTCTTTCATGGACTCTATGTTCCAGTGGCACCAGGCTGTTTGCAATTGCCCATACATGATGTTTCATCTCCTGTATCCATGTCTTTTCACCATGCTTGGAAGGGATCCTCTTCTTTACCTCCACCTCAGAGAATTCCAAACTTCCTTCCAAGTTCAGCTCAAGTACCATTTCCTCCAAGTGTCCTTCACTTTATCACAAGGAGTCAGTCAGGTGGCTTAAGAGATAGAGAGCTAGCTTTGGAGTTGGGGAGACCTAAGTTAATATACTTACTAGTTGTGTGACTATGCAAGTCTCTTAACCTCTCTGGGTCTCAGTTTTGTTATCTGTAAAATGAGACTAATGATGGCACCTACTTCTCTGGGCTGTTTTGATGATCAAATGAGATGATATTTGGAAGATGCTTTGTAAGCCTATATAGATGTACTATAGAAATGTTAGCTATTATTTTTTCACCAAGAAATTACTTTGTGTTTCTCTGTGTTTGCTTATTAATCAGACCTGTGATTTTAATATTTATTGAAAGTGAGGAGATCCTACTAATGAATATTAGGATGTTCTATGCATCTTCGAAACTTATAGATTTGTCTACTGGATGAACATGAAAAGGGATTTACCTGGAGTCACAGCCAGTACTCAGCAAAGAAAGGGCTTGAAGCCAGGCAAGTCTTCCTTTTTTCTGAGGACAGCTCACAATCTACCATTATGTGGCTCTTCTACCTTTGAGATATCTATCTATCTTATAAAGATATGGATATGTAAAATGTGTGTATGCATATATAGCATGTATTATATATACATATGCATAGCTGTGTATATCTAAATGAATAAATGTGTATATGTATATACTCACGTTTATATATAGAGAACTATATCTATATATGTATGCATTTATCTAGTTTTCTGCAAAAGTATTTTCCCTTCTCATTTAAATGTGAGCTCCTTAAAGTCAAGGACTGTTTCATTTCTCTCAGGGTCCATCATCTATATAACAGGAACATAATAAACACTTTTTGAATGTAATTAAGTTGTTTGATGGGAAATTTACCATCTCTGAAAAAAGCACATTCATTTTCTGAACAACTCCTATTCTCTGGAAGTTTTTCCTTGAATTAAGCCAAAAATCTGCCTTTTCAGTGACTTAAAACAATTGACTCCTACTTCTGCTCTCTAGGGCTAATTAGTTCTAAGTCTAATACATCTTTCACCTGACTATCCTTCAAATGGAGGCAGTGTGGTGTAGAGAGAAGAGATCTGGATTTTGGAGTCCAATGACCTGGATTCAAAACATTATTATGAAATTTACTAGCTGTGTGACCTTTTGGTAAGTTCCTTAAAACCTTCCAAGCTTTCTTTTACTTAGCTGGAGAGAGGGGGAGGGGAAGAGACAGATAGACAGAGAAAGGAGGGAGAGAGGGAGTTTCGGCAATTATTTGAAGGCGTTTCTTCCTCATATTGGCTCTTTTTCAGGTGAAAAGTTCCCAGTTTTTTCAGCTGATCTTTATTTGGTCTCTTCTTCAATCATCTCGCCATGCTGGTTGTCTTATACTAGCCATGCTTTGACTTGGCAATCAATTTCCTTCCTCTCCTGCACTCTCCCTCTTCTCCCTCCACCTCCACAGGCAAATGCAATGAAAGCAATAGTAGAAGGAAGCATCATGCTATAGTGGAAAGACCCCTAACACTAGAGCCAGAGAACCTGGGTTTGGAAACCATCTTTGACACTTCCTACCTGTGTGACCTTAGGTGAAGTACTGGACCTTGATTTTTCTCCTCTTTAAATTGAGGAGGCTGGATTAGTTGGCCTCTGAAGATCCTTCTAGCTCTAGGTCTATGATTCTGTAGACAGCTTCCACTATATATCTTCAGTCAAAAAGAGAAATTATTTCCATAATGCTGAACAATGTAAGATCAAAGAGAAGAAGAGTTATTGGGCCTCACAACCCAAAGGCTCAGGCTAAAGAGAACCTAGGCAGATCAGTTCTCTACCCACAACAAGAATAAAGGGGAGCTGGCTGCTTTATTTTGCCTTTTGGGGGCTACAGGAGAGACATTTGAAAACAACCACAATGACTAGAGAAGCAAACAACAACAACAACAAAATCCCAAAATCTACAACTTAAAAAAACCAGAAAACACTAATGCAGAAGACCTGAGAGAACAGAGACAGCAGGTCTGTTTATATGGACATCATAGAGCATCACAGAGCCAAAAATCATGCATAACATTTGGATAGTCTCTTATTTTCTCCTGGGCATTGCTGTGGATTGAAGCTTCTCTCAAGGCTGGGGCTGCCTCTGAAAATTGGGTCCACTTTGTCTATTCACAGTTCTAGCTAGAGCTATTTATCACAATGCTTTCCAGGAAGATGGACCCAGCCTCTGTCTTTCTCAGGAGATGTCACTGGCCTCTGAAGATGGACCTAGCCCAAATCATTGAACCAGTGCGTGCCATTCTCACAAAATGGAATCTGATTGTATCTTCCTCTGAAGAAGGAACCAGCAACCTCAATTGTCCTTTGGTTTTGCTGAGCTCACAACCAAAATGACTGAGGCCCCAAGGGGTGTTTGGTCAGCAGGTGCTTCTTGCCACTGGAAGCAAAGAAGGAGCAGAGCCCTGTCCTGGTGTCTACCAGACCACGGGGAGTTTAGACTCCATTCTGATGTCCTGGGATGCCTGTGCTTTCATGCCATATCGCCTCTTCAGTAGGTAAGTGTCCAGTACCCAGGATTCCCCCGACAAGTTCTAGGGAGTCCTGCTTCATTCATGGTCATCGGCTGTGACTCTCAGAACAGTGGGGAACCTTGATTGACTCTGGGGGATGACTGGCCGCCAGATGTAGAGTTTCATTAGAGCAGTGGTGTTCTCTTTCTCTCTCTTCCCTTGAAAAATGTCAAAAACAATTTTTAAGGAAAGTAAAGGACTCTCTCTTTAGTAGAAAGAGAAAAGCTATTACAAGCATAATAACAATCCCATCCCATTTGTATAATAATAAAAGCCTCATGATGATTATGCAAGCATTCCCAGCCCTAATAACTCCCATTTTCATAGCCCTTTAAGGTAGATAGTACAAGCATTATCTCCATTTTTCAAGAATAAAATAAGGCTCAGAGAGTTTTGACCTAGGTCACATAGCACTTTATAGTTAGTTAACCAATGGTTTCTATATCCATTTTAAACCTGGCAGTGTTGTACAGAGGGTAGTACAGGGATTATTATTTCTATTTTGCCAAATGAGAACACTCTAGGAGGAGAAGTAACAAGTTGAAGGTCACACGGCACCATTTTCAAAGCAGTGGGGTCATGTCTCAAATAAAATCTTCTGATAGCAGATCCAGCATTCTTTGGATGTACCCACACTGAATCTAATTAGGAATGAATACCCACCTTTGGGGCTTTTTGAAAAGTTGTGTGACTTTTCCATACAGGACAAAGAATGGTATCCACTTCCTAGAATCATAGAATCTTAGAGTTGGAAAAGACCTTAGAACATAGAACATAAATATTAGAGCTGGAAGGGACCTCAGAGGCCACCTAGTCCATCTTTCTAAAGTGGACTATTCATAGATCTTTCCCACTAACTGTTTACTCTTACTAGCTCATTCTTGGCACTGGGCCCAACTCTACCCCCACCCATTTGGTGATGTCTTTCTTCTCTTCCCATGAGTCCCAGATCCTCAGGCCTGAACTAGGAAAGAAAAAAGGCAGAGGTCTAAATACATCATCCACCATTCCTATGCCCTTCCCTGGGGCCACCTGCTCACAATTAATGAAGAGACTGGGAGAGAGGGAGGTTAGTGGTGGAATAAATTAATGATTCTTATCAAAGCTGTTTTCTCTAGTCTTTCATTACTCAGATCTTATGACCTTAGGTCTCTAATTTGATCAGAAAGGTTTTTAGCTCACATGCTAGGACATGCCTATAAAGACTATTAATGTTTGTTTGTTTTTTTAAGGTTGAATTGATATATATATATATATAACAGCTTACTTCAAAGCATCTTATAATCATAAAATTTTATTCATCAAAGGATATTTAGACCAGAGTTGTCAAACTCAGACAGAACTCAGACAAACTGTCCACACATAGGCAGCATATTTTTTTTTAGTCATATTTTAGTCATATCTGACTTCCATAGCCTTATTTAGGTATTTCTTGGCCAAAATATAAGATTGGTTTGCTATATCTTTCTCCAGCTCATTTTAGAGATGAGGAAACTGAGGCAAACATCATCTATGTTTTAATATTTTTATTTATTTTGTTAAGTATTTCCCAATGACATGTTTTGCCTTGTTTTAAATGAATACTAAGTATATATTCTGAGGTAGAAGAGAGATTGGGGTAGGCAATTGGAGTTACGTGACTTGCCTGAGGTCACACAGCTGGTGAGTGTCTGAGGTCATATTTGAATCCAGATCCTCCTGACTCCAAGTTTGGCATAGTATTCGCTGCTACCTAGCTGCCCCCTCTCCCCCCAATTATATATTAATCTGGTAGGTGACACTAGGGAGTGGCCCTTTGACCATCTATATCTAAATGGGAAATTTCTTTAAAATGTTCTCAACAAGTAGTCATCCAGCTTCTACATAAAGATCTCTGATGATGGAGACCTTGCCCGGATGTGACACTATATTCTTACAAAACCCTTCATGAGATTTTGACATTACCCCTTATGAGACAGGTAGTGTAGGTATTATGCTTCCAATGTTTCAACTGAGGAAATTGAGCCACAAAGTAGGAGAGTGATTTGGTTTTTTGTGAGCTGTGATTGTATTGAAACAGGAACTTCCCAGATGAGGGAACTCTCTCTACCAATAGAGGTTGCTGCCTTTTTCTGCATTTTATATTCTTAGAGAGTTGCCAAGAGGCAGAGGTGTCAAAATCTGTGGAGGGCTACATGCAGTCTGAACCAGATTAAAATGTAATTGGTAAAAATTTGATAAAATAAATAAACTACAATGGAACAGAGATAATATTAACTTGTTTTCTAAGTTCACATGTGGCCAGCAATGATTTATTTTGACTGGAGTTTGGCCTAGAGCACTGAGAAACTAAATGACTTGACAACCACTAGGCCAGTATGTGTCAGCTAGGATTTGAATCCAGGTTTTCCTTATTCCATGGCCCATTTGGGAGTGGATTCAGACAGATGTTATATCTAAAAATATAAATAAGCAAGAACCACCGTGTAATAATGGAGACTAGTTCTCTACTTGGGAGAGCAAGGGATATCAGATCCTAGTAAAATGTGGGGGCCTTCTAAACCTAACTTTGCTCTTTGCTCCGGGGTCTGCCCTTTCTTATGTCCCCCTTAAAAAGGAAGAATGAGGTGTGAACAAAGAATATTAAGGAATGTCAAAGAACAATGGCAAGGAATAAAGAATAATAGGTTATCTTTGCCATTGCTTCCCCATCCCTCCAGCAGTGTCCCGCACATAACAAATGCTATAATAAATACTCATTGAAAGAAAGAGCCAATAAATGTTTGTTGGATTAGGTCGGATAATTAAGGTGAAATTAGTTTCAAGCTCAAACACTATAGCATGTCCATCATAAGGGAGCATGGCAGATCAGGAATAATGAAGAAGGAGAGCTCAGGACAAATGATTGATTATTCAGTACTGAATCAATCCTGCCCCAGGCAGAAAGTCCTCAGACCACCCAAAGCATATATTGTCTCCATTTGGCAGAGTCATCTCTATAGGCAGATGAGGACATCAAGCTGTCTTAGCTTCATGGTACTCCTAGAATTCTAGACTCTTTGAGCAAGATGGGACCTCAGAGGTCATCTATTCCAATAGGTACATAAGCAGAAATCCCTTCTATATCATAAGAATTCACATTTCCATGGTATTTTAAGTTTTACAAAGCATTCCTTTAGAACAATCTCACAAAGTATGGAATGCAAATGCTACTGTTCCCATTTTATAGATGAGTAAATTGAGATCAGAGAAGCAAAGTAATTTGTCCATGACTGCCTGCTGAATCTGCCCATTCCACTTCTGGACAGCTCAGATGGATTATTTGGAAGAGTTTCCTGAGACAGGCAGAAATCTATTTCCTGCTAACCCCTCCCTTTGCTCCTGGGTCTGCCCTCTGATCACAAAGAACCAAGGTAATCCCTCTGACCCATGGAAGCCCCAGGGAGAATTGAGATTGCTCTCATGCTACCCTCCCTTCAAGCCTTTTCTTCTCTAGGCTAAAGAGCCTATTCCTTATTCTACCATTCTAGTTGTCTTGACAATTCCAGCTTGCCACAGTTCTACCAGTATGCAGTGCCCAGAACTCAGCATAATTCTCTATAATACACAGGAGGAAGATTATGTCCTGACATCTTGTCTCCTCCACTCTTTCCTTTAGCATTTCATCCTCTCTCCCTCTCTCTCTCTCTCTCTCTCTCTCTCTCTCTCTCTCTCTCTCTCTCTCTCTCTCTCTCTCTCTCTCTCTCTCCCTCTCTCTCTCTCTCCCTCTCTCTCTCTCTCTCTCTCTCTCTCTCTCTCTCTCTCTCTCTCTCTCTCTCTCTCTCTCTCTCTCTCTCGGGCAGCTAGGTGGAGAGAGTGCCAGACCTAAAGTCAGTAAGATTCATCTCCATGAGTTCAAATCTAGCCTCAAGCACTAGCTGTGTGACCTTGGCCTAGTCATAACCCAGACTGCCTCAGTTTCCTGGTGTTGAAATAAGCTGAAGAATGTCAGAATTTCTAAAAAAAAGCTCCAAATGGGGTCACAGAGAGATAGACACAACTAAAACGGAATAAGAACCACTCTTATGGCTTCCATTGCTTTTTTTTTTAAACCCTCACCTTCCATCTTAGAATTAATACTGTATATTGGTTCCAAAGCAGGAGAGCTGTATGAGCTAGGTAAAGGAGGTTAAGTGACTTGCTCAGGGTTGTACAGCTAAGAAATGTCTAAGACCCCAGACCTCCCATCCCTAGGCCTGGCTGTCAATCCACCCACTGAGCCACCCAGCTGTCCCCACTTCAGTCACTTCTAACTTACTGTTCTATACCTCCATAATAATGATAATAGTTCACATTTATATTATTAAGATTTGTAAAGTATATACATAAACATATATAAACACCTATATATGTATCTCATATCTCTTTTGATCCTTACAACACCTTTGTGAGCTAGATGGTATTACTATCTTCATTTTATAGATGAGAAACCTGGAACTAAGAGAATTTAAGTCACTTGTCTAGGGTCATTTAGGGAATAAATGTTGGAGGCATGATTTGAACTCAGGTCTTTCTGAATCTGGCCAATATGTCAAACTGTCCTGGTATCCGGCTAAAGGGGCAAGTAGGTGGCACAGGGGATAGTATGCCAGGTCTGGAGTCAGGAAGACCTAAATTAAAATCCAGTTTCAGACCTTAAGCAAGTCACTTAACCCTGTTTACCTCAGTTTTCTCATCTGTAACATAAACTAGAGAATGAAATGACAAACCATTCCAATGTTTTTGCCAAGAAAAAAGTCTATTTAATACCCTTCACTCCTGCTTTTCCTTGCTGCTATTGCTTTCTCATAGCCTCAATCCATGTTACTCCTGGCAGGCTGAGATGCAGACCCTCCTCCTCTCTGCCCATTCAAGTACTACCCATCTTAAGGCTGAATGACTTCTTGTCCAGAATGTTGTCAAGAGGATTCTTATTCAGGTATAAGCTGGATAAGATGCCCTCTGAGGTCCTGCCAGCTCTGTAATTCCTGAACTAACTCAATCCTACTTTCTCTAAGAAGTCTCCAATGTGCCGTGAGCCCTTCCCCTTCTGAATTCCTTTGGCACCTATCAAATGTATGCTCTAGAATCACAGATTTGTTTCACTTACATTGTTTCCTAACTACACTCTCTGCCCCTCCGGAGCCTTATGCTTCTCTTGTGTCCTTTCTCCTTCCTTCCTTCCTCCCCGCCCCTCCAACTTTTGTGGCTAACTTAGATTTAGGCATATAGTAGGAGGTAGGTAAGTATTTCATAAAACCTTCCATGTTAGATCAAGAAGGAACCTAAGAAGCCATCTAGTCCAATGATCAGCATTTTCCAGAGGAAGAAGCCCTCTTCTTCCTGTGACCCTTTAGAGAGCCACAAGACTTGTCTGAAATGACATAGGCAGAGCCAGGATTAAACACCAAATCCAATGTCTGAGATTTAAAGTACTTTACACCATATTATGCTGCCTTCGTTCTTTTGTCTTGTTTGAGTCTGGATAGAATGAGTTTTCCTAGAACCAATCTTGATTAGAATCAGAGAGGGATAGACCATTAGCATAAGAAAAGTTTTTCTTATAACAAAGATCATAGAATGGCCAAACTAGAAATGAATTTAGAGATCATGGAGTCTAGTCCCTGTATTTTATAGATGGGGAAGTCAAGTGTCTAAGAAAGCTACTCATATCTGCAATTTGTCACAGAACTAGTACAAGAATTCAACTCTTTTGACCTCCAGTCCAATGAAGGAAGAAAAGCTCAGTTCATGAAACCATTCCTGAAACTTGGGAGATAATCAGGACCTAGAAAAAGATACGTCATACAAAACACTGGGAAATGCCACTAAACTCATTCTTAGAAAACACTAGTGTTTCATGGAACCACAGATTATTGGACCTGAAGAGACACTTAAGACCCAGCAAGTTCAATCCCCTTCATTATACACATGGGAAAAACCGGGGTTCAGGTGGAAAGTAACTTATCCAAGGTCATAAGCCAAGTTAATGATAGAGCTGAGACTAAATCTCAGTTCCCCTGACTCCTTCTAAAGAGCAGTATCTATCCTCTCCTCCCTCTTCTTTTTTTGCCCTTCTCACCCTTGAGACCATCCTTTGAGACTGGGTTGCTAATGAAGGGAATGAGAAACATGTGTCAGAGGAACATGACCTGGCTATGCCAGTTGGGAGGAGGTTAGTTAGAATCTAAAGGGTGCCAAGGAAGATGTTCATTGCAATACCTTACAGGTTCATGGCCATTATTTTGTGGCTATTTGATGGATTTGTTTGGAAAGAAATTGTGTCCCCTCTATCTCTGGGAAAGAAGAGATGATACATTCCATTTCCTACTACAATTTCATCTAGCATTCTATATCTGTTATCAGAAATACCCTTTGTGAAAAAAAGTTGTGGGATATTCTCCCCTTTCATAAGATTCTGTGGTATAGTGGATTCAGTGATGGACTTGGAGTAAGGAAGACTTGGGTTCAATATCCTTTTGCTACCGTCAATAGTTGTATAGCCATGTGCAAGTCATTTAACCTCATTAAACCTCAGTTTCCACAACTGTAAAATAAAGCGAGTTGGATTTAATGGCTTCTTAGGTAAATTCCAAATCTAAATATAGGATCCTATGAAAATTTGCAAGCTGAAAGAGACATTAGAGGTCATATAATTCAATTCCCTCACTTCATACATGAGAAAACTGAAAGCCACTGAAAGGAAGTGACATACCCAAGGTCACAAAAAGTAATAAGTGGAGAGCCAAGATTCAAACCTAGATATTTTGAATCCAAATCTATGACATCTCTACTGCACCATGCTGCTTTTCTGAGTAAGTTGTGCCCCGTCACTCACCTTAACACATGCGTAGACCCATTGATGGTGGTGGTGGAACAGGGGACTGTCTGACCCAGGATAGAAGGCCTCCGATAACGTTCCTCATCACAGCACAGAATGATAAGGAAAGCTCGACGAAATGCCTTATTCAGGAAAGCATAGAGAAAAGGGTTGAGGCCTGAGTTAATGTAGCCAAGCCAGAGGAAAGTGGTCCACAGCTGGGCAGGGACACTATAGCCCACAAATGGGTCAATGATGTTGGTGACAAAGAATGGGGCCCAGCAGAGGCAGAAGCAGCCCATGATGATGCATAGGGTCTTGGCGGCCTTGGTTTCTGTCTTCATGCGATGAGTGCTATGTTGATCGGGGGGTTCTCGGCGACCCTCCGCAGGAGTGCCAGCCCTCTGCAGGATCCGAATCTGGCGTGCATGCTCCTTGGCAGTGATGTAGATACGGTAGTAGGCTAAGACCATCAGAATAAATGGGATGTAGAAGGCTACCACTGAGCATGTGATAGCATAGGGTTTGTTGACCATGAAGATACAGTAGGTGGAGTTTGAGTCTTGATCAAATTGCCTCTTCTCTATCTGGAAGAAGAAAATAGAAAAAGAAGCATTCATCATTGTAACTTTGGGAAGAAAGTAACACACAGTACTTGGATATTAGATTCATTGTGGAGAAGAATAACATTGGATTTAGAGTCAGAAGAGTTTGGGTCCAAATCCCAGCTCTAATACTTAACACTTATTTGACCAGAGGAAAGAAGTTCTTTTCCAGGAGCTTCAGTTTCCTCATCTATACAGTGAGCAGATTGGACTAGATGCTTTTCAAGTCCTTTATGCCTCTGTTCCTTGGTCTCCAATGTTGGGAGAGGCAATCAAGGTCCCAGTAGACTTTCTGGAGGATCAGATTCATGTTCTATATTGTAGCAGCCCACCCCCTAGCTATGGGCAAGGGGAACAGTTGGTATGTGCAGATTGCCTTAGAAGAGAGCATGCTCGGTCTTGAGCATGCTCAGTATTGCTCATGGCTGGGAAGGCCTCTGACCCTTGACCCCAGCTTCTCCCAGGTTAGGCGGGAAAACAGGTTTCTTTGTTCTCCCCTGGTTAAGAGAAACCACACCTATGCCTTGTCATTAACCAATTAGAATCATCCCTATGTATTGTGTATATTTGCATATCAAAAACTATAAGTAGCCCAGCAAGCTCCGCCTCTCTCTCCTTCTCTTTCAAGCTAGCTGATGGCTGTCCTTGCAGGAGCTTGGCCTCTGGCCAAGCTCCATCTCTAATCTTTCTCTATTCACCTCTCTGACCTGTGTGGTATGGATCTCAGGACTGGTAAAAGCCTACGGAATGGTCCTTTGATCAGAGCTTAGCTGTGGCTCATTGATAATTAATAAAGACTCATTCTGACCACCTCATATCTCTAATTGGACTCCGTCATCCCCCTCGTGGGATCCAAAACTTCTATCCTGTCTCTATCTTCCTACCTTGTGGCTTCTCTCCCCTCTGAGAGAGCTACATATATCATCCAGATCACAACACTGAAGAAAAGCATCAAAGTGTCCCCAAAAGAGCCCAAAGACCCAAGTTCTCTTTCAGCATAGCCATTATCACCTGGTGACCTCAAACAAGTGATTTCCTCTCTGTAAGTCTCAGTTTCCAGTGCATAAAATAGTAATAATGACATATTAGCATTCTTTTATTTCCAAAGCAGCTGGCCCTGGCCTTAGGAAGTCCCGAGTTAAAAATAAGCACATATACTTATTAGCTGTGTGATCCTGGGCAAGTCACTTAACTGCTGTTTGCCTCAGTTTCCTCAACTATAAAAGAGGAAATAATACTACGTCATAGAGTTGTTGTGAGGATCAAGGGAGATAATATTTGCCAAAAGCACTTAGAATTGTGCCTGGAAAATAAAAGCCATTATATAAATGCATATTCCCTTCCCTTTTCCCTCTCTTCAAGAATTGTAGAGATCAAATGAGAGAATCTATGTAAACTGTTAGCTAACCATAGACTGCTTTATAATTGTGAGCTGTTATTATTGAAATTTTTATTGTCACTTGTCCACCAATTTTCCTCTGAGGACTTAATTTGTTATAAAGGTGATCCTAGGTTCTCAAAGACCGAGTCAGTAGAGTACAATCCTTAGAATGTCCTGCCAAGCTAGTCAGACTTTGAGCATTTCCTTGGCTAAGGGTTGGATGATGGTCATTTGAAGACCAACCAGAGTACTTAAAGACACCTTGATTAAAAGGTTGGCTGCTGGTGACAAATAATTTTGACAAGAATAATTCATGAAAAATGTCTAAGGTGGAAGAAATTGGAATGTGGGCTTGTAGATGGAGTGCCCACACTAGTGAAATCATAGCTCTTTGAAAGCTGTGATATTTTCTTCAAAATTGTGAAATTAAGTAATTTCATGGGAGATTGGTTCTCAATAACTATTATGCACCTATACTATGGGTTAAATGCAGGCCTTGGGAAGTCATTTTCTCTTTCTTCATTTGAACCTCCAGACAGGAAAGAATTGGAATGCAAATAGATTGTGACAAGCTATAATGAGTCAATTATAATGAAATAAAATTTAATATAGATGAATGAGAAACAATACCTATGGGGTTTTTAAAAAACATCAATCACTACCAGAACAGGATTGGGGAGAATATTGGTAGGTACCAGTTCCTGTGGAAAGAACCTGAAGGTCTTTTTAGACTACAAGCTAAAAAAAAAAAGGCACTAGCAAGTCATGGTAGCCTTTGGCTTCTAATATATGCATTAAGAGTTGGTGTTCAAGGGGCAGCCAGGTGTCTCAATGGATTGAGAGCCAGGCCTAGAGAAGAGAGATCCTGGCTTCAAATCTGACCTCATATATGTTGTAGCTGGGTGGTCTCGGGCAAGCACTTAACCTCCATTACCTAGCTCTTATTGCTCTTCTGCCTTGGAACTCATACTTAATATTGATTCTAAGGTGGAAGGAAAGGGTTAAAATAAAAAAGAGTTGGTGTCTAGAATGAGAAATGATAGGTCAGTCAGACCACATAGCTGGAGCACTGGGTCTCACTTCTGGATACCACATTTTATGAAGGAATAAACAAATTGGAGCTCATGGAGAGAAAAGAAACACTGGACAACTGACTCATATGTGTACCAATTGACAGAACCAGGGATATTTAGGTTGGAGAAGGGAATGTTTTGGTGATATTTGTATCATCATCATCATGTAGAAGAGGGATTAAACTTGTCCCTGTCAATCCCAGAGGGAAGAACTAGTAGTAAAGATTAGAAATTGCCCAGAAATAGATTTTAATTTTATATAAACTAAATCCTATCATTAGAGCTGCCTTCCAATGTCAGAATGGACTGCTTCCAGATGTGGTAAACTCTATCTCACTGGAAGTTTTCAAGTGGAGGTTAGATGACCTTTTGTCAAAGATGTCACAAAGAATTTTTGTAAGATGATGAGTTGGGCTCATGTTCTCTGAGATCCTTTCTAATTCTGAATCCCTAGGATCTATTTTCAGGTTCTTTGAAGATCATTCCCTCTTCTATACCTCAAGGGGTAAGTGTTTGAAGATATAAGGACAAGGATCTAAGCACCATTTTGTGGGTAATGGGTTTGTTTTTCTGGGTTTTCTTCATTTGTTTTCTTTTCTTTATATCTCCAGTTCTTAGCTTAGTGCCTGGAACATAGTAGGCACTAAATAAACACTTTTTTCACTTGACTTGAAAAATCATTCTTGGAAAGGACTCAAGGGATTTAATGTTTGACTTGAAAGTTACTTCTCATTGTTGTCAAATTGTTTTTAATCATGTCAGACTCTTTTTGAGCTCACTTGGGTTCTCTCGGTGAAGATACTAGAGTGGTTTATCACTTCCTCCTCCAGGTCATTTTATAGATGAGGAAACTGAGGCAAACAGGGTTGAGTGATTTGCTTGAGATCACCCAGCTAGTAAGTAGCTGAGGCCAGATTTGAACTCAGGAAATTGAGTCTTCTTGATTCAAGGCTCAGTACTCTGTCTCCCTGTACCACCTAGCTGGCCCCCAAAGCTACTAAGCCACAACTAATATGTGACCAAGTACTCTCATTAACAGAGAGATTTTGTCCATAGATGCTGAACCTCACAATAAGTATAACTTAAAATACATAAAACCTAAGAGCTGCAGAGTCCTAGAATATAGAATCCCAGAATGTCAGAACTGGAAGAGACTTTCAAATAGAGAATGTCAGAGCTGGAAAGAGTTTTAAAATATTTATCACAGTAGACAAGAAATGAAAGGCATTTTAGTGATGATAGAGTCGGATCTTATTTTACATCCAAAGATGGGTATTGGGGAAATAACTTTCTCAGAACCACACAAAGTTAGTTGTAACAACAGGACTAGAACCCAAGATTCCTGATTTTCATGTCTTCTGCCATGTCTACCAGCTATTCATGGTCATTTGGGAAAAATCATCTAAGCCTCCTGGGTCTCTATTCCCTCATTTGTCAAATGAAGTGGCTTGAACAGATAGCCTCTATCTTTCCTGCCAGTTCTGAACCCATGATCTTATGATTTCTTCATGGCAGGAAATGTGGACAGATAAGACAAAGACTGCTTGGGGTAAATAACACAGAACTCTATATGCACTAACTTCATAATACTCCAAGTGAACAGAATGTTTGTGGGTAATGATCAGACCCCACTTAGGAATGCTACTCACAAACACACAGCAGACTCTCAGAGTTGACATTAGCATAAACCTGAGAAAGTCTCACAAATCATTTCAATTAACTGGCTTATAATCATAGTCTGGCACAAAGTTTGTTGCACATCAAGTTACTAGAGACCACATGTACTCACCAAGTCTATTATGCCAATGTTATTCCAGCGTTGCATTATGGGGAGGAAAGAAATAAACATGGGGATTACCCAACAGCCTCCGAGCATCAGGGTGATGCGTAGTGGGGTCATCTTGTTCCTATAGACCAAAGGCTGGCAGCAGATGGCATAGTACCTGGATGGAGGGAATGGAGGTAGAGGAAAGGAGATTGCAAAATGGAAGGGAAAGAAAGGATAGGGAAATATAAATGAGGGAGAGGAAAAGATTAAGGAAGGGAAAAAAGAGAAACAGAGATTATCACAGGATAACCACAGGATTTCAGAGCAGGAAAGTACTTTGGAACACAGAACATGAAAACAAGGAAGGGCAATAGAGATAATTGAGTCTAATTCCATTATTTTATTAAAAGTAGGGCCTGAGGAACATGGCACAAAGGTTCATTAACTATTTAAGCTGGAAAGGAACTGAAAGGCATCTGGTTCAATCAGCACCTAAGCAGGAATTCTTTGTATTACTTACTTCCTGAGGAACTGGGTATCCACCTTGTGCTTGAAGATCTCCAATGATAAGAAAAACTCTTAATGGGATAACCCAATCTATGGTTGGACAGCTCTGGTTGTTAGGAAATTCCTCTTTATCTTGAGTTGAGATGTTCTCTCGATATCTCCCCATTTCCCCTGCCCTTAGTTCAGTTTTTGAGGTAAAGCAGAAACAAGTTCAATCCCTCTTCTACACAAAATCCCTTCAAATACTAAAGGACAGTCATTGTGTCCCTCTGTGGCTTCTATTCTCCAAGCAAAACATTCCTATTTCCTTTAACTGATCTTCAAAGGCTGGGATTTCAAGTCTTCTGATCATATTCTCTGGAATGAAGTCTAGCCTGGGATCAGAGAAGATCTAGTCTTTAGAGATCATCTTGTTCAAGGTTCCTAATCTGGAATCTGTGAATTTACTTCAAAAATATGATGAAAACTGTATATCAATCTAATTGGGTTTATTTATAATCCTATGTGTTTTCATTTGTGCATTTTAAAACATTATTCTGAGGAGATCATAGATTTCATCAGATTGATGAAAGGGATCCATGGCACACACACAAAAAAGAATGTTAAGAATTCTTTATCAAATCCAACCTTCTCATTTTACATTTTGAAAAAATCAAGGCCCAGATAAATAACATCCAAGGTCAAGTAGTAATAGCAAAGCCAGAATTCCAAATCAGACCACCCAAAACCAAATTCATAATCCTTTGCACTCAACTGGTCCTTCCTAAAAGGTGGTACCCAAAGCTGAAGTCAGTTCTCCAGTTGAACCAGGGACAAGGACACTAAGGACAATACATCTTTCTACATCTGGAATAGCCAATGAACTTGACCCTACAGCGTCAGGTCACATCTAGAATCTATATGATCTTTTAGGGAAAACCTTGACAAGCTGGCATGGGTCCAAAGGAAGGCATCTAAGACAAAAAGGGGATTTGTAATCATGTCCTGCAAGGACTAGTTCAATGAACTTTAGATTTTGAGTCTGGTCAGAAAAAGGAAAGGACAGAAACTGGTAATCATTCCTTTTAAGCACTTGAAGGGATGACATAGGGCAGAAATATTGAACTAGTTTTGCTTACTGCAGAGAGCATAACTAAAAGCAATTGGCAAGAGAACAAGGGAGACAGATTATTATTTTTTTTTAATCCTTACCTTCAGTCTTAGAATCAATACAAAGTACTGGTTCCAAGGCAGAAGACTGGTAAATGCTAAGCAACTGGGGTTAAGTGACTTTCCCAGGATTATACAGCTAGGAAGTTTCTGAGGTCACATTCGAACCCAGGACCTTCTGTCTCCATTCTGGATCTCTATCCACTGAGCCAGCTAGCTGCCTGGGGAGCAGATTTTCATGAAAAGCACCCACAGTCTTACTGCTACTAACTAATCCTTTTAGATTGTGAGTTCCTTGAGAACAGAGGGTTATCTTTCTTTTTATTAATTGTATCTCTAGCACTTAGAACAGTGTCTGATACATAGTAGATGCTTAGTAAATGTTTAATGGATTATTGGATTGGAAAAATAGCAGATCTGAAGTGAGACCTCTAGCACAGTGTCTCTAAATTCAGTATTCTTTCTACTAAGCTCTATTACCTCCCTTCAACTATATATTTCCAATTAGTGTTGTATAATATTTCAGTGTACACAGAAACATAAAATGTTCAGAATTTAGAAGGACCTTACAGGATATTATCATCAAAGATGAAAAAAACAAGATAATAACAAGAATGACTCTTTGTAAAGTGTTTTACATGTATTATATAAATTGATCTCCAATATATAGCCCAACCTTTGCCTGGCCAGGAATCCTTTCCACATGGTTCTCTAAAAGTGGTAGGCAGCTATGTGGCACAGTAGATAGAACATTGGACTTGAGGTCAGGAATCTGAGTTCAAATTTGACTCTAGACACTTATTAGCTATGTGACCCTGGGCAAGTCACTTAACTGTGTTTGCCTCAGTATTTATAAAATAAGATGGAGAAGGAAATGGCAAACCACTCTAGTCTCTTTGCCAAGAAAACCTTAATGGTCTCACAAAGAATCAAATGTGACTAAAATGACTGAATGGTAACAACAGAGGTGGTCATCCAGCCTCCATGAGGAGTCCATTTCTAACAACAGATGATGAGGGCAGAAGATTTGTTCTCTTATTATGATGCACAGAATATTGCTGGAAGAAACTTTAGCACATAGAGAATAAAATGAGTTGAAAAAAGCTTTAGAGATCATTAATTAAATCCTTTTGTCTTATAGAGAAGGCAATTAAGTCCCCAAAATTGGAAAGGACTCATGCTCCTTGAAATAAGAGTTGGAAAAGGTTTATATATGTATATATATATATATATATATATAAGAGTTTGATCAGAATAGCCTCAAACCTGAAGGAATGATTTTGGGCCTGAATATGTGTTTCCAAAGGGAAGATCAGGTCATGGGCGTAGGCAGTAAGAGATGGTGAATATATGTTGGTCCCATTTAGCATTCAGTTAGAAGACTGCTTCTATCTAAACTTTTGTTTTTAGTTTTCCATCATTCAAGATCTTCCAGTGGGTGCTTACTGATCACTTGTCCAGCATACTTTAGAAAGAATTCATGCTTAACCACGCTTTCAACTAGGTAGTCCCTGAGGTCCCTTCCAGCTCAGAGATGCTGTGATTCTACAACTACTGACTTGACCACTTCCTGCCCTCTGCCTCATTGAGCTTCCCCATCTATAAAATGTGGATGATAAAGCCTGCACTTGTTTTCTCACAAGGACATTGAGAAGAAAGCACTTTGTCAGTCATAGCATTCTGAATCTAAATTAAATGTTCTTTTTAGGCACAAGAATTCAGAGATGCTGTAATAGTAGTGCTAGAGAAATGTCAGCTACTACTCAGCTTGTCTAGGACATCTGGTCCCAACTCCATTCAATTTCACTTCTTAGCCATTACATTTCCAAAGAGAAGTGAATCACCAAGATAGTCAGTCAACAAGCTTTTAATCAGTGCCTACTCTGTGCCAGGCACTATGCTCAGAGCTGCAGAGAAAAATAGTTGCTTGGGATAAGGCAGTTGCAGTGCACTTTGTCCTGACCAGGAAGTGATTAGTATAGCCAAGGTGCTCTGGATTTAATTAAATCTAAAAAGTCAACATGGCATCATGGACAAAGCACTAGTTTTAATAAGACATCCTGGGTTCAAAACCTGACTGGACTGGGCTAGAGAAGCTCATCTTACAGTTCTCATCAGTCCCTAAATCTCCTAGGTCCTGCGGCTTACTAAATGTGCCAACTTGGGGCAGTTCTTCAGGCTCTCAGTTTCAGGCTCCTTATACACAATCCCAGGGTGATACTGCTTCTTCTTCTTCTCTCTCACATGGGTTTTGTGGGGAGAAAAAGTAGATAACTTCAAAACATTTTATGGGCACAAACTATTATTAGTATATATTTCCCATAGACTCCCTTCCAGTATGGGAAGTAATAAAGGATAGATCTTAAAAATCAACCTTTCAAATACAAAAAGAGAGACATGGCTAGACCATAGCACAAGTGAAAAGGACCTATGGGTCTTAGTCAATCACAGAGTTAACATGTGTCAACGGTGTGATGTTACAGGTAAAAAGAAAACAACAAAATAACAAAAACAGTATGATACATGGCTGTCGTAATGTCCTTGTTCTGAGAGTTCCCTTGTTCCATCAACTTATTCTTATATGGCATGGATTTGAATCCTCTTCCATTATGGTCACCCTCTCTGGAAACTGATCAACTTGTCAACATCCTTCTTAAAATGTGGGTATAGAACTGCATAGAAAACCCACCCGGGGGGGGGGGGGTGTTAAGCTTAAAAGGAAGGGAAGAAGCACTTATATAGCACGTTCTATGTGCCAGACACTGTGCTAAGTGCTTTTAAAATAAATAGTATCTCATTTGATCCTCATAATAACCCTGGTGAGGTAGGTGCTGTTATTATACTCATTTTATAATTGAGGAAATTGAGGCACTCAGAAATTAAGTGATTGTCCAGTCACATAACTTGTAAGTGGCTTAGGCTGAATTTGAACACAGGATTTCTGTATCCAGATCTCATGCTCTATCTGTTTTGATACCAGTTGCCTCTGGGCCTTTTCTCTTGAAAAAGCATACCCCCCCCAAAAAAAAACCAAACAACTCTTTTCTCACTGCATGTCTAGAGGCAACGCTCTTCCCCTTCTGTGCCTCAATTTCCTTCCTGTGAAGGGGCAGAGTATAACAGGAATATAATAATAATTTGTATTTATGGAGAACTATAATTTTATTCATCTTTGCAATAACACTTTGAGTCAGGTGCTATTATTACCTCCATCTTATAGCTTCTTCATGAAGCTGAGGTTCAGAGATGTTCAGAGATTTACCTAGAGTCAACAGTATCTGTTTGTAAGTATCTGAAGCAGAGTTTGAAGTCAGGTCTCATAGGATCATAGATTTGGGGCTAGAAGTGACATTAAAAATCATTTTTGTCCAATCTCATTTTATAAATGAGGAAATGGAGGCACAGAATGATTAAAAAACTAATCCCAGGTCACCTCGTTACTGAGTGTCTGAAAAAGGTTTTGAACCCATGTCTTCCTGATTCTAAGTCAAGCACTCTATCCACTTGAATAATCTTGTCACCTTTCACTTTCCTTAACCCTGGACACTTTGCTTTCTTTAATATGATTTATGATCCATTGGTGTTTTCTTACATCAACAATGTCCTCACTATGCTTACCTTTTTCCAAGTTAAAAATGTCTATTCCCTTTATGGCTTTGAGTTTCTTCACTATCTTGGTTTTTTCCCATCCTAGTAATCAGTGAAGCTACTCAATATTTCTCCTAACAGGAATTATCCAGATTCACAATGCCATTCCTCTTCCATTATTAAAGTGAATAAGCTGACATGTTTTTTGAGTTCAAATCCAGCCTCACTTGCTACATATGTGATTCTGGGCAAGTCACTTAATCCTGTTTGCTTCAGTTTCCTCATATGCCAAAGGAACTAGAGGGAAATGGCAAACTACTCCAGTATCTTTGCCAAGAAAACCCCCTGACTTGGACAAGCCTGAAAACAACTGAACAATGAAAAGCTCATGATAAATATTTTTCAATATAATAAACTTTAGAGATGTTTCATACTAGGATCCTAAACATTCCTTATTTGTATAAGTAGACTTTAAAGTTCTAGCCTAGCCCATTACATTTCTAGATAAGGAAATTGAGGTTCGAGAGGAAGAAATTACTTTCTTAGTTTACTCAGTAAGTAAATGGCAGGTGTAAGATTTGAACAGTTCCTTTGACTTCACTCCAGTCAGTGTTATTTCCATTACATATGGATGCCTCAGGGGCAGCTGGGTAGCTCAGTGGATTGAGAGCCAGGCCTAGAGATGGGCAGTCCTGGGTTCAAATCTGACCTCAGACACTTCCCAGCTGTGTGACCCTGGGCAAGTCACTTAACCCCCATTGCCTAGCCCTTATCACTCTTCTGCCTTGGAGCCAATACGCAGTATTGACTCCAAGACGGAAGGTAGGGGTTTAAAAAAATAATAAAATAAAAAAATATATATGGATGCCTCCTTCTTATGCAGGGAGGTAATGCTTGAGGTAGGTCAAAGAAGCAAGATATTAAAATTTCATTTTTATTAATAAGATAGTAAAATTATGTATTTTTTGCCATACAAATAATAGACCTACTAAATATTAGTAGAGGGCTCTTTATGGCCAAAAAAAAAATCACCATCAATCTGTCAGTTCACTAGTGATGAGCTTCTGAATTTAGTTAGTTTGGCCTTTGGTGGATAGATTCATAGTGGATCACTGGGTGCCAACTCCAAGCTTTCTGAGCCCAGGAAATCTTGCCAAGATTGGGGTAGGTACAGTGACATAACTGGAGAAGGAAATGGTAAACTACTCTAGTATCTGTCAAGAAAATCTAATGGACAGTATTGGTATGCTTTGGTCCACAAGGTTGCAAAAGAGTTAGATGCAACTGAATGACTAAACAACAACAGTGATATAACTTCTGTGATTGCAGGACCTCTCCACACCATGAGAAAAAGTATTCACACTGATATCTTAAAAATTAAAACTTAGCTAAACTGGAGGAAATAAAGAACTCCAATCCAAAGTCTCCATAGAGCAGGGGCAGGTTCAGAGGGTAGCTTTGTACATGAGCCTATTCTTACCTGTCTAGAGAAATGCAGCACAGGTGGAAAATTGAGGCTGTGGTGAGCAGAACATCTAGAGATGTTCGGACCAGGCAAAACATCTCTCCATAAATCCAAACATCTTGGACCAGTTCAATAGCACCAAATGGCATGACCAGCACCGAAACAAGCAAATCCGCAAAGGCCAAGGAGACAATGAAATAATTTGTTTTTATTTTCCTGTGATATGAACAAAAGGAAGAATATTCTATTTTGTGGAATTAATTGTAGAATTTTTCACTCATTAAACTAGGCATTTCCCTAAAACTTTTGAAAACTTTCTGTCTTTATGATTTCAGCCTTTCTTTACAACCTCTAGTTTTGATTTCAAATGAAGGGGAAGGACCAAGTCTTCTGTAAGATATATTCTGACAGTCTGCATACTAAATTCCCTTCTCTTTCTTAAATTCCATATTCTATGTTCTAAGGTTCCTTCTAGCTCTGATATTTCATGCATTTTGCTTTGAGAGCCTATATTTCAATGTATATTCTATCCCAATAATCTTATGAATTGGTGAATCTATTTTTAAAATGGTCTCGAAACCTCCAAATCATTATCTCTTCCAAAGGAAATTATGTTAAATAGAACGCCTAAGAAGGCTCACCTGAGTTGTCTGTCCCTGCACACAGCCACCATCACCAGTAGGTTCCCCAGTATGGCCATTAGGATGACTGCAGAGAGGAAGATGAGCAGTCCAATCTTCTCTGCATACCTGAAACCCTCCCCGGAACTGAAAAGAGAGAGAGAATAATGAGCACACAGATAATCCAAAGGAAGAAGACACACCGTTAATTTTCAATTTGTGTGAAATCAGTTTTGTCATCATCAGGACCATTGCCACCATAACCATTGCCATCATCATTGCTCTCAACACTACACTAACATCACTGCCAGCATCACATCATTATCATCAATCATCTAGGATCATTGTATCATTATCATCATAATTGCCACCACAACCTCCATGAAAACCATCATTGATCATCAGGACCATTAACACCAATTTTATCAGCATTCTATAATCACTGACATCATTGTCACCACCATCATTATCATTACTACTATCATCATCATTTTCTTTATCATAATCATATCTTTAAAATTGTTCTAGTAAAACTCTTTACAAGATGTTTACAAATAAAAGTTTATATAAGTGTTGGTTTATTTTTTTAAAGGGGCAGTGAGGTTGGATAGTGGATAGAGCACTGGGTCTAGAATCAAGAAATCCTGAATTCAAATCTGAAATCAGACATTCACTAGCTGTGTAATCCTGTACACATCACTTAACCAAGTTTGTCTCAGTTTCCTCAGGTGTAAAATGAGATGGAAAATAAAATGGCAAACTATTCCAGGATCTTTGCCAAGAAAAACCCAAAAGGCATCCTGAAGAGCCAAACATGACAGATACAACTGAACAACAAAATTTAAAAAAACAAAACAAAACAATGACAGTATTTCAAAATCACTTTGAATTTCTAATGAATGTAAAATATCAGTTTTATCTATATAAAACCCTTCATGCATATTCTACAGCATATTTCTCTTTTTTTCTTGTTTATACTAGTGTTTATAAGTCATTGGCTTGAAAACTCACGAATCAAAGTTTCGTGCATTCCACTGCTTTAAAAAAAAGTTAAATTGTATTTAAAAATTTTTAAACTTTATCTTCCATTTTAGAATCAATGCTATGTGTTAGCTCTAAGATAGAAGAATAATAAGGGCTAGGCAATGGTGTTAAGTGGTTTGCCCAGGGTCACATAGCTAGGAAATGTCTAATTCTAAATTTGAACTCAATACCTCCCATATCCAGGCCTGGCTCTCTATCCACTGAGGCTCCTAGCTGCCCCCAAACTATACAAAAGTTTTAATTTTCAGTTTAAGGCATGGTCATTTGTAAAGTATAAATTTTGTAAAATTCAAGTTATGCACCATTTTAAAGGTCAAAGCTAGCCTTCCTGATTACTCATGCTCTGAGTCATATCATGCTAGTTACCAAAAAACATTCAATAGACATTATTTATAGAGAGCAGTCCATATTATCATTCAGATTTTTAAAGAATAATGTCTTGTAGGAAATTCAGAACCACTTTGTCCTATTAGACATGGAAAATTTCACTCTAGGAATGGTTAAAAGAACTGTAGCTATTTTGTCTGGGGAAGAGAAGGCCAATGAGGTCAAGTAATTGAAGAACTATCAGGAGGAAGAATGATTGAATTTGTTCTGATCTGTTGTAAGAGGAAGAACTAGGAGTAATGGATGGAAAGTAAAGGCAAGACAACTCAGCACGAGGGAAAAATCCTAATAATTAGATCTATCCAAAATTGGAATAGGCTGTCTAAGGAAGTAATGAGTTCCTCACTATCCCCAATAAGAGGGATTTGGAGAAGATTCTGGATTAGATGGACTCCATCAAGTTTTCTTCATACCTAGAGATCTATTATTTCATCATCATCATCCCCAAAATATATTTATTATAAGCCCACAGTATGTCAGGCTTCAGATTATGGTTTGGGGATAATAAAAGAGATTTAATCCTTTCTCTTAACATAAGCTACACTGAGAAAGATGTTACTTGGCATAGGAAGAAGTTCTTGCAAAGGTCCAAATGAGAAGTGAATTGGTAATCATGGTAGGAGCTCCTAGAAGAAAGCAATCTTGGTGGGCTGGACAGAAATGATGTTCCCAAGAAAACTTCCCAAGGGAGGCAAGTCTTGTTTTAGTGTATAAAGTTATTTAAGGGAAGAGGAAGAGTAAGGGTGCTCTAGGCAAAGAGAAATATGTGAATAAAGGATTGGAAGTGTGAAGGTTTCTGGCATGTGAGGATTCACAAACTCATTTTATTGAAAGAGTGCCATTTGTGTAGAGGTGGGATGGGAGAAAAGGTGGTACAGGTTTGGCACTACACAGTGAAAAGGCCTTGAACAACAAAACAAGGAATTTATACTCTGGTAGAATATAGGAACTGGCAAGGATTTTTGAGCAGGGAAATGGTGTGATCAGAGCTGCTCATCGAGAATGCAATATTAAAAATGGGAAAGGATCTGTTTGTACAAAAAAATACTCATAGCTGAAATGTTAGTGGTGGCAAAAAATTGGAAAATAAGGGAATGTCCTTTAACTGGAAAATGGCTAAATAAATTGTGGTAAATGATGGTGATGGAATATTATTGTGCTATAAGGAATGATGAACTGCTTGATTTCTATAAGAACTGGAAATACCTACATGAACTGATGCAGAGTGAAATGAGCAGAATCAGGAGAACATTATACACAGTAACCGAAACATTGTGAGACAATCAAATGTAATAGGCTTTACTACTAATAGTAATATAATGATCCGGGACAATTCTGAAGGACTTATGAAAAAGAATGCTATCCACATCCAGAGAAAGAACTGTGGGAGTAAAAGTTCAGAAGAAATACATGATTTATCACTTGTTTATATGGGCATAGGATTTGGGGGGTTGGTTTTAAAAGATTACTTTATTATAAAAATAAAGTATAATAATATAGAAATAGGTATTGAGTGATAATATATGTATAATCCAATGGAATTGCTTGTCAGTTCTGGGAGAGGGGAAAAAAAGGAGAGGGAGACAATAAGAATTATATAACCATGGAAAAAATTAAAATAAATTAAAATAAAAAGAATACAACTATAACAGGAAAAGCAAGAAGAAATGGAAAGGAAGAAATGAGAAACAAGGATACAGGTAAGAAAGTTGTTTCAGTAGTCTAGATAAGAGATAATGGAGGATTTGACTCAAGGGATAGTTATGCAGCTGTATCAAGAACCCTAGATTAGAACTAGAAAACCTGGATTCTGGAGCTAGTGAAGCATCTTGGTGGTACAATGAAGAAAGTATTGGGCCAAGAGCCAGAAATACTTGAGTTTTAATTCACTTAATCCTTTTTGCCTCAGTTCCTTCTTCCATAAAATGATATGGAGAAGAAAATGGCGAAGACTCTAGTATCTTTGCCCCCAAAACCCCAAATGGGGTCGTGAAGAGTCAGATGTGACTGAACAACAATAACACAACACTAAGAATCTACATTCTAGGTTTTAATGACTTTTCTAGCTGTGACATTCTATGTTGCATATTCTCAGGTCCCTTTCAGCTCTGATGTTGTATGTTCTAAGGTTCTTCTCAATCCTAACAGACTTCTTATCTTCTTGAATTCCTTTTATATAGTGCTAACATTTTATATCTTGTGTTCTATAATTCTCTTCTAAATCTAATGTGTATTTTTATTCCAGTCTACTCTCTAGTTCTGACATTCTATGTTCTATGGTCCATCTGGCTCTGATATTCTGTTTCATGATTTTAAACTTGAACAGGAAGGTAAATGAAGGTATAGATGGGGTTACAGCATTCTTCAGTCCTGATTTGGTCACCAGAAAGCAAGCTGACCTAAGTTCCTATGTTGATGTATGTAATAAAAAAGAATAATGGATTTAAATTCAAAAGGCCTATTTGGAAGTGCCAACTGAGCTACTCATTAGCAGTGTGATTATTGTTAAATCACTGCCTCTGAGTTACAATTCCATCTTCTGTAAAATGGACCCAATAATTTCTTTCATCCTGATAGATTTGTGGTAAGAATCAAACAAGATAACTGAGATGAGAGGGGTTTATGACTATAAGTCACTATATGAATGTGTCATTATCTCTAGTAGCATTCATATTGTACAAAGATACACACAGGGAAAGCAACCCAGGAACAACAGACCTCTGGGGCACATGGGAAATAGGTCTCACCTATCCTTCTAATGCTTCCTTCTTTCAAGGCAATCAAGTCTACAATCGCCACTGAGCACAAAATGTCTAGAACACCAACTAAGAAATCCTGTTTGTCTGTTTTATGTGTTGGTCTCAGGCACAGAGAGGCTAGTCCCTCTACCAGGGTTACTAGCAGCAGCTGCTCCCTCTCCACACCCCCATTTCTGCCACTATTCTTCCCCGATTTCAGTAAAGGTTTCAAGATGCACATTGACATGCTCCAGCAGACCAGGAGGAGGCAGCTCCTATACTTCTAAGTGGCAATTTCAGTCATCTTTGGCAGCCCCTTAGGCATGAGCAGACCCATCATTACCTTTCTGTCTTCATAAAAAGCAAAGAACTGCCTTGGACCTTGTTAGGGATTAATGTCTTCAGTGCCACAGTTTGTGAATTTCAAATACAAGGGGTCAGAGTTCAATTTCAAGGTTCACTTGGGAAATGCCAATTAGGAGCTAGAAATAGCAAAACTTGGAATCCTGAGCGACTGGTAAAATTTCCCCATAGGAAGAACTCGTTAATTAAGCAGATCTGTCTATCGAACTGAACACAAGTGCAACGGAGATAATTAAGGCAGAAGAGCAAGTGCACATGCAGAAACAGAGCAAAGCCCTTTGGCAACCCCCCTGGCCCCTTGGGAAACATTGTCAGATGCTATAGAATGCTTCTCCTTTAGTTAAAGAACTCTACTCTCTTTGGAATTTCTTCCTTAGTTTAGTTTTAAGCAATTTCTTTTTCTTAAATTGCAGATTAAAATCATATAGAAGTCATAGGATAATAGACTTCAAGCTGGAGGGAACCTTAGAGACCATCATATTCGCCCTCCCCCCATTTTACAGATGAGGAAACTGAGGTTCAGAGAATTTCAATAGTTTGTTCAAGGTTGCATGGCTAGTAAATGTTAAAGTCAGGATTTGAATCCAAGTCTTTCTGACTTCCAGGCCAGAATTCTAATATTTTAAAGGTAGAAGGGACTCTTTTACTGAGAAGAAAATGAGATTCCAAAAGGAGAGGTAAATTTTCCACAGATAGTAAAAACGCCTGGTCTGGAGCCCAGATGTCTGACCCCCAAACAGAGCCCTTTCCAGAGTATCCCAGACAAAGGTAGACTTGGAGGACATCAGAATTAGAATGAGCTGCTGAGAGTCCAGCCTATTCCTGAGCAGAAATCTTCTCTAAAATACCTTTCCAGGCTGGACTTGAAACCCTTCCAGTAAGAGAGAGATCCCCATATATTAAGGTGGTTAATTCCACTTTGAGACAACTGTGTGGTAGGTGGTGGTGTTTTTAAATGACAAGTTAAAATCCATCTTTTGGTGATTGCTGCCATTGTTCCACATTCTGCCTTCTGGGAGATAAATTGTAAAAGCACAAAAGTCTTTCAGGGACTTGAAGACAGAAACCAAGGCTAATTTGGATATTGTTTTCTTTAAGCAATCTAGACCAGTTCCTTCAAGTGAATCTTATAGGTCATGGTTTCTAGCCTTCTTGTCATCCAGGTCTCTTTCTTTTCCATATGCTACAATTTGTCAATATCCTTCTTACAATGCAATACTAAGAATAGAATATGACACTCTGGATATCAGATATGGAGTAATTAGGGTGGATGGAGAAGAAGGAAAATAAGTATTTATTATATAAGCTGAGCATTTTACAAATATTATCACATTTGATCCTCACCACAATTCTAGAGGGAAAGATATTTATTATCTTCATTTTATAGGTAAAGAAACTGAGGCAAACAGAGGTTAAGTGACTTGCCCAGGGTCACAGAGCTAGTAATTGTCTGACGTTGGATTTGAACTTGGGTCTTCTTGACTCCAAATCCAAAGCTCTATCCACAACACCACCTGCCAATAGAGCACTGAAAATGCCTCAATTATGGTCCCAGGGAAAGGCTGTGTCTGTCTATTGTCAAAGAATCAGCCTAGCTAAGTTCACAGAGATTCATCTTTAGTCATTTTAATGACTTTAGATGATGACCTTTTAAAAACAGGATAAAATGAATTCAACATACTACTTTCAAAACAGCCCTGCTTGTTTATATTCCCTTCTGAATTTCCTTCTATTCATTTTTAAAAATGCTTCAATGATACTCTTTTCTATCTTTTCTTTTGGGGAATTCAACACTATCACTAGTGTTCAAATAGGTTAAAATATAAAATGGCCCATGGTACTATGCAGTCATTTTAATTTCCATTGCAATGGTGGTGGAATAGAAAAAGAGGAAACTTAAGGTGATAAGTAAGAATAAGCTTTTTAAACCATATGCAAACATAATTTAAAATTCTAGTACTATAGATATGTTATATTTGCACAACAAACAATGAGTTGATATATTATTGGAGGAACTGAAACACATCCATATGGACATTCTGAACATAAATAAAACTAGCTGAAATAAAGACTTGTATCTAAATGAAAGACTAGCTCATTAGATTTCCTTAAAGAGGCAAATAAAGTATGTGGAGACAGCTTTATCACGTGTCCAATGGCAACTAGAAACATCATTTGATGCGTCACTTGGCCATCTTTCCTTGCAGGACTCATGAGAAGCATAAGCAAAAAGACTGTTGTGAAGAAAAAATTGCAGCTTATGTACTAACATCTGTTACAGAAGATTAAGTTCTAATGAGATACTTCAGATCATGGCAACATATATTTTGATCCTCAATGACCTCAATATAAAAGTAGATATGAGATTAGTCTGGAAAATATGGTTCAGAGTGAAGTAAAAACAGGTACATTAGATGGAGACGACTCAGTCATGAATAGTTTCTTCAATAGGAGAGGTGGAAGACAATAAATGTGATGAATACAAAACATCACACACGAAGAAAGAGAAAATGATTATATTTCAACAGATAAGAAATGAATGTTTATCAAGATGAGATTCAGTTCTGAATCTGTTGTGAATATGAAGTCTGATTACCACTTTTTTAGAGTATGATAAAAATCAACACTTATGTGAAAAAACAAAGATTATAAAAGTGAGACATTACATGCAATTCCAAAAGCTACAACTTGACCTATTTTAATTCAATTTCTAAAAATTACTAAGCACTTATTATATATAAGGCACTGGGCTAGGTGCTGGAAATACAAAGAAGAAAATGGAATCAGCAATTGTCACAACAAGGAGGCCAAAAGAGCCCAGCAAGCACTTAATCTCCTTGCTAAGTAGGAAGACATGATAGTTAATGACAAGAACATGAGAAGCTTGTTTGCAAAACATTACAATGGAGGGCAACCAATTATGCACTGTCCCCCCCCCAAAAAAAAAAAACAGTGAAATTCAGAAAGGGAGTTATTAGTGTAAAAGTTTATATAAGACAGCTAAGCAACATCAATCATATCATTTATGGATGAATCTAGGATGAGGACAGTGTATATATATGAAATTAAACAGATTGGCCAGTGTTTAGATAGTGATGTATTCTTATGATAAATTGGGCTAGTGGATCTACCACATTTGGATTCTAAATAGCTCAGTAACCCATGTGCCATGTGAGTAAATGGAATTGGCATTTAAGAAGATGAAGTTAAGAACAGCAGCTGGTTCTATCTGATCAAATACACATGGAAGAAATCCATAGTGGAGACAACCCAATTTTAAGGACAATAAGGGATTGATTTTCAAGATATCTAAAAGATGGGAGATTTATTTATTTATTATTTGAAATTTTGCAAATGCCCCAAACACAAGCATTTCCAAACACAATGTAGAATGGAAAAATAGGATTTATGTAAAACTGTGACTATTATGTATGGCTTGATTTTTTAAAAAGAAAAAATGAATTCAATATGCTGCTTTCAAAACTGCCCTGTTTGTCTGTATTCCCTTCTGAATTTCCTTCTGTTCATTTTTTCAAAAATGCTTCAGTGATACTCTTTTTCTATCTTTTCTATTTGGAGATTCAACACTATCATTGGCTCTCCCCTCCCCCACCCCAAGCTCTCCCCTCCCCATGTAACAAAGAAAAATAAAATTCTTGTAAATATTATGCATAGTCAAGAAAAAATTACAAATCATATATTCTTATACATTTTATATAATTTCTTACATACATAATATCTATCTATTTTTCACTTTGATATCTCTCTGTCAGTAGGTAGGTACTACATTCTGTCATGGATCCCCTGGAGTCATGTTAGATAATTGCATTGACCAGAGTTCTTAAGTCTTCCAAAGTTGTTTTTCTTTTCAATATTACCATTATATGAATTATTCACCTAGTTTTGAAAGGTTCTACTCTGAAGGTTCTTCAACCTTCACTCTACATGAGCTCATGCAAATCTTCCCAGATTTTCCTGGAATCATCCATTTCATTATTTCTTATGGCATAATAGCATTACACAATTAATTTTACATTAATATACCATAATTTGTTCAGCATTCACCAAATGATGGGTATCTTGTTTGTTTTTAGAACTTAGCTATAAAATAAAGAGAGCTGATAATTTTTTTTGTACATATGGGTTCTCATCAAAAAGGGGAGATATCAAAAGAATATAAAGGGTCACAGATTTTTGGTATTATTACTAAAAATAAAAATTAAAAGGGAAACTATGAATATGTTAACAACTACCAATCCATATATCTCATTCCCATCTCTATAAAATTTTAGTAAGAATGGTCTTCACACATGTCCAAGGGCATTCTCAATAAAAATATGAAAAGAGAATAATCAGGATTTTGTCAATCTTTATTTACAGCATAAAACTGACTGATAAGAGTAGGGAATGGAAAATTTCATTTTATTTATTATCTATTGATTACTCTCTCTACTTCAAAAAAGTATTTCACTTGGTAGAGTAAAACATAGCCTTAAAAGATCTCTAACAAAGTATTCCCATGCATGTTTCTTGATAGTTCAACCAGAACTTTGTTCAGTAATCTTCTGGTTGTCATTATCAATTGAAGGGGGCATATGCTTGCCAATGGTGATTGCTGTTAACATGTAGCATGTAATTTTGCCAACTATGTCCATCCCAAAGTTTTTATCAGTGTGCTTGATATGTTCCACAGCTACTGAAAGAAGAATGGCCTAGAAATCTGCAATGGAAAATCCAAGTTGATGAAGAATGAGTATTGTCTACATCATGACAAGCATTTAGATGGGTTAGTCTACCAGTAACTATGACTTGTTTGAACATTTCAAATACACAATGAGCAAAGTCCAGAAATATACTGAAAAAGGAGAATAAACTAAATTACACTGAGCAATACCTGATTTTTCCCCCCACAATCCCAAAGCTTCTTCTTCCTGAAAAAAGCTATCTATCTTTTTAACATTTATATTCTAGTGGTGATGCTATCTATATGGCTAAAAATCATGGTGTGTGGTTTCTGAAGAATCAAAATTGCAAATGACCTTAGAGAACAATGGAAAGTCTCATGGTGGGTATAAGTAATCACCAACAATTATGAACAGTGTCTTGCATAATAGAAGTGGCACAAAAACCATTATTTAAGAGCACAGATGATTGGGGAAGGATGTGGGCTGGTCTTGTATTGAGAGCAAAGGATAACAGATCAAATGCTGCTCTGGCATCTGTGAAATATTTAAAAGATCTAAAAGAAGACTTCTGGTATATTAGATTGATGTGCTCTTGAGGAGTCATGGAATTCCATGCACCACAATCTCACAGGTAGAGGAGTCAGAAGTATATTAAAAGCAACATTGGTGGATTAGATACCCATATTCAAGAGACACAGAAGTCTTGATGTTTATGTCAAGCCCAATGTATTACACTGAGGTGGGGAGTATTATAGGAATTTTTTTTTTAAATGACATAGTCTCTTCAGGGAATTTTGAATTAACAATCTATTAAAAAAGATAAGACATTGACATAAATACTGTAATACTAAATACTATCTGGTTAATGCACAGGATACTTAAAGAGTTTATAGAACAGAGTTCATCTCTGGCTTAGGGATTAGGGAAAGCCTGTGAAATTGATTATTGATTACTGTCTTGATTTATAGTTAATTTTTATATATCTATATATAGTTAATTGATTTATAGTTAAATTTTGTTAATCATAACATCAACCATTATATCAAACTTTTTCATTATATTTATTATATGTAATCAGGCTTTAAGACTTCAAGGCTTAGAATATTACTCTGTAAATCTAATGCCCATCTCTTAATTAGTGAGCAAAACAAATATGCCAGTTGAAAGAGATAAGAAAGATAGATGAAGGATGATTTAATTTCATCACAGGACATTTTCCCAGTATTGGGATCCATTGGTAGAAGGAATGGGTTAATAAAGAACTTTCTGGAGAATGTTACTGAAGTTGGATTATGTCCCATTTTATAACACCATAAAATCTGGAAAATCCCTTTTCTGGGAGGGAAGTGTGTGGTTGGTTCTTATAAGAGGATGTTGGCCTAATTTGGGCTTCCAAGTCACCATGATGGGTGATGCATGGTTAGTAATTAAGAACCAATCAGAATTTTAGTTTGGGAGGCATTTTTGAACCTTATGTAACCACTTTTGGACCTGAGAGACCATTGACCTCTCTTATTGGTAACTGCTAGCTTTGCCAATAAATAGATTAAACTCACATCTTTATGCCTTGGGCTCTCATCATCACAGATTTTTTCGAGATAAGCTTCCAGTAGAAGGCAGCAGTTGAACTGGATTTTGAAGATAGGTAGAAATTCAATATGTGGAGAAAGAAATCACAGGAATGAAAAATTAAACTATGGAGGAATACAAATGGGAGATGTACCTGGCAGAAAATGAGAAGCTACTATAGTATACTGAAGTGGGGTACAATCAAGTTGGAAAGGTTGGGTGAGGCCAGAGGGTGGTGAGAATAAGGAGATATATTAAGGAATTGAGAGCCATGAAAAGTTTCTGAAGAGGGGAATGACCTGCTCATAGGGAGAGACTGCCATAGTTGGAAGGATCTGTAATGAACAAAATATGGAATGTGTGGTATGAAAGGAACTACAGAATCCAAACCCCTCATCCTGATACAAGGAAGATAAGGACCAAAGGGAGAAAGGAATTCCCTCCCCTCCCCAATCTAATACCCTCGATAAATGTTTGATTCCACTGTCCCACAGAAGTGTGGCTAAATGAACAGGAGTGTTTGGAAGACAAGAAAAGGCTTGGTGACTCTAATATACACCGAGTTTGCTTGCTAGAAACATGACAGAGCAACAGAAGGCAAAGAAATAAATAAAGCCATAAACTAGAGAAAGGAAACTCAAAATAAGACTTCAAAGGCAAACAATGGTTCTGCCTGCTTGCCACATAATAGCCTTAAAAGCAGCTGAAGAGAGCAGAGATGTGCTGATCAAAGACTCAGAAACTTGAGGAATGAAATAAAAATACTCAAATCAAGCTAGAGAGGGGATCAGGTTAGAATCCTGGGTCCTTATAGCAGTGACATAGGGAATCATTCTGTCCTGAGCATAATATGTGTGAGACCTGCGATTTCATCATTGGGGAAGAAGGTGACTCTTTCCTAGTGTTACTACCTGTGTGACCTTGGGCAAGTCACTCAGTTCCTCAGGGCTTTACACCCTTAACTGCACAGTGAAGGGAGCTGTACTAGATGATCTCTAAGGTCCTTTAAGCTCAAAATCTGTATTTCTACTGTGTAATAGAAAATGCCTTTATTCAACCATTCGGCCCACTTTCATTAATCACCTGCCATAAATAGAACCCTATGATAGGGACCGAGAGAGGTGTAGGTGTGGAGATGACAGAGTGCTCATGCTTTTTAGGTCTAATATGTGACAAACACAAGATTCAACATTCCATGATTGGTGTATTAGACAGGTGTAAAAAACCATGTGAAATTCCATGAGACAGGTTGACAGGAAAAGACCTGAAGTGTGGAATTTGAATGGAATATTAAAGGATGAATGGGAACTCCAGAGGAGATGTGGGTAAAGGAGGCTATTCCAGGTACAAAGAACAATGTGACCTAAGACACAGAAGCAGAAAATCCAAGAAACTGATCAGGGAGACAAAGATGGAACTTTATCTTCTTTTTCTGGAATATAGAAGGTGGGAAGATGTGGAACAGAAGACTGAAGAGTCAGATTGATACCAAGTGCTTAGACTAGTAGGCATAAAAGTTTGAATTTTATTTCTTAGGCAATAGGGAGCCACATAAGGGTTTTAAGCAAAGGAGTGATATGACCAGATTCGTGCATGAAGCAGCTGATTCTGACTTGAAGGATGGATTGGAGAAGGGGAAGAGTGGCAGCAGATAATAGAGTGTGGTTGATAAAAGACAAAGGAGTTATATATAACATATCATATTATTGTTATCATTATCATCATTTGTATTCCATGGTGAAAACATGGCATAGTTCTTTTCCTTTGCCTGCACAGCTGAGCCTACTCAATGCTTAGGGTCAAATACAGATCCTGTCCAACCTCCATTTATGTAGAGCCTGGGCCTGAGTATATAATTATTAAAAAAAAAAATCAGAGCCTGTGTAATGGCCACTCAGCAGATACCATCTTTATCATCCTCTTGCCTCTGTGAGTGAGGAACAGTCTAGAAAACAGGAAGGTTTCCAGCTCTCAATTAATCCAAGGAGGCAGCTGATGGGTGAAGAAGGTGCCTGATTCTCCTCCAGCTATGGTTATCAGCACCACAATTTAGACTAGAATTTTGAGGCTATCACCTTCCTTCTTAGAGACATGGACCTCGAAGACAAATGACCTTCAAGTCTAAGTAGTCCAGCATCTAGCCTGGCAGGATTCTCCCTTCCAGTATCTTTCGCATGTGATCATATGGTCTCTGTTAAAACGCCTTTGTGATGGTGGAACTTATTCCTCCACTCTGTATTCATTAGAGTCTCCCTTGTTCCAAGGGTTGTCCTGGTGTTAAGGGGAAAGCACTGGCCTTGTAGTCAGGATATCAGCTCTGCTATTAAGTCATAGTGTGACCCTGGCCAAACCACTTGCCTTCCTGGGTCTGAATTTTGTCAATGGAAAATGAGGGGATTGCATATAGTCCAAGGTACTTTCCAAGGCTTTAATTTGGTGATTTCTGCAACCCTACAGTCAGAACAGAAAGGGAAGCGGTGATCACCAGGAGCCAAGATGGGCTCCCTCAAAATAAATGATGTCAAACTAACCTTATTTATTTTCAGTCATGATTATTGGACTGGAAAGGGGAGTAGGGATCAGGGAAATACCAAGAACATGGAATGTCTAGATTTCAGCAAGGAATCTTGTAACTATCAGAATATTCTTTCCAAGCTGGAAAATGCAGGATGGTTTCATGCCTACTCCATGATTGTGTCCCGAGGCTAGTGCTGTGCCAGCCTGCAGCAGAAACTGTCTCACAGTCATGGGCCTTTTGGCTTCTCTCTCCAAGTTCGGGTTTGGCAGGTGAGTGGCTCATTCTTCCTAAGTAATGGTCCTCTTGTGCTTTCAGCCTCCTTTGCTAATTTGTGTCTATAACTTCTTTGTTACTACTTTATGTAACTAATTACTGTTTACGCTCCATGAGCTCCCTGTATAGGGAACTAGTGGTGAGAGAGGGATAATGGTCTCTTAAGGAAGCCTTTGAAACAACACAGACAAGTAGAATTGAGGGCAGAAGAGATCTTAAGGCTCCCCTTCCTGCCTCTCAGAGTGCAGAGGCTCTTCTGCTCCAAGGATCTGAGAAGAACACTAACCCACAATTCCAGCCTCCCAAAATGGGAATGCAAAACATTCTCTGAAAGCCTGAAGCCTTTTTCACCTGGGGGATTATCAAGGTACTCTTGCAATCCACGTTCTCCTCTCTGACCTATCTCCCACTGTATGGCCCAACTGCACAGTTTGCTAGGGGAAAGACAGTTGGCATGACTCATGTTGGAGTCCCATTTTCTTGTCCCTTCATGGTTTTTCTTATCAGCCTTTGACCCCATAAGGTAAATATTATTATCCCATTTTGTTGATGGTAAAATTGAGGCTCAGAGAGTTGAGGTGATTCCACCAGGATAGTATGGCTGTCTACTGCCCTGGACATACCACATCTATAGTCCTGTATCCTGTTCTGGGTGTCATATTTTAGTGAAGACATTGATAGTCTGGAGAGTATCCAGAAAAGCACAAAGACATTGGAGGTGGGAATTGGAAATAATGCTGTACTATAGATAGATGAGTGGAGATAATTGGGGATGGTTAGCTTGAAGAAGACAAGATATGATTAGTGTCTTTAAGTGCTATCATATGGAAGAGGGAGCAAATGTGCTTTTCTTGGTTTCAGAGGAGAAATAGGTAGAACTTACAGGGAGAAGATTTTTGGCTCCAAACATGGAAAAAACAAAACACTTTCTCTGTCTCTCTGTCTCTCTCTGTCTCTCTGTCTCTCTCTGTCTCTCTCTCTTTCTGTGTGTGTGTGTGTGTGTGTGTGTGTGTCTGCCTCTGTCTCTCTCCCTCCTCTTCCTCCTCCTCCTCTTCATAGGGCAGCAAGATGGAATAGAGGATAGAAGCCTGTTCCTGGATCAGGAAGATCTGAGTTCAAATATAGCCTCAGATACATAATAGTGGTATGACCCTAGGTAAGCCATTTAATCTCTATCTATCTCACTTTCCTCAACTGTTAAATGTGATAAAATGAGGATAATACTATCTTCTTCACAGGGTTGTGGTGAGGATTAAATGAGGTGACATTAGTAAAGCACTGAGCAGTGTTTGGTACATAGTAAGTACTTAATAAATGCTTCTCCCCCTTTCTCCTTCTATTCCTTCCTTCTTTCTTCCATTTCCTTTGTTTCTTCTTTTCTCTCCCTTCCTCCATCCCTTCCTTCCTTCCTTTCTTCCTTCCATTGATTAGTACTCAGAATCACCACACACTTTCAGGAAAAGAGGTGTGAATCCACTTGGGCAAGGTAACAGCTAATATCAGATACGACTTGAACTTAGGTCTTCAGTTTTCATCATCTTAGTTTTATTTGACCTGAGATCCCACCCCACAAATACTGTAGTGAAAGCACTAGCATATATTATATAACCTCTTTCAAAAGCTTTTCTCCACTAGAGAGTAACAGTAGTTCTAATTTACATATTGTTTCATAGTTTACAAAGTTTTCCCTCAAGTCACACTGTAAAGTCAGTAGGACAAATACTATTATTCCCATTTTACTAATGAAATACTCAAGGATTTGCAATGACTTGTCTTGGGTCATACAGAAAATACCAGATCCAGGACTCAGGCTTAGGACATTGGATTCCAGGTCAAAGGCTCTTTATTGCCTTGGCTTTCTCCTGTCTCTGAGTACCCCAGCCTCCAGCATAGTGAACTCAGCCTTGTTCAGCTCTCCTTTACAGAAGTCTGCATTCAGGAGTTGAAACAGTGTTAAGACCCCCAATTGAAGATTCATATGTAGTTAGCTTCCCCTTGTAGTGAGGGGGCTGGAAGAATACACCAGACATTGCTCCTGGGTTCTTCCATAATGTTTGACATCATGGACCAATCAAATGCAAAAAGCCCCAGAAGGAGCAGTGCCAGTGCTCCAGGTTCATTCCCATTCTCTCCCAAGTGTTGTAATAGCGCCAAAGATCAGTCAATCTAACATTTGTACACAGGAATCATCTGGCTCTTCTGCACATATCTGGCTAGCTGTAACCCTGAGGGAAATGCAACAATCTTTCACTTTGCCCCAGTTGTTACAATAGTTCCTGCAAAACGGAAACATCTCGGAGAAATGTTGCTTTGTAACTTTGCCCAATCACCTTTGCATTTTCTTACACATTACATTTTCTTTTGACAAGAGGAGAGTGTTCAAGTCTAAGCCTGGCCACCTATTAGCTATATAGCCCTGGGCCTCAGTTTCCCCATCAGGAAAATAATGCTTCTATGAAAATAACATGTATTCTATAGGAAGGAATGTTTCTATAATATAATATAAAACATATAAATTAATTGTAATATATAATAATAATCCTTCTATCACCTTTTCATAAATTGGAAACTGATAGAAAATGTGAACTAGTAGGAAATAAGGTGTGACAATTCTTGAAGAACTGGTAAATTTCCTTTTGGGGCTTCCTTCCCAATAAGCAGATAAAATGCTAAATCTTTCCTCAACCCCTAAGGCAGAGCAAACATCTTTGTCTTGCCTCAAGGAATGGTCTTGTCAATTCCTTTTTCCAGGCTCTTTTTTTTCCCTCCCCTTTAGGCATTACAGAACAATTAGTGCTGGAAGGAATCTTATGACCTAGAACATTAATAGCCAGAAGAGACCTTAGAAATCACAAAGCCCAACTCCCTCATGTTACAGGTGAAAAAACTGAACCTGGAAGTGGTCAAGACCTTACCCAGGGTTTCACACTTAGGAAGTGAAAGCCCCAAACTTGGACCAAGAGCTTCAGGTCTTACAACAGTCTCAATCACCACTACTTCTCTTGCTATTTTTACTGATATATAATCAAAGAACAAGATTTTCCTGTGATCTTGAAGCAAACATAGCAATTCTGTTGCGGTTGCTGGGCAACCGGTGGCTGAATGAATGAATGAATTGCATGAAGAAATCCAGGCAGCAGGTGAGTGATGGTGCTGCAGGAACTATAGAGGATGCCTTCCATAGGGGGTAGGGGTTTTGAGTCACCAGTCCCTGATTGTACTACATCTAGAAGATACAGTCATCTCATCTAACTGGTGGCTTTTCTCTAAAATACACTTAAAATTATCTTCCTTGGGAACTCTGGATGCTCTGATGTCTGTCAACATAAAAGTAGCAACTGGACCAAAATGACCACCATTTCTAAAGTGGGACATGACTGTCTCTCACATATGTCCCCTTCCCTCCACTCACAAGGCATCACCCTATTTACATCTAATCAATCATTGCCTGGAGTATTATAATAACCCCCTAAATAGTCTCCCTGCTCCTCTCTCTTCTCAATCCAATCCATCTTCCACACTGATGTGGGAGTAATCTCTCTAATGCTCTGACACAACCTCTTTACTCCCCTGCTCAAAGACTGCCAGTGGCTCCCTATTATCTGTAGAGCAAAATGCAATCTTTTTAGCTTCTCATTCAAATCCCTTCATAAAGTATACCAAATTTACCTTTCCAGCTTTTTCTCCCCCACATGCACTCAATGCTCCTGCCAATCTGGATGACTCATTGTGTTCCTGCCACTGTGCCTAGAATACAGACAGCCATATTTTGAGTCATCATCCTTAGCCTGGCAATTGAGCTCTTCCACAATCTGGCGTCATCCTCCCCTTCTGCTCATATCTTCCACTACTCCCCCTCAGGTACTCTATATTACAGTTAAGAAGCTCAAGTAAGGTTATAGGAAGGAAAGAATAAAAGAGTCACATCTTCTAAGAGGTGGAAAGGAACTCAAAGAATCACATGATCATAGATTTAGAGCTTGAAAGGGTCTTTTTAAAGGCCATCAAGTTCAACCACTTTGTTTCATTGATGAAACTGAAACACACAGAGGTTAAAAGACTTGCCCAGGGTTACACAGCTAATAAATAAATAAGGCAGGATTTGAACTTTAGTTTTCCTGGCTTCATGACATCTATTAAAAATGTACCTGGATAAAAGTCTACTCTACATTGTCCCTGACATGTGGCCATCCAGGCTCCATTGGAAGGCCTCCAATAACAGGAAGTTCTCTATTTCCTGAGGTAATCTATTGTACTTTTGGACAGCAATAAGGTTATTTGGAAGCCATAAATCACTTCAGAAAAAAATAAACTACTATCACTATTAATATTAAATATTTCATTATTTATTACTATAGTGTAGTTATATTTTAGATGGTAATTATGAGGCTATTTTGTTTATATTTTAACGGTAACCTTATAAATAATAATAATGTGCAAATGCAGCCAAATTAATGAGGCTTAGAAAAACTACAGGCATAAATGTTCCCAGGATGAAAATTGTGCTATAGCAATTTGGAGGAAAATGTCTCTCCTGACCCAGCAAGCTCATTTGGGCTGAGCAAGGCCTTCATCTGCATTCACAACGGGGCAGAAGGCTGAGTAATTGGCCATCATGAAAAAGGAAATCGCCTTTGTTTGGAACTCACCACAGTGAAAGTCATATGGACAAAACTGTTGTAAATCCTAATAAAGGCCCCCACTAACTCCTAGTGGAGCTCAGCAGGAGTCAATGGAATTCTCAGAACTTGCCTTCCACTCTATCCTAAGGAGAATTTATTAAATATCGCTCTCTGTCAGGGACTGTGCTAGGTACTGGGGAAACAAAGGCAAAGGGGGAGTGAATCTCTGTCCTCAAGAAGTTCCCATTCTATTGGGATCTTACAATACATAAACAGTTAATTATATACACAATTATTTGAGGAGACACAGAGAGAGAGAGGCAGAGGAGCAATGAGATTGAGACAAAGGAAAAAGACTGACAGAGATAGGGAAAGAGAGGGAAGGGGAGGGAAGGAGAGACAGACACAGAGAAAGACAGAGAGACAATGAGACCGAGGCAGAGACAGAGAAGACAGAAATAGGGAAAGAGAGAGGAAGAGTGGAAGAGACAGAGACAGAGAGAGTGAAACTAGGAGACTGAGGCCAAGGGTAAAGACAGACAGAGGCAAGGAAAGAGAGGAAGGGAAGGAGAAACAGAGAGACAATTAAACAGGGAAAAGACAGACAGAAATAGGGAAAGAGAGAGAGAAGGGAGGGAGAAAGAGACAAAGAGAAGAGATGAGTTGCAAACACACAGAGAGAAAGAAAGAGAGCATTAATTATTACTGGAGTCAGGAAAGGCTTTTCATAGTCACATGAGATAAGACCTGAAGGGATTCAAAGAGGCAATGATGAGGAGGGGGCATAATCTAGACTGGGGGACAGCTTGTACAAAGCCTCAGAAGTAGGAGATATAATGTGGACTTTGAGGGACACCAAGTAAGTCAGTTTTATTGGAAGGTAGTGTTTGTGAAAAGCCTGAGAATATAGGTTGGAGGCAGGCTGTGAAGGGCTTCTTTGCAAACTGGAACATCTAGTTGAGTTGGTATTGCTATAATTTTTATTTCTCCACTGATAGCTGCCTCTGGTGCCTCCTTTTGGCATGGAGTTCTCAAAGGATGTATCAGTAGAGAAAAAGCTCTGACAAGTCCCATTAAGTTGGAAAGGCTATGAGTATAGATCTAGAAACAGACTATGTGCCTATCATCTGAGATCCAGCCTAATTAAGAATGGAGAGGCTCATTACCAGAGAGTTGTCCTCCAAAGGAAGGATGCTTTTGGCCACAGCAGCTCTGACACCATTTAAAACAGCTTAGAGAGGGTAGTGATCATTGCTGATGGAAAAAGGACCCAAACCAGATTTAAGTGAAGCATTTTAATTGTCAGACACAGTGTCTGTTGGTTTTGCTTGAATAGTTTTCTTTGTTTCAGAGGAAGAAGGTTCATTGGAGAGAGACTGCAAGATTTTTAAAAAGTGGGTGTAGAAGAAAGAGAAGAGGGAAGAAATAGGGAAGAATAAAGAAAGGGAAGGAAGAAGGAAAGAAGAAAGGAAAGAAGCAAGAGAAAGATATAAAGACTAAAATCAATTTAAAAAAGAATAAAGGAAATAAGATATTATATTATATCAGGAGGAGGAAAAGGAGGCAGAGAGAAATTAGTGACAAAGGAAGCCCTTTCAGATAAAAGGTGAATCAATCTCAGAGTTGCGAAATGCAGCCCATACCTGAACAGTAATTCAAACACCATCCGGTATCTGTTTGTATATCCCCAAGTAAAAGGAAACTCACTATCTTTCAAGACTGCTCATTCTACTTTGGGGTAGTTTTAAGTATTTAAGAAGTCCATCCTTAAATTTTACCATAATCAGGTACCCTATAGCTCTTGCTTATTCCTCCTAGTTCTGCTTCTGGAATCAAGAAGAAAAGGCTTAAATCATCTGGTCTTCCCTCTTCCAATCTCTCTTGAACATATTACCAGATTTCCTTATGTATACACTCAGTCTTAACATTCATCTGCCTCAAAACACTTCAGTGGCTTCCTATTGCCTATCATGTTTAATGCCTATTGATATTTGCCTTACATTCTAGGTCCTACTCCCCTCCAGTGTGGCCCCACCCTCCATATCCACCCTTATCTCATATTATTCCCTTAGACAGCCAAACTGTATTACTCGGGGTCATCCATAAATGCTCTCTCCTTTTGCTCCCCTAACCCTTATGTACTCCTCTGCCTCTTATTCTCTCTCCCACCTCTCTCCTCTCTATCCTTTAAAGCCAACTCAAATGACACTTCCTCCATGAAGCTCTGCCTGGCTGCTCTAGTAGATAATTACCTTTTCCTCAGAGTTCATATAGTATATAATTTACAACTTGCACTTTTCTGATTTTTCATGCATTACATTGTATTACAAGTTATTTGTGTGTATGGCAGTGTCAAGGACTGGATAAAGTACAGGTCTTGAAAGTTGGGAAAACTGGATCAAGTTCAAATTCCTCCCCTAACACTAGCTGAGCTCCCATGAGCAAATCTCTTTATTTTTCTGACTCTCATATTGGTCATCTGTAAAATGAGAATAATAAGATCACTTCACAAGCTTAGTTGAAGCTCCAAGAATGCAATGAATACAATGCACCTTGAAAACCTTAAAGCACTTCATAAATGCAAGTTGTTATTATTATCATCATTATTTTAGGCTACCAGTTCCCCAAAAGCAGGGGCCGGTTTATTTGACTTTTGCATCCACAACACAGAGCACAAGAGTACTCACAAAGAATCTGCTTAATAAATGTTTGCTGGATTTGAATATGGTGAAAATTATAAAAGGTAACAAAAGGGAACTGAAGAATCTTCTTCTGGAAAAGTTTAGCCACAGAGCATCTCATTTCTCTCTTAGGCATTCATCTTTAGGATGGGTGACAAAAATGAGAAAGTTAGGAGGTATGATGGATAAAGTACTGAGCCTAAAATCAGGAAGATCTGTTCAAAATGCTACCCGAGGTACTTACTAGCTAGTAGACGCTAGGAAAATCACTGCCATTTGCCTGTTTCCTCAACTATAAAATGGGGATACTATCACTCAGGACTGTTCTGAAAATCAAATGATACTCATGAAAGATTCTTAGTACAGTTCCTGGCACAAAAAAAAAAAGAAATTGTTAGCCTCTGACTTTGAATTTACAGTTCAAAGCTTACCTCAGCCAGTTTACTTTAGGCACTGTATTTAATAAATGCTTGTTTTCTTCCTTTTTCTGCTCTGGTCAGATCAGTCTATTGTATTTAGTTCTAAAAGGAAATGAACCCAGTAAACCCATCCAGGAGTGTGATTAGGTTGGTAAGAAGACCAGAAACCTTGCCATAGAAAGATCAGCTAAAGAAAAGGAGGAAGAGAGTTGAGGGAAGAAAATATCCTCAAGCATTTGAAATGCCATCGTTTAGAAGAGCCATGAGAATCATTCTGCATCATCCCAGAATCTAGAACAAGGAACAAGGACTGAAGATCACCGGGAAGCATGTTTTTAGTTTAATTGAAGTAGTAATTGACAAAGAGAGAAATGTCTGACAGTGGAAAAGAGCTACCTGATGAGGTCGTGACTCCCCAGTTCCTAGACTTATTCAAATAGATACTGGATAGCTACTTGTCAGAGAAATCTTACAGAGAATATTCCTTCACTAGGAAAAGAATTAGACTAAATTGACCTTTCAGGTCCATTTCAATTCTAAGAGTCTATGATTTTGTTGCAGACCAACTAGTGTTTCAAGTGATTCTTGGGAGGAGGTAAGGAAATTGAGGTTTACTTTCTTTCAGTGTATTTTAACAGTCATTAAGACCACTTGGGTTAAAATCCAAGATGATTATGGTAGCTTCAATCCACTTGGTGAACTGAGCTGTGGATACTGCAGAATGGTCTTCAGGAGGGGCCAAAGCTAAATTGGGATTAGTAGGGGAGTGATGAATGGGAAAAGATAAAATTTCTATTATTGTGGACCTGCTACCTCAGGATGAAGGATGAATTCTGTGTCTGAATAAGATCATACCCTGGACTTTGAGGGAAGTAAAGATCAGGCATGACCACCCATGGGTACTGATGGAAGAGTACTCCTCTTCACTTTTCCACTCTTATTTTATATTACTCTATCCATTCCAGTCAACATGGTCTGCTAGCTATTCTCCATATTTTATATTCCATTTATAGAGGTGGATTTTCATGCCTGTAATGTACTTCATCTTCATCCTTGTTCATAGAAAACCTTGGTACTATTGAGTCATTCAGTCATGTCCAACTCTTTGTGACCATATGGACCATAGCTGTACTGTCTAGGGAATTTTCTCAGCAAAGAAACTGGAGTGGTTGGCCTTTTCCTAGCTACCTCTGGAGCAAACCTACCTTCCCTCAAAGCACATTTCTGGAGCCCTTTCCTTGCCTGATACTCATAATTGTTAGGGCTCTTTCTCTGTGTGCCTCTTTGTCTCTTTCTTTGGAAATTACTTAATCTTATGTTTTATATACTTTGTGATTACTTGCAGATATGTATGTCTACCACAAAATGTAAGATTCTTGTGGAATGGCTTCATTTTCATTTTTGTGTCCCTAGTATCTAGAACTTTGCAGTCACTAACTAGTTGTGTAAGAGAACTGATTTGAATGGTGCTACACACATTCCAGTATCCAACACATCAAATCTACAGAACAAGCACTTGATTGTTGCATAGAATGACAATTTCCACACAATGGAGGTGGGAATCTACTGGATAGTGTACTGGTCAGAAGGTAAATGGAATAGGCATTTGCCAAAGGCAAGTTAGATCATTCCTCGGTTCAATAACTAATAAGAAATTCCTAGAAAGTTGAGATGCAATAGATGTGGCACCAGGAAAACAACTATGAAGGAAGCTCATGACATACATCTAAGTTCCATTGGAGGCATTTAAATAGCTAAACATTATCAGCTCTAGAGTCAGTCCATGTAGATCAAGGGTTCCAGAGGAGTACAAACAGGAGCGGTTCCATGGTATGTAGTCCTTTGCTTAAACCTTAAATCTTCTGCTTTGTAGAACAAAAACAAGGGGCAGAAAAGAATTTCCTTCTTCCACTTCTCCATCAGCCATGACACTTTGAAATGGAAATACTTCGCCAGCAGTTTGAGAATCAATATATTCAAGAAAATTTGAGGCACAGTTGAGGAGGCAATGAGGAGGCAATACCTTTTCAGGTAGGTATGGATAAATAGAGGAACCCACTTGAAGCCAGAATTGGCTATAAGACAAGAGAGTTGAGCTGCAGAGTAGAATAGAACCAGAGAGCCTAAATGAGGAAGCCACATAGCAGAGATGTGCCTTGGGGAAGAGCCTCTTTTGATTTTTTTTGGTCAATTTCAAACATTATTCCTTGGTTACAAAAATCATATTCTCCTCCCCTCCCCCACCCTTCCTGTAACTGATGCGCACTTCCACTGGGAATTATATACGTCCATGATCAGAACCTATTTCCATGCTGTTGATGTTTGCACTAGGATGTTCATTTAGGGTCTATATCCCCAATTATATCCCCCTCGACCCATGTAATTAAGCAGTTCTTTTTCTTCTGTGTTTTTACTCCCACAGTTTTTCCTCTGAATGTGGATAGTGTTCTTTCTCATAGATCCCTCCAGGTTGATAGGGATCACTGCATTGCCACTAACGGAGAATTGCATTATGTTCGATTGAACCAGTGTATCAGTCTCTGTGTACAGTGTTCTCCTGGTTATGCTCCACTCAATGTGCATCAATTCCTGGAGGTTGTTCCAGTTCACATGGAATTCATCCACTTTATTATTCCTTTGAGGACAATAGTATTCCATCACCAACATATACCACAATTTGTTCAGCCATTCCCCAATTGAACAGCATCCCCTCATTTTCCAATTTTTTGCCATCACAAAGAACATAGCTATGAATATTCTTAGACATGGATCTTTCCTTATTATCTCTTTGGGGGTTCAAACCCAGCAGTGCTATGGCTGGATCAAAGGGCAGACAGTCTTTTAGTGCCATTTGGGCATAGTTCCAAATTGCCCTCCAGAATGGTTGGATCAATTCACAACTCCACCAGCAATGCATTAATGTCCCGACTTTGCCACATCCCCTCCAGCATTCATTACTTGCCTTTGCTGTCATGTTAGCCAATCTGCTAGGTATGAGGTGATACCTCAGAGTTGTTTTGATTTGCACCTCTCTGATTATGAGATTTAGAACACTTTTTTCATGTGCTTATTAATGGTTTTGATTTCTTTGACCGAAAATTGCCTATTTATATCCCTTGCCCATTTATCAATTGAAGAATGGCTTGATTTTATTTCTACAATTGATTTAGCTCTTTGAAAATTTGAGTAATTAGACCATTGTCAGAAGTTTTTGTAATGAAGATTGTTTCCCAATTTGTTACTTCCCTTCTAATTTTGGTTACATTGGTTTTGTTTGTACAAACCCTTTTTAATTTGATGTAATCAAAATCATTTATTTTACATTTTGTGACTTTTTCTAACTCTTGCTTGGTTTTAAAATCTTTCCTTTCCCAAAGGTCTGACATGTATGCTATTCTGTGTTCACATAATTTACTTATAGTTTCCTTCTTTATGTTCAAGTCATTCACCCATTCTGAGTTTATCTTGGTGTAGGGTGTAATATGTTGATCCAAACCTAATCTCTCCCACACTGTCTTCTAATTTTCCCAGCAGTTTTCATCAAACAGTGGATTTTGGTTCCAAAAGCTGGTATCTTTGGGCTTGTCATAGACTGTCTTGCTGAGGTCACTTACCCCAAGTCTATTCTACTGATCCTCCTTTCTGTCTCTTAGCCAGTACCATATTGTTTTGATGACCACTGCTTTGTAATATAGTTTGAGATCTGGGACTGCAAGGACACCTTCCTTCGCATTTTTTTTTCATTATTTCCCTGGATATCCTTGATCTTTTGTTTTTCCAGATGAACTTTGTTATGTTTTTTCCTAATTCAGTAGAAAAGTTTTTTTGTAGTTCTATGGGTATGGCACTGAATAAATAAATAAGTTTGGGTAGGATGGTCATTTTTATTATATTAGCTCATCCTACTCATGAGCAATTGATGTTTTTCCAATTGTTTAGATCTAATTTTAATTGTGTGGAGAGTGTTTTGTAGTTGTGTTCATATAGTTCCTATGTTTGTCTCAGCCGATAGATTCCTAAGTATTTTATATTGTCTAGGGTGATTTAAAACGGAATTTCTCTTTCTAATTCCTGCTGCTGAGATGCGTTGGAGATATATGGAAATGCTGATGACTTATGTAGGTTTATTTTGTATCCTACAACTTTGCTAAAGTTGTTGAATATTTTGAGTAACTTTTTGGTTGATTCTCTAGGATTCTTTAAGTAAACCATCATATCTTCCACAAAAGGTGATAGCTTGGTCTCCTCATTGCCAATTTTAATGCCCTCAATTTCTTTTTCTTCTCTAATTGCTACTGCTAGTGTTTCTAGTACAATGTTAAATGACAGAGGTGAAAATGGGCATCCTTATTTCACTCCTGATCTTATTAGGAATTCATCTAGTTTATTCCCATTGCAGATGATGTTGGCTGATTGTTTTAGATAAATACTGTTGATTATTTTTAGGAAAATGCCTTCTATTCCTATACTTGCTAGTGTTTTCAATAGGAATGAGTGTTGTATTTTGTCAAAGACATTTTCTGCATCTATTGAGATAATCATGTGGTGTTTGTTGGTTTGCTTGTCGATATGGTCAATTATGTGGATGGCTTTCCTAATATTGAACCATCTTTGCATTCCTTGTATAAATCACACCTAATCATAGTGAATAATCCTTGTGATGACTTGCTGGAAATTTTTTGCTAGTATCCTATTTAAGATTTTTGCATCTATGTTCATTAAGGAGATTGGTCTATAGTTTTCTTTCTCTGTTTTTGACCTACCTGGCTATGGAATCAGTACCTTATTTGTTTAATAAAAGAATTTGGTATAACTCCCTCTTTGCTTATTCTGTCAAATAATTTGCATAGTATTGGGATTAGCTCTTCTTTGAATGTTTGATAGAATTCACTTGTGAATCCATCAGGCCCTGGGGATTTTTTCTTGGGGAGTTCTTTGATGGCTTGTTCAATTTCTTTTTCTGTTATGGGATTATTTAAGAATTCTATTTCTTCTTCTGATAATCTAAGCAATTTATATTTTTGTAAATATTCATCCATATCACCTAGATTGCCATATTTATTGCCATATAATTGGGAAAAATAGTTTTTAATGATTTCCTTAATTACCTCTTCATTGGAGGTGAGGTCTCCCTTTTCATCTCTGATACTGTTAATTTGGTTTTCTTCTTTCCTCTTTTTTTTAGATTGACCAGTACTTTGTCTATTTTGTTTGTTTTTTTCCCCCAAAATACCAGCTTTTAGTCTTATTTATTAGTTCAATAGTCCTTTCACTATCTATTTTTATTAATTTCTCCCTTAATTTTTAAGATCTTTAAATTAGTTTTCTTTTGGGGATATTTAATTTGTTCCCTTTCAAGTTGTTTGATTTGCATGTTCAATTCATTGATCTCTGCCCTCCCTAATTTGTTAATATATCAACTCAAGATATAAATTTTCTCCTGAGTACTGCTTTGGATGCATCCCATAGATTTTGCAAGGATGTCTCCTCATTGTCATTTTCTTCAATGAAATTATTAATTGTTTCTATGATTTGTTCTCTAACCAATTCTAGAGAATCATATTATTTAATTTCCAATTAAATTTTTATTTGGCTCTCCATGTACCCTTGCTGATCATTATTTTAATGCATTATGATCTGGAAAAGTTGCATTTATTATTTTTGCTTTTCTGCAGTTGTTTGCCATGTTTTTATGACCTAGTACATGGTCAATCTTTGTGAATGTACCATGTGCTACTGAAAAGAAGGTGTAATCTTTTTTGTCCAAATTTCTTTTTCTCCATATATCTTTTAACTCTAATTTTTCCAAGATTCAATTCCTATCTCTTCTCTCTTTCTTGTTTATTTTTTTTATTTGATTTATCTAAATTTGAGAGTGGTAGGTTCAGGTCTCCCACTGGTATAGTTTTACTATCTATTTCCTCCTTCAATTCCACTAGTTTCTCCTTTAGAAATTTGCATGCTATACCATTTGGTGCACACATGTTGATTACTGATATTTCCTCATTGTCTATACTCACTTTTATCAAGATGTTTTTCCCTTCCGTATCTCTTTTAATCAGATCTATTTTTACTTTGGTTTTGTCAGATATCATGATTGCAACTCCTGCCTTCTTTCTATCAGTTGAGGTCCAATAGGTTTTGCTCCAACCTTTAAGTCTAATCTTGTGAGTGTCTACCTGCCTCAGGTGTGTTTCTTGTAGATAACATATGGTAGGATTTTGTATTATAATCCACTCTCCTGTTTGTTTTCATTTTATCGGTGAGTTCATCCCATTCACATTAAAAGTTATGATTTTCACTTGAGTTTTCCCCAGAATTTTTATATCCTCTCCTAGTTCTGTCCTTTCTTCTTTTGCTATATTTTGCTATATCCTTTTAAACAAGTGGTTTACTTTTAATCAATCCCTGTAATCCCCTCCCTTAATATGCTTCCCTTTCTGGCCCCTCCCTTTTTGTTCCCTTCTTGTATTTTTAAGTTCCCTCCCTCTTCTCTTTCCTTCCCTTTTTGTACTCCCTCCCCTCTACTCCCCCTTAGTTTTTCCTTCTTACTTTTCCTGTAGGATAAAATAGAATTCAAGACACCAATGGATCTAGATGCTCTTTCCTCTCAGAATTGATTTCACTGAGAGTAAGGTTTATGTATAACCTAGTAGCACTCTCTTCCTCTCCTTCTCATAAGAGTATTCTTCCCCACCCCTTCCCATGTGTATCTTTGTGTGATAAGATTATCCTATTTACTTTATTTCTTCAAGTATCCCTTGGTGCCATATTTGATTCCCCCCTCCCTTTTTCTTTTTTTGCATACCATCTTATAGCACTTGTTATCCTAATCTCTTCCTATGAATGATTCTTTTAAGTTCTATAATAGTGAATATAATTTTTGAGAGTTACAAATAACATTTTCCCCATATATTAATATATGTAATTTTATCTAATTATAGCCCTTAAAGAAGAAAGTTTGAATAAAAAACATTTTTCCCTTTTCCCTCTCTTTCTTATTTACCTTTTCATGTTTCTCTTGATCTTTGTGTTTGGATATCAAACTTTCCACTTAGTTCTGGTCCTGTCTTTACAAATACTTGGAAATCTTCTATTTTGTTGAATGCCCATACTTTCCCCTAGAAGTATATGGTCAGTTTTGATGGACAGGTGATCCTTGGTTGAAGACCAAATTCTCTTGCCTTTTTGAATATCATGTTCCAAGCTTTGTGGTCCTTTAGTGTGGAAGCTTCCAGGTCTTATGTAATCCTGATTGGTGCTCCTTGGTATTTGACTTGTCTCTTTTTGGCTTTTTGTAGAATTTTCTCCTTAGCTTGAAAGCTCTTGAATTTGGAAATTACATTCCTGGGAGTTGTCTTTTGAGGATTTAGTGCAGAGGATGTTCTATGAACTCTTTCAATGTCTATTTTGTCCCCTTGTTCAAGAACATCAGGGCAGTTTTCTTGGATGATTTCTTGTAGTATGATGTCAAAATTTCTATTTACTTCTGGCTTTTTGGGTAGACCAAATGATTCTCAAATTGTCTCTCCTTGCTCTGTTTTCCTGATATGTCATTTTCTCAGTGAGATATTTTATGTTTTCTTCTATTTTGTCAGCCTTTTGACTTTGCTTTATTAATTCTTGTTGTTTTGCAAGATCATTGGCTTCCAGTTGCCTAATTCTGGTCTTTAAAGACTGGTTTTCCTTTTCAGTTGGGTCTATCCTGCTTTTTGTGGCTTCCAGCTGTTTCTCCAATTGGGAGTTCTTGTCTTTTAAACTGTTATTTTTCTCTTTAAACTATTTCCCACTTTTCTTGCCAGAAGGCTTCCATCTTTTTAATAAGCTCCAATTTAAATTCTTCAAGAGCTTGTGGACAATTTCCATTTTTTTGGAAGGTTTTAGTGCATTTATTTGAATTTCCTCCTTTATTTCCTCTGTAGTCTGGGTTTTTCCTCCATAAAAAATTTCCAGGGTCAATCCTTCTTCTTGTTTTTCTTGGAGGGAGGTTGTTGTTCCTGGGCACAATTTGCCATCATTGTGGAGGTTTCTCCTTCCCTTCTTAGTCAGAAATCTGAGTGATATAGGCAGGCTTTCTGTGTATGAAGTTAAAGAGCAAGAATTTTGCCTGAGGCAAGCTCTCGAATCCCCGCAGCTTCTGCTATTTGCTGCCCCTTCTCTATGCTATCTTCTCACAAGAGCCCATGGTCTGCACTCTTCAGCCTTTTAGGGTTTCAGGTGTAGCTGCTCTCAGGGGTAGGTCTTTGGTGGTCTTAGTCAGCTCCCAAGGACCTAGAGGTGCCCCTTCCTCACTCTAGAAGTGCCCCTCATTCACTTGCTGATTCTGGCACACACTGACTCTGACTCTAGCTCCATAGGTTGGGTGGGGGAGGGTAGATCAGCTTGCATTTTGGTGGGAACTTTTTTACCCCCTTATAGTGTGGAAATGCCCAAATCCCATGTACCTTCAATGCTGCACCCTACTGTAGAGTCCCTTAGTTCTTATGTATTTGTTTTTTTTTGGTCTCTTGAGGTAGTCTATATCAGTGGGTGCTGAGGAGAGGATGAGTCTTTCATATAGACTGCCACCATGTTTACCCAGAAGTCTGGGAAGAGCTTCTTGAGAATTTCATGAGGATGCTTTGCATTCCTATAGGCTTGTGTTGCCTTGGTCACATGTGTTCCTACACTTTACTACCATCGTGCTCTAAGTTTGTGCCCATTCTTCCCATGTGTATTCCTATGTGTATTTCTGGGAGAATATGACTCAGACTCATGGAGGAAGGAGAGCTGAAGAAATGTTTTATAGCTACTGGTCTTTACTATGCCTTTTTAGTAAATTATTTTGAGTTATTTGTGTATATTAACTAACTGTTAACAAGAAGCCCAGTAGTGAAGGATCTTGAGCTATAGTTTTGGATTTCAAAGAAAATAACCTTGGGAGTACTCTGTTGCTGGCAGTGGACCCAATCTGCAAATCCTTGAGTGTCAAATTGATAGGGAATATCCCAGAGTGTGTGCTACATGTAAAATTTGGGTATTCAATTATTTTATCTATAAGTTTTCTTTCAATTCAAAGGCCTATGATCCCAAGAGCCATTCTATTTTATGTTCTAAGGTCCAGTTTGACATTCTTAGCTTGGAAGTCTCCTCCTACCCTAATATTCTTTGATTCTAAGTTTACTAATTATATGCCCTCTCCAACAGCAATAATTATTTCCCTCTCAGAAATAACCCAGTGATCTAATTAGTAAATGGCAAATGATTTTCATCTCATAGTTCATCAACATTTCCCCAATGTCCAAATCCATTTTCCAGTTTGATTCGGTTTACTTCTGCTAGGGGTATATGTGGTACACTGAAGAATCCTGGATGTGGAAACAGGAAACACGATGATTTGTATCCTTCCTTAGACACTTATTAGTTGGCTGACTGCAGGCAAGGTACTTAAATTCTCTGAGTCTCAGGCTCTCATCTGTAAAATGAGGATAATAATATCTACTTTGTCAGTATGATAATGAAGTAAGTTTAATACTTTATAAACCTTAAAATACAATATAAACATTTAGCTATTATTACTTTCTATAAAGGTAATTTGTGCTTGAAAGGATCATAGATCTAAAATTAGAGGAGAGAGATGCTATGAAATCTAGTTCCTTCATTTTATAGATAATAAACTGAGACCTAGGACACATAAGCAACCTGTCCCAGTGTCACACAGCTAGTAAACATTAAAGGTAGGACTTGAACCAAGATCTTCTCACCCTAAGTTTTATGCTCTTTCTGTTGTGCAGATGTGGCCTAGAGGAAATCATGCCAGAGACCAGAGTTTGAATCCCAATTTTGCCATCTGTAGTCATGTGACCTTAGGCAATTGGGTTATCTGGGCCTCAGTTTTTCCATCTCTAAAACGAGTAGGAAAATACTTGCACAAAATCTCTGCTATATTCTTGTAATGATTAGGTGAGATAAATGGACGTTAGATATTTTTTAAAAGTGCCGTTGTGAATGTAAATTCTTGTTTGTTAAGTATTGATTTTGTGACACAGGGATATCACAGCAGATAAAAGAACTGATATGAGATGTGGGTCCCCCACATTTTGGTCCGGTTCTTCTCAGCTGGGTGGCCATGAAGAAGTCACTTCCCCCACATTGGACTTCAATTTCCTCATCCATAAAATAAGGGCCTCATTAGCTCTTGATTGAGTTTAATCTTCACTAACTGAATAATCATCATTTTATCAGCCAGGCAGTGGGATCTAAGCATTATTCTCATTTACATTTCTAAAGAAATATAAAAATAACCTTTTGTATCTGTGCCCACTGACTTTCCCCTAAACTTAAAACAGGCTCTTCAGAAAGATATCCTGTAAAATACTTCTCTATCCCAGTGTTACAGAGCGTTCTAGAGCCTTTTGCAGCAGGCTGAGAGGGGTCAATTAAGCTTGGATGTACCTCAACCCCTTCCCAGTCTTCCTGTGGAGAAGAGTGGGTGGGGATGGGGTTTGGGGGAAGGTGGGAGAAGGAAGACAGGAAAGAAAATTTTAAATTAAGAAGGAAGAAGAGAAGGAAGGCTTAGGTGAGAAATAAAAAGAAGAAATGACAAAGATTTAGAACAGAACATAGACTTAAACTGGAAAGGATCTTAGAACACAGAGTTGGAGGGTACCTTAGAACTTAGAACATAAAATGATGTTGGTGTTGGGAAGGGCTCTAGAATGGAGAATGTTTATGATGAAGCACTTACTTGGGAAATTCACTATGCTAATTGCTGAGGGTAATATAAAGATGATAGAGACACCTATTACCCTCAAATGGCTCACCATCTAATTCATTGAGGGCCAGTTGTTTCAGTCATTTCTGACTCTTCATGAGTCCATTTGGGGTTTTCTTGGCAAAGATACTGAAGTGGTTTGCCTTGTAGGGTAGCAAATCTTATACACAACTTAATACTACACATTATAATGTGATGCAAGTAGGAAAGAGGCATAAAATGTTATATTCAAGTGGGCCCAACTAAGTCGATGAGCTGATCAGATGACCAGAACACTGACAAAATCTAGAGATGCCTTGATTCTTAGAGCTGGAAGGGAACTTGTTCAGTCATTCTGTCCTGTTGGACTCTTCATGAACCTATGGTCCATATCATGCCAGGTCCTTTTATCCTCCACTATCTCTCTCAAAGTCTGTTCAAGTTAATAAGTTAATGCTTGTTGTTGAAAAGCCATTATCTATTCATCTCATTCTAAGCTGTCCCCTCTCCTTTTTGCTTTCAATCTTTCCCAACATCAGGGTCTTTTCCAATGAGTCATATTTTCTCATTATATGGCCAAAGCATTTAAGCTTCAGTTTCAGCATTTGACTTTCCAGGGACTAGTAGAATAAATTACTTTAAGTATTGACTCATTTGTACTTCTTACCCTAGAAGGGACCTTAGAACCAATCTAGTCTAGTCCAAGTATTTTAAATATGTCACTTATCCCATGGAGCAACGCATGTTAATGGAGTGGAGGGAAGAAGCTTTAGTTAATTAATTGATCAATCAATTAATCAAATAAGCACTTCAACATCAACTATATACCAGATATTATGCTAGGCACTGTAGAGACAAAGACAAAACTTAAACAATCCCTGTCCTCAAGGCATTTTTTCATTATGTTGGGAGAGAAAATATATATATGAGAATGTACACAAACTATAATCAAAATAAATAAAACAGTCTTGTGAGGGAGACACTAAGAGCTGAGACAATTAGAAAAGGTGGTGGCATTTGTGCTAAGTTTTCAAGAGAACTAGGCATTTCAAAGGGTAGATGGGAAGAAATGCATTCAAAATGTGGAACCAGTTGTACAAAGATAGAATGGGAGCAGGAGGTGGAATGGCATGCATGAAGAACAGCAGAAGGCTAGGTTGGATAGGATGGACTGTACAGTGTATGAAGGAGAGTAAGGAATAAATGAGGCTGGAAAAATATGTTGCAGCCGGGTGGTGTAATGATTTAAATATCAAACAAAGGCATTTATATCTGATCTGAGAGGTTATAGGCAACTATTGGAGCTAGCTGGACAAGGAAGTTAAATTGTCATGCCTATGCTGCAGAAAGGTTTGACAGCTGTGTGGAAGAGTGGATAGAGAGGAGAGAGACTTGATGCAGAATATCAGTTCCAAAGGAGAAGAGCAGTAGGGGCTAGGCAATTGGGTTTAAATGGGTATAAATCTGACTCTTCCTGACTCAATTTGGGATTTCCTTGGCAAAGATACTAGAGTGGTTTACCATTTTATTCTTTGGATCATTTTATAGATGAGGAAACTGAGGCAAACAGAGTTAAGTGACTTTCCCAGAGTCACACTGCTAGGAAGTGTCTGAGGTCAGATCTGAGCCCTGGCCTTCCCAGATCTGACTCTCTATCCACTGGAACACAACTGCTACTATAGTCTAGTTTGAGGGAATAAGAGCCTTACTCATTGTGTGAATGGTTGAATGGAGAGAAGAGAGTGGATACTAGAAATGTTGTGAAGATTGGGTCAACAAGATTTGTTGTCTGATTTGTGCGATGAGACAGTGAAGAATGGAAGACAATTATGAGTATAGGGAAAATGATGGTACTCTCAAAAGAAATAGAGAACTCTAGGAGAGGTGTGGGTATTAGAGGGAAGATTGTGATATTTGAAATATTTACTAAGCAGTTGGTGACATGGGACTGGGTCTCAAGACACTCTGATTAGATATACAGATCATGTATTCATCTGCATAGAGATAATGGAACCCACAGGACTGATGAATTCACTACAGATCAGAGTGTAGAGAGAGAGAGAAGGGAAGAGGACTCTGTCCAGAACCTTGTGTTTCAGGACATGAATATATTGATCCAGGAAAAGAGATTGAAAATGACTGGTTGGGTTGATAGAAAGAGAACCAAAAGTAGATAGTGTGTACATACATACATGTGTATGTTCCATGAGTAAGTTCTGGTCTAATCCTCTTCTGCATATATATGAGGAAACTGAAGCCCAGAGATATTATGTGATTTTTTTCAAGATCACATGGGCAGGAAGTGACAATGTCTTCTGATGGGATTCAACATCCTTTCCACTGCACCAGTATCTTAGAACCCTACAACATTAGGGCACTCCATTCTTACCCCATTGTCATGACCTCCCCCCCTCAGAAGTTTTCCATACTCTGTGGACCTTTCTTCCCTTAATCCCTCCTTTGACTCTTCCCTAGGCTGGTCCTCTCTCAGTAATCCTACCTTTTACAAGAAAGACCCAAACCTACCATTGGCTTCCACCTAGTGGGTTCAATGGTATACCCTTCCTTCTTCCTTTTCACTTGACATGAAAGCCATTCATTCCCTCAATTTGACTGTACCAAGCTCACTCACCAACACATATTGGCAAGGCTTTCCACCTGGCAACTCCTCTTTTCTTGGCCTTCTACAGGCTCTGTCAGAACAAATGGTTCTGGAAGGTTCCACTTGCACCTCCACTCCACTGTTGTGTACCATATCTGTGCCCTTACTGCAATTTCTCATTGTTTCATATGGAGCAGCTAGATGGTACAGTGGGTAGATTGTTGAACTTGGAGTCATTAAGACTTGAGTTCAAATCCAGCTTCAGACATTTACTAGCAAGTTGACCCTGGTCATTTAATAGTTAAATTCTCAGAGTAGAAAGAGCATTCTGGAGAACTGTTTAGTGATGTTAGATATTGCAGAGAGATTAAGAAGAATTAGTATTGAAAAGAGCCACCAGTTTGACAGTATATAGATGATTTGTCCCTTTGTATAGAACAGTTTCAATTGAGCATTGAAATCAAAAGCTAAAAATAAAATGAAGTCAAAAGCTAGGCTAAGATGAGCTGAAAAGGGAGTAAGAAGGGAGAAAGTGCAAGCAAAGAGTGTTGTTTAGTCATCTTAGTCATATTTGACTCTTGTGACCCCATCTAGGATGTTTTTTTTTTTTTGCAAAGATACTAGTTTGCCATTTCCTTCTTCAGCTTATTTTACAGGTGAAGAAATTGAGGCAAACTGCGTTAAGTGACCTGCCCAGGTTCACACAGTTAGTAAATATCTGAGGCGGAATTTTAACCCAAGAATATAAGTCTACCTGACTCCAAGTCCAGCACTCTATCCACTGTATCACCTGACTCCCCTGCAAAGACTGTAGGCAGCCTTTTCTAGGAGTGTAACTATGAAAGAGAAAAGAAATCACAGAAATACATAGTTTGAGAGAATGGTAGGCTCAAGTGGAGGTTTTTTGAGGATGGGTAAGATGTAGATAGGTGTGTAGGCAGCAGGAAATGAAACCACACAAAGTGAGAAATTAAGCAATTAATAATGTGGGCCAGAGAGGGTTAGATCATGGGGGTATTCTTTCAGGAGAGAGGGAAAGAATAGTATCAATATTACATATAAAGGGGTTGGCCTTGGTAAAAAGAAGGGACACTTTTTATCGGAGACTAGAACAAGGGATGATGTCAAGGGGTTTTAAGATGTAGTGGATGGGAGAGCCGATGGTTTCCACCTTCTTAGTTAATTATAAAGCCCTAAAAAGGTAGAGGAGAATGGTAAAAAAAAGAGAGAGAAGGTTTACAATAAGATCTGGGCAGATAATAAGTAATCAGGAAGGGAAGACCATATAGCACAATTAAAATTAGATACCATATATTTGTAAAGTCTCAATCAGATAGTTGCATGATTTCCTCCAACTACACTCAACATCTTGTGAGGAGGAGGAAAGGAGGCAGATGGTGGGAGTACTATAGAGTTGGGGTTTGACAAGCATGTGCAAAGAAAGACAAAGAAACAAAGGACTTGAGATAAGGAGAGAATATAACATTGGCCCAGCTCAATGACTGGGTCAGGATTGTGAAGGAAGGAAAGAATAGCAATGATGATCTGGGGGGAGTACAGAGGGGGTGGAGGATCTAGATGGTAAAATGAGGATGAAGAACATAGGTTTAGGAGGATAGAGGGATAGGGAGATAGAGATTGATAGAAGGGTAATCTGATAAATGAACTCAGAATGATTAAACATGGAAATGGATTATTTGTGGAAGATGGTAAGATTAAATGTTAAATGGTCCCTACATGAGGCTGTATCATAGTAAATAAACAAATCAGAGGAGATGAAGAGATGAAGGAATTTGGAGATTAGTGACTGACATGAAGGAGCATCAACATAAACGTCAAGATTCCCTATTATTAGGACAGGAGTTGAAGTGGAGAGGGAGGCATTAAGTCAAGTTCTGAACTTGAGAAACGAGAGATAATGACCTGGATACTGCTGGCCTAGACAGGGTGCTATGTCTAGGTAAAATTAACCTCCAAGTAAAAGAGGTTGCTAAGCGATGGAAGGCAGTCAAAAGGTCTGGAAATGGCAATGTAGAGTCAGGTATGTATGAATTCTTTCTCCAAAACCAGCAAGTCAGAAGGATATGAGAAAAGGTACAACCCATACTAGAAAGAAGGCCCAATGTCTTCTGGGTGGAGCCAGGTCTTAGAGTGCCAGTAAATGGGACGTGCTGAGAAAGAAGAGTTCTAACATGAAGAAAATTTGTTAGGAATAGAATAGGACACAATGGAAGAGTTGGGTAGAGGTGGGTTGGGACATGGGAGAAGAGGGCTGAGATGAGTGGGGATGAGAGAATGATGGCAAGTGGTGACAGGGAAGGGGGTGGTTTTGATTAGGTAACCAGGGATTTGGTAGCACCCAAGTGGAATTGGAGATGTTAGATCTAAAGAAGAGAAGACTTAATGGGTCCATAAGTTTTCTCTTCAAATATTTGCAAGGCTGTCACGTGGAAGAAATTTCCAAAATAATAATGATAACAACAAAAATTAGTAACTACATGGGGCTTTTAGTATTGTAGGTTGCCTTGAAAATATTATTTCACTTGATTCTTATGACAACACTGGTGGTGGGTGTTATTCATATCCCCAGTTTAAAGATGAAGAAAGTGAGTCAGAAAGAGGATATGTGACTTGCCCAGGGTCAAACAGTTAGTAAGATCTGAAGCTAGATTTGTACTCAGGTCTTCCTGATTCTGATTCCAGGTCTAGTACAGTTATATCCACTGTGCTGCCTTTTGGGCACTGCCTAACAATACAGAAGAAATTTTAATAACTCAATTATCAGATAATTTTTTGGAACAAGGATTAGATTTTCCCTGCTTGACCCCAGTGGATGGAATAGAGAAAAAGAGACAGAAACCATTATAGGCAATTTTTAGTTCAATATTAAGGAAAAATGTCTTGATAATTATATCTATCCCAATCTAGAATAGGCAGCTGCAGAAAGTAGTGTGTGCCTTCTCATTGAAGGTGTTTGAATAGAGGCTGGATGGTCTCTTTAGATCATAGCTTTAGAGCTCAAAAGGGCCTCAGAAGTCTTCTAGTCAACATTTTTTAATAAATGAGGAAACTGAGGTACATACAGGTAAAGGAGTTTGTCCAAGGTCACATAGGAAGTAACCAATAGAATCAGGATTTGAATTCAGATCCTCTGACCTCAAATCCAAGGCTCTTTGCATTTTACCACACCATATCAGGTTATATTAAGGAAAGTTCTTGATCATGTACTAGTGGCACTAAATGCCTTTTGCTGTTCCTTCCAGCTCTGAGACCTTATGATTCTGTGGTATGATAAAAGCAGGAACCCCAGTGCTTCCTACACTTACTGCTTATATGGTGGGAACATCTGCGTATGGGGGGCGGGGAGGGGTGGCAGACACATCCTGACCTCTGATAGTGATAGAAAGAATATGGAATAACTCAAAATGTCATCCATACCTGGCAATGGGCCAGAGAAATTTCTTCACCAGCTCAGGGAGCTCCCCAATAGAGAGATTGAGAAAGGTTTTGATGGTGACAGGGGCCACTAATGCGAAGGCTAACGCTAGACAGGATATCCCAAAGCTACTTCACTATCTATATCTAGTCAATTAAGTACTTATATTCCAGTTTAGTTCTCTTCCATAAACACTCACTAAGTGGACTTAGTACAGTGACTGGAACACCAACTTGTTGATAAATATGAGTGCATTATGTGCAGGACATTGTCCTTAGTTCTGTGACATGGGGGACTAGAAAAGAAATAAGAAAGAAAGAAAGAAAGAAAGAAAGAAAGAAAGAAAGAAAGAAAGAAAGAAAGAAAGAAAGAAAGAAAGAAAGAAAGAAAGAAAGAAAGAAAGAAAGAAAGAAAGAAAGAAAGAAAGAAAGAAAGAAAGAAAGAAAGAAAGAAAGAAAGAAAGAAAGAAAGAAAGAAAGAAAGAAAGAAAGAAAGAAAGAAAGAAAGAAAGAAAGAAAGAAAGAAAGAAAGAAAGAAAGAAAGAAAGAAAGAAAGAAAGAAAGAAAGAAAGAAAGAAAGAAAGAAAGAAAGAAAGAAAGAAAGAAAGAAAGAAAGAAAGAAAGAAAGAAGCATTTATTAAGCTTCTACTATGTGCCAGGTGCTGTGCTAAGCACTAAAAAATAATAATAACTCATTTGATCCTCATAACAATGTACCTAAGAGTAGCTATTATTATCCCCATTTTACAGTTGAGGAAATTGAGGCATTCAGAGATCAAGTGACTTGCCCAGGATCATGCATCTAGTAAGTGTCTGATCCTGAACTAGGCTAAGGTCTTCCAAACTCTAGGCTCAGTGCTCTATCCACAGGGTTGTGGTATTTGCCTTTATGGAGTTCATGTTTTGGCATGGGACGTGGGGTCGGGGTGGGGAAGTACAGCACAGAATTGAACATGGTAAGCAGAACATAGGACTTAGGCAGGAAGGAGGCTTACAGATGACCATTTTTTTGTTTTTCAGGAAAACCCAGTGAAGATCAGTGTTAGCTCAGGGTTAGAAAACTAGAAAGTAGTAAACTAGATTTGATTTTGAAACCAGTGTTTTCTCATCATTTTTTTGTCATTTAGTCATGTCTAGCTCCTTGTGACCCCATTGGGGTGTTCTTAGTAGATGCTGGGATGGTTTGCCATTTTCTTCTCCAGATCATTTGATTGATGAGGAAATGAGACAAATGTGTGTGGGGAATGTGTGTGTGTGTGTGTGTGTGTGTGTGTGTGTGTGTGTGTGTGTGTGAGAGAGAGAGAGAGAGAGAGAGAGAGAGAGAGAGAGAGAGAGAGAGAGAGAGAGAGATCATAGGCTTATAGACTTAAATCTGCAAGAGAATTTAGAGATCATCTAATCCAATACCTTCATCATAAATATGAGCAAACTGAGGCCTAACAATTCAAGTGACTTATCCAATGTCACACAGGGAGCATGTGACTGAATCAGTATTTGAGCTGAGTTCTTCTGACTCCAAAGACAGGACTTCCTCTCGCTGTGGATGGTAAGGGACCCAATTTGGCTAGGGAATAGAGTACTGGAGGGGAATCATGAAGTGTTAAGGTTAGAAAGGTGGTTTGGAGCCCAACTGAGAGCCTAAAAGACCAGTCTAGAGAGTATGGACTTTATCTTATAGGCAATGGGGAAACAATGAAAGAAAATAAAACTGGCACTGGGTATAAGGTGGATTGGATGTGAGGGAATGGGGAGAACAAATATCTAGGACAGTGGATAAAAGAATAATATAATAATTAAGATAAAAGGTGAGGAAGACCTGGATCAGAGCAGTGGGTGGAAGGGTAAAGGAAAGGATATGAGTATAAAGGCAATTGTGGAGATAGAATTGAAGGCACTTGGCAATCACTTTCAGTTATGTTCTGGTCTAAGCAAGAAATAATATCATCTGTGGGTTCCTGGGAGAAGGGCTGGAGAAAGGAAGCATCTGATGTGGGATGAGTGCTGACTGAGGGTCAGGATGAGAAGATCAAAGCCAAGAGAAGGGGGAAGAGAAGATATACACAGAGAAATAGAAGGTTGAAAAAAGAAATAGATTGAGTGGAAGCTGGATCTGGACAAATGCTAATATCATATACCACTTCCCTACAAAATTCCATGAGCATCGAGATGATTAATAAACAGCTAGTCCTGGCACAGAACAGCAAAGTTATTTTCTTCTTCCTTATGTTTTTCCTTCCTTACATCACTGATCTTCTCTCCTCTTGCCTCCTGTAGTACCTTCCAGCAATCATCCATGAAGTTCAAATTCCACCTTTGGTTTTTTCTGTCTCTACCATTTCACTGTAACTTCCTTCTCTAAGATCCATAATGACTTAATCAATCAACAAGCATTTGTTAAGTGTCTACTATGTGTTAGATATAGTTCCAGGCACTGGAGACATAAATAAATGAAAGTCCCTGCCTTCAAGAAACTTGCATTCAAACATCAAATCAATTAGCCTTAATAGACTGCATATTTTGAAATATTGATACCTCTTTCTAACTGGATATTCTCTTCTTCCTGAGCTTCAAAACTAATGTCTCATTTTACTACTCTAATTACTCTTTTCTTTTTCTCATTCTTCATTTTCTTCTCAGCCTTTCAATCTTCCTTGGGGATCTATCTCTAATCTGATTCTTCTTTTAATATACATTTGTTCCCTTCTATCTTCCTTTTCTTCTGGCTGTTTTCTTTGTCTCCAGTCTCTACTCATTCCAGTTTATCTTCCACTCCACTATCAGTTTCCCTTTCCTAAAGCATGAGTCTGGCCATGTCACCTCTCTGTTCAGTAAACTTCAGCAGCTTTCTAGAAGTCAATATACAATCCTTTGACATTAAATCCCTTCGTAACTTGGCCCCCTCCTACCTTTTCAGTTTTATAACTTACCTCCTTCCCCTCTCCCTATACTCTGGAATCTAGGGAAACCAGCCTATTGTTCCTGGAACAACATGCTCCATTTTCCAACTAGAGCTGTTTTCACTGGCTGTTCCTCCATTCCTCCATGCTAAGAATAGGGCAGTCAGGCGATACAGTGTGTAGAGCGCTGGGCCTGGAGTCACAAAGACTCCTCTTGCTGGATTCAAAACTGGCCAAAGACATTTACTAGCCATGTGACCCTGGTCAAGTCACTTAACCTTGTCTGCCTCAGTTTCCTTACAAGTAAAATGAGTTGGAGAAGGAAATAGCGAAACCACTCTACTATCTTTAACAAGAAAAACCCAAATGAGGCCACAAAGAGTCAGACAAGATTGAAACAACTGAACAATAAGAATACTCTCTCATTTTTACCTCTTGGTTTCCTTGGCTTCCTTCAATTTCCAACTAAAACCTCACCTGAAAGAAGACTTTCCTAATCCTCTTTAATACTACTGCCTTTCATCTGTTGATTGTCCCATTTATCCTGCCTATATCTTGTTTGTACATAATTGCACATAATTGCTGACAAATTGTCTCCTCCCCTTAGACTGTAAGATCCTTGAAAGCAGGGACTGTCCTTTGCTTGTCTTTATATTTCCAGTGCTTAATACAGTGTCTGGTATATATAGCAAGTGCTTAATATATATTTGAAAATATTCCTTGGCCATATCCATGGCTCTACCACAACAAGCTGGCTGGCAAATCTAAAAATGCAGTTCCAATTTCTCCTCTGTGTTCCATATTTGTATTTTAATGGTTTTTAAAGTACCTCCACCTGCTCATCCATCCCATTAGTACCTCAAATTTAGTATGTTTTGAATTGAGCTTATTATTTTCCTTCTAAACTTTCTTGATTCTCCTTCTGGCTTCATAATATTTGTCTTCATTGTCATCATTCAGCAATTCATTGCAGTGAAATGACTACCAGACTTAGTCACAAGACCCAGGTTCAGATCTTAGCTCTGATGCCTCCCACTTGTTCATTTTTGGTGAGTCAGTTACCTCACTGAACTTCAGCTTCCTCAAATGTAAAATGAGAGTTAAGCAAGGGAACCTTGAAGGAAGGTTTTCTCCACTTCCAAGTCTATGATCCTAGCATCATATGACTTTGAGCTATTTTCCAGCTCTAAATCTATGATCCTATAGGATTTATGAATGTGAAGATTTTAGAGACCATAAAATAGAGGGGTTCTAACATTCCTTCCAATTCAATGTCTATGATCCTATCATTTTTTACTTCCCTATCCCTCACCTCTCATATCTAATTACCTAACAAATTCACTTGATTCCATGGCATCATCCCATTTAATATTGTTGATTCTAAGAAAATCTTTTCATATCAGTCTTGGATTATCAACAAATATATAATCTCAGTTTTAAAGTTTTACTCATTATTATTTTAGACATTAGAGATGGATACCTGCAGTCAACATCTATAGGAGGTGTTGGCACCTTTCCCAAAGTGTTGCACTAAAGGTTCTGAGCCCCCCCCCTTTTTTTTTTACATAAGGGTATTGGCAGACTATCAGTAAGTGAATATCTCCTTGTTGTTGTTCATCCTTTTTCAAAGAGGACCAACAACATTATGAAAGTGATGCCTTGCCTTGTGCATGAATTGGATTTAAGTGAGGCACAGTTGTACAAAGTCAGTTATCAGCCTCCCTCTCTCTGTTCCAGAGTTAATGAAGTATCATGGCAAAACAAAAGTCAAGATGACTGGCGATGGCCTAAAGTTCAGTGGATTTCATTGTCATCTCCAATGTCTTGCCAAGCTCTAAATGTTCCACAGTGCCTGCTTTAGACACCTTCATGGCTATTGGAGCAAATTGTTCTTATCTGTCCATTCTGCTGGGGAAAGTCTTCACATGTCTGGAAGAGACAATCCCCTTCCCTCTCCACAATTCACTGATGAGTTTGAGGCCTGTTGATTACTCTCAGCCTGATTTAACCTGACTGCTGAGATGGTTTGCCAGAGTGTAGCCACTGCCCATGCTAAGCTTCTTAGAGGCACAGGTGAGAGTTTTGTGGCAGGTAGACATCAAAGGAGGATGAACAGCCCTGAAAAGGGTTCAGCAAGCCCTCAAGGCAGAGGCATTAGTTCTTCTGGAAGACCCCCTTAGATTTCTTGGGAAAGAAGGAGCTGAAAAAGGGCCAGAGATAGATGGCTTTAAATATAAAAAAGAGAATACAGTTCCTATTACAAATGAATTACAAGGCATTTGAAAGTTCTTCTAAATCCTCAAAAAATTGCTCACATATTCTTCATTTGACACATTTTCTGAAACTCTATTAATTAGGAATTCAGTTTGGTTAGTTAGCATCCTTTTAAAAGAATGCAAATATTCCCCAGGCTGGCTTTCATTTCAATTTAACAAACATTTATTAAGTTAGACATCTTTATGCTAGTTAATGAAAATACAAAACCAAAATAAAACAGCTCCTGTCTCCAGAAGTTTACAATTTTCTAGGAGATACATCATGTATACAATAAGTACCATATACAAAAAAAAAAAATAGTAAGAAGGATAGAACACTAACTATAGGGCGATGATGGAAAAGTTCATGCAAGAGAGGGCATCTGAGCTAAGGGGTGCTAGAAATTCTACAATATGGAGTTGAGGAGGGAATATATTTCAAATAGAGAAGATCATGATCAAAAATGGAATCAGATAAAGAGATGAAATACCACATACAGGAAAAGTTAAACAGGTCAGTTAGATTAGAATGCAATAGAAAATAGAAGTAGCTAGGTAATACAGTGGCTAGAATCCTAGATCTGGAGTGAGGAAGAACTGAATTCAAATCCACCCTTAGACACCTCCTAGTTATGTGACATCGGAAGAGCCACTTACATTCTTCTGCCTTGGTGACCTCATTTATAAAATGGGGAAAATAATAGTCTTTACCTCCTAATCTTGCCATAAATAACATAAAATGTTTGTAAAGTACTTCAAATATTTTGAAAGTACTTTGCAAAACTTAAAGCACAATATAAATGATGATGATGTTTAAATAAGACTAGAAAAATTAAATGAGAACTAGATTATGGAGAGCTTTAAATGCCAGGTTGTATTTTATCCTGGAGGCAATAGAGAACCATTGATGACTTTTGAGTAGGGAGTACTGTTTGATCAGATCTATGCTTTTAACTAGAGGAAAGGAGACCATTTGGATACTGTTGCAATAGTCCAGGCAAGAAGAAATGAAAGTCTGAATAAAGATAGAGGTTGTGGGAGTGCAGAGAAAAGGGGGAAATGAACAGATGTCATGGAGGATAAATTGACAAAGCTTGACACTTCAGTATACATTTTAAAAGGTGTAGTGGAAAAGAGAATTAGATTTGAAATCAGAGCACCTGGGTTTGAATCTCTGTTCTGCTACATCATCGGTGACATTGGAAACCCTGGACCCCCATTTCCTCAGCTGCAGAAAGGAGTGAGACCAGATGATTTCAAAGATCCCTTATTGCTCTAAATCTATGATTCTATGAACTTCTTTTTGCTATTTCTCCTGTTACCACCCTAATATGGCTCTCATTACCGCCCACCTGGACTATTGCAATTAAGTCTCCTAACAACTCTTTCCGCCTCCACTCTTTCCCCCTTACAATCCATCCTTCCCACTACTGTCAGAAGAATCTTATGTATAGAGATGGAACTCAGCAATGATGAAGGCATTCCTCTGCTCACAAATCTTCAGTGGTTTTCTGATGCCAACCAAGTAACCTGCAATCTCCTGCACCTGGCATTCAAGGCTCTGTACTACCTAGCTTTGTCCATTACCATAATAGTCCCCAAACAGGCCACAATACTGAGGTCACATTTTTTTTATTTTGAAAATAGAAAATATTATATAGGTCTCTTTTTAAAAAAATACATGGGAATTTTAAATGTAACAAACTTTTAAAAATATATTATATAGAATAATATGATATATATGAAATGATATCACATAATGTAACATAACATATATAATATAGCATAATTTGGCATAAAATAACATGATTCACTATAGTGTGGTACACAATATTGTTCTATACTCTACTATATTATACCATTCCAAAATAAACTAGTTCTCTTTTGATGTGAAACTATGGTCTTCAACAAGTCATATTAGCTGAATCAAAAAGGGATAGCTTTCTTTTTTATTAATATGACAAGTCCTATTTGATTTATTAACTGATTCCTTTTAGTCAGGTCTTAGGATTACATAAAGTCACTTTGCCTATCCTCAGGGTAAAGAGCTGAGAAACATCCTCTGTTCCTAACAAGGAGACATATGACAAAGGCTAAGGGACTTGCTTTTATTGGGTGGAATATATGTACCTTTAAACTTGATTTTTATCTCTCTCTCTATTCCTTTCTATTCAGACATGAAAAAAAGACCTTTGGTGGGCTTTTGGTACTTCTCTGACCCAGCTCTCTCCTTTCTGAAAGATGGACCATTGGGAAGCTGAGAAGGCCTTTCCCTATTGCTATGGCAGAAGATGCTGGAAGGCAAATGTTTTGGAAGGGGAGGAGTGACCTCAAATCTTTTGGTTTCATTCTCTTTCTCTTTCTCTTTTCCTTTCTCTTTTAGGAGTTAGGAAGTTCATGTGGCCTTATGTCCCAGCAGATTATACTGATTCTATGGCATATATTGATACCCCACAATGCTCTTTCCAGTAAAAATTGTGTCATATTTTTAGTATGATTGCTAAGGATTTACTTTCATTTCATAGGAGTTGCTGTTCATAGATGTATGAGTTTATTACTGAGCTAATAGTTTCCCCTTAAAGACCATGACCTTCATAATATCTTCATTAGAGTATTAATCATTTCCTCTGGCTGTCACGTGCTTATGATTCCCATTAAACTTCCCTTTCCCTTGAGCAAAATTGAGCCTTAATTTTGTGGGGTTCAGCTTTTCCTCTCATGCATATATCTACTGCCTACATTCCAAAACTGCTGGTCCCCAAGAAATTTGAATGCAAACAGAAAAGAGGGGAATAACAGAATGTCCCCTTCTTCCACTGACACTTATCCTATTGAACAAGTCAAACTGTAAACAAATTTCTGAGGTAGGTAAAGTCTTTTTTTTTTAAATATATATGAGCCCATAGCCTTGGAAGTGTAATGGAGTCACAAAGGGGTACAGTTTATTCTGTGATAACATGAAAATGTCAATGCAACATAGAACATACATCACCAGCTTAAAAGGGCAAAGCTTCAAGAAAGCAAATTGCTTCAGATAGTTGTACACAGAGAGATAAGGCATCCCTTGTAATATACCTCCTAATTGCTGCTCATTTGAAGTATCTGCTCCAACTCTTGGCTTCTCACTCCTGACTCAAAGCTTTGGATCTCTTAGTCTCAAGAAACTCTGGTTCCTGTCTGGGCCTGGCCCCTGGGTTCTAAGAGGTGGCATCATACAGCAGATTATGGAGTCCAGAAATCTGAATTTGAGCTTCCTCTCTGAAACCTGCTGTGTAACCATAAGCCAGTTATTAAATCTTTATGTCTGTTTCCTCATATGCAAAATGAAGATTCAAATTTATTCCTTTTCTTCATCACAGGTAGTTGTGAAGAAAGTATTTTGTAAACCTTAGAGTATTACATATGTGTGTGTATGTGTGTGTGTGTGTGATGATTATAAGCACATACTATAACCACAGTGGAAGGCAGAGTGGTGCAGTGGAGAGATCCTGGGAGTAGATTGAATTCTATTTTGAGGATCTGAAAAGTGGAAAAAGGAGGGAAGAGATAAGGAATATCATAATGTAGAAAGATGGAAGAAAAATGGAACTTGCTATTTCTCATAGTTGGGGTCTGGAAACATATAGAAACACAGAGGAAAGGGTGAGAGAAATGGCTATTAGATTAACATCACTCATATTAAATTGACAAAGGAAGGCTAAAAACAAACATGCAGTTTGGTGTAGTAATAGAATAAACTCAAAAGGGAAACAAAGATGGATGGGAGGGTACATTAGAGGAAGGATCATTCCCAAGAATAGTCACAAGTAAAATAAAGATCCTGATTCTGATGGGGAAATTAAAGGAGGGGGAAGAAAAGAGCTATTATATAAGGGGGTGCCTTAGGTTACCTTTTAGACAACTGGGGAATGGATGAACAAAATGTGTTATAGGGATATTATTATTCTGTAATCAGAATATTATTACTCTGTAAGAATAAGAATTCTTAGTCTGTAAGAAATATTGTTCATTGGAAAGAAATGATGACAGACAACTTTAGAGAACCTAGTTAGTATTAACTGAAACAGAGTAAAATGAGAGGAATCAGAAAGACATTTTCTATAAGGACAGCAGCGTTATAAAGAAAAACAACTCTGAAAGACTTAAAAGACTGATTAACATATTATGAGCAATTGAGTCTCCAGAGGTTGTATGATGAAGCATGTCACAGAACAAGAAGGTGATGGACACAAGGGATGACAAAAAAAATATGTGGATTTGTTTTAATTAACTATTTGTTATGGGAGTATTTTCTTCCTATTTATTTTTAATTTGGTGGAGAGAGGTTGGGCAAGTTAGCAATAGTGATACCAAATAAAAGAAAACTATTTTTAAAAAGTGAAATGCCCAGAGAAAGAAATTCAGAAGGAAGCACACACAAGCAGGACAGTTGTAAAAGTAAAGTGCAGAATTTATTATACTTTTAAAAAATCAAGCAGTATGAAATGCAGAATTTGGATTTAATTAGAAATCTTTTTTTGTACTCTGTTGTATGTAAAAAATGACCTCTTTTTGATATTAGAGTTCAGGATGAAATTTTTTTTAATTATTAGAGGTTTTTCTTTCTTTCTTTCTTTCTTTCTTTTTTAAGAATGTCATCCTGTAGATTGTGGGAAATGTCTGAGAGAAGACTTAGATATAATCTAGAGAGTTTTAAGACAATGCTGATGCATGACAATATATCATTGTGAGGATGAGTAATGCTATCATATAGGCATGAATATATTGTGGGTGGAATCAGGTTAGAAGACCAAGAAAGAAGATGGTCAGGGAGTTTTGGAAGATAACAGCTTAGAAACCATCTTAAGGTTTTGAAACTATAAATCACAGCTAAAGTCAGCTATGCAGAATTGCCTGACTAGAATATCCCACCTATGCAAGGTATTTCAGTATCAATGAAGAGAATTGCTGCTATAATAGAAAAGTATAAAAGCAAACTATAGAAAACCATATCTCCCCAACCCATTTCTTTTCACAATTTCACATTTTAGGAAGGGAAAGAATAAGAAAATAAGCATTTATATAGTGTCTACTCTGTTCCAGACACTATGCTAAGTACTTTTTACAAAGGTTATATCATTCGATCCTCACAACAGCCCTGCAAAGTAGATGCTGTTGTCATTTCCATTTTATGATTGAGAAAACTGAGGTATACAAAGGTTAAGTGACTTATCCAGGGTCATATAGCTAGTACATGACTGAGGCTAGATTTGAACTCAGGTCTTCCTGACTCTAGGTTCAGCACTCTATCCACTGTGCTCTTAGCCTCCTCTAACAAAGGGAAAACAAAACTGAACAACTTCAATCCACGTTGTCTTAGGAGAATGTGGAGTCATCCAAACTTTGTGTCTATAGCTGGAAATGTGTAATCTCAATAATTTCATCCAGGAAGATTTGTAACTCATTTACTGATAATGCTTTTTCCATGAAACAATATAACTCTATTTAAGAAACAAGTGCTTCTGGAATTTGTTATAATTATACCTTAATTCCTACCAAAAGTTTGGAGGCAGTCTACAAAACCTTTAGGATACTGATGCTCAAGATTTTTAAGACTGCGTTGACTCTGGGGAAGCAACAAACATTTAAAGAAACATTGGACAATCAACCAACTCTAGATAGGCACATCAAAAATCAAGAGAAAATTTTATAACCACACCAATTGATTTCTTTGGGCTTTCTCATGTCAGTGACGAGTTTAGCAGAGACAACCAAGACATCAACAGATGTCCATCACCACCTTTAAATTCCACATGTAGAGTCCCTAACTGCTGAAAAGATATGAGAGAGGTGTACTTTCTGAACTCTTCTTGAAGCCAAGCTTAATCATTATTACAGAGTACTCAGTTTCCTGTTTTGTTCTTTCCATTTCTGTTTCCATTGCCATTATCATTGTGTGTATTGTTTTCCTAGTCTTATTCCCCTCTGTATCTGGTAAGGCAGTTAAAAAGTAATCTGCAGCAAAACTTTTACCATCCAAAGTATTATCATCTTAAATGTCTAAAATAGGAATAGCTGAAGCTGCTTCCTCCTTTTTCTCTTTCTCCTTTATCCCTACTTCTCCCTCCACCCTACAGTCCTTAACTCACTCCTCCTCCTCTCCACCACTTAACTCTTGAGTTGTTGAGAGCTGCCACACTAAGGCTGCCTAGAGCAGTATAATGCCCTGTAGCAAATGTAGCTATTTTACAACACCGCAACGCAGTCCAGTCTGGGTTGGGAAATGTAGACTTAGGGTACAGCAAATAAAGCAATTCATCTTACCTCACATTAATGTCAGATTCATCCATCACAGGAAATAGGCATGAGTAAGCTGGATTTCAGTACCCACGGAAGATATCTGGGCCTGCATTGGAAACAAGCATGATGTTTGAAGACTAAAAATCTCTATAGACAGAAAGGCAGTGGACTGTATTGGAAAGAGCTCTCCTGGGCTTGGGTTCAAGTGTTGATTTTGGTGCCAAGGAAGGAGATTCCTAGATTCCATGATCAATCCACTTTCCCCTATACACCACTGCCTCCCAGGAGAAGAAGAAGTCTTGAGTGTATAATCATAAAAACAGGGTTTGAGACTATCTGGATGATTTCTAAAGTCCATTTCCAGTTTGCATTTCTTTTATGACCTATTTTATACATCTCCTGCTCGGCCCCAGGTCTATAATATGCTCCAGCGCATTCACACCCATTGACAGTACACAGATTTTGGGGGGACTCTCAAATGCAGTTCTTCAGAGGCCAACATGTTTCATGATTTGAAGCCCTACAACAATGTGGGCCTTTGTTTTAGGGAGAAGCTTGGGGATATTATAAGAACTTTCCAGTTTCCTCCAAGGCAATCTAGTCTACTTTCTTCTTCTTGACATTTGAACAGCAATTTAATGTTTGCAAGACACTTTACATATTTTATTTCATTTGATCCTCAGAACAACTCTGTGAAATTGGTGCTAAAGGTCTGTTATTCCCATTTTATAGAGGACAAAGTTGAGGCTCAAGGAAGTTAATTGACTGAATCACAGTCACATAGCCAGTAGACATCAATGGAGGGATTCAAATTAAGCTTAACTTCACTACAAGCTCCCATATAATCAATCAATCAAAAATCAATAAATGTTTATTAATAATTTTTAAATAGCTCAGAAAAGTTTTTAAAAAATCAATTTGTCAACAAATATTAAAAAGTTATTAGGCATTATATGCTAAATGCTATGAATACAAGGAAAGAACAAAACACTTCCTGTGTTAAAAGAATCTATATCCTAATGGGAGAGACATACATATAATTTAACATATAATAATACAGAATAGACAGAAAGTAGAATTAGAGGGAGAAGACATTAGTATTTGGAGTTTGAAAAGTCCTGTAGAAGAGGTAATAATATTTCATTTGTGCTTGCTGCCCATAGTGGGTGGAGTAAACAGAGTGCCAGACTTGGAGTCAGGAAGACCTGAGTTCAAATCCAACCATATTCAGGCACTAACTGTTACTTTAAGCCAATTAACCTCCCAGAACCTCAGTTTCTTCATCTGTAAAATGGGAATCATAATAGCCCCTTCCTAACATGGTTTTACGAGGATAAAATGAGATATTATTTGTAAAGCGCTAATTAGAAAGAACACTGATTTGGGAGTTAGAAGATTTGAGGTCAAGTCCCTGATCCAGTATTTATTATGACCCTGGCCAACTTACTAAAACTTCTTGTGTCTCAGTTTTCTCATCTTTAAAATGGAGGGAGACTCTGATGGATTGGACTTTATTCTAATGTAGATTTTATTGTACCATATTCCTAGGGCCTTCTAGGATTTATTAGCTTTGTTAACTTGGGAATTCCCTCTGAGCTTCAGTTTCCTCTGTAAATGGGCATAATAACCTTTGCACTCCATACCTTTCCAGGCTGTTAAATGGAAAGCATTTTGTAAATATTAAGGCACTATAGAAATGTGTATTGTTGTTATTACTACTATGACTACCACCATTATTATCCTAACTTCAAATCCATCATCTAAAATGAGGCCAGTAATCCCTTCTCTAGCTCCACCAGAGGGTTAAAGGGCTCAACTAAGACAATCTGTAAAGTACAAAGTGTTATTTGTAACTTTTATTAGAAAAGGCAAGAAAAAAAAATAAAAATATAACAATTTCATTTAAAGAAATGGCAAGAGGAAGGTAAACTTAGTCCTTGATATTAAAAAAAAAATCCTATCATTAGGCATTTTCCAGTCAGTGCTCCAATATTCACTTTATGGTAAGTACTAGGCTGAGCACTAGATTTCTAAGACAAAGCCAAAATAGTCCCTGGATTCAAGAGAAGGGGCAGAAGATTAGGTCATAGGTTTAGCCTATGGATCCTTACTGACTATCTCATACAGTGATGGTGAACCTATGGCACAGGTACCAAAGGTGGCACACAGAGCTCTCTGTGGGCATGCATGCCACACTACTCCCTCTCCCCACCAGAGTTCCTTACTAGAAAGGCAGAGGGACTCAGGCAGAGCTGCTCCCCTCTCCCTCTCTACAATGCTTGAGGAAATTTCTCTCATCACCCACCCCTCTGCCCAGCAGCCCAATGGGAGTGCTTCTTCCCTCCCCTGTGTGGGGCATGGCACATGGTCTCTAAAAAGTTCACTATTACTGATATAATACAACTCCCTCATTTTATAACAGAGGATCCTGGAACCCAAAGTGTTTAAGTGACTTGCCCAAAGTCATGTAAATAGTAAGTGGCAGAGTCAGAATCTGGACCCACATCTTTTGATTCCAGGTTAATGTAAAAGAGTCCTGAACTGAAAACTTCATTATGGTGTTTACTTGTTTAACCCCAATTAGCTTAAGAGTTAGATGTTCAAGTCTATAAGCTTTCTTAAGCATTTAATATTTATTAATTTTCATTTATTAAGCACCTACTACTGACAAAGAGCTATGCTCAGATGTGGGAGAACACAAAGAAGACTACAATGGTAATAGTAATATAATCTGACTTTGGATAGAATGCAAGGCCTGGAGTAAGGAAGAACTGATTTCAAATCTGTTCTCAGACATTTACTAGCTGTGTGACCCTGGGTAAGTCACTTAACCCTGTTTGCTCAGTTTTCTCATCTGTAAAATGAGCTGGAGAAAGAAATGGCAAACTAGTATCTTTGCTGAGAAAACCCCAAATGGGATCATGAAGAGTCAGGCAAGACTGAAATAATTGAACAATAAAAACAAAACCTGCCTTTGACTTTATGTACACTTTTAAAAATTCAAAGATATTTTACTTTTCTAATCACAATGTAAAGGAACAAACCTTTAAATTTAGGAATCTGGTTAGCTGTCTATAGTCTAGGTCAGTCTCTTCCCCTGCTGTTTCTCTTCCTTGGGCCATGAGCAAAGTTTCTCTGCTCTCTGTGGCTATGATGAACAATAATAAAACAATAATACTGACAACAATAATAATAGATGTATGATACTTTAAAGTTTCCGAAGCACTTACTAAATACAAGGTGCTCCAAAAGTCTTAGAGAAGTTGTAAGTTTTTAAAAATTTTAATATCTTAAAACTCCACTAAGTCTTTTGGAACATCCCATATTATTTCATTCAAATCTTTTCAATAACCCTGTGTGATAAGTACCATTGGTGTTATTATCCCCATTTTATAGATTAGGAATTTGAACCTCAGAGAGGTTAAGTGACTTGCTCATAGTCACACAGCAAGAGGATTGGAATCTTTGTTTTCCTGACTCCCTGGATAATACTGCATCTACTATGCCAGGTTGATGCCTCAGGACTTCTTTAGGTGGGATGGTGGGAAACCATTAAGTTTTGAGTGGGCAGGGGATGGGATGGTGAAATTAGACATAGACAAAATAAATAAATATTGAAACAGAACAAAATAAACAAGTTGGGAGGAATTTCTGTAAATGTAGTGGAAAGATCCATTGACTTCACTATAGACAAATCCCATCTTGGATACTCACTATTTGTATTACCCTTTGTTGTTGTTCTGTCATTTTAATCATAACCCAATTCTTCATGACCCCATTTGGGATTTTCTTGACAAAGATACTGGAATGGTTTGCCACTTCCCTCTCCAGCTCATTTTCTAGATGAGGAAACTGAAGCAAACAAGGTTAAATGACTTGTCCAGGGTCACACAACTAGTGCGTGTCTGTGGCCTGATTTAAATTCAGGAAGATGAGTCTTCCTGACTCCAGGCCTGGTGCTCTGTCCATTGCAACACCTTACCGCCCATGTATTATTCTAAGAAAGTTATTTAACAGGATCCTAAATTTAAAGCTAGAATGATCTTCAGGTTTGTCTCCTCCCATTTTACAGGTGAGAAAAGTGAGACCCAGAGACGTGATAAGTGAACTGCCCAAGACTCCATAGCTAGTAAGTGACAGACACAGTCCAAGGGAATCAGAGGGCCCTTGTTCTTCCACTCATTTAGTGTTTGACATCTGCAAAATAGAGAATAGCCTCAGTGGTTTCAAAGCTTCCTTCTAGCGCTGATATTTTGTCATTCAAATTCTCCTGATCTAGGAGACACACATCAAGACCCAAGAAAAGGCTCTGTATCTATTGATTTAGGCAGATGGATTGGAGAAAGAAAAGCTCTTCAAATCCTACCAGAGATGCTTAATAGTGTGTCTGAAGAGCTAGATCTTACCAGTAGCATGAAGATTACAAAGAATCCTAGACTTGGGAGCAGCAGATCTGGGGGAAAGCCTTAGACAATTACTGATGGTGTATTCATCACTTCCTCTAAGTCTCAGTCTTCTCATCTGCATATTGGGACTAACCTTGCTTTCACACCCTGAGTCCTGGAGCTATTTATAGAACTTAAATGAGATAACAAGTGAAAAGCACTTTATTATATGCTGTTTATCAGCATTTTCTCTGGCTGACACCTCCCCCCCAAAGATCCCCCTCCTCAATTCCACTTACTGACTTTCCTATCTTTCTTTAAATCCCAACTAGAATCCCATCAACCCTTCTTAATACTAGTGCTTTCCCTCTTTTAATTATATCCTATTTATCTGGTATATAACTTATTTGTGTATGTTTCTTTTTGCATATTGTCTCCCCTTGCGGAAACAAACTGTCTTTTGCCTATTTTTGTATCCCTAGCACTTGGCACAATGCCTGGAAAATAGTGGAGGCTTGATAAATATTGATTGATTGATATTAGCTTTTCAATATTAGCTTTTCAAATGGCCTTGTAGCTTTAAGGCTGCAGTTTCCAAACTCAGGAAAAAATGCATTTTTGAGTCAAGGATTTTTCCTCAATTCCTTCTCTCTAACTAGAAATATAATGGAGTGGGCAAGGAGGTATGATATAGGGATGGCCAAGGAGGTCAAGTCCTTAGAGAAGAGGTTCTTATCCTTTTTCTGTGTCCTGGCTAGTGAAACCTACAGACTCCTCAGAATCACATTTTAAGATTCATAGAACAAAATTGATAAGACTGCAAAGTAATTAATTATAGGGAAATACAGCTATTAGAACATTATTAAAATATAAAATCTTTAAGGGCAAAAAAAGTCCACAGACCCCAGATTAAGAATGCTTGCTGTAGAACAAGTTCATATTTTCCCTGGCTGGTAGGTTATACAGAGCATGTGACAATATTTCCTGGCCTACTTCCAATCCAACCATGTGTAAGAGCTTGGCAAGTCTACTTCTGGCTATGAGTGACTGGAGAATTCTCACTATGTGGCATCTTCTGGACGGCCTTCTGAGAAGCCCTAGGAGAGGCTGAGCTAGAATTAAATGTGCATAGAAAAGAATTCAGCTGACTTTTTCTCCCTCTTTTCTCTGAAAACTTTTGAGTAGGGATTGCTTTGGGCTTGAGGAGATGTGGAGGGGAAGATAGGAAGAATTGCTTGCTTCCTGTTCCTTCCCTAACCAGATCCAAGGTGGTCGCTGTTCCCCTTGTGTTTATTCCTTCTAGATCTTAGGTCAGTCAAGCAACCTGCTGGACTCAGCTTAGCAGAGGACTGACCCATGAACTGAGATTACACCCTGCAAAGAGCCAATTCAGCTGAGCATAGGAAAGACTTGTGTATTAAACAATTCCCCACTCTGAAGCCAGCTTGATAGAGACTCTGTAAAGAGAGAAAAGGACTCCTAGAACCAGGTATCTCGAGGTCCCGTATGTGCCTTATAAACTTTGTACTATAAATGTGAAGCCATTCTCCTCAGGGAATAGGTATGTTTAAAGAGGACAGGGTACCGTTGGTATGGGAGATGTTTTCAAAAATCTGTCCTTACTTTGTACCCCAAAGAGATAATAATGAGAAATATTTATACAAATATATTCACACTCATGCTCTCTTTGTAGTGGCAAAAAAATTGGAAAATGATGGGATGTCCCTCAATTGGAGAATGGCTGAACAAGTTGTGGTCTATGATAGTGATGGAATACTATTGTGCTGGAAGGAATGATGATCTGGAAGCTGTTTATATGAACTGGGAGACCCTCAATGAACTGATGCAGAGTGAAATAAGCAGAACCAGAAGAACAATGTACACAGAAAGTGAAACACTGTGGAACCACCCAATGTAATGGACTTAACTACAGTAGCAATACAATAATCCCGGACACTCCTGAAGGACTTATGAGAAAGAATGTTCTTCACATTGAGAGAAAGAACCATGGGAGTAGAAACACAAGAGAAAAACATATGACTTATCACTTACCACTTGTATATATGGGTATATGATTTGGGATTTGGACTTTAAAAGATGGCTCTACAGCAAAAATGAATAATATGGAAATAGTCATCAAGTGATAACATCTGTACAATCCAGTGGAATTGTTTGTTGGCTCTTGGAGGGGGGAGGGGAAAAGGGAGGGAAAGAAAATGAATCATGTAAACATGGAAAAACATTTTTTAAAATAAATAAAAATAATTTAAAAAAAGAAAAAATCTGTACTTACTATAGCTTCTTAGCAAATGTCCCTTTTATAAAAGCAATTCCTTGGAAAATAGGCCAATTCTCAATAGGTGATTTAAGTTTCCAAACTGGTACTATAACAACACTTTATTAAAACTGAGGCATTAGTTTAATTAATTAAAAACTTACTCATTCTGGAAGAGGTGAGGCATCATCTGCAAAATGACTAGAAGTTGACCCCAAGATCAACTTCTTCTAGGCCAGAGTGTGAAATGGTTACCCTGCAAAACTACCCTATCTGATGCTGCTTTAGATTAATAATAGATTTTACTTAGAGAGTGCCTTCAGGGTGCAAAGATCCCTACACATATTAATGGCATCACAGGGTCATAGTATTCAAAGTGAAAGACATCTCAGAGGCCATCCTAGTTCAACCCCTTCCTTTTACAGACAAGAAAACCAAATCCTAGAGTTTAAATGAGCTGGCCAAGGTCACACAAATAGAAAGGAGCACAATTCAGAAGGATCAAATGAGATTACATGAAAAGTGCTTTGCAAACCTTGATGCACTATATATAGATGACAGTTGTTGCTATTGTTGCTATTATTATTATATATGATTTTATTTTTTATGCATGTCTCCTATCTTCAAATCCAGAACTCATTTCATGGTACCATACTTCATTATTTCATAGGAGCTTACAACTACCTTGTGAGATGTATTGTAAATCAACTCCATTTTACAGATTGAGAAACTGAGGCTCACAGAGATAAAGCAATTTATCCAGAGTCATATAGTTTTAATAAGGATCTTGGGGGAGTGGGGGAAGGGATTTAAAATCAGGTTTTCTTGGCTCCAATTCCAAACCTATTCATCACAGCAAACTGACTCTTTTGATCATATTCTAGAAGCATAGTGTCCAGAGCCGGGGAAGGGATAGTTCTGACATCTTTGACCTTGGGTAGATGACAGCTGAAGCATTGCAAACAATTCTGAGCACCACATTTGAGGACAGATATTGACACTCTGGAGCCTGACCAGAGTAGGAAGGTGAGCATGATGGACTAGATACCACTTTATATCAGGATTGGTTGAAGGAAGAAAAATAATACCTCACTTCATGGTCTTTATGATTGTGAAGTATTTTCATATTCAGTGTCTTTTTTAATCCTGACAGCAGCTCTATGAGAAGGGCAGGACAACCTTTATGTTCCCCCCTTTCACAGATGCAAAAACTGAAGCTCTAAAGTATTTGCCCATAACACACAGCTCTGATAAGTAGAGCAGGGACTCAACCTCATCTCCACTTCTCTTTCCATTGAATCAAGCTGCTGCCTTTTCCAGGCTGCTTGGAAAGAACTAAGACAAAATGTAAAGGGGACAGTGGAATATATTCCCCACTGGCCTATAGTCCTGTGCTCTCCGATTCAATAAAAGGTTGTATAATATCTGTTTATAGATAAAATTCTGACTTCTGATCCTGCCATTCAAAGTCCTCCATTCTGACCCCAATCCACCCATACTTTTCTTTTACCATTTCACATTCATTTTTTCCCTAGATTAGAATCCCAGTTCTGTATCATATTACCTGTGTGACCTTGGATAAATCACTTTACCTCTCCTATTTGTAATTTCTTCATCTGAAAAACTAACAGAGTGGATTAAGTAATCTCTGAGGTCCTTTCCAACTTCAAATCTATGCCTTTGTAATAATCCCTTGTTCCTTATTGCTTGTTGCTTGAAGAAAGTGTTTCACATGAAAAAATGGTTAAAAAGGAAATCAGAAGTGGTGACAAAAGGAACCCAGAGGAATAAATTTCTCAGAGCACAGCCCTTACTTACTGGCCCATGGGTATTGGTTATTATTATTGTCCTTTTTTAAAGCAAATTAGTTTACAACAAAATCAGGCAAATTAATTTCCTCTCAGTCCCTAAACCCTATTGCCCCACTCCCAAAGCAGAAAGAAAAACTACCTAGTCTTTTATCAATAATTTTCAAACACTTCAAAAAGGTTTTCCCTCTGCCTTCCACCTTTTAGAAGCTGCAGTTTGGACTGAGGAGGGGAAACGCAATTTATAGAATCTTTGGATTCTAGGACTTCAGAGATCATCCAGTCGCAACTTCTTATTTCCCAGATGTGGGAACAAAGGTAACCATAGCATGAGATCATCAATTTAGAACTGGAAAGAATCTTAGAAAACATTAAATCCAGGAGGCAGAGTCAAGATGGTGGCATAGAGGCAGCAAAAGTTCAGACCTCTGAAAACCCTTCCTCACTGATTAAAAAACAAATGCTCCTAGGAGACTGAAAACCAAATCTAACAACAGGACAGAGCTAAAAAACCCTCCTGGTGGACTCAACTTAAAAGGTATGCACCCCAAAAAGTCTGAATTTGAGAACACTTGGGTTTAAGGAGAAGGAAGAAGGAAGGTCCCAGGAACCCCAACCCACCCACAGTACTGAGCCTCCAGCAGTGGCTATAATCTCTGGGAAGACAGGGGTGCTAGTCTAGAGGGAGTACCTTGTGGCCAAAGCTATGCCAGGCTCTCGGCTCTGAATACAGGCAGCTGGGAGGCAGCTCAAGGAGAAGCACAGAGGACACAACCTAGTCACAGCAGCAGAGACACTCCATATTGCCCCCCACCCTTCCTGAGGTTTTGGTCTCAGGACACATCCAGCTCTGCAAGTTCAGTTCAGCTGGGCTTAATCTCATCAAGCTTTCTGAGGGTCCAGAAGCTCAATCTCCAACACCCCTTCCCTACAGAATGCTCTGAGAGCTTTGCTAAGCTCCAAGGCTGAAGGCTGACAGAAAAGTCCAAATCCACAGATCCAGTACATGATGAGAAGAACAAGAGTACAGGCAACTACAGGGGGGAAAGAAGGGGCCAAATATGAGCAGACAACAGAAAAAAAAAAGAAATTATAATCGACAGCTTCTATCCAGGCAATGAACAAAGAGCAAATGTAACAGAGAAAGATCAAAGAACACAAACAAACAAACAAACAAACAAAAAAGCAACACAGAAACTCCAATGAATTGGACACAGGCTTTGGAAGAACTCAAAATACAATTCAAAACACAATTAAGAGAAGCTGAAGACAACTGGGAAAAGAACTGAAAAAGCAAGATAAGTCATCTGCAGACAGAGGCACTTGAACTAAAATGAGAAAATAGTGTCTTGAAAGTGAAAATTAATCAGCTTGAAAATGAGGCAAAGAAGATGAAAGATGACCTCCAAAGAAAATGAGAACAGAAGGAGAAGGATGAACAAAAATCCAGGGATGAAATTCAGTCTTTAAAAAGCAGAATACAACAATTAGAAGCAAGCTACCTCACAAGGCAGCAGGAAACTATAAAACAAAACCAAAAGAATGAAAAATTGAGGAAAATATGAACCATCTCATTCACAAAACAGAAGATCTAGAAAATCATTCCAGGAGAGACAACTTAAGAATTATTGGTCTCCTGGAAGACCTGGACAAAAGAAAAAGACTGAACATCATCCTACAGGAAATTATCCAAGAAAACAGCCCTGATATTCTAGAACAAGAGGGAAAAGTAGAGATTGAAAGAATCCAGAGATCACCTCCTGTACTTAAATCCCAACTGACAACACCCAGGAATGCTATAGCCAAATTCAAGAACTACCAGACCAAGGAAAAAAATATTACAAGCTGCTAAGAAAAAGTCATTCAGATCCCATGGAACTACATTGATGATAATAGAGGATCTGACTGCATCTATACTGAAGGACCAAACGGCATGGAATATGATCTTCCAGAAAGCAAGGGAACTAGGTCTACAACCAAGAATCAACTACCCAGAAAACTGACTATATTCTTACAGAGGAAAGTATGGTCATTTAATAAAGAAGAAAAATTCCAAGAATTTGTCAAGAAAATGCCAGACCTGAACAGAAAATTTGATGCCCAAACACAGAACTCAAGAGAATCATCAAAAGGTAATTAAGAAAGGGGGAAAAAAATAAACAAACAAACTTTTCTTAAGGGAACCAATGAGTTAAAATGGTATGTATCCCTACAAGAAAAGAGGATATCGCTAACTCTTAAAAATTATTATTATCACCTGGGTAGCTAGAAGAATTATGTTTAGTGGGAATAGTGACAAACTACATAGGATGAAATGCCAAGACATAAATATGTATATATGTATATAGATATATGTATGCATAAATACATAGGTATATATATATTTTTTCAAATATATACACACACACAACTAGAGTTTTGAAAAAAGAGGTTAATACCAAGAGAATGGGAAAAGAAACAAAATGGGATGTATTTATTTGTCACAAAGAAGCAAATGTGGCGGTGGGGGGGGAGAACATCAACATACTGGAAGGGTAAAGAGGTTGGCGTTAGGAAATACTCAATTCTTACATGCATTTAAATTGACTCAAAGAGGGAAGAACAATCAAATACATTGGGGCAGAGAATTGATTTGTGCTATATAGGGAAGTAGAATGGTAACAAATGGACTGGTGGGGAGGGAAGCAATACAAGGGAGAGAGAGGATGGGGGGATAGTTTAAAAAGACTGTAAAGAAAATAAGAGAGAAATGAGAAGGGAGGGGGTAGAAAGGGAAGTAAAATAAGGGCGTGAATTAGAGGGACTGATTAAAAACAAAGCACTGGTGTAGAAGGAAATAGTGAAAGAAAACAGGAGTGGACTAGGAGTGGAAATAAAAATGCTGGGAAATACAAAGCTTATAATCATAACTCTGAATATGAATGGAATTAACTCATCCATAAAATGCAAACAAATAGCAGAGTGGTTTAGACACCAAAATCCTACCATATGCTGCTTACAAGAAACACACATGAGGAACATAGACACACATAGGGTAAAATTCAGAGGATGGAGCCAAATCTATTGGGCATCAACAGATAAAAAGAAGGCAGAAGTCACAATCATGATATATAACAAAGCTATAATAAAAATAGTTCTAGTCAAAAGAGATAGGGAAGGTAATTACATCCTGATAAAAGGCAGTATAGACAACGAGGAAATATGAGTACTCAATACGTATGCACTAAATGGCATAGCATCCAAATTTCTAAATGAGAAGCTAGTGGAACTCAAGGATGAAATAGATAGAAAAATATACTAGTGGTAGACCTGAACCTTCCTCTATAAGAACTAGATAAATCAAACCAAAAAATAAGTAAGAAAGCGGTAAGACAAGTGAATGCAATCTTATAAAAATTAAAGTTAGTAGATATGTGGAGAAAAATAAATAGGGACAAAAACGAATACACCTTCTTTTCAACAGCATATGGTACATTCACAAAAACTGACCAGGTATTAGGGCATAAAAAATTGCAAACGAGTGTGAAAGAGCAGAAATAATAAATGCAACCTTCTTGGACCACAATGCAATGAAAATAATAATTATTAAGGGTACATGGAGAGGTAAATCAAAAATTAATTGGAAATTAAACAATAAAAATCTCCAAAACTGGTTAGTCAAAGAACAAATCATAGAAACAATGAATAATTTCATTGAAGAAAATGACAATGATGAGACATCTTTTCAAAGCCTATGGGATGCAGACAAAGCAGTACTCAGGGGGAAATTTATATCCTTGAGTTCATATATTAACAAATTAGGGAAATCAGAGGTCAATGAATTGGGCATTCAAATTAAAAAACTAGAAAGTGAACAAATTAAAAATCCTCAGGTGAGACTAAATTAGAGATCCTAAAAATCAAAAGAGAAATTAATAAAATTGAAAGTCAAATAACTATTGATTTAATAAATAAGACCAGAAGTTGGTACTTTGAAAAAACAAATAAAATAGACAAAGTGCTGATCAATCTAATTAACAAAAGGAAAGAATAAAACCAAATTGATAGTATCCAAGATGAAATGAGAGATCTCACCTCTAAGGAAGAGGAAATTAAGGCAATCATTTAAAATTATTATGCCCACTTATAAGGCAATAAATAATGCGACTTTGCCTAGACTAACAGAGGAAGAAATAGAATACCTAACAATCCCAAATCAGAAAAAGAAATTGAACAAGCCATCAAAGAACTCCCTCAGAAAAAATCCCCAGGACCAGATGGATTCACAGATAAATTCTATCAAACATTCAAAGAACAACTAATCCTAATATTATACAAACTATTTGACAGAATAAGCAAAGAAGGAATGCTACCAAATTCCTTTTACAACACAAATATGGTACTGATTTCAAAGCCAGGCAGGTCAAAAACAGAGAAAGAAAACTACAGACCAATCTACTTAATGAACATAGATGCAAAAATCTTAAATAGGATACTAGCAAAAGGACTCCAGCAAATGATCATGAGGGTTATTCATTATGACCAGGTAGAATTTATACCAGGAATGCAAGAATGGTTCAATATTAGGAAAACCATCCACATAATTGACCATATTAACAATCAAACTGACAAAAATCGCATGATTATCTCAATAGATGCAGAAAAAGCATTTATCAAAATACAACACTCATTCCTAATGAAAACACAAGAAAGCATAGGAATAGAAGGACATTTCCTAAAAATAATAAACAGTATATATCTAAAACCATCAGCAAACATCATTTGCAATAGGGATAAACTAGATGCCTTCCCAATAATATCAGGAGTGAAACAAGGATGCCTATTATCACCTCTATAGCAGTAGCAATTAGAGAAGAAACAGAAATTGAAGGTATCAAAATAGGCATTGAGGAGACCAAGCTATGACCCTTTGCAGATGGTATGATGGTCTACTTAAAGAATCCTCGAAATAACCAACAATTTTAGCAAAGTTGCAGGATACAAAATAAACCCACATAAGTCATCAGCATTTCTATATATCTCCAACACATCTCAGCAGCAAGAAGTAGAAAGAGAAATTCCATTTAAAATCACCCTAGACAATATAAAATACTTAGGAATCTATCTGCTGAGACAAACACAGGAACTATATGAATACAACTACAAAACACTCTCCACACAATTAAAACTATATCTAAACAATTGGAAAAACATTGACTGCTCATGGGTAGGACAAGCTAACATAATAAAAATGACAATCCTACCCAAATTAATTAATTTATTTAGTGCATACCCATTGAACTTCCAAAAAACTTTTTTATTTAATTTAAAAAAAAAACATAACAACGTTCATTTGGAAGAACAAAAGATCAAGGATATCCATGGAAAAAAATGAAAAAATGTGAAGGAAGGTGGCCTTGCAGTCCCAGATCTCAAACTATATTACAAAGCAGTGGTCTCCAAAACAATATGGTACTGGCTAAGAGACAGAAAGGAGGATCAGTGGAATAGACTTGGGGTAAGTGACCTCAGCAAGACAGTCTATGACAAGCCCAAAGATGCCAGCTTTGGGGACCAAAATTTGATGAGAACTGCTGGGAAAATTGGAAGACAGTGTGGGAGAGATTATGTTTGAATCAACATCTCACACCCTACACCAAGATAAACTCAGAATGTGTGAATGACTTGAACATAAAGAAGGAAACTTTAAGTAAATTATGTGAACACAGAATAGTATACATGTCAGACCTTTGGGAAAGGAAAGATTTTACGACCAAGCAAGAGTTAGAAAAAGTCACAAAATATAAAATAAGTAATTTTGATTACATCAAATTAAAAAGATTTTGTACAAACAAAATCAATGTAACCAAAATTAGAAGGGAAGTAACAAATTGGGAAACAATCTTCATAACAAAAATGTCTAACAAAGGTCTAATTACTCAAATTTTTAAAGAGCTAAATCAGTTATGTAAAGGATAATTTTAGGGTTTTGACTTAAAATCTAAATTAATTGGTCACCAGGGAAAATCCCTTTTGTTAGTTACTTGACCTTTTCGTGATTAATTTAACCTTTATAGGTACTTAACAGTTTTTTGTATTGATACTAAAAATAGACTTAGCTTAAAGTTACAGCTTCACTATAAGGTGTAAACTAGGTACCTTCATTGTTCAATCAAGAGATTACAACTTTATCTTCCCCTAAAGTACATCTAAGTAGGGTGGAGTAATTTTTTAAGTTCACAATCCCCCCTGATGATCATTTGGAGACTAGTCTCCCCATTGATCTTTTAACATAATCATCTTGTAGTCCTAAACACTTCTAACTACAGATGTATACAATATTCAGTTTCTAAGAGGAAATTACAATAGTTGGGGAGAAATAGAAAAGAGAGAAAGCAAAACCAATGTTTTGCTAGGCACATTGACAAAAAGCCAAATTAGGGGCAGTCCCCTTTGACACAAAAGTTTACATTTACAATAAATGTTCAGTCAAACTTCAGTTCAATCAACCACACCCAAAGTTCATTCTGGATCTTCTTGATGTAGTGTAGGTTTTCTGGTATCTTTCTGCAACAGTTAATTCTCTGGATTTAGGAATTAGCAAGCTTCTTCCTTGAAGATATTTTCTCAAACAAAAAATTTCAAAATCTTGGATTTTTATTAAAATGCAATCCCCTCCTCAACTGGGTGTTAAAAACATCCAGTTCAGCTCAGGATGCAATGTTGAGTTATGGGGGTGTATGAGTCAATTATCAAAAGAAGAGAAAAACAACCAAAAACATAAGGAAAAGAAAAAATGGAAAGGAAAAAGAAAAAAATCCAAAATAGGCCCTTATTTGGGTTTAACAAATTTCTAACAGGCCCTTGTATAGGTCTAATTTAAAGTAATTTCTATCCCACAAGTCTGTAGGACAGAATGCAGTAATATTTCAATTACCCATTTGCAGCCAAGACTACAGGAAGTTGGCATACTATAAGAAGGAAAGGAACTAGAATTTCATTTTGATAAGGAAGTGTCATTACCTGGTCTGATTTTTGTCATTCTCAGGGATGTGGGAAGCCAGGATGATAGTCAAATTTTGGTACTTGTATGAGTATTTCACAAACAGTGTAGATACAAGGAAGTCCTACAGCTTAACATTTGTCAAGCTTTACAACCTTACACACTAGTTTTTTCTGTGTGCTCTTTTATGCAATATTCAGGTTTTTTATCCCATTTCCTGGAATCAGACACAAACATTAATCACAGTCTCATAACATTTTATCAATAAATGGCAGATTCCCATAGTTTAAAGCTTTTGGGTATGCATAGATATTATAGCAAGTATAATATATATTGTAAACCTTAAAATTTCTTAGACTTATGAATGTTGGATTTCCATGTGATTTTTCCAAGTGATTTCCATGTCACAATATGTATACATATATATATTAAACTTATATTACTGGAGAAAAAATATTGATTGTATGTACCTTTAGTATAAGAAATGAGAAAAATAAAGGGGAAAAATCAAATATTTTAATCAAAATAAAAGAAAAGCAATAATAAAAACAAGGGGGGAAATCATGAATTCAATGTTTTCTCGAAAAACAGCATCCATTTTATTTGTCAATGTATTATTATCTCCAATGCATGTGATAGGGTACAGTCAATCAGTCTCAAAAGAAGATGCTCTCTTCACATGTGAGCAATGAATCCAAGAGTTCTTTTCACTAATCTTTATAGATATTGGAGTAGTTAACCACATTTGAAATGGCCCTTCCCAGGAAGGCTGTCAATAATGCTTCTCTGGCCTGGTTTAGTTTGTGTGATCTAGTTCAGCATTGGGGCTCCAATGTGGATCTTCATTTGGCCAATAATTTGCTCCTCTACCTCACTTCAGATTAGCCAGAGAGATGACATTATTTTTCTCTCTCTTTGTTAGAAATTTTTCTAATAAATTTTGAACATCCATCCAAGTGGGGTCAAAAGTTCTGAATATGTTCTCCAATCTTTTTATAATTAACATTGATTCTTCCTCAAATGATTGAAGATCTTCCTTGAATTTATTTAAATCTTCAGGGTTAAAAGGTGTATGGTGTCTTATAGATATCAAGTTCCCATCTTTATTAAAAGTGGGTACTTCCCTTAAAGTAAATAAACTATCTGAATTATTTGTTACTCCTGTCTCTAGACTTCTTGCTCCATTCTCAATGGGGTAGGTGTGAGGAAGGTAAGGGTTGGGCACAATGAGGGGGAGGGTTTGTTGTTGTACCATAGTGCCAGAAAGATCAGAGGTAGGAAGGATATGGGAATTGAATTGGGCAGGGTGGGAAGGAGGGACAAGGGAAGAAGGGTCAGTGGCTGGGGGAAAGGATGCAGAGGGGTTAGGGTTGGAGGTATGAGTAGGGTGTGAACTTAAGTGTGAACTTAGGGTGGAGGGGTTAGGGTGGTCAGTATGGGTGGGGGGAGGAATGGATTGGGTAATAGTAAGTTGGGAGTAAGTAAGTAGTAAGTGGGAGGAGCACATTTGTGAACTAGGAGCCATATTGTTCAGAGCAGGGTGGGACAGAGAGTCTGATAATGAGGAAGTATGGAGAGATAAATCACTCCTATTCTGGGATGTTATTGAGTCCCTTTTAATGATTTTCATAAAAGATATGAACTCCCCCAAACTTTCCTCTATAAACTCAAGCCAAGTATTTAGTTCTGCATTTTGTGGAATATTAGAAGGAGCAATCTGTTGGTTTGACTGGAAAATGGGTTTTTCAAGGATATACAATATTACAACTACAACAATTAAAATCCCAAAGGGGAGTAGTGTGTCGATTAGACTTTGCCATAAGTTCCATGGGATGAGCCATTTCAGAGAGACAAAGAATAATATATTTACAAGTTTGGTCATGGAGCTGATAAGCCAGTTGTTAAGTAAGTTGTGAACTGGCTATAACCACATATTTCTAAAGTAAACACCTGGGGAGAAGGACAAGGCCAAAACTTTCTCCAGGTTTCGTAGCTAAACAGCTTCCCCAGTCCTACTGCTTTTGGTTTAAAAAAAAAAAGAAAAACAGCTGTATTCTATCTAATTTAAGGAGAGAGGAGGAAAAATCCAAATTTACTTGCCTTTACAGCTGATCAAAATAAGTTATTAAAAGTTGAACTTAGGGATAGTCACAGTAAAGGAAAAAGTTTAGGAAAGTTTAAGAAGATTGAGGATATTTCATCACAACCAATGTGGTTAGCCACAACTATAAAGGATAATTTTAGCGTTTTGACTTAAAATCTAAATTAATTGATCGCCAGGGAAAATCCCAAATAATAAAATACCCAAGTCAGCTGGAAACTATGGTGATTTTAATTAATATAGAGAGAAGGAATTAAGGAGGAGAGAGAGAGAGAGAGAGAGAGAGAGAGAGAGAGAGAGAGAGAGAGAGAGAGAGAGAGAGAGAGAGAGAGAGAGAGAGAGAGAGAGAGAGAGAGAGAGAGAGAGAGAGAGAGAGAGAGAGAGAGGAAAGAGTTAATTTAAACTGCTCCAGCTCAGCCAGGCAGGAGTTAAAGGCCTTGGCCAAATTGGCCTCCCTGAGCCCAAGGGAAAGGAAGTCAGTCTTACCCAAGTCACCATGAGACTGTTTCAAGGAAGCTGTCTGAGGGAGTTCCTCCAGGCTAAGTTCCAGGATTGAACTGTTGCCCAGGCTGCTTACATAGATCTTTTCACCCTTTTGTCTCCTCCTCTAAATTTTCACATCTACCAATCACATACTTTTAGTATGCCCATACTTTTAGTTCTCACCTTCTTTGATTAGATTATATCTTTGGAGTTACTTCACGCTTCTTTGTTAAGTTCATCTTTTGTTAGTTACTTGACCTTTTTGTGATTAATTTAGGTACTTAACAGCTTTTTGTATTAAGATACTAAAAATAGACTTAGCTTAAAGTTCTAGCTTCACTCTAAGGTGTGAACTAAGTACCTTCATTGTTCAATCAGGAGATTACAACTTTATCTTAAGTAGGGTGGAGTAACTTTTAAAGTTCACAATTATACAAAAAAATCAAGCCATTCTCCAATTGATAAACGGGCAAGAGACATAAATAGGCAATTTTCAATCAAAGAAATCAAAACTATTAATAAGCACATGAAAAAATGGTCTAAATCTCTTATAATCAGAGAGATGCAAATCAAAACAACTCTGAGGTATCACCTCACACCTACCAGATTGGCTAACATGACAGCAAAAGGAAGTAATGAATGCTGGAGGGGATGTGGCAAAGTCAGGACATTAATGCATTGCTGGTGGAGTTGTGAATGGATCCAACCATTCTGAAAGGCAATTTGGAACTATGCCCAAAAGGTGATAAAAGACTGTCTGCCCTTTGATCCAGCTATAGCACTGCTGGGTTTGTACCCCAAAGAGATAATAAGGGGAAAGACTTGTACAAGAATATTCATAGCTGTGTTCTTTGTGGTGGCAAAAAATTGGAAAATGAGGAGATGCCCTTCAATTAGGGAATGGCTGAACAAATTGTGGTATATGTGGTGATGGAATACTATTGTGCTTAAAGGAATAATAAAGTGGAGGAATTCCATGGGAACTGGAATGACCTCCAGGAATTGATGCAGAGTTAAAGGAGCAAAAGCAAGAGAACATTGTACACAGAGACTGATACACTGTGGTACAATCGAATGTAATGGACTTCTCCATTAGTGGCAATGCAGTCATCCTGAAGAACTTAGAAGGATCTGTGGTAAGAAAGAACACTATCCACATTCAGAGGAAGAACTGTGGGAGTAGAAACACAGAAGAAAAACAACTGCTTGATTACATGGGTTGAGGGGGATATGATTGGGGATATAGACCCTAGATGATCATCCTAGTACATATATCATCAACATGGAAATAGATTCTGATCAAGGACACATGTAATACCCAGTGAAATTGCAGGTTGACTACGGGAAGTGTGATGTAGGGGAGGGAGGGAAAGAATATGATTCTTGTAACCAAGGAATAAAGTTCTAAATTGACTAAATTTAAAAAAATAAAGAAGAAAATAAAGGAAAAAAGAAAACATTAAATCCAATAACCTTGCCCCTATTTTACAGAAAAGAAAACTGCATCGCCCAGAGAGGTTTAGTTAATCCCCCAGATACAAAGCTAATGATGGTTTGAGGTGCATCTTAATTAAACCCAGGCATTCCTGACTCCAAGTCCAGTGACCTGTCTGTCCACTAGACCACGCTGCAGCTTGGACTTACCAGAAGTTAGATAGTTAGTGGAAGAAAACATGAGTTGAAACTTACAAATTTCCTGAGTGCCAAGTTACTACACGAGAGCCACTGCCTGTTTCGCTCAGAAATCCACATGCAATCTGGCTTGTTATATTTTCATCTCTTTTTAACTTATACAAGTATTTTTCCCAGCATCTCTGGGTTTTTCAGAACCACTTGAGCTATTTCCTACTTCAAAGTTTCAGTACTGCAAAAAATATTGTGTTTTACTGCTCTTTGGAGTGACACCATTTCAGCCCCTCCACACCTCATTAAATATTTTCATGAGTTCTGTGGCCAAAACCTTCAACTGCTATTGTCCAGTACTCTGGTGATAAACCTCTTTCCATTTAGTCCATCTGGTCTTTAATGGAAAAAAACAAAAAACATTGACTCTGAATTCAGAAAACTTGGATTCAAATCCTTTATATATTTTTCATTTGGGTATATACAAGGAGAAATTATGAAAGGAAACAGACACATGTTGTCTCCCCTAGCTGGACAGCAGACTCGTGGACAAGAATTGAAACAATTTTTGTCTTTGTAGCCCCAGAGCCTAGCATAGTGCCTGGCATCTAAATGGTATCTAATAAATGGTTATTGACAGAACAACACTTATATGACCTTGGCCAGGTTACTTCTCACAGCTTGATTTCCTCATTGGTAAAATACAGGCTTTGGACTAGATGGCATCTGTCTTTTCCTTCTGCCTCTAGATCTCTGCTTCTGTATTCAAAATCTTTTTGGTTTGGTAGGCACTTGGGCTTCACTGGCATAACCTTCAAAAACCCAGGATTACTGTCATGTCACATAAAACAACCACAAAGGAAGGCTTTCATGAAAATTATTCATTCCTATTCAGGCTTCATTTTGGAAATCTCTTTCATTTCTCTTAGACTTAGAAAATTCACAATGCAGATTTGGGACCTGAGTAGTCATTTAATCCAGCTCCCTCAATTTTACAGATGAGGAAATTGAGTCAGAATACATCCAAGTGCTATGTTGGCACCACATACTATTATGTGGCAGAGTCAGCATTTGAACCCAAGCCTTCTAACTCTATCCAAATCCAAAACTCTGTCCATTACCCCATGCTGCTCTCTATGTGAAGTTCTAAAAATAGTAAGAAATATTAGAGGTAACTTTGTCTTTTTATTAGACTCCTTTCCAAATATATTGGACTAATGGGACATACATCTTGTTAGATATTGCAGGTGTGTAGGGAGTTGAATTTAGATTTGAAAAGTAGAAAGAGGGGAGGCTCTACCACATTTTGGGGAAGTGGGGCAGCACTGAAGGTGATTCCAAAATGGTTCTGGACACAAAAGCCCATCTTTTTAATGTCAGTATTCTCAGAGTGATGCTATAAAGCTGAGTGAATCATTCACCACAATGAGCTCCTTAAGAATCACAGCTGCATGTAACCCTAAAAAAGCAGAGGAACAGAGGATGGAGGATGGAAAAAGGCTGTACCAAGAATGGCTTTATCATAAGAAGCGACCTAGAGGACATCAAAGATACGTAAGACTGAAAAATCAATACATAGTGAGAGTAAGGACTAGCAAACACAAAAATCCCAAGCACTATTCAAGTCTACACAAAATAGCATAAAGGATGAGAGCAGTAGAAATCCTCCTACAGACTGGATGGACCTTTGAAGGAGAACTTATGGGCATGAACAAGAGAAGAGAAAGCATGGATAGGTATGGTAGAGGGAGTACCCATATAGATGGGTCAGCAAGCATTTACAATATGTCAGGCATGGTGCCAAGAAATGCTAAGCATACAAGGAGAGAAAGTAAGCACTCAATAAATGCTTGCTGATATTCATAACACTATGGATCCATAAAAATACTGAAGTATCAAATGTCATTGTCAGTGTGACAAAGGGAGTACATTTCTTGGATATAGTCAATGGAGAATTTATTTTCTTTGGCTATGCTATAAATATTTATTTCAAGGTCTCTTTTTTTTCCCTTTCATTTTCAACTGGGGAGATAGGATTTGAAGGAATCACCACAGACCACCCCACCCCCCCAGGCTTTATACTATTTAGATAGATTCCTACTTTGCTAAAGGTGGAAAGAACCTTTGAAAGAGTCCAAGTCTGTCTGTCTGTCTGTCTGTCTGTCTGCCTGTCTGTCTGTCTGTCTGTCTCTCTCTCTCTCTTTTAAGCAAGGGCAGAGCACCTAGGTGGCTCAGTAGATAAAATATCCAGGCCTAGAGATAAGAAGTCCTAGGTTCAAATCTGCCCTTAGATACTTCCTCCATATGTGACCCTGGGCAAGTCACTTAACCCCATTTACCTCGTCCTTACTACTCTTCTGCCTTGGAACTAATATTTAGTATCTATTCTAGGACAGAAATGAGCATTTAAAGGAGGAAAAAAATAAAAGCAAGGGAGCCCAGTTACTAGGGAGGGGGAAGGATACTTGGTTCTCTCCTCACAGGCCCAGCAGGCACAAGAAGGGACTGACCCCCTTTTCCAGTTCAATAGTACATATATACTAACTAAGCCATATATAGTCAGCCTGGAAACCTCTGAAGCAATAGGCATGATGCATAAAGTACCAGTCCTAGAATCATCTATGAAATGCAAGTGTGAATTGTGGAGGGAGATTTCCACAAAGGATGCAGTCACTAGTGCAACAAAAAATTCCTTATGAAATATTATACCAATATAAGCTATTATCTTAATTACCTTCTTACATTATACTTTTGGCTTAAAATCTAGCTTCAGATACTTCCTAGCTATGTGACCCTGGACAAGTCATTTAATCTCATTTGTCTAGCCCCTGTTCTTCTGTCTTAGAATTGTTACTAGGATAGCCAGTAAGGGTAAGAAAGAAAAACAACAACAACAACAACAAGCAAAACATTATACTTTAAAGAATTAAGCAAAGAAGGCCCAATAATGTCAGGGGAATGGATAAGTAATTTTCTCACCATGAGCTGAGCAGGTAAATAATAAAAATAATGTCATATTACTTCATTTGAAAGCCCTTTCCTCAAACAACACTGTGCAGACAGTGCAAGTATTATTCTCCCCATTTTTCAGAGGAAGAAACTGAGACTTAGGAAGGGGAAATGATGTGCCCATGGTTACACTTAAGTGGTAGAACCAGGACTCAAAAGAAAAGACAATGAAGAATAAATAAAGGTGCTTTATTAGAGCAGAAATACAAACCAATATGGATACTGAGAGACTTAAACCAGACATTCAAGTAGTCTTCATGAGAAGAACTGAAACCATACAAATTAGCTTTGGGGTTTGGGGGGGAATCTCCTAAAAGCCCCCATTGCTTTTCTTCCACTAGTCTTCTCAGTTCCCTATTCACAGCACTGCTCTATGGCAAAACTGGCTTTCCTTCATTTCCTCTCTTCTCAGGCTGCTTTCTAAGGCTGCTCATAGATCCTGCTTTGCCAGGTGTTTTCTCCTTCCTAGCTCTGCCTGGGGCTTTCCCATAGGCAGGAGTTTCCTCTGCTTGATTCCCTACTGTATGAGTGAAAAGCTTTCAGAGGCTGCCCGGCTTCCTACTGTGGACACCGAGGAGAGAAGCTGGAGCACAGATAGGCCAGCTTTCCAGTATGATGTGCTGGCGCTGTAGGAATACTGATTCTGTGAAGAGAAACTTTAAAAACAATTGCCATTATATCAAAACGGCAAAGAGCTGGGAGTTAGGGACAGAGGGGCTAGTCTGGGCTCCACCACTTTGGTGCTATTTGATCTCCTGAAAGTCATTTCCCCTCTTTGGTCCCCAGTTTCTCCATCAGTGAAATAAAAGGAGTGCATTAGAGGATCCCTATGGTCTCTTCCATCCCTGATATTAGGAGATTCCAATAGCCAAAGCCGCTAAAGTTCATTATGAATGCAAAGGAGTCATGCCACCTGAAGCTCATTCTCTGGCTTTCTATCTTATTTTAAGGGGCAAAGAATTAGAAATTGTTCAGATTTTCCTGCCATTTCATGTTATCCAGGAAGACAAGTCTTGTGCATGGCCTCTTCTCCTTACCCTTAGCAGGTCCCTGGCTGTTAATCCTGCATGGAACAAGAGACTGACTACCTCAGGAGATGACAACACAGTATCCCACACAGTATATCAAGCTAAGGGAAACTCCATTAGCAGCGGGGTGCAGAGATCTGGGAAGAGGCTCTGCAATGACGAATGTGCCCCTGTTCTCACCATACAGACTGTTTGTTATCGGTCTACTATCATGCACCCTCTAACTCCAGCCCCCACACCATTCACATAGATATATAGTTTGTTAGAGGAAGAAAGGACTTTAGAGATTATTTAGTCCATTTAAATAACAAGGGGACTGAGGCTCTAATACGTGTAACCTGTTACCCTGGAGTAGAATGAGAATGTAGGGAGAGAAAACTAAGCACTCCTCCCTCCCCCCCAAAAAATAACCACACACAACCAATTTTCAGTACTATTGGGACTAACTCCATCCCACTCCCAACCCCTAGCACAAATATACAACTCGAAGCAGGTAGCAGAGGAATGTAGTATAATTGTGAAGTGAAAAGAGCTTTGGACTTGGGCTCAGATCTCATCCAACACTTGCATCTTTCTACTGGCTTCTCCATGCCTCATTTTCTCGACATGTCCAATGAGATATTGGGCTAGGAGATCCCTCAAGTCTCTTTCAGGGCTATGCTTGCTCGACACCAGAGGGACAGTCTCCCCAAACTCTATTCCGGCATGTTTCTGCCCCTTCCCCGCTCCACCCTACACCAAATACATTACCTGGCTAAGAAGGAAATGATCCCAAGCCTCCCTCCCAACCCCCCCCCCCCCACCTCAATCCTCCACTCCACATACAAAGAACCCAGAATATCAGACAGAGCTAGAACGGACTTTAGAACACAATTTTAGAGCTGGAGGGACCCCAGAACACAAAATATCAGAGTCTGAAGAGATCTTGGACCATACAACATGTAAGATATAGAAGGACCTTCCTTATCTACCCAATCCACCTCAACCATCCAAGGACTTCTTTGATAGGTGGGGAAACTGAGGTCCGAGCTTAGCCATTACCTAATTCAGAGGGAGATCGACCTCCCAAAACACACACACACACACACACACACACACACACACACACACACACACACACACACACACACACACACACACACACACCGACTTCTCTCCCGGCAGTGAGTTCTGTGTCCTCCACCTCCCAGTTCCCCTTCACCCCTGCGCCCTGCCACTGCAGCAGTTCCCGCACTGGCCACCGCCCCCAATTCCCAGCCCCGGCCCAGAACAGAGAGGGGAAAGGATGTGTCCTCCCCCTCGACGCCCACGTGTCCCCCCACCCCCTCCCGCGCTCAGGAGCCACCCCAGCCCGAGTCCAGTCCCAGGTCCAGCCCGGGCCCCGGCCCCACGGGGACAGAGCACCTACCGGCTGTCGGCGGGTCCGCCCCCTACAGCCTCCTCTCCCCCAGGGGCTGCCAGGGCCCAAGGCAAGCTGTGTCAACCGCCCCCCCACCCCCCAGAGCGGAGCCCGAGCGACTGCAGCCGATGCTGCCGCTACAGCTACCGCCGCCGTGCTGCCAGCAGCTGCCTGCGCCCCCCCCCCACCCCGCCCCCCGCCGCCCCCTCGGGTGCCAGGCGCAGAATTTACAGATCAGAACTGGAAGAGGCCTCAGACATCCGTTAATTCAATCTCCTTATTTCACACCCGGGGAAACTGAGATCCCGAGAGGGAAAGGGACTTGCCCAAGGTCACACAGCTGGTAAGTGACTGAGCCTATAATCGAGCCCAAGTGTCCTAATTCCAAATCCTGGCTTCTTTCCACTATACCACAATACCTTTAACCTCAACCCACCCTTCTCCCTCCCCCTTTCCCTCTGGTCCAGGTCAGACCACTCTCTGAGGGTTCCATCCTTCCCGGGGTATCTTTCTCCTTAACCCTCATTACTCTCTTCCTCTCCCACTCCCATCCCCTTCTTTCCTTCACCTTACCTCTCCCCCCCCCCTCAAATCCTCCCCCTCTTCTTTTCCTTATCCCCCTCTCCCCAGCCCAGTCCCTGGACCCAATGCTCACAGCGGGTCCGTCTGGTTAGGTGCCTTCCCACAGTTCCCAGTGAGCTACTGCTTCACCGTCCCCCACCGCCCCCCTGCAGCCCTCCCTTCCTCTATGGTTCATTCATTCTCTGCTCACCTCGGATCCCCACTGAGCATGGTCCTTCTCCAGAGCTGGGATCCCCCTCCCCAGTCTCTAGAGGTAGTAGTCCTTGGGTTTTCCCAGCTGTAAGGGAAAGAACCTTCGATTGGAGCGATAAAATGTGGGTTAATCAGGACAGAATGTAGTTGGAAGTAGTCTATGCTGGAAATCTTAGTAGCATTGGACTTTAGGCTTCTAGTCCAATCCCCCTGGTTTTTCAGAAGCCTGGAAAGGACAAGTGATTTGTCCAAGGGCATACAGGTTGTAAAAGGCAAAGCTGGGATTTAAACCAAGGTCTTGTGACTTTTGGTTCACTGTGCATTCTCCCACGCCATGCTTATTATTGGACCTTAGAATTTAGAGCTGGAATAGACTGTAGAGATCAAAAATGGGTGCTAGTCTTGGTCCTGATGCTTGTGTGAGCCTGGACAAGTCCTTTGATTTCTTTGGACATCAATTTCCTTATCTGTAAATTAAGGGATTTAGCAAAGTAATCAATAGGGATCCTAAAGAACATTTCTGAAATCCTCAGTCTCTAGGGACTCAGAAAGGCAGGAATGCCTTGAAGGCAAGGAATGAAGAGCTCTGATGGCTGTAGTCCAAGCAGAATTCTCTTATCAAGAGAGTGCCCTTATAGCTCTCTCCTTAATCCAAGATGCAGCTGTGGCAGCCTGCAAATTTTCCTCCTTTCCTGCTATTTCATAGATTCTGGAGGGAGTGTGGAACAACAGGGAAATCTTAGGAATTGGGGGTCACAAATGCTCCCTACCCTTAGGCACAGATTTTATTTACATCTGCTTATAAAAGTTTTCCCTTGAGCTTTGCCTACTGTCCCTAGCCACATCTGCTCTCCACTGCACCTCCCCCCCTCCAACCATCGGTCTACTAGTCCCAGAATAGAAGAACTGGAAAAATATCTTCTTCTTCCCACTCAGGAAAAAAAAAAGTTTTCAGAATAGCCTGTTCTAAATCAAGCAAGTTTTTTGAACCAGGGGTAATGGGCTTCTCTCCTTCCTTCTTTCTTCCCCTTCTGCTAGTGGGGCTAAATTTGCAAGTGGGTACTCTAGGAGGAAAGGAGGCAGCTTTTTGGTAGTGGAGAAAACTCTGAACTAAAAGAGGAAACTTGGGCATAGGGTTGGCTTTGACAATGACTTCCTTTGTAAAAATGAAGTCATTGCACTAATTTTTTTTAAACCCTTATCCTCCATCTTAAAATCAATACCAAGTATCAGTTCCAAGACAGAAGAGTGGTAAAGGCTAGGCAAATGGGATTACGTGACTTGTCCAAGATCACATAGCTAGAAAATATCTGAGGTCAAATCTGAACCCAGGACCTCTAGGTCCATATCTGGGCCTAACTCTCTATCCACCAAGCAATCTAGCTACCCCTCATTGCATTAAATCTTGAAAGTCCCTTCTCTTTGGCATCTTGTAGTTTTAATCTTGTTTCTTCCACTAAATACTCATGTGACCTTGAGCAAGTCACCTTGCCTTCTGTACCTCATTTCCTCCTGTATAAAAATGAAATTAGACTAGTTGATCTCTAAAGTCCCTTCAAACTCAAACAATCTATGATTCTATGAAGTGATATTGCACTGGATACAGCAATGCAGTCTAAGAAAAATAATTTTCTTTATTACAAGATTGCTGTGGCTGAATGAAGGTTTGATAAGAACAGTTTGAAGAACTGTAAATAATGGTTATGTCTAAAGAGTTAATGAGTATTCAAAGGGTAGAGATAACAGGTAGCAACTTACTTTGATGGCACAGCCCAAATGAACAGTGAGTTGTCCCAGGAACAGTGGATATAGTAAAAGCCATCATTTCAGAATTTACTGAGTTTATCTCTCTTCTGCTTCTTTTTCTTATCATCCTTCCTGTTTCTGGGTTCAAGTCCTGCTACTTGTCACTTGTGTGATCTTACTGTGTGGAGTGAGAAATTAGTGTGTTTTTCTCAAGTTATTAATAGTTATTCATATCTGGAAGTTGGTGCATTCTTCCCACCTCATCTGGGAATTGTCCCAGGCTGATATGATAGTCTTAGATCCTGAGGGACTCCAGACCAAATCTTATGTACCAATCTTGAGTATCCTTTAGTCCTAGAGGACTCTCCTATTTTCTTTGTAGCCCCTTCTAGATAATCCAGTTGTGAGCTACTCCCCTCTTTGTATCTGACTCCTACTTCCTAGTCATTTTTTAAAAATATTGATTTGCTTGGATGTATCCATTGTGAAGCTATTCTCCAATTTATTGAAAATATTAATTACCTTGAATGTGTCCATTGTAAAGTCAATGTAAAAACTATTCAACACTCTGTCTCCAACTATTGTAAAATATTATTTTCTTTTCTGGGAGACTTAATTACATTGGGATTCTCCTATAAGTAAGAGATTTTTCTGCGGATTTTTGGGCATTTGTCTTGGGTCACAACTTGAGACAGTGCCCCACATTTCCTCTATAATCCCTCAGGGGCTTCTCTCTTGGGTCCTCAACCTGAGACAGTGCCCTCTCCCACATCTCTCTCTCTCTCAATAAAGCCTTATATTTTAAGTGATTGATTTCTACTGTCATATTTTTGCTAATAAGTGGTAAACGAGGGTGAACTTTGAAATTTTCAAGTGCCCCTCAATTTCCACTCCAAACATTATGAATGCATCTCCTTCCCTACTCTGATCTTCAGGTTCTTTATCTATAATAATAATATTCCTGGTGTTCTCTACATTTTTGTTAATTTTATTTAGCTTTCAATTTTATAGCACCTTTTAAAAATATATCCCATTTCTTTACTACCCAACAAGCAGCCCCTGTAATAAAGAATAAAAAAAAAAAGAGGAAATTTTAGTTCATCAAAACTAGCCAACACACCAAACCAATTTGACAGAAAATGCATTTCCCCCCATTCATAATCCCCCACGCACACACACCCTCTGTCTACCTCTGAAAAGATAGTAGTGATGGAATTTTTCTCACCTCTTCCACAAAAAAACCTCCCAAACCAGATGGTGCTCTATACAATCACAGGACACTGGACTTGCGGTCAAGAGTTTGAGTATTGCTTTGGATACTTACTAGTTGTATGACTATGGCCAAGTCATTTAACCTCTCAGCCTCAGTTTTCTTAGTACAGTCAGTAAAATGGAGAAATAATAGCTCTAACTTCACAGGATTCTGAAGGCAAAGTGAAATAATGTTTATAAAGTGCTTTGTAAACCTTAAAATGATATATTTTATCATTATTATTAACAGCTCACCACTGTTGCATGGAATTCATTTTCTTTTTTAAACAATTTCTTTCTATTTGCATTATTGAAGCTATGTGTGTTGTTTTCCTGATTCTGCCAAATTCACATTTTATCAATTCATTTAAATCTTCTCATACTTTAATGAATTCTTTATATTTAATATGTCTAATGGATCAGTAATATTCTGTTAGATTCACATTTAACTTTTTCCTAATGGTAGGGTCCCAAAGCTAGGTGGTACAGTGGATAGATCACTGAGCTTGGAATCAGGGAGACTTCATCTTCAGAAGTTCAAATCTGGCCTCAGATATTTACTAGTTATGTGATCCTGGGCAAGTCACCTAACCCTGTTTGACTTTCAGGTCCTCACCTTGGAAATAAGCTAGAGAAGAAATTGGCAAACCATTTCAGTATCTTTACAAAGAAAGCCCCAAATGGGGTCACAAAGAGTCCAACATTACTGAACAAACATAGGGTCATAGAATTATCAATTTGGCATTAGAATAGACTTCAGAGGCTATCTCCCATTTTATAAATGACAAAACTGAGGCCAAGAGAGGTTTTGATTTTGTCCAAGGTCGCACAAAGATCAAGTGTCAGGTCTGGGATTTGAACTAGGACTCAGATAATAGGTGTCCACTTTTCTTCTATATGTTGGCATAAAAAGTGTATGTTGCTCTAAATATTTGGGTGTACATAGGAATCTTATTTCTGTCTTTGACATTCTTGACATATATATGCCTTGCCATTGGACCTCTGGGTCAAAGAGTGTGGGTATTTTAACCACTTACCTTCATTGATGGGCAAGTAAAAGCAGAGAAATCTTTGTAAACTTTAAGGAGCTATAGAAAAGAGACTTGCTATTGGTATTTCTTCTAGTTTAAAGAAGCAAAGATCTGCCTAGAAGATTCTGCCAAATGAGAACTGGTGAATTTTCACATTGGGATGTTGATGATGCCCAGGAACCCAGAGAGATGGGATGGGCTTGGCCCAGCCAAATGGAAAGTCCCTGGAACTCCTGCCCCTCCTCCTGGTACCAGCTCATTCTGGGTAGTAAACAACCTTATATTTATATAAGCACTTAATCCTTTTTAAAATGCTTTCCTAAAAATTACCTTGCATGTGGGCAATGCAAGTGTTATTAGAGGCTATTTACAGATAAACAATAGCTCCCATTTCTCTTGCATTTTTCAATTCAGCAAAAATCAGTTAAGTACCTACTGTGTGCCAGGTACAGATCTAAATGGAAAAATATCATATAATCCTGTAAGCATTTAGTAGCTTTTAACATTTTGATTTTTTTCAGTTAATAAATAAGCATTCATTTTCTTTTTGCTCCCTCCCCGACATAGTGGGGTTTGGGGTGGGGAAATGGAAATAAAATCCTTTTGACAAATATGTATAGTCATGCAAAATACATTTCCACATTGGCCATACACCCAAAATGTGTCTCAGCCTACATATTTCATTCATCATTTCTCTGTCAGAAGGTGAGTAACATTCAGTATTTAATTGTTTTTAAAAATGCTTTCCTCACAACAACAGTGCCTATGCCAGAGGGATTAAGAGAATTATTATCCCTATTTTACATGTAGAAAAATTGAGGCCAAATGAGGGGAAGTGACTTGCCTCAGAGTCACAGTTTGTGTGTAATGAATTCAGGATTTGTATGCAAGTCTCCTGACTGTACAGTATTCTTTCCACAGTTAGATGCTGTCCAGCAGCAATGGTAACTCTCTCCATCCCTTCCTTCTCTCTGAGGACAGGCTTATAGCCAGGGCATAGAAGAGGCACCAGTGAGTTCATCCTAGGCACCAGGGAGAACCCAGGCACTGGGGAGATGAAGAGGGATAGGGCCTAGGCAGTTGTTTTCCAAAAGTTCCTGACTAATTGTCTTCTTTAAGACAATATTGGGGTACTTGGGGATATGCCATGTCAAAATCCTTAAAAATCTCTTTGGTTAGGGCACCCTCATGCTCTCCAGTGCCTTTGGTTAATTTCATCCTTCCTTAAAAAAAAACAAAAACAAAAACAGCCCATTTAGCTCAATATGCCCTTAACTCACTTCTCATCACAGCTGGGACCTAGGCAAAATTGAAATGTTGTGCAAAGAACATCAGGACAGCTAGGTGAGCACCTGTCCTGAAGTCAGGAAGACTCATCTTTTTGAGTTCAAATCTGGCTTCAGACACTTATGAGCTGTGTGCCCCTGGATAAGTCATTTTGCCCTGTTTGCCTCATCTGTAAAAATAGAGAAGTGAATGGCAAATCATTCTACTATCTTACCCAAGACAACCCCAAATGAGGTCATGAAGATTAGAACAGGACTGAAAAATGAGCAAATAAAACAAAGAGCACTGAATTTGGAGTGAAAAAAAATCTGGGTTTTAACCCTTCCTTTTTCATCTACTCACTGAGCATCTTTGGGCAAGCCATAGTGGGACTCATCTGTATATTAATAATTTTTACATGTCCGCTGATGGAGTTGTGAATTGGTCCAATCATTCTGGAGGACAATTTGGAACTATGCCCAAAGGGCTTTCAAACAATGCCTATCCTTTGATCCAGGCATACCACTACTGGGTTTGTTCACTAAAGAGATAATAGGGAAAAATATTGTACAAAAAATATTATAGCTGCGCTCTTTGTGGTGGCAAGAAATTGGAAAATGAGGGGATGCCTTTCAGTTGGGGAATGGCTGAACAAATTGTGGTATATGTTGGTGGTGGAATACTATTGTGTTCAAAGGAATAATAAAGTGGAGGAATTCCATGTGAACTGGAACGACCTCTAGGAATTGATGCAGAGCGAGAGGAGCAGAACCAAGAGAACATTGTACACAGAGACTGATACACTGTGGCACAATCAAATGTAATGGACTTCTTTACTAGCAGTAATGCAATGACCCAGGACAATTCTGAGGGATTTAGGAGAAAGAATGCTATCCACATTCAGAGGAAGAACTGTGGGAACAGAAACACAGAAGAAAAAACATATGATTGATCACATAGTTTGGTAGGAAAATGATTAGGGTTTTATTGTTAAAAGATTACTTTACTGCAAATATGAATTACATAGAAATATATTTTGAACAATGATACCTGTATAACCCAGTAGAACTGCTTGTCAGCTCTTGGAGAGGGGGAGGTGGGAGAATAATGAATCATGTAACCATGGAAAAATATTCTAAATAAAAAAATAATAATTTTTAAGTGTCCTTTGAATTTTAAATCCTTTGGTCCTATGATTTTATGATGCTATGAGAAATGATGATCATAAGCTGCAGAGAGAGAGATTTTATTTCAGAGATGGAAAAAGTCTAACAGAGCTCTTTCAAGGTGCAGTGGGATGTCTTAGGAGGCAGTGAACTTTTTCTGGCTAGGAGCCTTTAACTGGAGAGGAGGATGCCTATTCAGGTGTGGATTGGACTAGAGCCTTCATAAGTCCCTTCTAATTCTGAGATTTTTTTTCTTTGTTATCTCATAGATAAGAGAAGCCTTCCTCTAGGGAAAACTTTTCTCTGTTATAAGGGATATTTTATTTTATTTTCAATTTATTTAGAATATTTTTCCATGGTTACAAGATTCTGAGAATTTTTTGAAATTCTAAGACCATCTTTGATTTGCCTTCTTCATAATTATCAAATGACATATAATTGGAAATCACTATATAGGCAGGAATCATTATGAATACCATTATTCTTTAAAAAAAATCCCTTACCTTCCATCTTAGAATGAATGCTGTATAATTGTCCCAAAGCAGAAGAGGTGTTAGGGTTAGGCATGGGAGTTACATGACTTGTCCAGGGTCACACAGCTAGGAAGTGTCTGAGGCTAGTTTTGAACCCAGGATCTCCTATTTCTAGGCCTGGCTCTCCATCTTAGCTGTCCTAAAATCATTGTTCTTAATAATTTAATAATAATAATAATCCATTACAGTAAAGGTTTTATCTTATTTAAATTCTCTATTCTTCTAGAGTTTAGCACAGTGCATTACCTAGTTTCCACTTAATATATATTTACTGAATTGATTTGCTCAACCATTCTCCAGGCTTTGAGGGGAATTGGGAATATGGCAAAAGACCAAGCTTGAGATGCATCTATAGAGGCCCACTCAGACACTTTGGCTCATGTTATCTTCATGGAATATCAGACCTTCCTAGCCATTTGGGGTGGAAGAGAGTTGGCAAGAAGAAGGATATTGGGAAAAATGTGAAGTTATTGAATTCCTTGGGAAAAGTGATGAGGAAATCCAATGAGTTAACATATGTAAAGCACTTTGCAAACATTAAGGGGAATGATAACTGTTATTATTTGGCATTAGAGGGCTAATATTATTATTGAAAAGCGAAAATAGTGATAGATACTTGAAAAACCATGGGGGTCCTTACTGCCAAACTGGGGATTTGGGGAAAGAGGTTACAAGGTAAAATGGTGCAGTGGAGAGAACACTGGACCCCTTCAGAGGACTGGAACCCAGACCTTTTATTTTCTATTTATGTGACTCTTTTTGTGACGCCATTCACATCATTTCCTTGTCTGTAAAATGAGAGGACATAATCAAATGAGCTCTAGGCTTCCTTCCATCTCTAAATCTTATGAGTAGACAGAGGCCATAGACTGGGTATAGAGGTATGATGTTGGGAAAGAACAGAAATAAAGTGATTTCAAATAGCCTGGTTTTTATTTTCCTTTTCCAATCTGTATGAAAGCAGAAGTTTTTGAGAAGAGACTGGTTGATGTACAAGGTAGGCAGTGGACAAGGAATCCTTTGAGGATTCCTCCCTTAATATTCTAATGATCCTATGTGCTTATTTTTAAAATCAATCTCATTTCCTCCAGTCTCCACCAGTGGGATGCTAGAAACTCCCTAGCAAAAAAGATTTTGTTCATCATTTGATCAGAGATGGTTGTGGCTGAAGCTGGGTGACCCTTCAAAGATGAAATGGTCTTGTGCCATCTTATTTAAAACCAACCAACCAACCAACAAAAAAATCAGTACCAGTTGGGTGCTTTTGTATAATTCCCTTCCCTTCTTTAAGTCTTATCTGTAAAATAATTCATTTGGACTCGATGAGTTCTGTGGTCCCTTCCACGTCTAAGAGCCTATGAGGGTTTAGGATCCCATTCATCTCTCACATTCTATAGTCATTGTTCTAAAGTCCCTTCCAGATCCAAGATCCTATGGATTAATAATTCAGATAGTTCCCTTGGCCTTTCTTATCCATAACTTAGGACACTTTGCTGACTACGCCAATACTTTGGTCATGCTCTTACTAATTAACAGGAAACTGCCAAGTGAGCTAATGAAAACTAGCAGTGCCCACTATGGCGCCAGGCCATTTTATGTTAGAAAGCCATCAAGATTTTTCTTAAGTACATTAAATTTTGAATGGGATTTCTCTCTAAAATGGCCCATGTATAAGACAGTGCAGTCAAGACAGTGAGAGAGGACAGAAGGAGATGAATAAGGGGGAAACATTGTAGATAGAAATTGACTTTGGGATCCAAATTGCTAAAGAAAATTCACAGTTCTCCTGAATTTACATGTTTCAGACTGTATACTCTCCAGACAGGGAATAGACAAGGCCTTCAGTGTGCTGGAGTGGAAAGAGCATTGCATCTGGAGTATGAAGGCCTGACTGTGAGTGCTGGCTCAGCTCCTTACTTTCCATATTGCCTCAGGTAATCACTCTCCTTTTCTGGGTTTCAGTCTTCTCAGCTGTAAAATGGGAGGGGGTGGTGGTGTAGATTTTAACTAATGTCTCTTCTATCTCTAAGGCTTTGAAACTAACATAAATCTTAAACAAAACCTTTTAATTTTTTTATTAATAGAATTTATTTACAGGTATCCCAGCCACTCTTCTCTCTACACCATAGAAAGCATCATGTGACAGTTATGTATATAGAGATTATGTCTTTAATATTTTCACTTTTCAGTTCATTCTCTGAAGATCAACATTCACAAGTTATTCCTCAAATATTAAATCTGTAGCTGTATGTAATATTCTCTTGTTACTACTGGGATTACTCTTCATGATCTCGTGTAGTTCTTTCCAAATTAAAGACAAATTAATCTGCTCATTGTTTCTCACAGCACAATAGTATTCCATCATAAACATATACTACAATTTGTTTAGCTGTTCCTCAATGGATGGACATTAATTTCCAGTTTTTTGCCATCACAAAAAGAACTGCTATAAATATTTTGGAACCTACTTTCTTTTCAGTTCTCCCTGATGACCTTGGGAAATAGAATCAGCAATTTTATTGCTCAGTCTAAGGATATACCCAGTTTGATAGTTCTCTGTAATTCCAAATTGCTCTTCAAAATGATTGGAACAGTTCACAGTTCTACCAATAGTGTTTTAGTGTCCCAACTTTTCCACCTCCTCTCCACTATTTGTCATTTTAGCCAATCTGATGGGTTTGGAAATGATACCTCAGAATTAGCTTGGTTCGCATTTCTGTAATCATTAGTGTTTCAGAGCATTTTTCATACACTGTTATGTAGTTTAGATTTCTTCATCTAAAAATGGTCTATTCATATCTTTTGCCCAATCGTTAATTGAGGGATGACTCTTATTCCTATAAATATGACAAAATTCTCTATATGTTTTAGATAAAAGACCTCTATCCAAGAGTCTGTCTATGAAAATTTCCCCTAAATTTTCTGCTTTCCTTCTAATCTTGGCAGAGCTGGGTTTTTAATGTCACTTAGAAACTAAAGAAACCAAACTGTGAATACTTTCCCTGAAAGAAATTCAAGTATTAAAAATTCTCAGAGAAAAGCATATTTACATTATAGTGAAGTTTGCTTATCTCTATAGGGTTCTTGGTTTGAATCCTTGAATTTCTCAATTGAAAGGGATCAGAAGGAATGCTCAAACTAATCCATCCTTGAACAAGTTGATAGATTTGTTAACAAATTGACAAATAAACACCGAGTCTCTTAAAACATGTCACTGATAGATCTGATCAGCCTTTAGAAAGATCCACATTATTTGGAAGGGATAGAGAAGATGTTCAGATATAGACTCTTAGAGGAGAAAGTCACCTTAGGACAAAGGATACAATTTAGGTGTCTCCTAGTCCAACCTTGTCTTTTGACAGAAGATGAGAATGAATGGACTTCCGGGTAAACATGGCTGCAATCTAGACGCAACTAGCTTCCCCTCCCCTACACCGAAGGAAATAGACTACCTCAAAAGAGCATAAAAATCACCTTTGGAAGAACGGAGGGACTCTCCAGTACCCCACAGAAATGAAGGTACGTGGGGTTTGAACATTTCCACACTATAAGGAGGAGGAAAAGCTTGCACAAAAACGTGAACTGAGCCGCGCCCTCCCCCCCAACTCCCCCACCAAACCAGAGTAAGCTATGTTATAATTAAAATAGTTGTCTGCCATAAATTGTGGCAGTTAAAAGAGTTGGTTGCCATAAACTGTAGGATTTAAAATTGTTGATGTCATAAACTGTAGTGATTAAAAGAGTTAAAATGGTGGAAGATATAAATTATAGTAGATATAACAGTGGGTGAGTAAATTTGTGACCGCAGAAAATATATTTCACTACAGTGTCTTGGTTTTAAATCAAATATAAGGTGGTTGCCAGGGAAATATTCCCAATTATGAATATACCCAAGTCAACTGGGTTTTATAGAGAATTTAATTAATAATACAATGAGTAATTAAAGAAAAGAGAGAAAGAGAGAAAAAGGAAATAAGTATGAAGGACCTTAAGCCAACATGGCCTAGACCTGAGTCTTAAGAGGGAGAGATCAGTCAGTCCATCTTTTATCACTCACCACAAGGTCTGTCTAAGCAAGGATTCTAGTGACACCAGGCCAGCTCCATCTCAGCTGACTTCACCAGAGAGAGTTCCAGCCAGAGTCCTCCTCAAAGAGAGATCCAGCCAGAGACTGTTTCAAAAGGGCCTCTCTCCAGAGCCTCCAGAGGGACAGAGTCCCCTCAGAGGAGCTCCAGTGAGACCTCCTTAGAGATTGTACTCCAAGAGCTTCCCTTCTCCAGAGCCTCTCTCAAGAGATTCTTCCCAAGCGATGCTCATAAGAGATTTCTCCAAAAGGATTGTCCTTCAAGAGATTCTGCTTTTTCTTATATAGGGGGTTTTCTCCTATGTCACCTCCCCTAAGTCCTTACATCTACCAATCACAGTAGATGTTTTCCAAGGGACAACCCATTCTACAAACACTGCTGGGTCGACTAATCCCTTTAGTAGAAAACCTCTGAGTAAGTCTGAACCAGGGAAAACACAGCTGAGTCGACTAATCCCCTCAAGAGAAAACCTCTGAATAAGTTTTCACCTCTTTACTCCTGGCAAGTTTACAAGTTGCCCGACCTTTATAGGTACCTAGCATCCCATTGTATCAATTCTAAAAACAGGCATGGCTCAAAGAACTCCTTGTCTCATTATAAGTATGGGTCTAAGTACTTTCATTGTTTAGCAAGGAGTTTTCTCCCCTAAAGCAGTCTTAAGTACAGGTGGACTAGAGGTCCTGCCATTTCTGATCCTGGCAAGTTCTCACAGTCAAAATGAGGAATGTTCCCAGTAGGGAATTGTTCTAATTGAGAATTCCCCAATGGGGAAATTTTTAACATTCACAAGTCTGAGAAATTTCAAGATTTACAGCTATCAGAACCCTCACTGGGATAGCGAGTGAGTGAGGAGCTTCTCTGTCTGGGGGGGCACACCAGGGTCCTTGGGAACTAAAGACTGCAAGGAAACGACCTCTCAGGGCAGTTTCATGGGATAATCCTGCGCTGATCATAGGGGACTGCGGAGCTGAACTCCAGGGCAGTTGCGCTGAGCACCTGGGCGGAGCTGAACACTTGGGTGAGCCGCGCTGATCGCCTGGGCAGTTGGGCTGAACACAGGGGCCCACTCTCTAAGAAACCTTGGAGGCTGGGAAGAACTAGTCTGAGGGAACCTAAATTCACAGAAAACCCGCCCATATCACCCACACCCCAGACCAAAAAAGAAAGTGGAATAAAACCACCAAAGGGATGGCTCACACGGCCCAAAATCAAGCCTCCAAGAAGAAAGGGGGGAAAAAGTGACTATTGAAAACTTTTATGGAGGGAGTACCCAAGAAAAGAAGAGAATGAGGATGAAATCCAAACAAAATCAGAAAATGCCTCCCCAAATGGAAAGTATCCACGAGCATTGGAAGATCTCAAACTGGAGCTTACCCAAAAGATGGAAACCTTTTGGAAAAAAAAATGGGAGAAAGAAATCAGCAGTCTGATAGACAAGATTTCACAATTGGAGAAGGAGCTGAAAACATCTAATAGAAGGGCAGACAAAACTGAAAAGCAAAACCAGTCCCTAACGACCAGAATTAAGCAACTGGAAGACAGCGAGATTACAAAACAGCAAGAATCAATAAAGCAAAGACAAAAAATTAATGAGTTAGAAGAAAACATAAAATATCTCACTGAAAAGGTCACAGACTTGGAAAACAGAGGAAGAAGAGACAACCTCAGAATTATTGGTCTCCCCGAAAAACCAGAGATAAACAAAATCCTTGATGCTATTCTACAGGAGATTAGCCAAATTCAAGAGCTTCCAAGAAAAGGAGAAAATACTACAAGAAGCCAAGAAGAGGAGCTTCAGATATAGGGGGGCTCCCATAAGGATCACACACGACTTAGCGGCTAACACACTAAGAGACCGCAAAGCATGGAACACGATATTTAGAAAGGCAAGAGAGCTGGGTCTCCAACCAAGAATCAACTACCCAGCAAAACTGACTATATACTTCCAGGGGAAAGTATGGACATTCAACAAAATAGAAGATTTCCAAGCATTTGCTAAGAAAAGACCAGAACTTAGTGGAAATTTTGATATCCAAGCACAGAAAGCAAGAGAAACATGAAAAGGTAAATATGAAAGAAAGGGAAAAGGACATAAATCTTATCTTTTTCTTTAAGTCAAACTCTCTTCTATAAGGACTACATTTATATCAAATTATATATATTAATATGTGGGGAAAATGTATTGTGTAACTCTCAAAAATTGTATGCATCATTAGAGAAGTTAGAAGAATCATGTATAGGGAAAGATTGGGGCATCAAGAAGATTTGGTGAAAGGGGGGGCAAAGAAAGAAAAAGGGAGGGGGGGAATTGTTGATAATACTAACATTTACTTCAAGAAATGGGGGGGGGGGACTAAATAGAATAATCTTTCCCATACAAAGATACACATGGGAAGGGGAGGGGAAAAACTCTCATATGAGAAGGAGAGGAAGAGAGCATGAAGTGGAATTACTTAAACCTTACTCTCAGTGAAATCAAATCTAAGAGGGAAGAATATCTAGATCCAGTGGGATCCTGAATTCTATCTTATCCAACAGGGTAAGAAAGAAAGGAAAATCAAGGAGGGGGTGGGGGGAGGGAGTATAAAAAGGGAGGGGCTAGAAAGGGAAGCATATCATGGGAGGGGACTAGGGGGACTGACCTAAAGTAAATCACTGGTTCAAAAGGATATAGCTAAAGAAGAAAGATCAGAACTAGGGGAAGATATCAAAATGCCAGGGAATCCACAAGTGACAATCATAACTTTTAATGTGAATGGGATGAACTCACCCATAAAACATAGACAAATAGCTGATTGGATTAGAACCCCAAACCCTATCATTTGTTGTCTTCAAGAAACACATATGAGGTGGGTTGATACTCACAAGGTGAGAAGTAAAGGTTGGAGTAAGACCTTTTGGGCCTCAACTGATAGAAAGAAGGCAGGAATTGCAATCATGATATCTGACAAAGCCAAAGCAAAAATAGACGTGATCAAAAGGGTCAGGGAAGGTAAATATATTCTGTTAAAAGGGAGTATAGACAATGAGGAAATATCACTAATCAACATGTATGCACCAAATGGTATAGCATCCAAATGTTTAATGGAGAAACTAGGAGAATTGAAGGAGGAAATAGACAGTAAAACCATATTAGTGGGAGACTTGAACCAACCACTATCAAATTTAGATAAATCAAACCAAAAATAAATAAGAAAGAGGTAAAAGAGGTGAATGAAATCTTAGAAAAATTAGAGTTACTAGACATATGGAGAAAAATAAATAGGGACAAAAAGGAATACACTTTCTTCTCAGCACCTCATGGCACATTCACAAAAATAGATCATACACTAGGTCACAGAAACATGGCACGCAAATGCAGAAAAGCAGAAATAATAAGTGCAACCTTTTCAGATCATAAAGCAATAAAAATATTGATTGGAAAGGGTACATTGAGAGCCAAATCAAAAATTAATTGGAAATTAAATAATATGATACTCCAAAATCGGTTAGTTAGAGAAGAAATCATGGAAACAATTAATAATTTCATTGAGGAAAATGACAATGATGAGACATCCTTTCAAAACTTATGGGATGCAGCTAAAGCAGTACTTAGAGGAAAAATTAATATCCCTGAGTGCATATATTAACAAATTAGGGAGGGAAGGGATCAATGAATTGGAAATGCAAATCAAAAAACTTGAGAACAAACAAATTAAAAATGCCCAGAAGAAAACCAAACTAGAGATCCTAAAAATTAAGGCAGAAATTAATAAAATCAAAAGTGATAGAACTATTGAGCTAATAAACAAGACTAGAAGCTTGTACTTTGAAAAAACAGACAAAATAGACAAAGTACTGGTCAATCTAATTTAAAAAAAGGAAAAAAGAAAGGCAAATTAACAGCATCAAGGATGAAAAGGGGGACCTCACCTCCAATGAAGAGAAAATTAAGGTAATCATTAAAAACTACTTTGCCCAACTATATGGCAATAAATATACCAACCTAGGAGATATAGATGAATATTTACAAAAATATAAATTGCCTAAACTAACAGAAGAAAAATAGATTTCTTAAATAATCCCATATCAGAAAAAGAAATCCAACAGGCCATCAAAGAACTTCCTAAGAAAAAATCCCCAGGGCCTGATGGATTCACCAGGGAATTCTATCAAACATTCAAAGAACAGCTAACCCCAATACTATACAAACTAGTTGACATAATAAGCAAAGAGGGAGTTCTACCAAATTCCTTTTATGACACAAACATGGTACTAATTCCAAAGCCAGGCAGGCCAAAAACAGAGAAAGAAAATTATAGACCAATCTCCCTAATGAATATAGATGCAAAAATCTTAAATAGGATACTAGTAAAAAGACTCCAGCAAGTGATCAGAAGGGTCATTCACCATGATCAAATAGGATTTATACCAGGGATGCAGGGCTGGTTCAATATTAGGAAAACTATCCACATAATTGACCACATCAACAAGCAAACCAACAAAAATCACATGATTATTTCAATAGACGCAGAAAAGGCCTTTGATAAAATACAACACCCATTCCTATTAAAAACACTAGAAAGCATAGGAATAGAAGGGTCATTCCTAAAAATAATAAACAGTATATATCTAAAACCATCAACTAATATCATCTGCAATGGGGATAAACTAGATGCATTCCCATTAAGATCAGGAGTGAAATAAGGATGCCCATTTTCACCTCTGTCATTTAACATTGTACTAGAAACACTAGCAGTAGCAATTAGAGAAGAAAAAGAAATTGAGGGCATTAAAATTGGCAATGAGGAGACCAAGTTATCACTCTTTGCAGATGACATGATGGTCTACTTAAAGAATCCTAGAGATTCAACCAAAAAGCTAGTCGAAATAATCAACAACTTTAGCAAAGTTGCAGGATACAAAATAAACCCACATAAGTCATCAGCATTTCTATATATTTCTAACACAGCTCAGCAGCAAGAACTAGAAAGAGAAATCCCATTCAAAATTACCTTACACAAAATAAAATACTTAGGAATCTATCTCCCGAGACAAACACAGGATCTTTATGAACACAACTACAAAACACTCCACACAACTAAAACTAGACTTGAACAATTGGAAAAACATTAACTGCTCATGGGTAGGACGAGCCAATATAATAAAAATGAGCATCCTACCCAAACTCATCTATCTATTTAGTGCCATACCCATGGAACTTCCAAAAAATTTTTTTACTGATCTCGAAAAAACCATAACAAAGTTCATTTGGAAGAACAAAGGATCAAGGTTATCCAGGGAAATAATGAAAAAAAAATACAAAGGAAGGGGGCCTTGCAGTCCCAGATATCAGACTATATTTTAAGGCAGCGGTCATCAAAACAATTTGGTACTGGCTAAGAGACAGAAAGGAGGATCAGTGGAATAGACTCGGGGTAAGTGACCTCAGCAAGACAGTATATGACAAACCCAAAGATCTCAGCTTTTGGGACAAAAATCCACTATTTCATAAAATCTGCTGGGAAAATTGGAGGACAGTGTGGGAAAGATTAGGTTTAGATCAACACCTCACATCCTACACCAAGATAAATTCAAAATGGGTGAATGACTTGAACATAAAGAAGGAAACTATAAGAAAATTAGGCGAACACAGAATAGTATACATGTCAGACCTTTGGGAAGGGAGAGGATTTAAAACCAAGCAAGACTTAGAAAGAGTCACAAAATGCAAAATAAATAATCTAGAATACATCAAATTAAAAAGTTTTTGTACAAACAAAACCAATGTAACTAAAATCAGAAGGGAAGCAACAAATTGGGAAAGAATCTTCATAAAAACCTCTGACAAAGGTTTTAATTACTCAAATTTACAAAGAGCTACATCAATTGTACAAAAAATCAAGCCATTCTCCAATTAATAAATGGGCAAGAGACACGAACAGGCAGTTCTCAGCCAAAGAAATCAAAACTATTAATAAGCACATGAAAAAGTGCTCTACATCTCTTATAATCAGAGAGATGCAAATCAAAACAACTCTGAGGTATCACCTCACACCTAGCAGATTGGCTAACATGACAGCAAAGGAAAGTAATGAATGCTGGAGGGAATGTGGCAAAGTAGGGACATTAATTCATTGCTGGTGGAGTTGTGAATTGATCCAACCATTCTGGAGAGCAATTTGGAACTATGCCCAAAAGGTGATAAAAGACTGTCTGCCCTTTGATCCAGCTATATCACTGCTGGGTTTGTACCCCAAAGAGACAATAAGTAAAAAGACTTGTACAGGAATATTCATAGCTGTACTCTTTATGGTGACCAAAAATTGGAAAATTAGGGGATGCCCTTCAATTGGGGAATGGCTGAACAAATTGTGGTATATGTTGGTGATGGAATATTATTGTGCTAAAAGTAATAATAAAGTAGAGGAATTCCATGGAGTCTGGATCAACCTCCAAGAAGTGATGCAGAGTGAAAGGAGCAGAACCAGGAAAACATTGTACACAGAGACTGATACACTGTGGTACAATCGAAGGTAATGGACTTCTCCATTAATGTCAATGCAATGTCCCTGAACAATTTGCAGGGATCTAAAAAACACTATCCACAAGCAGAGGATAAACTATGGGAGTAAAAACACCGAGGAAAAGCAACTGCTTGACTACAGAGGTGGAGGGGATACGACTGAGGAGAGACTCTAAATGAACACTCTAATGCAAATACCAACAACATGGAAATGGGTTCGAACCAAGAACACATGTGATACCCAGTGGAATCGTGCGTCGGCTACGGGAGAGGTGGTGGGAAGGAGGGGGGGGAGGAAAAGAAAATGATCTTTGTTTCCAATAATGTTTGGAAATGACCAAATAAAATAATGTTTAAAACGAAAAAAAAAAGATGACAATGAATGTCAAATAGGGAGTAGAACATTTGTCAATCAATCAACAAGTATTTATTTAATGTCTAGCATGTGCCAGATACTGTGCTAGTGACTGAGATACTAACACAAAAATTGAAATGATGCTTACTCTCAATGAGCATTCTATTATATTCTATTGGCTTGAGACTATATATATGAATATTATATATACATATATAAATATAATCAAAGTTAATATATTCAAAAAGATAAACAAACATCAGGTAATTAAATATTAAGTAGTTAGGGAAGACAGTAGCAGGGGGATTGAGAAAGGATTTATGTGGAAAATGGTGCTTGAATTACATCTTGAAGGAAGAGAGAGAGTCTATAAAGTGAAGGTAAAGAAGGAGTGCATTTCAGAGAGAGGGGATAGCAAGGAGATGGGAGATGGAATTCCATATGTGAGGAAAAGAGAAGATAGATTGGCTGGATGGCAGAGCACAGACTGGAACTAGGATATAAATGCTTTAAAATGTGAAACAGAGGAGTTTATATACAAAGGTGGATGATAGAAAGATAGATAGACAGAAAGACAGATAGATATAAAGTTAGATAGATAGATAGATAGACAGACAGACAGATAGACAGACAGACAGATCCTAGTGGCAACATAGAATCATTGGAATTTAATAGGATAAGTGACATTGTCTTCTCTATTTAAGAGATATCACTTTGTCAGTTAAGTGGACAAAGGATGGACGTGGGAAGAGATCAAGTGAAGAGACTAATTAGAAAGTTATTGTAATAGTTTAAACTGTGGAAAGGAAACAAGACTGACAGTTTGTGGGGGAAGGGCCCAACGGGGAGTGGCAGTTGGGTCTTGTGACTAGCATTGCCTTCCGGCCGGGGGTAGACTGGGGTCCTGGTGTTGGAGGAGAGAGGAGCTTGTTCAGCCCAGTCTGGAGTGGCATGCTCTTCTTGGTTCAGCCCGAAGACACAGGCTTCTGAAGGTTAGAATTGTTCTTGTTTGCTTTCTGTCTATTGCTAAGATTCTGAATTAGAACAACGAGAGTAGACGGGAGTGGGACAAACTCTCCGCCAGCCTCTAGGGCCTGGCCCTATACTCTGAAGCTAAGGAAAAACTCCAATTCTAACTGGATTATTAAACTTTATATTATTTAAATTCGCAGTCAGATAAGTGGACTATCTTTTCTGGTCATAGAGGGAGCTGAACTTCAGTTTCAGTCATTCAAAGACAAACCATCCTTATTGGACCCCTGCTGTTTCCTCTCAGCAGGGGGCATCTCCCTCCCTTGCCTCACCAAGCAATATTCCCTCTCTCCCTTAACTCCTCATTACCCCATACAAACCTACCATTATTCCCCATTTTTCCAATCCTATTTCCTTTCCCAATAAATATTACAAAACAAAAGGTGATGAGATCTTGAACTAAGGCGATTGTTCTTTGAATAGAGAAAGGGAACAGATATAAAAAAAAGAGCAAGATTTGACAACTGACTAGATATGTGGAATAAAGGAGATTGAGGAGTTCAGAATAATGCTGAGATTACAAATCTGAAAAACTATAAAAATTGGGATGTCCTCTAGAGAAATTAGAAAGTGTGGAAAAGGAGGAGTTTGGGGGAGAGGTTGGGGCGTGGAGAAGATAAGAATTCTGTCTTAAACCAGTTCAGTTTGAGATATTTCTGGGAGATCCAATTTAAAGTGTCCCACAAGCAGATATTAACAGTTCAAATCTGTATTTTTCCTGGATCAAGACTCATCTTTCTGCCATCTCACACTCTTTCAGAAAGGATTGAGAGAAGGAGATGGAAAGAAGTAGAGACAGGAGGAAAAACAAGAGAGGTATCAAGGAGAAGGGGGGAAATAGCAGGTTTGGGAGGGAGGTGGGAAGGGAAACAGAGAAAGACATACTTTTGAGTATTTATTAATTTGTAGAGGTTTTCTTTACCTTTTGGTTCTTTGCTCTGTTTAGTAGGAAACCGTGTTCTGATGCTTATTACCTGGGTAATCTTGGGATACTCAGTTCAGCTCTCTGACTTACTTTAAGAAGGTAGTGACTGCTGAATTGAAACCCACCCCCCACAAGTTTATTTAGGACATGAATATTATCTTTCATTCAGAGTTTAGTTGGGTAGAGGAAGGAGTTCTATTAGAGACTGAAGTGGGAGACAATTCCCAAACCAATCTCTACCCTCTTTTCTCTATTCTCACAGTCATCAACCTGTTTCAAAACATTACCATCTTTCACCTGCACTATTGTAATACTCTTCTAATTGATCTCTCGGCTTCCAATATTTACCTCTCCAATTTATCCTTCGTAAAGAGACCAAAATGGTGGTTCTAAAAAGCATCTCTGAGGCTACCTGAAGACAGTTGAATGAAACAGAGAGAGAAAGCTCAGATTTATTATGTGTTGATGCTAGATTGGGTTATTATTGCATATGAGAATAATGAAAACTATATATATTTGGGGGATCTGGTCACCTTGGATGGGTTTCTCTGATGGTCCCTTTGTGTTTGTCCCTGAAGAATCTTGTACATTGGGCTGTGATGCAAGTTTCCTGAGGTTTTATACAAAGAGCATACTTTTTGGTCAATTAATAGTGACTGTAAAGGAGGCAGAGTCAAGATGGTGGCATAGAGGAAATGAAAGTTCAGAGCTCTGAAAACCCTTCCTCACAGATTAAAAACCAAATGCTCCTAGGGGACTGAAAACCAAATCTAACAACAGGACAGAGCTAAGGAACCCTCCTGCTGGACTCAACTTAAAAGGTATGCACCCAAAAAGCCTGAATTCGAGAACACTTAGGATTAAGGGGAAGAAAGAAGGAAGGTCCCAGGACACCTCCCCCACTCACAGTACTGAGCCTTCAGGTGTGGCTGGAATCTCTGGGCAGAGAGGGGTGCTAGTCTAGAGGGAGAACCTTGTGGGCAAAGCTGTGCCAGGTTCCAGGCTCCAAATACAGGCAGCTGGGAGGCAGCTCGAGGAGAAGCACAGAGGACTAAGGGAGCTCAAGGATGAAATAGATAGAAAAACTATACTAGTGGGAGACCTGAACCTTCCTCTATCAGAACTAGATAAAGCATACCAAACAAATAAATAAGAAAGAGGTAAGAGAAGTGAATGAAGTCTTAGAAAAATTAGAGTTAGTAGATATGTGGAGAAAAATAAATAGGAACAAAAAGGAATACACTTTCTTTTCAGCAGCACTTCACAAAGATTGACCATGTACTAGGGCATAAAAACATTGCAAACAAGTGCAAAAGAGCAGAAATAATAAATGCAACCTTCTCAGATCACAATGCAATAAAAATTAAAATTAGTGAGGGTACATGGAGAGGCAAATCAAAAATTAATTGGAAATTAAACAATACAGTTCTCCAAAACTGGTTAGTCAAAGAGCAAATCATAGAAACAATTAATTTAATTGAAGAAAATGACAAGGATGAGACATCCTTTCAAAGCCTATGGGATGCAGACAAAGAAGTACTCAGGGGGAAATTTATATCCTTGAGTATTAGACTCCACAGTATTGACTCCAAGATGGAAGGTAAGGGTTCAAAAAAAAAAACGAAAACACTAGAAAGCATAGGAATAGAAGGGCCTTTCCTCAAAATAATAAACAGTATATATCTAAAACCATCAGCAAACATCATCTGCAATGGGGACAATAAGATCAGGAGTGAAACATGGATGCCCATTTTCACCTCTGTCATTTAACAATGTGCTAGAAACACTAGCAGCAGTGATTAGAGAAAAAGAAATTGAAGGTATCAAAATAGGCAATGAGGAGGCCAAGTTATCACTCTTTGCAGATGATATGATGGTCTACTTAAAGAATCCTAGAGAATAAACTAAAAAGCTAGTCGAAATAATCAACAACTTTGGCAAAGTTGTAGGATACAAAATAAACCCACATAAGTCATCAGCATTTCTATATATCTCCAACACATCTCAGCAGCAAGAATTAGAAGGACAAATTCCATGTAAAATCACTCCAGACAATATAAAATATTTGGGAATTTATCTGCTGAGACAAACACAGGAACTATATGAACACAACTACAAAACGCTCTCCACACAATTAAAACTAGATCTAAACAATTGGAAAAACATCAACTGCTCATGGGTAGGACAAGCTAACATAATAAAAATGACAATCCTGCCCAAATTAATTTACTTATTTAGTGCCATACCCATTGAACTATCAAAAAAATTTTTTACTGAATTAGAAAAAAACATAACAAAGTTCATTTGGAAGAACAAAAGATCAAGGATATATCCAGGGAAAACATGAAAAAAAATGTGAAGGAAGGAGGACTTGCAGTCCCAGATCTCAAACTATACTATAAAGCAGTGGTCATCAAAATAATATGGTACTGGCTAAGAGACAGAAAGGAGGATCAGTGGAAATTGACTTGGTGGCAAATGACCTCAGCAAGACAGTCTATGATAAACCCAAAGATCCCAGCTTTTGGGACCAGAATCCACTATTTGATAAAAACTGCTGGGAAAATTGGAAGACAATATGGGAGAGATTAGGTTTGGATCAACATCTCACACCCTACACCAAGATAAACTCAGAATGGGTGAATGACTTGAATATAAAGAAGGAAACTATGAGTAAATTAGGTGAACACAGAATAGTATACATGTCAGATCCTTGGGAAAGGAAAGATTTTAAGACCAAGCAAGAGTTTTTTAAAAATCACAAAATGTAAAATAAGTAATTTTGATTACATCAAATTAAAAAGGTTTTGTACAAACAAAATCAATGTAACCAAAATTAGAAGGGAAGCAACAAATTGGGAAACAATCTTCATAACAAAAACCTCTGACAATGGTTTAATTACTTAAATTTATAAAAAGCTAAATCAATTGTACAAAAAACCAAGCCACTCTCCAATTGATAAATGAGTAAGGGACATGAATAGGCAATTTTCAAATAAAGAAATCAAAAGTATTAATAAACACATAAAAAAGTGTTCTAAGTTTCTTATAAACAGTGTGAAGTTTTTGTAACAATGAAGATACTTAGCTCTTACTTTATAGTGATGCTAGAATTTTAAGCTACAATCTATTTTTAGATCTTAACTACAAAAAGGTGTTAAGTAACTACAAAAAGTGAATTAACCACAAAAAGATGTTAAGTAACTATAAAATATGAACTACAAAGAAGTGTTAAGTATCCCAAAAAAGATATATTCTAACCAATGAAGGTGAGAACTAAAGAATGGGCAGTCCTGGAGAAAAGCATCTCCTGTGATTGGTAGACATGAAAATTTAGAGGAGGTGATACAAGAGAAAAAGGTCTTTAAATAGAGGGAAAAAAGACTGAAGATTTTTTCAGATTCAGACATTTGGATGAGTTCAGACACAGGCAGTCACCCGGGCTTAGAGTGATGAACGGAGGAGCAACTGGAAGACCAACACCCAGACTTCTTTTAGACTGTTACTGTTGGTGAGTGAAAAAGCCCACTTAGTGACCCTGCCTTTCTGGACTTGTGAAGCCTCCAGGTAAGGCCCAACTTCTTGAGACTCTCTTCCCCTGGCTGGGGCTTAGAAATTATAACTGGTATCAGAAGAAGCCAGAGGTTTTTTGTTTTTTTTCTCTCATTCCTTAATATCTTCCTTCTATTATAAATATTGTAAATAAACTAAAATAAATTCCATTTACTTTAGTAATTCATTTTGGGATTTAGAATTAAATCCCTGGTGACCACATAATTGATATATTAAGAATCCAACCACAAATTAAAATTTTACTATATCAGAGAGATGGAAATCAAAACAACTCTGAGGTATCACCTCACACCCAGCAGATTGGCTAACATGACAGCAAAAGAAAGTAATGAATGCTGGAGGGGATGTGGCAAAGTCGGGACATTAATGCATTGCTGGTGGAGTTGTGAATTGATTCAACCATTCTGGAGGTCAATGTGGAACTATGCCCAAAGGACACTAAAAGATTGTCTGCCCTTTGATCCAAGACCTATACAAGAACATTCACAGGTGCACTCTTTGTGGTGGCAAAAAAATTGGAAAATGAGGGGATGCCCTTCAGTTGGGGAATGGCTGAACAAATTGTGGTATATGTTGGTGATGGAATACTATTGTGCTCAAAGGAATAATAAACTGGAGGAATTCCATGTGAACTGGAACAACCTCCAGGAATTGATGCAGAGTGAAAGGAGCAGAACCAGGAAAACATTGTACACAGAGACTGATACACTGTGGCACAATTGAATGGAATGGACTTCTCCACTAGTGGCAATGCAGTGATCCTGAACAACCTGGAGGGATCTATGAAAAAGAACACTCTCCACATTCAGAGGAAAAACTGTGGAAGTAGAAACACTGAAGAAAAGCTGCTTGATTACATGGGTCGAGGGGATATGGCTGAGGATGCAGACTCTAAATGATCATCCTAGTGCAAACATCAACAACATGGCAATAGGTTCTGATCAAGGACACATGTAAAACCCAATGGAATTACACATTGGCTACAAGAAGGGGTGGTGGGAAGGGGGGTGGATTATGATTCTTGTAACCAAGGAATAATGTTATAAATAAATAAATAAAACTAAATAAAATTTTAATAAAATAGTACTGTAAAGCCTTGACCAGACCTTCAAAGCCCCTTTTGTTCTTTTCTGTGTGCCTAAGCCTCAGGTCAAAAAACTCTAACACTACCATTTTCCTATTTATGGTTCTTCATTCCTTTGTTCCTTTGTTCCTTCGTTTGCTCATTCGTTCGTTCGTTCGTTTCTTCCCTCCTTCCTTCCTTCCTTCCCTCCTTTCCCTCCTTCCTTCCTTCCTTCCCTCCTTCCTTCCTTCCTTCCTTCCTTCCTTCCTTCCTTCCTTCCTTCCTTCCTTCCTTCCTTCCTTCCTTCCTTCCTTCCTTCCTTCCTTCCTTCCTTCTCAGCCTACTAATTACCCCTCTGCCACTCAACCTGAAATGACTCAAAGACAACCAGGTTCACATCAGCCAAGACCAGACTATACTCCCTCTCCTGAATTTACCAGGATCCCTCCTCTAAGTGGACCCAACCCATATGCATTTAACTGTCATTCCTCTACTCAGGGCTATACTCAGCCTGGTCCTGGGTATTGATATGGAAACTCAGCTGCTTCTTGATTATGTTCCAGGTAAATACAACTGTTAGCTACTTTCCAACCCAAAAGATTTCAATAGTACTTAAAGTTTAGAAAGTTAAAAAAAAAAGGCAAGGCATTCTTTATGGTATCATTGTTGCTATTAATTGAAAGTATCATTTGCCAAAATAAAAGACCAAAACAAATTGTCATTTACCCCTGCTTTATATTGTATTTGCCTCTTACTTTGTTTGTTTTTAAATTTTGAAATACTACACTAAGTGTGTGTAAAGTGATTGAATTCTAGCTTATTAATAAATTAGAATATCACATTAATTAACTTATTAATTAATTAGAATATTAAAATGCTAGACTAGTTAAGATATTTTTTAATATGGGGAGGGACCAAAAGAACAAACTCAGTCCCTCCCTCTTCCATGATGACAAATCTTTAAGGAGAACTATCCTGTCACCCTTGAGAATTCACTTTTCCAAGCTGACCAACCCCACTTTCTCAAACTGATCTTTGGGTGATGTGATCAAAGACTTTTACTATCCTTTCTGTTCTCTGAATATTCTCCAGATTATCAGTATCTTACCTGAATGTGGCCCTCAGAAATGAATGCATTCCAAATGTGATTTGATGAAGGCAGAGTATCCTATGACTATCACTCCTTCTGGTATGGATACTTTGCCTATTATAGCATCAACTTCTGGGACTTCCATAATGTAAAACTGAGTATGAGATTAATTAAAACCCCCAAATACTTTTTGCAGGAAAATTCCTGTAAAGCCATACCCCTCCTACCTTTAAAACTGAGAGTAAATTAAAATATTTATTTTAAAATTTTATACTAAAACAATTATCTTAAAATATCACTTTATATTAAAAGACTTATTTTAAAGCATTTTAAACTATTCATTTTAAAATATTATTTAAACTAAATAATTTGATACTAAACTTGTTATTCAAAGAAGAAATAGACCCTAAGAGAGGAAAAGTTTTCTTCAGCTTCACAAAGCAAGTTAATAGAACCAGAAGTAGGACCCAAAGCAAACTTCTTCGCTTTGACCCATACTGCCATTTGGAAAAGAGAGTTCCTGACAGCTTCTACTTATTCAGGCTTCATCCTACTGTTTTGCTGGCTACCTTCTTAGGTTCTAAACCACTCCTAGTTCCACAAGTGTCATTAACATGATAGGGGAAAGTATTCTAAAAAATGACCCTGATCATTGTATAATTAATAACAACCTGGCTTATCCCTCAAGAAGAATTAGGAAAATGAACTTTCTTTGATTTTGCTTAGTTCAGCTAAACTGCTTTTAAAACAAACAAACAAACAAACAAACAAACAAACAACAAAAAACCTTTACCTTCTATCTTAGAATCAATAGTATGGATTGGTTCCAAGGTAGAAAAGCAGTAAGGGCTAGGCAATGGGGGTTAGGTGACTTGCCCAGGGTCACACAGCTAGGAAGTATCTGAGACCACATTTGAACCCATGGCCTCCCATCTCTAGGCCTGCCTCTCATTTCACTAAGCCACCTACCTGTCCCCTAAACTGCTTTTTCCCCTATTTTTTAATCACTGGAAATGAAAGTAATTTAAAAATAAATTGATTAAAATAAAATTAAAAAGAAAAACAAATTGTTTTAAAATATAAATAGATTCTGCCCAACTGTCAGGAGATTTTTCTATTCCATCTGAAATACAAAATGAGTTATCCCTCCCAACTTGGTGTCACCTGCAAACCTGATATCCATATCATCTATATAATATCAAGGTCATTGATAAAAATGGTGAGCAAAACAGGGCTCTGAACAGATCTCCAAGGCATTTCAAGACCTACCTTATTCCAAATCAACACTGAATCATTAATAACTATTTGTTGGATACCACTAGGCAAGATACCTCTTGACTGTGATCTGTTTGATTATCTACGATCATGTCTGCAAATGAAGGGAACTTGTGAAATGCTTTGCTTTTATCTAAATAAACTCAATCTATTGCATTCCCATGATCTTCCACTCTAGTGGAAGAGAGGGAAAGAAAGGGAATTTACTCTAAAGCCATGCTTGTCCTTTGTGAATAGTTTCCTTTTCTAGAAGTTCCATAACCATTTCTTTAATGAACTTTGCCAAGAATCACGTCAAACTCACTGGACCGTAGCTTACAGAAACCATTCTCTTTCCATTAAAAAAAAAATAGGGGCATTTGCCCTTCTCCAGTGCTGTTGCTACTTTCCTCTTCTCCCTGTCTTTTAAAGATCATTGCCAACCTCAACAATCACAATTGCCAGCCTTTGCAGTGCTTTAAAATGCATTTCATCTGAGCCTGGTCACTGAAATACATAAAACAAAAAACAAATAAACATTTGGTATGTGCCTGTTGTGTTTGGGCACTGTGCTAAGGACTGGGGCTAGGAATACAAAAAGAAGCACAAGACAGTCTCCAATATCAAGGAACTTACAATCTACAACCATAGGCAATCACTGGATTTTTGTGTGTTTATTTGTTTGTTTTTTACCTTTTTACTTATCCTGGGGTTTGATGCCATTTTAATTTTATTTTAATTTTCCTTTCCAAATGTTATTCTCCTTAGAAGAGAAAACATAAACATATGAAGAATTTGTAAAGGGAGCAAGATAGAGTATAAAGAACTCTGGATCTAGAGTCAGAGGACTTGGGGTCAAATCCTGCTTTTCAAATTTGCCAGTGTGACCCTGGCAAGTCATTTAACCTCTCTGGATCTCATTTTCATCATCTGTAACCTGAAAGAGACTTGGAGCAGTTGAGATTTCAAACCACTGAGATTCAAAGTTATTGTCCTATGAATAATTTTGTCTCCTCTCTGTCTTCCTATCCACCTAACCCAGCTTATAGATTCATAAATTATTAGCCCTAGAAGGGATTTCAGACCTCATTGTTGAGGACTTTCATTTTATAGATGAAGAAATTGAGGCACAGAGAGACTAAATAATTTGTTCAAGGTCACACAGGTAGTGAGTGGTAGCACTTTTGAACCCAGATCTTCCAACTCAAAATTTAGTAGCTTTTCTACTGAACTATGCTTTCTTGGTTCTATTCATTCGTTGAGTCTCTTTTACCCAATGTGTGTGTTTTTTTTAATTATCCTTCTGTAGAATACTACTCTCTTCTACAAGCAAAAGCAGCAAGAGATCATCCAATCAAACCCCTTTATTTTACAGATGATGTAACTACAACATGGACAGCTAGGTGGCACAGTGGATAGATGTCTGGACCTGGAGTCAGGAAGATGAGTCTGCCTGCATTCAAATATGGCCTCAGCCACTTACTATATGTTTGATCCTGGGCAAGTCACTGAACTATGAGTAGCTTAGTTTCCTCATCTGTAAAGAAGGAAATGGCAAACCACTCCAGTACCTTTCCCAAGAAAACCTCAAATACGGTCACAAAGAGTCAGACACAACTGAACAACCAAACAGTAACAACTGTAGGCTTTGCAACATCAACTACATTCTTGGAAGTTTGAGGGGCAAGGGTCAGAACCTAGGGGTAGTAGGGAGCGTGCCAGTCTTTTAAGTCCATCAGTTTTAAAAAAGACCTTTCCAGAAAGAAACCCCAATGAGCAGGTGAGCTTTGAAAGCTATAGGTTGAACTTATTATATTCTTTAAAAAGAAAACAAATTACATAATAGAGATTTGCAGGTCCACATACAATGTTATTTTTCAGTTCTACTTTTTATGTGGAAATGTCCATTTTATTGGGTTGTATAAGTTCAGAATAAAAAGGAAATAAAGTAAGGGCCTTTGGTAATAAAAGTTTAATTGACAGAAAAATGTTTGCTATAAATCCCTACTTCCAACATCATGTTTTAAGATCTCTTCTAGCTCTGACATTCTATATTTAAGTTTCTTCAGCCCTGGCCTTCTGCAAACTGAGATACTATAATTCTTGTCATTGGCTACTTTCAGGACACATAGGGTCTAGTTATACTTAGACGGTGGTGAGGGTTTCCTTACTCTTCCAATGCATAATTTCTTCCCCCGCTGACCCCTAAAGAAGTCTAGAGACTTATAAGCCATCAGCATTCTGACACAAGATCCCCACCTGAGAGTGAACTGCTGAGGTGTAAACCAGAATCTAGAGATATCCATCCAGCCGTCTGCAAGCTGCATTAGGCAACCCATGTGGATACAAATATCTTCCATGAGCTCACACATCTCTTTTACAATCATACAGTTCACTGAAGGAGGAAAGTTTTATTAAATGAGGAAGAGACCAACATAAAGACCAATGAATAAATAAATTTATTTGATCCCTGAAGGTAAATGCCCCCAACTTACTTATAGTCTTGAATATGAGGGCTCCCTAGGAAGAGGTACCCTGGATCCACCAGATCTTATCTTTTCAACTATGTCTCTTCTTTGGTGGGTGAAAGTGGGCAGTCTTCTTTTTCTACCTTTCTAGCATTGGGCAGTTCTTTGTTGTTCTCTCTACTTCTTTAATCCATAATTTCTTAGTGTGGGTGATGAGATTCCAAGCTTCTGCAGTATTTCAGTGTCATATTCCTCTGAGCAAGATGAAGACATATCTTTGGATCTTTTCTCAAGGTGTCAGCACCAGCCTCTCCCAGGCTCTTTTTTCTCTCCTAGGTTTCTACCAATCACTAACCTTGTCTCAAATTATGTCTTAGGAGGAAAGTACCCACTCAAATAAGAAAGGGAAGGAAGAATGGGAAAATATCTAAGAACTTGGATTGTCCATTCTAACTCTAACATAGGACTCTAGTCTTCTTAAAATGTATACTCCCTGGGAGAAGCTCTGCTTGTGACTCTCACATTCCCTTTAGAGTAAATAAATGATGCACTTGAAGGAAAAGGGAGGTGGGGAGTCACTGGATATTGCCTTTGCAGGTTGGAAGGAAAGGAAGGTAAACTGCAGGCTCAAAAATAGAAGATGCAGACAAAGACAAAGACAACTGAGGAAGAATGCTGTGATGGAACCCTGAGCTAGGAATCAGGAGAATTGAATTTAAGTTCCAGTTTTGTCCTTGAAGAATCATGTGAGTTTGGGTAAGTTCCTTCTCCACTATGGACATCAGGCTCCTTTTCAGTAAAATCAAAGGGTTGGACTAGAATTCACTAGTGTCAAACTCAAATAGAAATGACCACACTATAATGTACATAAATATCCCTGTCAGCATACATTGACTTAGAAAACCACATATTATGGATTTCAGGATAGCACATGTATAACATATATATTATCTGCCATATGGGGGGGGGAGGGAAAGAGGAAGAGAACAGTTTGCAAAATGTCAGAAAACAATTATTGAAAAATATATCTACATTTAATTAGGAAAATATAATTTTTGAAAAACATATATTAAAATTATCTGTGTTTACTGTATTTTTATTTGTTTTGTTAAAAATTTCCAAGTTACATTTCAATCTGGTTTGGAGTTGTTTGATACTCTTGAGAGTCATGTTTGAGACCTCTTTGCTAGATAACCTCTTTCCAGATCTAGCATTTGCTTCTGTTCTAAGGTCCTCCCAAATCTGAAAGATCCACAAACCTCTAAGCTCTGAGGTTCAGTCCTGTACCTACATTCCAGGAAGAAGGTAGGGAAAGGATATGAAGTGAGGTAGGGAGCATTCCTAGGCTAGGAAGAGCAGGAATTGACTATAACTTTGCTCTGGATGGCCATCTTGTGGAAGGAACAACTTACTTGCTGGTGGCTTCATCACTTGCTCTCCTTGGAGTCCTCTGTACATGAGGCTGAAGCTGAGGCTGCAGTTGCCAGTCCTGCTTCTTTCTCCTCATCCCAGCCATGTTCCCAGAAAGGAAGAGGAAGAACAGAACAAGGTGGAAATGTAGGTCCTGTGATCTTCTAGCCTTACAGGTAATAATAAAGCCATAAATGGTGTACATTTTTACAGCCTCTACTCTCTGATCCTCTGCCAGCAGTCAGACAGGGCTATAAAAAAGTCCAAGAGAACAGGAGGAAAAGAAATAGGTCAGTGTGGTGTGGGGGAAAGAGCACAAGACTTGGAATGAGTGGCATGTGTCAGGAGACCTGAGATCTAGTTTGAATCAGATCAGTGGGTAGAATCTCAATTTACTGTATACTACCTTTGTGACCTAGGACATGTTATTTAACCTCTTCAGTTTCTTCACCTATAAATATATAAATATATATGTACATATATATATATATACATATATATATATACACACACACACACACACACACACACACACATATATCTTCATTTTGCCTTTTCCTCTGCTTTCCACTGACTTGATGTATGACCTTGTTCAATTTATTTCACTTCAATGGGCTATAGTTTCAATTTAACTCAATAAAGATTTAGTAAGCACCTATTATTTGCAGAATAAATGAGAGATTTGGACTAGAATAAGAACAGATCTTCCCTAATTTCTAGATCTGACATTCTATGCTCTATATTCTAAGATCTCTTCCAGCTCTGATATTCAATAGTCTCTGTTCTAAGGGTCCTTTAAGCTCTGAAAGTGTTCTGAAAACTAGAATCTCCTCCAGCTCTGGCACCCTACAAGCTGAATCTAAGAATCAAATAACAAATATTCTCTTTGTTCCATTCATAAGGTACATATGGGGGTACAAAATCCTTTACTCTCAATTCCGCATGGTCCTGAGCAACTCATTTCCATTATGTTGCCTCTGGTCTATGTAAAGACAACTGACATGGGGCTGGGTAGAGATGACTGGAGCAGGTCCAGCTTGTACACAGCTGCCAGTTCTCCTCTAGATCTACACTGGTCCACTCTGGCCAGGTCTTCTTTGAGGAATGAGTCAAAGATGACTCATTGGTTTGGGGAGCGTTGAGTTTGAAATGCTGATGGGACAATGAGGTAGGGAGGTCCAGACATTTCTATCCGCTCTGGGACATGTGATACTGTAAAAAGAGCAAGGGATTTATAGTCAGAGAACCTGGGTTTTAATCTAGGCTTAGCTACTTGTCACCTAATTTATAATTTGGAGCAAGACATTTAACCCTCTGGTTCTTATAGGCAGTTGAAAATGTGGGCTTTTAGCTCAGGGGGAAAAATGAAACTAGAGATATAGATTTGGGAAGCATTTGTATAGAAGTAATGTCTGATAATAGTTGTATGCCCTGCAAATTAGCAAAGATAAGAAAAGAAGGGAAGAGGGTTGTGGAAATATGGGCACATTAATGTACTGTTGATAGAGCTGAGAATTAGTTGAAGCATTCTGAAAAGCAATTTGGAATTATGTCAAGGACAAGACTAAAATGTCACTTTGGACCAGGGATACCACTGCTAGGAATATACCCCAGGGTGGTTAAAGATAAAAGTCTCAGATGCATCAAAATGTTTATTGTAGCACTCCTTCCAGGAGCAAAGAAATAGAAATTAAAAAAAAAAAGTAGATGCTCACTGATTCAGGAAATGACTAAGCAAGTTGTGGCACATGGATATACAATAGGATATTTTACTCTGCTATAAGAAATGATGAATTTGATGAATCCAGAGCAGCACTGCAAAGAAGGCAGATGAACTGATACAAAATGAAGTTAGCAAAGCCAGGAAAATAATACATACAATGTCAACAATAATGTAAACAGGATGAATGACAACATCAAGATATTAAAAATAAACAATAAGAAATCAACTCTGAATGCTCTGAGAATGACTCCCAAAAGAGATATGAGAAGGTCCCTTTGCTCCCAGACTTCTTTGCAGAGGTAGGGGGTGTTGTGGAGAATTTTGATGGAACGGTTTTTTCTTCTCATTTTTGTTTGTTGTAAGGTGTGGATTTGGGGGAAGGGTGTGGATGTGTGTGTGTGTGTGTGGGGGGGAGGGCTACTTAAGAAAATGCAGATGATATAAAACCAAAAAATATCAATAGAATTTTTAAAATGACATTTGAAACCTTTGGAGGTTGAATGAATAGTACTAGTAAGTATACAGATAAAAGAGAAGAGGTTGGAGGAGAGCCTAATTGAATGCCATTATCTAAAGAAGGAGACTTTATGTATCTCTTAGTCCAATCCTCTTTTATGCTACTATTAGGAAACTGAGACATGTATCAGGATATGTTTGCTGGAGTTGGAATCAGAGAAAAATAATGACCCAACAACAACTTTGTCAATTAGGAGTTCAATGATGACCTTGAAGAGAGGATTTTGACTAATGCTAGATAAGATTATAGGGGTATGAAGAATGAGTTTTAGGAAAGTGAAGGCAGCATATGTTGTGTAGACTCTGGTATTGCCATCCAGGTACATCAGTTTGTCCTTCCTAAAATAATAGACAAGTTCTGACTAGAGAGACTACTCCAGAGGTGGTCTGACCAAGGCATAGGATAGCAAGTCTATCACTTTACCATTTTGTAATCACATTATTCTTTCTCTTCATGAAAAACAGCATCTCAATTTTTTAGGTTGCTATATCACACTATTAATATTTAGCATAAGGAGAAATACCATAAGAAGTAACATAGCATTTCTCCAAGTAGCATAATAGATACAAAGCCAGGCTCAGAGTCTAGAAGCCCTAGGCTCAAGCCTTGACTTTAATGCACACTGGCTGTGAGAAACTAGGCAAATCATTTGACCACTACATGTTCCAGAGTGGATAGTGACAGGTATTGGTAGAGAGAGTTTCCTCACAGGAAGTTTCCCTTATCCATGAAATCACAAGTCTAGAGTGGGGGGGGTGGGAGGGAAGTATGAGTGACTGAGATACACACACACACACACACACACACACACACACACACACACACACACACACATAGGTATTGTGTGGATAGAATTCACTCCCCAGGACTCTCTTACCCTTGCATCCTGCTTACGTGCTCACACCGAGTGGCTGAGTGTTAACACTGTGTATGTATGGACATAAGATAAAATTTTGGTGTGACCCCACCTCTCTCTCTCTCTCTCTCTGTCTCTGTCTCTGTCTCTGTCTCTGTCTCTGTCTCTGTCTCTGTCTCTGTCTCTCTCCCTGTCTCTCTGTCTCTGTCTCTGTCTCTGTCTCTGTCTCTCTGTCTCTGTCTCTCTGTCTCTGTCTCTCTGTCTCTTCCTAAATGTGGCTGCTGAAGTTGGTTTTGAGCCAGGCAGGAGAATTTACACACATGGTCTTACTTTAGTTAGATAATTAGGTTTTGTACTTCTATTTTTTACTTCTACTTCAAGTGATTATTAATAAACTTTATAAAAATAATACTTGGAGTTATTGATATTAATTTAAATCTTACAATATGTATATATCCATACCTAGATGTGTATATGTATATGCATACATATATATACATGCATGCATATATAAATATATTGTGATACCATATTGACATTAATATAGTTCCTATTCTCAAAATGAATTCTCTTTTAAAGACATTTCTTTATCTCTCAGCTATCTTGCAACTGTCTATCAATTTGTCTATCATTTTTCTGTCTATTCACCTATCTGCCTTTCTGTCAGTCTCTAATATCTATCTATCCATTTATTTATCTATATTTTTATATCTATCTCTGCCTATCCATCCATCTATCCAACTATTTATCTATCCATCTCTCTGTTTGAATGACTATCTAGCATTAGTCTGTTCATCTATTTGCCCATGCCAGTCTGTCTGTCTGTCTGTCTCCCTCTCCCTCTCTCCCTTCATCCATCCATTTATCTATCTATCCATCTAATTTATTTTTCTATCTGACTATTGGTCTGCTTCTTTGTCAACCCATCTATCCATCCATCTATGTATCTATCCACTTATCTGTCTATTTAGTTATCTATTTATCTAGCTGTGTGACTTTCAGCAAGTTGCATAACCTCTCTGTATTTTCACTTCTCAACTATAAAATGACTGTCTTAGTCTCAGTGATCTTTGAGTGGGTCCATTGCAGGTTTCAAATAGTATATTTCTCTGTATGAGAAGATAAGAAGATATATGCTGAAAAAAATCACCCTACTCAAGACCACTTTCCAACTTTATTCAAGGCAGATATCAGGGAAAGGTATACCATGGTATGACCAGCAATGTACAGGGTGAGAGGTAACATGCTATAAAGGGAAGTCTATAAAAGTAACATGCAATAAGAGATACAAGATCAGATACCAAGTCCTGATTCTACTAATTTTTTGCCTATAGGTCTTTATGTATCTGAGTCTAGGTCTTCTCGTCTTTCCATCGAAGGTAATGCTATCTTGTCTGTCTTTTCTTAAGAGCTATTGTGAAGATTAAATAAAATAAACACTTATTAAGTTCCTACTATGTACAAGGCACTGTGCTAAGCCCTGGGGATACAAAGAGAGGTGAAAAGATAGCCCTTGCCCTCAAGAACCTTCCAATGTAATGGGGGAGAAAACATACAAACAAATACAGCTATCCCTTCCACATCACAAACTTTCCCATCATGATTTCAATATATCATAGGTTGGCCTAAGAAATTAAATGGAAATTTTGGGGGGAGTTTGTGGAAATTGCAGATAGTACACCGAAGGCCATCAGATGACACAGAAAAAATTTAGAAACTCAAAAATGCATAAAATACACATGTATAATATCAAATAACATAAATATATTTTACCTCTTAATACCATTAGTGTGTATAAAAATTTCTCTTTTAAAGCTCAAACTAAAGATCAAAAAGTCAAAAGTTGTTTCCAACAGGAATTCACTAGCCTGGGAGCAGCTGGGTAGCTCAGTGGATGGAGAGCCAGGCCTAGAGAGGGTAGGTTCTGGGCTCAAATCTGACCTCAGAACTTCCCAGCTATGTGACCCTGGGCAAGTCACTTAACCCCAGTTGTCTAGTCCTTACCACTCTTCTGCCTTAGAACCAATATACAGTATTGATTCTAAGATGGAAGGCAAGGGCTTTAAATTAAAAAAAAAAAAGAATTTGAAAACCAGCAAATGACAAAGGCTAGAAATGTAGAGATATGTAAACATTTAACTATATATAGCCTATGACCAACTGCTTAATCCAAATTCTCCAATAAGGTACTGTAAAAACCCATTAAAAAGAAAAAAAAAATTAGATTTCTTCTCTGGTCTGAAGAGAGGGCTAAATAATTTTAAGTGCATTTTCCAGATCATGAGAGTACTATGCCTCTAACACACAGTGTGGAAGGGATGTTTGTGGGTTTGTGTGTGTGTGTGTGTGTAGCTCTGTAACTGATAAATAGGAAATAATTAACAGAGGAAAGCCATAAGAATTAAGAGAGGTTGGGGAAGATTACTAGTAAAAGACAGAATTTGAATTGGAACTTAATGGAAGCCATGAAAGTGAGTCAGCTGAGCTAAATAAATATAGCATTCCAGGCACGGGGGACAGCCAGAGAAAATACCCAGGTTCAAGAAATGGAGTGTGTTTTTCATGGAACCATCAGGTGGCCAGTGTCACTGGATCGAAAGGTACCTAGTAGAAACTCAAGCGAAAGAAGATTGGAAAGGTAGGAGAGGACTACATTATGAAAGACTCTGAATGCCAAACAGAGGTTTTTGTATTTGATCCTAGAGGCAATAGGGAACCACTGGAGTTTATTGAGGAGGAAGGTGATGTGATCAGATGTGTACTTTAGGAAAATCATTTTGATGGCTGAATGGAGGATGAATTGGAGCAAACACAGAGTATTGGGGATAGGCAGATCCATCAGCAGACTAGTAAAATAGTCCATGTGTGAGGTGAAAAAGGTTTGCACTAGAGAGGTATCAGTGTTAGATGAGAGAAAGGACATATTAGAGAGCTGCTACAATGTTGAAATTAACAGGAATTGGCAACTGATTGTATAATTAGGATGAGAAATTTTGAGGAATCCAGGATAACTCCCAGGCTGTATACCCAAAGGACTGGGAGGATGGTGTTAACCTCTTATTCTGAGTTTAAGATGTCTTCTGGACATCCAGTTTGAGATGTGTGAAAATCAGTTGGAGATGCAAAACCGAAGCTCAGAAGAGAGCAGGATAGGTAGCTTTGAGAACCATCAGCATAGATGGCAATTAAAACCATGGAAGCAGATAAGATCATCAAGGTTACTAGTAGAGAGGGAAAAGAGAAGAGGATCCAGGAGAAAAACTTGAGGGACAGGTATGGTTAGAGAGTGAGATTAGGAAGAAGACCCAGAAAAGGAAACAGGAGTGGTTAGATAGGTTATTAGAAAACAAAGAGAGGGTGAGGTCTTGCAAAATCTAGAGAAAAGAGCATGTTAGGGAGCAGAGAGGGATCAACAGGGCCAAAGGCTTCAGAGAGGTCAGAGAGAGAGTGAGGATTGAGAAAAAAGCAAGTAGATTTGGTGGCTAAGAGGTCATTAGCATCTCTGGAGAGAGCAGTTTTGGTGGAATGATAGTGTCAGAACCCAGATTGTAAGAGGTTAAGAATAGAGGAATGGAGAGCAAGTGGAGGTACCGGATTCTAAATGGTATTTTCAAGGAGTTTATCTACAAAGGGCAGATGAGGTAATGGGATGATAGCAGGGATGGAAAGATCAAGTAAAACGATAAAGCACTTTTTAAAATATGAGTTTTTAAAAAGGAAAAAAACCCAACTTAAAAAACACTTTTTATTCCAAATATTTCTGATACATTTTATCTGACAGCTTGTCCCCATTGATGGAAAAAATTACATGGAACTAAAAATAATTATTAAGCAGAGATGTTTACAATAAACTGATGGAAACTATGTTTTAGAATCAAATTGGATAATTCAGGCTAGAACATATTTTTTCTTTTGATTTTTTATGTGACTGAGTAACTGATTTGGCATCAATGTAGATCAAGGCAACCACATTTCAGATCAGCCTGTGTAAGAGTTTAGAAAGGAGGGAAGTGGGAGGCTCAGGGGATAATGATAAGGGGGAAAATGTGCCAGAGGAGAGAATAATAGAGAAGAGGGAGGAGGAAATATTAAAGGTGAGAAGATAGAAAGGGAAAGATGAAAGAAGAGGAACACAGGCAATGTGGTATTGTGGAAAGTGTGAAAAATTCAGAAGTGGAAGGTCTGAGGTTGAATCCCAGTTTAGGACACATTGTTTATGTGATCATGGGCATGTCACAACCTCTAGAGGACATAATTTCTTTATCTATGAAATGGAGATAAAAATATCTGTAGTATCTAAGTCTTAGATGGATTGTGAAGAGCAAACGAGATCATACATAGAAAGTACTTTGTAAACCTGTGTGGCTATGGAATAATTATAAGAATATCAATTATTTTTATCTGTATAACGAAGGAATTAGAGTACGCGTACATGTTTTTAAATCCCTTCTAGTTATGAATTCTATGATTCTATAACCCTAAGCCAGGAGTGGGAAGAGTTTGAAGTGAAAACGATGAGTTATGGTGACTTTGAGGTAGTAGTGGCAAACTCAGGAGAATGATCAGAACTGGAGATATCAGTTCAGGCTTTCTTTCATCCATTCGTTCATGGCACCTGCGCACAGCTTTTAGATCTAATATTGGTCCCCCAGACAAGGCTGCACTAGGTTTAAGATATCTGATGGATTTGAATATGCTCAGAAACAAAGGGTGTACTATAACTAAACCAGAGAATCCAGTTAATTAAAAGCAGACATTTAGTAAAATAGGAGAATTTTAAAAGTAGAAATAAAACATTTCCCATATACACTTTGGGTGCATTATGGCACAAATGCACATAACATCAAGGGCAAATGTGGACAAACATGGGGAACAAGCATAGAGAGATACATATAGGAACACACATGTTGGGAAACACAGGTAGAGAGTAAACTCATGCTTTTGACAATGGGTCAGTATACCTTTGATATTGTAAGGCTGCTTATCTTTTCTGGTAATTTCATCTCAATCTTCCTGCTGGGCTTGGTTCCAAATAGTTTTTAGTCACTGCTGGGCGTGTGGCTGTGGCGTGTGTTTTGTGCTGGGTGTTGTTTCCAGCTCATCTTGAGGTAACTAGTGCTGGAAAGCTTTTCTGTTTTTCAGCCTTGATTTCCTGCTCACCAGACACAGGGGCTCTGTCAGAAGCCTCAATGTGATTTAGATTTAGAAATCCCTTGTGATTGCCAATTTAAGCTATTAAAGGGATTCTGTGGCCATAGGGCCCCCTCAAGAAGCCACTGAGGTCTGGTATTGTGGGGATGTTTTAGGGGCACCCAAATGCTTTGGGTTTGCCACACATTAATCTGATCAAGCACCGGAGCTTATCCCAGCTCCTCCTACCTATATGCACTCCTACCTTTAAAATGCATTTGTGACTCCAGCAAGAAGCCTCTCTCTTTTAACTTCATTTATTCAATAAATATTTTCATGCAACTGCTGCTGTATGCAAGGCCCTATACTAGACTCTACAAAGAAGAGGGACATTATCATTGGCCTCAGAGAACTTCTACACAGATGATGAAAAACGTCCACAAATGTGTGATATAAGGTGGAATAAAATTGGAGCCGTGAGAGGTACCAAAAAAATTGCATTGCAGAAGGAGAGAGCTCAATCCATCAGTAAATCAATAAGAATTTCTTAAGCATCTACTCTGTGATAGGCAGCATGCTAAGGCCTGGGTACTTATGTATTAAAAAATGATTGGAGGCAGCAGGTTTGGGAAGGGAAAAAGACAAATAGGAAATTGTCACTCTCCTTAAGAAGCTTGCTTTTTATTATTTTCTGGTGGGAAAGGTGCCAGTGTTCTGCCTAGGTGGAGCTAGGTGGTTCAATGGATAGAGAGCCAGCCCTGAAGTTAGGAAGTCCTGGGTTCAAATTTGACCCTAGATATTTCCTTGCTATGTGACCCTGGGTAAATCATTTAACTCCAGTTGCCTACCTCTTATTGCTCTTCTGCCTTAGAACCCATGTCATCATAGTATCAATTCTGAGACAGAAGATACAAGTTTTAATTATTTTTTTAAAAAACATCTGCCTTAAGGCAATGTTTGTAGTCAGGAGAATGGATGTGTTCTCTTATGAGCCTGAAACTGAAAATCTGAGCCTTGAAAGAAAAGAGAAAATTCAAGGGATGAAAGTAGTTGGGAAGGAGAAATCCATTTTGGGCAAAGAAGTCAATATTAACAAAAGCAAAGTTAAAACAAAGTGGGAGAAGACAGGATAGGAATGATGGATAAATACCAGTAAAGTTGTTGGGAAATTAAGTTTGCAGAGGAGTAGAAGATGAGATAAGCTGCCAAGGACAATTGGACCCAGGCTGTGGAGAGCCTTGAAGGTCAGTTAATACTGTCTCTGGTCCTGACGGAGAAAGCTAGCATATTGGTGAAGGAACTAGGCACTCTGTAAAGAATGGATCCCATCAATTCTACAGCTTCAATGATTCTTGAATCATCCTCTCTTTTAACCCTCACTGCAACTCTGCTTTTTATTTCTCTTCCTACTCCCTGATGAAACCAACCTCTTTTTCCTCTGATTTCTCTTATTCCTTTGCCTGAGCTACCTTCTTGCCTTTATTCCTCTCTTGTATAGTCTAAGTATTTTTCTTCACCTAACTCCTGTTCAGTTGTGAAATCCTTGAGACTCGAAATGAACAGAGACACCCTGAATATTTGGTGAATCAAATGAAATAGAGACAGAGCTATAGGTTTAGTGGAGTGATCATGGTGCTTCCCAATAACCTAGCTAGCTCAGGCTGAATCATGCTCAGGAGTCAAGAGATCAATGCAGATGTTTGGGACATACACAAAACTTCTGAAGAAGCAAGAGCAGAAGTAGTATTTGTTTGAGTGCAAGGTCTATGATCCCGTTCAGGTTAGTCATGGGGGTTGGCAGGGACAGAAGGAGGTTCAGCTGAGACACTGAAACCAGTGTGAGTCTGATACTCAAAGACGGAGTGGAGACAAAACTGATCTTGGCATCAGGAGATGTGGGTTCAAATCACAGCTCTGTCACAGGCTGTCACTGTATGTGCTATTTAACTCTCCTAAACCTCGACTTCCTACTCTGAAAATGGGCTAATATCCCTTATGACCACCTACCTCACAAAGTTTCTGGGGTGATAGACTGTGGGACCAAAACTCCCCTTCCCCCAATCCCTACCAAAACTAAAAGGCCTCCCTCCAACACCTGCCAGCTCCAGCAACACCTGCCTGGCAGGACACCAAGATAAAGTTCTTTGTAAAGCTTAAAGGATTATAACTATGTGGTTATCATTAAATTCATGGGTACATTTATAAGAGCATGATTGTGGAGTCAGAGAACCTGAGTTCAAATTCTGCCTCTAATACTTAATTGACTATAGTACCTTAGAAAAACCTGTTAACCTCTCTTGTTCTCAGGTAACTCGTGTAATAAAAGGAGGTAATTGGACAAGATAAGGTCCCTTCCATCTTAAGATTTATGATTCTGTGATCCTATGAAACCCTGTATTAAATCACCCTAGATCAAATCACTGATTAACTTTGGGGGGGATTTTTGGTTTGTTTTTTTAAGTTCTTACTTTTTGTCTTAGTAACAACTATAAGATGGAAGGATGAGGTTTAGGGAATTGGGGTTATGTGACTTGCCCAGGGTCACACAGCTAAGACAGATGTGTCTGAGGCCACTTTTTGAATCAGGATGATAATCTTTTTTATTCTGGTTCCCTGAAGGCAAAGATTGTTTCATTTTTGTCTTTGTATTTTTGGTTCCTGGAACATAATAAGTACTTAATAAATACTGGTTTAATGAATGAATATTGAGCTTGCTAAACCTCCCCAGAACTTTTTCAGGTGAATTTCCTTTTAGCCATGCCCACTTGAACTTACACTTAGAAAGCTTTTGGACCCACATGGGACTTTACATTTTTTTACTCTGATATTCAGTCCAGTATCAACAAGCCAACATGCCTATTACTATGTACTGGACACAATGTTAAGCCATTGGGAATACAAGTAAAAACAAAAAGACAATCCTCACCTTCAAGGAACTTAAATTCCAATGGGAAAAGACACACATAAAAGGAATCTGAAGACAGAGGAAAGAGAAGCAGGGAGAGGGAGGTGGGGTAAAGAGGATGAAGATACCCCATTTTTAGAAGCACATTGGAGAAATATGGAATGTAGCCTGGTAAGAACTGAGGACACAACCTAAGTAGTCTCATTAAATGGAGGTGTTAGGAGAACCCATCCAATCAGAGGAAAGGAACAAGGGTAGGTGGGTACTGCTTGAATGGGGTACTTCCAAGGTGTGAGTTACAGGACCACAGTGATTCTAGGATGAGGTGGCATCTGGGGAGTGGCAGACAAGGCAATATTTTGGCCTGTTGAGTTGTTTTTGTTTTTTTTTTTTCAAACATTCTGACATCTAAAGTGATAGCTGTCCTTTTCAGCTTTGTATTATATGCATATTTGTTAAGTATGGCATGTTACAAGGGAATCACTTTAAAAGACTGATATATATTAATTTAAGGTCACCAAGGAATTCAGCTATGTAATTCCTAAATGAAAACTCAAGTTTGCAGTCAATCTTTTATGGAGTTTAATTACAATAGGAGGAAGAAAGGAATTAGAGATAGAGAGAGAGAAAAAGGGAGAGAAAGGAATAGGGCTTAAATACCCCTTCTGTTTAGGCTGGGCCAAAAGGCCCAAGCCCTTAGATAGCTGGGGCAAAGAAAGGAGATCAGTCCCTATTACTCACGTGACCAAAATGGAGAAACAGTCTCAGAGGCCCCCACCTTCAGCTTCCTTCAGAGCAAGCTTCTCAGAGTACACTGCCACCACTCCGATCAACTCCTCAACCACCCTCGAGTCTCCAGACCCCCCTGATCTTTAAGGAAACCATCCAAGTTGCCTCCCCTCAGTTCTCACATCTACCAATCACTGTCCATCAATTTCCCTGTGCCAATGGAGGCTCTAGCTTAACCCAGGACCGCCCAGAGGTTTCTGGTTTTTGCACATGTCTGTTGAAGGTCATATTTTCAAATGATTAAATCTTTGCTCCTTTGCTACAGCCCTTTCTAAATCCTGTTAACCTGAGTAGGGTAGAGATTGGAATAATTAAATTTTGATCTAGGCTGCAGCCCTTACTCAATCCTGTTAGGACTGAATAGGGTGGAGATTGATTCCAAGTATCTCCATTGTATCAATTCTAAAATCAATCATGACTCAAAGAAATTCCTGTTCTATGCTTAAGCATAGGTCAAAGTCCTTTCCATTGTTCAGCAAAAGGTTTCTGTCCTAAAGTAATCTTAAGAAGGGAAGAGAAGGAACCTCCCATGCCAATGGGGTTCCCATTCCAATAGACTATCAGTAAGAAATTTTCCAAGTATGAAATATCCCAATGGTGAAATTTCCAACATTTATAAGTCTAAGGAATTTTGAGGTTTACAGGCACCAATGACTTTTTATCAGGATAATTGATGAAAACTAATTTAATAGCACATAGCTCAGGGCAGATCCTGGTGATTCTTTAGATATCACCCTTGGTACTGATGTTGACCCACTGATGGCTACTCTGCATCCAGTCATTCTAACCATTCTCAATCTACCTAACTTTATTATTGTCTAGCCTTTATCTCTCAGTTTTGTATAGAGGATAATATTTGGTACATTTTATCCTTGTTCCTTCTTTCAAGTTGAACAGACTAAGTTGCAGAAAATGGCCCTATTAGTCTTTGTTATGTTCCAATTTAGCTCCATTGTTGTTACCTTTTACTCATTTTCTCGTCCCACAATACTCAGGAGTCTTTTCCTGGTTGGACTGGAATTTGGATTTGGCTTCTATGTCCTGTGATCTCTTCAAGTCATGACATCCTATGTCCTATTTTCTATGACCCCTGCTGACTGTAACATTCTGTGTCTTACAATTTCTTTCCAGTTCTGACATTCTGGTTTTGTTGTTGTGGACATTCTATGTCCAGAGCCCCCTTCCAGCTCTGATATTCTCTGTTCTATGCTCTAACATTCTACATTCAAAGGTTTCTGCCAAGCTAGATTTCCTATGTTCTGATCCCCAAAGTCCCCCCCCAACTTTAAAATCCTATGATTCTTTCATCTACAGCCTCTTCCAGCTTTAATATCCTCTGATTTTGTTGGCCTTACCAAATAGAAACAGAATCTGAAAAAGAATTCTAAATGCCTTGTTCCCCATTTTCATGTGCTGATCCCCAAGAAGAAGGAAGGGAAGTCCCTCTCCAGGTTCCCATGGGAACAGAAATAAATGCCATAGCAATTAGAGGAGAAATGAATACACTAAAAATATCATTTTACAAAGTCAATGAATGTCACAGCTGAAAACAGTCAGGTTGCATCTGCTGCCCTCTGTCTCAAGTAGGGAAATAAATGGAGAAACCTGTAAAAAAAATTTCTTCGTTATCTGAAGAGCTTTCTTTGAAATCATCATAATACCTTCCATGCTTGCCTATAATCAATGCCATGAGTCCTTAATGTTCCTAGGATAAAGTGAAGAGGAGAAAACAAAAATCAAACAAGTGTTAAGAGGAGGGACATATATAATAGAAAGTGCCCTGGTTAGAAAATTAGGAGACTGAGTCCTTCATTCAAAGGTCATTAGATAAATCATTTCTCTCTAGATGAGAAGTAGAATGATATAGTGTAAACCTGAATTCAAACCCTCCACTCCTGAGAATCATTGGCAAGTCACTTAATCACTCTGGGCCTCAGCTTCCTCATCTATAAAATGAAAGGTTTGGATCAGATGACCTCTGATTTCCTTTTTAGCTTTAGACTGGTATGATCCCATGATATCTGAAATCCCTTCTCATTTTAAATCTTATACTCTGGAGGCCTACACTTCACTCACTCATTCATTGAACATTTATTGAACAAATTCAGTATATACCATCTCCTAATAAGCTCTCTGGGAGACACAAAAATGAATGAGATTCTTTCCCTTGGGATTCTTATAATCAAGAAGAGGGGATAGCATGGATATAATCAATGTATCCAAAGAATAGTTATTAATAATCAATGTAAATTGGAGAGAGGTCTCTAGGGGAATATATCAGGAATGCCTTTGGCTCTTTCTTGTTAAACATCGTTATCAGTTATTCAGTGATAGTGTAGATGGCTAGTTATCCAATTTTCAGATTTTATTCAATTCATTTCAAACATTTTCAAACTTCTAAAATGTGTGAAACATTTTATCAGAGGCTGAAATTGTTAAAGACTAAACCACAGCATTTCCTAATGTTAGGGATAAAATTAGAAACATTATATTCTACTAGAGGATGCAACATGTATAATGCATACTGGATTTGGGGTTCATAGGATCTAGATTAGAATTCTTGCTTTCTATTATTTTCCAATATATTTATGATTGAAGGATATTAATAAATAGCTCTGAAAAGAAGAATTGCAAGGTATTATTGTTGTTTGTTTGTCTTTTGTTTTTGAATAAGATCAATGACATCATGGGGGTGATGTCTTGACTTGTATGTGAACTAGATTTATGTGAGGCAGAATTGCAGAAAATCATCAGCTTCATCTCTCTTTCAGAAAGTCCAATGACAAAACTAGTCTTACCTGGACTGGCCCAAGGAAAACTGAATGATATTGACATATTCTATATCTCACCAAACCCAAACTACTCCACAGAACTTGCTTCAGCCACCAACTACATGAAGGAATACTCTAAAATATGAACAATAAGAGCTGTAAATTGGTTCATTGTTCTGGAGAGCAATTTGGAATTTTGCAAATATATTGATTGGAATCTCCATGCCTTTTATCCCAGTGGATCTGACTATTAAGCATATATCTGAAGGATGTCATTGAGAAAAAGAAAGACTCCATATACACCAAAATATTTATTGCAACACCTTTTGTGGTAGCAAAGAACTAGAAACATAGCTGATGCCCATTGATTGGGCAGTGGCCAAAAGAAATTAGGTAGTATATGAATGCAATGGAATAATATTATACTATGAGATAGGGTAAATGTAATGAATATAGAGAAGCATGGGAAGACTTCTATGAACTGACACGAGGTGGAGTAAACAGAACTTGTAGGAACAACTCCCCTAATGATTTACAGGAATACAAATGGAAAGAAAAACACCTACAAGAAAATATAGAAATTGAATGTGATGAAATTATAATGACTGATTTGACCACAAAGAAGTCAGAAGATACCTTCCCCTCATCCTTAATTAAATTATTAAAATGAATTAATTAAATTAATTAAATAATTAAAACAAAAACTTTGTTATAAGTGATAGTTCACTAGGAGGAGATGGGGGAGAATTATAGGGAAGTAATACAAAAACAAGATTTTCATTAACATTTGACTTAAGTTAAAAAAAGAAATTTTACTTTGCTACTGCTTAACCCTCCATTGCTATATGTCTCAGTTACATCATTTGTTGGATAAAGGGGATTGACTAAATGACCTCTAAGATCCTTTCCAAATCTAAATCTACAGGTTTTTTTTAAATCCTGTCCATACAGAAAAGGAAGTCCAGAGTATTTTAAGAACAGAACATAAATAGTCAAAAGAAGATTTTTTTAGACACATGTGTCAAGGACCTTGTAGTGTTGGGGATGCAAAAGACAAAAGTAAGATAGTCCTTGCCCTTAGGAAGCTCATTAACAGAAAACTGAGAAGACTTCATAAAGAATGTGACCCTGAGGCTGAGCCTGGGAATAAAATGAAGATTTGAAAAGCAGAGATGAGGACAAATTCTATTTTGAGTCTGAAGGATGCTTTGTACAAATATATAATCAGAAGAGGTGATATGCATTGAGATTAGGAGCAGAGAGTGAGCTGCTCTCCCTGAAGCATACAGGAGTCCATGAAGGAGAGTAGTATGTGAAATAAGAATGGAAAGGTGAGTTGGAGATTTTAGTGGACTACAAGCTAAATGTGTCAGCAGTGTGACATGATATCTAAAAAAACTAACCCAGTCTTCAGCTGCATGAAAAGAGAGACTTTTGTTTGTTTGTTTTTCAGTTACATCTGACTCTTTGTGACCACATTTGGCTTTTCTCCAGCAAAGATATGTGTATGGTTTGCATTTCCTTCACCAACTCATCTGATAGATGAGGAAACTGAGGCAAAAAGAGTTAAGTGACCTGGCCCGGGTCATAGAGCTAGTAAGTGTCTGAGGTCAGATTTGAACTCAGAATGATGAGTCTTTCTGACTCCAGGCTGGGCACTCTATCCATTGCAACACCTAGGTGCAATGTCCTTAATGAGGGAAATGATAGTCCCACTGTATTCCTCTCTGACCAGACTAACTCTGGGAGATCATGCCTACTTCTGAATGGGACATTTAGAAGAGGCATTGACAAAATGGAATGTGTTCAGAGGGTATGACCAGAATGCTGAGTATACATGTGAGGATCACCCGAAAGAATAAGAAATGATTTTCCTGAATAGAAGAATTAATGTGGGACAGGATAGCTAGCTTGAAGGATATGAAGGGCTATAATGTGAGAAGAGAATTAAGTTTATTCTGCTTGGCCCAAGAAAATAGAAAGGTAGGTTTTAGTTCAATCAGAGAAAAACTCGAGGACTCTCTTGAAACTATCAAGTAGAGAATAGCTGTATAGATTTTGAAGAAAGGGATTTCTATTCAAGTATAGATTGGATTATAGCCAGGTCTCTTTCAGTTCTAGGATTTTGGGATTCAATAACAAGGCCTTTCATATAGAAACCCCTCCATTAACAGATCACATGGTGACAAAGACAAAGTCTACTGGTCAAGGACCTTGTTTCCTTAGCCCTGGGTCATTAGCAATGGCAGCTGGGGATTTATGACTTTTCTTGGATTTCATTTGTGGTCTGTGTCCTTTCTTTGTCACTATGTTAGGTGAGATGGGAGTGGCCACTGGGGAGAAAGAAGGCCAAGGTACACCAAGGAAGAGAAACCTTTCCCTGGACATATCCCTGCTCTGCCTATATATGATTTCTATATCTAATCACAAATTTTTCCTAAAGAGAAGATGATTATGGGAACTCATCTCATTCATGAATACAGAGATTGCATTATAAGACATCATGCAATTAGATGGCAAAGGGTACCCAATCATTGTAAAGCAGAAGTATTACTGTATTTAGAGTCAGAAGATTCCTATACCTTTTGCTTATTGCAAGTAAGTTGTTATTACCTTATTCAAGGTTCTTAATCTCTCTGTGCCTCAGTTTCTTCATCCGAAAATGAGAAAGTTGGCTGGATGAAAAGAAAATGGATATGGAGTCATAGAACTTAATTCAAATTATTTTTCTGCCACCTATTAGCTGTGTGATCCAGCTCAAGTCACTTAGCTTCTCTGGGCCTCAGTTTCCTTTTCTATAAAATGAAGGGATTAGACTAAATGATCTCTCTAAGGTCTCTTCAAGCTCTAGATCCTGTAATTTCTCACAGGTGTTGGTGTGTTTGGAAATAAGTCTAATTATCTTCAGGTATGGGTAAAAGCTATACTAGAAACTAAGGATGTTGCCCAGACAAGAGAAGATACACCAAGACATGATTACTCTCTAGTAAGATAATATTTGTCTGATTTGCTTCAGAAAGCAAGAGTAGGAGCAATGAGTGCAGACAGTAGAGAGGCAGATTTTTCAGCTCAATATAAGGTAAAACATTTCAGTTAATGAGAACTATCCTAGATTGGAATAGGTTGCTTTGGGAATTAAAGATTAAGAGCTGTAAGGGATTAGAATTGGTCTAGTCTAATCCTCTCATTTTGCTAGAGGAGGGATAGGATACACAAAGAAGATAAGTGATAGGCCCAAGATCACATGCTTAATAATTGGCAGAGCAGGAATTCAAACTGAGGTCCTCTAACTTCTGTATCCCTATTGTATTTCCAAGAAGAAACTGAAGGATGACTTGTTAATGAATATTTTTTAGACAATTCCTGCTCAGGAAGAGGTTAGACTTTCTAAGGCCCTTTCCAGCTCTGAGTTTCTGTGACTTGCTGATGAGCTGGAGTGATGATCCTTAGATGATGGCACTCCTTTTTCTTACACATTCACTGGATAATATTGCACAAAAGCCAGTGATAGATCAACCCCCCTCCACAAAAGGAATTTGTAAACAGGGTTTGTGGGGGTGGTTATAAGAGTGGCTTTTATCCTCCTCCTTCCAGATGGCTTTACGAATGTTGTCTATAGCCACTTACTAAGGAGCAACACTTTTAAAAGACATTTTTATTTCCAATTAAAGAAAACATTTTCTTTCTTTGGGTCATACTCACTCTCTCTCTCTCTCTCTCTCTCTCTCTCTCTCTCTCTCTCTCTCTCTCTCTCTCTCTCTCTCTTTCTCTCTCTCTTCCTCCCTCCCTCCTTCCTTTGCCTTTTTCTCTGCACTAATTCTTGTTTCTATTTTCTGTCTTTCTCTTCCTGACCTGATCTCATAATTTTGTTCTTTCTCTTTTCTTCTCTTATTATTTCTCCTTTCTCCCTGTGTTCATCTTTCCTTCTTTTTACTCATTTCTCTATTCTTGCTCTTTAACATTCTCTCTGGCTCTTTTTGGGTTATCTATCACTTTCCATTTCTCTCTGTGTGGCTCTGTCAATCTCCTCACCACGGCCCTATCCCTCCAGTCCTTGAAAACTGTTCCACATATTCTCCAATTCAGAAATTATTTTTGTTCCCGATAAATACTCAGTGTAGCAGATGATAAAAGATAAAGTTAGATGAGCCCAGGTGTGACTGTGTTTTTCCATTGGTTCTCTTAGCAGTGGCGACAGTTCAGTTAAAATCCACTTCTGGTTCAGTTTTCAGGTTCAAGTCAAGCTGTACCTAGAATCATAGGATCTCAGTGCTGGAGAGCACCTATAGCAAAGTGACTAGGATGGGAAAGAGCCTAAAAAAATATAATGTTTCAGGAACAGTTGGAGGAATTGAATATATTTAGCCTGGAGAAAAAGAAGTTTAAGTGGAATATAATCCCTAGCTTTGAATTTCAGAAGGATGGACTGTCAAGAAGAAGGATTAGATTTGTTCTGCTCATCCCTTGAGGGCAGGACAGAGCAATGGGTAAAAGCCAAAAAGAAGCAGATTCAGCCAGATGTAAGGGGAAACTTTCTAACTAGTATTAGAGTTGTCAAAATTGAAATGGGCTGTCTCAGGTAATAGTAAGCTCATTCTCACTGAAAGTCTTCAAACAGAGATAGATTAATTTTTTGAAAGGCTGGAAAGGTCACCTGATGCCAGATTACTAGGGATTTGAAAAGCAGGTAAAGGAATTTTACTCAGGAAGCATTTGGAAATTAATAAATCTTTCCAAGCAAAGGAATATTGAGCAAAGAACTACACATTAGAAAGGCTACTCTGGCATATAATGTGAAGGATTGCTTGTAGGGGAAGAGAATAAAGTCAAGAAGGCCAGTTCCTAGGTTACAGCAATAGTAGAGGCAGATGGGAATAAGGACATGTAATAAAGATATATGAAGGCAGAGAGAAAGAGATGAAAGAGAGAGATGTTGCATTTGGGGGGTTTCTCATCAGACACTGGAATGATTTGCTGTTTCTTTGACCAGATCATTTTACAGGTGAAGAATTGAGGCCAACAGGTTAAAGTGATTTGCCCAGGGTCATACAGCTAGCTAGTGTCTGAGGCCAGATTTTAACTTGAGTTGTCCTGACTCTCACAGAATCCCATAGAAATATGAAAAATTCTATACACTGCACCACTTAGCTGTCCTAGAAATCATTATAAAGACAGGCTACTTGAATTGCTCCATATCCCTACTGGTCACCTGGAGACCCTGGACTGAATAGTGTTTTGAGAAGGGGGCAAAAAAATTGTCCCTGTAATTATGGAAGACATTAATTATCATCATTAATTCAAGTGTTCCAGAAGGGGAATAAATTGGGCAGAATAATATCCTTGGAATTTTTATGTAGGTCCAGGGATGCTCCTTAATATGACTTCTGGAAAATCAAATGAATACTGCATTAGGGTCCAAATCCTAATCTCACTAAATACTACCAGTGAGCAGAAAAGAGGTAGTGTTTAAGGCATGTAGCTGATGCTAGCAACATAGCAGTGCATAGAGAGTTTTAAGTTAGAGGATGAGAATTGAAATCCTGGGGCTGGCACTTTGACTAGTTGTTTGATCTTGGGCAAGTTCTTTCATTCTTCTGAGCCTTAGTTTCTTCATCTGTAAAAGTGAAAGTTCCACTAGTTTAGTGTTTCTTACTCTTTTTTTTGTGTGTGTCATTGACACTTTATGCAGTCTGGTAAAGCCTATGGATTGCTCAGAATGTTTTAAAATACACAGGATTACAAAGAGAGCCAATTACATTAAAATACAGTTATCAACACTTTAAAAACTCTGACTTTCTATCTTAGCATCATTTCTGATAAAGAATGGCAAGGGCTAGATACTCCTGGTTAAGTGACTTGCCCAGGGTCAAAGAAATAGGAAGTGTCTGAAGCTAGATTTGAATGTAGGACCTCCCAATTTCAGGCCTGGTTCTATATCTGCTGTGCTATCTATTAACATATTTAATTTTAATTATAAATTTAATTTATATATTATTTATATATAAATATAAATATAATATAAATATAAAAATTTATTTATAAATATAATTAAAATATAAAATAAAAAATAATAATTAATTTAAAAACAAATTCATGGAATTCAGGTTAAGAACCCTTGTACTAGATGACCTTCAAAGTCTTTTCCAGTTCAGACTTTGGGGGTTCTAAGTCTCTTCTAGCTCTAACATTCTATGTTCTGCTCTCTAAGATTTTTTTTTTCTAGTTCTAATATTCTTTGTTCTGAGTTCTAAGGTCCTTTCCTGCTTTTAATCCTATAATTCTATAAATTATGAACCAATATCCAGTCAAGTCTAATCTTCATCAAGGTCAATTTAATTGGACAGAAGGAAAGGAGATCAACAGGCTCTCCTTTGGTTTGGTTCTCTTAATTATCCTTAATCCTCTCAAGACCTGAAAAATCTTATACACATTTAGTTAAGCCCCACCCCCCCCCAGACAATAAAGAGCCCCAGAGGGTTACCATCAGACCAGTTATAGTAGGCAAGGAGGAAAAGCAGTGATATGAACAGAATCCAATCATGGAAAGTTACTGAAGATACTCCAGAACCTGAAGATGTCTACCAAGAGTCTCCCTGCACTTTCCTCTAGTTAGATATGGAACATTCGATTCATTTGTGGGTGACAAATTTCAGGAAGGACTTCGGTAAGTGGGAGTCTTTCAAGAGGATAGCAGTCAGGATGGAAAGCAGACTAGAAACTGTTATGATTAACATTATTTCAAGAGACTAATTTTTTTGGTGTGTGAAATTAATATAAAATGTAACCCCTTACTCACACATGTACATTAAGTTAGGATGCCAGTGAGTTGCGTGACTAAAGTGCCATGTGGGTATCTGGAGACCTGACTTCTGGAAAAGGCTGGCAGAAGTCCTCATGTGACAGGTGATATGTCAGGAAGTCCGGAGTCTGAGGATTTGGACTGAAGGTAATAAGCCTGGCCAATCAGAGATGCAGGAGGAGTGACATCCTTAGCCATATAAGAAAAGGAACAAGAAGTAGTTTATCTCTTTTGCTCTGGACTCTGGCTAGACATAAGACTTGTTCCATTCTCCACATAATTGATATTCCAGTCAACCTGGACTTTCACCATTTCCTAGATACTTTCCATAGTCTCCTGTCTTTTCACTAATGATCATATGATAATGAGACCTGTGTACAAATCAAAGGAAAATTGAAAAGATCATGGCATCTGGAGCTGGGAGAGAATTTGGAAATAATCAGGTCTAATCCCTTAATTATCTACACTTGAACCTCAACTGGGAACTGGAGCCCTAGAAGCATGGCATTGGTTTTCTTAATTAGGATGGCCTAGTGATCTCTCTCTCTCTCTCTAACTTCTACTAATAAATAACTGTAAATTAATATACAGTCTCCAAGGAATTGCAATTATTATATTGGTAAGAATATATTTATTGATTATATCAGGCTTATTGGTTAGGCCAGCATCATTCATAACTGATAAAGTAATATAGGTGTCCATGGCTCTCTCATGACCAGAAACAATTTGAGCTGGGTGACCCAGATTCATAAATAGATTTTTAGGAGCTCATTATTTAGCTCCGCCTTTGGACATCTTAAGACATCTTTAATTGGTGATAGCTACCTACCCTTCCCCATGTGAAGGAAACAAACCTTTGTCCCTTTCATTTATTAACCAAATTCTGCTTTAAAAAGAAAGACATTCCTTGGAATTCCCAAGCACAAAGAAAATGCAAAAAGCAGCAGATTGGATGATATCTCTGACCCAGTAATTCCCTAACATATAGGAGTTAATATACAGTAAATGAAAAATAAATTATCATGAGACCATGCCATAGAAGTAACCATTGAAAGCATTGGGGAAGTTTAACTAAGAGAAGAAAAGATTAAGTAAATGTGAAATAATTGCAAGAAGGTGAGGGGACTAATAACTGGGGAGATAAGGAAAACCCTGTGGAGGCAACAGCAGTTGAGTTGTGCTCTGAAGGAAGTGAGAAACTCACTCAATAAAGAGATTGTACTCCAGATCTGGGAAACCAGTTGGGCAGAGGTTGATTCGTCAGAAGATACTAAGGAAGAACAGTCAAATACCTAGGACAACCAAGATGGGTTCTTTCACAGAAACCAAGCGAAGAGAGGATGTCTAGGAAGGATTGGTTAACAGTGCCAGAAGTAACTGAGAAGTCAAGAAAGATGAGGGCTGAATATACGCCATTTAATTTAATAGTTGAGTGGTTTTGAAACTCTTATGAATTCAACTTCCTCATCTGTAAAATGTTTTAAGAAGTAATAATTTTAAAGTATTAATGCTTTTCACTATATGGTTTACAAGACTTTTATTGGAAAAGTGCTTTGAAAACCTGGGGTCATTCAACAAATATTATTATATACTTCCAATTGGTCCCAGGAGTAATGGGAAGAAGGTGTGGAGAGAGATTTTAGCTCTATGGTATAGTAGAAAGAGAACATCAAAGAAACTGGGTTCAAATCCATGCTCTGACACTTATTAGCAATGTGACCTTGAATAAGTCTTTTAACCTTTTAAAAGTTCAATTAAAAGCCATTTTAAGCCTCATTTTTCTTCTCTGAAAAATAAAGGGATAGGATGAGATACTTTAATCTCTAAAGTCCCTCTCAGTTTTAGATCCTCTGGTCCTAAGCAAGAACTTATTATTAACTAGAGTTTCTAAAGAGGAATGGGCTGACTTGGGAAGTAATGAGTTCTCCACCACTGGAGATTTTCAATCTGAGGTCAGATGACTACTTATAAGAGAGTTTATAGAGTAGTAATGGTTAACCTATGGCATGTGTGCCAAAAAGGGCATGCAGAGCCCTCTCTGTGGGCATGCCAGAGTCCAAGTAAGAGCAGAGCCGTTCACTTCCCCCTCTCTCTGTGCCTAAGGACATCATTCTTCATTTCTCTTGCCCCTTTGCCCAGCTGCCCAATGGGAGTGCTTCCTCCTTCCCCTGTCTGGAGTAAGGGGAAGACAGAGGGTGAGGTGGGGAGGCAAGGGCATAGCACTCAGTCTGGGGGGGAGGGCATGACACTCAATATTGGGGGGGCAAGCACAGCATTCAGTCTGGAGGGTGGGGTGGGTGTGTGGCCCAGCACTCCATCTCTAAAAGGTTTGCCACCCCTGTTATAGAGGGATTTATTGTTCAAGTACAGACTTGATTCAATGCCCTTTAAGGTTCTATCCAGCTGTGATATTCTAGGACTCTATTATTCTATTATAGGCTAATGATTAATAGTGATTAATTTTTTTTTATTTATAGAGTCACAGAATTATAGCTGTAGAATTAGAAGGAATCTTAGAGACCATCTAGTCCAATCCCCTCTTGTATCTGAGGAACTAAGACTAAGTAATACACATCCAGCATCACATAACTAGTGTCTGAGGTGGTATTCAAACCCAGGTCTTCCTATCCACAAGTCTAAATTCTAAGGGCATATTTTCCTCACAGTCAGATTAAAATACTTGAATATTAGAGCTAAATTGACTCAGAGATCATCTACTTCAACTCATTTTACTGATGAATAAATAAAAACCCAGTAACTTGTTCAAGGTCCCCCTGCACAAAGGCAGTAGAATTAGGATTCAAATTCTGGGATCTTGACACTTAAGCAAATCCTTTTCCCATTATGCCACATTTTTATTCAGATTAAATTTGTAGTTTCATTGGTACTTCATTGATATTCCCAGTGAGGAAATTTCTTCTATTAATGCAAATTAGTGCCTTAGAATTTTAGAGAGTTCCAGGAGTAGGTGAGGTGGGGAGGGGCAGGCATTGAAAGGTTGAATGATTTGTCGAATCACATTGCTAGGAGAAAGTGAGATACAAGACTTGACTTGAACCCAGGCCTTCCAGACTTCAAAGTCAGTTCTCTATCTGCATCTCTCCAACCCCCTCCCCCCTCTATCTATCTCTCCATCAGTCTCTCTGTCTGTCTGTCTCTGTCTTTTTCTCTTTCCATGTTTGTATCTTCACCCTTGCGGAAACTTTTGGGGAATCACACAGAACTATCACAGGGGGGAAATAGGTCAAGCCCCCAGAGAATTAGAAGCAATTGGTTTCTCCAATAAGGAAATCAGAAATAGCCCAAAGATACTGGCACAGGCTCAGCAGGAAAACCATCCTCTCCTAAAGTTAAAAAGCACATTCCTGTACTAAGTGTCAAATTCCTCTCACTTAAGAGGAAATTGCTAGGTTTCCTCCCCTCTCCATTTTAGCATAATTCATCATCCACAGCATTTGTCAGAATCATTACTTGGACCAATTCTGCAGAAAAGGCTCATGCACACACAATGCCTTGATATGAAAAATGTTTCTGTGACATGTTTTTTTTGTTGTTGTTGTTGTTTTGAATTTGAGTTGAAACAAACTTTCATTTCTGCCTTGCTTGCCAAGGACTGATGGAGTGTTATCACGGACTTATTGACTCCCAGGGTTGGAAATAACCGCAAAGATCAGAGGACCATAGCTTTAGAACATGAAGCAGCTTCTATTTTGTTCAATACCCTCATTTTATGGTAGAGGAAACTGTGGGATAGAAAGTGGAACTGACTTGCCCAGACTCACTTAAGCAGTAAGGGACAGAGCCAGGAATAAAGACTGGACCCTCTGGTTCCAAGCCCAGTACCAGTGCTCTTTCTTCTGTACTTTTGGGCGTTCACTTTTCTAAGCCTCAATTGCTTTCTCTGAAAAATTAAGGGATCAGATTAGATTCTTTCCAAACTCTCTTCCAGCTCCAGACCCCCAAATCCTTTCTGTTTTCCTTTGATTTGTACCTAGGTCTTATTATCAGATGATCATAAGCAAAGAGAGGCAAGAGACTATGGAAAGCGTCTAGGAGATGGTGCAAAGTCCAGGTTGCCTGAAAAATAGCTATGTGGAAAGTCACAGTAAGAGATGGGACTGCCATGTCAATACTCAGCTCAAAAATCAGATTCCCTATTGTCTACTGAATAAAATTTGAAAGGTCTGACACTAAAAGTTTTCTATAGTTTGGTCGCCTTCCTACCTTTCTAGCCCTACTAATTATTCCTCCTTGTCATCCTCTTGACTCAGGGTGTTATTGGTCATATTCTTCATTCTCCCACTTCCATCTCTTTGCAAGCCCTTTAACTTGACTGGGTCTCACTTTTCTCATCTGCACAATGAGGGAGTTGGAGCAAATAGGCTTAGAGGTTCTTTCTGGCTCATCCTATGAGTACATATGTGTCAAAGCCGAATATGAAAGAGATAAAGGACTGACTAGACTTGGGAGCTGGTTGGCAGTGGGGGATGAGGGCTGGGTAGGAGTCAAAGGTGACTCAGGTTCTGAGTTTGGGAGACTTAGAAGATAGAGGAGTCCTGAACAGAAACAACAAGGAAAGGTGGAGGGAGAAAAGAAGCAAAAGCAAAACATCAAGTTATTGATGGAAACAGCAAACATTGAAGTGAAATCAGGCAGCAGGACCCTGTGGTCACTTATTCAGATGTAACTACTGCCTGAGGCCTGACCACATTGGCCTGTCTTAAGCATAAACAGGAGTTCTGGCTGCCTGCCTCTAGGGGGGCATCCCAGACCTAGAAACATCCAATGGCTGACACAGCTTTAATAGAAGAGTAATAGCTATGATTCCCATTTCTATAGAGCTTTATAATTCATATTTTCCCACATAGTAAACCTCACAGATAAGTAGAGGGTAGATAATTACTCTAGTTCTAAGTCTCTGATCCTATAAGCTCATTTTACAGATGAGAAAACTGAACTCGTTGAGTATTAAAGGGTCATTCCCTATGTCAGAGTAAGGATGAGAACCCAGTTCTCCTGATCTTTGCATTACACCACAGTGCCTTTGAGGAGCAGAGCCCACATTTAGAAGTCAGGGAAGATGCAGAATATATAGGCAAGTTTGCATCATCGTGGCAAAAAAAGGAAACTTGGTGGCATTTCCCCAAAGGCCTGCCCTGACTATCATTTAAAGCCATACAAAGGGCTGCCAAGGCCTAAGTGTTGAACGAAGAAGCCAAGAGGCAGCAAGTACACTTTCAAAACAAGTAGCTGCCAAAGGCCATAACCTTGACTCCTGTGATTCTTGCCCAGGTAGAGCTAGGTTCATGCAGAGCCTTCCCAGGTGCAAGAGGCCTTGGAAGTCATCTGGTTCAACTCTATGCCTTCCCTTCAGCCCCATCCTATGTAACAAGCAAAACAGCCCTCTCATGTAGCAAATAAATCTATATTCATTTTTCTATGTCCCTCTAATTTCTACCTCATTGGGATTCTTTCTAAAGACCTATTCTCTGTCTTCTGCTTCTACTGCTCCCTGTGTTTGGAATATGCTCCTTTTTCCTTTTTGTTTACGAAATTCCTACTTTGTCTTTAAAGTTCAACTTAATGGAATACTGTTGTGCAATAAGAAAAAACGAGCAGGTTAATTTTTACATAAAAATAAAAACTTAGAAATAAAAAAGAAAACTTAGAAAGACATACATGAAATAATGAAGAGCAAAATAACTAGAACCAATAGAACAGTATACATAGCTACACAATTAATATTTGAAGAATAACTTGTGAATGTCCACCTCCAGAGAGAGAACCGATAAATAGAAACCTGAAAAACATTATTTATATATACATATTTTTGATAAGGAGTAAGATGCCTGGGAATAAATTCTTTAAAATTTAAATTAAAAAGTTAATAAATTAAATTAATTTTTAAAAATAAAACTGATAGTTGAATTGAAGCCTGAAAAAAAATTTCAACTCAAAAACCACCTCCTCCAGGAAGCTTATCTGGATCTCTCTGATTCCCCCTGGTAAGTAATGACCTTCTTTCCTAGAACAAGAGATAATTCTTTACTTTGTACTTCTCTGATTCATCTTCCATTTAATATTATTTATAGTACTATGTTTTGTAACTTTCTAATTAATTTGTCAGGTGATGTCATATATTGTGATTATCTGTGTCTTATTTTCTTCCTAGACTCAAAATCATATGAGGACAGTGACAAGGTTTTATGTAAACTCTTTACCTCCTCTGGTGCCTAACTCAAGGTTCTACCCATGGCATAAATGTAATAAATGCTTGAGGAATGAATAAATGAATGTACCTATTTTGTATTATATAACTTCTCATCCTATTATTATTCTAGACACAGCTGACATATCCAAGTTCCAGTTAGTTAAAGTGATCATATATACTGCCACCAGATCTAGGGGAAAGGAAGACAGGAACATTAACTCCTTCAGTGGCCACTTCCATATTTATAGCTCCAAGATCCTCTACTGAATGGGCAATGTCTTGGGAAGTAGGCTCAAGTAACCATTGCCATTGGTTCATACGGTTACTAAGCAGACAACTGAAAAGGAATAGATGGGGGGGAAGGGATCCAAGAGGTATGCCAAGCCTCCAAACCCTTGAGAGCTGCTGAGACAAATGAGAATGACACTTTCCAGGTACTAGGGGAGACTGAAATTCACCTTGACCCAACCTGATTGGAGATGGACACCCATGCTTATCCCTTAAAAGTTTTTTTAAAGATTTTTTAGTAAATGTTACATTATTCAGCACTCATAATCTCCAAACAAGGGGAATGGAAAACTCTCAAAATATAGAGACCTAGAAGAAAAAAGCAAAGTCGTACTGAAAGAAATACATATCATCCCCATCCTCCTGTCTCCTGTGGGAATCGACCCAAAGATGCTTTTGTCAAGCCTATAAAAAATGAGCAGACATCCTAACACTTTTCTCCAGTTTCAAAAAGCAATCAATTTATCTACTTCGACAAGAATCTGCAAAACTTGAGCCAGAAAACAACACTGATTGAAAGGCAGTTTGTACCATTTCTAGAGGAACTCTATTAAATGTAAAAGGAGAAGAAAGATGGCAACTTCATTCATAGGAGTTTTAAGATGTGAAATTGTCTCCTTTAAGTCTCACAATAATCTTGTGGGTTCTGTACTAGGGGTGTTATTAACCTTGTCTTACAGATGAAGAAACACATGGAGTCAAATATCTAGTAAGTGATGAAGGCAGTATTTTCATCCAGCTTTTTTTGACTAAGTCCAGCACTTTAGCGGTCAATCAATAAGCAGTGATTAAATATTACATGCCAGGCACTGTGCTAAGGCTCTAGGGATTCAAAGGCAAAAATGAAACTATTCCTACCCTCAAGGAGTTTACACCCTTTTGATGAAAAATTATATTCAAAGGATCATAGATTTAGAGTGGGAAGGAATCCAGGGACCATCAAGCCAAACATCATTTTATAAAAGAGGAAACCAAGGCACAAAGAGGTTAAGCAATTTGCCCAGGGTAAGTATCTGAGATAGGATTTGGACCTGGGTTTTACAGATTCCAAGTCCAGTGCTCTAAACCCTATGCTCCCTCCCCACAAAAATAAATAAATAAATAAACAAACAAACAAACAAACAAACAAACAAACAAACAAATAAATAAATAAACAAACGAATGAATGAATGAATGAATGAATGAATGAATGAATGAATGAATGAATGAACTAATGAATGAATGAATCAATCAATCAATCACATTTACATAGCATTTTACAAAACACTTCCTTCACAACCTTGTGAGGCAAAAAAGGAGTAGTAGAGTGAGTTTCTAAATCACTGGGAAAGACCATGAGGTCAAAAGTTGGCAGATATTATAGGCCAGGGTAGAAAACCAGATCAGGGCCCCTTGTTTGGCACTGCAAGAGCTAGAGGCAGGGAGGCCAGGTGTCTCCAGTTTGATAACAATTTCCTTTGCACCCCTCTGCACTCCTCACACTTCTTTTAAGAAGTGTCCCTGGCAGCCTAGATAAGAGCTAAAGAAGAGGAGGATGTGTGCCACCTGCTGGGAGCTGTAGAGAGCTACAGGAGCAATGGTGATAGCAGTCAAGTGTCAGAAAAGATTGTTACAGTGTATAAAAGTAATAGACACAATCCAGCTGTAAAATGAAGAAAAGGACAGTTTCAGAGAAACCTGGGAAGCTACATGGCATAGAGGAGAGAGCAATTGGCCTGGAATTAGGAAGCCCTGAGTTCAAATCCTACCTCAAATACTTACTAACTTGAGCAAGTCCCTTGAACTCTGTCTTATTCAACCCTAAAATAAGGATAATAATAGCACCTACATCTTAAGATTGTGAAGATAAAAGGAGATATATGTGTGTGATATATATATGTGTGAGATATATAATATGTGTAAAGGACTTAAACAGTAGCTAGCACAAAGTAGACTTAAAATACAGCCTCCTTTCCTTTCTCCCTTCCTTCTTTTCCTTCCTTCCTTCCTTCCTTCCTTGCTTGCTTGCTTGCTTGCTTGCTTGCTTGCTTGCTTGCTTCCTTCCTTCCTTCCTTCCTTCCTTCCTTCCTCAAACAAATTTGAAAAGATTTAAAAACTCCAGCTAATGCAATGATCAGCCTGGATTAGAGAGGACCAATGATAAACACATGCTATCTCCCTTCTAATAAAGAAGGATGCATTCAGAGTGTAGAATGAAACATATTTTTGGACATGATCAATGTAGTAATTTGTTTTATTTCACTATGCATATGTGTTTGAAGAGTTGGATTTTTTTTCTTTTTGTTTGTTTCAAGGTGGGAGGGAGAGAGAATAAATGACTAATTTTTTTAAAAGTATTTTTTGGTTTAATTTCATTTGGGTTGGTTTTTAAAGAAAAGGATACTTGGCATCTTCTGCTAGAAAATTCCAGGCAGAGCAACACTGTGAAGGCAGTAGAGTACCCATGAAGGGAGTCAAGCATTTATGAGGTGCTACCTGCTAGAACTACAGAAAGCCTGCATAGGGAGCCATTATTGAGAGATCAATTAAAGCCCATACCTGATTGGAAATCCTATTAAGGCAGGCCCGTAAATGACTAAACACTCCAGGTCTCCAGGAAAGGATTGTTTGTAGTAAAGTACTGTTTTCTATGATCTCTGATATAAGCCTGATTGAATCACTGGCTCATAAATAAACCTTTTCATTCTTTGAGTTTTGTGAACCATATGCTTGCAAAATCAGTTGATGACAAAATACTAGGGGTGTCAGATAATGAAAGCCATGGATTATTTTGGTGGGGACAATGAACCAGAGAAGTAAGAAATCCCTGGAAGTATACTTGAGAGTCACTGACACAAGATCCATCTGTTTTGCTACTCTTGTCTATTGGCCATGAGAACTCATTACCAAGTTCTCAATCATTTCATCTTTAAATAAATCAATAACAAAAATAGTAGAATATTGTATGCTCTTCAATTATAAAACTATAGTGAAGAATTATAGTGAAGAAAATCATTTCTGGAATCCTGCTTGTTCCTTTCTCATATTTTTGTAAAGTCTGTCCTTGATACCCGTGTTTAACATTTGAATAAAGATTGTACAGAAAAGAGAAAAAAGTAAGTAGTTACAAATGTCTTTTAAATTGCCTTTAAAGATAATACCATCCTGTGGAATACTATTGTGCTATAAGAATGATGATCTGGAGGCTTTCCATATAATCTGGGAGAACCTCTATGAACGGATGCAGAGTGAAATGAGCAGAACCAGGAGAACATGGCACATAGAAAGTAAAACATTGTATAACAATACAATGTAATGAACTTTGCTACTAGTAGCAATGCAACAAGTCAAGACACTCCTGAAGGACTTACATAAAAGAATGCTATCCACATTGAGAGAAAAAACAATGGGAGCAGAAATACAAAAGAAAAACATGACATCACTTATCCCGTGTATATATGGGTATGTGATTTGGGGTTTAGGCCTTAAAAAAATTGCTCTTTAGCAAAAATGAATAATATGGAAATAGGTATCAAGGGACAACATTTGTACAACTCAGTGGAATTGCTTGTTAGTCTGGGAGGGGGAGAGGGAAGAGAGGAGGGAAAGAAAATGAAACATGTAAACATGGGAAAATATTTAAAAATAAAAAAATGAAAAAATAAAAATAATACCATCCTGACTTTCCCCCTAATCACTAGATATATTACAGTTCATTGAGATATCTTAAATATTGATCACTTCATACACTGGGAGGCACAGAAGGTAGCTAGGTGACACAGTAGATAGGGAGCCAGGCCTGATGTCAGGAAGACTCATTTTCCTGAGTTCAAATCTGGCCTCAGACACTTACTAGCTGTGTGACCCTGAGCAACTAGTTCACTTAATCATGTTTGCCCCTAAAAGAGCTGAAAAAGGAAATGGCAAACCACTCCAGTATTCCAAGAAAACTCCAACTGGAGTCACAAAGAGTCAGGCATGATCGAAAGGACTGAATAAAAACAACCACATGCCTTCAAAATTTCATTCCCTCCACTGTGTATACATGATCTATTCCAGATACTCTTCTTGACTTCATCTTAAGTGTTATTTTTACTTTCTCAAATAGTACATTGAGTACTAAGATATGAGTCCAAATGTGGTATTTTGACTATCAGTGATGATGAGAATAGATCACTATAGAAATGCTGGCAAACTTTGTCTCTTTGTTTCCTTCTTTCTAATTTAATTTATAAATACCCTTGAGATAATATAGTTTTGTTAGGTTTCATGCCAAGTTTTCAGCTGACTTGTTTTCCCTCCCATACTCTTTACTCTTCTGTGAGGCAATATGGCTTATATTCTTTCACTATCCTCCTCCATAAAAATTTTTAAAAAATTATTCTAAAATTAAACAGCAAAAAAGAACTTTTTAATATACAGAGTTGAACAAAAATGGAGGATTTTTTGTGAAATTTCAATTTCATGCCACTTGTTTAAAAAAATATATTATAGATACTGCAAAATACTTTCAAAACCATTCTGTTTTTCTGTCCTTCCTTCTATCATCTTTTTGTGGGCCATTAAAAAGGTTACAAGAGTGGGAATTCAAGACTCAAAATTCTTTTAAAAAATCTTGGAAACTGTTTTTATATGTAATTGGAGAAAAATAAAATAAAAAATTTTAAAGTTTACAATTCCCCTCTTTGTAGTCATTGGTAAGGCTTGCTCTGGCATTTCAGGACAGTGTTAGGGGAACTTAAACACCCCACTCTCACCTCACTAAACCTGGTCAGGCCTGATCTGAGTTCTTCAGCACCACATAGTTGGTGGGTTTTTGCCTTACTTTTTTTCTACTACACTTCCCCTGCCACCCCAGGTCTACAAAGTTGCCATCCTGGTACTTTATTAACAATCTGGACCCTTCTCAAGAGAGCCTCTCACACTGAATTACATCATGTTCTATGTCTTGTAGGAATGATTTCACTGGAGGAAACTTAATCATTTTGCTATGAATTTTAGGGTTTTGCTGGAGTAAGAATGTGGGAGTGGGGCAGCCTGACTCCTGTTCCTGGGACTATCTTGATGAGAAGTGTCATCTCTATAACATTTTATAAACAAAATTAAACTGCTGTTTAACTGGATGTTACATTTCTCCATTTGGTGAAACAATCAAAAATTGATTGATTCCTCTCATTTCTGTACTTTCTTGACTTCCTTGTGCCAACTCCTTTATGGTGTTATATAGCTATAGAAAAGATGTTAATCCAAATCAATTATTTTTCTTCTATCTATTTCATGACCCTATTTCTGAGAACATTCCTGAAGCCTTCCCATTGAGGAAAATAGCTGTCATAATTTGTATTTACTGGTCTAATCTTTGAGAACTAAGTCATGATGATCAGAGTAGATCTTTTGGAGTAATATGACATGGTGACCAAAAAAAATCAAATGCTATCTAACCTAGGAAGTAACAAAAGACAATGTCCAGAATAAGGAGGGAGGTGATAATAGCACAACTGTACTATTTTGGTCAGACTACTGTACATACATAAATCTATAGATTTTGCTTTAGTTCCAAGTACCACATTTTAAGGACAAACTGGAGTGTATCCAGAAGAGGTTAATCAAGATGGTGAGGGGACTGGAGGACCATTCTATGTGGGAAAAGTAATTTGGGAATGTTTATCTTGGAAAAGAGAGGATGACTGTTTTCAAATAGTTGAAGGGCTATTATGTGGAAGGAAGATTAAACTTCTGCTTGGTCTAAGAGGTCAGTACTAGGAGCAATGGAAGGAATTTACGAAGAAGTAAATTTAGGCTTGATATAAAGGAAACTGCCTCACAATTATAGCTCAAAGTGGGATGTGCTGCATTTAGGATAGTGAGTATCCTGCCATTTAAAGGTTCCAAGGGGAGATCGGATGTCTGCTTCTTTGGAATGTTGTAGTGGTAATTCCTCTGCAGGTAGGACTTATCTTCTCAGATCAATAATGACTCTGAGATTCTGTAATTCTGTGAATAAATTAATGTGGAATCTATTAGCAAGTCCTCATTAGACACCCTACTCTGAGTGTTTGGTTTGCTTCATGGAAAAATATCATAGGACTTTAGAGAGAAGGGATCTTTGAGATAATCTAGCCTAACTCTTTCATTTTACCAAGGAGGAAACTAAGATCAAGAAAGATTAAGTGGGAACAACTAGGTTGCATAGTGGTTAGAGCACCAGACCTGGAGTCTGGTAGGTTCAAATCTGGCCTCAGACACTTCTTAACTGTGTGACCCTGGAGAAACTGCATAACCCCATTTGCCTTAACCATTGTCTCTCTATCTTAGAGTTGTTACTAGAATTGTTACATAAAAGTGAGGGCTGTTGAAAAAAAAAGGAGGTAATGAAGAAAGGAAAGGAATGAAGGGAGGAAGGAAGGAAGGAAGGAAGGAAGGAAGGAAGGAAGGAAGGAAGGAAGGAAGGAAGGAAGGAAGGAAGGAAGGAAGGAAGGAAGGAAGGGAGGTTGGTTAAATGACTTGCCTATAATTGAACAGGTAGTAGGAAAACAGAGTTCACATTTGAACCCAAGTTCTCTAATTTCCTGTATCCTTTCCACTAATAGAGAAGAATCAAGTTTATTCTCAGTAGGTGGTTTGTACTTATTTTGTTATTTTATTGTTGATATGTGATCTCACGTACAGACATACTTGGAGACTATTTCTTTTTTCCCCTCTCCTCTCCTCTCCTCTCCTCCTCTTCCCTTCCCCTTTCTTCTTTCACCTTTTTCACCAATGGAATTATCATGATATTTTTTTTGGTCATATTTGTGAAGACACTATAATAAACTACCCTAGGGAAGGTGACTCAGGGACATCTTGGGATAATGTAAATACACACATATATGTATATGGTGCATCAAAACATTATGCCAGAATACTCAAGAATGCATTCACTTGGATATTAGTGTAGTAGAACACATGCAGAAAAACACATAGCCATATGTCTATAACAATAATATAAGAATATATACTTAGACATACACATTTCAATATTAGGAAGGGATACATACTTGACATGCTTTTAATTTTAATCTACATTATTAATATTTCTCCCATCATTTCTTAAGTCTATACAATCAACAAAATAATACATCCAGCCTTTGCAGAATCCTGAAGTGTAAATGTTCAAACTGAAAATGTAAAAATTGGTTCTTGTGAGCTGATTTGAGCTGGACCCAGAATAGATCTGTAAAGATTTTTTCAAAGAAACATGATAGCTGTTTTTAGGACACAGGTATATATGTCACACAAAAACATACAATTACATGAATATTGGAAAAGTAACCAGAAATAATATGTATATATATAAATATAACTAAAATAATTGTTTATTTAAGATAAGGGAAGAAAGGGAATTGGTATGATCTATCTAAAGACTATAAATAACCTTTCACCCCAAAATCAAGTTGATAAACCACACTATTTAATACTTCTCTACATACAAATATAATTCCTATAGCTAGTTAAATTAACCCTCCCCCCCCCTTAGTTGATATATAAAGATGGCAAGGAATTGAAGGTAGCAGAAACAGGACAAGAGGAAAGAGTTCTCACTGATAGTTGGCACTTGGATGTCTTGAGCAGCTCTGTTGGAAATCACTCTTATCAGCCACAAGATACACACACAGGGACACAGGAACCAACCATTGGATAAGGGATACAGTCACAAGAGAGGGACACTAGTCAAACTCACAAGGTCCACCCAAGGAGCTAAACTCACTGTCACCCTTAGCTTCAACTGTTATCAGTCAAAAGTCAAGCTCTCAACCCCAGAATTCTGCAGCCTTGCCCTTTGCAGCAGCTCTTCTTTGCAGTAGCTCCTACTCCTACTTTCCTTCTAACAATATGAATCTTATCCTAAGAGCCCACACACAGATCTGCATATGTACATATGGACTCTATCATGAACACACACAGAGGCAAACACATTCACATGGACTATGCTTTTTACTTCTACTGCTCAACCTAAATAGGGATAGCTTTTAAGGTTTTAGAAAGGGTATTGGACATGGTGGAGCCAGGAACTCTCATTTCAAATTCTGGCTTTGATTCTTTCCAACTATGGGACTGTGGTCACTATGCCTCAGTTCTTTGTGCCTCAGCTCCTCCTCTGTTAAAATGAGTTTAGACTACCTCTAAATCCTTTAAGTTCATCCTATTCAAAACTGATGTTTCTAATTATTCAGTACCCAGTATTCAATAAATGTTGCTAACTATTGATTCCTCCAGAGAATACATGAATGGTTCCTATTGTTTATTAGATTCTTTTTCTGTGTGTTTTCCTTGTTCACTAGAAACACATTCCTTTGAAAGGAGATGCCTTCTCTTTGTTAGGGAGGTAGGTGGGCCTTGGCAACCAACATCCGCGAAAAAGGACACCATCACTGTCGGTAATGGTTGGCAATGTGACTCTACTGAAGGAGAAAGGTCAGGGAGTATGTAGTTGTTTCCATCAGGAGATGAATTTGCACTCTTTTCAGGAGGAAATGTGTGTCAGGGTAGGTGGGACAGACAGGAAAATGGTCCCTAAACTTAGAAGTCATCTTATGCTGGCCCATCCTTTTCCCACTGAAATTCACTTTGATATGTTCAGTTCAAATCTATGCTGTGTTGAGTGAGGTATAGTCTGAAATAACAGAGTCCTGGGCTGAAGCCAGGGGAATCAAAGAACAGAAGACCGGTCTATGAGTCAGAAGGTCTGAGTTCTAGCCCCAGGATCTGCCACTAATTCACTGTGACCTTGGGTCAACCACTTCTGCTCTCTCTATTTCCCCTAACTATAAAATGAAGGGGTTGGACTAGCTGTTCTCTAAGGTAACTTCGAACTATGGCAGTCTGGGTTCTGATATTCAGCAACACATTATTTCAGCAGCCCAAGAGCAACTATAGACACTTGGAATCAGAAGCACATAGAACTATAGAATCATACAATGTATAAGTCATAGGATCTCAGACTCTTAGAATTGTAGAAATCTTGACTTTTTGGGTTATAGAAACTTAGGATCATAGACTCTTAGAATGATCAATTCTTAGAATTAGATGAGATCTCAAAAGCGAATTGGTCCAACTTTTCCTACAACATTTCTAACAAGAGCAATCAAGTAACTTCTAAGAACTACATAATGGGAATATAGAGTCGACTTCATATTCAAAGGAGTCTTCACTAGTCAAAAACTCTTCCATATTTCACCATTTTGGGGAAAGAGTTCACAGTCCAGCACCAGACCACATGATCTTGCTCCTGAATGAAATATCTTTAGTCCCTGGGGAAAAAATAGCAGTAGCAAAGATTCTTTCTCTAGTGCAAAGGGAGGAGTTGGTGGGGGCCTGGAGGGCATTTCAGGCTAACAAATCAATATGAGTTAGAGTAAGAATATATTGCCCAGAGTAACCCAGATTTATTGGATGAGAAAGATTACACAGTGGTAGATAGAGTTGCCTAACTGACCAGAGCTGAGATGGGTTAGGGTCAGCCAAGGGGAGATGGAATCCAGAAGAGACTTGTGTTAAGAATAAACAACTACTGACTTTAAAGAGTATAGTAGTGTAGACAGAAAGAAGAATGGTTTCAAAGTCTGCATAGAGTATTTGCTAATTGTATGACCATGGCAATTAAGATAATCTCTCAGAGTTCCATTTGTCTCAGAATAAATAACACCTCTGCTACCTACTGTATTAGAGGGTTGGTTTGGGTATCATGGAGAAGGAGTTGTTGATATATGCCCCAGAAGGTAGAAGGAAGGTGAGATGTGTTATTCCCCCACTTCAATCCTCTTCAAATATGTCTCCTCACTAACTCTGCCTTTTACTCCCCTCTAATAACTGGTCTTGGAGATGAACTTCTTCCCTTGAGGAGAGAGAAATCAGCTCTCTCCCTCTTCCACTGTGACTATTTCATTCACTCACAAGGAAGTCAATTTGGGATAAATGACAAATCTTTATTCTAACAATTATGATCAGGGATAAAACAGAAACATGTTTGAAGCGTTAGGGTCTAGAGGAAAGAGGGGAAAGGAAGTCCCTATTTGTCTAAATCTCCCTTTCCCTCCCTCCAAAGTTGAGAGACTCAGGCTTGGCAGTTTGGCCTCTGAGAGGTTCAGGGTTTAGTGACCCCTGGTCTTGTCACATCAGAGCAATGTCCAGAAACAGGGTGTCAAGGAGCTGTGTGAGATCTTGTTATTCTGCTTCTTATTCTTCTCAAGTTTCTGCCACACTTCTTGGGATCTTGGGATCTTTGAGGGGGATGGTGATTCAGGTTCAAGAAGGGATTTTGTATAGTGTTCAGGATCCAGTTTCAGATCAGACTTTGCTATCTCAAGATATCTCACACACACACACACAGAGACACAGAGAGAGAGAGAGAGAGAGAGAGAGAGAGAGAGAGAGAGAGAGAGAGAGAGAGAATAACTGCCTCTCCCCTGGAATCTCCTCTTCCCTCAAGATTCTAAGCCTTCTCAACCATCCCCTGCTGTGGATGGAAACCTTTGCATTTCTTCCAGTCTCTGTCATCAAAGTCCCTGGATTATTCCTCTATCACATTACCTCTCAGGACTTTTCCCATGAGAAAAATTCTTTAGAAAGATACATGTTATACAAATGTGAGTTATAATTGGTAGGTAATCTTTTTTGCTTTGGCGGGATATTTTATTGTACAGTGTTTTTTCCAATGAAAAAAGGTCTAAGTAACTGGGCAATAAAAAGTACTTCCACAAAAAAATAATAAAAATAAAAAATAAGTTGTTGTCTAGAATAGATTCACTTTCTAGGGTACTTTAAAGCTTTATAAAGGGTTTTCTTTACAACAGTTTTGTAAGACCCGTAGTTCAAATAAGTCATCACATAGTAAGTTATGTAAGAGCCAAGACTCCAGTTTTTGACATCTTCAACTCTATGTTATTTGATCCTTGCAGCAGCCTAAGATTGAGGAAATTCAAGTATTTTACGGAAAAGGAAACAGTCCCAGATAAGAAATAGTTGAGTCTCTCAGGTCAAATTTAAGACTATTGACTATTTCCATTATGCCAGGAACCACACAGCTCATAGAGTTAAAGAAAGTCAAACACAGAAGGAACCCTAGCGTTTTCTAGTTCAACCCTCTCATATAAAAAGGAAGAAAATGATGCCCATAAAAAGGAAGGGAAAAGCCCAGGGCTCAACATCAAGTTACTGGAAATGGTGGGTCTCCTGGCTCAAACTTGTATGCCTATCATTATCCCAACCTGTCTCTGAATCACCTTCACTAGGATAATGCATTATAGTGCCTTTGCAAATATGACTCAACAAAACATGGTGATCATTTCATTACTGAAAAAGGTGAGGGAAAGAAAGGAAGGGAAGGGAAGAGAAGGGAAGGGAGGAAAGGGAAAGGGAGGGGAGGGGATGGTGAAAAAATGCCATCCGCCTCTAGATAGAGGACTGTTGAACTGAGTGAAAAGTGAAATATAATTTTCTACCTTAATTTTTCTTAAAGACATAACTAATATGGAGATATATCTTGCATGATTTCACATATATAATTATCACATATTACTTACCTTCCAAGTGGTTGGGGGAGGGTTTGGGATTGAGGGACAGAATTTAGAACTCAAAATTTGAAAAGAATGTCTAAAAAATCAAAATTAACAATAAGTTGAAGTTGAAAGGAGCCAGGAAATAGCTCTCTCTCGGTGTGCAGTTCAGATGCCCTCTGCTGGCCAAGTATGACTAAACCATCTTTCTGGGATAATTTTCAAAAACTGGTAATAGCAACTTGCACAGGATCTTGGAGCAGGAAGGTATCTCAGAGGTCATCTAGCCTAACTTCTTCCTCCTCTAAATTTATAGATGGGGAAACTGAGTCTTAAAGGGAAGTATCACACAGGTAGTGACTTCTTGTACGTAGTAAGGATTTGGGGTATGTGGGTGACTGTTCAAGGAGGACTAATATCTCTGGTGTGAGGGTTTGCCAAACCCCTTTCAAGGCTGCTCATTTGCCTTTTACTCCAAGAAGCTGAAGCATGGGCAGCTTCCATAACCCTAGTAAATCATTTTGGCAGATAGACTAATGCAGGTTGAGGGTAACTGACATGCCACAAGCCCACGGGTGAGTTAGAGGGTATCTACCTCAAACATATAAAGACTTCCTCCTGCAGAATGAGCAGATGAGAACAACTTGTTCCAACAACCATGAAAGTGCCTAAAGCAGGCACTATGGAATTCTTAGAGTTTGGTGAGACATCAAAGATACTGAGGCCATCACTGTATCCTGGGCCATCTTCAGTAATCCTGACTTGTGTCTTGCCACTGGACTTTGATGATTCTGGAAGGAAGAGAAAGTGAGGCTGACAACTTTGTGCAATTCTGCCTCACTTAAATCCAATTCATACACAAATCAAGACATCACCCTGTGATGTCAATAGAAGGAGCTTAATTAATTTTTGCCAAATCCCATTTATACAGAGTTTTGCGACTAAAGAATTTTATATCTCCATTAACTTTTACAATAGCATTGCAAATGAAGAAAGACAGATATTTTACAAAAAAGAAAACTGAGGTCCAGAAAAGGAATTTTACAGATGGCTGTTTCTAAGTCCAGTACACAGAATCTTCTTAGTTACCTTGCCACAATGAACCTTCAGATAGATCAGGACCCTTGATCTGTTCCTACTGTGCAGCTGGTAGTATTTCTTTTCTTTTTCCATTGGAAAAAAAGAAAGCATTACTGTTGCCTTTTGTTTTTTTATTGTAATCATTTTCCCATAAAACTCTATCTCCATCAAACCCTTCCCTATAACAATAGCAAAAACATTTAAGCAAAGCCAACAAATATAATACCCATTTCTGACAGTGCAGATGATACTCCACACCCTTAAATAGTATTTACTTATCTAGGAAAATGTGTTTCTTTCAAAAAAAATTATAACCATGCAAAACAAATTTAAAAAGAAAAAGAGAAAAAAATGCTTCAATTTGTACTCTTTCTGGGAGTGGATAGCATGTTTCATCATGAGTCTTTTTGAATAATGATTGGTCACTGATTTGGCCAGGTTTATTAAGTCTTTCCCAGTTGATTATTTTTATGGTATTGTTATTACTGTGTAGATTATTCTCTTGGTTCTGCTCACTTCACTTTGTGTCAATTCATATATCTCTTCCTAGATTTTTCTGAAATTATCCCCTTTTCATTTCTTATATCACAATAGTATCCCATCATATTAATATACAACAATTTGATCATTCCCAGTCCTCTCAATTCCCAATTCTTTGCCACCACAAAAAGAGCTGCTATAAATAATTTTGTATATGATTCCTTTTTGCTTTTAACTTAATCTCTTTGGGGCATAAAACCTAGTAGCAGTATTTCTGAGTCAAAGGGTATGTACAATTTAATAGCTTTGGCGACATAGTTCCAAATTCCTTTCTAGGATGGGTGGACTAGTAAATACACAGCTCCACCAATCGTGCATTAGTGTGTCAGTTTTCCTTCATCCTCTAGATAGTAATATTCCAGGAAATAGTCACAGATTTGGACCGAGATGACCATAGTACAAGATTTTTAGTGCTTATCATTGTATTATCCCTTGTGTGCTTCCCACAATGTTTATCCCAAACCTTCCTGTGAGTCTAGCTCTAATTCTATCACAAAGAAGTTATTTGGTCTCAGAAATTTCAAATGACCCTCCTGGTCCCAGTTACTTTACCATAGAGGCAGTATGATATAGTGGGGAAAGCAACAGACCTGAAGTCAGAAAGTTTTGAGTTCAATTCCTGCTGCAGACACCAAGTATTTTCCCCATGTAAAATGTGAGAATTTGGCCCCTTCACCTCTAAAACTCCTTTTGATTCTAAATCTATTGATCTATGGTTTGGAAAATTGCCATATCTGTGAGGTAGATATAAGCTGACAAGTGGGGTCCATAAGGCAATGGCAATAGATAAGTACTACTGAAGTAGACATGAGTAACTGTGACATTAGAACCTAGAAGGAAACCAAGACTCAGAATACCAGACCTGATGAGGACCTTAGAGATCACCTATTCTAGGCTAATTCACTCATTTTACAAGAGCAGGGAACTGAGACCCAGAAGGTCATGACTTTTGTCTTTGAACTAAGAAGAAGCAGGGACATTTGAGGTTAAAAGTTTGAAAGTGCCATTTGGGTAGCTGCGTCATTCATTGTCCAAAGTGGGAGTGGCAGAGAATAATGGGGTAAAAAGCTATTCCCTCAGAGCCAAGGTTGCTCCAGTCAGAGAGGATCCTGGGGAAAGTTAATGAGCTCATAATGACTGCACATAACCCCTGTCCCAATCCTCTTGCCAATGAATAGACTGTTTGCAGTGAGCCTGGTAAGTAGTGTCATCATGTCTAAGGCAGCCCCAGGATCAAGTAGTACTATTCTCAATTCTTGAAAATGATTCTATTCTGCCTTATTTCTCTGTAAAGTGGAAAGGTTAGAAGATGGTCTCGAAGGTCCTTTCCAGCTATGACATTCTATGTTATATATTCTAAGTTCCCTTCTAGCTGTGATAGTTCCATGTTCCAAGTTTTATGTCCCTTCCAGCTATAACATTCTATATTATATGTTCTAAAGTTCTTTCTATCTCTGATATTCTATGTGTCCTAAGTTTGAAGGGATTTGAGAGATCATCTAGGCCAGGGGTCGTTAACTTGTAGTCCCTGGGACCCCAAAAGTCAGTATATAGATTTCAGGGGGTCCATAAATTTGGATGGCAAAAAAATGACATTTATTTTCATTAATCTCTATTTAGTTAACCTTTTTTTGAAACTAAAACTCCTTATCTTGCCCAGGCTGAAAGTTCAGTGACCACTCATGAGACCCATCTCACTGCAAATTAGCAGAGAAACTTTGACCTACCGCATTTCCACCGTTGGCCAGTTTATCCATTCTTAGATAGCCTGGTGGCCTTCAGTTCCTGGGGCCACACCCTATTAGTTGGACTTAGTGTGGGCACCTAATCAGTTTTAGCCTCACTGCAGCTTAGGTCTCCAGAGTTCAAGAGATTCAACAAGGGAGGAGATGAGAGGAGTGAATCTAGTCACATGCTTGGGAAACCAGAGATTTAGGTCCCTGTAGATCAGTGGTTCTCAACCTTTCTAATGCTGTGACCCCGCAATACAGTTTCTCATGTTGCAGTGACCCCAAACCAAAAAATTATTTTGGTGGCTACTTCAAAACTGTAATTTTGCTACAGCTATGATTCAGAATGTAAATACCTGATATGAGAGGTTGAGAACCTCTGCTGTAGAGTTATAGACTTATTTTTTTCCTTTTAAGGTGACTTTTTTTTAAATGAAACTTGAAACAGGAACTAGAATTTCTGGAAAATCTGGGGAGTTGCACTAATAATATTCATGTCCGTGAGAGGGAAAATAAAAGTTTGAGAAAGAATTTTTTTGATTTCTGAAGTTCTTAAAAGAACTTATGATCCTGAGCTCTCCCTGAAGGAAATTCCTGTCTTTTTTTTTTTAAACTACATATTCTTTTAAATGTCTTCTGTGACTGCAGATCATGGGATGCTGTTGCTTTCCAAAAAATTAGAGGTGGAGATCACCCTGAGGGCAGTGGAGAAATGCACAGTGGGTATGTATGAGCAGGCTTTAAGCACATTACAAACAAGAAGTCATCCTGGGAAGTTGAGTAATGATGATGTCACAGAAATATATGATCAAAAAAAAGAAGATGAGCTGGTCATATGACAAGAGTCAGAGATAACTGACAGGCCACATATTCCACTGATGAAGAGAACATAAGGAGGGATCTCTATGAGCTGAAAGGACCATATGTGGCAAATGTATATAGTCTCACGAAATGAACAGGCATGGATGTGGGAGTGTGCCAGAGCCTGCTCCAGTCAGCTCCAGAGAGGCAATGACTAAATTTTCAATGTGAGCCTTTGTACCTCAGAAATTGGTATATACTACAAGTCAAGGTTAGAGTTAAGTTTTGTTGACTGCTTAGACTTAAGAAAACAACAAAGAAAAAGTTAATAATAAAGATGAAACCTAAAAATTTGTTATGCATTTTTTTCCTGAAAAGCCATTTACAAACATATTTATCAGAATACCCCTCCATGGATGGTTTGTGGCATTCAGTGTTAGAGGAAATAGCCAAATCAAAGAGATCAGAAACATCTTATCCTAAAGGAAAGGACATCAATTTAGCCTCTGAAAACAGGCTGAGAAAAAAAAAAGTCCTAAGCTTAGTCTCTGAAAACAAAAATTAGTAGTAGATGAAAGATCATTAGACTTGGAGTCCTATGGAACAAACAAAAATGTTAGTGTTATAAAGGACCTTACAAAATAGAATTTGGGGACTTGAAGAGTCCAATGAATATAGAATGTTGGAGCTCTAATGGACTCTAGGAATAGAGAATGCCAGAAATGGGAAGTATGCAAAACACAGAATTAAACAGAGCTATAAGGAAACTTTAGAACAGAAAATATTAGAGCCAAAAGGGACCTTAAGGATCATCAAAATAGAGTACCTCTTCATTTTACAGAGGGGGAAGAAACTTCAGATAGATATACTTGGGCATGAGTTCTGGAAACTCTCTATATGATATTAAGCAAATTGGTACAGTTCTTCAAGCCTCAGTGTCTATAAAGTCTGCAAAACAGGGCTGCTTATCCTTATATTATCTATTATCTAGAACTTTTATGAAGATATAATGAGATAAGGAACTGATAGTGCTACATAAATGTGAATTACTATTATTTCGACTATTTGGTCTGGTACTTTTCTTTATACCTTCTCCATCCCACCTCTGCCATTTCTTTTTTTTGCCTTTGTTTCCCCTGAAGGTCCCTACTCCTCCTAGATTTCTGGACAGGTCATGGGCAAGGGAGAACTTTAAGAACAAGGATGTGACTTCTCCCCACCACCCTAGGGAATAGCTGAGAAATAAACTTTGAAGCCGAGTTGGAGCCACTGAAAGCTGAACGAGAGAATAAACAAATATTCAACAGAAGTCTTGGCACTTGACAGTCTTTCTGCTTTCACTACTCTCAATTCCCAAGCGGTCAACTGCCTGAACTTCTGCCTACTGCAGTCATGGAGCCCTTGGCACTTAGAAATGCCACATTCCCTTTAAATCATCTCTTCCTCAGGATAAACATGCCCAATTCCTCCTTTTTCATCTCAAATGGCCTGTTATTTCAATTCTCTCAACAATTGTTTCACCCATCTCTGGACCTATACCAGTTTATCAATACCTTTCATAAAATGCCCAGACCTGAAGAAATTCACCCTAAGACAACATAAGTTTTCAGAGTTGCCTGCTTCATCCTGTTGATTCATATTTAACTTGCAATCCAATACCTGCAGTAATTATCCTTACAATCTGTTTTCTAGCTCCTTCTTCCCCATCCTAAACTTGTAAAGTTGATTTTTGAACCCAATTATATGACTTTACATTTATACCTATTAATCTTGTTATGTATAGAAAGTTGGCCTTGAAGCTAGGGACACCTTGGTTTAAATTCTGCCTCTAATAAGTTAGTGACTGTGTGATTCTGGATAAGTCATTTAACTGCTCAGTGTTCTAAATTTGCAGAGTTGCAGAGAAAATGACATCTTACACTTGTACAAGGAGATTCCTCCGGCAATAAACTCATACGTCCATTTGTTATTCTTGTTATTCTTGAACTTTATTTTGTTAGCTTGGATCTATTCTAGTTTGGTAAAGTCTTTTTGAATTCTGACAGTACTATCTTGAAAAACATGCTACCTATGTCAAGTAAATAATTTTTAGAAATACTGAACAACATAAGGCCAAAAAGCTTGTATACTCTAGAACTCTTTCCAGGTCATATTTATCCATTGACCCAGTCAGTACATGTTATATCACTTGGTGACCTCATCATTTCCTTTGAGTTTAATGTATAAGTTATGCTCTAGTGTTTCTCTTGAACTCCAATCCCCCATCCCCAACTGTCTTTTGGATATAGCAAGCAATGAAGCCCCACAGGCAAATCAATCTCAACATATCCCAAAACAAAACTCATTTTCCCTCTCAAAACCTTTCCTCTTTCCAGCTTTCTAACTAGTGACAAGGAGACTGCCCTCCAGACACTCAGGCTTGCAACTTCAGTGTCATCTTTGACTTCACGCCTACTCACTCCTTATATCCAATCTGTTGCCAGTACCTGTCATTTCTACCTTCCTGGTGGTCCCCTTTCCATTCATCAATTAGACCAACCGCCCTATCTGATTCCTCCTCCATCTCTTCCCCATTTCTCACCTGGCTGTACTTTTCTTCTCACCAACTTCTCCACCATGCCTGAGAAAGCTCATTTTTTAGAAAACCTCATTATCCTGAATAATCTGATCAACCCCGGTATTCCATTTTATCATTACTTTCTGTTCCTCTGATTAGAAGGTGGAGCTATGAACTCCAAAATTTCCATTTAAGGAAAGAACTCAGTTGAGATATCTCCTCATTTTTCACCTGGCTGCACTATTCTGGGACTTCTTTGACTTCTTCACTATACCTCCACATCAGACACCTTTGACCATCCCCTCCTTTTCAGCTTCCTTTTCTATGTTCTCTTCTCCCATTAGATTAAAAGCTCTTTGAGAACAAGGAGTATCTTTCTTTGTTCATATTTGTGTGCCCCACACTTAGCATAGCATCTAGCATATAATTAATGCTTAATAAATATTTGTTAATTGACCTGCTGATTCAAAAAAATGTTAAATCAGTTTTTACTCTTTTCAATGAACAAGTCTCTTTCATCTTCATCTCATATATAAATAATGAAAAAGAAAAACAATCTCTTGTAAAATATGCACAGTCAAGGAAAAGAAATGCCTGCACTGGTGATATCAAAAAATATGTTGGTTTCGGTCTGTAGATTGAGCATATTATCTCTCCATCAGGAGATGGCCAGCTTACTCTTTGCACTGTCTTTCAGCCTTTATCTGACCTTATCTTACCTTCAAGTTGTCATCTGCCCCTCTCCTTTCCTTCTTAACTGAGTTTATAGAAAAAAAATGTTGTCCATACTCATTGCTTCCACATCTTTTTATTTCTCCTGCTTCTTAAACCCTTACAATTCAGATTCTAATCTCGTCACTCATATGAACCTGCTTTCTCTAACCTTAATAATGATTCCTTTATTTCCACAGCTGATGGCCTCACCTCAGTTTTCATTTTTCCTAACTTCTTAATTTGTTAATCCAGAACAATTCTGAGGGACAATGAAAAAGAATGCTATCCATCTCTGGAGAAAGAACTTTTGGCGTAGGAATGCAGATGAAAGCATATGATTTTTCACTTACTTATTAGGGTATATGTTTTAGGGTTTTGGTTTTATAATATTATTCACTTACAAAAATGAATAAAATGGAAATATGTTTTGCAGGATAATACATGTATAACCCATATTGAATTGCTTGCCAGATTTGGGAGGGGCCAGGGAAGAAGGGAGGGAGACAATGTGGATCATATAACTTCAGAAAACTCACGTAGAAATTTGATATTATATGTAACTGATAAAAATTTTAATTAATTAACTTCTGAATGTGGTACCTTCCCATCCAGGATATTCACTACTAACAGCTTTTGTGACATTTCTCTCTCCTGGTTCTTTCCCTATCTTGCTACTCTTTCTCAATCTCCTTTGTGTATTATCATGCATATCCTATTTCCTATGTATAGGTGTACTTCAAGTATTTATTCTCTCAATACTCTTCCTATTGGTGATCTTATCAGCAGATGGAGTTTAATTGTCATTTCTATGCCATTATAGAGTTAAAAACTTAACTCTAGTGCCTCTCCACAGCTCTAATCCTCTATCAGGTGCTAGTAATTGTACATTTCCATGGATGCCCCATGAACCTTTTATACTCAACATGTCCAAAACAGAACTCACTACTTTTCCCCAAACCTTTACCTTCTTCCTATTTTTTGAGGACAGAACTGATTCTTCAGCATAATGATTGAAATTCTGGAGAGGTAGTGCTTCTTAATTTTAAGTTAATTTATTAATTGACTGTTCAAGACAAGCTTAACTGCCAGTCCACAATTCAAATGGCACCAAAGAGAGCAAGAAGGGCAAAAGAGCAGAACCCAAGAGAGTGGGGCAAAAAGAAAGCTCAGCAAAGGAGCCTTCATGGCTAGAAAAGAGCCCAGGAATCATCCAGGTACATCAATATATACCCTTTGTGACCTTGTCACTCAGTATCTCCACATGACATCCCAAGAACATCTCTGATTGGTAAATAGCCACTGATAAGGTGGACTTAGAGATCATAACTCATCCCTCATTATTTCATCACAGGAACAGGTGGGTCTTAAGGATGCCAACAGGCCCTTTTCCTCTTGGCCATAAAGTTTGGCTACTCTAATCCAAAATGGTGGCTAGAGTTTACTGATTTCATTACATAATCTCTCAAATGGGTCAAGTGGTTGCTCAGCCCTGCCTTAAATCCTGTTATCCTTTCAGGATCTAAACAAAAGAAGGGAGAACCCAACCCAGTTTCAGAGAAAGGTAGGGGCAAAACGGTTTCAGTTTGAAAAATCAAACTGTTCTTGGGGGACTAAAGGGGAAATTATTTCACAATTCAGTATTACCTTTTCACAGCAGTAACCTGGGTTCACAATTTTGGCATCATCCTCAATTCTCACCTCCAAACAATTGCCAAGAACTATTGATACTACCTGTATCTTGAATCTGTCCCTTTCTCTTCATTTATATCCTCAGACATCCCTGTTTGTTTCAGTTTCTCATCTGTAAAATGAACTGGAGAAGGAAATGGCAAACTTCTCCAATACCTTTTAAACCCCAAATAGATCATGAAGGGCCAGAAATGACTAAAAAACAACTATGTAAATATGACCATTACCTTAGTTAAGGCCTTCATTACCTCTCACCTGAATTATTGTAATAGTCTCCTAATTTTTCCTCTGTTCCTAGTCTCTTTCCTTCCTAATTCATCCTCCATATAGGGAAGCTATTTCAAATTGATATTCATAAATCATAGAACTGATCACTTTCCTGCTTGAGAAGTTCCAGTGGCTCCCAATTACCTTTAGGCAATTTGTCCTAGTTTATGTGATAAAATATAAACTCTTCAACTTGACATCTAAGTGTCAACCTGACTCCAGTTTACTTTCAAGGCTAATCAAACACTGCTCTTCCTTATACACTCTGTGTTCCAGCCAAATTGATGTGCATGATATTTTCTACACCTGATATTCTATTTCCCGTCTCCATGAATTTGCACAAATTCTCTTCCATGCCAAGAATTCACTCCTGATTTACCAATCTGCCTCCTGAAATAGCTTCAAGGCTCAGCTCCTTCAAGAAGTTCCCCCCCCCCCCCCCCCGGACCCTCTTGCTTACTTCTCCCATTACAGAAATTACTTTGTATTTCTGTTGCATATACTTCCCTCATTCAATCCTTCTATAATTTGATTTATGTTTTTCTTAAAATCCTGGTTACTCTTACTTGGACACTCTCCAGATCATTTAGGGTCCATCCTCAAAAAAATATATTCAAGACTGGACACCATATTCCAAATGTAGTCTGATCAAGGCAGAAGACAGCAGAACTATTTTATTATAAATAGTCCTACTTTGAATCCTAACTTTGTTCATTATTTCCTTTCTTGTAGTTCCTGCTAAAAATCTCATCTTATATGAGTTTGGAAATTTCCTGATCCCCCTTAATTTGAGCCCTTGCAGTTTTTGTCTTAGAATTCATACTGAGACAGAAGGTAAGGGTTAAATCACACACAACGAAGTTAGTCTAGAATGACTTATACTTACTAAACCCAGGTTGCTTCTTAATGATCATCATTTTCTTTTCTATCAAATATCAAATTGTTTATAGACTCCATCATATTGGGTTTTTTTTAAGTGTTTAACTCTTTTGCTTTATACACATGTTGTTGTTCATCCAGTGAGGGTTCATTGCATTAAATCTCTTGACTTTATAAAATTATAGTGACAATTATAATTAGAATAATCCTTAGATTGTAGCATTTACCATTCTAAATTATTTTCTTGTGATACTTCAAAATATCCAAGATTTTATCATTTTGTGGACACTTTCCATTTGTATAACTCTTAACTCCTCCATGCCTTAGTGATTGCTCGATGATTGACTATGATCCCACCCAACTCATTAACTGACATCCTTCCAGTATTGAGTCTGTCCCTACTCAAGGAAGCAGAATGATACTGTGGAAATGACTCCGTGCCTGAACTTGAGGTCTTCCCATCTTGGTAGGAACCTACCAAAGATAGCATTTCATTAGCATTATTATCAAGAAATCTGTGTCAACCTCACCATGAGAAGTGGGAGGAATACTTTGCTAAAGGGTCACATATTCTTACCTTTATATACTATCTTACAGGTTATAAAGTACCATAATTAAATTGATTCTTATGAAATTAACAAGTTATAGACACACAGGTATTATTATTTCCATGTAATAATTTATATTATATCCATTTAATATTTAAATTTACATTTAATTACATTGATAGTGAAACCAAGGCAAAGGGAGTGAAAGAGATTTGGCAAGGAGGAGGATGTGGGTCAGTGGAAAGAGCACTGAATTTGGAAACTGGAGTTGGAGACTTGGGATGTGGGTGTGAAATCTGGCTCTGATATTTGTTAGCTGTATGACTCTATGCCCTTCAATTTCCTCTTCTATAAAATGAAATGTGGATTAATATCCTTTAAAGTTCTAAATCCCTAAATCAGCTCTAATTCTATGATCATAAATTACTGACAGAAACAGGAGCAAAACCCAGTTCTTCTGATTTCCCAGGCCAGCTATCTTACTTCTGCTTCAGGGAATTATTAGAGTTAGAGCTGGAAGGGGCCTCTAGTCCAGTGGCATCAAACTCAAATAGAAAGAAGATCATTAAACCATGCAATAAAGACCCCTATGGGCCACTGTTTGACTTGGACAATTACATTTCAATATTATCAGTGTTTTACCATGTTTTTAAAATTAATTTTGTTAAATATTTCCCAATTAAATTTTCATCTGGTGAGGCCATACTGGGCCCTAGGTTATGAGTTTGATATCTGATCTAGTTTAATTCCCTCATTTTATAGATGAGGAAACCAAGGCTTAGAGAGATGTAGTGACTTGATAGCAAGGAAAGTTAAAATCCATGTCTTTCTGCCTCCAGGTCCTAGTACTCTATCCATCTTATCACACTGCCTTCCCATACTGCCTTCATTTAACTTAATAACCCATATTTCACTGAGAAGGATTTTTGAGAGTATACATCAGTTTAGACAAGTCTCACAAGAGCCCGGGTTCAGTTTTCACATCAAAGCTACACAGCCAGTGGGCAACATTGCTGTCTTTTGATTAATGCTGCCTCAGCAAATTTTTTGAGCTAGGAATCTACCACTCATTTCTCCCCTCTGCAACCCCAGCCTCCAACTTCCATACCTCCTATGGATCTGCCTATCTAAACAGCAATCTACCCGGATAAGCTCTTCTGCAAACTGTGCTCTGATCTAAAAGAAAACTGTGGCTTGATTCATATATATTTCAAAATCAACTATGCCACTAGATAGAGGAGAAAATCTTTAGCTCTTTGGTTTAATTTTTATACTGCTGACCTAGGATAATTCCTGCCTGTCCCTCGAATCCTAGAACAACATCCTTTTCTTTTTTTAAATTTTAAGTAGATTTTAAATTCATATTTTTTATGTTGCCTAGATTTCTCCCCCTTTCCTCTCATCTTCCCTTTCCCTCCCTCAGAGAGCAATGTCTTATTACAGATTTTTTAAAAAAGAGATAAAAGAAGAGAAAATTTCAGCAAAACACCTTCTCTCTCCACCTTCTCTCTCTTTATATAAAAGTATGTGTGTATTACACATATGCAATGTTACACACCTATGGAGGCCCTTCTCCTCACCTCTTGAAGGAATGGGGAGGTATGGAGTTTCTTTTCATAGCTCTTCTTTGGAGCTAAACTTATTCTTTTTAATTTTGAAATATTCATTTTCCATTGTTTTGTGGTTGTTCCTTCCATTTATGTTGGTAAAATCATTGTTAATATTTATTTCTGTCTCTTAACTTCTCTTTGCATCAGCACATATGACTTACCAAAGCCTTTCTGTATTCTTGCTTTCTTATAACCCAGTAATATCTCATTTTATCCCTTTGCCGTTAATTCCTCTAACTGATGGGCAACTACTCACCCCACCCATCCTCCATTTTTGCTACCACAGAAATGCTGCTGTGAATATTTTGGTGCATTCAGAACCTTTATTTTTGTCAATGATCAACTTGGGGGTATTCATCCAGAAGTCGAAACTCTGGGTCAAAGGATATGGATATTTTAGGCACTTTAATCTTTCCACAAATTAGTGAAACCTCTTTTGTCCATGAAAGGGATACTGCTTAAACTACTGTTTCTACATTAAAAGTTCTAATGGCACAGAATTTACCACCTCATAGCAGTCCAATCCATCTAGCCAAAATCAATTACTTATACAGTTTCAAATAGCTTTCTTGGATTTTTTAAAAATTAATTTCCAGCTGCTCTAAAAATACATTAATATGCCTGTTTTCCCCAGCCCCTCCAACATTAGTGAAAAAATTTATATTTATTAAATGCATCTAAAAAATAAATCATTTATATAAAACAGCATAAACTTCCAGGTTTTCTTCTTTGGTTGAATAAAACAAGTCCAAGAAGACTTGTAATAGTTATATCATTAGTTGACTTTTTCTGTAACACAATTCTGTGATGCAAGTTAGTATTCCCTTTTTACAAACGATGAAGCTGACCACAGGAGAGGAAAATTATTTGACCAACATTATACAGGTACTTCTTTAATGCTTTAAGATCTACAGTGTCTTGAGTCATATTTTGTTTTATCTTCAGAACTCATCTTTGTAGGAGGTAGTGTAATTTTTATTATCTCCATTTTATAGATCAGTGATGATGCATTTATGGCACAGATGCCAAAGATGGCACAACAGAGTACTCTCTGTGGGCATGTGCCATCTCCCTCCCACCCCCCAGAGTTTGTTACTAGAAAGACAGAGAGACTCAGGTACAACTGCTTCCTTCCCACTCTCTACCATGCCTAATGACATTTTTTCACATCACCTGCCCCTTTGCCCAGCAGCCCATTGGAAGTGCACAGGGGGTAAAGTGGGCAGCTCATAGGTAGGAGAGCTGAACAGGAATGGAGCACTGGGGCCACTCCCTTCCCCCTCTTCACCTGCACTAAAGACATTCCTTACTTCACTGGCCCCTTTGTCCAGCAGCACAATGGGAGCACTTTCTCCCTCCCCTGTGTGGGATAGGGCAGAGGGGCACTCCACCTCTAAAAGGTTCACCATTACTATTATCGATGAAGATACCAAAACTCAGACCAGATAAATGATTTGCCTGGATGTTAGCAATTAGACTTCCAGCTTATTCCTTTTTTCTCCTGAATATTGTTTAAATTAAATATTTGAATTTGAATTAAATATCATTCAAAGATGTTTATCATGTTTTCCCTTAGTTTTGTATAGTCAGCCCTTCTATGCCTTAATTTCTTTTTTTCCTGAAAATCCTCTTTACCTCATTTGAATGCTCTTTGGATCATCAGAATCTAATCATCAAATGAAGCACCTAGAGCTGGACACCATATTCCAAATGTAGTTGAATCAAGGAAGAAGAAACCCTGGCTATTATAACTAAACCTAGTTTGAATCCTGACTCTGTCACCTTTCCTTTATATGACTTTGTTCAAGTTGGGCTCTCCTGTACCCCACCCCCAACTCCAGGATTTAAAAAATCCCTCCTAGATCTAAATCCTAATATTCAGGGATTTCTCTTCACCCTATCTTTTCACTACTGCCCACTGCACTCACCTACAACCACCTCAACTTTCTAGTAATTTCTAATTTCTCTACTTTTATTTTTTAGACACTTATATAGGATCAGTTGCTCCAATGTCCCTTTTGCCTTTAGGCCTTATTTTCCCTCATTTCCACCCTTCCCCCAACCCCAGGGGTTCTGAATGTTCAGTTTGTGGGTTGGAAAACATAACTTTCATTCCTGGGGCTCTTCGAAATGCTTGAGGGTCACAGTTCCTATTTATTTACTCAGCCAGAAACTCAAGAACAACTCTTGAGGTTTCTGCAGGACAAAAGTCTCTCCACACACAAAAAAAAGTTACCTCATTTCTGTCCCAGTCCTGAAAGGTAAAAATTCAGAATTCCCTGAATTGTGACTCATCTAACAGAACACAGGTTGTCAGAGCAGGGAAGGGCCTTAGAAATTACGTAACCCAACCTCCCATAAAGTGCTAAAATCTCTTTTAGAATATTCATGAAAGGAATGCTGCTTAAAATATAGTTTCTGCTTTAAAAACTCCAGGGATAGGAAATTTACCACCTCAGAGCAGCTTAATCCATCTTCAGATAGATGTTAGAAAAGTCTTCTTTAGAATGACTTACAAAATTTACAAATGAATTACAAAGATTTTTAATATCTGCTTCCCTGAAACTCTCTCCTTCGCCACCTTCACACTTGCTACAAGTTCTGATATCTGAGGCAAAAGAGAACACAGCTAATACCTGTTCCCCCTTGTCATCTTTCAGAGACTTTAAGATAAATATCATAGACTCAGAAGGACCTTAGTCCAATCTTTGATTTTTAAGATGAGCAATCTGAAGCCCAGAGAAGTATAAGAACTTACAAAGATAACTTGCACACACATACTTGTCTTATCTAATTCTAGAACCATAGCATTTTAGCCTTGGAAAGGACTGAATATATATCTTCATCTAATTCACTGATTAAAATATTAATTAACATTTCTAATGACAGAATCAAGGATCACATCCCTTGAGACTTCCTCTTAGGATGACATCATTCTCCAAAATTTCTACTCAGTTATTTCCTATGGGAATTACTAGGCAGACATCCTATTTTATTTTTATTGCATTGCCATCTGAGTTCCTCCATTATGATTTTCAAACCCCTATTCTTCCCCACACTGATACTGCTCTATCAAGTGATTGTTGTTATTTATTTAGCCCTTAAAGTTTTAAAAACTTAAAATTTTTAAATCTCAAATCTCATAACATCTTTGTACCTTTGTTGGATCATTGTACAACTCCTAGAGACAGCTAGGTGGCCCCAGATAGAGCAATGGGCACGGAAGACTCATCTTCCTGAGTTCAAATCTGGCCTCAGACACTTCCTAGCAGTATAATGCTGGGCAAGCCACTTAACTCTACTGTTTGAGTTTCCTCATCCTTAAAATGAGCTGAACAAGGAAATGGCAATCCACCCAGTATCTTTGCCAAGAAAACCCCAAATGGGGTCACAAAGAGCCAAATATAACTAAAATGATTCAACAATAATAACAATGCATAACTCCCACCTCCTAAGTGTTATTTCCTCCAAACCTTTGTCCTTGGCTTCTTTTCTCTATATATACTTTCTCTTTTGGTGACCTCATCAGGTACTATTGGTTCAATTATTATTTCTTGATGAATGACTCCCAAATTTATATGTCTAGCACTAATCTGTCATCTAAATTTCAGGCTCTTCATCATTAATTCCTTGCTTGACATCTCCAGCTGAACATTGTGCTAGCCTCTGAAATTCAACACATCCAAAAGGAAACATCATTTTAACTCCATCAAATCCACCCCTTCTCAAACCTTCCCAATTTCTATTGATGACACCAACATATCCTATTATTCAGGTTTATAAAGTATTTGTCATTCTTGATTTTTTTCTCTTTTTCATCCTCTAAATCCAAATAGTTACCAAAGTACCAAATAGTACCAAGTAGTAATCCCTACCCTGTACTTACACCTTACTGCACACCTTTGTTCAGACCCTCATCACCTCTCATCTAGATTAATGTAATACCATAATAGTTGAATCCCCAGTTTATAGACTCTCCCCAGCTCTAATTCATTTTACACACAGCTGCTAGTATAATTTTCCTAAGGCATGGGTCTGAGTACTGTAACTACCCCGCTCACAATCTTTTAGTAGTTCCCTATTGTCTCTAAGGATAAAATAAATAAATAAATACATACATATACTCCTCAGCCTAGTACTCAAAGCTTTCCGTAATCTAGATCTTACCTACCTTTCAAGTCTAATTTTATAAAATTCTCCTTCATGCACTCTTTGTTCCGGCAAAACTGGTCTAGTAATTGTTAATTAAACTCCACATTATCTTTCCCACCCCTGCATATTTGCTCAAGCTATTTTCAAAGCCTGGAATGCACTTACTTCTCACCTCTGCCTTTCAGAATCCTTATCTTCAGATTTTAGGGTTTCCTTATCTTCTTTCAAGACTCAGTTTAGGGACTATAAGTGGGCTGAGGAAAGGGCCAGAGAGGGAGGGGTACAGAGACAGGAGGCTGAAGCAGAGGGGAATAGCCATTGCATGGAAAAAGCCATAAAATACGAGTAATATTTTTCAGAACTAAATTGAATTATGCAGAGCACCTATTCTAGGCCATTTCCTGTACTTAAGCCTGGGGCTACGAAGGTAAGTAAGACTGGGGAGTTCAGAGTTGGACCTGAGAGACAAATACAAACTATGGAAAAGGTAAATGATAATAATACGTTTACAAAATGGTCTAATTTCACAAGAGAATATGGTTAGGAAGTCAGATGGCTTTTAACATCCAGCAAACTGTCTAGATCTTAAGAATTATTAAAGCTCAGAGGAAGAAGAATTTGAGGTCTGAGGTGGTCAGGAAAGACTTGGTAGTAGAACAAAAATGTGTGATAGTGAGAGCATCTGGGAATTAGGATCAATTGAGGAAGTGGGGATATTTAACCTGGAGAGCAGAGAAGAGAGGAGAGGAGAGGGAAAATGAAGGGAGAAGAAAGAAGAGGAAAATAGGAAAGGGGAAGGTTAGGGAGGGAAGGAAAGAGGAGAGAAATAGGAAGAAAAGAGTGAAGAGAAGAGGAGGAGAGAGGAAAAGAAGAGGAGAGGAGAGGAAAGGAGAGGAAAGAAAAGGACAGAGGAGGGGATGGAAGGGAAAGAGAAGAGTGGCAGGGGTTTACTCTGAACTCTAAGAGCTCAATTATACATAGTTTTCTGCTTTTCCTTTGCTCCTTTGCTCCCTTGTTGTTTCATAAATAAGTTTTTGCCAAACTCTAGCCTAGGGCTATTTTACTCTTGTGTATATGCTGCTGATTGCCCAAAACCACACAGATAGTGTCCAAATAAATTGAGGTTATCTCAACTGGATGGGCCCCACTACTGCAGAGCAGCCCTTTTATTCTTCCCCAATTGACTAGCCCACATGAACTATTTCAAATCTTTTCTCATATGTCTCCTGTAGGAAGGAGTCAAAGTCATGCCAGATATCAAAGTGTAGTATAAAATTATAATCATCAAAACCATCTGCTATTGGCTAAGAAATGGAGTCATAGATCAATGGAATAGACTAGGCTTTCAATGGGCATCAATAAATGACCATAGAAACCTAGTATTTGATAAACCCAAAGTCCCCAGCTTTTGGGAGAAGAGTTCACCATTTGACAAAATTTCTGGGAAAACTGGAAAACAGTATGGCAGAAGCTAGGCATAGGCTAACATCTCACACCATATACCAAGAAAAAGCCAAATTGTATAAACAAATTAAGGGAGCATGGAATAATTTACTCATTGGGTTTATGGTTAAGAGAAGAATTTATGACCAAAGAAGACATAGAGAACATTACTAGATGTAAAATCGATCATTTTGAATACATAAGCTTCCTATACTATCTCACCTCCTCCATTCCCCTACTGGGAGAGGAACTGCCTCATACTTTACTGAGAAAATAGAAGTCATCTTTTGTGACCTCCCACATTTCTCAATTTTAAACCTTAAAGTTCTACAACATCTTTCTCCGTTCTCTTCTTTTCTCCACCCACTGACAAAGAGATGGCCCTTCTCCTTGTCAAAGGCAACCACTCTATTTTATATATAATTTTTGAGGGTACTGGATCTGTCCATTTTTCCTCACATGGAAATAGAGTGGCCAATCATGTGACTCAGTCCTATTATTGATCAGGGGACCCTTGACCTACACTATTTCTGACCTGGGTCAGTTCATTCTTCCTTAAACATCCTGGTCACCTCCTACTCTGGGAAGCCCACCAGGGCCCAAGGATGTTGGATGTAGTATAGATTCCTGATTGGCTTAGCCCACTTCAGCTCAGAACTCCTGAGCTCAAGCAATCCATCAGGCTTCCCACGGATTATAGGTATGTACTGCCATGCTCTGACCATTTGTATTGATACAGTTTCTTAATGCCATAGGGTACTCTCCTGAAGCTTAATTCTCCAACTATCTCTGCCATTCAATCTCTTACCTAAAAGTTTGTTTTTTTTTAAGAGTGGTCCCCTACTTACGCGTCGGCTATGGGGGGTGGGGGGAGGAAAAGAAAATGATCTATGTCTTTAATGAATAATGCTTGGAAATGATCAAATAAAATATATTAATTAAAAAAAAAGAAGAGTGGTCCCCTATTTCATCAATGAACTTTCTCCTCACTTTCAGCTCATGGAATCCTTGGCTTCCTTCATTTAATCCACATACCACCTTCTACTTGAAGTCTTCCTGATTTCTCTAGTGATAAGGGATCTCTTACTCTTGAAATTACTTTGTATACCATTATAAGTTTTTTATTTACTTACCCATTTGAGTATAGATTGTATCCTTCTGTGAGAGGGTAGCTCCCTGAAGACAGGAAATGTTTTTATTTTTGTTTTTGTATCCCAAGTGCCTCACACATTGAAAGAGCTTATCAATGCTTGTTAAATTGGAATATTCCCAGATCAAAGATTTACACGACCTGATGCAGAATGAAGTGGGTAGAACCAAGAGAAGTTTGTACATGATAACAGCAATACTTGATGAGGAAAAATTGTAAATGGCCTATCTACTCTCAGCAACAAAATGAACTAAGGCAATCCTAAAATATTCATGATGAAAAATGTTATCCACCTGATGGAGTCTGAATGTAGGTCAAAGCATATAATATTTTACTTTATTTTTCTTCATTTTTAAAAAAAAACCCTTACCTTCCATCTTGGAGTCAATACTGTGTATTGGCTCCAAGGCAGAAGAGTGGTAAGGGCTAGGCAATGGGGGTCAAGTGACTTGCCCAGGATCACACATCTGGGAAGTGTCTGAGGCCAGATTTGAACCTAGGACCTCCCGTCTCTAGACCTGACTCTCAATCCACTGAGACACCCAGCTGCCCCCTATTTTTCTTCATTTTTATATGACTTTTCCAACAACTTGACAAATATGGAAATGTGTTTTATATGGTAGTACATATATAACTAATATCAATGTGCTTACCATCTTAGGGAGAGAGGAAGAGAGGGAGGGAGAAAAGGTGGGAGAAAATTTGGAACCCAAAATATTAAAAAATAAATACCAAAGATTGTTTTTATATGTAATTGATAAAAATAATACATTGCTGGAGAATTTTTAAAAATCTAATACTAAAATGATAAAAAGAAATGTACCCAGATCTGCTCCATTCTTCAACATTCATCTCTTTACCATGCCATTGTCTTGAGCTATTAGTCTGTTTCTCTCCCCCCCTTCACAATCCAACTTCTCTTTCCCAAAAACTTGTCAACACATTACAATCTGACTTCAGCTCAATAGAAACTGCTCTCTCCAAGATTGGCAATTACGTCTTAGTAGTTAAATCCAAAGGCCTTCAATTTTTCTTGACTTCTCTCTGGTATTTGAGATCACTGACCACTTCCTCATCATAGATACTCTCCTCTCTGGGTTTTCATGACACTGCTGTCTCCTGGCTCTTCACATATGTGCCTGACCATTCTCCAGTCTCATTAGTTTAATTCTCATTCATGATCTAACCTACTCTAACTTCTCTCCTGTCCTCTTCTCTAAATCCCTCTCTCTCTTTTTTTAAACCCTTACCTTCCATCTTGGAATCAACACTGTGTATTGGTTCCAAGGCATAAAAGTGGTTAGAGCTAGGCAATGGGAGTTAAGAGACTTGCCCAGGGTCACACAGCTGGGAAGTGTCTGAGGCCAGATTTGAACCTAGGACCTCTGTCTCTGATTCTCAATCCACTGAGCTACCTAGCTTCTCCCTGTAAATCCCTCTCTTAATCATATCGGTTCCCATAGATTCATTTATCACTGTTTTTACCCCAGTAATTTTTATTTTATTTTTCCCACTCACAAGTAGAAATGTTTTTAACATTTGTTTTTTGACATTTTGCCATCCAAATTCTCTCAACTTGTTTCTTCAGTTATAAAATAAGGATCACAATAACACCTCCCTCCCAGGGTTGTAGTGAGATATAAATAACATATGCAAAGGACTTTGTAAACCTTCAAGTACTATATAAATGTTATTATTATCATTGACAGTATTATTATTATTGATGCCATCATCACTGTCCCTGTCACTCAGCTTCACAACCTTAAAATTATCTTTGATTCTTGCTTCCCATTCCATTCCCAAATCTTGTTTATTCTTCCTTCACAATATATGAAGTATCCATCTTTCTCCCTCTCTTCTTCATCTCCCCATGTACCTGGAATGCTCCCCCTCCTCTCTGCCTTCTGGATTTCTTCAATACTTAACTCAGATCTTACCTTCTGCAAGAAGAAGCCTTCCCAACCCTCACCCCTCCACCTCCACCTCCACCCCCTCCCTGCTACTAGTGCCTTCCCTCTGAGCTTGCCTTCAATTTACACTGTGTATATCTTATATGCTTGTTGTCTCCCCTATTGGAATATTAACTCTTCAATGAGAGGAACTGTATTTTTGCTTTCCTTTCTTTCCCTGGGGAATATTATAGGAAGTACTTAATAAATGTTTGTTGCTTGCCTGCCTGATTGATCTTAGTCTCTCTGAATCTCTGGCTTCCTTGAGGCTCAGTTTATATGCCAACTTGTATATGAAGACTTTTCTGATAGCTTCCAGTTGCTCATGCTCACTCACTCTTCAAATAATCATGTGTATCCTTATTTGTTTCTATATCTACCCACTGTCCCAGAAGAATGTAAGCTCCTTGAGGTCAGAGACTGTCTTTCTACCCTTGGCACCTAACACAGTGTTTTAAAAATTTTCTGATTCTAATCTGTGATTTCATTGATGTAGAGAGCTACCAGGAATTATCTTGAGCAGCTCTATCCTATTTACCAATTCAGATCACAACTCTGTAATTTAAAATCTTAGAGCACTATTTAGTTCACTGAGAAGTTAAGTGACTTGGCCAAGATCATTCATTCAATATGCATCTAGTCAAGACTTGAACCCAGGTGTTTCTGACAATCTACCATGACATGTTGCCTCCCACATTTATTGTTTTTCGATTGTTTCTGATTCTTTATGACCTCATTTGTGATTTCTTTCTCCAACTCATTTTACAGATAAAGAAATTGATGTAAACAGGGTGAAATGATTTTGCCAGGTTCATATTGCCAGTAAATTTCTGAGTCTGGATTTGGACTAGCTCTTCCTCACTTCAGGCCATGGCCCTCTATCCATAGCAGCCTACCTCCCACACAACAAATGCTTAATAAAAGCTTCTTCTGCTTCTTCTTTTTCTTTCTTTCTTTCTTTCTTTCTTTCTTTCTTTCTTTCTTTCTTTCTTTCTTTCTTTCTTTCTTTCTTTCTTTCTTTCTTTCTTTCTTTCTTTCTTTCTTTCTTTCTTTCTTTCTTTCTTTCTTTCTTTCTTTCTTTCTTTCTTTCTTTCTTTCTTTCTTTCTTTCTTTCTTTCTTTCTTCCTTCCTTCCTTCCTTCCTTCCTTTCTTTCTTTCTTCCTTCCTTTCTTTCTTTCTTCCTTCCTTTCTTTCTTTCTTTCTTTCTTCCTTCCTTCCTTCCTTCCTTCCTTTCTTTCTTTCTTTCTTTCTTTCTTTCTTTCTTTCTTTCTTTCTTTCTTTCTTTCTTTCTTTCTTTCTTTCTTTCTTTCTTTCTTTCTTTCTTTCTTTCTTTCTTTCTTTCTTTCTTTCTTTCTTTCTTTCTTTCTTTCTTTCTCTCTCTCTCTCTCTCTCTCTCTCTCTCTCTCTCTCTTCTTCTTCTTCTTCTTCTTCTTCTTCTTCTTCTTCTTCTTCTTCTTCTTCTTCTTCTTCTTCTTCTTCTTCTTCTTCTTCTTCTTCTTCTTCTTCTTCTTCTTCTTCTTCTTCTTCTTCTTCTTCTTTTTCTTTGTGGTGGTGGGGTGGAGATTGATTTAGATATGATCTCCAAATAGAATTGTCCTGCAGGGGAATATACTGTCTGCTTAGGTAGTGACTGATCTTCTAATCAGTTGTGATCTCCAAGTAGTAGATAGGTATTCACATGTTGAAAGTGATGAGGAGCAAGTCTTCTTAACCTTGCTACCCCTTGGAAATCTGGTAATGACTCTAGATTTTTCAGAATAATGTTTTTAAATACATAAAATAAGATACATAGAAAATTATAATGTAAAACAATTATATTGAAATGCAATTGTAAAAAAAAATTTTTTTTAAGTTCATCAACCCCAAGTTTAGAATCCCTCATATAGAAGGAATTCCTGCTCAGGTATGGTTTGGATGAGAAAGCCTCCAAAGTTTCTTATATTTCTAAGATGCCAGGATTCTAATTTCACCAGCATAGCTTGAATTTCTTATTCTTTGACCATTCTGGATGAGAAATTAATGATAATTTAATTTATAGGTCAGCAAAATCAGGAAACCCTGTTATTAAAGCAATAGCCAGGTGGTGTGTAATGGAAAGAATATCCACTTGTGTTCTAAAGGCCTGAGACCAGACAGTAAACTTTTACCCACCCACTGAGACTGGGAAGAGGGAAGATAGAATCAGAGGATCATGGTCTATCAGGACTCTCATTTCCATCTAGTTATAAGATCAAAAAGAGCATAGATATAGAGTTGGAAGGGACCTTAGAGGACCTCTAAGATTATCCCTTCATTATATAGACAAGGAAACTGAAGCTAAAGGACAATAAGTGGCCTGCTCAAGGTTAATAAGATTTAAAGGAGTAATTTGGCCCTAGTTTTCTTTACTTCAGAGCCAGTGAGTTTGGGAAGAGAAACTTGAGAAGATTTCTTCCTCTCTAATCTGCTACCAACTTTTTGTGTGATTGTTGGCAAAGACATTTCCTTTCTCTGGACATCAAATTTTCCAAAGTTAAATGAGGAAGTTGTACAAGATGCCCTCCATAATCCTTTCAAACTCTGACAATCTACAGTTCTTAAAATTCCCTCCCAACTCTATCATTCTATGCTGGAGCATAGGACTATGCTCTAAAAATCTCTTTCAGCTCTGGCAATTCCTGTTCTGAGACATGACCTCAGAGGTCCTCTTCAACCCTAGATCTCTGATTCTATCATTCTCTGTTCTAAGGGTCTTGCCATCTTTGACCTTCTATGATCCTTTTTCATCCATGAGCTCTGAGTCCCTCCTTTACTGAAACTGCAATGAGCTGTGTTTATCAAGAGAATAGGCCCTGCCTCTTCCAGCAGGAACCTTCAGCAGCCATTTCATAATACGTTCCCAGGGGCCTTGGTAGGTTCCTGTGGGTTCCATTCAGCTACATGCCTGTTGAAAACAATAATCGTTGCTGTCCCATGACCTCTTTTAGATCCTATGAGAATTCAGCTTTGGAGGAAACCAGGAAGTGTCCAACTGAGTCCAAGGTTGTGTTGATACCACAAGGAAGGGAGGCACACAGGACTCATTTCAGTTCTGAAGTTCTGGATATCCTCTCGACTCTGTTCCAAAAAATCCCTACTGTTTGGAAACATGCCGTTTTGTTTGTTTTTTGCTTTTTTGTAAAAATAGTTGAATACAAGCCTTTGGGGTTTTCTTGTTGTGTTTCCCCAAGGACCTTGGTTTGTTGCTTCATCTGGGCCACTAGGAGCCACGTTGCCTGAACTTTTGAGGTGGAGGTAGGGAGTATCCCTAGAAGTAGCCTGGGTATAATTGGAAAAGCAATAAGTTTGAGCCAAAGGACCTGAACTTGAATCCTGATTTATAGTTGTATAACTTGAGCAGCAAATTTCTTCCCTCTTTTTAGTATCAGTTTCTTAAAATGAAAAATTAAGGGGTAGGATTAGCTAGCTGACCTTCAAGTCCCCTTCCACCTCTCATTCTATAAGTAGCAGTTCCTATAAATCCAGATGGAAGCATCTTCCTTCCCCATTGTTATCTAGTTCCTTAAATCCACATGGACTATGCCACTTTGCAGATGGTATTTTCTGAGATGATAATCAGGGCTCATGTACTGACACAGGAGACTATTTTCAAATGCTCACTCAAAATAGATTTGATTTCCTTGAAACTGTCTCAAAAAAAATCTGGTAGGTATGGTTACTACTTGGTAGAGTGACAAGATTGGTATAGTGGAAAGAGTATGAAAAGGATCTGAGTTCAGATTCCTGTTCTGCTACTTGGTACCTGGATAACATTGGGCAAGTCACATGTTCTTAGACATTCAGTTTCTGCCTGTCTTCAGTGAAGGAGATAAACTGGACTGGATGATTCTTGAAGTCTTTCCTGCTTTAACCTTTTATGCCCTGAATTTCTTCTCAAACCTATCTTGCATATTTCATATTCTAAGATCCTTTTCTTTTTAATGAAATATTAGGCAGCTGTTCTTCTCATTAAATGACTTGTTGGAATGAATATTTGTAGAATTTTAAAAGCATTTTTAATTTGCATATTATATTTGTATGTAAGTGTTGCCCTTCTCAAGCTTGAAAATAGATTTGTAGGGAATACTTCAAAAAGCTTCTCCCAAATCAGTATTGCCCTGTTGCTTCACTACTTTCTTTGTAGATAAGCATTAGCATTCCTTGTCAGACTAACTTTAATGGACAGATCTAAGCATGTTAGTACCCTACTCAATTTTTCAATATCTCTATATTGCTAAGCAAATAAAGTCCAATGCTCCCTCCCGCTCCCTGCCTTATACACACACCAGCATGTGGGACAACTCCCTAATCTGGCACCCATCTCCTTTTTTCACCTCATTTTACATTCTATACCAGCCAAATTGTATTATGAACCAAAGTTTCCTCCCATACAAATACTTTGCTCTCCTGCTTTGCTGTCTTTGCTCCCATCTTTTGCCATGTCCATAATATACACTCCATCCTCATCTTGCCCTGTTGAAATATACCCAGATATTAATGCCAACTTCTCAGGAGAGCCTTTCTTTCCCCCTTTCTTTCCCCCATCTCCCTATTCACAAGTGACGTATGTGTCCTTCTTTATACACTTACATCTTATGCACACCTCGCATTTTGGCTCATGGAATGATCCTTCCTGTTTCTATAGACCTTTAAGGTTTACAGCAACATTTTTTATAGAGGTTGTCATATCCATTTATCATACAGGAGCCTGAGACTCAGAGGCTTGGGGAGTTAAGTGATCTGAACTCAGGTCTTCTGCCTTCCAATTCTGTGGTCTTTCCATTCTACAACATAACCTCTATTAGAGGATTCAAGCACATCTTATCTCTTCTACTACACTGTGAACTTTTGGTAATAGAGGATCTTCCTAGTCTGTGCCCCCCCCTCCCCCAGTGACCAGCCCTGGGTAATAATTATTGTTAAATGAATAAAGGAATACGTGAGGGGAAATAATCTCTCCATAGTCTAATCCACCTCTAAAAATCAAGTTCTATTACTTACCCTGAATGGGTACAACTTGAATTAGTGACATTTTAATTGCTGTCTCTGTGTATGAGTATGCATGGATGTGATTTGACCTGGGGACATTGAACAGGCAAAGCCCAGAAGACAGGAGGGTGAAGGATATTCTAGGGCGGGGATAGGGTGAAAAAGAGACAACCAGAGAGTACTTTGATTTGGCTATAGCAGAGAAAACCCAAAGATGGCATCATGAGATAAGGCTAGAAAGTTAGGTTGGCCTCATATTATCGGGGGACCTGATGCCAGAATAAAAAGTAGAACTTTATGGGGGGAAACTTTAGAGCAGTAGAATTTTATTTGAGTTCCACTGTAGAGTTTTGAGAAGAGTAGGGATTATGGACAGGTCACTTTAGAAAGACTAGACCATTAAGTTATGCATGTAGAGGCAGGCTATCAAGGCTGAGAGCAGACTCTTTTATGGCAAATTCCCTAAGCAGGGCCTCATGCCCTGAGTCCTCATCTCAACTTCCTCTGCTGCCCTGGATGGCACAGCCAGCTGCATCTCTATGAAGAGAACATGGACACAGACACCAGCACACTCCCTGTGACCACCTGAATAGAGTGGACCAAAGCCATCAGGGAGGCATCGGGAACACTCTAGGAATGCATGAGGAAGCCCTAGCTTTCACTTAAATGAATCAGAGCCCATTCAAAGTCTTTCCTGAGCTGAAAGTTTCCCCCACTTCCCCCCTTCACTCCTTCTCTGCCCTCCCTTCTCTTTACTTCCCTACAGTCTCAGTGTCAATGCCTTGGGGTTGGTGGCGATCCCTGGATGGAGTTTGAGCAGGAAGGGAACCCTGGCCTAAGAACCATGTTTATTTCCTTCCTCTGTCTTCTCTGGAATGTGTAAACAACAATCGAGGAGCCAGGAGACCCAGAGACGGGAAATGTCACATTTTTTGATTGGGCTAGGTCTTGGGATGAGGTCCTTGCACATCTTTAGGATTCTGACTCTCAAGAATCTATAGCAAGTACCTAAATGAAAGCAGAGTTATTTAAGAGAACATATTAGAATTGGGTTATAAATAAGACAAAAACAAAACCAAACCAGAATGTCAGAGATGGGAGGGACTAAAGAATGTAGAATATCAGAAGTAGAAATGACCTGAGAATATAAGAGAGGAGAATCAATTGATCACAAATGTTTATTAAAAGGATAGCAAGGGCCATCTAGGTGATTCCATGGAATGAGAGCCTGGTTCAAATTTGACTACAGATACTTCCTAGCCATGTGACCCTGGCCAAGTCACTTAACTCTGATTGTCTAGTCTGAGTTGTTGCTAACTTAGAAAATAAGGGTTTAAAAAAAATAAAAAGAGCCTAGCAAGGGTAAAGCTCCATAGAAGGCACTGAGTATGCAAAGACAGAAAAGAAATAGTCCTTACCCCGAAGAATCTTATATTCTTATTGGGGAGGCAATATGACTATATATTGGTATATGCCAGGGCAACATTGCATAGTTGATAGAGACAGGAAGTCCTGGATTCAAGTCCTACCTCTGAAATGTCCTGACTGGGCAAGTTATTTAACTTTCCAGTGCTCCAGGCATCTCTCTAAGATTATAAATTGCTAAGGAGCTGCTGACCTGCATCAGTAGAGGGAATTTCCTGATAAGCAAGTTACTTATGCTAATGAAATCACTGCTCCAGGCTTTCTCTCAGAACTCATATAAAACAGGGAGAAGGTAACCTAGTAGCTGAGAGGACTAGGAAAGGCCTCATGCAGGAGGTAGTTCTTGAGGCAAGTCTTGAAGAGAACTACAAGAGGCAGAGAGAGGGAGCATTCTTGGCATGTGGACAGCCAGTGAGTGAAAAAAGCAGAGATGTAGGAAAAGAAAGGCCAATTTGACTGAGTTTGTGAGGGGGAATCAGAGGTAATAAAGCCAGAATTATGGTAGGCTGTGGCCAGGGAGTAAAGAGTTTTGAATGACAAATAGAGTAGTTGATGTTGGCCCCTGGACGAAGTAGGGATGCACAGATTGGCACGGTCGGATCATCACTTTAGGAATATAACTTTGGCAGCTGTTAGTCTGGTTTGTAATAGAGAGACTTGAGCCAGGGGAACCAATTAGGAGACTTGCAATCATTGAGTTTATTGCTCAGGTGTTTTTGGTTGTGTACAATGCTTTGTGACCCCATTTAACATTTTCTTGGCAAGGATACTGGAGCAGTTTGCCAACTCCTTCTCTAACTCCTTCTACAGATGAGGAAACTGAGGACAACAGGATTTAGTGACTAGCCTAGGGTCACATAGCTAATAAGAGTCTGATGCTGGATTTGAACCCAGAAAGTGAACCCAGGAAACTGAGTCTTCCTGACTCAAGATCCAGCACTGTATCTGCCTCACCACCTAGCTGCTCAATCATTGAGACAAAAGGTGATAAAGGCCTGAACTAAAGCCGGGTCTGTGTGAATAGAGAGAAATATGCTGATATGGGCAAAAATGATGAGTTTGGGCAGTTGATTGGATACATGATGGATACATGGGGTGAAGGAGAGTAAAAAGCTAAGGATGTCTCTGAGATTGTGGATCTGAATGACCAGAAGGATGATTGATGCCTTCAGAGATAGGGAAGTTCTAAAACTGTGGGTTTGACAGGAAAGGTAATGAGGTCTTCTTTGGACATGTTGAGTCTGAGATGCCTGAAGTTCATATAGTGGAAAATGTCCAACAGGAAGTTAGTTATGTGGGACAATAGCTAAGGAGAAACACTAGATCTATTTTTTCAGGAGTCATGTAAGTAGAGATAATTAAATGCCCTAAAACCAATGAGGTCACCAAATAAGAGAGTACAAAGATAAAGAAATGAGGGGCTAGAATAGAGCCTTGGAGGAAACCTACAGTTATGGGTAGAAGTGTGCTAGAGCCAGCTCATACTGAATCTCAAATTGATTTTTAAATTTTCAGTGTAAACTGATTTGCTGAAAAACCATCAAATAGTCCAAATCAAGGCTGAATTTATTGTTGTTTTATTGATTGCCTGGATTTAAGAAAGTGATAGGGTTAATAATGAGAATTAAGCCTATAATAATAATAATAGTAAATGACATGTTCATACTACTTTAAATTGAACAAAGCACTTATCTCCCAATAACCCTGTGAGGTAGTAGCCCAAGCATCTTTATTTTTTTTTTATAGATAAGCAAATGGATGCATAAGTGAAAACAGAGCATGGAATGTCAGAGCTAGAAGAGACTTCTGTCATCATCTCCTCTAGGCCCAGGCTCTTCTCAACAAGGAATGAAGTCAAAACAATCTTTTCTAGCATCATGAAGATTTAAGGAGTAGGCAGGAGAGAAACAACTAGGTAGCACAGTGGATAGAGCACTAAGCTTGGAATCTGAAGCACCTGGGATTCATATGTGTCTTTGGACACTTCCTCGCTATGTGACCCTGGACAAACCACTTACCCCCAATGCCTAGTCCTTGTCATTCTTCTATCTTAGAATTGCTATTAAGACAGAAAATAAGGGTTATTAATATTTTTCTTAATAAGAAATAGACTAATGATCTGGTATCAGGAAGAGTGGAGGAGTACAGAAGGCATTAGGTTGGATGGGATTGCCAGCTCTAACATTTGCAATTCTGTCTTTCCTTGCCCTCTAGCCAAATTCAGTCAACAAACATTTCTGACTATGAGCAGAGTCCTCTATTAGTCTCTGCCATGCCTTAGATCAGTGATGGCAAACCTATGGCACAGGTGCAAAAGATGCTATGTAGAGTGCTCTCAGTGGGCATGTGGGCACCACCTCTCCCCCAGTTTATTACTAGAAAGGCAGAGAGATTCAGGCAGAGCTGCTCCCCTCTCCCTCATAACCTTGCCTCATGATATTTTTTCACACCTCCCACCCCTCTGCTCAGCAGCCAATGGGAGCGCAGAGAGGGTAAGGTGAGAGGCTCATAGGCAGTAGAACTGGAGGAAAGCAGAGCACTCAGTGCACTCTCCTCCCCACATCCATACTCACCTCTCAGCACCTACCCCTCTGCTCAGCAAGCCAAAGGGAGTGCTTCCTCTCTCCCCCGTCTTGTGTAAGGGTAGGTGGGACATGGCCATGGCACTCAGCTTCTGGTGGTGGGGCTGGCATAGCACTAGGTCTAGGGAGGAGAGGTGGCCTAGCATTCCATGTGGCTTAGCATTCCATCTCAAAAAGGTTCACCATTACCTCCTTAAACCTTAATCCTGCCTCCCAGGAAGATATGCAAATCTAGGAGGTGAGGGCTCCGGGACCTGGACCTCTATCCTGAAGAGACCCTGCTTTTTTCTCTTCTACTTTCTGACTTTTGCTATCTGTAAATAAACCAACTGAGCTGCTTGAGGTCACAGGGAGTCGACTGAACTGAAAGAGCTCACGGCCTTTGTCATCTTGTTCTGTACTGAAATCAACCTCATTATTAAATCTCATCCCCAAATCCAGCTCTGCTGAGGCATTCTCAAAAACATAAGAATGTATGAGCAAGGCACAGTTAGATGACTTAGTGGATGAAGTGCCAGGCCTAGAGATGGGAGGTCCTAGGTTCAAATCTAGTCTCAGATGCTTCCTAGCTATATGGATCTGGGTAAGTCACTTAACCCCCTTTGCTTAGCTCTCACTGCTCTTCTGCTTTGGAATCACTAGTTAGTATCTATTCTAAAACAGAAAAAAAGGTTTAAGAAAAAAGAATGTGTGAGCATGTACTTTTGAGTACCTACACAGCCTCAGAGGCAGCATGAGGAGGGATAAACTTGAAATGAGGATATCTAGGTCTAAATTTTTGTCACTATCTTCTTATCACAGAGTTTCTTAACCTGAGATCTGTAAACCTTCTATAGATTTCAGGAGCTCAATGAACTTGAATGAGAAAGGGAATTAAAACAGCAAAAAAATGGTATCTTGGTTAGGTAGGTGAAGCAGTCTAGTCCTGGAGTCAGGAAGACCTGAATTCAAATCTGACTTTAGATACTTACTGTGTGACCCTGGAAAAGTCACTCAACCCTGTTTGTCTCATTTTTCTAATCTGTAAATGAGCTGGAAAAGGAAATGGCAAACCACTCCAGTATCTTTGTCAAGAAAACCCCAAATGAGGTTACAAAAAGTCAGACATAAAATCTTTATTTTTCTTAATCTGTAATGGAAGTTTAACATTTCCTTCTTCTGAACATAGCTGACAAACCACAATAGTATTAGTATTGTTAATTTGGAAACAACGCAGTCAGAAAAACCTGGTCTTTAATTAGGAAAGAGATAGTGTTTAATATTCAGCCACCACACAGTCAAGCACTAAAAACCACACAAAGCAAAGGACCCTGGGACTCTGGGAACTGTATCTCTGGGAGAATGCACTGTGTGGTGATTTTCCAAAGAGTAACAGAACTTGGTGGTCTTTTATACCCTCTGGGGATCTTGGTACAGAAAGCATGCATAGACAGGCTGCAAGGAGGCTGCAGTCAGCAGGTGGGGTGGTCAACTACAAGGAATACAAAAGAAAGGGTCAAACCAAGAGCTGAGCTTCCTGAGAGAGGATTCTAATGCAATGGGAGAAGCTACTAAGACAAATATGGATACTCAACATTTGAGTGTATCTACTAATCCCACCAAAACTGGAGTCACCAAATACTTCAAGGTCTATTATTCAGTCCAAAACATGTGGTGAGTTCTCAGGCAACAGGGGCAAACTTGAAACTTGCAGAAAACCCAATTGACAGTATTCATCATGTACCAAAGGGGTATATGATACAAAAAGGTTAAAAATCCCTGTCCTATATACTAATTGACATTTGTCAAGTCACATATAGCTGAACTTTTATTTTGCCATATGTGAAATGGAAATGATACTATTTGTCCTACCTGCCTCAATTTGATTTTTATAAAGAAAGCACTTTACAAACCTCTGAGTTCTATATAAATGGGAATTCTTACTCTGAATGTTTCCTTGTCATCCTACATGTTTGAATATAGTTCATCTCTCCTGTTAGAATGGCAGTTCTCTGAGGACAGAGTCTAATTCTTGCACTGGGAAGACCTACGTTTCATCTTCAAAGGCTCTTCCAGCTCTGACCTTTTATGGTCTTTTCCTCAGAGTCAAAGCAAGAAAACCAAAAACCAGGAACTAAAAATGCTTGTCACTTGCCAGGCACTAATTATAATGAAACCACTTCTACACGGAAATAGAGTTAAGAATCTGACAGGTTATAACTGATTGTTGTTGAATTAAGAAACAACCTCATATAGAAATCTGAGCTCACTTGTTTTGTTTTCAAAAGTTGGTTGTTTTGTTTGACATTCATTAAGGTATTTAATGCTAGGAAATGAAAAGAAGCCTGGCCCCAAGAGTCAGCTGACCATGGTCCTCTTGCCTCTGACACTAGATTTCTGTGTAAGCTTGGGGAAGTCACTTTTCAAAGAAGAGGTTTGGATTTTAGAATTTGAGGCATCTGTTTTTAAAAAATGTAAACATGTCAGCACTTTAGGTCTGAAGTTGACTGACAGTGTGGTAATTATAGTATCAGGGGAAAAAATAAAAACAAAATCATGGCCATTATTTGTGATTTATTTAAACACTTCACATTGGCAAATAATTAGACCTTTGTAATTTAGTTATAAATGCCTTTCTTTACTCAAATGAATTTTCTCTCTTCTTTTTTGAACAGATACATGCTTTCCAAAATGGCTTTTTCAAAGAACTGATTCTTGAACTTTTTCATCTGATGTTCTGGTACAATCTGGCAGCATGGAACAGTGGAAAGAAAACTAGTTCTAGGTTCACAGGACCTAGGTTCAAATCCTGATACCAAGGCCTACTACCTCTATGACTTTGGACAAGGCATGCATCCTGTCTGGTCTTCAGTTTCTCAAATGATAAATGAAGAGTCTCTAATGGCCTCTAAGGCCCCTTCTCATTCTACCTCCATGATCCTTTAGTCTTTGGCTTTATCCTCTGTAAAAAGAAGATAATAATCCCTTCTAGGGTTGTGGTAAATATTAAATGATAGAGTGAATGCTATTGGTCTGAATGGGCAGCTAGGTGGCTCAGTGGATAGAGCACTGGATTAGGAATCGGAAGATTCATCTTCATGAGTTCAAGTTCAGCCTCAAACAAATGTTCAAACACTAGTTATGTGACCCTGGGCAAATCACTTAACCCTTTTGCCTCAGTTTCCTCAACTGTAAAATGACCCAGGAAAGGAAGTGGCAAGCCACTCCAGTTTCTGCCAAAAAATCCCCAAATGGGATCATGAAGAATTGGACATTATAACTGAAAAACAACAATGGTCTGCACATAGCTTGCTTTTCCCCACTAAATCATTTTACTTCTTACGCTCAGTTTTTTTTTCTGAATTATCACATAACAGACACTTATTAATACCCATTTTGTACCAGACCATATAGAAGACAGTGAGGATACCCCAAAAAAAAAGATTAATCAATTTGCCCCAAATCCTGTCCTTAAGGAACTTTTATTCTATTGGGAGAAACAAAAAAGACAAATATCAGTAAGTATGAAAAATATAGAAAGTAATTTTGGAAGACACTAGACACTGGGCTATATGTGTGTGGGTAGGTATGTGTGTGTGGTGGTGGGGAGGGAGGGCTCAGCTAAGTGAGACACAGTCCCTGGATCAACAGTCCTGACTAGAATCTAGGGTTCTACCCTAATTTGCTAGTCTTTCTTACTTCTTGTCTTTATTTACCCTGAACTGCAGCCAAATTGAACTCCTTCCTCTCTTTTACTCCACATCAAACTTCTCTCCCTCCTTTTCCAAACTTTCAATGTCTTTTCCTTTCAAGGTCCAAATGCCACCTTCTCTGTGAAGTTTCTTTCCCCTGATCAGTCCAAATAGAAGAAATCTTTCTCTTTGATTACTTATATCCCTTTATTCTTGTCTCTCTTGTGGGCCTTTCCCATATTTTGTTTTATATGATAGATAGCAATATGAGAATTGTATTTCCCCTTTAAGATTGGTATCAATCCAGTAAGCATTTATTCAACTCCTAGTATGAATCAAGTGCAAAGGACATGAAGACAAAAATGAAGTAATCCCTGCTCTCAAGGATCTTATATTCTACAAAGGGGAGAAAGTCAGTGGAAAATGTTCTGATTTTGAAGACTTTGGTTCATATCTTACTTTTGTTCACTCTGTGAACATAAATAAGCCAGGTAACCTCTTTAAGCCTCAGTTTCCTCATCTGTGAAATGAAGGGATTGGCAGCATTGGCAAACCTTTTAGAGATCACGTGCCCAAGCTGCACCTTCAAGCTGCCTGCAGGCCCCCTACATTACCTCAGACAAAGGAGGGAGGAAGTGCTCATATCAGTCTGCTGGGCAGAAGGGTAGCAGGCATGATGGAGAGGAGGAGCAGAGCAGCACCCTCCAGCATGCCAGGGCACACATGCCATACCTTCACTAATACGGGTCTAGGGAGTTTTCTGTCTATGATCCTTATGTCTATAAGGATATCTACAATATATACATAATAAATACCGGCAGGTAAATAGTGAAATGATATAGTATTGAGTCTGGACTCAAGAAGACCTCAGTTAAAATCTGGACTCAGATTTGATAGCTGAGTGATTGTGGGAAAGAGTTTTAACCTCTATTGAATTTAAATGCTTCAGTTTCCTCAATTTTAAAATGGGGATAATAATAGCACCTATCTCCCAGGGTCATTGTGAGGATCAAATGAGAAAATATTTGTACAGGCATACCTTGGAGATATTGTGGGTTCAGTTACAGACCACCACAACAAAGAGAAAATAGCAAACAAGTGAGTCATGAATTTTTTTGGTTTCCGAAGACATATAAACATTTTGTTTACACTCTATTGTAGTCTGTTAAGTGTATGATAGAATTATGTCTAAAAACAACATAAATACCTTAATTGAAAAATATTTTGTTGCTAACCATCATCTGAGTCTTCAGTGAGTAGTAAGCTTTTTGCTTAGTGGGAGGTCTTTGCTTCAATGTGGACTGCTGATTGATCAGTCTGGTGATTGCTGAAGGTTGAATCTGCTGGGGCAACTTCTTAAATTAAGATAACAGTGAAGTTTGCAGCACTGATTGACTTCTTTCACTTGAACACTTAGGACATTGTGAAGTTATTAACTGGCCTATTTTCAATTTGTTGTGTCTTAGGGACTAGAGAGGCCCAACGATGGGGAGAGAGACAGGGAATGCTCAGTTGGAACAATTAGAATACACAACATTTATTAAGTTCACTGTCTTAATGGGCCCAATTTGTGGTGCTCCAAGATAATTATAACAGTAGCATCAACGATCACTGATCAGAAATCACAATAACAGATATAATAATGAAAGTCTGAAAAGAAAAATATTGAAATGTGACTGAACTAGGAAAGTGGCTGACTAAATAGAGAAAAGGATACTGATGTGCAAAGTACTGAGGTAAAATTGAGGTAATTTGGTGACTAAATGGATGTGAAGGGGAAGTGAGAATTAGGAGCTGAGGGCAGCTCCAAGGATGTGAGCTTAAGTTCTTGGAAGGATTGTGATACCCTTGAGACAAATAAGAAAGTTTGAAAAGGGGGAGGGATATTGGGGGGAGAAATAATGCCTTCTGGTATTTAGAATTACCCTTCAGGGTAGAGGTCATGTCTATGTCAACTCTAACATTCTATGTCCTATCTTTTAAGGTCCCTTGGAGAGCTTACAGACCAAGTGTTTTAAGCATCTTTTCCACTCTGAAGTTCTAGGAGGCTATGATTCTAAATAAAAATCCTTTTCATTTGCTTCTGGTTCTTCTAAAAATGTCCTCAGGAACAAAAGAAACTGATCACAGAATTCATGTTTCTGAGTTTTCCCAAAGTGGTTTCTTTCCCTGGTCTCTGATGAGAACTCCCTAAGTTTTCTTTCCTATTCACACCCCAATAACCACAACAACTGGTCAGAAAATCCAGCTTTGATTGTCCAATGCTTTTACCAATGGCTGACATTTGGGGAACACTGTTTTCTCACAAGATGCTTTACTTCTGGTATACCGTGTAATTCTCACTAAGCAGCCCTAAGGAAGGTAGGGCTTATTCTCCCATTTTTACAATAAGAAAGCAAGACTTAGAGAAGAAGCAAAATAACTGTCCTAAAGTCATATAAGTTGTGTTTTGTACACATGTACATCCTTCTCTGGGATAGAAGCCCATCTCCTAATTACAAGTCCAGGAATCTTTTTCCCAGATTGCCTCCTTTTTTTTCCTTTTTGGACCCTCACCTTCCATCTTGGAATCAATACTAAGTATCAGTTCCAAGGCAGAAGAGTGGTAAGGATTAGGCAATGGGAGTTGAGTCACTTGTCCAGAATCAAAGAGCTAGTAAGTATCTGAGGTTGCATTTGAACCCAGGACCTTCTGTCTTCACATTTGGCTCTCTATCCACTGAGCCACTTAGCTGCTTCTCTGCTCCTTTTTAAAACTAATAGTATCAAGTCTGCCTGATGTTTTGAGATAAATACGGCCCTGTGGAGAACAAAACTGATTCTACTGAGACAGATAGGAACATGTCCTTCACTCAATGAATCATTCTTGGGAGTTAATCCCACAGTAACCCCACCTCATTATTTGGGGGGGAAAAGAGAGAGGGAGGGAAAAATAATTCGACTAATCATCAGCGGGCTTTGGTAACCATGGCAAGCTGCCCTCAGTGGAGGGTGACTCCTCACAGATGGTTTCTTTTGAAGTGGAGACCAACTCACTGGCCCTGGGGTTCTCTTCATAAAATCTTGGTTTATAGAGCGACCTGCACCTCACATGACTTTCTGAAAATTTGGGGTCTCCCCGCTTCCCTTTTGCTACTACATCTCTTCCTTTCATTCAATATAAGAAGTGAAGATGGGGGAGGGAAATGGAAACATCCTTTTGGCAGCTGAGAGTGAGGCAGGAATTACAAAAGGATGCATCAGGATTCAGGAAAGGGTGTGTCTAGTATGACATTCATTTCCCCTGGCTCAGGCAGACCACACCTGGGGTTCCAGTCTCAATAGTACATAATTACAGAATGTCATATCTGGCAGGTACATAAGACCAAGAACAGAGAATGTTAGAGCTAGAAAGGATCTTAAAACATGGAACATCAAAAATAGACCTTGAGGTCATGTAGCCCAATCTCATTTGACAGAAGAAATTGAGGACCATAGAGAAGAAGTAACTTACGAGGCCTGACAATTGTTTATACTTTTCTTAAAGATCTATAGGAATGGAGCTTCCTCCACATATTATTATTATTAAAAATGTTTTCATATACCGTTTTCCACATTAACAAGATTTTCTCCAGAAAAACTTTCTCAAAGAATACAAAATTTCAGCATGTTTCTTAATCACAAAATATATTCATTTTATTTTGTTAATACTTGTTTTTTTTAATTTTCTCATATAGCTCTTATTTATATAGATCTTTAAGGTTTACAAAAAATATCTCATTTTATACTAATCATAACCCTGAGAGATAGGTCCTAGTATTGACCCACTTTACAGATGAGGAAACAAGTCCAGAGAGCTTAAAGGACTTTGTCAGAATCCCACAGTGACCTAAGGTAGGGTGTGAACTCAGATCTTTCTATTGGAGGTTCTGTGCTCTAACCACTGTACTGCCTCACATTTGCCTTTCATTTCTCACTACTCTCATCTTTAGTACACTCTACCTGTTAAGGTTTTTTTTTTTTTTATGTCTTCTCATTCTCATTCTAATTTAGCATTATAAGTGCACTTGTCCAATCCTCTGGATTATGAGACTCTAGTCTTCTTGTCCATTTCCTCAACAGAAGGCTCTACAAAGTATTGTTTTTGGCTTAAACTGGCCAACCCTTTCATCCCCGTACTCTTTGCCAACTAGCCCCAAAAGTCCTTTTGCCTGGCTCACTTTGAAATCAAGTGCATCTGGATTTCCTCCCCTTAGCTCTATTTCCAGTAACTCTTAGATCTTCTGACTGAACTTTTCAAATGTTGTTTTTGTGTATATGTGTTTTTAAAGCCTCTAGCTTTCCATTCTCTAATTTCTATTATATGTTCATAGAGTCATCATTTTACAAATGGAAAGAACTTTAGAAAATAGAACATAAAATTTAGGAACTTAAAAGTTACTTAGTCAAAATAGAATGTTGTGTGAGTGTGTGGATGTGTCTCTGTACAAAGAGAGAGAGAAAAGGGGAGAGAGGGAGAGAAAATATATAGAATCTGATAGCTAATAGGGGTCAAAGGACTTGGAATGTTAGAGAATAGTTTATAATATAAGAAAATAGTATATTAGAATCACAGGGGCAGCGAGATGATTCAGTGATGGTCAAAGTGGTGGATCTAGAATCAAGAAGATATGAGATCAATTTTGGTCTCAGACACTTACTGTGTAACCCTGGGCAAGTCACTTAACCCCTGTTTTCCTTAATTCTCTGGACATGGAAATGTAAAACCACTCAGAAAACCTCATGGACAGTAGGGTACACTGGGTCACAAAAAACTGTACACCACTGAACAATAATATAAGAATCACAAAGCTAGAAGGGCCTTAAATTATATAACATCGAATTTCACACTTGGAAGGGAACTCAAAACACAGAATTTTAGAATCAATTAGTCAATCAACAACCATTTCTAAATATCTATGATATGCCCAGCATTGTGCTAGGGGCTGGGTCTAGAACCCAAAGAATGAAACAATGTCTAGAGTCAAGATTATCAGTATGATCAGGGATCTCAAAATAGCTATAAAATGAAGACTTTGGACAACACAGATCTCTGCTATTTCTTCCAGTTCCAATGAGTACTCATTAGAATGTATTTCTAACCCTGTGGTTATTCATTGAGCTTGTACAGAAGACTACCACAGAAAGGGGACATACCCTGCTGGAATCTACTCCAGGCAATGGATGAACAGAAACAGAAACACTAGAAACTGCTTAGTGAGCTCAAATCTAATTTCTAATAGCAGCTTCCAAATCTCCCCTGATTGCTTCTTTTTCATTTCTTAGATCCTTTTCAGATCCTTTTCAGAAGTTGATCTTCCACTTTTACATTTTTATTCATAAACCACACTTTACATGTGTAAAGTTTTTACTACTTGAATTCATGGCCTTGAGATCCTAGAGGTAACTCATATTATTACTGTCATTTTTTCCCCAATAACTTGGCCCAGATTACAGACTAAAGCAGCAGCAGAACTGAGACTGGAACCAGTCTGACTCTCCTGACTCTCCTGAACTGCTTACTCTCAGTGAGGTTTCTTTCTGTTATGCCAATCTTACTTATCTCTAGTTTGATAGTATTCCCCATCCTCAGAGATTTGTCCTTTACTGAGAACTGAGCCCCTATCCTTATTCTAACCATCATTGCTTCTTGACTGGACTAGAGAGTCCTCCTTTAATTTTCCTTGATGTCCTCCTTCCTTTGAGGCAAAGTTCTTGTTCTGGGAGAGGTTAACCCTGTTTCGTCTCCATTATCACCTTCTCCAAGAAGTACATTTGGTCTACTTAACCCCAGAAGGAAGAAGAACCAGTAGGTGGTAGTTATAGAAAGGCACGTTGGGGTTCAATATGTATAAGAACTTTCTTTTTTTCTGTTTTTCTTATTTTTAAATTTTATTTATTTAATTAATTTAGAATATTTTTTCCATGGTTACATGATTCATGTTCTTTCCCTCCCCTTTTCCCTCCCTTCTCCCATAGCCAATGAACAATTCAAATAGGTTTTATGTGTATCGTTGAATAAGACCTATTTCCATATTATTGATAATTGCATTAGGGTGATCGTTTAGAGTCTACATCCCCAATCATATCCCCATCGACCCATGTGATCAAGCAGTTGTTTTTCGTCTGTGTTTCTACTCCCATAGTTCTTCCTCTGGATGTGGATAGTGTTCTTTTTCATAAGTCCCTCAGAATTGTCCTGGGTCATTGCATTGCTGCTAGTAGAGAAGTCCATTACGTTCGATTGTGCCACAGTGTATCAATCTCTGTTTATAAGGTTCTCCTTGTTCTGCTCCTATGAAAGAAATTTTTAACCAGATCTGTCTAATAATGGAAGAGGATACTAAAGAGCCTGAATAACCATTCATTAGAGATATGATTGATGGTATTCCTATACAACTATAGTTAGACCAGATGTCCTCAGATCCCTTCCTTAAGAGTTATAAGCAAATTAAAAGTCCTCATTTAAAGACTAAATTAGAAATCCTAAAAATTAAAGGACATTATTAAAATAGAGAAAATGCAGATCATGAATTGGGCATGCAACTAAAAAACAGAAAAAGAACAAATTAAAGTAGTTATAGGCTGATTCCAAGGCCTTTTGATTTATCTTATTTTCCCCAGATTAGACTTCTTTTCTTGCCCATACACTTAAATCCTTTCTAATGCATTTCATTGCAATTATCTTCTGATTTAAAACCTTCCATTACCTATAATAAAATATTCAAATGTTGAAGATGCTTTGTCATTCAAAGCCTTCTATAGTTGGGCACCAGTTTTTATTAACTACTTCTCCAATAAATCCACAGCCAAATTAGTTTAATCCCTTCTTCCCAAATATGCCCTATTCACTCCTACCTCTGCACTTTTGCTCACACTGCTTGGAGTGTTCTGATTCTCTTTTTTATTCTATGCCTGTCCTACTTAAGCTTGTCTCACCTCTTCTAGTATGTTCTTCCTGATTAATTAAAAACATTTCTCTATCCTCTCAGCTCATCTGATGCTTAGTGTTTCTAACTTTAGATCTTAGTCATAATTGCCTTGTATTTATAATTTACCTTTTCATGACTCCCAATCCTTCCACTGTTATAGTGTCATTTTGGTGATAACTTCTCTACTACTATTTTCTTCTTTTTTTAAGCCCTTACCTTCTCTCTTAGAATTGATATTAAGTATCAGTTATAAGGCAGAAAAGCTATAAGGGCTAGGCAATTGGTATTAAATGACTTGCCCAGGGTCACACAGTTAGAAAGTGACTTAATCCATATTTGAACACAGGACCTCCTGTCTCCTGTCCTGGGTCTCTAACCACTGAACCACCTCACTGCCCCTTACATTCATGTTCTGTCATGTCCCTGAGATCTCAATGTCTGTACCAGGGGAATACAAAATCTAGTTGGTTTTATATGGCTAGAAAAAGTCTTCAAAATAACCTGATGATAAAAATGAATATGGAAAAAATAATAAAATAACCTGGTGATAAACAGCATGTCTTTTATCCAAGGAGCAGCTAGCTAGATACAGAAGTATTTATCATCAGAGAGTTCACCAATAGGACAGATTTTTTTTTCCATAGTTATTCAATAGGAGCTAATGCTAAATAGTGCTTTTTTTTTTTATAACAACAAAGAACTGGAAACTAAGGAGGTATCCATCATATGAGGAATAACTGAATAATTTATTGAATAAGATTTAACAGAGTGGCAGCTAGGTAACCCAGAGGATAGAGTGCCAGACTTGGAATTGGGAGGACTTGGGTTCAAATCTGGATTTAGACACTTCTTAACTGTCACTTAACTCCTATTGCTAGTCCTTGTTGGTCTTCTCTCTTAGAATTGATACTAAGACAGAGATTAAGAGGCTAGAAAAAAAGAACTAATGGAATACTATTTTGCTGTTGGAATTGATGAAAGGGAAGGCTTTAGAGAAAGCAGGGGAGATTTGTATGAACCCATGCAGAGTAAAATGAGCAGAATCAGGAGAACAATTCATACGTTAACATCAACATTATGAAAACAAATATTTTTCCCTTTTTTTTTTGTAAAGATATTTTATTTTACCAGTTACAGGTAAGAACCATTTCCACATAAGTTTTCTGAAGTTATATGATCCAAATTGTCTCCCTCCCTCCCTTTCTCCCTTTCTCACTTCCAGAGAAGGTAAGCAATCTGATCTGGGTCATATACAGATTGTCATGCAAAACATATTTCTATAGTATTGATTTTTGTAAGAGAATACTCATATAAAAACAAAACCGCAAAGTAAAAACCCAAATAAACTAAAGTGACAAGTCATATGCTTTGATATGCATTCCAACTTCAACAATTCTTTCTTTTAGAGAGCATTCTTTGTTATAAGTCCTTCAGAATTATAGCTGATCATTATATTGGTGAGATTAGCTAAATCTGTCACATTTGATCATTCCACAATATTGAAGTAGGTCTTTCCAGCTCTTTCTGAAATCATCCTGTTCATCATTCCTTTTATAGCACAATAGTATTCCATCACCATTATATACCACAATTAGAAAGTAGAAAAAATGAACAGTTTTGGAAGATGAGAACTGATCAACACATGGATTGTTACATTTCCTGACAGAAAGGTACAGTATGAGATATATACTTTGGGATACAGCCAATATGAGAATTGGTTTGGTTTGGTTTGGTTATGATTATTTGTGATAGGCGGTGCTGTTTTTCTTTTTCCTATGGAAAAAAGAAAAAGGAAAGGAAAAACGAAAAATGAATGAATGGTTGATAACTGAAAAAAGTCTGGGTTATAACACTTCCAGGTCAGGAACTGTACACTAACCATGCTTGCATTGCCCCATTGTGCCTAGTTCAGTGCTCTGCTCATAGTAATTGCTCAATGATTTTGAAGGAATGAATGAAAAAAGACAGCTGGCAGGTGATGTCACCCTTGCATTGACCGCACCCTTCTCCTCCCTTTGTTTGTTTGGGGTAGTGGAAAGGTCACTGGGTTTGAAGTAAGTGGCTTTTGGTTTGAGAATGTAAATCAGTTCATCTCTCTTGTCCTCAGTTTGCTCCTCTGCATATGGGGCTAATAATACCCCACTCATGAGCTTATCATGAAGATCCAAATGAAATTCTGGATTCAAAGTGCTTAGTAACCCTAAAGTACTATTTTTGATGTGGGAGCTATTACCATTACCTCGAACAAGTTCCTAAACCATCCTGAGGCTTAGTTTTCTTATCTGGAATGAGGGTTTGGGGCTAAATAATTGCTGAAGTCCCTTCCATTTCAAAGTTCTGTGTTATAAAATGTCTCTTTCCCGGCATACTACTTAATTAAGTAAAGAGGCAATGGCCACCCTTAGTGGCCCCACACTGAGTGACATCCTGTCACAGTTCCTCCTTCTGGCCAGCCTGATCTCTCCGGCTTCAGATTCAGCCCATTTCCTCCCCCTCAGTCTTCCTCAGAGAGCTTATCAGCATCCTCCTCATAAAAACCCAGATCCAAGCAGGAAATTAAATCCAAAGGCTTAAAGGTGTTTCTCCCAAAGCCATGGTGGTTGCTGTGGTCTCCTAGGATATCTTACGCACAGTATTGTTTGATACAGTCTGCAACATTTCATTGGTGAGGAGGGCAAACCCAATGGTCTACAATCCTTGGTGCTACCCTGCCTTTTTAAAAGCCAAACAGCTTAATTCTCTCTCTTCAATCATCTTACCAGAAATTACAAATCTAAACTGTTGAGATATTAAAAAGGAACACTTAGATAGAGGTGATTTGCATAGTTAATAACAACATAGAATGATGAATAAGTCTACGTGTTATTTATTTTCAAGAATCTGAAACCCAGTTTTTGAGGTCCCTTCCATTACTGAGATTGTATTCTACATCTAGAGAGAGAGTTTCCTCTCATTATTTTTCTTTGTAGCTCAATTCAAATACCACTTTCTGCAGAAGGTCTTTCCTTCCTTCTCACCTGGAAGTTGCTAGAATCCTGCCCTCTCCATTTTCTTCCATTTTTTTTCTTTGCCTCTTTTGTGTATGCTTCTTTGTGTTCATGTTGACTCCTCTGGTGAAATGTTAGCTCTCCCTGGGCAGGGTCCTTTGGATTTTTGCCTTGGGATCATCAGAGTAGGCCTTCATAGCTATTTGTGAATTGATTAAGGATCTTTCATCATTGAATATCTGTGTTCATTATGAGAATGAAACATAAAGAACACAAGAGGCTGGGGAAATTTTCCTCTAGGCCTATTGGGTCTATGTCTATTTGGCAAAGCCAACAAACAGATGAGAGCCATAAATGATTCTTAATTGAACTATTTTCTTGTCTCAAGTTGATGTATCTATCATGATCTTCCAAATGTTTAATTTTAATGCCCAATGTCTTAAGTAACTTTTGTGCTATTCTGCCTAACAAATTTATTTTTAGCTTAAAAGATTTTGAATTGGCTCCTAGGTATGGAGGTTAAACAATGGACTTATTGAATATATATCTTCAAGGACAGGAAGGAAATTATTTTTCCACAAGTTAAACAATGTACTTGTTCATCCATTCATTCATTCATGCATTGGACAAACATTTAGTAAGCTTCTACTAGAGGAGATAATATAATGCAGAGAAAATTATACTATAGTTGGAGAAGAAAGATGTGAGTTCCAATTCTGGAATTATTACTAACTACTTTTGTAACCTTGGACAAATAATTTCTCTTCCATGAACTTCAGTTTTCCCTTCTGTAATCGGTCAACTGATAAGAATTTGTTAAATGGCAATCATGAAAAGACAACAAAAAAAAAAAGAATTTGTTAAATGGGCACTAAATGCCAGTCACTACAAATTAGGGTGGAAATACAAAGGCAAGAACAAAATGGCCCCAGTCCTCAAAGAGCTTAGAACTTATCAGGGAAACAATATGTGTGTATACAAACATGCACACCCATGGGAATATTGTATTAGAGAATCTCCAAGTTTCTTCCCAATTCTAAATCCTTTAGGAGACATAGAGATCATGAGGGATGCAGAGCTGGAAAGGACCTCAGAAGCTATCTAACCCAAGTCAAATATTTTAGAATTGAGGGAACTGAGGCCCAGGAACATTAGATGACTTGCCTTAGATCACACAGGTGATTAATGTTAAAAAACAGAATTTGAACTAGGACCTTGAGAGGCAATGTTCTTTCCTCTGAATATGATTTCTACCTTCACAGAGTTCTTGATCTAGGATGAAACAGGGTATTCTTAGAGATCACTATAATGAAATACCATGAGGTCATAGGGGGAGAAATTTTTTTTCATTTAGCACTCTCCTCTCAAGGAAACTTTTCCAGAGATGACACCTGAGTTGGGTCTGATAAGATTCAGAGGATGTTAATAAGTAAAGGTTTAGGTGGCACTGTGTTTATTTTATATAGAGAGAATGACATGAACAAAGGTATGGAGATAGCAAAATGTATAACTATTTGAAGAGAGAGAATAGATCAGTTTACCTGAAACAGGTATGTGAGTGAGACTCCTGGGAGATAAATTTGGAAAGAGGTTCAGGTCATTTTGTAGATTTTTTTTTACTAGGCTTTAATACTAGGCTAAGAAGTTTGGATTTTATCATACTGGTAATGAGGAACCACAGAAAGTCTCTGAGCAGGAAACATATATGATTATCTATCAGGATATGCATAATGGGTTAGCCAAGAAGACAATCACAAAATCTGAGAGCTGAAAAAAAAAACCTTAGCTATCTTCTAGCAGAGAATAGAATCCCCATCATCATATACTTGACAAATGTTTGTCCAACCTTTGCTTCAAACTTCCAAGGAAGGGGAAGCCACCATCTCTCAAAGTAACCTATGGCATTTTTGGATCCTTAGTAGGTTCTTCTCTTCCCCTGATATCAAGCCTAAATTGATCACTTTGAAACTTTAGCCTGTGAATCCAGGTTCTTCTCTCTGGGGACAAATAGAAAAAGTCTAATCCTTCTCCATATGCCAACCCTTCAAATATTTGAAGGTGTTTATCAAGTCCCAACATACAACTCTGCATTCTGCAAGATTTTCCCAGTCCCACTCTCAGATTATCTTTCATATACTCTTTATGGGCAGCCAAGTGGCACAGTGGATGGAGTGCTAGGCTTGGAGCTGGGAAGACCCGAGTTTAAATATGGCCTTAGACATTAACTATATGACTATGGGCAAGTCACATAACCTCATTTGCCTCAGTTTCCTCACCTATAAAATGAGCTGGAAAAACAAATGACTTCATCAGTTTCTTTCCCAAGAAAACCCCAAATGTAGTCATGACGAATTGAATATGACTGAAAAATAGCTGGACAATAGCAACAACTCTGTATTTATTTGGTTCAGACATAGTTATTTATATGTTGCCACCTCCATGAACATGTGATGTCCTTGAGGGCAGAGAACTCCTTTGCCTTTCTTTGTATCTTCAGTGGCTAATATAGTGCCTCAAATGAAGTCCGTGCTTAATAAATGCTTGTTAACTAACTAATATGACATGATGTTTTGGTGTGTTTAACCAACTCATTTTTTTTTATTATGAGAAATAATTTTTTAACAATTGCTTTCTGAACTTTTGCAATCCCAATTCTCTCCAGCTCTCCCTCCCCTCCCCACTCCCCATGCTACAGACAATCTGATATAGGTTATTCCAGTGTTATCATGTAAAACAAATTTCCCTGTTTCTCATGTTATGAAAGAAGATATAAAAAGCACATGTAAAAAAATATCAAAAAACAACTCATGAAGGAAATAAGGCAAGAGATGGAATGGTTCAACCTGTATTCATACTCTGACAGTTCCTTCTATATCTGTGGATAGTCTTTTCATTATAAGTCCTTTGGGGTTATCATGATCTGTTCTTGAGGAAGCCATTCTGGTTCTTTGTAGTTACCTCTTTCCTATCTAGATGTTGACCAATCATATTCTTAATGCTTTGTTCTAGAATTCTCCCAGGAATCAAAATCAATTTCACCAGCCTATAGTTTGTAGACTGTTCTTTTTTTCCCCCAATTAAAAAAAAATTTGCAGAGACCTATAAAACGGTATCCCCTTAGACCCAGCAGTACTGTTGCTGGGTCTGTTTCCCAAGGAGATCAGGAAAAATGGAGAAGAACTCATGTGTTCTAAAATATTTATAGCAGCTCTCTTTGTGGTGACCAAATAGCAAATCAAGGGGATATTCATCAATTGGGGAAGAGCTAAACAAAGTATGATATATGATTGTAATGGAATACTACTGTGCCTTAAGAAATAAGGAGCAGATTATTTTTTTTAAACTTGGAAAGAACTACATGATATAATGAAGAGCGAAACATGTAGAACCAAGAGAACATTATATGCAGCTACAGATTGAACATTTGAAGAATAATTTGTAAATGTTCAGCTCCAGAGTATGAACTGAGAAGTAGAAATGCAAAAGACAATTTATTTGTACATATATTCACTGGATCATCCATTCTGTGTTGTGGGCAAGGGAGAGAGGAGATGAGATACTAAAAAAAAAGGAAGAAAAGGGATCATTTGCACTTTTCCATCTTGTGGCACCTCACCTATTCCTCATGGCTCAGCAATCACACCTGCCAATTCTTCCAGTACGTTAGGATATAGTTAATTTGGGCAAGATGACTTGAATTCATTGCTAAGTTCTTTCTTACTATCTCTTCCCCTATTAGTCTTTCCCACCCACCCCTGATGTTATTTCAAATGTAAAAGCCATTTTTCTTTGCAAAGAAAATAGAAACTGAATCAAGTGATTTCACCTCCTCTCTGTTGTCAGTGGTTATTTTCCCACCAAGCAAAGTGCCCTATTACTTATTCCAGCCTCCATTTTATCCTTTTCTAACTAAAAGTAGTATCAACTACAGCCTTTTTTTTTTGTATCCTTAGACATCTATGTCTAGACCTTGGAAGCCATGGGCTTTTCTACTGAAATTTTCCTTAAAAATTACATTCTCTGAATTTCTGGGTAACTCAGCTTCTGTTCTTCTTTCTTTTTGGAAATCACTCGATAGTAGGGGGCAGCTGGGTGGCTCAGTAGATTGAGAGTCAGGTCCAGAGAAGAGAGGTCCTGGGTTCAAATCTGACCTCAGACATTTCCCAGATGTGTGACCCTGGGCAAGTCACTTAACCCCCATTGCCTAGCCCTTACCACTCTTGTGCCTTGCAACCAATACAAAGTGTTTAAAAAAAAATTACAGTATCTAACTTAAGGGAATAGGATACTATTAATGACAATAATAATAACAAAAATAGCTAGCATTTATATAGCGCTTTAAGGTTTGCAAGGTACTTAAAAATATTATCTCATCTGATCCTCCCAACAAACCAAGGAGGTAGTGCTGTTATTAACCCCATTTTACAGATGAGGCAATCAATCTAGGCTGAGGTCAAGGAACTTGTCCAGTATCTGAGGCTAGATTTGAATTTGGGTCTTCTTACTCTTGTCCTTTAAATACTATGTAGCCAAGTCGTCTTCTATATACAAAAGCAGTCTTCCCTCCCCCATTCTTTTTATTTTAAAGCTCTTTTGATTAGATTTGCTAGACACCTGGTTAGATTCGCAAGGGTGCATGTCGCCAGTCCTATTAGTAAGCTGCTACAGTAAGCCAGATGAGAAATAATGAAAGACAACGTTATTTTTTAAGGAAATGGTGTTGCAAGACAAACATTATTAATTCCCCAAATCCATTATGTTACAGCTCAATGTGGAAACACGAGGATGTGGTATTCATGTTGTGCAAACTGGGCCAAATTGTCTATATCAGGGGATTTTGAGCTCAAAAGCCCTTAGAGACAATTAAATGCATTTCCCTCATTTTATAGGAATTATATTAAAGGAACCTGAGACACCAAGAGTAGAAACGACTTGTTCAGGATCACAGGACTAAAAGGCAGCAGAGTTTCAGACTCAAACGTAGATCTTCTGATTCTAAATCCAGTCCTCTTTCAACTACAATGTGTATGCAAACTAAGTTCTTAATAAATAGCTTTTGCATCGATTCATACAATTTCTTGATTTATAACAGCTGTGCAAACAGGAGTTGCTGCCTGCAAATAACCCTGTGTTTCTCCACTCTGCTCCTAAGAAGACACTCTGAAGTGTGGTCCAGTAGAGTGAGTTCTACCTTTGGAGTCATGTAACCTGGGTTTGGACCCTGACTCTGCCCCTCATTATCACTCAAATGGGATGTATTAAGGTTTTATTAATTGCATCTAGGTGTTGCAGGGGAGAAAAATTCAAGGCCTGAACTCAGGAAGTCCTGAGTTCAAATTTGACCTCAGATACTTACTAGTTGTATGACCCTGGGCAAGGCAGTTAACCCTGTTTGCCTCAATCTCCTCATCTGTCAAATGAACTAGAGAAGGAAATGGCAAACCACTCCAGGAGCTTTGCCAAAAAAAAAAAATCCCCAAAAGAAGTAAAAGCCTAATGGAGGAAATAATGTTTAAATGCAAACACACACGCACACACACACACACACATACACACACAGCCACACATACAAGAAGTTATTTTTGGAAGGAGCAAACTTGCAGCTGGGGGAATTTACCTGTATGACCTTAAACAAGTCACTTAAATTCCTCAGGCCTCAGTTTCCTCTTCGGTAAAATGAGGGAGTTGAAGAAGATGACTTTTAAGCTCCCTTCTAGCTCTAACTCTATGATTTACTGAGAATTCTGCCTTCCCTCTCTTCTCCACCCCTCCCTCTGGGAGGCAGTGTGGTACAATGGAAAGAGCCCTGAGTTTGTAATCAGATGCTCTGGGTTTGAATTTCAGCTCTGCTGCTTACTACCATATGATTTTTGGACAGACCATTTAGGCTCCCTGGGCTTCAGTTAATTCACTTGTAAAATAAAGGTCTTGGATCAGGCGACCACTGTAGGATATTCATGTGAACCTTAGTGTCTGTGAAGACTGCCTGACTAATTTGCACTGAGTAAAATATCTACATGTGTAATCTACTAAAACAATCTTGCTGAATACCCTAAGGAAGTTTGTCCCATACCCAGGAACTTCAACCAGAGAAGAGCAACAGAGATGGTATACATACACTAGCCCTGCAATTTCATCCGTAGAGGGAACGCTCAGATGAGAAGCTTTCCTCTGTAAATGTAGGCAGAGGCATTCAATAATTTGCCCAGGGTCAAACAATCAGTATGTGTCAGAGCAGAACTTGAATCTAGGTCTTTCTGAATCATATCTTTGTCCCCTATACCTCTTTGCCTCTAATAAACCCAAAGTCTTTGGAAAGTATCTACTGTGGCTGTGAAAAGAATTTTGTGTTACACCATAAGGAGAAAGGGTTGTGTGTGATGCCAGACTGTTAGGTGATGTGAATTCAAGTTCTAGGTCCACCACAGCTTAGTTGTCATGCAGCTGTTTTGTTTTGTTTTGTTTTAACCTCAAACCCCCAGTTTCCTCATCTACAAAATGGGCAAAATTCTTGCATTGCCTTGCTCCCTGAGATATTACAACTGCTGCTTCTAATGTCATACCTGCATTTTAAGGATCAAAGAAGAAAATGAATAGAAAGTGATCTGTAATCATTAAGTGTAGTATGAAAAATGTTGTTACCTAGCTACCGTGTTAGTGGAAAGAGCCTGAGATTTGAAGTCAGAAGATCTGAGTTAAAATCTCAACTCTGTGACTAAAGAATCTCGTTAATTTAGGCAAATCATTTACCTTTCATGGGCCTCAATTTCCCCATCTAGAAAAAGGAGGAGGTTGGGTCATGCCTTCTGGGGTTGTTATGAGGACTGTATAATAGATGAAAGGCAATTTGTAAAGTTTTTTTGTTGCTGTCATTTTTCAGTCATGTCCAACTCTTCATGACTTCAGTTAGGATTTTCTTGGAAAGGTACTGGATTAGTTTGACATTTCCTTCTCCTGCTCATTTTATAGATGAGGAAACTGAAGCAAACAGGGTTTAAGTTACTTTTCCAGGGTCACACATGTTTGAGGTCATTTTTGAACCCAGGAAATGATTCTTCCTGAGTCCAGGTACAGCACTCTATCCACTTCCACATCTAGCTGTCCTTGTAAGTCACTAGCCACCAAGTATTTTTACTGAATACCTTTATTCTTTCAAATCCTGGCTTTGTCATTTACTACCTGTGTTACCTTAGCCGAGTGACTTAAACTCTCTGGACCTCAATTCATCATCTGCAAAGTGAGGGAATTGGATTAGGTGATCTTAAGGTTTCTTCTAGCTCTGAATCTATGATCTTGTTACTTTGTGATTTCATTGGTCTAGGTGGGCATAGATAAGGTGGGCACCCTCTGATCTCTGTAAGTTTTGACATTTGCTCCATGCTCCACATAACTATGTGCCTTTATACAGAGCAGACTTTCATATTAATAATGCAAATGTATGAAAATTAGGGAGTGAGCTTCTAAAAAGTCTGATACTTAACCTTATTACCTGCAGTATTCTCACTTGAAAATGAAATAAAGCTAGAAAAAAACTATTTCCTTTGAATTAAAAAGAAACAAGAAGCTTCTCTTATCCCCTGTCCTATGCTTAACTGCCACACACCTTTAAATACAAGAAAAAAAGAAACTAGCTCTGGCACTGAGTGGGGGTGCAGTGGAGAAAGCCTTGCATTTAGAATAAAAGGACATGGATTCAGACTCCCACTGTCTTCAGTACTACTTCAGTGACTTTGTAATGAGTCCCCTGTTCATTATGGGTCTTTCTTGGGTTCCTGGTCTGTAAGATGAAAGGAAAATCTATGTGTAGACTAAGGAAGAAAAAGAAATGCAACATTCCTTGTCCAACCTATGGCCATGGGCAATTGGGTCCCAGAGGTACAAAAGAGATCTGTCACACTAAACAGACTTCACTGCCATTCAGCCACTAAAACCCCTTCCCAGTTCCCTTCTGAGATTACCTTTCAATTTATATATATATAGTATATACATAGTGTTGTCTTCATTAGAATGTGACCTCTTTGAGATAGGGGTTGTTTTTGTCTCTTTGTATCCTCATTGGCTAGCACAGTGCCAGCGACAAAGGAGTGCTTAATGAATAAATGTCCATTGACTGACCATTGAGTTCTGGTCAGATCAGAAGTGTGTGTAGCTTGTGTATGTTTGTTTCTGTCTCTGTGCGTGTCACCCAGTGCCTGTTTGTCTTTGACTCTGTTTATGTGCAGTTTGTGCCTGTGTCCCAATGTTTACAGCTGTCTCTTTGTGCGTATTCCTGTTTCTATATGGCTGTGTCTGGCTGTGTATCTAGGTCTTAGGGTTACATTATTAGGGTTACTCGGTGTCCTCGAGGCTCCGAGGGTGCCTATGGCCCCATGCCTCTCTCGGTCTATGTCTCTGTGTCCCTGCATACATACATGTCTGTGCCCGTTGTGCACCAATGTCTTTCTCGGTATGTCTGTGTCCCTGTATGTCTGTGCCTCTGTGTGCGCCAGTATCTCCGTGTCTCCTGGGTCTCACTGCGTGTGTATCTCTCCCGGGTTCTCCTGGCACCCAGGAGGATGGGGCGGCCAGTCTGCAGTGCTTAGACAGGCAGCGCTACATCGCCTGGGGCTCCCGCGAACCCCAGCGCAGTTTCCAGATTTTGCGAGCCCAGAATAAGGTGCGGCTCCGTAGGCGGGCCGGGGCTCCCCGCCGCGGAGGGGTTGGGGAGGGGCGGGGTCTCCCTCATGCCATTGGCTGAAAGTAGCTCGACGTCATCGGATGGAGGCGGGACGGGGGCAACCAAAGTTCTGGAGTCCCGGGCGCATAGCGGGCTCGAAGCATTTGCAGGCTGCGCGCTCGCTCGGAGAGTAGCTGCCGCTGTTCCCTGTTGTTGAGCTCAATCCAGGGCGCGCCCTGCTTTCCTCATTCCCTCCGTTGCTGGCAACCTTGTGCACCTTACGGAGGCTGAATGACGGGCCCGCGTCGGACCAGCAGCTGCTTGGGACTCTCAGGAAGCTGAGCCCCTGCCAAGAAGAGATTGGCGGCGGGGCACCCTCTGTCAAGGCTCCTGGACCTCCAGGGACGGCCCCGCCCCCCGGGGGGGACAACTTTGGGGGCCATGTCTGCCAATTTGAGCCTCAGCATTCAAAACAACTCCACTCAGGGGGGTGAAGCGTGGATGGTAGGCTTGGGCATCGTCATGTCAACTATAGTCCTGGCCACTGTCTTCGGCAACGTGTTGGTCATCACAGCCATAGCTAGGTTCCAGCGTTTGCAGACTGTCACTAACTACTTCATCACATCATTGGCTTGTGCTGACCTGGTTATGGGGCTGGCGGTGGTGCCCTTTGGTGCCAGTCACATCCTCATGAACATGTGGACCTTTGGGAACTTTTGGTGTGAGTTCTGGACTTCCATCGATGTTCTGTGTGTCACAGCCAGCATCGAGACCCTCTGTGTTATTGCTGTGGACCGCTACTTTGCCATCACGGCACCCTTTCGGTACCAGAGCATGCTTACCAAGGGCAAGGCCAGAGTGGTCATCTTAGTGGTCTGGGTGGTATCTGGCCTCACCTCCTTCCTGCCCATTCAGATGCACTGGTATCGGGCCAGTCACAAGGAAGCTCTCTCGTGTTATGAGAAGGAGACCTGCTGCGACTTTTTCACTAACCAGGCTTATGCCATTGCTTCTTCCATCGTGTCCTTCTATCTGCCTCTGGTGGTCATGGTATTTGTGTACTCTCGAGTCTTTCAGGTGGCCAAAAAGCAACTTCAAAAGATAGATAAATCTGAGGGTCGCTTTCATGTCCAGAACAGCAGCCAGATGGAACAGAATGGAAGGACAAGTCACCGAAGGTCTTCCAAGTTCTGTTTGAAAGAGCACAAAGCTCTTAAGACCTTAGGCATCATCATGGGGACCTTTACTCTCTGTTGGCTACCTTTCTTCATTGTCAACATTGTCCATGTGATACAGGACAACATCATCCCCAAATATGTGTACATTTTTCTGAACTGGGTGGGTTATGCCAACTCAGCCTTCAACCCACTGATCTATTGTCGGAGTCCTGACTTCAGGTATGCCTTTCAGGAGCTTCTCTGTTTCAGGAGGTCAGCCCTGAAGCTCTATGGCAATGGCTACTCCAGCAACAGCAATGGGAGGAGTGAGCACAATGGGGAGCATGGTAGCTGTCCCCCTGAGCAGGAGAAGGAGATTGAGCTGCTGTATGAAGACCTTCCAGGCACTGAGGGCTTTTTAAACTGTGCAGGTACTGTGCCTAATGCTAGCGCCGACTTAGAGGGCCAGGAACAGACTCTGGATGATACCCCCTTGTGACTGTCTCTCTGGTTGGTAAAAACCCTCAGCAAACCAAGCAAGGTGGGAAAAAAGAAAGAAACAATTTTTAAAAAGAACAACTGCCAAACCAAACAAACCCCAAAACAACAACCCTTCACAAACCCATAAACACTAAGCCTTCTCTTTAACTTGTGAGCTAGAAATGTCTAGTCAGCCTGGAGAGAGATGGGCAGGAGGGAGGAGGATGGTCTTAGTCTATTTATTGTTTAAGTTATCAGAAAACAAAACAACTCTTGCACTGATTCTAGGGATTCCTCATTTCTGTAACAGTTGGGCTCTGCCTGGAATAGAGTTTGGAAGTGTATCTCTCACTTCAAGGAGCTTGGGCCTTGAGGACCTGAGTCTAGTTTGGATGGTTTTCTCATAGATCTACCTCACTTTTCAAGTATTAGGGTTAGCATACTTCTACTTGGGACATCTCTCTGGAGAAGCAGGCCTTCCCCTTGGGCCTCATGGATGCTCCAGCTGGACCTGGCTATCAATGTGGATTCGTCTCCTCCTCTTATTTGCTCACATGGGCTGTTGGAGACAGGAACACTGAGGGGGCAGCTTCTGCTGTTGAATGAGCAAAGTCTAAAGTTTACAGTAAATAAATTGTTTTGCTGTGACATCATTGCACCTGTTTGTCCAAAGCCCCCAGCGGAGCATTCTTGTTGGAAACCACAGGTAACTGTTTGCAATAGCTGTCCGGTGACTTAATGGTAAATTAATAGTAATAATAATGATACCTCACATTTCTGTGGTGTTTGCCAATTTTAGCTAGTGCTATGCCTCGCAGCCTTGTGAGAGATGCAGTGTAAATATTATCTCCATTCTAGTGAGGAACTTGAGGCTCTGGAGGTAAAGTATTTACCTGCCATCATACAGCCACAAATTGTCGGTGGGGACTTGAACTTGGGGCTTCTACTCTATTGCCAGTGTTCTTTATGTCATACCATACTTCCCAGAATTACATTTCCACATAGCTTGTCTGTTGGCATTGAGTCTGTTATAATAAACATATGTCTCAAGTAATCCTTAGACCCCAAGTCAAACTCTTCTGATTTGCATATCTCTTCTCTTGTAATTAAGGATATTGTTCATTAGTGCACCTATTTATGTATTATTTATATGTAAATATATTTAATAATTATTAAATAATAAAATTATTGTTTATTATTAATAAGAAATTGGCAATTTCCCATTAATTATTTATCCTGAAATTAATGGGAAGATGATGGTATAATGGGAGAGGAGCCCAGCTGGGTTCAAGTGCCCACTGACACTTATTACCCCTGTGACCTTAGTGGCCTTCTAACCAACTTAGACCTCTGTTTCCTCATCTGTAAAAAGAGGAGGTTGGACTAGCTGACCTCTGACATCCCTCAAAGCTCTGGATTTAGTATCCTATGGCCAAGTAGAAAATTCAGTCCGATTCAAGAGTAATCAATAGCACTTCAAAAATTACAAAGCCCTTTAGGGAAACATTATCTCATTTGATTCCCCCTACCCTGCTTTCATGTTGACAGCGGTACATCCCTATTTGTCTAACAAAAAAGAAAACAAAAAAACTGAGGCCCGTAGAGGAGAAGAAACTTCTTCAAGGGTCTTCTGGCTAGTAAAGTGTTGGAGCCAAGATTCAGATTGAATGCTTCATACCCTACATGCAGCCCTCTTCCAGCTGCCCCACAAACTGTCTCCTGATAGATTTACTGTGTGTTGTTTACATCAGAAAGACTGACTCATGGACATGAAGTGATAGACAGCCATCTCTCTGCCCGCTGTGCATGGCAGCCTCCCAAATTTATGTCCTTACTATGCCTTTCCATGGGAATCCTTGAACCTACCAAGGCTGGTGGGGTGGGGGTGGAGTGGGGCTAGTTGAAAAAGAAAGAGAATTCAGCTGTTTGTGATGAAAATGCTGCCCCCAAAATGATAGCCTCTCTCATTGCAGAGGACCAGGAATTAGCTGGTCAAAGAGGTGCTCAGAATGAGTTAATTAGAATAGCTCAATATTTGCTAAGATTCATTTCCCCTTCACCCACTCCTCTGCTAGCTAGCTTTGTGACCTGATCACTAAATCTCATCTTTGGTTTCCTTGGGGAAGAGACGAGGGGAGAGTAGTGAGTGGAGAGGGGATGAGGACAAGCTTTAGTTCGATGGTCTTTAAAGTTCCTTCCAGGCCTAGTTCTGCATTAGAAATTTGAAGCTTGGAGCTGGATAAGATTTGAGCGATCCCAGATTCATAGAACTTTTTTAAGGTCACGTGAGTTCATAGAATTTAAAGCAGGAAGGCACCCAGTCCAACCTTTTCACAGCTGACTTTCCATAGATTCAGAGAGGTTGTGACTTGTCCAGGGGTACACAGTAAGTAAGTGGTAGAACTGAATTGGATTCAAACTCAAGTCTTTGGAATCTAATATTCGCTCCCCTGCATCTTGGTTCTCAAGGTCACTCCAGGTAGTTAGTAGCAGAATTAAGATTTGAATCAATGTCTTCTTACTGGTAGGAATCCTGATTTGCCCAGATTTATTAAGCATATATTAAAACATTTGCAATGTGTTGATCACTGTGCTGAATACTGAGGGTGCAAAACAAAGCAAAACAGAACAGTCCATGCCCTTGAGGTCAGAGGTAACACCAGAACCCAAGTATTGTGATCTTCCCTGTTCCTGGCCCCCTTACCCCAAGGGTGCTTTATCCACTACCCCATCCTTATTTCAATGCTGCCATAATAGAAAGCATCCAGGTGGTACTGGAGTTGCAAGGAGGACACTGGTTCAGACAGGTTTATAAGTGGTGAGAGGGTTAGTGAACAGTCACTACTGTTTTATGGAGTGACTCTAATGCCCTTAAAAGCCACTTTTATGACAATCAGAAAAGTAAACACATTCTTTTACTTCCTCTCCTCTCCTCTCCTCTCCTCCATCCTTTTTCTATTTTTACATCAGATATCTGAAAGAGGACTTTAGTCTGAATTCATTGATCATTAATTTGTTCCTTAACTGAATTGCTGCTTCTCTTCCATACCATGATTTTTCCCCCCTCATCTGTCAGCACAACTCTCCTATAGACTTAATCTTACCAGTGGAAAGGAATTCACTTAGACTATAGTATTAGAGCTGGAAGAGCACTGGAATATTAGAATTGCAAAGGACCTTAAAACAGATTTTGGAAAGAGGACATTGCATATAAAATGTGTTAGATTTAATGAGCATGGGCACTTTTCATACATACAGATTGCACTTTCTGTACTCTAGAAGACCGTTTTCATGAGTTGCTATGGCCAAAAAATGTCATCGCCTGGTATTGGGCCTCCTTGCACTTAGCCAGAGTCAGACAAGAGAGACATAGCCCATCATGGGATCCATAATCAGTTGTTTTAACTTGATGGAGCTGTCAGAACTTGTGTTCTGCTGGCAGTCGCATCCATGCCATCATATGGTACTGTGGGGCTAATTATGCACATTCCTGTGTGTATATGTGTGTGTCTTGGAGGAAGGAGTTAGAAGTTACAGGATAAGATATCAGAGTGAGGAGAGAACATAGAATGCTGGAACTGGAAAAGATGGATCATAAAGAGAGAGAAGAAGCATCAGCTCCAAACCCTCATTTTATGGATGTTGTAGCTGAGGCCCAGAAAAGCAAATGACTTTCTCCATTCTGCCTCTATAATTTTGTCACCCTGGTGACCATGGCTGTCTCACTTGACCTTTCTGAGCTTCAGTCACTCATTTGTAAAATAAAAGTTTTGGATAAGTAGTTTCTAATGGGCCTTCTAGGCCTAAATCTATGATTCTGAGAGTATGGAGCAAATGAGTGACTAGTCTGGACTAGAACCCAGGCCTCTTTACTTTCAGTATTATATAAACTCATTCCCCAACACCACAAGTGCCTTCCTGTGTTTCCTGTTGGTTACCAGGGTGATGGGCATTGGGCGTGTGCATTGTGATCTCAGTAAAATGCTGAATGGCTTGATGGTTTTAGTAAATGTTGTAGGTTATTGTTGGCCTTCCTCTTGTACAGCACTTTTAGGGCTTGGGATATCTGTTATCTCTCTTTTTCATTTGTCCCCCTTGGAACCCTTCCCCTTTGTAAAAGTCCATTTATAACTTCCCTAGCTCCCCCTTAGACTCCTTTTTCCTTTCTCCAAACTTTACCTTCTCTCTTGGCATTGATACTACGTATTGGTTCCAAGGCAGAACAGTAAAGACTCAACAATGGTGATTAAGTGACTTGTCCAGGGTCCCACAGCTAAAAAAGTGAGATCAGATTTGAACCTTTCTCCAGGCTATCCACTGAGACATCCCTCCTCCCCTTGGACTCCTAATAGAGAATCAAAAAATCTTAGTTTTGGAAGTCACAGAAGAGATCATCTAGAATTATCTCATTTAGAGTAGGGAGTAATCTTAGAGATCATTTATGAAGCCCTGCTACCTGCCATATACTATGCTGGGTATCAGTAGAGATATAACCCCTGTCCTCAGGAAGTGTGTATTGCCCTGGAGAAGATGGGGGAGATCTATGTTCACATAGATGCATGTTGGTATATATTGTATATATGATAAATATATATATATATACACATAATATTCTATGACTATGAAACCAAATTGCATGTATATATACATGTATGCATATATTACAGATATTTCTATAACAGATCTGTAGAGATATATGTGTGTATGTGTGTGTGTATGCTTTTGTATGCATATGTCAAAAGGAAGACACTGACAGCGCTTGAACTGAAGGACACCCGGGATTCTAAGAGGCAGAGATGAGGGCAGAGTGCATTCCAGGCACGGAGAATGCAAAAGTGCAGAGATGAGAGGTGGAGTACTGTATATGAGAAATAGCAAGACCAGTTTGACTGGACCATAGAGGATGTGAGAGGGAGTAAGGCATCATGAGATGAAAATAGATTGTAGTCACTTGTGAAGGATTTTCAGTGCCCAACTGAGGAGTTTTGATTTGATTCTAAAGGCAATTAGGAATTAATAGAGTTTTTTAATTTGGGGAACCAGTTCCTAAAATTGAATAACCTGGTTTAATATCCTCATTTTGAACAGAATAGAATACTGAGGCCCCGAGAAATAGAATTATTTCCCCAAGATCAGAGAGCTAGTAAGTAGATCTGAACCCTAAAGAATCATTTCTCTCTCCTCAGAAACACCTACTAGATATTTTCTCCTTTCAGAATACCTGAAGATTTCCTAATTCAGCACACTTCTGACCTAAGTCAGCACACATCTTCCTGCGGTCATTCATATTTTGGGATTAATGTAACTACATAAAACTTTTTCAGCCCTGGGGCCTTGAGCAATAACTGCCTTTCCTAGGATATGAACATGGAGAGTGTGCAAAGAGACCTTAGAAGCCATCTAATGTGACTCGTTCTTCTTCCAAACCCTCTTACAGATAAGGATCTAAGGCCTGACTTGTCCAAGGTCACTCAGGTAGGAGCAGCTGGGAACTCTCGTCCTCTGACTTTAAACTCCACTTTCTTTAGAAAATGAACAGTGGCCGATCTGATTTTTTTTTTCATGGTTCTATTTGTGTCTCTCTGTCATGTATATTTGTTTGTTGTCGGGGGTTACATAACATTTGTGGTATATTCACTAGAACAAAACTTCCTTTGCCTAGGCTAGAAGGGCCCAGGAACTGTCAAATGAGAAACTCATATTGAGATGCCAGCTGACAGGTGTGTCTTGTGGGGGTGGAGGGAGGGGACGTTTACTGAGGGAAGGAATCCAGGGAAAGGGAGGATGGGAAGGAAACAGGCTGCAGAGTGCCTCACTGGGGAGCTGGCTCTGTTGGATCCTGCAGGAAGAAGTCAGTGCCACTATTATTTATCCTACTAAAATAGACCGGAGTGATCTGGAGATCTATAACATTGGATGTCTGCCTTTAAGGAGTTTGTAATCGACTTGGAAAAACAAGACAAACACCCGTGTCATGGCAGGAAAAGACAGTGACTGGCTGCGAGGGACAGTGGAAAAGCCACTGGACCTGAGAGTCCAAGGTCTGGATTCTAGGATCAGCTCTGACCTCGACTGTGATTGACAATATCATTTTTCCTCTCTGAGCCCAACTTTTGTCTTTTGTAGAATGAGACAGCACATCTTTAGGATCTTTCATGATCTCTAGGATGGTCCTAAATTCCAAATCCTAAATTCCAAAGTCACTTCTAGCTCTAGCATTCTATGTTCTATGTTCTAAGAGTGTCCATTCTATATTCTCATATTCTGGCGTCCAAGGGGCTTTCCAGCTGGCTCTGATGTTCCAAGTTCTCCTACTGCCCTGGTTTTCTGCTTTCTATATCCTAACAGCCTGCAAGATTCCAGGCATATGTATAGACTGTAAGTTCCATTTGATATCAAAGTGGGGAGAGCTATGTGTGTTCTGAGTGGATGGGAAATACTTCTCTCATTACCGTGTTATCAGAGGTAGCTGGTTGTAGCAGAAGAGCGACCTGCTCATTGGAATGCCCAGCCTTCTTCTCTGAGCCCTCATTTTGGCTCTGGGTTTCAATTGAAGGGTTGGGCCAGAGTGAAAAGAGGATGTGAAACTTTCAAAACTGATCACAGCTGGGTAAAACTGCAGCAACACATTTGGCACTGCCCAGATTGCACCCAGGCAAACTGGTTCTTGGTGAGTTTGGGATGGTGCCCATGGCAGCCTGATTGCAAGGCAGGTCTGTGGCTGGAGTTGTCCTGAGGCCTGGAACTTGTTAGAAACCCGGCAGGCCACAGCTGGCTTGTCAAGGAGATTTTAAATGTTATGCTCACTTTCTTAGTACAATAGAATTGATTTTCTGGCAGCAGGGAGAGTTTGATATAGTGGGGGAAAGTCATTCAGGCAAAAATAATAGTAATAGCCAAACAACAAATGTTTTTCTTGTCCAATACCTTATTCAACCCTCATAGAAGCCCTGTGAGTTAGGGAGCACAAGTGCTATAATTATCCCCATTTGATAAATGAAAAATTCAGCATATCTCTTCTTAGATTCACAAAACGTCAGAGCTGAAGGAACCTTAGAGATCATCTAGGCAGATATGGTGCCACAGGAAGATCTGAGTTCAAATGTGGCCGTAGACACTTCCTAGCTGTATGACCCTAGGTAAGTCATTTAACCCTGTTTGCTTCAGTTTCCTCACGTGTAAAATGAATTGGAAAAGGAAATAAATGGCAGATCATTCCAGGATCTTTGCTGAGAAAACCCCAAAAGGGGTCATGAAGAGTTGGACATGACTGACCAACAACAGTGCCAGAGCAGTGGCTCACAGAGGAAGAACCACAGACACCAAGAATTAAAGTCTCCTGTCAATCTGTATAAACAGGTTATAAGTAGGTGGGCAAGGACTCAACCCAGGACCTCTGAATTTATATGCAGTGCTTTTTCTAGTGTACTCTACTGTTATTCATTCATCTAACTGATACTTGCCAAGGGCCAATCCTCCTGTGTGATTTTGCACAGGGATTGTTCTCAACAAAGCTGGCTTCAGTGAGAGGATAAATAAGATTGCATGGGCAATATTTTGAATACTTTAAAAAAGCAAACTTCTCAAGCACATTTAAGAACTTTAAAAATGCCATTTATATATGATTAAGAAGAGGTGGCTTGGCTGGTGTGGTAAGGAAAATATTTAAATAGGAGTCAGAAGGCTTGCATTCAGATCTCTTCATTTCTTTCTTTGAACATCAGGTTATAACTTTGTAAAATGAAAGAGTTTTTTTATTGGATGACCTTTAGGTCTCTCATGGCACTAATATTCTGGGAGTTGATGGGTTAATTTTAAATGGATCGATCATTCATTCATTCATTCAATAACAAAGTTGAGAAATATCATAATTAATAATCACCCACATCTGAGATGATATTTGCGAGGAGAAATGTCAAACGCCTTCACTTAGGTGCAAAAAAATCATCTGTACAAGTATAGAGATAAAGAACTTTGTTTTTTTTTCATTGTTCAATCATGCCAAACTCTGTGACCTAATTTGGGGTTTCATTGGCAAAGATACAGGGGTGGTTTGTCATTTCCTTCTCCAACTCATTTTACACATGCAGAAACTGAGGCCAACAGGGGTTAAGTGATTTGCCCAGGGTCACACAGCTTGTAAACATCTGACTGGATCTGATGAGTCCACCTGATTTCCAAGTCTGGGACTCCAACCACTCCACCTACTTGGCCAGTTATATCACAAATGATGGTGGCCTGAAAGCTCACGTGGATACATATTGAGATGAGGCCTGGATCTCTGATTTCACTGGTATGGGGAACAACCCCAGTGATGAGGCAATGAGGCAATTCCCTTTTAGGTCAGTACCTTCTCAACTCTCTAAGCTCACACAATAGCAAAACAAACAAACAAACAAGCAAGCAAACAAAACCCTAACTTCATTTAAACCATGTTAATAAGAATTAGTGTCTAGATGAGGGAGGCAGTCATTTAACCACATCTAAGTGATTCTCTCAGTTTTTGGTCCCACGTTTTAGGAGTTATATGGACAATCTGGAGCATTTATCAAGAGAAAGGTAATCAGGATGGTGAAGGGACTGAAGACCATACCATATGAGGGTCACTTGAACAAAAAGATGTTTAGTAATAAGGAAAGAAGACTCCAGGAGATTTTATTTTTGTCTTCAAGTATTTGAAGGACTGTCATGTGGTAAAAGGATTAGACTCAGTTCTGCTCAGTTCCAAATGGGAAAACTAGGACCAATGGATAAGTGTAATAAAACAACTTTCAGTGTAATTCCAGGGGAGTTGGGGGCGGAAGCCTTCCAGAGAGATGTCCAAAAGCTGAATTGGGCTACCTTGTCAGATAGTGAGTTCTCTAAGTTTGGAAGTCTTTACATGGAACCTGGAAGACCATTTGTCTTGGATGGGATTCCCGTTCAACTCTGACTTGATTAGATATTCTCTGTCCTGTTAACTCTGAGATTCCATAAGTCCTATTGATTCTGTGAATTGGACTACTTTGGGGAATTAGTAACCTCCTATCCTTGGAGGTACTTGAGCAGAGGTTAATTCTATCAGGAATGCTAAAGAAAAGATTCCCAAATGGGGTGAGAGGTTGGAAGAGATGGCCACTAAAGTCCATTCCAACTCTAAGATTTAGTGACACTGTGTCCTTGAAAGTACATGAAAATAAATTGTATTTCTTTTTTTAAAATGTTATTCTTGAAGGCAGACTTTTCTCCAATTCACACTAGCCTTCCCCCTAGTGATCTGTAGCGAAGGCTTTTCACTGTATTCCCAAATGGGGAACTACCCAGGAAATCAGTCTCTTAACAGCTCTGGGTTGTAGAGTTGGGGGGAGATGGAAACCCAGAAATAGAGCAAAAAGGTTAAGCAGTTTTCCAAACTATTAGACCCGTTCATCAGCTGTCCTTCCCATGCCTTTTCCAAGTGACTTATGACCTCCCAGAGAGAAAATAATGAGTCTTCTCTGCAAAGTCTATTAAGACTTTGTTCTCCCTCCCTCCAATCATTGTACTTCCTGTAATCTTGTTTCCATCACTCCATTTAGTAATAATAACTTCCATTTTTATAGTACTTTAAAGTCTATAGAACTTTCCTCCCAACCACCTTAGGAGGGATAATATTCTGAGTGTCACTATCAAGATTGACCATAGTGAGTAGAGCTACCATTAGCTGGTTTTTCTCTATCTCCTTCTTATCTCTTCTCAAATCTCCCATGGTTCTTCTCTCCCCCTCCTTCAACTGAGAACTTTGCCTTATGTTTTTTTTTTTTAATTGAATCTTTTTGCCACGAGATCTGTCTTCTCTCTTCTTCCTTGTCTTATATCACCAAGATGTCTTCTGCCATTATCTCTTCCTTCACTCTTGTCTCACATGATGAAGTAACCTTACTCATTGTGTAAGAGTTAAAATAGGGGTTTGACTAAGTGAGAGAGCAACTTTTATTTTTTTTAAACCCTTACCTTCCGTCTTGGAGTCAATACTGTGTATTGGCCTCAAGGCAGAAGAGTGGTAAGGGCTAGGCAATGGGGGTCAAGTGACTTGCCCAGGGTCACACAGCTGGGAAGTGTCTGAGGCCAGATTTGAACCTAGGACCTCCCGTTTCTAGGGCTAGCTCTCAATCCACTGAGCTACCCAGCTGCCCCCTTAGAAAGAGCAACTTTTAATAATTTAAGTTTTAATGAGAATATAGCAGAGTTGTAAATTAATATTACTCCCTTAAGCCAGAGAAAGGAAAACTTCTAGCAGCTTTTAACAATTAACAATTTAGTTCAATTAAAAGAGAGATAATAAAAGAATATAGTAAAATGAATATAGTAAAGGAGAAAAATATAGGAAACAGGTAGAGAAAGAAAATTCCTTGATGCCTAAATAGATTCCCTGTAATCACCTATAATTACTACCTAAACTGTCTATATCTACCTATAATAACTACCAACTAATAACTAACCCACACCACCAGCAACCAACTTATGACCAGCAGCCAACTTCCCCGCAACTGCCAGCCCTAACTGCTAGCAACTGACTCCCCTTTTTCTACCTCAGTTCCTGTCTCTATCATTTCTCCTTCCTGTCACTGTAAGCTGTTTAATCCCTACACATCTCTATGGTAAGAGGATCTCTAGGTCCCCCATTAAATTAGAAAAAATAAATAAAGAATTCCTTTTTACACTTACCAAGGCTACCCTCTCTTTATGCACAAGTGATCCTATTCCCTCCCATACCCTAAAGCAGATTGCTTCCTCTGTCATCCCTATGTTCTCATTCATCTTCAATCTCTGCCTGTTTACTGACTCCTTCTCTACTGCCTAGAAACATGCCCATGTCACCCCCATCCTTTAAAAAATCTTCCTTTGATCCTTCTGTTCCTGATATGTATCATTCTATATTTCTTCTGTCTGTTCTGATAAAATTTATGGCTAAATGAGAAAACTTTTTACAATAGGTGCCTACACTTTCTCTCTTCCCACTCTCTTTTTAACCATTTACAATCCAATTTCTGACATTATTCTACTGAAACTGCTTTTCATAATCTCTTAGTTGCTACCTCCAATGGCATAAGGATTTTTGAAATCCTTATTCTCCTCCACCTCTTTGCAGTTACTGACACTGCTGATAAGTTTCTTCTGGCTACTCTCTTCTCTTAGATTTTTGGGCCACTTCCCTCTTCTGGTTCTTCTCCTACCTCTCTTATTGGTTTTCTTTGCTGGATCTTCATCCAAGTCATGCTTTTTAGCTACAGGTGTCCCACAGGGTTCTATACTGGGTCCGCTTCTCTTCTCCCTCTATACTGTTTCATTTGGTGAACTCATCAGCACCTATAAATTTAATTGTCATTTTTATACTGATGAGTCTCAGATCTACTGATCCTGCCCTAACTTCTTTGCCAATTTCCAGTCTTGCATATCCAACTGCCTTTTATATGTCTTGAAATGGATGACCAGTAGACATCCTAAACTCAAGTCCAAAACTGAACCTACTAAATTTCCTCCTAAAATATCCTACCTCCCCTAAAATTCTCTGTTACTTCGAAGGCACCATTATTCTCTCAATTTCTCAGGTTTGTAAACTAGATGACATTCTTATTTCTTACCTCTAAATACCCTCAATTTCTCCTTTGTAACAATTCTGGAATATGCTCCTTTTCCTCCTCGGATAATGTCACCATTCTAGTAGAACCTCTTCTTGCTTGGAAAATTGTAATAGCCTACTGATGGGTCTGCCTGCTTCAAGTTTCTTTCCATTCCAGTCTGCCTTCCATTTTTTTCCCCTAAATTTTCAAATGATTTTCCTAAAGGTCTCATAGGTCATTCCCCTCAAATTAAAAAAAAATAATCAGTGGCTCCCAATTCCCTCTAGGATCAAACATAAAATCCTCTTTTTAGCTTTCAAAGCCTTTTCCTTTTATAACCCAGTACCACCTCCCATTTCTTTTGCAGTTTTCTTATACCTTATTTGTACCTTATCTTCCCACAGTACTCTTCAGTCCAGTGACTCTGGACTCTTGGCTTGTTCTCAAACAAAACCCTCCATCTTCTGCTCTAAACATTTTCTCTGGTTATTCCTCATGCCTAGAATTCTCTCACTCCTCATCTTCTGTCTCTTGACTTCCTTCAAGTCCCAAATAAAATCCCAGGAAGTCTTTCCCAATCTTTCTTAATTCTAGTGCCTTCCCTCCCTTAATTATTTCCTATTTGTTTCTCATATGACTTGTTGGTGCACATTTGTTTGCTTATATTTCCCATTAGATCATGAGCTCCTTGAGCCGAGCAGAGACTTGTATTTTGCCTATTTTTGTAGGTTATCTTTCCCATTAGGCTGGAAGCTCTTTGAGGGCAGGGCTGTATTTTGCTTCTTTTTGTATCCCAGGCACTTAACACAGTGCCAGGCACACAGGAGGTACTTACTAAATACTTATTGATTGACTGACCAACTGACCCTTTGGCTCACACTTATTGTGCAATCATGGATAGGCTACTCAATCCTGACCAAGCTAATAATACTGTCAAAATTGAAGAGACAGCTTGTTATAATATATGAGCACTGGACTTTGAGACTTTAAGCCAGAAACACTGGAGTTCGAATCCTGACTCTGACACTTACTAGTCCTTTGACTCTGGGCAAGTAATTTAATCTCTCTTAGTCTTACATTCCTCACCTGCAAAAGGGGAATATAAAAGTATTTTACTTTACAAAGTTGTGACTACCAAAGGAAATAATATGAAAAGTGTTTTGCAAACCTTAAAATGCTATGTTATTAGTAGATGAGTGCTAGACATGGAGTCAGGAATATCTAAGTTCAAATTTAGACACTTACTAGCTGTGTGACAGCAAATCACTTTATTTTCCTCAGTCTAAGTTTCGTCTCCTGTAAAATGGGTATAATAATAGCATCTGATTGAGTTGTAATGGCCAATTGTGATAATGTATGTAAATCATTTTGTCAATTTAAAAATGCTGAATAAATACTATCTATTACTATTCCTGTTGTTATGAAGATGAAATGAGATCAAATATAAGTTAAATGCTTTGGGTCCATTATATATTTTTGAAGCTCAATTGACATAATTGAGATAGAGAAAGAGAGAGAGAAAGAAAGAGAGATGAAAATGTCAGTCATTTTAATTATTTTTTATCCTTATCTTGTCTTACAATGAATACAAAATATTGATGCCAAGGTAGTAGTAGTCTCTCAGTAACCGAGGATGACGATTGTCTTTGTGCGCTTTCATCTATGATAGACGAGTGTGTACAAAGACACTTGTGCGTGAAAGAGATTTAAGTGGAAAAGTCGATGCACAGAGACATTCCCACTCTCTCGGTGTTGGAAGCCTGGGTCCAGTGGCATGAAAAGTCATTACACCTGGAGACTTCCTCAGCTGCATTGGATGGCCGTGTTGTCTTTTGTGCTCCAACACGCCCTAAGCACTCCACAGTGCTTTGCTGTGTCGCCCTCTCAGCCATTGAACCTTCTTATTGGTTTCTTCCGTCTGTTCAGCCGAAGCAGTCTTCACATGCTGGGTGAGCAAAGCCCTGGTTCACCAGGGGTCTATGACCCTATGGCTACCCTCACAATGTTTAGCCAGCCTGTCAAAGCCGTTGCCCCGGGTGTGGCCGCTGCCACATGCTAGCAGCTACTAGGAGCCACAAGTGAGAGCTGGGTGTCAGGTGGGGGTCAGAGGCTGGAGAGCTGCCCTAGAAGGGCATGACAAGCCCTCCATACCAGAAATACTACCCCTCCCTGAACACCCCATACACCCCGGTGCCAAGATAGAAGAGTGGTAAAGACTGGACAATGGGGATTAAGTGACTTGCTCAGGGTCACACAACTTGGAAGTGTCTGAAGCCAGATTTGAACTTGTCATCCCCACTCTAAGGCTAGCCTGCTATCCATAGTTCAGTGTTTATCTTCATTTCACAAATGAGGAAACAAAGTCTTAGAAAAGGAAAAAGGTTTTGTGCCAGGTCACACAGTAAGCATCAGATTGTGCCTGATGGTGCTCTTCCTGCTAAATCATACATGTTGTTTGCACTTCCAGGGTGGTCTGAGGCTTTCATTAGGAACTTTTTAGGAAGCAGAAAGTAGCCTGCAGTCAGCTACCACATGGTTAAATCCTCAAAGATCTCTCCCTGAGCAATAACACTAGGTGAACACATTTGAAAATCTAGTCATCAGAGTTACTCTAACCATTGGATTTGTTAAGTTCTATTAAGTTTTGCCTAATTTCTCCTTGGCTTCATGTTCTGTACTTACCAAATCAAATGAAATAAAGTCCTCCTTCTGATGGGTAGAATGGTGGTTTTGCTCAAACATCTTTTCTGCCTAAGCTTATAATGAACACAAGTTATTAGAGAATCACTTAATAGCCTGGGGAGGGATCTGAGAATAAACATAGATCATTAGAATGAGGAGGGACTTTAGAACAGAGAATGTTTAGGATCTTCAAGTCCAACTTAGTGAGTGAATCAACATCATCAAAGCATTTATGTAATACTTATAAAAATTGATTTTTTTTTCTATTTTTCCTTAATCACATGTAAACAAAAATGTTTAACATTCATTTAAATTTTGAGTTCAAGCTTCTCTCTTTCCATCCTTCCCCTCTCCTCTCCTTGAGAAGGCAAGCAATTTGGTAAAGATTTTATATATGCAGTCATGCGACATTTTTCCATATTAGCCATGTTGCAAAAGAAAATGCAGAACGAGAACATCCCCCATAATAGAGAAAGTTTTAAAAGTATGCTTCAATCTGCATTCAGACTTCATCAGTTCTTTCTTTGGAGGTGGATAGCATTTTTCATTGTAAGTTCTTCAGAATTGTCCTGGATCGTTGTTTTGCTGAGAAAAGCTAAGTCACTCATAGCTGATCGTTGTACAATATTCCCCTGGATATATAACACTTTAATGTTTCCAAAGTGCTTTATAAAATTTGTCTCATTATCTCTTCCCAGCTATCCTAGGAAATGGACAATATTATCACCATTTTAGAGATAAGGAATCTAAGGTGGAATGACTTGCCCAGAGTAACACAGGACCTGTGGCTGGATTTGAATTCAGGTTTCTTGTACTCCAAGAACAAGGCTTCATCCACTGTGCCAACTACCTGCCCCTAAAGAAGGGGTTTTAGAACATAGAATCTTGGTAATATTCCAAACTATCTTAGTGAAATAGGATCTTTATTTTAAAGAAGAGGAAGTTGGAGACCGAAATGGAAGAGGGACTTGCCCAAGGTCACAGAGGGAGTCAGTGGCAGAGCCAGGTCTCCTTATTCCCAGTGATGCCCTGGGAGCATTTTCCTGCTAGTCCTGCTGTTCTTCTCTAACCTGTGCTGGACTTCATGTCCTGCCTGTTTTATGAGCTGTACTGATACAATTGCCCATGCATTCCCCATCAGGACATACATACTTCCCTCGTTTACCATCTTGGCTTGTGTTTACTTCTCTGGATGACTGACTCTATTAAAGGATTAATCCCATATTGGAACTGTACACAGGCTCCACTTAGGACTGCAACACCAGGCGCTGAGCACATACAAGGCAATCTTTATGCAACCCGACCTGACCTTCCTCCTGTTGCCCAGCCTGGAAACAGCCAATGATCATGGTCTGGGAGCAACTCCGCCTTGTCACTGGAGACTGGGGACTGAGAGAAGAGGGGAGAGCTTCCTCAGGAGCCCTGGGGATACCGTTTATTTCTGGTCCAAAGCAAGTTTGGCTTGGGGAGGGGCTGGGTCCATTATATATTCCTCCTTCTGCAACAACAACGTCCCAAAGCCAAGTTTTGGCAAGACTGTGGCATCGACAGAGTGGGTTTTGCTTTTGCCAACCCCCACTCTGGGTGTGTGCCCATCTGCTCAGGGAGGGTGTATATATAAACAGATGGGCGTATGGTACACGGAGCAGTCCTGGCTTTGCCACTGACTCCTTGTGTGACCTTGGTGAAGGCACTTAGATAAGGTAATCTCTGAGATCTCTGCTAGCTATAGAGTTCAGTAAGTATGATTTCCCTTTCCAGGCCTCAATTTTCCCATCAATTAAATAACAGGGTTGGACATAAAGCTCTTCCTAGCCCTAAAGGTTCGTGCCTCTGATATCCTTTCTGTGGTTCTTAGTGTTCCTATCTATGAAATGTGATTCCTCTTGATGATCACTAATGTTTTTTCGAGCTCTGGAGGTCTGTGTTCACATAAATGATAGTAACATGTCCAGTGGAGCCCTGTCAAGGGGCCAGGCTGGGGTATGGACATCTAATCCACTCTACATCTTCTGAGTCACTCCCTTCTCTCCTCCCTGCTTGTCTTCCTAGGTTTTGTCTTCCTCTCTTGCAGCTATGCCAGGCCTTGCAAATCAGCCCAAGGCTATGTGTAGAAGGCATTGAAAACAAAGTAGGGGAGGGCAGAAGTGGCAGCTGCTGCTCTCCTTGTTGGCACTTGTGACACAAAATTTCTTCCAGTAGGGGCATCCCCACTGAAATGTGTAAAATGCATGTGCTGGCTGCATTCTGTTTTCTAAGGCCCCTTCCATCTCTGGCATTCTATGGTTTTATTATTTTTTAAGGATAAGCATAGAAATATGTGACTACTTTTTTGTCTATAGGGGGAGGCTGTGTTCATGGGGATATATCATCATTAAAAATGGGTAGGTGCAGGAACAGCTAGGTGGCCCAGTGGATAGAGAGCCAGACCAGGAGACAAGAGGTCCTGTGTTCAAATGTGGTCTCAGATGCTTCCTATCCATATGACCCTGGCAAGTCACTTTACCCCCATTGCCTAGTCCTTACAATTCTTCTGCTTTGGAACCAGTATACTTTATAGATTCTAAAATGAAAGGTAACAGGTTTAAAAAAAAAAGAACATAGTTTTGGAAACCAGTGAATTCTCCTATAATTAGACACTATAAGATATACAAGGGATATATAAAATATACTAGGAGAAGTATAAAATACACAGTAAGAGTGTGGATATATTGTACTTGACAGTGTCTGTGACATGGACTCTCAAAGAGAAACTCTGAACGTAGAAATCAGTATCAAAAATGTAGAAGTGGAAGACAATTTAGAGATCATTTTGTCTACCTCTCTCATTTTACAGATGAAAAAACTGAGGGCCAGAAAGGTCATATGATTTTTTTTCCAAGAGCATATATATAGTATGAAGCAGAGCCAAAATAAATTTGAACCTAGGTCCTCTGACTCCAGATCTAATATTCTTTCTACTGCATGCCATGTTGTCCCAGAGAAAGAAAGGTTAAAAAAAAAAGTGATAGTCTAAAGATGAAAGAAGCAACAAGGATAAATGGAAGAAATTAGGAATGTTTAGCTAAGAAAAGAGAAATCTTCATGGAGGAGGCGGCGAGTCTGTCATTAACTATATTAACAATGAGACATTTTTATCTCAAAGTGGAATGGTGTGTTTTGGGAACTAGTGAGCTTCCTATGCCTGGTTATCTTTCAAGTAAAGGTATGATAACCACTCTTCAGGAGTATTAAAGAAAGAATTTCTATTCCAGCCTAATGTGGAGCAAATGCCTTTTGAGATATTATTTATCTGAGAGTTTATGGTTTGGTGATTCCAAAACTAAGATGTGTATGTGAGAGCTATGGCAAACTCTAGCAGAACAGTGAGCTATGGAAGGACCATCCCTGATTGAAACTTTGTTTTAATTTTTTTCTTTCATTAATAAGATGTTCCTAGATGCTTTAAATGTTGAATCCAAGGGTTGCCTAGTAGCCAAATATCACTTTCCTTCCTCCTGTGAGTCATTACCCTTCCACCTCTGATTTTCTATCTTGAACTTAGTCACTAGATTTAATGCAAGATAGGGCTTTGGAGATCTGATCTGACATCTTCATTTTGCAGAGGAAGAAACTGTCCCAGAGAAGTGACTTTCCCCCCAAGATAGTAGATGGCAAATGGTGTTCAAACACATATGTTTTTACTCCAAATTCAATGTCGTTTGTTTGCTTTTTTTCATTCTACCAGACTGTATGGGTTCAGACTTTTAGGGTAAAAGGACTCCTGAAAGTCAAGTACATTAAAAAAACAAAACAAAACAAAACAAAACAAAACAAAATGAATGACAGATGGAAAGGGTCAATTGGGTGAGAATCTGCCATTTTAAAGCAGTTTTCTTCACTTAACATGTCTTAAAAATGTGGGTTTTTTTTACATTTTAATTGCTCATGTTCTTGACAAAAATAGAAATGATGTAGTTTCTACGACATCCTTTATCTCTCTCTCTCTCTCTCTCTCTCTCTCTCTCTCTCTCTCTCTCTCTCTCTCTCTCTCTCACACACACACACACACACACACACACACACATGCATGGAAACACCAGTCATGCTTCTGCTGTTGACTTGGTTTGAAATGTTGGGCAAATCACTTCCCCTATTTGGATTTCATTCCCTGTCTGTAAAATGAGGGGTTGGAGTAGAGCAGTTTTAAGGTTTTTCCTCCTTCTAACATTCTATGTATGTTTTGTGTAGTCCTCTCAGCCTGTATTCCATGTCCTAAGGTTCCCTACTGGTTGTGAGGTTTCATTACCTTCAGCTCATCTGACCCAGAACTTGAACAGAAGAACAACCTAACGGTGTCACCCCTTTGTTTCCGGTTTTCAAAAGCTTCCTGACATCAAAGTGGTGACTGACTCAGCTGAAATCAATGAGCTGTTACTAACCCTTATGTGTGTACAATAGCTCTGGACGACTTGGTCTTAGACACTTTCAGAGTTGACTCCAAAGGGTTACTTAGTAGCTGAACGTTACTCTACTTCCTGCTGTGAGTCACCATGCTTCTACCTCTGATTTGCTCGTTTAAATGAAGTCACTAGATTTAAAGCTGGAAAGGACCTTGGAGATTTGGCCTGATGTCTTCATTTTGAAATTGAGTTCTAGAAAAATGACTTTCTCTAAGATGATAGATAGCAAGTCATGTTCAAACTCGAATCTTTTGAGTTCAAACTCAATGTTTGTTTGTTTTCCCCACTCCATCACATTTCGTGTGTCCAGTCTCTTAGGGTAAAAGGAATCAGATTTCTGAAATTGTTCCCTAGAGGAGACAGAAAGCTCCGATTACTTCTTGGAACTTCATTCTTCTAGACTACCATGGGCAAAGTAGTGATATTCTGTAGTTCTAAAATATAAAAAGGATAGAAAGTCATTTAAATTGGTATAATCTGAAAGGCAGAGAAGAAACTGGCCTTCATAGTGGACTACCACTAAGTAGTTAGCTGTGTGTCCTTGTTTAATATATTTCCCTTGTCTAACCCCCAGTTCTTTCATCTTTAAAATAAGGGATCTATACTAAATGATCTTAATGGTTCCAGTTCCCATATTGGAAAAAAAACACTTTTTTAATTCATTTTCTGTCTTTTATATTTTTAAGTCCCCTTTTAGTACTGACTTTCTATTGTTTCTTCCAGCTCTAACATTCTACATTCTATATTTTAAAAGTCTCTTCCAGCTCTGAAGTTCATTGCTCCATATTCAAAGTTTCATTCCAATTCCAATTTTCTCTTGTCTATATTCAAAGATACTTCCAGTTGTGACATTATTTAGGATTTGATTGAAGGTGGGGAGGAAGGGACCATTTGAGAGAGAAAGATTGGGTAAGGAGTGTGTTATAGAAAAAATAATCTTCCTTCTATTTCTTCCTTTACTGAATTCTTTCTCTACTTTTCCACTTATATGTTCTTCCCCCCCCCCCCATTCCAAGGCAGAAGAGCAGTAAGGGATAAAGTGACTTGCCTAGGGTTGCATAGCTAGGAAGTGTCTAAGGCAAGATTTGAACCCAGGCCTGAATTTCTATCTAACTGCCCCTTCCTTTATATGTTCTTGATGATGAATATTCTGGTACCTCAAGCTATTTGGACAGCAGCAAAAAGCATCCACTGAAATAAATACAAGGCAGCCTTGAATAAGCAGAGCTGGAAAATATGGAATGGTTACAAGTAGACATTCCCTGTATTCTCATACTTCACAGACATATTCATGCCTTTACGCATTCATTTATGTGTTCATCCAACAATGTGTCTTCTTCATTAATCTTCCTAAAGTATAGTACTGATCACATCCCTTCCTTGCATTCAAAATTGTTGAGTCATAGGTTCACTGAATGTCAAAGTTAGAAGAGACCAGAGAACACAGGCTATGTATAAAATTAGAGATGAAAGGGACCTTAGAATGTTGAATGTAAGAATCTAGATTGTGGGAAGGTGTCCTAATGGAACTCACAATCCAGAATTCTCCAGTACTGAGCATTATTGCCCTTCTGGTTAAAAATGAAAGAAACTAAGAGTTTATGTCATACTCGCATTAGTTGAAGGAACCAGGGGTGTTTGGCTCAAACGAGAGAAGACTTGAAATGGAGCAAGGAAGGCATAATAGAAGTCTTCAAATATATAAAGAGCTGCCACCCAGAAGAAGGGCTACACTTGTTCTGCTTACCTCAAAGATGAAAACCAGGAGAAACATGTGGACAACACAAAGTGAGATGTGTGAGCTTATTTAAAAGTGGAATAGGATGTCTTGAGAGTCACGGGAATTCTTCAAGAAATAGCTGGATGACCACTTGTCAGGTATATATGGCTATATAGATCAGGTATGTCAGGTATATTATAGATTCTTCTCCAGACCCAGGTGGGAGTAGATGACCTAACAAGCCCCTCCACTCAGATTCTGGGATACTTTAGAAGGGAATGTAGAATGTCAGACCTGGAAGGAGACTTCACAATCATTTAGTTTAACTCCTCCAGTCTATAAATTACCTTCCAAGGCTCCTCAATACTCAGAACATATAGTTCAAACTCTATTTTAGAGTTTAAGGCCTTCTACTATTTAATCCTAGTCTCTATTCTGGTTGTAACGTACTTTTAAACTAAAATCTTATCTTCTCCTATTCCTTTTCACATGCTCTCCATTCAAAACAGATCAGACCACTTACAATTCCCTGGATACATCCTAAGCTTTTATGCCTCGGGACCTTCACTAATGCACCCCTCACACATTGGATACCCTCTCCCCAACTCTGCCCATTGAAATCCTACCAATCCCTCAAGGCTCAGATTAAATGGTGTCTCTTCCGGGAAGTTTTTCCTGGTCTTCCTACTTGGAAGTGTCATCTCCTTCCTTTAACGAAATGCTATTGGTAGCATTCTTGTAAACTTAAATTTTACTTTTGTTTGAATAATAGCTAAGTATGATCATGTCATACCTGCACTTCCCAATTGAGCACTCCTTGATAACAAGGTCCATTTTTTATTTTTCTTTGTCTTCTATAGAGTACCAAATATGGGGCCTTGAATGTTTTGTAAACTTTAGAAAATATCAGTTGACTGACTGAATGAATGATCATTGATGAGTGCTGAATAAAGCCAAATATTGAACAAGAAATATTGAATAAAGGCAAATATAGTCCCTTTCCTGAATGTGGTAGGATAATCTTATACCTGTAACAATCCTGTTGGAAATCTTCAGCTTTCCTGCCTGTAAAACAAAGTGTTTCAAAAATATGTAATCTCTCTAAAATCCTTTGCAGCTCTCACATTTAATATTCTGAAGCCCTTTCTTTTTCTGGCATTCTCTATCTTCTGAGGTCCCTTTCAGATTTAAAAGTCTATGTTTTGGCATTTTGTATTATAAGGCTTTTCCTGACTTTAATATTCAGTATTCCAAGATTATTTCTAGCTTTGTCATAACAGTAAGCTAGGTGGCACAGAAAATAGAGCTTTGGGTCTAGAGTCAGGAAATCTGAGTTTAAATCTGGTCTCAGACACTTACTGTGTAATCCTTGGCAAGTCACTTAAGCTTTATCTGCCTCAATTGCTTCATCTGTAAAATGTGGATACTAATAGCACCTACCTCCCAAGGCTGATTTGAGAATCAAATGAAGAGAACAATTGTAAAAGTGCTTAGCAGAGTTAGAAGCTGTTATTCTAAGATTCTTTTCAGGTTTAACATCCTACGTTCTAAGGGTCCTTCAAATTCTGACATTCTACATTCAATCCCTTCTATATCTCTTCTATGGTTCCTTCTAACTCTAATAATCTATGTTCTACTCACTAAGTGCCTGTACTTTTTAGTAAAATGGCCTTTTTCTTTCTTTTTTTTTCACGTGGCTTTGCATGTTTTTCACATGGATGATAGTGGCAATGTTTGGGTGACTCACATTTTGCTTATTTCTTTTGTTTGATCTATTCTCATTTGGTAACAACAGTTCTCAAGCCAGTTTGAGATCTCCTTGGATTATGGGAGTGTCAGAGATGAGGCATGGCAGCATTTGTCACAGTTTCTGCCTCAGCTCCTCCCCCCCACCCTTTCCCTTTGGCATACACTAGAGCTTTTGGTCCTCTGAGCCCTCCCCCTCCTTCAGCAACACTCTTGAGTTGAGTCTGGTTTTTACATTAGTGTGGAGTAACGGCCTGGAGTCTGAAATCCTTGGCACTGGTCACGTCATCTCCTCGTGCCTCATTTCCCCCATCTATAAATAGGAATCTTGGGCTTGTTCATTTCCCAAATGTTTGGAGGCTCTTTCACAAGAGTCATCTTGCCCAGGTGAAGGGTTGTTCACCCTGAAGCTTTCACTGTGTGGTAGGAAGATCACCAGACAAGTCCAAGGCTTATTCAAGCACTTATTAGCTATGGGATTTGGGGCAGATCACTTCATCTCATTATACCTCATTTTCCTCATCTATTAAACAGAAATAACAGAGTCAAAAGCATGAAGGAAACATAGAAATCATCTATTCACCACCCCCATTCTCATCCTCTCTGGTTTATACATGATGAATGTGAAGCCTAAAGGAGAAGGGGAAGTAACGCATAAGCTCACATAGTTTGTTAAGTGACTGAATTTGTGCTGGTCCTTTGACCTAATATAATAATAATAATCCTTTCTGGAGCATCGAGGTAGTACAGTGAATAGAGAACCAAGTCTGGAGTTGGGAGGATCTAAATATGGACTCAGACATGTCCTAGCTATGTGACCATAGGCAAGTCACTCAACCTGTATTGCCTAGTCCTTGCCACTCTTTGGTCTTAGAAATGATACTAAGATTGAAGGTAAGGACTGAAAAAATAATAATCCTTGTTTTATCTGCCTTATGAAGCTCTTTTTCACTGAGGTCTTATGAGAACCTGTCTGTTAATGCATGTAAAACATTGTTTCCTAGGTAGAATGCAAAGAATTCTGGAAGGAGAAAGTCTTTCCTTGTTTTTTTTTTTTTTTAAATATATTTTATTTGATCATTTCCAAGCATTATTCGTTAAAGACATAGATCATTTTCTTTTCCTCCCCCCCACCCCCCATAGCCGACGCGTAAGTCCACTGGGCATTAGATGTTTTCTTGATTTGAACCCATTGCTTGGTTGATAGTATTTGCATTAGAGTGTTCATTTAAAGTCTATCCTCTGTCATGTCCCCTCGACCTCTGTATTCAGGCAGTTGCTTTTTCTCGGTGTTTCCACTCCCATAGTTTATCCTTTGCTTATGAATGGTGTTTTTTTTCTCCTGGATCCCTGAAAGTTGTTCAGGGACATTACACTGCCCCTAATGGAGAAGTCCATTACGTTCGATTATACCACAGTGTATTAGTCTCTGTGTACAATGTTCTCCTGGTTCTGCTCCTCTCGCTCTGCATCACTTCCTGGAGGTTGTTCCAGTCTCCATGGAACTTCTCCACTTTATTATTCCTTTGAGCACAATAGTATTCCATCACCAACATATACCACAGTTTGTTCAGCCATTCCCCAATTGATGGGCATCCCCTCATTTTCCAGTTTTGGGCCACCACAAAGAGCGCAGCTATGAATATTTTTGTACAAGTCTTTGTGTCCATTATCTCTTTGGGGTACAGACCCAGCAGTGCTATGGCTGGGTCAAAGGGTAGATATTCTTTTGTCGCCCTTTGGGCATAGTTCCAAATTGCCCTCCAGAATGGTTGGATCAGTTCACAACTCCACCAGCAATGAATTAATGTCCCTACTTTGCCACATCCCCTCCAGCATTCATTACTTTCCTTTGCTGTTATGTTAGCCAATCTGCTAGGTGTGAGGTGATACCTCAGATTTGTTTTGATTTGCATCTCTCTGATTATAAGAGATGTAGAACACTTCTTCATGTGCTTGTTAATAGTTTTGATTTCTTTATCTGAGAACTGCCTATCCATTTCCCTTGCCCATTTATCAATTGGAGAATGGCTTGATTTTTTGTACAATTGATTTAGCTCATTATAAATATGAGTAATTAAACCTTTGTCAGAGGTTTCTATGAAGAGAAAGTCTTTCCTTGTTACAAGTCTAAAATATCTTTGTCCATCTGTGATAAGTAAAATACCCACTGCCATAAGGATACTGCCCAAGCTGACCTTTCAGCTTGACTTATTAGCTCAGGGATTTTTTTTAACCGATTATTGTGGCCTTTCTGTGGGTATAGCTTTGGAAAAGAAAGGGATTTAGAGCCAGAATGGACCTTAGAAGCTGCCAAACCCAATCCTCTTATTATATAGATGAGGAAAACTGAAGTATAGAGAGGTTAAGTGACTTGCCCAGGTTATATCAACTACTAAATATCTGAGGCAAGTTTAAACTCAGGTCTTTTGAGACTTTAAGTTTAGCACTCTATCCATTATTCCATCAGGCTATCTCTATTAAAAGGATATTGTAAGGGGCAGATGGGTGGCTTAGTAGATTGAGAGTCAGGCCGAGAGACGGGAGGTCCTAGGTTCAAATCTGGCTTTGGACACCTCCCAGCTATGTGACTCTGGGCAAGGCACTTAACCCCCACTGCTTAGCCCTTACCACTCTTCTGTCTTGGAACCAACACATAGTATTAATTCTAAGACAAAAGATAAGAGTTTTTTAAAAAGAGGTTATTTTTCAGTAGATTCCGTTATATCCATTTCTTTGTGATTCCACGAACCATACTTTTCATGGCAAAGATACTGTATTGGTTTGTCCTTTCCTTCTCCAGTGGATTATGACTAACAGAGGTTAAGTGCTTTGCCTAGGGTCACATAAGTAGCAAGTATCTGAGGCCAGATTTGAATTTGGGTCATCCTGACTCCAGACTCAGTACTCTATCCACTGAGCCACCTATAAACAGGGTTTAAGTGACTTATCCAAGATCACACAGCTAGGAAAATGTCTGAGGGTAGATTTGAACTCAGATCTTCCTGACTCTAGAAACAGCCTTCTATTCACTGAGTTATCTAGCTGTCCCTCTATTAAGAAGAATTAAAATATGAAATTTTAGAATAGCAGTTCTCAACCTCTCAATTTGTAGCAATGAGAATACATAATTCATATCAGGTATTTACATTCCAAATCATAAGTGTAGCAAAATTACAGTTTTGAAGTAGCCACCAAAATAATTTTTTGGTTTGGGGTCACTGAAACATGAGGAACTGTATTGTGGGGTCACGGCATTAGAAAGGTTGAGAACCACTGTTTTAGAACATGTAACATAGAATGTCAGACCTGGAAGAACCGTTGGAATGTTTACCAAAGAAGGTCAAAACTGAAAGGCTTCTCAGAACAGAAAGCAAAGAATATCAGAACTGAAGAGGTCTAAGCAATTTAGAGAATAGAATAATAGGTTTAAGAAGAGAATTTAGAACACAGAAAGTTAGAATATAGAGTTCCCGAGTTGGAAGGAACTTTACAGATTGCAGGGATGTCTTCTGCAGTACTTGTAATGAGAGGGGCATCATCCACTCTCTGCTTGAGAGTGAGAAATGGATATTGTTAGAGAATTTGAAAGAAATACTGTATCACCTCCCCTAAGTATCCCAGAGATACCTACTTGGCAGCCAAAGAATTGTTTCAAGAATAGAGAAACAAGAAATAAAAGGGCTTAGTCATCTCCCCAGTCAGGAACACCTGCCCATGAAAGCAATGAAATCTAGGAGGGAAAACAGGACAGAAGATTGCCCCCTATGCTTCAGTTTGAAAAATGTTGAAAGTATTTGTGTATATCCACATATTCCTGTACAGGCATCTTTATAAATATTCATCTTCTCTCTCCTTCTCTCCCCCTCCCTCCTTCTCTCTCTCTCTCTCTCTCTCTCTCTCTCTCTCTCTCTCTCTCTCTCTCTCTCTCTCTCTCTCTCACACACACACACACACAGAGATTATACATTTATATCCTTTCACTCACTTCATCACTTGCACCAAAAAAGGAGAGACAACCAGTCAAGATCCCACACTGACACCTACTCCTAGGTATCACTTGGCTCAAGCTTATAGGATGCCCACGCTATAAACAATCATCCCCAGATACATCTGTGCAGATGGATATACTCCCTTAAGAACTTACACTTGAACATATGCATAGACATATAACCTAGTCAGGCTTACACACTCTCACATACACTCACATTGATGTATACTGAGGTTGGGCTTCCCCTTTCAACTCACAATGCCTTCTCTCCTCCATCAGGCTTGTGCCATCTTCTCTCAGGAACTGTATATTCATTTGTCCACGTTTTTTACAAAGGAGGGCATCATGATATAGTGAACAAAGGGTGTATTGTTCAGTTCTTTCAGTCATGTCCTACTCTTTGTGACCCCATTTTGAGTTTTCTGGGTGGTTTATCATTTCCTTCTCTAAATCATCTTAAACAGGTAAAGAAACTGAGGACAGCAGAATTAAGTGACTTGTCTAGACCCACATTGCTAGTAAGTTGTCTGAAGTTGGATCTGAACTCAGGAAGATAAGTTTTCTTGATACTCTATTCAATGAACCACCTTGCTGCGCCCCCTCCCCCAAGAAGGAGATCTTTCCATCTCTGAACTTCCATGTTCTTTATTCCAAATACTCTTCCAGCTCTAGTGTTCTGGGTTCTTTATTCCAAAAGGGTCTCCCCCCTTTCTCTTTTCTCTAATACGACCCTTTGTAGTAACTAGTGGAATAATGTGGCTGTCTTCCAGGGGAACATAGCAGCAACATCCTCTGATTCTAGCTTTTTCAGATGTACTGTCTACCATAGCCCCTGGAGAAAATACCCATATGGTGCACAGCTTCTTGGCAATTGTATGCAATAGATTATGCTCCAGAAAGACTCCTTTTCCCTTCTGTGCTTATTCCTATTCCTTCTCCATTATCCCAACTTTGGAGAAACATCTCAAGAGAGTCTGAAGCACTTATTGAACCCAGTTGATCCTGTACTCTATTTTGGTTTCACGCCTCATTGTGCTTCCTTCCCTCTCTCCCTCTTACCCCCTGCCACACCCTACTTTATTGACAAAAATAGCATAAGAAATGATGCAACACTAATTATATTGTATTTGAGACAATATGTTCCTATAACCATTTTAAGCTCTTTTACATATAGGTTGTTACAGCTTTATGTTTTATTTGGTAAATTTTCTTGTCAAGGTTGGTATGGCATTAGAATCCAAGTATTTCTCTATCACAATAACTATAGTAAATATAATAAACTCATATATTAAGAACTAGAAAATCCACTTATCATTCCTTTCCACCTCATTTTACACATAACAGAAGCCAAAGGAAGTCATATGGTCTTTTCCATTTTTTTTTAAAGTTTCACCTTTTGTTGTGTTCAGTTGTGTCCATTGTGACTGACTATGACCTATTTGACAAAGACACTGGAATGGTTTGCCATTTCCTCCTCCAGATAATTTTATCGAAGAGGAAACTAAGGCAGAGTTAATCGACTTGCCCAAGGTTACATAATAAGTGTCTGAGGCTGGATTTGAATTCAGGGAGATCAGTCTTCCTGACTTCATAGTCAGCACTCTATTCACTACATCACCTATCTGTCCACTAGTTATCATCTTTTATCTTTTCTCCCATTTTCATCACTATCATGAGTAGACTGTTTTAGTCACCTTTTAATTGGTATTTCTGCCTCAAGTCTCTCTCCATTCCAATCATCCTCCACACGACTGCTAAAGAGATTTTTTTCAAAACTTTAGCTTTGATCATCTCACCTTCCCTATCTCCTGCCTCTTCCTCTCCTTAATAAATTCTGTTGGTTTCTCATTGCCTCTAAGAAAAAAATAAAGTTTTTTGGTACTTAAAGCTCTTCACATTTTCAGTCTTCTTATATTTTACCATTTTCCATGTGCTTTACAGTTCAGCCACATTGGCCTATTTGCTGTTCCTTGAACATGGCTCCCTACCTCTCATTTCCTTTTGCAGTAGTTATCCTCCATGCTCATAATACTCTCCCTCCTTGCCTCTAATTTTTAGAATCTCTGACTTCCAAACAATAGCAGAACAAAGTCTTTTTTGGTCCCCTTCTAGCTGCCAATTCCTTCCACCAACTCCATATGGATTTTGAACATACCTAATTATTTGAATGTTGCTTCTCCTAGTTCACTAGAATGTGAACCCCTTGAAGCCAAGAACTATCTTTTCCTTTTTTTGTATTACCAGCAATTAGCACAGTGCCAAGGACATAGAGAGAACCTAAATGCTTGTTGATTGATTTATTAGTTAATAGTGTCACAGATGAGAATTGAATTTGAAGGTTCTCAAACGCAATTATTCATACACCTAGAAGAATTAATACTGTCTCTTTGTTTCCTGTCTATCTCTCTGCCAAAAGCAGATCAAGTTAATGATGTCCTGACTTTCCTTGTGATAATTTATCCTTCAAGAGATGGATATGTTAAGATTAAAATTAGTTAAAATGCAAAGTTTAAATTCCTTTTGAGAAGAATTTTAGGTTAAGAAAGATGCTACCTCTCCGAATCCAGAAACTGAACTGTTTGGAGAAGGCACCATGAAGATGCCTCCAGACCACAAGCTGCACGAGAAGATCAAGAATGAACTCTGGGTGTGGTTGATTGAACATTTATTTGTATGTATACTTTCATGACAAAGGGGACTGCCCCCTACCTGGCTTTTGTCAATGTGTCTAGCAATTATTGGTTTTGTTCTTTATTCCTCTTATCCTCAAATTGTTGTAATCTTTAAGTTGATTATATTTTCATGATCCTTTTGGGGAAAATCTTTCCCAACAAGAATCAAATGGAGAAATGTAAAAATGGAGATTTGAACCCCAGACTTCAACCCCCAGAAGTCCTTACTAGCTCCCAGAATTCTCTCTAATCTTCCTGAGTGCGAGATCACAAATTATTACTTTAAAAGGCTCTCTGCCTACTTGGTCTCTCTCTCGGATTCACTTGTAGGGGCAGGCAGCTCTCTACCTAGCCCACAAAAGCTGGCAAAATGTAGGTTGCATGTGCTTTCTCATTTTTTATTTTCTTTATTTCTTAATCTTTAATAAACCTCTAAAAATATAATACTTTTATTACTAGAAACTAATTTTAATCTTATAGATAGGGAGGTAGAGTCAAGATGATAGAATAAAGCCAGGGAACCTCCTGAGCTTTCCCACATTCCCCTCCAAACAACTTTAAAATAATGCCTCAAAACAAATGCTGGAGTGGCAAAACCAACAAAAAGATAGGGTAAAGCAATTTTCAAACCCGAGACATCTTAAAAGGTGAACAGGAAAAGTATGTCTCACTGGTATGAGAATGGTGCACAGCCCAGCATAGGTTGTGCCCAGCAAGTCAACAGTGAAGTTCTGTTACCCTGTACAGGGAAGTCAGCATCAAGCCATGCCCTGTGCAAGTCAAAAACTTGGTGGGTTTTCTGAAGGTCTCCACCTATAGAAGCTAAAGGGGTTAAACAACTGATCAGAAGGAGAATACATAGGTCCCTGTGATGGCACTGGATGCAGGACTCTGTTACATTACCAATATATGGATCAGGGTCACAGTCCCAGGACAGAAAATAGCAATAGCACAATAGAGTATGGGACCATAGGACAATGAGGACTCTGATTACAGTTCTAGAGTAGAAAAGAGTACTTGTGGTTGTTCACAGACCAGAGCACAGTCCAGGAGAGAAGTGACCACACCTCTCAGATCCTACCAACTTGGAAGAACTGAAAACTTATAGACTCTTCAGAACTAGCTCTAAAAACAGCAGCATGAGAAACTTAAAACTTGGTACAAAGCTACCTGTACTCCAGAAGCAGAACTCAACTTTAATATGAAGTTAAAAGCAAAGAAATAGGCTGGGGAAAAATGAGCAAACAACAACAAAAAAATTTGACAATAAAAAGTTACTCTGGTGACTAATATGAAAATGTTTTACATGACTACACCTATATAACTTATATCAAATTGCTTGCCATATCAAGGAGTAGGGAGATGAGGAAGAAAGGAAGAGAATTTGGAGCTCCAAAAACAACCTAATGTTAAAAATATTTTATAAGTAACTGGCAAAAAATAAAATATTATATTTTTTAAAAGAGAAGAAAAAAAAGAAGACATTCCATTTTGAACTTTTATTTTTCCTAAGAGGGAGAAACTAGTTGATGGGATACACATGATGGGAACCCAGATGGGAAATTGAGTGTTTCCATCCAGAATATGTGATAGAGGAGAGGAAATGCTGTTATAGATTGCATTTACTCTAGATTTTGGGAAAGCAGATTTCTGAGGGTTCAGAGGAATGATTTATAGGATCTCATGGACTAAAATACTATAAAGGTAGTCAACCCAGAAAGTATGTGATATCCTCAAGTGTAAAATTCTGAGGACATAAAGGAAAACAATCCCAAAAATGTGTGTGTGTGTGTGGGGGGGGCATGGAACCCATCTGAAGACACTGCTATGGACAAGGAACTCACTAACCAATTGAGAATTTTAAAAGAATATAAAGAAAATGGAATCAAGACCAGGGAAGAGACAATGAGAATGAGAATGCTTATAAAAATAATGTCAGGTGTGCTGAAGCTCCAAACCAACTGAAGCTGGCAAAAAAAAGCTAAAGCTTGACAATAGTGAGAACAAAAATTAGCTATGTTGGGGGGGGAAGCAGATTTAAATTAAAAAGAGCACCTTTGCCTATAGTTGTTGGCACAATAACTGATGATGGAAGGAATGAAAAGTTGGTTGAGTTCTTTTGGTGTTTTTTTTTTCTTTCCCATGGAAGATGATCTTTCATTAGAAATCACAGGGCAAAAATGGCTAGGAGGAAGTTGATACCCAACATAAGTAATGACAGAGAATAAGAACATCCCAGAGTGACTCTAGATTAATCTAAAGTCACCTATCCTGGTAAAATATTTCCTTTGGTTCCAAAAGAACCGGCAATTGCGATTGCTGGGTAGTAGGTTTGAAAGACTGTGGAAAATGAGAGATATGCCACAAGACTAAAAAGGACAAAGGCTATCCAATTAAAAAACAGTAAAATCACATAATTTTCAAACTAGAGGACAAAGATTTTAACTTTAATGCCTAGGAAAACCTCCAAATGGATTATTAAAGCTAGTTGGAGAAGATCTTGAAAGGGAAGTAATGATTATGAAGAGCCAGCATGGCTTCATCAAGAACAGGTCATGCCAAACTGACTTCATGTTCCTTTTTGATAGATTATTTAAATAGTAAGTATGGGGATATATTTTACCTAGATTTCAGGAGCACTATGCAGAAAATATCTCTTCCTTATGAATAGCATCAAGATATATGGAGTAGATAATAATAAAAAGAGATGTATATTGTTTGGATGACCATACTCAAAGAGTAATTCTTAAAATGAATCTAATAATAATAAATTCAGTAGGGATAAATATAAAGGTTTATATATGGGCACAAGAAATCAGCCTCACAAGTAAAAATGGGGGAGGCATGGTTAGAGAACAGTTCTGAAAAAGATCTGAGAGCTTAATGGGCTACAAGCTTATTTGTGTCATCAGTGTGATATGGCAGTTAAATAAATGGATGTGATTTGGGGTTGAATTAGAGAGGTATAACTTACATGAATAGAGAGAGAGAGTGGTTCCATTTTATTCAGCTCTAATCAATCTCATCTAGGTATTGCGTTCAGTTCTAGAAACCACAATTTAAGAAAGATATTGATGAGCTAGAAAGAATTCAGGACAGAACAACCAGGGTGGTAAAGGGTCTTGAGTCTATGTCATATGATGGTCAGTTGAAGAAACTATATATGTAGTCTGGAGAAGAGAAGAATTAGGGAGGAGTTGGTAGCTATCTTCAAGTTCTTTAAAGACTATTATAAGAAAAAGTGATTAAACTTGTTCTGTTTAATCTTGGAAGGTAGAACCAGGAGTAATGGATGCAAATTACATTAAGGGGATGGATAACCCTCTACTTGTGAGGTATATTTTAATGGAGATTCCTTTAATGTCATTATTGGACTAGGTGGCTGCTGAGATACTTTCAAATTCAAATTCTGTGTTTCTGTAACTCCAAAGCTTGCTTTTCACTGTGCTGTGCCATCTCCTAGTAGTATCCCAATAAGAATTATTGGACCACCGAGATGGAAGAGAAGTTATCTAATCCAGCTTCCTCCCTGATTCAAAAATCCCTTTATAGCCAACCCTACAAGTGGTTACTAACCTCTCTTTTAAGATCTTTGATAAAAATGTCTTAAGACAACTTATTCCATTTTTGGACAGCTCTGATTCTAAGTTTTTAACATTAAGGAAAAGCCTGTCTTCTTAAAACATAGACCCACTTGGCTCTAGTTCTGTCTAATCCTCTTTTCCTAGAACAACCCCTAAAGGCAGTGACTGACCACAAACCTCCCTTGACTCTTTTTTGCTCCAGACTAAACATACCCAACTAGTTCAACTAAATGTCATATGGCAGCATTTCCAAACCTCTCCATATCCTTGTTATCCTCTTTTGGATGTGCCTATCTCCCCTAAAATGCCGCACAATTGAAGACAATATTAACAATTATGATCTAATCAGGCAAGAAGACACTGGGATCATAAAATTTTCCTTCCAGTCATCATGCTTCTATTATTGCAGCCTTTGATTGCCCTGGTTCTTATGTTGTTTTGACTGCTACATATCATTGCTAATTTCTTTGCAGTCCACTCTGACTCCAAGGTCTTTTGTGCAAAAACTGTGGTAGTCTACCTTTACTTCCCTGCTTTTATATATTTGAACCTGGGTTTGTTTTGTTTTGTTGTTTATTTTTGGAAACTGCATGTAGCACTTCCATATAGGATTCTTTTAAAATTTCATCCTACTATATTTGACCTACTGTTCTAGCCTGTTGAGGTATTTTTGGATCCCAGTTCTATCATTCAGTGTGTCAGCTATTCTTCTCAGCTTTGTTTCACTTGAAAATATAACAAGGATGCAATCTATGAATTCCTATCCTAATCATTGACAAAAATGTGGGAAAAATAATAGTGCAGAGAAGTTTCTCCTTGACCAATACTATTACATCTTTTCAAGCAACCAGTAAAGCAGCTGAGCCTTCAGATTGTGGCTGAGACCCCTCCTACCTTGGAAAAAGGGAATGATACAGGGGGGAAGATGATCAAGCTTAAAAAAATATTTCAGAGACTTAGTCCTAGGTTTGAGTCATCTTGGGGAAGTAACCTTACTTTTAGAGAGCTTTTCCAATTTGAAAGTGAGGGGTTTTGACTAGGTTTTTTTAATAATGTTCTTTTCAATATATATATGTATGTATATACTATATATGTATATATATATATATATATATATATATATATATATTTGTTCTAAAGTCCCTTTCAATTCTGACATTCCAAGTTCTCTATCCTTGGAAAGAATAATTGATATGGAATGACAGAATCTATAGCTTTGACATTTATTACTTCCATGGCCTTGAGTAGGTCCTTTAACTATATAGCTCCTCCTCATTTACTTCATCTGCGAAATGAAACAGTTGTTTTCGATCCCTTCTAAGGTCCTGTCCAACTCTAATTCTATTGTATCTATGATCCTACAATCTTATACTTCTAAATCTCTTAAATTTTCTATTGGTTTCTACTGAATTTTTTTTTAAAGAAGCAATGTGGCCTACTAGATAAGATGCTGGAACCTGAATAAGTCACTTCTCAAAATTCCAGTTTTCTCACCTTTATAAAGGAGTTAATAATAGTACCTTCCTCACAGAGTTGTTGTGAAGATTAAATGAAATAATACAGCTAAAGTGTTTTGTGCAGTTTAAAGTATTATATAATTATTAGAAATTATTACTTTGTCAGTAGTTTTGCAGAAAAGGGTTTCTTTTTTCTCAGGTAGAAGAGAGAACTTTAATTTTCAACCACCCTTATTTCAGGTTCTCACTAAGTATGTTGACACAGTTGATGATCTGGTTATTGGATTAAAGGGTTGTGGTTGCAAAGGCCTATATCTCTAAAAATGCCTAATTGAGTGATCAACTATTACAACTACGCTGAGTGTGAGAGCTGTAGGAGCTGGCTTATCTATTGCATGCAATGACCTAATCAGGGACTACTTTTAAAATTCAAAGACCAAAACACTCAGTTATATCAGAATATCCTTATTTCCTGCCCTAAATTAAGGATGATTCAAATAGTGAAGACCTCGAAGTTTGCTTGAGATTTTGAAATAATTTAGACCAGTGGCCTGGTGGCAGAAGAACAGTGATAAGGTGGATCAACCTTGGTCAGAACAATGTAAGCAATTGGTAATTTGCCAGCCTACTGTGGTCTGTGATTGGTTATCCTAGTCTATTACCCAATCTGTGATTGAACAACCCAGTCTGCTCTTCAGTTTGTGACTTAATCCTGTGCAATCAGCAATCTATGATTGATCAAACCAACCTACCTAACAGTTTATGATTATATATTATATATATTATGTATATAATAATATATAAATATTCTGTAGGCCTCTCCATAATTAGGCCTGCTTATTATTGATTAAAGGCAGCTTTATTTTGTATCCAGCTCAAATCAACTTGTGAGAAATGAGTATTAAATATTCAGTGAAAGCATCTATATCTGGGAAGTTGGCTACAAATCAGGGCTTGGTTTATCTTTTTATTGATTGTACAGCTTTAATAAAGTGATGGAGAAGATTTTGATCATGCTAATTAAGCTGAAAAGTATTTCCTACCTACATTTTTCCCCTTCTGGAGAGCTGGCATATTGCTTGATAAAGGTCAAGTATTCATTGGGAAGGAGTAAGAGAATCAAGTCAGTTAAATCTGGCCTATTCCATAGACTCTAGCCATGTACCATTATCCTAAGAATACATGTCTTATTCCTAATCACCAAATGGCCATGTCTAGTATATATGATATATATAAGATCTATGCTCAGTCTAAGCATTATAGAGATAAGATAGAATATGTTAGCTCTCAAGAGATTCCCAAACTTTTAGAAAAACAAAACTGTTTCATCCAGTGGTGTTGTGGCCCAGGACACTAGTAGAATTTGGGTGGTTTGAGTTAATCCGTATATTCCCACACCACCAACCAGGTGAGCCAAAATGCCATGGAGCAGATCTGGGGATATTTGAGTCACCTTTTCTCCCTAGGATGGATTAATCTGGAACCCAGCTGTGGGTCTGCGAATTCTAGAAAGTTGCACTCAGACTCTTCATTTATTTGCTGACAGCTTTTACTACCTTGTGGAATGGTTTTACTTGAAAGTTAGTGAATACATTTTTATTAAACAAATTAGAGATCATGATCCTTAGGTTTGGAGTGGTCCTTTGCACCAGATTTAGAACATTGACTGGGACAAATCATAACAATCAATGTAAGGAAGTTTGAGCTAAGTGTGGATCACATAGGGGCAGAGGGAAGAGGGAGAGGAGTCAGCAAAGAATATGATTGATAAGCACAAGCAACCCACTCTCAGAAGTAAAAACATTTCTCATCCCATGGAACAGGTATCCTATGTAGGGGAGAGGGATCTATCAAGAAGAACCTCCATCTTTGTTGTTGTTCAATCATTTTCAGTTGTATCTGAAGCTCTGTAACCCCTTTGGGGGTTTTCCTGGCAAAGATCCTAGAGTAGCTTGCTATTTCCTTCTCCAGCTCATTTGACAGATGAGGATCTAGAGCAAACAGGGTGAAGAAACTCACCCAGAGTCATACATCTAGTGAGTATCTGAGGCAAAATTTGAACTCATAAATGTTAGCCTTCCTAATTCCAAACTCACTGTGCAACCTTGCTGCCCACAACTTCATCTTACTTCCCAATTTTTGAGAGTGGCACTAAAGTTTACCCTGAATCCCATGTTCAAAATATGGGGGCTTGGGGTTATTTTGCAGTCTTCTGTCATCTTCACCTCTCATTTAAAATTGCTTATCAAGTCAGGTAATTTCTACCACTGCAACATCTCTTGATTTTTGTCCTCTCTTCTCTATTCCCACTGTCACAGCCATTTACCTTCATTTACCATCCTAGTAGAATATTACTCCTAGATCTCTATTTACCATTCTAGCAGACAAATTACATGAATTTTCTAACAGATCTGAGTTCTGATCTTTTCTCACTCCAAATTACCCTTGATCTGCTGTCAAACTTATCTTTCTTATGCATGTTTCTGGTCAGGAAATTACATTCTCAAAGGACCTCAGAGTTGTACCTAAGAACCCCCTCTTCAAAGAGCTTTAAATGCCCATCAGAGGAGTTTATATTTGATCCCAGAGTGAATAGGGAGACACTGGAGTTCATTGAACAGGAGGCTGACGTGATAAAACTCATTGTTTCTTAAAAATGTTTACAAAGGAATATTTACCTCCTGTGATATAACAAAGTCAAAGGTTCACATATTTCTATTTCCAGTACCCTGGCCCCTTAAAAATTCCAAGAGCACATTTTCCCCTATACCAGTTTAGTCTTTAGGGAGAGTGGACTCAGATTTAAAATTGTTACAATTAGGCATTTGCCTAACCAAGTTCAATTCCAAATGTGGCAGGTGCTACTGTTGGACTTGGCCATATAGGTTGCTTGCATCCTCACTGTCTTGCTTCCAGCAAATCAAAATTTGTGAAATCATAACCAGCTATCATTTTCTTTACTTAAAAACAAGGCAGAACAAATGCAAAGAGGCAAAGGCTGGAGGTGGGGCTATATTCATTGGTCACACTTTGGTCTCAGATAGGGAGAGTCCAAGGCAGCTCCCCTTATGGCATTGTTTTTCTTACAGTACTATAACCAGTTAGAGAAGAGCCAGATTAAACAGACTTTTAGAAAAATCATCTTGAACTCTAAGGGTGGCTTGGCGTGTGGAGAGACTTGAGTTAGGAAGACCAGTAAGAAGGCAATATTGCAGGAGATGTAATGAGGATCTGAATTGGGTTTGTGGTTGTGTAAGTAGAGAGAGGGTAACCCATTGGAGAGATGTCATGAAGATAGAAATAACAAGATTTAGCAACATATTGGATGTGGAGCAAATAAGAGTAAGGAGTTGAGGATGGAAACAAGCATTTATGTTTCCTACTATGTGCCAGGCAAATAGTAAACTATGCTAAACACTTTACAAATATTATCTCATTTGATCCTTACAACAACCTTGGAAAATAGGTATTATGGTAATCTCCACTTAACAGTTGAAGAAACTTGCCTAGGGTCACACAGCTAGGAAGCATCTGAGTTGGAATTTGAACTCGGGCATTCCTGACTCCAGGACCAGTGAGCTATCCATTGTTTCACCTAGATGCCCCTAGAACACCAAGATTGCAAACCTAGGTGTTGGCAAACTTGGCGTTGCCTATAATAGGAGAAATTCAGAAGAGAGAAGGGTATGGAAGATAAGGATAATGTATTCTGTTTTGGTCTTGTTGAATTTGAGATGCCTATATGACATCTAGTTTAAAAATCTCTAAAAGAGAGTTGGTGATACATGATTGTACCTTGGGAGATAGACTAGAGATTGATATATAAATTTGAGAATCATCTGTATAGAGATCATAATTAAACTCTTAGAGGCTGATAAGATCACAAAGCAAGATTGTTTCTAGAGAGAAGAGGACCTAGTTCCCTGGGCATTCACATGAGTATCTCCATATAGCTTCCTCTTTTTAAAATATTTATTTCTCTTTGTATCTTCAGTTTCATTCTTCAGAGTTTCCCATATGTCTGAAGTTTTGGTCCCAAGGCAGAAAGAAGTCCTACAGAAGAATCCTAAATGATTGGAGTTAAGTCACTCACTCGGCTAGGAAGTGTCTGAGATCAAATTTGAACCCAGGACCTCTCATCTTCAGATCTAGCTCTTTATCCACTGAGCCCTCTAGCTGCCTCTCCTCTCCATAGACTTTTAAAAATCTGCTATTCCCAAATTGGGGGTACCTGCCAGACTTTCCTGGCTTTCCTCTCTCTATCACACTCTGTAAGGAACCTTTATTTCTCCCCAGGTCTTTCATCATTAGCATCCTGGAAGCCAGTTCCTCATTTTTATTTAGAATCAGATGAAGGCTAGTGAGAAACTCCCTCAATGGTCCTTGGATCTTTTGAAGAAATAGTGATCCTAAAGACAGACCAAAATATTACCAATTGCCCTGGTTTGAGCAGAGAACTAGAGCAGACGCCTAAATAGTCAACATCCCCATCACTCTTACAAGCATGCCCCAGGGCCAAGTTTGTTATTTATTTCCCAAACTCCTCATCCACTTCTTGCTGTCCAAATGATCTGTAGTGTATCCTGATTAAAATATCACCTCTCTTCCTGCCTCTATTGCCTCTCACTCAAATGTTCTCCACACTCCTCCCCTGCTTCATGTTAGCTCCCAGATTTTTTCACTCTACATGCCCTCTATTATCCATGGCCCACAATCCCATCTCTGAACAGTCTGGAAGTTTTGATCTAGTCAGCTTAAAGCAGACTGGTACCTTAGGGACCACCATATTGGTAGTGGACTTAATGTTGAAACTCTCAAACTCAAGGAATTCATCCCTACTAGCTGGCTCCTACTCATCCTTTGAGACCTAGGCACAGATATAATTTCTTCCATGAAGTATTCCCTAATTCTCCACCTCCACTCCCAATTTAGAAGACCCTTTGACCACAGAGAGTGCTTTTGCACATCTCTAATGGCCTTAACACACAGTATTTGTGTATTCAGAGTTATTGATGTTTGAATTTTATTCCCATATTGTACTATAAGATTTCTGAGAGCATGGCTGAGGGTTAGTCTGCATAAACCAACCTTCTCCCCACCTCCATACCACATTATCCAATACAGTATAGTAGGTGCTAAGTGGATTTTGTTAAAACAGTAGTTGTTGAAAACATATGAAACACGTTTGCTCTTTCAAGAGGACATGGTCAGCCAAGTTTTTTACATTGTTTGGTCAGGCACTGTCTTTCCCACTCTACCTGAGTTGAAAAATAGGTTGAATGTGAGAATAACGTACTTAGAAGCAAAATAAGGGAGACAGTTGCCATTGGCAACAGGACCCTGAACTGAAAAATCTTAGTAATTCAAAATAGTTAGTTGGGAGAAAACCGGCGTGATGATGGGAGGAAGGAAACTTTGGTTCTAGTCTGATCTCTTCCTCTAGCCATCCAGGTAAACGTGAGCAAAGCATATTTCTCAGCAGGACTCAGTTTCTTCCTCTGGGAAATGAGGAAGTGAAACTATGAGAATCATCAGTTCCAAAATGATTTAACCATAAAAAGACAAAAACAAAAGATCTGTAATATAAAATATTCTTAGAGAAAAGGAGTTTTATTTTTTATCTTTTTCATTGAAAATTTTTGTTTTATTTATCAATTTAGAATATTTTCCCATGGTTACATGATTCATGTTCTTTCCCTCCCCTCCTCCTGTAGCCAATGAGCAATTCCACTGGGTTTTACATGTGTCATTGATCAAGACCTATTTCCATATTATTAATATTTGCACTAGGGTGATTGTTTAAAATCTTCATCCCCAATCATATCCCTATCGACCCATGTGATCAAGCAGTTGTTTTTCTTCTGTGTTTCTACTCCCACAGTTCTTTCTCTGGATGTGGATAGTGTTCTTTCTCATAAGTCCCTCAGAACTGTCCTTTGCCTTGCTGCTAGTAGAGAAGTCCATTACACTCTATTGTACCACAGTGCATCGGTCTTTGTGTATGATGTTCTCCTGGTTCTGCTCAGAAAAGGAGTTTTAGATACAAATAGATAAAGTAAAAAGAAGAATAGTTTTGTGTTGCCCTAGAAAGTTTGCTTGAAGTGCTTGCTTTAGCGAATGGGAAAATTCAATAGAATTTTATAATGTAGAATATAAATGCCTAAAGAGCGTTTTAAAATAGTACACAGAATCTTATAGATAAAAGGGTCATTAGACCAATGGAATGTCATTATCAGAAGTGAATTCAGAATGTTTGAGCTGGAAGGGGGAATCTTATAATATAGAACATGGAATCTCAGAGTGGGAAGGGACTTTACAACATGGGCTCTGGAATACTGGAAATGAGGCAGCCTTGGAACACATAAGATCAGAGAGGAGAACATTAAACCTCAGAGCTGAAAGGGGGTCTGAGAAAGCACCTGACACAGTCTCTCAGCTTACAGAAGATGAAGCTATCATTAAGATTAGGGAAATGATTTGTCCGAAGTGAACAGCAGATTAGTGGCCAAACCAAGGCTATATATAATTAAAGGTCTTAACTCTTAGCAAGTCTGCTACTTAATTATATAGGTTCACGGATTTAGAACTGTAAGCTAGTTTAAAGAACATCTAGTCCAATTAAAAAAAACAAACAAAACAAACCTGAGACTCAGGGAGGTTAAGTGATTTGTCCAATGTCACATAGAGAGATGGAAAGGAAGAAGTTGAAGGAGAGGGAGAGGTAATAGATGGAAATATTTGTAATTATAAAGTAAAATAGTCATGAATCCTCATGAAGGTATCTGAGAAAAATATGAAACCTCCTCTACCACCCAAATCTTAACTATTAATTTGCTTAGCAAATCCCTTCTTGGTGGACATTATAGATATAAATTGTAACAACTTTTACATGACTTTTGCCATTCATAAACTATGCAAAGTCTGTGAATGAGAAGTGTTTAGAATTTAAAAGGTTAGCCTTCATTTGTTATTTTCACTAGTTCGTTCTCTTTCCTCTGATCAGTGCTTTTTCTTTCTTGCTCTCTCTTCTTTCTTTCCTTTGATATTTATTCTGTTACAGGATAGATTTTACGGTATGTCCAAGTTGAAGGGAACCACAGAATGTCAGAAACAGAAGTGACTTTAAAGCTTGTGATATAGAATGTTGTCCTCTAAACCTTCTCTTTTGTTGATATCATGAGCTCCCATGGGTTCAGTGCATCCCATGGCAGGTGACTCCCACATCTATATGTCCTCCCTTGTTCTCTCACTTAAGTTCCAGTTCTGCACAACTGACTGCCTGTGGCCCTCTCCATACTACACTTGTCTATACAAGTACTGTACTATAGTTTTCTCAAATTCAATATGTCAAAACCAGAATTTCCCCCTGATACTAAACCCTTCTTCCAACTTCCCTATTTCTGTTGAATCGCCATTATTCCATTTACTCTTGTTAGCAACTTTCTTCAACATTCTTTTAATATTTGACATTCTTGAGACGTCTTTCTCCTTTACCCTACACCACATCAAGTCAATTACCAAGATTCATCCCCTCTGTCTCTAAAAGTCTAACATCCATCCCCTTATCTCCAGTCATGTAGTAGAAGCCTTCATCACTGTTGCCTGGACAATTTTAACAACACCCTAATTGAATTCGTAGTTTACCGTCTCCCCCATCTCCAATCTATTCTTTACCCAGATGCCAAAATAATCTCTCTAAAACTTGTCTGGCCATGTCACTCTCCTGCTCAAGTTTGCTTATCAAGTTTATTGTATTATCCTATATGCAGACAAATTGACCTCCCAGAGTTCCTGGAACTCTACATTCTACCTCAGTGCCTATGGCCTATGTCTAGAAGGCAGTCTTCCCTTAATTGGACTGGACTGTATTGGATTGGAAGAGATTGTAGAAATATAAACTGTCAGAGGTAGAGGGATCTTAAAACGGAACATAGATTGTCACCATTTAGAAGGGAACTTGGAAATCCTCTAAGCCAATGCTATTCTAGCTTTGCAAATGGGAAAACTGAGGTCCACAGAGAGGAAGAGCCTCCCTCAAGATCACGCAGTAAGGAATTGGAGGAGATGCCTTTCAGGACAGAGTTCTTTCCATTATTTATTGCCAAATGTTGTTGCTTCCTTTGGATGCTGCTGGGTAGCAGCCAGTTCTGGGAGCAGGTTGGGGCTCTGTGCGTGTGTTGGGATAAGGGTAGCAGCAGGGGAGGAATATAGTTACTAACTGAGGGTAAGGAGGCCTGACTTCCTAAACAGGAAAAAAAATACAAAGGAAACCAGAGTTAAAGATCTCCTGAGACGCTGTCTCTGGTTTGCGGGCATGGGGCCAGAAAACAGTGGGGTGACAAGAGGGACAAGGTGAGGTTTGTGAATTTCTGGAGATGGAAACAGAAGAGAAAATTGAGGAAAGAAGGCCACATGGTATCTGGACACCTACTCCTTGTAGCCCAAGTATATGGGAAAACAAGGGTCTGGTGGTAGTTGGGGCAGGGGTGCTCTAGATGTTTGCTGGCTACAGTTAGTAACTCAATCCTGCTCTGAAAATAAGCTGGGTTCTAAAATAGAGCATGAGGGTTGGAAGAAGGAGGGAGAGAGGAGATGGGGGTGGATCAGAGTAAGGGTTTTCCTTAGCATACTAAGGAGAACTGAGCCAGAAAAGAACTAACAGGTACCTTTCCTTCCAAGGCTCAGCTTCCTCACAAATATTTGATTTGTGAAAACACAAATAAGGAATACTACCAAATAATCCAGCTAGGAATTATGTGACCTTTGGGAAATATCTTTATCCTTATGATATGTATATGCATGTTTTAAAATCTCTTCCGCTCAGACATTCAATTGTCTAAGTTCAGGCATAATACCAGAAATCTATGTTCTGTGTTCTAAGCTTCCATCTAGCTGTGACAGTCCATGTTCTAAAATTCCCTACAGGTCTAACATCAGTAATTATGAGGATGATACTATCTGCATTTCCTTTTTCACGGCATTATTGTGGTTAAAGATCTTAATACAATTTAGAGTATTATAAAAATGAAAAGTCTTCATTTTAAAGTGGGTAGCACACTATCACCATTCCTCTAGAGTTGTCTAGTCGTTACATTAATTAGAGTTCTTAGCTTTTTCATAATTGTTGTTGAATTGTTTTTCAGTCATGTCCAACTTTTCATGACACTATCTGGGATTTTCTTGGCAAAGATACTAGAGTGGTTTGTCTTTTCCTTCTCAAGCTCATTTTACAGATTAGGAACTGAGGCAAATGGGGTAAAGAGATCTGTCCAGTATCAAACAATTAATAAGTGTCTGAGACCAGATTTGAACTCAGGAAGTTGAATTTTCCTGACTTCAGGCCTGGAACTATATCCACTGACCCACCTAACTACTCTGTTTTCTTGGAAATATTATTATATAAATGTATCTCTTGTTTCTGCTCACTGCATTCTGTATCTTTTCATTCAGGTATTGTTAGCTATCTCTAAAACTATCCATGTCATCATTTCTTATTATATTCTATTACCTTTATATACCAAAAGTTATTTAGACAATTCTCAATTGATAAGTATCCCATTACCTTCTAAATCATTGCTACTACAGATAAAACAAAATAAACTACTATAGATATTCTTATATATATATAAAACTTTCATATACCCCTTTTCTTTGATCTCTTTGAGGTTACAGTCCTGATAGTGATATTGATAGGACAAAAGCTATGCACAGTTCAGTAATTTATGGGTATACTGTCATTCTAAACTATTTTCTATAGTGAACAAATTCATGGCTCTACCTACCTGTATGAATGTGGATAAGTCACTTCCTTTCTGTGTGCCTATTTTTCTGTAGCTCCTTAAACAAAAGTCATTTTCTATTTTTGTCACTTTTGCAAATCTGGAATATGAGGTATAACCTCAGAATTGCTTTCATTTGTATTTCTATAATTATTAGTGTTTGGGAGTATTTTTTCTATTTAGGTACTTATTACTTAGACTTCTTTCTTTGAACACTGTCTATTCAAATCCTTTGCAAAACTTTCCCCCCAATTGATTGTTTCCCTTGAAGTTTTCACAGAGCTGACTTTGTGCAAAATCTTTAAAATTTTATATGCCGCAAATTGTCTTTTTTATTCTGTTTCCTTCCTTCCTTCCTTCCTTCCTTCCTTCCTTCCTTCCTTCCTTCCTTCCTTCCTTCCTTCCTTCCTTCCTTCCTTCCTTCCTTCCTTCCCCTCTTCCTTCCCCTCTTCCTTCATTTCTTTCTTTCTTTCTTTCTTTCTTTCTTTCTTTCTTTCTTTCTTTCTTTCTTTCTTTCTTTCTTTCTTTCTTTCTTTCTTTCTTTCTTTCTTTCTTTCTTTCTTTCTTTCTTTCTTTCTTTCTTTCCTTATCTTGAACTCTTCCATTTCTTTCTTTCCTTTCTTGATCTTGAACTCTTCCCTTATTCATAGATCTGAAAGATAACTTCATCCTTTCTCTTCTAATTTCTTTTAAAAAATTTTAAATTTTTTCTTTAGAATATTTTTCCATGATTATATGATTCATGATCCCACATACACACTTTCTCTTCCCCCCAAAGTCAACAAGCAGTTTCACTGTTATACATGTATCATTGTTCAAAACCTATTTCTATGTTATTCATATTTGCAGTAGAGCGATTCTTTAACATCAAAATCCTAATCATATCCCTATCACACTATGTGGCCAATCATATATTTTTCTAATACATTTCTCATTCAACAGTTCTTTCTCTGGATATATATATAGTGGTTTTTCTCCTAAGTTCCTCTGGATTGTACTGAATTATTGCATTGCTGCTAGTAGAGAAGTCCATTACATTGGATTGTACCACAGTGTATCATTCTCTGTATACAATGTTCTCCTGGCTTTGCTCCTTTCACTCTGCACCAATTCCTGGAGGTTGTTCCAGTTCCCATGGAATTCCTCCATTTCTTCATTACATTCAGCACAATAATATTCCATCACCAACATATACCACAATTCATTCAGCCATTCACCAATCAATGAGCACTCCCTCATTTTCCAATTTTTTGCCACCACAAAGAGTGCAGCCATAATATTTTTTGCACAATATTTTTCCTTATTATCTCTTTGGGGAACAAACCCAGCAGTGGTATGGCTGAATCAAAGGGCAGGCATTCATTTAAAACCCTTTGTGCATAGTTCCAAATTGCCCTCCAGAATGGCTGGACCAATTCACAATGCCACCAGCAGTGTATTAGTGTCCCAATTTTTCCACATCCCCTCCAACATTTATCACTTTCCTTTGCTGTCATCTTGGCCAATCTGCTAGATATGAGGTGATATCTCAGAGTTTTTTTTTTTTAATTTGCATTTCTCTGATCAGAAGGGATTTAGAACACTTTTTCATGTGCTTATTGATAGTTTTTATTTCATCCTGTGAAACTATTCATGTCCCTTAGCCATCTGTTGATTGGGGAATGGCTTGATTTTTTTGTAGATTTGACTTAGTTTCTTATATATTTGGGAAATTAAACCTTTATCAGAGAGTTTTGTTATAAAAATGTTCTCCCAGTTTGTTGCTTTCCTTCTAATTTTGGTTGCATTGATTTTGTTTGTACAAATTTCTTCTCATTTCCTTACAATATTACACTTTATTTCTAAGCCATATATATCCATTTGGAGTTTATCTTGATACAATGAATGCAATATATTGAGCTATAGTTAATTTTTGCCTGAACATTTTCTAGTTTTCCCAGCAATTTTTTAAAGTGTGTCCTTACCCCAATAGTTGTGAACTTTGGATTCACTGAATATGATGCTACTGTGTTTGCTTTTGTATTCTGTGTATCTAATCTGTTCTATCAATCAAATAGTAACAAATAGTTTTGGTGTTTACTTCTTTGTAGTAAGTTGATAGCTGGTTCTGTTAGAGCAAAGTAGTATTATTGTTGCTATTGCCCAGGGTGACTCTTGAATGGAATATAGGACTCCTCACTTTGAATATAAGCTATTTTCAACTAATGCATACAGGAATCTCTACAGTGAGTTAAAAGGAAAGATTTCCTAGGTACTCCAACAGAAAATATGGCTTCAATCAGGCTGCTATTAGTGGGTGAAAAAAGTTGGTACCAAGCCACCAAGACCTTATAGATAACAAGAGTTTCACTACTAAAGGTGCCCTGCTATGATTTCTGAGCTTGTAGTCCCTCATATAATCAAAATGGTCAATTCAGACTCTGTGGTATGGCATTAAGGTCATAGATTTTGATTCAGAAGTCCTGAGCTCAAGCCCTCTGATAATTGCTACCTGTATGAACTTGGATAAGTCATTTCCTTTCTGTGAGTCTTTTTTTCTTCTGTAAAATGGGATATTATGATGAAATATGCTTTGTAAACTTCAAACTTCTATAGAAATGAGAGTGATGCCATTGTGCCTACAATGTCCCCATAAGATAGGATAAAAGAGTAGTCATCATTTTTGGATAACAAGATATATCATCTCCAGATGCCAAGTCCCAGAGTAATCAAATTACTGATTCAGTGAATGTATATAAAGTACCTATATTGTCCAAGGTGGGTAATGCAGATAATGATAGCATCAGGATTCCTTCTCCAAACTGTTGGATATTTAATCTGGGCAACCATAGGCAAGTTATTTCCCCATCATTGTCCAAAGTTTCTCACTTTGTGAAATAAAGATGTTTAACTAGATGACCTCTCTGGACCTTTGTTTCACTGATTCTAAGATCTCCAACCCAGTACCCTTTCCAACAAACTGTTCTGAACTAGAATCTGGGGTCAGGTCAGTATGGGAAAAAGAGAGTATGAAATCTTTAAAAGGGTTCCGGATGGGAAGCAAAAGAACCAGTCATTAATCATTTGTCAGAGTCTTCCTCTGCTCTCCCACAAACTATTTTATAATTATTTCAAAAAAGGTTGTCAGAGCTAGAAGTCTCCTTAGATATCTAATTCATCCACTTCATTTCCCACAAGGGTAAATTGAGGGCTAGAGAGGGATAAGTGTCTGATTTGGACAACAACTGAAGTTTTCTGGATCACGGCTCTTCCCACTAAATCATATTGTCCTTCTATATGTATGTACGTGCATGTGTGTGTATATGTGTGTGTGTGTGTGTGTGTGAAATAGAGGAAATATTTATGCTCAGGTTTGTGCCTCTGCATCCTTTCCCCTTATTACCAGTTAATTAGTTTTTCATTTCTTTTGGCCTGCTCCATTTCCCACATGTCCTCCCAAGCTTTTCCTCTGAGTTCCCCAGGGCTCCAGACAACAAACCTGCCTTCATGTTAGCGCCTCTAGGCATGCAATACTTTGTGGAATTGGGCCGGATGGGTCATTGTGACTGTTTATCATTTAACAACCAAAAAGAATTGTTTCATTTCTAAACGAAGCTCCTATAGGTGCATTCCCAGGTCTTCATTCTACCTTCTAACACCTTTCCCAGTTCTGACATTTATAGAATCACAGAGTTTCCCTGTTGGAAGGGACAGCAGTGGCTTTCCAGTCACAGACTCACTTGGAAAGAAAAGTTCCCTTTACATCAGACCAATAAGTGGTTGATCCAGTCTTAGCCTGAAGCCCTCTAAGGAGAGAAAGCCTAACAGATAACCCATCCTACTTTGAGACAACTCTAAGTGTTTTCAACAAGTTTAAACCTGTCTCTATCTGCTAAAATCTCTTCCGGATATATAATATGCTTTGTTCTAGTCTTAAGCTCCTTCCAAGCTGTTCTGATGTTCTAGGTTGTTGTTGTTGTTGTTGTTTTGTAGTCCATAATATAGAATTTACTCTTCCCTCCTCCCACCCCTCACCTCTCCAACCCCCACCCCACTACTTTAGCCCCCATCCCAAAACACTTTGGACCCACTGGCTTTTTCATATAATAACTAGTACATAGCCCATCTTGTACAATGGGATATTTTTACAGCAGGCATACAGTTAATTGGAAGGAATTTATTTTTTCAAACTCTAGTTAGAATTCCTGATTTGGGCGGGCAGTGGGGCTGGGGAGGGGGGGCGGTGGAGAGGGAAGAATATCTTTTCTCTCCCTTTTCAGTTTTTCCCTTATTTGTGCACTGGCTTCCTGGCCTCCAGCCCTGCTTTTGGAAGTAGAATTTCCTCCTTCGTTTTCCTTTGTTGCCTCTTTCACATAGGAAGGTCAAAGAGATAGCAAGAGTTCTATGTGAATAATAATGTTTCAGCTTTGTTGCCACAAAAAGGTCCTTAGAACATAATACATTTGAGCTTAGAACATAGAACTTGAGAGTTGTGAAGGACCTTAGAATTTAGAACCTAGAACATAAAAGCTTTGAAGACCTTAGAAATAACTTAATCCTACCTCCTTATTTTACTGATGGAGATATTAAGTTCTATAGAGAGGTGGCAAAGTGGGTAGAATGTTGGACTTAGATTCAATAAAGTTCTGAGTCTGAATCCTGCCTCAGACACTTTCTAGCTGGGTAACTTTAGGTAGGTAATTCAAACTCATCTGGACTCAGATGGAGTTAAATGAGGGGGTTGGACTTTATGGCTTTCAAGGTCCCTTTTAGCTCTAAATCTATAATTTTATGATCCTAGAGGAAGAGATTTTTGTCAGTTACACAAGCCAATAATAAAGCAAGGCTTCTTGTTCCAATCCCAATGCTATTCCCACTACAATGAGTTGTTCCTAGGAATCTCAAGAAAATAAATAATAATGGCCAATTCTGATGACTTTAGCTGAGGAGAATTAGCTTAGAGGGAAGCGAATAAGCAATTTATTACATACCTACTATGGATCAGGCACTGTGCTAAGCACTTTACAAATATTATCTCATTTGATAATCACAACAAATCTACAAGGTGCTGTTATACTCATTTTACAGCTGAGGCACCTGAGGCAAAAAAACAAAAAAAGTGACTTTCCCAGGGTCACACAGTTAATAAGTATCTGAGATCAATTTCAAATTCAGGTGTTCTTTAATCCAGTCCCAGCACTCCCTTTATCCACTATACTATCTACTTACCAATGGAGAAATAGAATCTTTTTTTTAAACCCTTACCTTCCATCTTAGATTCAATACAATGTATTGCTTCTAAGGCAGAAGAGTGGCAAGGACTAGGCAATTGGGGTTAAGTTGTCTTGCTCAGGGTCATACAGCTAGGAAGTGTCTGAGGTTAGATTTGAACCCAGGACCTCCCATCTCTTGGCCTGTCTCTCAATCTACCTAACTGCTCTGAGAAATGCAATCTTAACACTCCTTCCCCATGAACCCAGGACCTCCCATCTCTTGGCCTGTCTCTCAATCTACCTAACTGCTCTGAGAAATACAATCTTAACACTCCTTCCCCAGAAGGCAGGATGTCCATGAATGTTTCAGTCCTCTTCTATATCTCAGAAGTATGTCTCTAGTGTATTCTCCTTGGATGATATCAACTCAGGTAATCTAGGTAGGCACCAAATCCCATTGCAATATGTGTGAGTCAATTGGACAGTTTATAAACATTAAGTACCTGTTGTGTGCCAGGCCCTATGCTAAGCACTAAAGCTGCAAAGAAAGACAAAAGTCAGTTCCTGTCTTTAAAGCACTCATAATCAATATATAATTTATAAAAGGAAGCAGAAAAGTGAAGAAGGGGAAGAAAGAATTGGGGGTGAGATATGATGGAGGAATCTAGGAAATGATGAGATGGATGACCTGGGCTTCCTCTTCGAATGGAAGTTCTGGGAGGAGAGATCTCCACTCTCTAATTAGAAGGGTCCTGGAAATCCAGAGATCTGCTATCAGCTCATGTGCAACCATAGGCATATGATTTCGTGAGCCTCAGTTTTCTGCTCTGAAAAATAAGGGCATGTCTTTCTGCCCCACTAGGTTGTGTTCTATGTTCTAAAGTCTCTCCCAGCTCTAACATTTTGTATACTTTGCTCTAAAGTCTCTTTTAGTTTTGATACTGTGATGCAAGGGGTCTTCAGTTCTGTGATATGCTTTGGAGTCAGAGGAACTAGTGATTTAGTGTCACCTGAAGGCTCTATTGAAATGGCAACGTATTACTTCCAGTAGCAATATGTTCAAGCATATTAGAGCCAAACCTTCTATTAGGTCTCATGAAGCAGCAGGTGAGACCCAGGAGAACTGGGGGACAGGACAACATGCTTTGAGGGAGAGAGAGGACAGAGAAAGGCCATTAGCTCTGAAGAAGGTAGATAAGAGTGGGGCTGCTGGGACAGAAGCCCCAGGCAACCAAGAGAGGTGGGAGGTTCTGAAAGACCAGCTGAGTCAACTGGAGAGTTTGCCCATCAGGAGACCACAAAGCAAGGCCAATAAGGGGCACAAATGTGGTTGTCCCTGAAAAGAAGGGCATCTTCCCAAACGCGTTAAACTACTTTTACCAGCAGCTACAGCTGGATTAGCCAAAAAAAAAAAAAAAGTGTGTGTGTGCTTGGGGAGGGGAGAAGGGAAGAAGAACAAGCAAGAGGACATTTTTGTATTTTCTTTGTTTGCTTTTCTCAAGTGATTTCCAGCCTCAGAGAGCCCTTCTATTCCACCAGTCTCTTCTGAGAAAGATACCAAGTCCTTAACTCTGTCTGAATTGTTGCCCTCCCAGGCACCTTCTTGGGACAGAAGAAGTATGATGTGGGGCAAAGTATGTTAGCCTGAAAGTTAGAAAGCTTACTTTTGGACCCCTCCTCATTTGGTGATTTAATATGTAACCCTGGCCAAATCACTCCTTCTTGGCCTTAGTTTCTCCATCTTTCTAATGAGGGATTTGATCTAGATGATCTGTAGATCAATCAGTCAAAAAGCATTTATTAAGGCTCAACTGGGTTGCTCAGTGGTTTGAGAGCCAGGCCTCAAGATGGGAGGTCCTGAGTTCAAAGCTGACCTCTGACACTTCATAGCTGTGAGACCCTGGGCAAGTCATTTAACCCCCATTGCCTAGCCCTTTCTACTCTTCTGACTTGGAAAAATACACAATATTGATTCTAATATGGAAGATAAGGTGTTTTGTTTGTTTGTTTTTAAAGAGGGATGGGGAAAATCTTCTTATTGAAGGGGGAATTTTAGCAGGGACCTGAAAAATGCTAAGGAAGCAGAGATGATGAAGGAGGGAATTCCAAGTCAGGGGATAAACTTCTTCTGAGACTGGAGATGGAGTATCTTGTGTGAGGAACAATAAGGGGGCCAGTATCACTGGATCACAGGTTAGTGGGAATAAGTAAAATATAAAGAGAGTGGAAAGACAGGAAGGCATTATTATGAAGTGCTTTGAATGCCAAACAGAAGAGTTTATATTTGATCTTGGAGGTGCTACGAAGTTACTGGAACTTATCAAATAAGGGGGTGACATGGTCAAACTATTACTTTAAGGAGATTAATCTGACAATTTAGTGTGGAGGATTGGCTGGAGTAAGTAGACCATCCAATAGGCTAGTAAAATAGCAAATATGCAAAATCAGGTGAGAGTTGATGATGGCTTTCATTAGGCACATTTCAGTGTCAGAAGAGAGAAAACAGCATGTATGAAAGATATTGTAAAGGCAAAATCACCCAGATTTGGCAACAGATTGGACATGTGGAGTAATAGACAGACGAGGATGCGAGTCTGGGTGTCCGGGTGAATGGTCTTGCCTTTGACAGGAATAGGGAAGTTAGGAAGAAGAGAGGGATTGGGGGTGAAGAGACTGAGTTCATTTTTTGATCTATTGAGTTTAAGATGTCTATAGGACATCCAGTTTGAAAAATTCTAATTGGAAGTTGGAGATGAAAGGTAGGAGATTAGAGAGGTCCCTTCTCACTCTGACATTCTGTTTTCTATGTTCTAAAGGCCCTTCTAGTTTTCCCATTCTGTGTTCTGTGCGGGAGAAATCAACTTCCTGAGTAAAATGTAGGGAAGACAAAGCTAATCCACATTGTGTCTGAAAAAGATCTTGACAACTTAGTGGACTCCAAACTCAAATGAGTCCCCCAGCAAAGCGAGTTTGTATTCATTGCTATTCTAGAGGACTGTGAGGTTTGCAAAGCATTCTAAGATGGTGTTAGCTACATTATGTTATGCATGACCTTGTCAGACAGTCTTTTCAGTATTGTAATCAGTTCTGGGAATCACTGTTTAGGAGAGATGTTAATAAACCAAAACATGTACAGAAAGAAGACAACCAGAGTGGGCCTCAGATTCATCTCACATGAAGATTGCTTGAAGGAACTGAGGCTAGCTAGCTTGGAGGAAAGAGGACTTTCTAGTGCTCAGCACAGTGCTTTTTATCATAGAAGTACAATCGTTCTCTTCAAATATTTGATAAACTCTTGTGAGGTGGGATTAAAATTTTGTTCTGATTGGCCTCTGAGGGCAGAACTAGGAGAAATGAGTAGAATTTGCAAGGAGAAAAATTTAGACTTCATGCAAAGAAAAATTTCCTGTAACAACCAATATTTCTGGAGCAGCTAGTTTGCTCAGTGGATAGAACACCAGACCTGGAGATGGGAAATCCTGGGTTCAAATTTGACCTAGAACATTTTTTAGCTGTGTGACCAAGGACAAATCATTTAACCCCAGTTGTTACCCATTCCTTACTAATCTCTCTGCCTTGGAGTCAATACTTGATATCATGTGGAGTCTAAAACAGAAGGTAAGGTTTAAAACAAACAAACAAGCAAAAAATAATGCAAAGGTCGAATAGTCTTCTGGGGAAGATAGTGAGTTCTTGCCAGGGATGTGCTGGTAAATGTTTAACAGCCAGCTCTCCAAAAAAAAAAAAATTGTTCAGGGAGACATACTTTTAAGTTTAATAATTTAATCTGCATTAAACATTTTTCCATCAGTTTCTTAAATATAGACAGTCAAGAAAACAATAAATCAAGCCCTATTTGTAGTGTTTGCTGATTTCTAAGGTACAAATGCTTAAAATAAAAATGTAACAACTTTCCTGAGACTGTTGGCACAGGCTCTAGCACATTCTTTGTGTCTTCACACAAAAGCTAGATGATGCCCACTGGGGGATAAGTTGTACAGGGGATTCTTATTCAGGTAATGGTTGCAATGAGATGGCCTCTGGGTACTCCTCTGTCTGAGATTCTGAGCTTCTCAGGTCCTTCCCAGCCCTGACATTTTGTGTTCCAAGTCAGGGGTTCTGAACAAGGGATCTGTGAACTCGTTTTCCTAAATATTTGATAACTATATTTCAGTCTGATTTTGTTTCCTTTGTAATCTCACGCATGTTATTTTGTTCTTTAAAAACCGTTATTTTGAGAAGGGGTCAAACATGTCAAAGGGATCCATGGTGCAGGCACACGTGCACACACACACACACACACACACACACACACACAAAGTGAAGAAACCCTGGTCTAAGTTTCCTTACAGATTTAACATTTTGTGTTCTATGTTCTAAGGTGCCTCCTAGCTCTAAGAACATCCTTTATCCTCTGGCCCTTTCCAGCAGTGATGTTATATGCTCATTGTCAGTTAGAAGGCTGACTTCAGTTCTGTTATTCTAGGATTTTCTGCCTGAGGCTGAGAAGTGTGAGTTGGGGGTAGACCCTGCATAACCGAACACCCTGGATGTGGGAGAGCTGCTTCCTTTCAGGGCTGAAAGCTAATTAAGGGTTGAAATTTCTCCCAGTCCCACACTGGTCTCTGCTGGGTGAGCTAAGCCTTCCAAGCTCTGTGGTTGCTGAAAGAGATATGTCACAGTGTAAAGATTAAAATTTAGGGGATACTGATAGAGGTAGAAATTAGTTTCTCTCTGCAAGGAGTATTATATTTTTAGAGGTTTATTAAAGCTTAAGGATTAAAAAAAATACAAGCAAGAGAAGCATATGCTAGGTGGGCCATGAGGCCCACCCAAATTTCACTCACATCATGAGACGGGTCTGTTTGCCAGCGGAGCCAGGAAGAGAAGCCCCCTGCTGTGGGCGGAGACCCTGTAAATAATGATTTTGCTCTCAGCCCAGGTGAGAATTCAGTGAGATTACAAAGCATTCTGGGGAAGTGGAGCAAGGACTTCTGGGGATTGAAGTCCTGGATTCAAGTCTATTTTTATAGCAGCATGCACCAGGGATAGTGGAAAAGGACTTTGTCCCTGTGGGAAATGATGGTGAAGAGATGGGAGGGAGGCACGAAATCTGCTTTAGGAATGTTCTGACAGGAATCTTTTCATTCCCTAATTACTAGTTAAAGCTGTCATTTGACTATGAGTCTCCCTTGACTTTTCTGCTGCAAAGTAATAGTCAAGACCTAACTGTGAGCTTCACAGTCTGGAAGGCCTGAATTCAAATGCAATCTAAGACATTTACCAGCTGTGTTACCCTGGGCAAGACACTTAACTCTTTTCACCTTCAATTTACTAATCTGTAAAGTGGGGATAATAACAGCACCTAACTGCCAGCATTGTGGTGATAAAATGAGATATAATTTGTAAAGTACTTTGTAAACTTTAAAGTGTTAATAAAAATGTTTACTTTTACTGTTATTTTTGTTATTAAGAGTAGTAGTTGAAACTATGAAGTGGAATCAGTTCCTTCAATGAAAGAATGATGAGAGAAAAGAGCAGGGAGCCATGTATTGAGCTTTAGGGAATTCCAGTAGATAAAAGATGAGGGAAAATGTGTAATAATGTATAGAAAATTGACCTTGAAGCCAGGAAGGCTTGTATTCAAGTCCTACCACAGAAATGTACAAGCTGTGTGACCCTGAGCAAGTCACATTAGTGCTTTTGAAGCCGACAAAGTTGCTGCCCCTCACTATCAGTTTCTTCATCTGTAAAACAGGGATAATACTTCCCAGATTTGTTGTGAGTATAAAATGAGATAATAATTGTAACTGGCACATAGTGCCTGGCACATAGTATATACAATGTATTAGCTATTACTTACCTTTCAGTGTTCTAGGCAGTTTTCTAAAATTCTAAGAGACAGAGAAGGTAAAGAGAGCTCCTCACCAAGGAGTTCTCTATGCTAATAAAGTCACAGATCTAGTCCCCATCCCTATTTTAAAAACTGATGCCCATTTTACCTCTGTTATTTAACATTGTTCTAGAAACACTAGCAATAACAATTAGAGAAGAAATAGAAATTGAAGTTTTAAAATTGGCAATGAGGAGACCAAGCTATCACTCTTTGCAGATGATATGATGGTCTACTTAAAGAATCCTAGAGAATCAACCAAAAAGCTAGTGGAAATAATCAACAACTTTGGCAAAGTTACAGGATACAAAATAAACTCACATAAGTCATCAGCATTTCTATATATTTCTGATACATCTCAGCAGCAAGAATTAGAAAGAGAAATTCCATTTAAAATCACCCCAGACAATATAAAATACTTAGGAATCTATCTGCCAAGACAAACCCAGGAACTATATGAACACAACTACAAAACACTTTACACACAATTAAAAATTACATGTATCTCAAAAGCTAAGAGAAGGGAAAAAAGCAAGAGAGGCCAAAGAGGTAAGAGAACAACTAAAAAGCCAAGAGAAGAGTGAGCTATCAAGAATAAGAATTTAAATTTGCACTCACACTTGAAGGCTGACAGAGGACTTTCTTCTCCCCAAGGCTGTGAAGTGGCTAGTATGGGTCTTTTGATGCCCTTCTCATAGATAAGGAAACCAATAGTCATAGAGTTGAGGTGACTTCTCTAGGGTCAAACAGCTGCAAGCATCAGAACTGAGATTTGAATCTAGATGTTGGAATCCTCAGTCCAGAACGCATTCAATGATAGCATGCTACTTCTCACAAGATCAGATGCAGCAGAGTTTCTAAGTATTTGCATGGCTATCATGTCAGAACGAGATTAAATCTGTTCTCCACATTACTTCATAATGAAACAGGCTCCAAAGATGCCTTTTTCTCTCTAGGATAAAATACAAACTCCTATCTTTGGCATTGAAAGCCTTCCCAACATGGATCTAACCTGGCTTTTCAAACTATTTCATACAGTTTCCTGAGATAGCTGCTGCCCCTAACACACTCTCTGCTCTAGCTGAATTGGCTTACTTACCATTTCTCTCATAAGACGTTTTGTACCCTATACCTGGAATGCTCTTTTTTCAACTTTGTCTCTTAGAATCTACAGCCTCATTCAAGTCTCAATTTGTTCCATCTCCTATATGAGGTCTTGCCTAATCCTCCTACCACAAAATATTAGTGCCCTTCCTTAGCGATTTGCACTTAGTTTGCATGTATTTTGTATTTGTTTATGTGTGTATTTATTTTTATCTCCTTCCCATTCTTTCTCCCTGTTGACTATTAGTTCCTTGAGAATAGGGACCATTCTTCATTGCTGACTTGATATCCAAAGCATATTTGTTTGTGGAATGAAATGGAATGGAATTCTTCTTGGCCCCAAAGGGTCAAAGGAATAGGGAGAAGGGGTAGAAAGATTAACTGAAGCTTTATGGAGGGAAGTACTTCCTTTCAACTATTAAAAGGGCACCAAAAATGACCTCAGGCTCCTTTTCTCTGGAGTGCTTCAACTGATGACTGCATGACTACTTCTCAGGGATGACCCCTTGGCCAGGTACGAACTGAACTAGTTACCCCATGAAGGCCCTTATGATATGAATCCTGTGGTGCCAAAAAAGAGAAGAAGGATAATGATAATCCTATTAGAAAATAAGGGATCTGTATGTGATTTTGGAGAGGACAACTGAATGGCTGCAAGTTTAGAAGGTAGGTTTAAAGGCTTTAGCACATTGCGAATTTAGGAAGCAGGTTTAAAGAGCCCAATCGCAAGTTTAGGAGGTATTTTTTTTTTAAACCTTTACCTTCTGTCTTGGAGTCAATACTGTGTATTGGCTCCAAGGCAGAAGAGTGGTAAGGGCTAGGGTCACACAGCTGGGAAGTGTCTGAGGCCAGATTTGAACCTAGGACCTCCCATCTCTAGGACTGGCTCTCAATCCACTGAGCTACCCAGCTGCCCCCTAGGAGGTAGTTTTAAAGAGTTTGACAGCAAAAGGAAGGAGAGAGATGCGAATGTGGCTCCAAGCAGGAAGCATGCACCTTATAGACTGTCAGCAGATGCCACCAGGAGAGGTTTAATGAGAATGACTCAAATATCAAGAAACCGCTTATTTTGCAGTAAAAAATGCCTCGTCAGCACCCCAGAACACCACATGGTTCCTGCAGATGTCTATAGAAGAAGCCTTTGGTATGACCTGCAGATTCAGCTAAGCACTGCAAATGGCCACAGAAATAATTTCAGGGATGACATGAAGGAAGATGCAGAATGACATCACACTGGGGACTTTTATGCAACCTTGAAGAATTCTTGACAACTTACTGTGAACAGAACATTATGCTCAATGCTAGGAGAAACACAAAATCAGTCAGTCCAGAAACATTTATTTCATTGGTGTTTAGGTATTTATTTTTAAATCCTTACCTTCTGTCTTGGAATTGATACTAAATAGTGGTCCCAAAGTAGGAGAGCGGTAAAGGCTAGGCAACTGGGGTTATGTGATTTGCCCAGAACCCAGCAGCTAGAAAGTGTCTGAGGCCAGATTTGAACCCAGGAACTCCCATCTTTAGGTCTGGTGTTCTATCCATTGAGCCAACTAGTTACCCCTCCATAAGTATTTATTAAGAACTTACTTTGTATCACACCTGATGATATGAAGAAAGACAAAAACAGTCTCTAAGAATGGGGAAAATGACATGAATAATCAAGTTGATACAAGATAAATGCAGAGTAGATCATAGTAAGATGATAGGGTAAGGCAGTAGTAGCTGGGGGAAAGAGGGAGATCAGTGAATTTTAAGGAAGCCAGGGAAATAAAAAAGCAGAAGTGATGGGGCAGAGAATTCTAGGAAAGGGGGATAGTGCAAGAGGTATACCATTGTCAAAAACAGCAAATAGGTGATTTTAATGGGACTATAAAATGAATAGAGAGGAGGCTAGTAGAAGAAAACTGGAAACAGGATGGAGACAGGTTATGAAGAGCTTTATATGCCAAACTGACAACTTTATACTTGATTTGGGGGGTATTAAAGAACCATTAGAGTTTATTGAAAAAGGAAATGACATAATTAGACCTACAATTTAGAAAAATCATGGAGGTTGTATTGTAATGAGTAGAGACAGGAGAGACATGAACAATTAAAAGGTCAGTAGGAGCAGCTTGGTTCAGTGGAGCACCAGGCCTGGAGACAGATGGTCTTGGGTTCAAGTCTGACCTCAGACACTTCATAGTTGTGTGACCCTGGGTAAGTCATGAAATCCCAATTGTCTAACACTTAGCCCTTACCTCTCTTCTGTCTTGGAACCTATACTTAGTATCAATTCTAAAACAGAAAGTAAGATTTTTTTGTTTGTTTTTTTGTTTGTTTTTTTTTAAGACCATTGCAATAGTTAAGAGGAAATGAGCTTATGAACTGGGTTAGTATTTATGTGGCTAGAGAGAAGGGGATATAGGTTTGAAAGGCATATAACTTGTTCTCAGGTTTGACAACCAAACTTGTATCCTGTTCTCAGGGACTTTATAGTCTGATTAGAAAGCTGAACAGAAAGAAAGGGCTATGAAACAGGCTAATCATTGATGATGACAATTCCCATTTCTTAATTGCTTCAAGTGTTCCAGATCTCTTTCCTCACAGCCTCCCTGTGATACATTATTATCTGTTTTAAAAATGAGAAAACAGGGATTCAGAAAGGTAGAAGAACTTATCTGTTCATCCTTTCAGTACATACCAGCACTGAAATTTGATCTTCAGTCTCCTCAAGTTTTAAGTCACCAAAAGTCTCCAAAGTTCCAAGAAGATAGGTGTAAAGTGCTATGAGATCTGCAAAAAAAGAACTTGTAGGTGTGGAAAGGTGCTCTTTAGAGGAGGGTTCCCAGAGAGGGGCACTCATTTAATCTAGGTTTTGAAGAATGGGTAAGATTTTAATTAATGGAGATGTTAAGGGAAAGAAGAAGACACTTTAGGCAAAAAACACTGTATGAACAAATATATAGTTTCAGGCTAGGAGGAGAGGAGAAAATTTCAGAAGACTGCTGGGATTCTAGCTTGGCAAGACTGTCATATATGGGAAAGGCAATAGTATGAAATGGGTGCAGAGTGAAAGGAGTAGAACCAGGAGAACATTATACACAGAGACTGATACACTGTGGTACAATCGAATGTAATGGACTTCTCCATTAGTGGCAATGCAGTGACCCAGGACAATTCTGAGGGACTCATTGGAAAAAACACAATCTACATTCAGAGGAAGAACTGTGGGAGTAGAAACACAGAAGAAAAACAACTGCTTGATCACATGGGTTGATGGGGATATGATTGGGGATATAGACTAAACAATCACTCTAGTGCAAATATGAATAATATGGAAATAGGTCTTGATCAATGACACATGTAAAACCCAGTGGAATTGCTCATTGGCTTCAGGAGGGAGTAGGGAGGAGGGGAAGGGAAAGAACATGAATCACATAACCATGAAACAATTTTCTTAATTAATCAATTAAATACAATTTTAAAAAGATAAAATCCAATTTCTATGATCCAAAAAAAAAAAAGTATGAAATGGTGGTGTAGAAGCCACATACAGCTTAATGACACAGGGTCTCAAATTCCAGGATCAAGAATTTGGATTTTTATCATGTAGATAATGGCGAACCACTGAATATTCTTGGAGCCAATGAATAATGTGTGCAGAAATGCCATTCAAAGGCTTTTCTAAACTCTCTTTAAACATGTCTCCTGTTTGTACTCTGGGAGCAACATACTTCACAATTTCACTAAGAATTCTTTTTATTTTCCCCCAAACCCATATCTTTCAAACTCCCATTAGCCTTTTCTTCTGGTATCTAAAATCTGATGAGCAAAGCCAAGTTTACTCTTCTTATGACCCTTATAATTTTATAGACTGTTAATAGGATCATGACATCTAGAATGAGGGAGATAATGATCTCATTGTTAGGCAAACTACACCTGGACAATTTTGTTCACTTCTGGGAACATTTTCAAATTGACTTTATGAAGCAAGAGAACATTCAGAAAAAAAAATGATAAATTTGGTGAAGGATCTCAAGATCATGTCATATATTATTCAATTGAAGAGAATTTTCAGTCCAGATAAGAAAATACTCAAGGGATATAATAAAATGTATCTGAAGCTCAACCATGTTGAAAGGGAAGAACTAAGAATAATAGATGGAAATTGTGTAAAGTCCAAGTTTTGTTGTCCCCATAAAGACGTAGTTCCTATCAATCAGAGCAATCCAAAATGTAATGGGCTGCCTCTAGAAGTGGTGACTTTCCCAACCTGGAGGCATTCAAATGGAAGCTGGTTAACTGCATTGTCAGTGACGTTATTGAAGAAATTCCTGTCAGGTTTAGGTAGGACCAAAATACCCTTTGGGATCCCTTCCAGTTCTGACATTCTATAAACCTATATTCCCATAACCCCATGAGCTTAATTTTTTTCAGTCTGAAACAGACACATCTTTTTGATCTCTTCTTTTTCCTTCGCTGGAACATCTCCAGTCTCTTGGAGAGACAGTAGCCAAAATCGCATGTCTATAATTTAGGGATCTGTGATTTTATTGATGTAGACACTTCCCCTACTGTCATTTTTATCTTTGTAATCTGAAGGCACACAGCCAACACTTAATAAATGCTTATTGGTTGGTTGATTGATTAATTGGTGCTGATCTCAGCCCAACCACACTTTAGTAGATGGACTTCATAAGTTACTTAGCTAAAAAAAAAAAAAGAGTACATTCCACTGATGACAGAGCTTCTTCCAACTTAACTAGTCTGGTCCTTGAGTAATAGACAGCTTTCCCTCTTATTTCCCTCTTAATTCAAACTGGCAGACCTTCTCTCTCTCCTTTCCTCCCTCTCTCCCTCCTCCCCTCCCCTCACTCACTTTGTCTCTGTTTCTGTCCTTATCTCTCCATCTCTCATTTTTTCTCTCTCTTCCTCCTCTAGTCTCTCTTTCTCTCTACATAGCCCCTTCCTTGATGTTTGAGAACCTAAAGTCATCATTCCATTCCTAGACAAGACCATTAGTGAAAGATTAGAATAAGAGAGCCTTGGAGCTAATAGGCACTACAGATTCCCTCAGGAGATTATGACGAGAGAAGTGTCCCTCTTCGACTGTGATTCAGTTAGTTGGTAAGCATTTATTAAGTGCCTACTATATGCCAGGCACTGTGCTAAGCAGTGAAGATACAAAGAAAGGTGAAGACAGTCCCTGCCCTCAAAGAGCTCATAATTTAGTGATACTTAGCATGTTTTGTTTTGTTTTTTTCACTTTGCCTAAGAGTGTTGTAAACCCTGAAGCATTCTTAATAGGAGTTATTGTTATTGTAGTAGAATTCTGAGTTAGAATCCTCTGATCTACAGATGGCCCACTAAAAATCTATGCTGGGTTATGGTAAAGAGCCTAGAGTGATCTATTCTCAGAAAAAAAGAAAAGTATGATTACTGTCCTCTAAAAGTATTTACACTAATTTTTTTTTCAAACATATGACCAACTATTGGATATCCATTGACCAAACGTCATCAGTTAAACATTTGTTAAACACCCACAGTGTAAAGAACCCAATATTCAATGCTCTAAGAGTTACAAAGTTGCCTACAACATGGTCCCTGTTCCCTCATACCAGCAACAGTGGCAACATACTTCTGTGAGGGGTAATTGGCAATTATGTTTTATCTTCATTTTATATACATATGGGAAATTGAGATTCAGAAAGATATATTTACTTTGCTATGGTTATAGAGCTAGAAAATAACAAAGCCAGGACTGACACTCAGGTTGTCCAAATCCAAGTCCAACTTACTTCCCACTAATAAGAATAACTAACACTTATATAGCTCTCTTACTATGTGCCAGGCAGTTTGCTAAATGCTTTACAATTATCATCTTATTTGATTCTCACAGTAACCCCGAAAAGTAAATGCTATTACTATTTCCATATGACATATGAGGAAACTGAGGCCAATAGAGATTAAGTGACTTGCCCAGGTTGCAGAATTAGTGTCTGAGGCCAGATTTAAACTCAGGTCTTGCTGACTCCAGACCCAGTTCTCTATCCACTGTACTTCCTAACCTCACAGTATATTCCATAGCTTCTAGAAACTTCCGACATAATAAGGGGATATTTTCATGCAAAAAATAACCATGATATAAATATGTGTGATAAATATGTATCATTTTGGGGACCCCCTTATGTACAAGGGCCTACAAAAGCTACTCTAAATATCAAGATACCTGGTGGGTCAGGACCCATTCATCGTCATAGCTCATAAGTCCCCACAGATGTGGTTACTTTTGAATCTCCTTTCTGGTGGATGAGATATGACATCCAACTCTGTCCTCTAAAATTTCTGCTGGATGTCTCCACTGCTGGACTCTAACTCTTTTGGGATTTGTGTATGCTATCATATGTCAGGGTGCAGTGACTAGAAAGCCTCTTCTTAATACAGAAGGGCAAAGGCAAGATTATGAATCACCCTCTAAGAGAGCTAACAAAAAAACCCAGAATGCCCTTTATTATACACATCTAATAGTAAAAAATTTCTAGACCTTTGAAGTATATTCTGGCCAACAGAGAATCTTGTTGCTCTTCCTATATATATTAAACAAGAAAATGCTATGTGAAATTTGAGGAAGGAAAAGAACATAATGTGTGTTATTTAGCTCAAAGAAAGCTTCCTACAAGAGACAACATTTAAATTGGGCTTTCAATTAGAGAGATTTTAATAAATGGGAGGGAAAAGTGTTTGTGAGAGAACTTCCAGGCACAGGAAACAGCTCTAATAGAGACAGTTGTGGGGAGTTCAGGAAATAACACTAGTAATGGCTAATTTCTCAGTTTTTCTGGAATATAGAATACATGAAAGGAAGTTATATGGGACTAGACTTCCCCATTGTGAAAAACCTTGAATGTCAGGCTAAGGAATTTAACCTTTACTCATAAACTTTAGGATTTAGAACTGGAAGAAACACTGGAAATCACTTAAGTCAATTCCTTCACTTTACAGAGGAGAAAACTGAGGCCCAACAAAGACAAACAATTTGTCATCAAACCCTAGAAGTTAATTACTGCCCTGGGACCCTGTTGTTTTGATTGGTTGTTACCTCAATAGCTATTATTTCTAGGGCCAACTCCAGTCATGCTTCACCTCACTCTCTGGTCATCTTCTTGATAGCTGCCTTGCTGTTGCTCCTCTATCTTTCATCTTCCCCCCCAACACACCCTCTTTTTCCATTCTTGAAGCATAATCAACTCCGTTAGCAATCCAAGAATAAACTGTATCAGTCTACTCTCTACAGCTCCCCACCCTGATAACTTTTCAAATCATAACCCTCCTTCTTGGCCACCACTCTTGTACCTGTGTTGACTCTCCTCCCTCTCCATATTAGAACATAAACTTATTATTTTTTTTAAAACCCTTACCTTCTGTCTTGGAGCCAATATTGGCTCCAAGGCAGAAGAGTGGTAAGGGCTAGGCAATGGGGGTCAAGTAACTTGCCCAGGGTCACACAGCTGGGAAGTGTCTGAGGCCAGATTTGAACCTAGGACGTCCCGTCTCTGGGGCTGGTTCTCAATCCACTGAGCTACCCAGCTGCCCCTGGAACATAAACTTCTTGATGACAAGGAGTATCTCACTTTTGAAACACTTAGGGTTTAACAAAATGCACGGAATATTTTAAGTGCTCAATAAATGTTTTTTTTCCCCTTCATTTAGAGGACACATAGGTAGTAAGGAGATTTCAATTCCAGATCCCCCCACTCTGAATTCAGAATTCTTTTTGCTTCTCAATACATATTCACTCACTCATTCAACAAATATTTATTAAATGCTGCTGAATATGTAGTAGTGTATTCAAGGCTGGTGAAAATGCAAAATTTAGAGGGGAAAAAGCTGTTTCTCTTTGGATTATAGTCTTATGGGGGCATATAAAAAGTAATAAGTGCCACTGAGAGATATAAATTCTTCTGTGGAAGCATTGAAGCATAGGCCTTACTAGATAGTATTTAGTATTGGAAATATACCTTTCTAAGATCTAATGATTTTTTCCCCCCTACTATACCACAGTGCTATAAGAGAATGCCATAATCTGAATTTTGCTTTAGAAAAATGATTCGGGCATGATACAAAAAGGAAATTGGAAGGAGAAAGACTGGAGACTTGAGTGGTGGCTATGGAAATAGCAAGAAACAAAATCACTCTTTTATTGTTCTGAAAAATCTATTGTCCTTGACAAACCTGAAGACTATGAGCTGCCTCCTAGATAGCATTTCTAAAGATGCAAAATCAGCCTAGTCTTAGACTCACTCCCTGGAGAACTTTGATGTTTATACTTCTTGTTGCAGAATTGAGTGTTTATCCCTACTCTTTGTTGGCTGTAAGTCATTTCCCCACCCATGACAAAAACACTGGCCTCAATCCCCTTGGTGACTCTTTTGTATGTATGTGTGTAAGTGTGTGTGTGTAATCTTGTTAAAGACTTTTTAGAAAGCTTTGATAGCTTGTATTATTAGTTCGTTCCTTTTTATCCACCTCCATATTTCTTATTCCAGAAATTCTAAGATAATTTAGTAATGATTTTCTCTTATAGAAAACATTGTCTTTTCTCCAGTAGTTTATATTCATTCACTGATCCTTGTCTTTTTTATAGATTCCAAAAGTTTTGTAAGTATAATGAAACTCAATACATTCTTATCTATATCATGCAACAATGCCATAAATAATGATGCCATAAATAAGAAGTTATGATTAGAGTCCCAAAAGATCTGGACAGATTAGAATGATGGTCTAAATTAAGTAAAATTAGTTTGAATAAGAATAAATTAAAAACCTTCCACTGATTCACTTAATATTTTCGAGCCCAAGTGAATAATAAATAGGTAAGACATATGGTATAATTCATATGAAAAAGATTGGGAAGTCTTAGTGGACTCCAAGTATGTCAAGAATGATTGAGAGGCCAAAAAAGCAAATGTGATCTCAAGTTGAATTGAAAGAATAGAATCATAGTTCCTAAGTATATGAGATCGTGTATGTAGAGTGCTAATAATACATGAAAATATTATTATATTCAAGGAAAATTACAGCTGTGCTGCCCCCTATTCCTGTTCTGACCACATCTAGAATTTTGTGGTCAATTCCAAGTGCTCTATTTTACAGAGAACATCAATAAATTAGAGCATGTCCAGAGGAGGTAAAGTAGGACAGAGAGAGGACTGGACATCAATAAAATAAGTGTTTATTATGGACTCATATACTGTGTTACGTATACAAAACAAAAATTAAACAGGTCCTGTTCTTAACAAGTTCATCCCTTAAATAAACTAGGTGTGCTTATTCTGGAGAAGAAAAGTAGTATTTATAGGACACTTAATAATAATAATAACAATAAAAGTTGCCATTATTTAGCCCCTTATGATCACCAAGTCCTTCTTCATCCATTGTCTCATTTGATCACCACCATGGTTTTGTAGGATAGGAATAATTATCTCATTTTAAAGAGATACAAACCAAGGAAGAAAAATGACTTGCCCAAGATGACTCTGATGTAAAAAAAAAGATTAGAGGATCACGTTTTTATGGCTGGAAGAAATGCCAAAGAGGATCTTACCCAACCCCTCTCATTTTGAAGACAAGAAAGCTGAGTTCAAGGGAGATAGAATACCATGTTTCCAAGGTCAGCCTGGGAGCAAGTGCCAGAATTCTAAATCAGTTCCTCTAGCTCTAAATCCATGGCTTTTTATAATGACTGTCCACTTCCTATAATCACCCCTGTCATCAGATATCTGGAGGACCTCAGAATGAGAGAGGGATTACACTACTTGAGGGTTTGAGGGGAAGGTAATAGTGGTAAGGAACTGAAAATTCCTCATATCTACTTTGAGCTTCGAAGGAGGAAGAAAAACTCTTTTGCCTAAGGTAAGAGCTACCTTGCAATTTAAGTTTAAAGTTGTCTGTGAATCCATCCTGAAAATTCTTGCATTGGATAGGGGGTCAGACTAAAGGGCCTATTGCTTTCTTTCCTTTTCTGGAATTATGGGATTTAAAACTGAAAGGGACTGTGGACTTCATCCATTGAAAGTTCACATTTTAGAAAGAAGGAATCTAAGGTTCAAAATGGTGAAGGAAGACTTGACCAAGGTTACCCACATAGTAGGGCAGCCAGATGGCACAGTAGATAGAGTGTCATGGCCTGGAGTCAGAAAAATTCATCTTCCTGAAATCGAATCTGGCTTCAAAAACATACTAGCTGAGTAACTGGACAAACCACCTAACCTTATTTCCCTCAGTTTTCTCATCTGTAGAATGAGCTGGAGAAGGAAATGGGAAACCACTCTAGGATCTTTGCCAGGAAAGCCTCAAATGGGGTAACAAAGAGTCAGACACAAATGCCAAAATTCACATGATAAGGATTCAAACTCAGGCCTTTTGATTTAAAATCCAGTGTTTTTTTCTGCTGTACCAAATTGATTCTTGACATATAAACTGTAGTGCTTTAGTAGTTTCTCAGTTGTGTCCACCTCTTCATGGCCCCACTAGAGGTTTTCTTGGCAGAGACATTGAAGTGGTGTGCCATTTCTGTTTTCACCTAATTTTACAGATTATGAAATTGAGGCAAACCGGATTAAGTTATTTGCTCAGGATCACCTAGCTAGTAAGTGTTTGAGGCCAGATTTGAATTCTGCAGATGAGTCTTCCTGACTCCTGACCCAGCACTCTATCCACTGTACCATCTAGTTGCCCTACAAAGCCTTGGTGCTAGACAATCAAAGATAAAAAACAAAATAATGCCTCCCGTCAAGAAGCTTACATTTAGGGGGCAGCTGGGTAGCTCAGTGGATGAGAGGCAGGTCTACAGACAGGAGGTACTAGGTTCAAATCTGGTCTCAGACACTTCCTAGCCATGAGACCCTGAGCAAGTCACTTAACCCCCATTGCCTAGCCCTTACCGCTCTTCTGCCTTAGAACCAATACATAGTATTCATTCTAAGATGGAAGGTACGGGTTTAAAAAAAGAAGAAGAAGAAGAAGAAGTTTACATTTAACTGGAGATTACAACGTGTAAACATTGATCTTGGACAAGTTTATTCCCTACTCTGGATCTAATTATCTTCATCTATAAAATAAGGCCTTTGATGAAATGATGTCTGATCTACTGTTGAGAACTAAATTCTGTGATTCTATGTGAATCAGTGTTACTAAGTCCAAACCAGAGTCTCTAGCCAAGAAGAAACAAGGTGTTAGGAAAAGAAAAGTGAATATGGAGTTAGACAACCGAAGTTTGAGTTTTATCTCTACTAGGCAGCTGGGTGGTGCAGTGGCTAGAGAGATGGACCAGGAGTCAGGAAAACTTGAATTCAAATCCAGTCTCAGACACTTACTAAGTCTGTGACCTGGACTAGTCATTTTACCTCTGCTGCCTCTGTTTCCTTAAGTATAAAATAAGGTCAATAATAGAACCCGTTTCCCATGGCTGTTGTAAGGATCAAACAAGATATTTTTTAAATGCTCAGTCTGGTCCTGACACATCGTAGGTTGCTTAATAAGTGCTTGTTCCTTTCCCATCTCCTTTGATAGATGAGACCCCCTCTCTGGGTCTCAGTTTCCTCAATTATACAATGAGGTGTGTGGATTGAATGATTTTTCTAATTCTTCCCTCTTGCTGTCCTCCACGCCTCCTACCCAGCAGGAGTTACTACACACAGCTTTGGGATCCAACCCAGTGTGGAGCTGCCCAGTTAGTTGTAAGGTGACTGAGGCAATTCCCACGTCAGCTTTCTATTTCTGGCAGATCACACATTTCCAAACAATGCTGTATCCCATCCAACTGTCCACTAGAACACCAGAGCTTTTATGGTGTAGGCATTTGTTATCAGTCCTGCTACTTCATGTATAACTTCCTGTTCACTGCTTGTCACTATTTACTCTGGACACAATAATCAAATCAATATTAACATTGTTACTAGAAAAGGCATTGCAATATTCTGCCCCATGGCTCCTCTCACAATTCCTGTGACTGCCTGGAACAAAGCTCCCTTCCTTCATGACTTCTACTTGATAGATGTTATATGTGCTCACTAGAAGGATATGTTCTTTTATTATTATTAATTCCTATTGTCCATCTGACTATCAAATCTAAGACAGAAGTACGGCAAGGGCTAGGCAATCTGGGTTAAAAGGCTTGCCCAGGGTCACACAACCAGATAGTGTCCGAAACCAGATTTGAACCCCCAGATCTTCCAGGTCTGATACTATATCCACTGTTCTACCTAGTTGTTCCTAAGATATAGGTGCATGTTGGTGAAGCCATGGCATGAGTTCTGGGGCAGCACAGAGTGGGGTGCTCTGTTCCGCATGTCCATAGTGCCCAAGAATATTTTTGTATGCCCTGCTCCTCCATCCAGCTGCCCAATGTGAGCACTTCCTCCCTCTGCTGTCTAAGATAATAGTGGGAGGGAGGAGTGTGTGGCTCACAGGCAATTTGAAGTTGCAGTTTGGGCATGGGATCCCAAAAACATTCACCAATGCTGATATAGGTTCTTTAAGGGCAGTATCACTTTTATATGTATATCCATAGCATCTAGCATTGAGATGCCACATAGTAGGTGCTTAATAAATACTTTTTGATTGCGTTCCAACTACAAATCCTATGATTAGGTTCATATAATATAGTGGGGGAACACAGGGGCAGATGGATCCAACTAACAATCTCTGCCACCAGAACAGATGATCTGGAAGTCTGCAGATTAGCAGCAGTAGAAAAAAATGATAATTTATAACCGGATCCCACATACTTCCTAGCTGTATGATCCTGGGCAAGTCACTTAGCCCCAATTGCCTAGTCTTACTGCTCTTCTGCCTCAGAACAGTACACAGTGTTGATTCTAAGATGGAAGGTAAGGGTATAAAGAAAAAGAAAAAGAGAATTATCATTTATGCAAGGACCCTCTTACCTTTCTAACTTGTCCAGTCTTCACTGGCCAGATGAGACTTATCTAGCACTAATATCCATCATACTTTGATAATATCATTTCTTCTTTAAGTTTGACGAGGATAAAAAGCAAACTTTGGCCAGGACACCACTGGGAAATTACTCAAAAGTCAGAGGAAAAGAGTATAACTCAGGGGAATGATCTTCAAAAGGCAAGAACAATCTTTCCTGTAAACAGAGTGCCTGCTACTACCCCAGCCCCAGTTCCAGAAACCTGTTCTTTGAAAGGAAGGTATGCAAGCCTTCAGAATGCCTGCAGGGAGGAAGGGCGTCAGCAGAGTTGTAATCAGTCCTAGCAGGGTTGAAGCTCAAAAGTGCATGTAATCATGCAGGGAAATGACTAACTTAGATGGCAAGAAGGCTAGGAAAACTGAAATGATCTGAACTTGACCTATTAGAAGCGCTTACACACAGACCTACCTGCATAATCAGTTGGTCTGAAAATAGGGCACACTTTTTTTCTTGTATGTTGTTTACATAAAGCCTGAGTGTATTCTATAATTGGTGTTACTTTATAACATACAACACATAAGCATATGCATATGTTTAACATACCTATGTGCAAATAAAAATTTCTTTCAAAGAGATCTTATTTTAGGGCAGTGGTCTCTATTTAAGAATGGCCCATTTTCAGACCAGTATGATATTGTGTTGAGATAGCGCATCAGTCTTGGATTGTCTAGATAAACAGTGAGTTGGGACCAAGAATGGAGTAGGAGGAGATCTGGCTGAATGATACTGGAAAGACTGCTCAGTGCTCTCTGATGATGGGAGCTGTTCCCTGAGACTAAAGGTCATCTTTTTAAATGCTAGAATTCTGGGGATGCCATGCCACTGAGAATCATGGCATACCATGGTCTCAGAAGAATCACAATTTCAAGTGGAGCCAAGCATTTTGGGCACAAGAGTTTGAAGCATATTATCAACTATGTCTAGTGCATGAGAAAACAGCTTATGAATATTATGAAGAACATGTGTGAGTGGAAAACTGGGTGGGTCAGTGACATAATGCAAAGGGTTGTACTTTAGGATTTTTAAAAATGAAATTCAGCATGTCATTCTATATGGAGCTATGGATCGCTGTGGCAACAAAGACTAAATCAGTCTGTGTCTCTCACTCATACTCCAAGAAAGGATAAGAACTAGTTGAATGAGTCAGATTTCTAAGAATGAGTCATTTCCCAATTGCTTTATGGTCAAGAAATATGTATAGGCAATTTTCAAAAGAAGAAATCAAAGCTATCTATAGTCATATGAAAAAAATGCTCTGTTGCTATTCATAAGAGAAATGCAAATTGAAGCAACTCTAAGGAACCACCTCATACTTATCAGTTTAGCTAATATGACAGAAAAGAAAAGCAACAAATGTTGAAGGGGACAAAGAAAAACTGGGAAACTAACGCAGTCTTCATGGAATTGTGAATTGATCCAACCATATTGGAGGGCAATTTGGAATTATGCCCAAAGGGCTATAAAATTATTTATACCCTTTGACCCAGAAATACCACTACTAGGTCTGTATCCCAGAGATCAAAGAAAGAGGAAAATGTCCTACGTATTCCAAAATATTTATAGCTGCCCTTTTTGGGATGGCAAAGGATTGGAAACTGAGGGGCTACCTGTCAGTTGGGAAATAGCTGAACAAGCTGTGGTACATCATTGTAATGGAATACTATTGTGCCATAAGGATGACAAACAGAATGCTTTCAGAAAGATCTGGAACCTTTATATGAACTGATGCAAAGTGAAGTGAGCAAAGCTAGGAGATCACTGTGCACAGAAAATGCAATATTATTCAATGACCAACTGTGAATATCTTGGCTCTTCCCAGCCATACAGTGATCTAAGACACTTCCAAAGGATTTCTGATGAAAAAATGCTATCCACATCCAGAGGAAAAACTAAAGGGGTCTAAATGCAGATCAAAGTGTACTTTTTAAACTTCCTTCATTTTTCTTGTTCTTTTTGTTTGTTTGTTTGTTTGTTTTTGGTTTGTAACCTCTTTTACAACATGACTAATAAGGAAATACTTTTTACATGACTATACATTTATGATTTATAACACAGTGCCTCCCTTCTCAAGGCAAGGTAGGGAAGGGAATTGGGAACTCAAAAATTATTTTTTTTAAAATGTTAATTTTTTTACATGTAATTAAAAAAAATAAAAGCATTAAAAAAAGAACTAGTTTAAAGAAAAAATTAATAGGTCCATTTTAGTTTCTTTTATGTTTACAAAGGTTTAGGATACAGTAAAAAGCTCTGGAATGGCTTTGAACCTTAGATTTGCTTTTGACTAGCTCTGTGACTGGTCAAATCCGTGTCTATTTGAGTATGCTCAATTATCCAATGAGATGATTGTATTAAGTGACAACAAATGTCCTTTGTAATTCTAACATCTTATTTTCTTTTTGTTTAAAGATTTTTTTAAATTTCCCATTTACTAATGTACATGTACACATACTAATAATTTTCAACATACGTTTTCCAATATTATAAGATCCAAAGTGTCTCCCAGTCTCCCTTCCTTCCCACACTTGGAGATGGTGAGCAATTTGATCTGTAGTGTGCATGTATTATCATGCAAAACAGATTTCCATATCATCACTGTTGTAAGAGCACATTCATACAAAACCCAAAACCCCCAAATAAAACCATAAATGCACTGATGTGAAAGATGTATGCTTTGATCCAAATCCATCCAACTCCAGTGGTTCTTTCTCTGCAGGTGGATAGCATTCCCCATCATAAGTTCTTAAGAATTGTCCCAGATCATTTGCATTACTGAGAGTAGCCGAGTTTTCACAGTTGATCACCATGTTATAGTGCTGTTTCTGTAACATCTTATTTTCTAAGGAACTTTAAGGTTTCCCCCAGATCTTACATTCTGGTGTGGTTATAAGGGATGGGGAATAAGGGAAGGGATGAAAGAGAGTAAAGATTGTTTGTAAGATGGACTTGTGTGTTCATAAACTGCTGAGATGAAATCCCAAGTTTTATGGTTCAAATCCAGAAATTGAGTCCTGGAGCAGGGAAATAATTTACCCAACATCACATAGGCAATCATGAACAGACATGGAACTGAATCTAACCCCAAATGCAAGGCTCTGATCAATCTCAACTAGTTATTAGCTGTTGTTGTTTAGACATGAAAATCATGTGCAACTCTATGCGACCTCATTTGGGATTTTCTTGGCAAAGATACTAAAGTGGTTTGCCACTTCCTTCTCCAGCACATTGTATCGATGAGGAAAATGAGCTAAACAGCGTTAAGTACCTAGGCTAGACTCACACAGCTAATAAATGTCTGAGGCTGGATTTGAACTCAGAAAGATGTTTTCCTGACTTCAGGCCTGACATTTTTATCCACTGCACCACCTATATACTATGAATTATTAGCAACCTACTGCTAGTTTTCTTTCCAGTTTTTAAAATGCTTGTTATTCAGAGCAAGTCCTTATTGTTATTGAAATGATCATTATCATTAATAACAGTGATAGCTTACATTTATGCAATGATTTACAGTTTATACAGCATTTAATATGTGTGATCTTATTTCATCCTCACAACAACCCTGAGATAGGTGATGCAGGTATTATTGTCCCTATTTTATGAATAAAGAAGTTGAGACCCCAAAGAGATCAAGTGACTTGCCCATTATCTCAAAGCTCACGAGTGGTAGGATTTGAACTCATATCTTTGATTCCCAATCCAGTTCTCTAGATCCAAGCCGTTTCCAGCTTTAGGAACTTCTGCATAGCCCTGTTTTCTGGCCTTTGCTTATGTAGACTTTCAAAGAACATATTGAAGTGGGTGGTGCCAAGTAGCCTGCAGCTCTTGGCTGGGGGAGTGTCATTGTCTCCTCCTCCACCATCTGCTAAGGGGAACTGGGACCAATTTGTTCTACTTTTTTGCCAGAGCTTTTCTAAAATGGAAACATTCTGGTAACCTCAGAAAGTCTTCATTTTTTCTTCTTCAGACCATTTCAATTCCCATTTCAACTTCTCCTTCCTCCTCATGCCTAGTCATGAAAAATAAAACAACAAAGAAGCCAAATAAAGCTGTAGGGAGGAGGGGGGCACATACTGTAAGGGAAGGAACATTGAATTTGGAGCCTGGAGATCTAGGTTCAAGTGTGAGCTCTGTCTCTAATCTGATGAATGATCTCAGGGAAACCACTTCCTTCTCTAAGGTGGGGCTTTAATCATGGTCTACTAATTTTATGTACCCGAGGTCACTCAAGCCCTCATAGTCCAGGTTCTAAGTCCTCAGTTCCCTTGGTGCTTAGGACAGGACCTGGTACACAGTAGGCACTTAATAAATGTTTATTGATTAATTAACTGCCACCCCCCTAGCATTCTTTGGTTCTCTGTTCTAGAGTACCTTCTTCTTCCTGTTCTAACATTTTATGCTTTGAAGGTTCTTCCAAGTCTGACATTCAATGTTTTATGTATTTGGATCCCTTCAGCTATCACATTATATGTTTGTTTGTTTGTTTTTTAAACCTTTACCTTCCGTCTTAGAATCAATACTGTGTATTGTGGTAAGGGCTAGGCAATGGGGGTGAAGTGACTTGCCCAGGGTCACACAGTTGGGAAGTGTCTGAGGTCAGATTTGAACCCAGGACCTCCCATCTCTAGGCCTGGCTCTCCATCCACTGAACTGCCCACATTATATGTTTTAAAGCTTCTTCCAGCTTTGAACTTTTATGTCACTAATTATGTGACTGAATCTGATCAGATATTTCATACATGTCCATATCAATTAATATAAGGCGCCAAACTAGTGGCTCTTTGGGTTTGAGGTTAACCTTGAACTGCTGGTTTCTGGCTATCAGTCAAAGGTGCTGCTGAGAACATTTCCTGTCACTTGTTTCATTAAAAAAAAGTTTAACTGTTGCTCTAGCAGGAAAGGCATATTCGTATATCTGGTGCCTGCCTGGAGAGAATGGCCTCCTGTGTCCGTTTACAATCTGTCCTCTCTTTATCTCCATCTTGGTCATGAGAGATGGGCAAGATGTTTCCATTGGTGGCTTGTATTCCGTGCCCTTGGTTTCTATCTTCCTTCTCCAGTGTATGGGGGAAGAGGCTGACGGTGGGGAGAGGGAGAGTCAGCCAAAGGGCCATGTGTCCAGCAGAGTGACACTTGGGGGAGGGGGAGAAGGGGAGGGACCATCCTGTCATATGAAAGCTCTGGCTTGACCCTCTTTGTCCTGTGAGGTCTTCATTTCTTGGCGTTTCATTCAACAACAATTTGGTGAAACACGATTTAAGCAGTGGCACTTCAGTCCAAGCCCTGGCCTGGACGTCAAGAAGACCAGAGGTCAAATCTGGCCTGAGACACTTCCTAACAGTGCAACCCCTGGACAAATCACTTATCCTCTGTGTGCCTCAGTTTCCTTGTACACAAAATGGAAACAATAATAGCACCTCCCTCCAGGGGTTGTTGTAAGGATTTGTTCAGTGGTTTTCAGTTGTGTCCGACTCTTGATGACCCCATTTTGAGTTTTCTTGGCAGAGATATTGGGGTGCTTGGCCATTTCCTTCTCCAGCTCATTTGATAGATAAGGAAAAGGAGGCAAACAGGGTTAACTGACTTGCTCAGGGTCACCCAGCTAGGAAGAGTCTGAGGCCACATATGAACTCCTGAAGATGAGTCTTCCTGACTGCAGGGTTGGCCCTGTATCACCTTTGTTGGGAGGATAAAATGAGACAATATAGCACAGTGCCTGAAGCTTAATAAATACTTCAGTTTTTTTTTTTTTTAAAGGTAGTTAGGAATAGAAGGCAACTATGCAGTGTAGTGGGGGAATATAAGGATTATAGTCACAGAACCTAGGCTTGGATCTCTGAGACTCTGAACAAATGATGTCACTTCCCAGGCCTCAGTTTTCTTAGTTGTGAAATGGGGATATTTGTGTTTGTTTGTATTACCAACCTCATAAGGCTGTTGTGAGGAAAGCACTTTGTGGTACAGAAATGGGGAGGGGGGGTGTTATTTGTGTTGTTATAGCAGCACCCCATACAAACTGAATATATCCCATGTCATTTAGCAACAATGGGGTAGGTACATAGCTCTGGTGGAGAGGGAATAATGAGTCATGGGCCTCTTGTATTTGCACAGGGTGGACTAAAGGGGAAATCACCCTGTTTATGGGGGAGGTGGAGTTTTAAGAGCGGTTTGACAGAGCCCAAGGAGACAGTGAGTGGTGGGAAAGGGGAAAACGTGTGTGTGTGTAGGGGGGTGCAGTGGGGCAAGAGTTTGGGGAGTTTCTCTAAGAGAACAGTAAAAGGAATTGGGAGACAAACAAGGGAAAAGCAGGAGTTGGGGAATAAGGAAGGTGGGGGAAGGTGATGCAGAAAAGAGCTATAGCAATGCTCTGAAATTCACAGAAAAAAGAAAATCCAGGAAAGACCTGGATTTGAATCCTTTGGATTTGTCACATTTTCCCTTTGGGCCTCCATTTCCTTACCTTTTAAAAAATGAGAAGTAGGAAACAATGAGGCTTGTGGGTCAACAGACATGAGTTCAAATCCTGCATCTGCCATTTATTTTCTATGTGACCATAGGCAAATCACTTAACCAACTTAGGGGCCTTAAGACCTTCATCTATAAATGAGAACAGTATGCTAAACACCTTCTGAGGCAGTTTGTAGTTAGGCAGTATAGTGAATAGAGTATAGAGCACAGAGTAAGAGAGACTTATCTTCCCAAGTTCAAATTTGGCCTCGGCTACTTAATAGCAATATGACTACTTAACCTCGTTTGCCTCAGTTTCCTCATCTGTAAAATGAGCTGGAGAAGGAAATGGCAAACCACTTCAATATCTCTGCTAAGAAAACCCCACATGGGGTCATGGAGAATCAGACATGACTGAAAACAGCTAAACAAAATCCAGTTCTAAATCTATCATCAAATGATCCTGTGATCTCTGAGTCTATGAGGCAGGTTTAGAATCATTTAGTTAGTAACTGGCAGCACTAGAATTCAGAATAGTGGGTCGCATGCTGTCCTCCCTAGAGATCAGAAATAATTTAGGCCAGTATGCTTCCCCATCCCATTTTCCAGATGAAGAAAGAGAGGCCCAGGGAGAAGTGTAACTGGCCCAGAGTCCCATGAACAGTAGCAGAGCAGAGATTGGAATCCACACCCATATTTCTTCTCTGATCCAGCATTTGAACTTCTAGTGTGCCAAGCCTGGTGCTGTTGTTGCTCTGGGGGATACAAAGCATGCTAGAGAAGCTTAAAATTTAGCCAGGGAGACCGAATTGTTCTTTTTCTGTCCCTTCCCATTACTGAGGCACGCAGCTCCGCCAGTGCTGTCACAGAGCCTTTGCAAAGCTGTAAAGTTGGTGTCTATTTCTGGAGCCTTGGGAGAGGCAGGCCAGAGGACTGGGTCATGTGTCTGGGAAACCATCCCACCACTGGGAGCCACATCAGTCCCCGTCCTTTGGTTCAAGGGTTCATGGACAGAGCCGAAGGGAAGGAACTAGAGTTAAGAGAGAAAGCTTAGAACAGACAGCGTCAGTACCACTGAATGGTAAGTCTTAGAAAGGGCCTTCAGGACATAATTTTGAGAGTTAGAAGGGACCTTAGGCATGAATCTCCTTCTGGTCTTCTTATTTTAAAGTTGGGGGAAATCACATCTAGATAGAACAAGTGACTTCGATAAGGTCAAAATAGTTCATGTCAGAGTTGGGAAGTAAAAAGGCAGTCTCCTGCTCATTGCTTTCTGTCTATGATTTCAGAGCACTTTGCCCCTAAAAAATCCCCCCCTCAGTTACATATCAAAGGATTCCAATTGTTCTCTCTGTCCCCAGTCTGTCCCTTCTCCAGTCCATCTTCATCATATTCCTTGCCCCGTCATCTTAATTAAGATGCGACTTCAATCATATTGCTCACACTGCATCTAAAAAAAATAAAAGCAAACACAAAACAACTTTTGTTGGCTCTCTATTGTCTTCTGAACAAATTAGGACCAACAAAGCTATAAGTATCTATTTTGCTCCTATGAGGTCCCAGGAACAATCCTAGATATGTGGGGTACAAAGACCAAAAAGAAATGACTCTTTCCCTCAAGGACCTTATATGCTATTGGGGTTGACGTAATTTAGGACTATAAAAGAACCAATAGTTAATGTAGTCCAAGACCCTCATTTTATAATAAGGAAATTGAGGTCAGAGAGGGAAGGAACTGGCCCAAGGTCAGATATTAAGTAGGAAAGTGACCTTTCAAAACTAGCTCTTCTGACCCTAAATCCCATATCATTTCATAAGGTCATAGTGCTAGAAGGGGTTTCATCTTGTCCAACCTCTTTATTATACATGTGAAGAACTGACTCAGACCCAAAGTCACACAGGTAGTTTATATGAGAAGACAGATTTGAACCCAAGTCCTCTGAGTAGAGCTCTAGTGCTCTTTTCATAGTACTATACTGACTCTCTAATTCTAGCATTTAAAACTCTTTAAAATATGATTTAGCTAGATGGTGCAATGGAAAGAGCACTAGGCTTGTAGACACTTAACTATATGACCCTGGGTAAGTCACTTAACCCTGTTTACCTTAGTCCCTCATTTGTAAAATGTGCTAGAGAGGGAAATTGCAAACCACTCTACTCTCTTTGCCATGAAGACCCCAAATGGGGTCACAAAGAGTCAGTTACTATTGAAATGACTCAACAACAATAAAAATATGATTCTAATTTTTAATGAATAATAATAGCAAGGTAGATAGCTCTTATATATTTAAAATTTGCAAATATGTTTTATCTCATTTTTTCCTCACAACACTGTAGGGTATACATTATTATTCTCCCCTTTTATGAATTAGGAAATTGGAGCTGATAGGAATTAAAGTGACTTGCCCATAGTCACTTAGATAGTATCTGAAGTAGGATTTGAACTCATGTCTTCTTGCCTCCAAGTTCAATGCTCTACACATTCTTTGCATTTTTCTTTATTCTACTCTCATCAAAACTATTTGTGTTCATGTGAAATTATCCCTATTAGATTATTTACTCTTTTAGAGGAGGAATAGAATCAGATTTCAGTGTTGTATCATCCCTATTGCCTCACCCTTACTGCTCTGCTGCCTTGGATCCAATATATAGTATTGATTCTAAGATAAAAGGGTAGGAGCTTAAAAAAAGGTTAACACCCATCTTCCAGCACTACTGTGAGGACCACATGAGATAATATTTGTAAAGTGCCTGGCATTTAGTAGGTACTTAATAAATATGTTTCTTTTCTTTTTTATCACTTCTTTGTCTCTAGTTACTGTGGCTACAGAAGCTCAATACAGTATGCAAAGCCTATGGACTTTCATTTTCAGTTTTTAAAATTCTCTGTCTCTTCCCTCCCTCCCAACCTCCCCAGTCATCCAGCTTTTTGACCTTGAGGTCATCTTTGATCCTTCTGCCTCCTTCACTTCTCACATCCAGTTAGATGTAAGCTACTGTCAATTTTACCTCCGAAATATCTTCCCTTTTCAGTCCCTCCTCTCTACTTCCACTACAATGGCCCTAATCCAGTCCTACCTCTTCTTGTGTCCAATAACCCCCCAACTGGTCTCTGGGATTCCATTTTATTTCCTCTTCACTAGTATTCTCTCTACTGCAGCATCTAACGACCTATAAAACTGAGAAGATATCAAATATGCTGTAGTTTGTGAGCAGCAAATGAGTCACAATAAATATTCAAAGCACTTCACAAAGCTTAATACACAGTAAATGTTGACCATCATTATTGTTCCAATATCTGGCCTCTCCTTTAACTTCCTTGAATTTTGGTAAGGAGAAGGGCTCTCCAGCTGGCATCTCTAGCAGAAACAGGTTAGTGGAATGCTCAGTATCCCTCAAGCAATCTCTTGTGAAACCAGTTGGGGCCAACCAAATAATGCTGTTTATGGAAATCCAGTATTGAGATTCTCTAACTCAAATGTCTTTTCCTACAATGGAGCAAGCAACCTCTGTCAGGTCCTACCATTCAGGAAAAAACTTCAAACACAAGGTCAATCTGTCATCCGGTGCCCAGCCTACTGAAGTGTGGAGATCTTCTTTATTAGAAGGTGGGCCACCAGGACAAGTGTTGATTTCAGCAACAAATGGAAATGTCCATTAAGGCATGAAAGGGCTGTAGCCTACTTTACATAATTTGAGTTATTAATACAAACAAGGAAAATTATATGGGATTATAATAACTGTTTTAATGTTGATCATTATAAAATTACATTATTAATCTAACACGTGCTTTGTAGTTATGAAATATTTTATATATATATATATATTATCCTATTTTATCTCAGTTGCTCTGTAAAGGAGGAATGTCAGGATTATGGCTATTTTACATAAGGGGAAACTGAGGGTCACATAATTTAAGTGACTTATCCAAGGGCACACAGGAATTAACAGATTTAGGACTCCAACTCCGTCTAGTGCACTTTCCTTTATAACACCATTCATTATAGGACTGACTTTAAAAAATCATGAATTTAAAGTAGTTGTAAATTTGTTATAAATTTAATATTTTGGTTTTTCAAAATTATAAATTTGTTGTAAATTTGACATTTTGATCTTTAAAAATTATAAATTTGTTATAAATTTAAAGCTTTAATTTTCAAAAATTATATTTATAGTCTTCTTTCAGGAACATATCCATCATGAAAAGAATTCAGTCCAATTTCTACATAACACCACAGGTTGTTAAGACCCTGTGGTAGGCTAAATTAAGGGGAAGTGAGGAGAAATTTAAGAAGATCAATATGACTCAGATGCTGTTCTCAAGGAGCTTGGGTGGGGAGGAAGGGAGGATTCCAGTGAACGTGCTATGGGAAATTTTAGAAAGGAGAGGTCATTTTCACCATGGTGGTAAGGAAACAGTCTCAATGGCAAGGTCCTTTCATTTTTTATATTTTTCTTTCTAAGATCTCTTCCAAACCTAAGAGTTTGTGTTTTCAGATCCCCTCTAGTCAGCTTCTCATCTTTCATAGAGGAAATGACAACTGAATTGGTTCTTTAAGGAAGGGGAAATTTTCAACAGGTGGAGATTTAGTCCATTCCAAGCATGGGAAATGGAGTGAGCAAAGGCATGGGGAAAGAGTGAGGAGTCGTGGAGTGTGTGTGCAGAACAAGAAGAGGAGTGGCTCAGTAGAGAACATGAGGGATTATAGGATCTTGGGATTTAGAGTTGGAAGGGATCACAAGTGAAATGAGTCTGGAAAGGAACCAGAGAGTGAAGGGTCTGAAGTGCTGGAGTTAAACTTTGAGGAGAACAGCCATGTTGTTTTAAGTGTCATGTTTTAGGAAAGACACTGACCAGCGGAAATAAATCCAGAGGATTGTGAACAGGATAGAGATGGAACTAGAAATCATACTGAGAGGGGAGGAACTGAAGGAATTGGAGGTGTTTAGGATGGAACACTTAAGAGGATTTCCATCTTCAAATGTTTGAAAGGCCCTCAGAGGCAGGAGAAACTTGCTATGTTTGGCCCCTTAGGAAAGAATTAGAAGTTGTGTACTGAAATTAATTGAGAGATGAAGTTCAACTCAGATCTGCTTCTCAATAAAACCAGATGTTTTGATAGATAGTGAATTTTCCCATCATTGAAGCTGCTTAAGCAGAGTTTGGATGGCCATTTGTCAAAGACTGAGGGGGAGAAAACAAAGATGAAAGGAAAAGACAGAAGAGGATGAAAGAAGCAAGGAAAGGAGAGAAGACAAGAATGATTTGTGACTCAGATAAGAATTGGACTAGATGATCTGTGTTCTATGATTCACAGACCTTATGCCTCAGTCCACCCCTCCATTACCACTCACCTCTAACATTCTGCTTTTTAAGGCACTTCAGCGTCTGACATGATCTGTTCAAAGGTACTTCCAGCCCAACATTCTATATTCTAATGTCCCTTCTAGCTATGAGATTCTTTGTCCTAATGTTCCTCCCACAGTGACATTATACATTTAAAAGTCCTTTTCAGTTATGGCATTTTGTGTTCTAAAGTCCCTTCCAGCTATGGTACCTTGTGTTCAACAGTAATTTCTTATGTTTTAAAGTCCCATCCAATCAGTCTCTCACACCCAGAGAGTATGAGTTGTCCGGTCAGAGAGACGGTAAATGATAGGAGAAAACAAAATAAGCCTTTAATGTATGGCCCTAGGGATTAGGTTAAGTTTCAGGAGCTATGATGCATAATTGTAAAACCATCCACATAACTGACCATATCAACAACCAAACCAACAGAAATCACATGATTATCTCAATAGACACAGAAAAAGCCTTTGATAAAATACAACACATTCCTATTGAAAACACTGCAAAGCATAGGAATAGAAGGGCCTTTCCTAAAAATAATAAACATTATATATCTAAAACCATCAGCAAACATCATCTGCACTGGGGATAAACCGAAGCCTTCCCAATAAGATCAGGAGGATGCCAATTATCACCTCTTTTATTCAATATTGTACTATGATGCAAACTGTTTGAGTCTGTGGGAATCTTTGGGACAAAAAGTCAATCAGCATGCATTTATTAAGTACTTGCTGTGTATCAGGTCCTAGGGATACAAAGAAAAGACAGAGAAATGTTTGCATTCAGACTGAAGATCGTACCAGATGTAAGATTTGCTTTGGGGTTCATGAAGAACCTGTTGTTGGATGCTAATCATTCTCAAAATAAACCTTATTGCAGGTTTTGAGAAGACCCCTCTAGAAAATGATGAGCCTGATGCCTCCTTGGCTTCCTTCCAGAGGGGTAGAAACATCTCTGAATGGTTCACACATGTCATTAGGACTCTGCCAAGAGACTCTTCCCCTCACCCCCTACCTCCAACCAGAGCTGCTGCCAGCTGTTTTAACTCGCCAGGCTGCTCTCCCTCTGTAGGGAATAAACGTTTTTCTGTCCTCCTTTCTCAGTCTTCCCTGCCAGAACAGACTTTTTGTGCACTCCACAGGCTGAGCAAGACTGTCATTGTATAGGGGTGGTAAGAAGGAGAAACGGAAGGGGAGGGAGAGAAGAGAAAAGAGGACTGAAGTAGAAAGGAGAATACTGATCTGTAGGGAAAAGAAGAAAAGACAAAAGGGGAGAGAAAGGAGAAGAAAGAGGGTGGACAGGAACTCAATAGAATGTTTTTTTCCCCTTATGCCTTGGGTAATATGGGAGCTAGTGAAACACCAGCAGTGGAGAGGGAGGCAACACACTAGTGGAAAAAATCATAGATTGTTCCGTGTTCTCCGTTCTAAGTTCCTCCAACTTAGAATGTCCAACTGACATTCTGTGCTCTATGCTCCAGTTTCATGCCCTCTCCTCTTTCCCCAATTTCCGACTTTCTGTGATCTCCAGTGAATCTTCCAATCCTGTGTCAGGCTACATTGGATCATATGCTTTCCTGAAGGCAAGCTAACTCCTCAGAAGGGCCGGCGCCTATGTTGGCAGCTCAGACAGAAGCAAATGCTTTTGGCCAGTGTTTCTTTGGGAGTATGCTGTCTGAATAACACTGCATGGCTGTCTAATTCACAGGAACTTTTTCTGAGAAAATGCAAAACAGTTTATCCACAAGGAGCTAGTATGAAATGAGGCTTGGGGGAAGGCCTCAGGGATCTCTGCCCAGAGGCCAGTCATAGATAAATAAGACTACAGTTTATGTGACACCTCCATCCCCAAGCCCCCATCAGAGAGGAAAGCCTGGCTTTCCAGGCTCCCAACTAATGGTCCCTTTGTTCGCCCTTGGAAGTATCTGTTTTTGTCACTCCAGGAGTTGTTCAGGCTCATCAGCTCCCTGCCATTTTTCTAGGTTATCTTGAATTTGAAAGAGCCAGTGGCCCATGGCAGAAAAAGTCCATGAGACACACCAGGCTTCTTAGTTCTAGGTAGGGAAATTCAGACCACTGAGGGATATGGAATCATGAATCTAGAAGGGACTTCAGAGGCTCTCCAGTCCAACCTCATTTTTTGACAGTGAATGGAGGCCCAGGGAGGTCACACACCATAGCAGCCATGTGTGACAATCTTTGAACTGACATGGACTTCTGACACCAGAGTCAGCGATGCTTCTAGCATGAAGAGAGGGAACAGAGGGAAAGATTTAGGTCAGTGTAAGATATAACTAGGCAACATTACATATGAAAGTGATAGTGGGAATGGAGTGGGTGTCTTCATGGGTCAGGAGCTTAATAGCAGTCAGAGTTGTGGCATGGCAGCCTCAAAAGCTAATAGTATCTTGGGATACATCAGGATAAGCATGATGTCTGTAATGAAGGAAGTTATCATCCTGATGTGTCTTTTTTTCAGACTATGTTTAGAAAGCTGTGCCACAGTTTAAGAAGGAGATTGACAGATTGGAGGCAGTTCAGAGAAAAATGACCAAGAATGATGAGCAAATGCTGTAGTGACCAAAAACCACATATTTATGGAGATCAGTTGAAGAAATGGGGGGAGTGGAAGGGAACAATTTAGGTGCACACATCCATGTGTATGAATGATTCTTATATGGAAGAGGGATTATTAGAATTATTTCTAACAATTATCACAGTCATTGTGCATTAGTTCTCTCCCTCTCTGGGAGTGCATTAGGATGCATTGCATATCAATGAGTTTCCTATCCTCTGGAACTGTTTGAGTGCAGGTGAGTGACCACTTGTCAAGGATGTCATAGAAGGTGGTCCTGCTCCGGATTTTCTGAAATCACAGGATTCTGGGAATTTCCTACTATTCAAAGCTGTCCTCAGGAAGAGGTAGTACGAGCTTGTCATTGGACTTTTTGGGCAGAGGCTTTCTAAATTGCTTGTTGGAGATGCTATAGGTGGAAACCAGGTTGGGTTTAAGAGGACTGTGAACTGTGTTTCCAGTTCTGAGATTCTCTCATTCTGATCTTTGTTCTAAGAGATGAAATCCATGAACTTGCCCAGACTCCATTCTGTCAAGCTTCCTTCCCAGGCTAACGTCCTGGGGCTTTCTGGAAACTCTCCCCTCCTGTTCCCCTATGCTGAGGAGGACAAAGGCAGTCTCTGTCTGGTTGAGTCCTTTACCAAGGCTTGCCAGAGTGTACTTTCTGTGGGCAGAAAAGTTGGGCCTTTGCCTTTAGTTCCTCTTTTTTATTTTCCCTTCCTCTCTAAATTCTCTTCCCCTGCCCTAATTAGTGATGTTTGGGTGAAAAGGAGGGGTTATTTGGAGTCTGCATCACTGTTTGGAAGTGGAATCCTTTAAATGAAAGCACCTTGGAAACTTCACTATCTTTTTTCTCTCCCTCTCTGGAACTTTCTTCATGATCTATCCAACCGTCCCCCCATTCTCCCCATCTCAGCAGCTGAGTCTTTATTCTAGATCTTTTCAATAGCAATTACTTAAGTACACGTGGGTAATTGGGAAGCACCATAGAATAGTCAGCCTGAGACAGCACCTTAGAGATTACTGAATCTAACTCCCTTAATTTACAAATCAGGAAACTGAGGATCATGAGATCTTTGCCATCAGAAAGTCTTTTAATGGATCTTTGTCAAAGATTATTTTTGCTCAGGTACAATTTGGACTAAATGACCTCTGAGGCTTCTTCTTTTGCTGGGATTCTTAGATTCCACAAGGCCCAAAGAAGAAGTGATTCTCCCAGAGCCACAGAGCAGGTTGGTGGCTGAAACAAGTTCTGTATTGTAGAAGTCAGGGAACATCCCTCAGGGATATCTGGTGCACAACTAAGCTCTGCAAGTTTCTTTGAGCCACATTTATGCAATCATTACTCAATAGGGACAGGGTGGGTGTATGGATGGACACTCAAGTGAGTCATGGACTTCAGAAGGCCCAGTTGAGAAGTAGGCAGAGTTTCTCTTTATTCCCTCTCCCTCCCTCTAGTTATCCCTGGCTCTGAAAGGCATTTGTGGACTTCATTATTCTCCCTCACTGCTAAAGACCCACCTTGCTTCATCCCCTACCCTTGGTGATTTGCACTGATTAAGCCTTCAAATTCTCTTCTTTCCTCTCACTTCTTCTCCCTCCACTCTTCTCTCTTCTCTTCTCTGAAAAAAGAAAGTGCAAGAATCCTCTTAGCTGGTCTAGCTTGCAAAGTAATATTTATTTATAGTATTTGATCCTCCTGGCACGTCGGTCATTCCTATTCTTGACCTTTTCCTCTAACCATTTCTTATTAATACTAACTCTTAGAAATCTCTACTGGAAAAAAGGAAATCAATTATAGAAACCCTGGGACCTAGAAGTCAAAAGACCAGGAGTGTTATACCATTACTGGTTTTGCCACTGTCTCTGTATATGACCTTTAGCAGGTTATATAAACTCTCTTGGTCTTAGTTTCCTCACCTGTAAAATGGATCGAATGGTGTGGGGCGTAAGCTCCATGGTCCTTTCCAGATCAGCAGTATAAATTCTACCATTTAATGCTCTGATGTCCTTTCCAGTTCTGACCTCCTATCATTAGGTTTATATCTTGAAATTGCAGTGCTCAGGAAATCACTTTTAGAAGTCCCATCCCCTAGTGCTATTGACTTCTTTCTATAGCCTTAACCTGGATAGTCTTTGGCCTCGTGGCCTAGATCTGCTGTTCTCCCAAAATGTAATCACCTGTTGTGCTGGCCACATCTGGGCCAAATGGGGTGCCAGGCATTCCCTGAGTATGTATTCTTCATATATATATATATATGTTCTTCATATATCTATATATGTTCTTTGTGTGTATGCCCTTCCCATTGATGGTGTAAAAAGCTGGGGAATGGGACATTCCATGTATTAATTAGGGGAAAGGATGCAGAAAGGGATCTTAAAGGTCCTTTTTGTTACTTGTTTTTATTGTAATTCCCATAGAGACTTGAAAGGCCTGGCTGAAAATTTCTAGGAATATCAATCAGAATTTTCCCCATGTCTGGTCTGCAACTTATCCAAAGGCACAGACTTGCATAAGAGAGGTCAACTCTGTGACGTCTGCCAAACTTTGCACATCACTCTGAAGTAAATTAATGTGTGTTGACTTTGTTCTTGGGGGGGGGGGAATAGGAACCAATACTAAAGCACACATTTATATGCTTTTTAAAATGTCCTTTATTGACACATTTAATTTTGGCATATTAGTCACTTCCCAGCAAGTAACACCCTCTCCCATCCCACTACTATTGAATTTTTCTATTAAAAAGAAACAGTTAAAGAAAACCACCTAATAGGGTGATAAAATAGTATACAGTTTGTAATAGCTTTTGTAGTTACAGGATGATTTTTGTTCATGACTTCCTCTGATGCTGACAACACTCTTGTAAGGCAAGGAGTGATAGCAAGCATTCTTCTCCCTGTGTTACAGAGGAGGAAACTGAGATTCTTATCAGGACATTCTCTTACAGGGGAAATGACTTCTCAGAATTCTCTCAGGGAGTTCGTGATAGAGGTAGGACCTGAAACTTGGTTTTCTGAAGTCAAGCTTGTACTCTTCTTTGCACAGTAGGCCTCTGATGAACGTTCCTTGATTGCTGATTAATTCTTCTCATGGTTTTGAAATTGTGGTATGAAGCACCAGATTTCCTAGATGCTTTGTCAAGGACAATTATCCTTTGTCAAGGATAATTCTTAAAAAGGGAGAGAGATAGAGAAAGATAGTTCAATCTAACAGACAGATTATATATTTTTTAAGTACTGAAAAGCAAGATTCAAAAGAAAGAACACATGGTTATCCATTAGAACATTATATCCCCTGCCACTTTAGCTGTTAGATCCCTGGGTCTAGACTCCAGGACAGCTGTTTCCCCGTAACAATGGAAGTCATAGCTTGTATACCTCTTCCAACTTCCAGAAACATGATTACATCAAATGGTCATTATCCATCTCACCTCTCTTTCATCTCTGGACCTCTATTTGCATCCAAATTTTCTGTGTTCTCTTCTTTCTGCTCCTCATGCCTGAATCTGTTCAGGAATGCCACATTCCAGAAATTATGATATCATAACATATCACAACTGGAGCCAGTGTGATGCCCCAAATAGAGGAATGTGGCCTCGCACAATGAATCAGGCAGGTGTGGCTGGCTGGGGATTAAATAGCATGATTCAACCTCATACTGTTTAATGATAATCACAGAGCTTAAAGATGGAAAAAATATAATTAGATCGTTTGCTTCAGGATTCTGGAAGGCAGAGAATTTTCCTTATGTTGGGAACTCAATGAGTCACAAAAACAATGTGCTGTCAGGAGCTATGTTCTTGTCATCTATTCCATCCCTCTGTCTCTGCATTCCCTTTCTCTTTGTGGGCAGGCTAATAAGCAAGGCATCAAGGAGCTATAGAAGTTTTGGATTAGGAGTCAGAAAGCTTGGAGGCTCATCCCCAAGTCATTGTATGATTCAGGATAAAGTTCTTCCTTCTCTGGACCCGTTTCTGTCTCTGTTCCATGAAGAGGGAGGACTAGATCTCTGTAATGTTCCTTCTAGTTCTAAATCTCAAATTTTATGATCCTGTAGTAGAACTGAACATCTGGGAAGAGAGATATGAGTAAACTCTTCACCCCAGCTCCCTGGAGTGGGTGAAGTGAGCGCCCGTGTTGCCAAGCACTGTAGCCAAACTTCATATCTATGTTTGGTTACCCTGAGTACACTGAGGCCTCATTTAGTCAGCATTGTTAGGATCACAGCATATCATTTGGAAGGGATCTAAGAGGCCATCAAGGTCTGAACAGGATGGAGCTGTACATGGAAAGAACACCAGGACTGAAGTCAGGAGATTTGGGTTCAAGTCTCTACTCCGTTACGATTCTCTGTAGTCCGGCATGGCAAATTATCTGCCTTCAGCCTGTTTTCTCATCATTTCAGTGGGGATAAGATTATTTATCTTTCCAACTTTCAGGAAATACTTTGTAAACCTCAAAGTGCCAGCCAGACTTACAAGCCCCCTCCTTCAGTGGTGGTGAGAAGCACATGAAGTTGTGTTTTGTTTCCTTAAAGAGCTATAAAAAATATGAGCCATTATGAGTATTGTTGGTGACTTTTGGGGTACTTTAGACTTCCCAGCTAAAATCCTGCCTTCTACAGGAAACCTTTCCTGATCTTCCTTCATGCTGGGCCCTTCCCTCTACAGACCATTTCCAGGTTAGCCTGTAGGAAGCTTGTTTGTTCATAATTTGTATCTTGTCTCTTTCTATAGACTGTGGGCTCCTTGAGAGCAGGGATTGGCTTTTGTCTTTCTTTATATTCCCCAGATCTCAGCACACATTCTTAGGAAGTGTTTATTAAGTGCTTGTCAAATGATTTTAGCAATAAAGCCCACATGAAATTATTTTGAAAAGTTTTAACTACTTAAAGAAGAACTATTTCTAAAACTCTCCCATCTCTCCAAACCAAGGATACTGAGTACTGTTGGGATCACCATAAAAATCATGTGCATTTAGCATTTTAAGGTTTGCTGGGCACTTGATGTACATTACTGCATTTGATATTTCCAATAAGCCTATGAGACAGCTACTATTATTAGCCCCTTTTTACACAGGAGTAAACTGAAACTGACCTGCCAAGCATCACACACAGTTATTAAATATCTGAAGTGGGGGAAACTAGGTAGTATAATGAATGGAGCATCAGACTGGGAGTTGGGAAGACCTAGATTCAAATCTAGCCTTAGACACTTCCCAACTGTGTGACCCTGGGCAAGTCACTTAACCCCAATTAAATAGCCCTTACTGCTCTTCTTCCTTAGAATTGTTAATAAGACAGAAAGTAATGGGTTTTTTTTAAAGTATCTGAGGTGGAATTTGCATCTAGATCTTCTTAATATAAAGGTGAGAATTCTATTTATATGTGTATGTATGTACATTTATTCATTTGTATGCTATATATGACATTATATTATTATATATTCTGTTGTTCAGTCACTTCTGCTGTGTCCAACTCTTTGTGAACCCATTTAGGATTTTCTTGGTAAAGAACCTGGAGTAGTGTGCCATTTCCTTCTCCATCTCACTTTACAGATGAGATGCCCAGAGTTGCACAGTTAATAAATGTCTAAAGCTAGATTTGAACTCAAGTCTTCCTGAGTCCAAATCTAGAACTAACTCTATCCATTGTGTCACCCAGCTGTGTAAATACAGGTACTGTGAATAAGGATATGGCCCTCGCTATTACAATACCTACATATATGGATATATTTGCATATATGTATATACACTCATGCATTACATGTATACATAAACATACATCACAGTGTGGTACTGTGTGCCGGTACATGCATTAATATACTATCGCCTGTAATGTCAGAGCTGCAGAGGATGAGGGATACAGAAGACCACTGGTAAAGAGGACCTAGGACCCAGAACCTCAGAATTAAAAGGGAGCTTTTTACAGCCTCTTATACACTCTCTAGTATGCTTCGATCATTTAACTGGGAAGGAAACTAGACTAAGGGGGAGGAAGTGGTTTTGCCTAACTCTTCATAACTTCCCCAATTTTAACTTTAACTATTTCCTAACTTTTTTCTGTTTCCCTCAGTGCCACCACCAAGTTCAATACCTCAGTCATCTTAGACTCCTTCATCCTCTGTAGCCAATCAGCTGCTAAACCCTGGATATTCTGTGTCCATGGATAACTCACATCCTTCATCACTTTTCTATTCTCCTAGCGGCCACTCTTGTCCAGACCTTCCTCCCCTCTCATCTCTAGCTCTTGTAACATAGTGCCTCCAGGCACTCTTCTTCCAGTCAATGATGCATGGGCTGCCTAGTACACTGAGATCACTCAAAGATTCTCTGGGGCTTGTTGTTGCTTATTGGATAAAGTCCCAAATCCAGAGCATGGAATTCAAACTCTCTGATCTGGCTTCGCCATGCCTTTTCTCATGTGACTTCCTTTCCTTTCACAAGTGCTATATTCCAAGCAAATTGGATCATTCTCTTTTCTCTAAACTCATCCCCTTTATGCTCCTCCCTACATGCTCATCTCCCCTGGACCTTTGATACCCTCCTTTCTCTATCCATTTCCACATTTCTGCTGGTTGAAATTCTGTATATCTTTGAAAGCACAGTCTAGATGCCAACTGCTTAGTAAAATACTCCCTGATCCTTTGTCTTCCCCCTCAAACTAGAAAGGATATTTTATTCCTATAACTGTCAACTAAACCTCATATCTACCTTATGGCCTTTCCGTCTGACTTCCTTTAAACTAAGGCTCAGCTTAAAGACTCAGCTATTGCAAAGAGGTCTTTCTTAGATTCTTCCTCTTTCACTCCCTCCATCCCCATAATGCCTTTCCTGTGCGTTTACCTTCCATCTCTTCTATATATACCTTAAATGTACATAGTCTTTCACATGTTATCTCCTCCTTCAGAATACAAGCTGCATGAGAGCAGAAGCTATTCCTGGTTTGGTTTGCTTTAGTTTTTGCATTCATGCTGCTCATGAGAGTGCCTGGTACATGGTAAGTACTAGACAGATTAGTGTTGACTCAACTTAACTTCTATACGTTGATTGCATTGTGTCTTGTACTATAGGGCTTCCCTACTCCATTGGACTATGAGCTCTCTGAGAGGAAGCATCTTGTTTGATCCATTTTTGTCTCCCCCAGTTCTGAACAAAGGGCTCTATACATCCAATTCACACCTCCATGGAGTTTGGGGACTTCCCAAAGGCTTTCCTCACAGTAACCCCCTGAGGAACCATGGGCAAGTGGTATTATCCCCATTTTATAAATGAGGAAACTTACAGAGAGGAGCAAAGCAACATGGCCAGGCTCACATAGCTAGTATGTGTCAAAGGTGGAATTTGAACCCAGGTCTCCTAATTCAATACTTGGGCTTTTCCCACTCTTTCTTGATGCCTCTCACAGTGGAGTTGAATTGAATTAGTTGAATTGGATTGAATGTATTGACATATACATGATGATGAAACTAGTTAATATCAAAACCTCGATTAGGACCCGTATCTTCTGACTGTCATGATAATTCTATCTACTATAGTTGTCTGCCTCTTTAAACTACAAAATGGTTATCACACAGAGTTATCCCAAAGTGGGATGGATCCCCATCAATGGAGATCTTCAAGTGGAGAAAAAATGGCCACTTGGGAATATAATAGGAATTGTTGAAGATATTGTAGTCAGCTAAGTGATGTAGTGGTTGGAGCACTGTCCTTGGAGTTAGGAAGACTTGAACTCAAATCCCACCTAAGAAACTTGCTGACTGTGTGACCCTGGACAAATCACTCAGCTTCAGTTTCTTCACCAGTAAAATGAAGATAAGAATAATTCCTTCTTCTCAGAGTTGTTTTAAGAATTAAATGAGATGTTTATAAATTACTTTGCAAGCCATACAAAATGATATATAAATGCTAGCTTTTATCATTGTTATTGTATATTCCTTAAAACAAGATCTCCTGGCATCCCAATCTGAGATTCTGTGATTCTAGATCTACCTACACAAGTCTGAACAACTCTGGGACTTGAAACCATGACATATGAGGTACAATTGAAGGAGTGAGGTATGTTTAGCCTTAAGAAAAGAAACAGTTGAAGGGCTGTCTTGAGGAAGGATTATACTCACTACTGTTTATGCAATGGGCAGAAATTGCAGAGAAGGAGATTTTGCCTTGATGTTAGAGCTAACCTAAAATGGAATGGCCTACTTTGGGAAGTCACCAGCTCTCCCTTCTTGGTGTCCTTGAAGCAGTCTTGATGGTCACTTGTCAGAAACTGTTTAAAGGTTTGAGTTGGACTAGATGTACTCTCGGGTCACCTTCACTTCTAGAATGCTGTGATTCTGTGATAACTGGAATATCTGATTCTATAGTCCTGATTTTCACTGTGTTAGATCAAAGTGGCTTTGGATTCTGCCAGTACTTGCTTTTCAGGACAAAAAACCCTCAGCAAAGGTGGGTGTTCCCTAAAAAGTTTCCTCTTGAAAATACTATATTAGGAGTTGATTGGCTGAACTCAAGCCCTCATGAATGTTGGCAGAGGGGTGGCCTATCAAGTGCATGATTGGGTCAGAAAAGTAAGTTCTGAAATGCTTTTGCCAAAAAGCCAAAAGGGACAATTTGTTGCAATCAGAGCCTTGGGCCAAGGCTTGGAGAAACAGGCTCCACTACCCAAATTGTATTTATTATGTGGGTGTTCTATCTGCCCCACCCCTGGATTCCAAATCAGGGTTCTTCTCCGGGCCCTTTGCAAGTGGGTCATATGTTTCTCTTGGGAATTGTAAGGGCCAGTTTCTGTTTTCATTGAAATTTAGAGCTAGACTCAACCTTAGAACACAGATTAAACAGAAGGGGCCTTAGAACAAAGAATGTCAGTGATAGAAAAAATTGTAGAACATAGGACAGAGAGGATTAGACCAGGAAGAAAACTTTTAGCATACATTGGCAGACTTTTAAGGGACCTTAGATCATGGGGCAGAGTTTCTTATAGCTTACTATAGGTTAACATTTAGAATGTTGGAATTTTAAAAATACAGACAACCAGGGGATTTGTGCAAGGCTGTAGAGGAAATTCTTGGCTCGCCTTCTCAGCTATGGACATACCTTAGTCTGTTTTGTATCCTATCTGGATAATCTTGCCTAGATAAAACTTCATGAAGTTTCTTTTGGTTGCAAGGTTGCTTGCTGTTAAGATGTGGATGATTATTATTATTAGTAGTAGTACTAGTACTAGTAGTAGCTAATATTTATATAGCATTTTAAAGTTTGTAATGTACATTATATATGTAAAAAGTATGCTCTGGACCACTGTCTCAGAAACATGAAGGCTACATCTATTCCTTAGGCATCGGGAGTACTACAAAGGACTTTGGGAGTATCTCTTCTCTGCTGCCATCAGCTTGCATCCCTACCATTTGTATTCCTTCCAATGTTAGGTGCCAGGGATTAGCACCCCAATACAATTTAACTACTTAACAATTACCTTTTAGAAAGGAACATTTCCTTCAAAGGTATAGTAAAAACAAAAGCATATGCTTTAAGGTTAAGATTTCTAGGGCACACTCTGTCCTAAAAGACCTCAGTCTCTGGGGTGAGTGAGTGTGCCCTTCCCACAATTTCTACATCACATTAGTCCCACCAAATTCATATTTAAATGTATCCTTGAGGACTTCCGGGTAATCATGGCTGCAATCTAGACGCCACACACTTCCTCTCCCCAGCACCGAATGAAATAGACTACATCAAAGGAGCATAAAAATCACCTTTGGAGGAACAGAAGGACACCCCAGTACTCCCCAGTACCCCACAGAGGCGAAGATATGTGGGATTTGAACATTTCCACACTATAATAAGAAGGAGGAAAAGCTTGCACAAAAACGTGAACTGAGCCGCCCTTCCCCCCCTACCCCCACCAAACCAGAGTGAGCTACCAGAGCGCTCACTGGGACAGAAAGTGAGTGGGGAACGTCTCTGTCGGGGGGGGGGGCACTCAAGGGTCCTTGGGATCTGGAGACTGCCAGGAAAAAACATCTCAGGGCAGTTTCACGGGAGAACCCCGTGCTGACCACGGGGGTCCACGGAGCTGTACTTGGGGCGGTTGCGCTGAACAAATGGGCAGAGCTAAATACCAGGGGCGGACCACGTGCTGATTATCTGGGTGGAGCTGAACACCTGGGCAGTAGCTGTGATCAGGGCTCCAGCGCTCTAAGAAACCTTGGAGGCTGGGAAGAACTAGTCTGAGGCAACCTAAATTCACAGAAAACCCGCTCATATCACCCAGACCCCAGACCAAAAAGGAAAGGGGAATAAAACCACCAAAGGGATGGCTCACATGGCCCAAAATCAAGCCTCCAGGAAGAAAGGGAAAAAGGTGACTATTGAAAACTTTTATGGTGGAAGTACCCAAGGAAAAGAAGAGAATGAGGAGGAAATAAAAAAAATCAGAACATGCCTCCCAAAATGGAAACTATCAATAAGCTCTGGAAGATCTCAAACTGGAACTTATCCAAAAGATGGAAACCTGGAAAGAAAAATGGGAGAAAGAGATCAGCAGTCTGACAGATAAGACTACTCAATTGGAAAAAGAGCTCGAAGCATCCAATAGAAGGACAGACAAAGCTGAAAAGCAAAACTAGTCCCTAACGAGCAGAATTAAGCAACTCGAAGAAAGTGAGATCATAAAACAACAAGAATCAATAAAGAAAACCCAAAAAATTAATGAATTAGAAGAAAACATAAAATATCTCACTGAGAAGGTCACAGACTTGGAAAACGGAGGGAGAAGAAAAAACCTCCGAATTATCGGTCTCCCAGAAAAACCAGAGATAAACAATAAACTCGAAATTATTCTACAGGAAATTATAAAAGAAAATTGCCCCCACATTCTGGAGCAAGGGGGCAAAATAGAAATACAAAGGGTTCATAGAACACTCTCTATTCTAAATCCCCAAAAGACAACCCCTAGGAATGTAATTGCCAAATTCAAGAGCTTCCAAGAAAAGGAGAAAATCCTACAAGAAGCCAAGAAGAGGAGCTTCAGATATAAGGGGGCTCCCATAAGGATCACACACGACTTAGCGGCTAACACACTAAGAGACCGCAAAGCATGGAACACAATATTTAGAAAGGCAAGAGAGCTGGGTCTCCAACCAAGAATCAACTACCCAGCAAAACTGACTATATATTTCCAGGGGAAAGTATGGGCAGCCAACAAAATAGAAGATTTCCAAGCATTTGCTAAGAAAAGACCAGAACTTAGTGGAAAATTTGATATCCAAGCACAGAAAGCAAGAGAAACATGAAAAGGTAAATATAAAAGAAAGGGGAAAGGAGATAAATCTTATCTTTTTTTTAAGTCAAATTCTCTTCTATAAGGACTACATTTACATCAAATTATATATATTAATATGTGGGGAAAATGTTTTGTGTAACTCTCAAAAATTGTAGCATCATAAGAGTAGTTAGAAGAAACATGCATAGGGAAAGATTGGGGCATTAAGAAGATTTGGGGAAAGTGGGGGTAAAGAAAGGAAAAGGGAGGAGGGGAACCGTCGATAACACTAAGATTTACTTCAAGAAATGGGGGGGGGACTTAATAGAATAATCTTTCCCATATAAAGATACACATGGGAAGGGGAGGGGAAAAACTCTCATATGAGAAGGAGAGGAAGAGAGCATGAAGTGGAATTACTTAAACCTTACTCTCAGTGAAATCAAATCTGAGAGGGAAGAACATCTAGATCCAGTGGGATCCTGAATTCGATCTTATCCATTAGGGCAAGAAAGAAAGGAAAATTAAGGAGGGGGAGGGGGAAAGGAGTATAAAAAGGGAGGGAAGGAGAGGGGGGAGGGGAAGGGAGCATAAAAAGGGAGGGGCTAGAAAGGGAAGCATCTCAAGGGAGGGGACTACGGGGACTGACCTAAAGTAAATCACTAGTTCAAAAGGAGATAGCTAAAGAAGAAAGGTCAGAACTAGGGGAAGATATCAAAATGCCAGCGAATCCACAAATGAAAATCATAACTTTGAATGTGAATGGGATGAACTCACCCATAAAACGTAGACAAATAGCAGATTGGATTAGAACCCAAAACCCTACCATATGTTGTCTTCAAGAAACACATATGAGGTGGGTTGACACTCACAAGGTTAGAATTAAAGGTTGGAGTAAGACCTTTTGGGCCTCAACTGATTGAAAGAAGGCAGGAGTTGCAATCATGATATCTGACAAAGCCAAAGCAAAAATAGACCTGATCAAAACGGATAGGGAAGGTAAATATATTCTGTTAAAAGGGAGTACAGACAATGAGGAAATATCACTAATCAACATGTATGCACCAAATGGTATAGCATCCAAATTTTTAATAGAGAAACTAGGAGAATTGAAGGAGGAAATAGACAGTAAAACCATATTAGTGGGAGACTTGAACCAACCACTATCAAATTTAGATAAATCAAACCAAAAAATAAACCAGAAAGAGGTAAAAGAGGTGAATGAAATCTTAGAAAAATTAGAGTTACTAGACATATGGAGAAAAATAAATAGGGACAAAAAGGAATACACCTTCTTTTCAGCACCACATGGCACATTCACAAAAATAGATCATACACTAGGTCACAGAAACATGGCACTCAAATGCAGAAAAGCAGAAATAATAAATGCAGCCTTTTCAGATCACAAGGCAATAAAAATATTGATCGGTAAGGGTACATGGAGAGCCAAATCAAAAATTAATTGGAAATTAAATAATATGATACTCCAAAATTGGTTAGTTAGAGAAGAAATCATAGAAACAATTAATAATTTCGTTGAAGAAAATGACAACGGCGAGACATCCTTTCAAACCTTATGGGATGCAGCCAAGGCAGTACTTAGAGGAAAATTCATATCCCTGAGTGCATATGCTAACAAATTAGGGAGGACAGAGATCAAGGATTGGAAATGCAAATCAAAAAACTTGAGAATGAACAAATTAAAAACCCCCAGAAGAAAACCAAACTAGAGATCCTAAAAATTAAGGGAGAAATTAATAAAATCGAAAGTGACAGAACTATTGAGCTAATAAACAAGACTAGAAGCTGGTACTTTGAAAAAACAGACAAAATAGACAAAGTTCTGGTTAATCTAATTAAAAAAAGGAAAGATGAAAGGCAAATTAATAGCATCAAGGATGAAAAGGGGGATCTCACCTCCAATGAAGAGGAAATTAAGGCAATCATTAAAAACTACTTTGTCCAACTAAATGGCAATAAATATACCAACCTAGGTGATATGGATGAATATTTACAAAAATATAAATTGCCTAGACTAACAGAATAAGAAATAGATTTCTTAAATAATCCCATATCAGAAAAAGAAATCCAACAAGCCATCAAAGAACTTCCTAAGAAAAAATCCCCAGGGCCTGATGGATTCACCTGTGAATTCTATCAAACATTCAGAGAACAACTAACCCCAATACTATACAAACTATTTGACATAATAAGCAAAGAGGAAGTTCTACCAAATTCCTTTTATGACACAAACATGGTACTAATTCCAAAGCCAGGCAGGCCAAAAACAGAGAAAGAAAATTATAGACCAATCTCCCTAATGAATATAGATGCAAAAATCTTAAATAGGATACTAGCAAAAAGACTCCAGCAAGTGATCAGAAGAGTCATCCACCATGATCAAGTAGAATTTGTACCAGGGATGCAGGGCTGGTTCAATATTAGGAAAACCATCCACATAATTGAGCACATCAACAAGCAAACCAACAAGAACCACATGATTATCTCAATAGATGCAGAAAAAGCCTTTGATAAAATACAACACCCATTCCTACTAAAAACACTAGAAAGCATAGGAATAGAAGGGTCATTCCTAAAAATAATAAACAGTATATATCTAAAACCATCAGCTAATATCATCTGCAATGGGGATAAACTAAATCCATTCCCATTAAGATCAGGAGTAAAACAAGGATGCCCATTATCACCTCTATTATTTGACATTGTACTAGAAACACTAGCAGTAGCAATTAGAGAAGAAAAAGAAATTGAAAGCATTAAAATTGGCAATGAGGAGACCAAGTTATCACTCTTTGTGGATGACATGATGGTCTACTTAAAGAATCCTAGAGATTCAACCAAAAAGCTAATCAAAATAATCAACAACTTTAGCAAAGTAGCAGGATACAAAATAAACCCACATAAGTCATCAGCATTTCTATATAATTCCAACACAGCTCAGCAGCAAGAACTAGAAAGAGAAATCCCATTCAAAATTACCTTAGACAAAATAAAATACTTAGGAATCTATCTCCTGAGACAAACACAAGATCTATATGAACACAACTACAAAACACTTTCCACAAAACTAAAACTAGACTTGAACAATTGGAAGAACATTAACTGCTCATGGGTAGGACAAGCCAATATAATAAAAATGACCATCCTACCCAAACTCATCTATCTATTTAGTGCCATACCCATGGAACTTCCAAAATATTTTTTTACTGATTTAGAAAAAAACATAACAAAGTTCATTTGGAAGAACAAAAGATCAAGGATATCCAGGGAAATAATGAAAAAAAAAAATACAAAGGAAAGGGGTCTTGCAGTCCCAGATCTCAGATTATATTATAAAGCAGCGGTCATCAAAACAATTTGGTACTGGCTAAGAGACAGAAAGGAGGATCACTGGAATAGACTGGGGGCAAGCAACCTCAGCAAGACAGTATATGACAAACCCAAAGATCCCAGCTTTTGGGACAAAAATCCACTATTTCATAAAAACTGCTGGGAAAATTGGAGGAAAGTGTGGGAAAGATTAGGTTTAGATCAACACCTCACACCCTACACCAAGATAAATTCAAAATGGGTGAATGACTTGAACATAAAGAAACAAACTATAAGAAAATTAGGCAAACCACAGAATAATATACATGTCAGACCTTTGGGAAGGGAAAGATTTTAAAACCAAGCAAGACTTAGAAAGAGGCACAAAATGCAAAATAAATAATCTGGAATACATCAAATCAAAAAGTTTTTGTACAAACAAAACCAATGTAACCAAAATCAGAAGGGTAGCAACAAATTGGGAAACAATCTTCATAAAAACCTCTGATAAAGGTTTAATTACTCAAATTTACAAAGAACTAAATCAATTGTACAAAAAATCAAGCCATTCTCCAATTGACAAATGGGCAAGGGACATGAACAGGCAGTTCTCAGCCAAAGAAATCAAAACTATTAATAAGCACATGAAAAAGTGCTCTACATCTCTTATAATCAGAGAGATGCAAACCAAAACAACTCTGAGGTATCACCTCACACCTAGCAGATTGGCTAACATGACAGCTATGGAAAGTAATGAATGCTGGAGGGGATGTGGCAAAGTGGGGACACTAATTCATTGCTGGTGGAGTTGTAAATTGATCCAGCCATTCTGGAGGGAAATTTGGAACTATGCCCAAAGGGTGATAAAAGACTGTCTGCCCTTTGATCCAGCTATAGCACTGCTGGGTTTGTAACCCAAAGAGATAATAAGGAAAAAGACTTGTACAAGAATATTCATAGCTGCACTCTTTGTGGTGGCCAAAAATTGGAAAATGAGGGGATGCCCTTCAGTTGGGGAATGGCTGAACTAATTGTGGTATATGTTGGTGATGGGATACTATTGTGCTAAAAGGAATAATAAAGTGGAGGAATTCCATGGGGACTGGAACAACCTCTAGGAAGTGATGCAGAGCAAAAGGAGCAGAACCAGGAAAACATTGTACACAGAGACTGATACATTGTGGTACAATCGAAGGTAATGGACTTCTCCATTAGTGGCAATGCAATGTCTCTGAACAATCTGCAGGGATCTAAAAAATACTATCCACAAGCAGAGGATAAACTGTGGGAGTAAAAATACCAATGAAAAGCAACTGCTTGACTACAGGGATTGAGGGGATATGACTGAGGAGAGACTCTAAATGAACACTCTAATGCAAATACCAACAACAGCGAAATGGGTTCGAGTCAAGAACACATGTGATAACCAGTGGAATCGTGCATCGGCTATGGGAGAGGGAAAGGTGGTGGGAGGGGGGAAGGGGAGGAAAAGAAAATGATCTTTGTTTCCAGTGAATAATGTTTGGAAATGACCAAATAAAATAATGTTTAAAATTTTAAAAAAAATGTATCCTTGTTCCTGGCTGAATCTGTTTTAGTTACTACTGGGCAGGTTCTTAAAGGATCCTCCTAAGGATACTCCTTGCTCCCTGATGCATCAATGCTGATCTGCCTGAGAACTCATCATAGGCTCTCAATTCCTAAAATCCCGGAGGCTCACTCTCCTGGCCTTTCAAAATTCACAAAGTTGGAGCTTCCAGATTATCCTCTTTCACCAACAACAAAAGATAGAAAAATAGTGTCAGGCAAAGCATTGAGACCTATTTTCCCAGAACCACACAGACTCAGAGGGGAGAAGGTTCGGGCCCTTTCCCCTTATAGTATTGTCTCTCATCAAATTCTGTCAGTGAAAAAGTCAAATCATCAAGGGACAGGGGAAAAGGAAATGGTACTTATCTCTGGTCGACAGTGATTTGTAAACACCTCCAGAGCTAATCAAAAGGCCTCATGGTCACCACCTGGCCAGCCAATCAGAATCAGTCACAGAATGTCCTTACAGACTGCAGCATCTCTTCTAAGTTCTTCTATATCATGATAATTCTACCTGAAGTAGGCTCCCTATCCCCTCTATGAAGGAGACTCCATTAAAGATATATATATATATTTTTTTTTAAATTTTGCTAGACCCTTGGTATAGACACAATACATTATTTGATCCTCATAAAAATCCCTATGGCATGGTACTTTTATTATCCCCATTTTACAGAGGGAGAAACTGAGATCAGGACAGGTTAAATGTGTCCAGGATCACATAGCCAGTAAGTGTTGTGGTGGGATATAAACTCTGGTCTTCCTGACAAATCAGGACTGGATGATCAATTGTACCCAAAGAGTAAGACTGATTAACTTTAAAAAAGGTGTTTGTCCTCAACCAGATGCTAGCCATTAATTTTTAAAATTTTCAATTTCTTAAAAACAAAGCTAGCATACCTATAAAAACTGCAGATAATATCAAGTTAGCTAAAACATTTAGGTGACAGAATCAAGGTCAAAAAGACTGATAAACTAATGGTTGTTGTTATTCAGTCATTTCAATTGTTTCCAACTCTTCTTGACCCCATTTGGGATTTTTGTGACAAATACTAGGATGGTTTGCCATTTTCTTCTCCATCTTATTTTCCAGATGAAGAAACTGAGGCAAACAGGATTAAGTAACTTGCCTAGGGTCACATAGCTAGTAAATATCAGAGATCAGGTTTGAACACAGGAAGCAAGCAAGCAAAAGAAGCAGTTGTTTTTGTTTTTGTTTTTTTTTCCCCCTGCAAAAAACAATACTGCAGAGATAAAGATAATTACAGGCATGTATAATTCCTAAGGAGAAAAAAATGAGTGAAAAGATCCTTTGTTATTCAAATATAAAGCTCTGCTTAAGCAATCCATTAATAAAATTCTATTGTTACCACCCCAAACCCCTCCAAAATCAAGAAGTTAATCCAGAGAGACTCATAGAATGGGCCAAATCTCACACGTTAATGTTTGATTGGGAGAAATTTAATGTAAAGTCTTACAAAGGTTCAAAAAAAGTCTCCATGGATTGTAGATAAGGGAAATGTCTTGAGGCAACTGAATATGTGAAAAATATCCAGAGGTTTTAGTAGACTAGATCACAAATTCAAGGTGAATCAATACTGCAAAACACTAAGCAAAGAATAAAATATCCATTTGCAGAAAAGTGATGGATCTTTTGGCCCTTGCCCTGCTCAGATTATATCTGGGATACTGTCACATTTTAGGAAGGATATTAATGAGCTAGTCCAGAGAGGAGGGGTGACCAGGATATTGAGAGGGCTGAACACTATGTCATGTGACTATCAGCCCAAAGAAAATAGAATGTTTGGAATGAAATGGAACAAATATTCATTAAGTACCTACCATTCAATTCTATTCAATAAACACTTATTAAGCACCTACTGTGTGTCAGATGCTTGTAAAGAGTATTCAATTTGATTTGTTTAACTTAAAGAAAACAAGTTTAATAAGAAAAATAATTGATGACTTCAAGTGTTTATAAGGGTTATCAAGGAGAAGAGGGACTGGATTTGTTCTATTTGATCTCAGAAGGCAGAACTAAATAAAGAGCAGGAGGGAGAAGTTGGAGAGAGGCAGATTTGGGGGTGATATATGGGAAAACTCTAGCCATTAGCATTATCCCAAAGTTGAACAAGCCACCTCAGGTAGTAGTGAACTCCTTGTCAATGGATATTTTAAAGTGGTGCCTGTATGTTCACGTATAGTCATAAACTCAGATTTAGAGCTAGAAGGGATAGTAGATTCTATATAATGCAACCCCTTATTTTATTAATAAAGAAAAATAGGCTTAGAGAGATTAAGTGGTTTTCCTAAGATCCCACAGGTAGCCAATTATTGACCATATCGCTCATGATATAGTGATTAGAGCAGAGGTTTTTAAACTTTTTTGAGTCATAGACCCCTTTCTAGAATAATGTTTATAAATGCATAAAATAAAATACTTAAGATGACAGAGGAAACCAACAAAATTGAAATGGTCTATCTATCTATCTGTCTATCTCCATCCATCCATATGTATCACAAATAAAATGGACATAATAATTCTTACGTATCTCATGTCATAGAGTATTTGTCATCAGTCTTTGAGACAATGGATACTAATTAACCAGAGATCTCTGTAGAAATATTAGCTCAGAAATGCTTATACATGTGTAGTGACCCAGTCCCCTCAACAGTAATGTTACCTCATCCAACTTCTATCAGAATTCCAAAGGAACAGCTACATAGCTTACTGGATACAGAGCCAGGCCTGGAGATGGGAGGTCCTGGGTTCAAATTTGTCTTCAGACACTTCCTAGCTATGTGACCTGGGGCAAGTCACTTAACCCCAATTGCCTACTTCTTGTTGCTTTTCTGCATTGGAACGGATAGTTAGTATTGATTCTCAGACAAAAGGTAAGGGATTAAAAAATAATAATTCAGACAGAGAAGGCAACATCTCTAGATATCTCTGCCTGGGAGAGAGTTTCCTAGAAAATGTTTATTAAAGAGAGCTGGGAGAGAGGCATCTGGGCCAAGTTGGCAAATGCATTTTAGCATAATGAACTACCACCAAACTGGGGCAGTTAGGTAGAGAGTCCAGCTGTGTGGCGTAATATCTATGCTAACAGAATTTCAGCCAAAGTTACATGATGTTGAAATGATTATTATCCTCTCTCCAGATAAATGAGTATGGTAGTAATCCCTGATTATTTGTCCAGTGACCTTTGGGCATCACTCCTCCTCCTAGCCCCAGTTTTCTCATCTGCAAACACAACAAAAGGATTCACTGGTTCCACTGAGTAGGAAATGGCAAACTGCCCCAATACACCTTCCAAGAAAATCTCATGGATAGCTATGGTCCATGGGGTCATGAAGAGTCAGACACAACTGAACAACAACAAACAACTCGATTTCATGTCCTAGGTCTGCTATTGACTTACTGTAGGACTGGTGTAGAAATTTAACATTAATCTGTACCCTTTTTTGGAACCCCAAGTCAAACTTTGGATATTAAAAGAGAAAAGGTTTGATTTTAACATTGAAACTACACATTGGCTTTGCCCCCTCCCCTGTTGCTGAAAAAGGGTGGGGACAAGTTCTTTGTTTATCTGAAAACAAGCCTCTAGAATGGAGAAGCAATCAAATTAGATGGACAGAATTGTGCTCAGAGAAAAGAGCACATGGGAGCTGTAGGGCCACTCAGGTGGTAACTCCTGGCTTCTGGGAAATGGGCCTCTTGTCCAGACTAAGGTCAGAGTCCTCCAATTAAAGAGGCTTGGAAAAAGGACATCACAAAGAGCAAAAAATGGAATAGGGTGAGGAATTCCAGACTGAGGAGGTCTGGCTTGGGGCTGAAGAGACCAACTCCTTGGAGGAGGCAGCTGAGAGAGTAATCAGCCCAAAGTGACTCATACTTTTTCTTTCTCTGGCCTGCTTTTTATTATTTAATAAATAATTATAAATTAAGATATGGTCTTCAGAGAATTTTGATCATAACACCAATTTCTTACCCTTACTGGACTTTGGTTTCCTCAGTTGTAAAAAGAGAGAATTGAGCTGCATTGTCTTTAATATTCTTTCCAGGTCTACCATTCTATGAAAAAGAGGATAATAATGCCTTCCCTGCCTCCCCCACTGGGAGGCTTGTGGAAAGTTCTTTGTTACCATAGCAACAATTGAGATTATGATAACTCTTTAAGGTTTACAAAATACTTTACATATATCATCTCATCTGATTTTCATCCTAATCTTGTGAGGTAGGTAAAACAAGTATATTTATCCCTATTCTACATATAACCCAAGGCTCAAAATCTAATTGCATAAGACTCCTTTCATGGATAGAGATTGAAGACTGAATGGTACCATAGGAAGAGGGAGGTGGAATTGGCCTGTGTTTGGAAGAAGAGAGATCCTGTTCTATTGGCTTCCAGTTTTGAAAGAAAAGCAGTTCCAGATTCTCCTCAGGGAGATAAGATGTAAATAAAATAAGAGCTAACATTTATGTAGTATTTACTTTGTACTAGGCACTATGCTGTTTTACAGTTATATCTCATTTGATCTTCACAATAACCCTGGGGAGGTAGATACTATTATTATCCCCATTTTATAGATGAGGAAATGGACTCTGGGAATAAGGACATGATTGAGATGTCAGTGAGCCTACAAGTCACCTTCTTCACAGAATCATCCTCTTCCTTCCAGACATCTCTCCAAAGAGAATCTGGAACTTCTTATTTTTTTTTTTAATCAAAACTGGAAACCAGAAGACCAGGCTCCTTCTTATCCCAAGCTGTCACACAGAGGTGTAACACTGAGTTATATCAGTCACCACTAGTAAGAAGAGTCTAAAGCAATTTGATTTTTAGCCACAGGTTATAGAGAGAGAAGAAAACAGGCTCAGAGATACTTGTCCTTATTCACATGGCTAGTGTGTAGTCGCTGTTCAACAGCGCTTCTAATGAAAATCATGTCCCTTCTCTTCACTTCCATTTCATAATATGTAAGTAAGAAAATAATAATACCTGGCCTGTCTCCCTCATAAGGCTTTTGGGGAATCAAATAGGGTGCTTTGTAGAAGGTGATTTATAATTATACAGTTTTAAAGAAATGTCCATACAAATCATCTCTCTAAGCTTTAGTTTTACTGAAATTCTAGAATGCTGGAGCTGTCAGGAGTTTAGAGGGGTTTACTTTAAGCACTTCATTTGACAGACCACGAGGCATGCTAGAGAGGGGAGGAGAATGGCCCAAAGTTACCCTGCTGGTAAATGGCAAAAGCCAGATTTCAGACTCCTAATTTCTATACTCTTTTCACTATTCCAATTTGACTCTCCACTTGACTTCTGACTCTAAACCTCTGTTTATAAAATGGCACTCATCCTCTAGACAATCAATCCCTACCTCACCATACTGTTGTGAACAAAGGTTTGTGATTCTCCAAATGATATAAAAATGGGGACTCATAAGAAGAGGAGAAAAGGACTGTTGTTTTTTTTTTTGTTTGGTGGGAGGTGGTGTTTCAGGGGAGAGGGGAGTGTATCAGTTCCAGAATCCAATTGGATGCCTTCATTTCGTTCTCTGTGAATTATAGAAAAACAAATGGCATCACCCAGCCTGTCTGATGCCAGGAAGGCAGCCATGGAATGACTTGGATGTGCCCAAGGATACACCCTCCCATGCAGGGGAGATTGTCAAGTGGTACTGGAGAGAGGCCAGTCCCCAAGCCAGCTTCCTATACCCCAGACAGCTTGTTGAGAGCTTCCAAAAGGTGCTGAATGGCCTATTGACTCTCCCCAGGGCTATTCCCCAAGAAGTCATGGCCAAGAAATGGGCTGCCAAGCAGGTCAGGGGCCTGGAGTTGTGTATTTGGGGCCTAGAAAGGAAATCTGCAGGTTTAATCCTGTGCCTGTTAAATTTGAGAAATTATAGAAATGATACCTTTGTAAAAGGTTTATAGAGCCAGAAAGACACTTGCAGGTTCTCTAATCCAGTCTACAGATTTTATAGAGGAGAAAACTGAGGTACTGAGACGAAAATTGATTGCTTTGGATCACATGACTCTTAAGGGGCAGAAGTTGGATTTTAACCTAAATTTTCTAATTCCAAATCCAGACTTTTCCCAGTGTACTTTGTTGTCTCTCTTGGAGCTTGCTAGTTAAGTTAAATGGAGAGATGTTAATAATAAGACCATACTTAGCCAATGGAGAAAAACCAGGAGAATATAGAGATGAACTAGAGAAAATACTATATGAGGATCACATCAAGGAAATAGAGATGGAGAAGGCTGAAGAAGAGAAGAATTGGTGGAGACATGATAGCTGTCTTCAAGTATTTGAAGGGAGAGAAGGATTAGACATCTTGGGTGCAAGTCATGGGAGAAAAGGATTAGACATCTTGGGTGCAAGGTGTGGAGAAGTCAATTTCAAACTCAAATAAGGAAAACCATTCTAATAGTCAGAGATGTTCCAAAGTGCAGTTAAATGCCTAAACATGGGGCAAATTAGCAACTTTATATAACATGCTCAACTTGAAGATGAATCCACTTATCCCCAGCTTTTTAAAAGGGATCAATTAAAGTAGGAATTAGATTGGATCCTTTGTCCCTGGGGTCCCAGCCAGTTCAATTAAATTCAAATTAAACTAAAAACTAAAGAGTTAAAGAGCACTGTCCCTGGTTTCAGTGGACAGGAGTATGAATTCTAAGCTCAGCTATTTAATTACCTATGTAATCTTGGACAGACTAATTAAGCTTGCTGGTCCCCAGTTCTTCCATCTTTGAAATGCAGCCAATTGATTGTTGTTATTCAAACATTTTCAATTCTGTCCAACTCTTTGTGACTCCTGGGGTTTTCTTGGCAAAGACATTGAGGTGGTCTGCCATTTCCTTCTCTAGCTCATTTTACAAATGAGGAAACTGAAGTAAATGGGGTTAGGTGATTTGCCCAGGGTAACACAGCTAGTGTCAGAGATCAAATTTGAACTCAGGTCATCTTCATTCCAGGCCAAGCACTCTATGAACTGGGCTACCTAACTATCCCACTTGATGGATTATATGATCATTAAGACAACTTCCATTTCTAAATCTTATGTTATTATGTTCCAGTGGATATCTAGTATCAATAAGGCCTTGTGCCTGATACTGTGATTCAAAGATGGAAGATGATAGTTCCTTGCCACATAAGGTTTGCAGTAATAAATCAGGAGAAGAGTTTCATCATATACAGAAATAAGTACAATCAAATCTTAATATCTATGCGTTTAAGTTTCATGACTTTAAGCATTCATGTGATTGTATTAGTAACCACTTAATTTTCACACTGGCAATTATACAATCATGGATATGTACAAAACAGGAAAAAAATGAGAGGTGAAATGCAAATTTGTGGAGCAGCTGGGCTTCACTGATCTTATTCACCCTAGCATTGTAAAGAGTTCCCTCTATATTCATGGCCTATTTTCATTGTGTTACAATGTCCTCACATATTACAATGTCCTCACCTACAGAACACACTAGAAAGTAAATTTCAGGTTAAAAGTGTTTTAGTTTTTTAAGAATATTATTTTCTGTATACTATTTATAGTACTGAATGTTTCATGGGTTATAAAAATTAAATATCTGAAATCAGTGAGGGGTTTTTTTTAACTGAGATGTTAACACAAAAGGTCAGAATTCTAGGGGATTTCTAGTGAAAAGATGTTTTGTATGTTACCAATTTTATTTTGCTTACTGCCTTTTATGAATTATTTCATGGTTACTGTGTTAGAAAAAGTAGATATCAAAATTAATGTTTTTGGTATAAAGAACTATATGCAGAGAAGTGTATTTTCACCAGTCTCTAGTGAAAGATTGCTTTTGGTGGTTGTTGGAACCTAACCTCCAATTTCCCATAGGTTCAATGTATCAACTTTCATGTTTTTGACTTTGGTACCATTTTTTAGGAATATCATGTCTGAAAAATTTGATGATTGACTGTATGATATAAGGTAAAATATGAGGGATTAAGGGAAAGAGAAATTCAGATGAAAAACTCTAGAAAAAGGTGGGACTATCACTTTCAACTGGGCTTGGGGAAATCAGGGAAGGTTTCATGGCAGAGTAAATGCCTAAATTAAACATGGTAACATTCATGTAGAGACAGAAAAGGACAAGAGACAGTCAGGGGAAAATGAATCTAGAATGTGTGTAACTTAAAGGGTATGAATAGAAGAAAGGTGAAAGAAGACTAGAAATGGGTAAGATTGTGGAAGGGCTTAAACACTTGGCTAACATTTTTTGTTTGTTTGCTTCTTATCCTAAAGGCAAAGGGAAGTCACTAAAAGTTTTAGATCAAGAGAACATGGTCAGACCTGTTCATTAGGAAGTTTATTTTGGCTGCTCTGTAAAAGCTAGACTGGAAAGGATAGAGTTTGAGAGCAGAGAGATGAGTTAGGAAGTTGCTAAAGTAATCAATAGGTCAATCAACCAGCCATTATTAATTAATTAAGGCATTGTGTGGGTAAGAGCACTGGACCTGGAGTCAGGAATATCTGAGTTCAAATCTATCCTCAGCCACTTAACATCTGTGTGGCTCTGGGCAAGTCACTTAAATTCTCTTTGTTTCCTTATCCATAAAATGAGAATTATAATAGCACCTACCTCACAGGGTTGTTGTAAGGTTCAAACAAGATAACACACACATATGTGTATGTATGTGTGTATGTATAAACATGTATAAAACTTTTCAGACTTTAGAGAGTATACTACAAAAGCTTGTTATTAAAAATAATAATAAAGTAATCCAGGGAAAATGAGATTGAGGCTTTGGTAGTTTGAACTAGAGTGGTAATAATCAAAGTGGCTATGAGGGAACAGTTGTAAGAGATATAACCACAGTAAAATCACTAGGATTGGCAACTGATTGATTGAGGAGATTGGGAGGAATGAAGGAAAAGAAAGAGTTAAAGATGATTCTGGTATTTACAGCTGAGATTTTGGAGGGGACGTTGTGTAAAGATTCTATGGTTACCTAAATGGGCCTCTTTGCCGCCCTAGCAATAGGTTAGGTTTCTATGGTATAGATTTGGAATAAATGACCTGGGATTGAATTTTAACTTGTCCATTTACCAGTTGTATATTCTTGGTCAAATCACTTAACTTTTCCCCGAATCTATTTGGTCAACTGAAAAATGAGTGTAATAATAGTTGCAATACTTACCTTATAGGTTTTCGTAAAGATCAAATGAGCTAATCAATGGTGAGTGCTTTGTAAACCATAATGCATTACATGAATGTGAGTACATAGTATTATTGTTGTCATCAGCTAGATAGCCAGAAAAAAATGATTTACAAACATTCCAAATGGAACAGGTGGGGCTTTGAATCCTTAAGAAGTCTTTGGATGATCCAAAAACTGTCCCAGCTGGGGACACTTAATGTTGGACTCCAGTCAATAACAAAGCACTTAGCACAATGCCTAGCACATCACAGGCACTTATTAAATGCTTATTGAACTGAATTGATTCTGGTTACAGGTACTTTAGTTATTTCAGACAGTGGGAAAATAGCTCAGAATTCTAGAAAAAAGACAATGTGCATGACCCAGAGAGAATTCTGAAGCTATGGCCTTCACATCTTCCTCTATTGAGATTCTATCCACCCTTAAGAGACAGCATGGAAGGAATATTGGACTTGGTGTTTGAAGAGCTTGACTCCTGAACCTTAGCTCTGATATTGCCTAGATATACAGCCATGAGCAACTCTGTGAGCCTTAGTTTCTTCATCTGTAAAATAGAAATAATTATAGATAACATTTGCCTGTTAAAGTCACCTAAATTATCTTCTTCAGTTCTTACTTAAAAAAAAAAAAGTAATGATGATGTGGGCATGAACCCTTCAGAGATAGTCATTCCTGCATTTGGAATCAGAAAACAAAGGCTTAAATTCTAAATTTTGTCATTTAACTACCTCTGTGAGCTTAGACAAGTCATTTTACTTCTCAGGGTCTTAGTTTTCTCTTCTGTAAAAAATGGAAAAGTCAGACTAGACGATTTCTAAGGTACTTTCATCTCTGTAAGAATTAAACCTCTAGAAGTTTATCTTTATTCAGATACCTCTGGAAATGAAATCTGAGGAAGAAATATCCAACTGGTATTTTTAGGATGTTACACATCATAAAGTATTTTGTCAAGAGGGTTGGGTTGGGAGGAAGATCTGATATTTTTTGGGTCATAAAATTCTGACATCTTTTGGAGGTGTGGCAAATGCCTCTGATGATTTGTTGTTGAGTGATAAGATATGCTTCTTTGGCTTCTTCAGGAGATTTCAATGGATTTGAAGTCAACAACCAATTAAAAAAGCACATGGAGGTGGTGGCTTTGCTAAAAAATGGGGACCAATTAGATAGAGAGGTACAGATTTCAGAGAATCCAAGAATCTTCTCTCCAGTCCAAACTCATAGGCTGGGAGTGATTACTTCATGGTCAAGGTAATCTATGCCTCCACTTTTTTAAAACTAATGAGCCCCCACTTATATGTTTACTTTTAGTAGTCAGCCTGCAGGCACAATTATCTAAAAACAAAGGCATTTATTTAGATGGCATCATAAAAATGATAGCTACAGAACATTTTCCTGATAAAATTGGGACAATACCCTTCCACAGCCTCACACAGCATCTATGGGAAGAATGGGCATACTCTGAAAACATATTAGTAGACAGGGCACACACAGTCAATATGCAGCCCAGGAAACACACATCTGACACTGCAAGTCCCTGACATCCTTTTCCCTTTTCATGGTGTCCTTATGTCTCTTCTCCCTGGATGTAGCATCTTTGTTTGGCAAGTTGCTCAACTTGGGTTCTTAAGTCTGTTCTTCTCCATAACTCAACTCTCAACTTCCAAGACTGACTCTTTTTTCAGCCCAGAATTGAAAAGCCTTTAAAGCTGTTTTGACTCACAAGTTGTTCCTTGAAGAATCCAGTGTCTCTTACTAAATAAGCAGCTCCATTGCAAGAAACTATAGTTGATGGGGGAGAAAGAGAACAAATGATCTCCACCACCACCCACCTCAAGACATCCCCCCACAAAAAAAGGCATGAGGAATAATTCCCTTTCTGATTTCTTCTGACTTCTTCCTAGGGAGTATGTCTTGACTTTTAAAGGGCCACCAGGGCTGAAGTAGCCAATCCTCCCCAGGGTGGCCCTTTAAAATTGACATACTGAAAATGTCACATCTTCTACAGGAATAACAGAGCTAAAACCTTCTTTGCCCTTTGTTTAATACCCTTACACTTAAATGTCTGTTATCTGCCTTCTGTAATTTAGGGTTATATTAATTTAATTAATTTCTGTAATTTAGGGTTATACAAATGCTTCTAAGTCCAAAGTTCTTTCCACTACACACCTTTGCCTCTATTTCCTTCTAGTTTGGGAATTGGCCTAGATGAGAAAATTGAGGTCCAAAAAAATTAAATGACCTGCCTAAGGCAACACAGATCTTTTCATTCCAAATTTCTTTTTTTTTTTCCATTACACTATGTCTAAGGGATGTTCTTTCCATTTTAAGCAACACTTCCAGGATCTATAATTATATTAGTGTAGTGAAAATACACACTGTAGAACATGGCTAGTCTTCATGAATTGCTGTGGCTGAATAATTTTATCACCTGATGGCCAACCTTTGGGTAATACCCCCTTACACTTAGCTAGACTGATCCTTAGATGCCAGGCACATAGTCTTTTTGCCAGTCCCTTCTAAAGGCCTTTGGCAAGTGGGAACTGTCATAGCTTTTGCTCTGATGACAAAGCCTTGGAAAAGCCAGACATCAGAGGAAGACCACAAATGGGTGTAGAACTTAGAACATAGAAAATTAAGTGTTGAAGATAGAAGGGGCCTTAAAACATATGATGTGCCACTAAGCCTGGAGTCAAAAAGCTATTCAGTCACATCCAACTCTTTGTGAGCCCATTTGGGGTTTTCTTGGCAAAAATATTAGAGTAGTTTGCCATTTCCTTCCCCAGCTCACTTTACAGATGATGAAACCAAGGCAACCAGGGTTAAGTGACTTGCCTAGGATCACATAGCTATTAAAGGTCTGAAGCTAAATTTCAGTCCAAGAAGATGAGTCTTTCCCACTCCAGAACCAAACGCTCTACCCATTTTGCCACCAAGCTGCAACTAGAGTCAGGAAGACCAAAATTCAAATCTTATCTCAGATACTTGTTAGTTGTATGACCTTGGACAAGTCACTTGACCTCTGTTAAATGGGATAATAAAAACATCTATATCCCTGAGTTGTTGTGAGGATCAAAAGAGACAATATTTATAAAGTCCTTAGCACTTTTCCGTGCTATACAAATGCTGGCTATTGTTATTGTTGTTATTCAGAACCAGAAAGGTCTTTAAGACATAGAAGTGCTCTAAGTATTTAACCTTATGTTCCCTATGTCTTTGTTTCTGTGAAATGGAAAGAAACATCCTTGCCCTCTTGTAAGTCTTCTTTAGGAGATCAAATAGTTTGTGCATTGTAAAATAGTGTGAAAATAAATGCCTGTCATTATCCTTATTAAATCGTGGAGCTGCTGCAACTGTCTCTAGCCTAAGGACTATCCAGAAGGGAATAGACAGGCTGAGGCAGAGAACAGCCCTATAAACAGTGGGGTTGGTTGTGTGGAAGGAGGCATCGAGACCCTCCCATCCCCTTCTCCACCCTCTCAAGCTTCTGTCCCCATTGGGAGCTAACTGTGTCGACAGCGCACTCTGCCAGCTTCGGGCATGTCTCTGGAAACCATATTGGCAACTTTTCTTACTGTTTCCTGGCTTTTGTCCCTCAGAGAATTTTTGAATGCAAAGGGGAGGTGTGGCCAGGAACACTGAGGGACATGCTGCCAACCTTCATGGGTTTCTGCCATACAGCCCTTACTGACCATGCCCTGTGTGCCCAGCATTGTGCTGTGCCAGGTACCAAACAAAACTGAGTACAGTATACCAGCTTTGGGGGCCACACGTTCTAGCAAGGGAGACCACAAGGTTTTGCTGAGAGGTTACCTGGATGAACCCTAAGCTGGAAGTCAGAAAACATGGGTTCTGATCTCTTCTCTGCTATTAATTTCTCATATGTTCCCGGGGAAATCAGTTCCTCTCTACTAGAAAATCACTTCTTGATTTGGCAAAACTGAGGGGCTTGAGCATAGGGCATAAAATATTAGAATACTGAACTATATTAGAGTGGGAAATGCTAAGAGGAATAACAAAAATGAATCAATAGATTTAGATTACCCCCTATGTTGCAGTAGGCAAAGCATTAATTGACATGGAATCTTTTCTGCAAATGACTGTCCATGTAGGAGATATGAAGTGAATTTCTACTTTTTTAAAAATTTCTACTTTTAACAGTGAAAAATATAAGGTTTTTCAGCATTAGGTTGTCCAAACCAGGAAGATTTTGCAATAACATCATCAATGCATTATAACCAAAATCTACCACAACATTGCAAAATGCTTCTATGATATAATTTGGCAATTGCTTATTCATAACATGTTTACATCATTCCTGTAGTATTTTATGACAGTGATAACTCATCTTTCTATAGTGCTTTAAAGGTTATAAAATGTCTTTCCTGAAGTTACTTTACAAAGTGGATAATGCAAATATCATTATCCCCATTTTACAGATGACAAAACTGAATTCATAATGTTAAGCAACTAGCTTCAAACTTACACAACTAATAAGTCAGGGCTTCAATCTTGGTATTCTGACTGCAAGTCCAGTACCATTTTCATTATTTTAACTGGTTCCCCAATATGTTGTTTACTCTAAAAGTGAGTTTCTTTGGTCCTGGGTAGTGTTCTTTAGTGAGGTATGCTTCTATGCTCCACACCTGCGCTTTCACCAATGGAGGAAAGCCTCACAGGAAGTTTCCCTCCCCTCTAATATAGATCAGCAATTCATTTGTGCTGGATAAGACGTCAAGAGCTGTCTGGAGGGATTGGCATGTTGAGTTCTCAGGGTCACAGAGTGAGGAAGTGTCAAAACCAGTTCTCAGTGAATCCAGAACAGGTTCTCTAGCCCCTACGCCTCTGTATAAGACATTTGTACTTGATCAAGGGTGCAGACAGTAAGGACTATATATAGATGAGAGAAAGGGGGAAATTGTGGTCTGAGAAGGTGGTTAGATTTGGTCTGAGTCTTGAGGAGTAGACAGAGGAAACTAGAGAATTTTAGAGTTGGGAGGAACCGAGGCTAACTGTTTACTTCATGAAGGATCTGTATGTGGCTTCTCTGCCTTCTTCTGCTACTCTGTAGGTCATGTAGCCTGTTTAGGAGCTTCTTAGTGACCAAAATCTCACCATTCCTGTCTATTCCATTCATTATTAGAGAGTCCTTCCTCATTCTGAGTCAGACTTTGCTTCTCTGGAACTCCACTCCCCGATATCTCCTCCCTATATTCTCCATTACTCCTAGTACTATCCTCAGGGACCAAGCAGGACAAATGAACAACCTTGATCCTTCTTCGCTCTGACAGCCTTTCAAATATGAGAGTGAGGAATTTTAGGTAAGGAGGACCAAAGGAAACTTGGTGCCCAATGTATTTGCCCTCAGGATTCCCAAACATGCTATTCTTAGTTCTGTTTGAAATGAAAGAAGTCTTTCTAGCCATTTCTAAAAATATCCTTTTGTCATTATGGCTGAATGGGGTAACATGATCTTTATCTGATTCCAGCATCTTTTCAGAATTAAAGGACGAGGGTCCTGATGCAGAAGTCTTCTCATTAGGAGCAGCTCAGTGTGCAGAGATGAAAGACATACACTAAGAAAAACTATCCCTGTGCATTTCCATTGAATGGAATAGGCTAGAGTCTATGGAGCAAAGAACTATGTTTGAGAAATCAGGAAAACTGGGTTCTGGTCCCATATCTGCTAATGATTTACTATGTAACCTCGGGAAAATCACTTAACTTCTCTGCCACCTTGGGTTCTCAATCTTTAATACAAGAGTGGCAAACTAGAACATTTCCAGGGCCCCTTCTGCTCTTGTTCTCTGTTCTGCAGTGCCCTTCTCTGTGAACATTTTATGTTCTAAGTGCTACAATGCATTTTAGGTCTAACATTTTGAATTCTGTGTATGCCATTCTACCTCCCCCTGCAGCTGGGCTCCAGCATTGTCTCACTCATATGACCTTTGACAACAACAATAAAAATAGTTTGGTGCAAGAGAAGGCAGAGCAGTGACCCTGACTTGTACTAGCCGGTCATCTCGGACAAGTCACTTAACATCTGAGTATGCCCAGGCACTAAATTTCAGAACACTAGAAGAGAAAATTACTTATCAAGAGTTCTGTACACCAATGAAGTCCTTTGTTTGGCTTTTAAAGCCCTTTTTTTACCTCTTCCCTTTAGGCCTTTCCCATCTACACTTTATTCTCATTGGTATAGTCTGCAATTCAAATCTCATTAGATGCATTTCCTAACTCCAGACATTTTCACTGATTGCCTCCCATTCTGGAATTATCTTCCTTCTCAACTCTACCTCCTGGCTTCTCAGATCTCCTTCAAGTCCACCTTCTACAAGAAGCCTTTCCCAATCTCTCTTAATATTGGTGCTTTTCTTCTCTTAGCTATCTCCAATTTATCCTGTAGGTCTCTTATTTGTACATTATTATTTGTATGTTGTCTTCCCATTTGTCCACGAGCTCTTTGAGATCAAGGATTGCCTTTTGTCTTGCTTTGTAGCTGTGATCTTAGCGCAATGCCTGGCACAGATTAGACACTTAACAAATGCTTACTGACATCTTACTGTTGATAAAATCACAGATCCAACAATAATACTAATAATAGTACTATTAACAATAATGATGATGATGATGATGATGATGATTCCCAAATCTATAATCCTTTAATGTTTACAAAACATTTTCCTGGATACAGTGCTGTACTAGAAGCCAGGAAGAGGAGGGTTCAAATCCAAAGAGTGGTACTCACCAGCTATGTGCCCCAGAGCTAATCTCTTAACCTCTTTAAGCCTCAATTTTTGAATCTGTAAAATGAGGACTAGATAGGTATCTTTTTCTTTTTAAAATAACCCTTGCCTTCTGTCTTATTAGCAGATTTAATCCAAAAGAGTAGCTAGGGTGAGGCAATTAAGGTTAAGTGATTTGCCCAGAGTCACAGAGGTAAGAAGTGTCTGTGGCCAGATTTGAATCCAGATCCTCCCAACTCCAGGCCTGGTGCCCTATCCACTGTGTGATCTAACTGCTCCTGGAAAGATATCTTATAGAGTCCTTTCCACTTCTAAATCCATGGTCCTAGCTTCCTTACACCTGCCTCATGAGATAGGGTAGGTAATAAAAATATTTTCTTCCTTTTACAAATGAGTAAACTGAGGCTTAGGAAAATGTAGTGACTTACCCATGGTAATGTAGCTGCCCCCTAGAGTCCCAGCTTCAGGTCCAGTGAGCTTGAGAATGAGAGTAGTAATAGCTTAGCAACTTTGTCAACTCCCTATATGGGAGAGCATCTGGGATAGGATGGTGGTGGTGGCGGTGAACCACAAATGTTTGTTTACACAAGAGAGAACCCACTGAGATGGCAGCAGAAGTCATTTAGGTTGGAAATGAAGGAGGCTGCAGGATGTTTAGGCACATTGTCAAGAAGCCTATGGCACCTCTTGCTCAGGATATTTAAACAAACAAAAAAAATAGATGAGTGTCTTTCAGGAACAGTTTCCCATAAAAAACAGTAACAACTAGCATTTCTGTAACTCTAATATTTGTAAAGAACTGTATAAATATTATCTCTTTTTATCCTCACAATGACCCCAGGGGGTAGATATTATTATTATCCTCATTTTACAGATGAGGAAACAAGTTAAGTGACTTGCTTAGGATGACAAAGCTAGGAAGTATTGGAGCCTAGATTTGAATTCATTTCTCTTCTTTTTAAAAAACCCTTACTTTCTGTTTTAGTAGCAACTGTAAGGCAAAAGGGCAAGGGTCAGGCAAAAAGGGTGAAATGACTTGCCCAGGGTCACACACACTTGCCCAGGTCCTCCTACCTCCAGGCCTGAAGCTCTGTCCACTGTGCCACCCAGATGTCCCCTCATTTTTTCTTCCCTCCAGGTCCATCACTCTATTACCTTGTTGCCTGACTTCCTGTTTTCCTATAGGCAGGACATGGATTACAGGACAAGAATAGCTCCTGTTTATATAGTGTTTTCTGGCCATGAATTGTTTTATATACATTATCTCATTTATTCCCTACCACTTCCCATGAGAGGAATTATAATCATACACATTTCTAAAGGAATTTACAGCTTACAAAACAATTTCCTCACAACAGCCCCAGGAGGGAGAGAAAGCAAAAATTTTAGCCCCATTTGGTAGATAAGGAAATTGAGTCTCAGAGAGACTCAAAAATTTTAGCTCCATTTGGTAGATAAGGAAATTGAGTCTCAGAGAGACTAAGTAACTTTTCCAAGGTCTCACAAAGTAGTGCCAGAGGAATCTGAATGCAGGCCTTCTTTTTTAAAGTCCATAATTCCTTCCGCTAAATTCCTCTATCTAATCCCAGATTTAAAAATGATCAGGGGGCAGCTGGGTAGCTCAGTGGATTGAGAGCTAGACCTAGAGATGGGAAGTCCTGGGTTCAAAACTGGACTCAGACACTTCCCAGCTGTGTGACCCTGGGCAAGTCTCTTGACCCCCATTGCCTAGCCCTTACCACTCTTCTGCCTTGGAGCCAATACACAGTATTGACTCCAAGATGGAAGGTAAGGGTTTAAAAAAAATAATCAAAGTTAGATACAGCAAGCAGAACTTAATAGATTCTTTCCAATCAGAATAAGCAACCTCCAGGAATTGATGCAGAGTGAAAGGAGCAGAACCAGGAGAACATTGTACACAGAGACTGATACACTGTGGCACAATCCAATGTAATGGACTTCTCTATTAGTGGTAATGCAGTGATCCTGAACAACTTGGAGAAATCTATGAGAAAAACCACTATTCGCATTCAGAGGAAAAACTGTGGGAGTAGAAACACAGAAGAAAAACAACTGCTTGAATACATGGGTCGAGGGGATATGGCTGGGGATGTAGACTCTAAATGAACATCCTAGTGTAACCACCAATCAGAATAAGCTCACTTTTTTTTTTCCTTCCAGAGAGCCTGACACCTCTCTGATCCAGGATCAGAGGATCCTCAATCTACAGCTAGAGGGAACCCTGGAAACCATCTTGTCCTGCCTCCTTATCCTAAGTTACATAGGGAATGTCAGACTAGTATTTAAACCAGACTCTGACTCCACTGGCTCCCATTTCCACTGTCAAGGGGCAAGGTGGTGTGCCATAGTGGAAAAATCCCTTGACATGGCTTGAGACATAGGATGGATTCCTGGTTCTGGCACTTATTAGCTGTGTGACCCTAGGCAAATCATTTCCTTTCTCTGGGTATCAGTTTCCTCACAGGCAAAATATGTACTCTACAGGGCTGTTGTTTAAAAAAAATATTTGTAAACTATAAAATTTTATAGAAACAAGAGTTGTTATGATTCCTCTAACATGCCCCTTTGATGCTTATTGTCATGGAAATGTCTCACAGCTCTCAAAGACATTCCCCAAAAACCCAAGCTCCAGTAGGAAATTCTCCTACCAAGCTGGAAATCTTTAAGTACACAACTGGCAATAGAGAGACTCATACCTGAAATCTGGCTACTGGACAAGAATGTTCTTGGTAATTTGTGAAGACCAGAATGTGGCAATGGAAAGAGCTCTGGCAAGAGTAAGAAAGCGAATCCCACCTTCCATCATTAGTAACAGTGTTGCTGCAGACAACTCATTTCACTTCCTTCGACCTCAGTTTCTTCATCTATAGTAGGAAGGGGTGGACTATTTAGATTGCAAAGTCCCTTCCAACCCTAGAATTATGAGCCTCTGACAACTTAAAGAGATATGGAGGGACTCTGATCCATTCAATGGAGGAAACACTCACAGCAATGACATCCTCACAGAATCAAGTCCATCAAAATGGGGCCCCAGAATGTATCTGCTTCAGCGAGAACAGAAATTCCCTTCACAGTATTCCTGACAGCCTCTGCTAGAAGACATTCACTGATAGGGAATTCACTGCCTCCTGTAGCATACCATTCCACTTTTGGAAAGGTCAGATTGTTATGAAGTTTTCCCTTATACTGACTCAAAATCTTCCCTGTAACTTTGGTCTATTGTTTTTTGCTCGCTCTCTCTCTCTCTCTCTCTCTCTCTCTCTCTCTCTCTCTCTCTCTCTCTCTCTCTCTCTCTCTCTCTCTCTCTCTGAAAGAATAATTCTAATTCCTAGATTTATAAACTTAGCTAAGTCACTTTCCCTCTCTTGGCCTCAGTTTCCTATTTTGTAAAATGAAGAGATTTAGCCAAAAGAATTCTGAAGTCCTTTTCCATTCTAACATTCTATAATTCTTTTCTTTAATTTTTCTCCATTCTACTTGAGGATAGTTTCATTTGGAAGTTTTCCCTTATATGGAACCAAACTCTGCCTTCTTGTGACTTTCTTCCATTTGTCCTAGCCCTGTCTTTTATGCATAATACTAGACCATTTCTTATCATTATTAATAGAATTATTATTTAGCAAAACATCAGCTGAGGACAGTTGTTTGATTCTAAGGCCTTTGGTCACTGCAGAGTTGTTTGGATTATGAATCCTCTGGTATAATATGACACACATGACAAGCAGAAAGAAGGGAGAGAGGGATAGAGGGAGAGACAGAGACAGAGAGATGGAGAAAGAGAGGGGAAGAGAAAAAAAGGAAGGGGAGAAAGAGGAAGGAGACAGAGGGAGAGACAGACAGACAGACAGACAGACAGACAGACAGACAGACAGACAGACAGAGTGGCATGTCCTGCTGTCTCCCTGTGCTATACAGCTGCTTCACATTCTGGCCCACCTCCAAGACTTCTTGCAATACAAGAAAGCCAAAAACTCCACATCTCCCAAGTGAAGAAGGTTGCCTTTAGGATCTTATTTTCTAGTAGACATGGTAGGGGGAAGCCAGGGGTTCAGCACAGAGCAATCAGTTTGGTCAGCCAGGGCAATCTAAAGCTGAGGAAACACTGTTAATTTCATAAGAACTTCAAGATCACTTGGAATCATTTAGTGGAGAGAGATAGGGAGGGCTAAGCAGGGCGTTCCTGTGTAGGGAAGGAGAGAGAACACAACCACAAGCAGAACTGTGCTCCTTCCCCACTCAGAATATAGGCAAAGGGAAGAAATTTGGTTGAGGAAAGACCCCATAGCTTTGCAGAGAAATCTTCCATTATACTCTGATTTTTTTGGTGAGAGGCCCCAATCCTTTCCCCTACCTTCTATCTTTCCCCATTGATGGACTTAAACAACAAATTTCAGGATATTAACATGAGTGTATTATGAAATCAGAACATTAGTGATGGGGGGACCTTAGAACCATATTTTTTTAAAGGACATTAGTTATCTCGTTTGTTTATACATCACCTAGATTTTTCCCTTTCCCAGAGTGCCATCTCTTATAACAAAGGATCTTAAAGAGAAAATAAACAAAGGAAGAGGGGAGGGAAGTTTAGCAAAACTAATAGGATATGAAAACTTTGGAGTGTCTTACAGCATTGAGTGCAACAACTGAAATGGGATATTAAAAAAGAAAACGTTAAAGCTGAAAAGGGTTTGAGAGTATAAAATATTAGATCTGAAAGAGACATTAGAATATAGAATGTTAAACTTAGAGGGACCGCAGAAGATTGAATTTTAGCAAGGAAAAGGCCTTAAGAATTCACAGTGTCAGAGATGGAAGGGAATTTATTCAGTCCAACTCTTTCATTTTGTTGATGAGGAACTTGAGGTTCCAGTGGATGAAGCGGTTTGTCCATGAATTAGATTTGAAACCATGACCTTCTTACTCCAAGTCCAGGACTCTGCATGTGCCATTAATTCATCCTTTCAAAGATCTTCAACTAGTCAGCTCTCCTTAATGGATTTCCTCATTTATATATTTAAGTGGATTAGAAGGCTGGATTAGATAATCTCAAAAGAGCCTTCAATTCTAACCTTATTGACTCTAGTAGACACAGCCCATGCCTCTAAAGTGGACATATATTAAAACCTAACACAAAAGATTTTTTCAATGGTTATGTATGCTGTTAATAAGAGAGCTTGGTTCAGAGTCCAGAGTTTTGGGAGTCATTTCTTAAAAACAACAATAACATTATCTTCCATATTAGACTTGTAGACTTAAAAATTAATATACAATAATGCCAAATATCAGATTTAATAAGATTTATTAATAAAAACTTGAAGTAAAGGGAATTTAAAAAAAGTAAAAGCCTGAATAAAACCAGTTTTCCCAGCCATGCACAGGAAAAAAGAGCTCAAGAGGCCAGGTTACAGCAAACTTATTTACAATACGTAAGGACCCTACATGGATGAAGGGAAAAGGAATTTTGGGAGATGGAGTCCGAGGGTTTAAGATTTTCTAATTACAGACTCAATATTATGTATTGGTTCCAAGGTAGAAGAGTAGTAAAAGTTAGGCAATAGGGGTTAAATGACGCACAGAGACATATAGCTAGAAAGTATATGAGGTTAGATTTGAACCCAGGACCTCCCATTTTGGGCTTGGATTTCTCTTCACTGAGATACCTAACTGCTTCCAGAAGTCATTCCTGAATAAATTGAGCTATCTCTTCTTTCCATCCTGGTACCTGACCTATGAGTCTGGACAAGTCACTTAACCCCGCTTATCTCAGTTTTCTCATCTGTAAAATTAGGCTAAAATTAGGTAAAATTAGGAGAAGGAAATGGCAAACCACTCCAGTATCTTTGTCAAGAAAACCTCATTTAGGGGTACAAAGACTCCAACATGACTGACAATGAATGGACAACAAACTAGCTGCCACTGAGATTCCACCAGTGTTCCTATGACTAGAGAACTGGAAGTTCACATATTGGTGAGATCCAATTGAAACTCAGTAGAGATTTATGATCTATATTTATTTTTATTTACTTATTTGTCTATTCATTTATGCTCATTAGGATTTTTTGACATCACGGTATTCGGAGCTAGAAAGGACCTTAAATATCCTTTAGTCTAAGTCCATTATTTTGCATATGAGGAAACTTAAACCCAGAAAGGTTAAGTGATTTTTCTCAAGGTCACTCAGGTAGGGAGGGTCAAAGGAGGAACACTGATCTATATCTTCTGATTTTTCAAAAGCAGGAAATCTTTAACTAACACGTTATCCAAAAATGAAGGCACTTACCCAAGAATTGGATTGGTTAACATCCTAAAGACAAGGAAATACATAGTAACATTAATTTTTGAACTCAAAGAAGCAAGAATCATTCAAATGCCTTCTTTCCAGTCCTAAGGTTCTATGAATAGGTTTTGTCTTATAAATGAAGAACTCTTGCCATAATTGCCCCCAAATCCTATATCATGGCTTGCAAGCAAGATGGTATAGTGGAAATGGTACAAGATTTTTGAGGTATTTGAGAAACTCACTAATGAAAGTTTGGAATCGTAAGTCCCAAATTTGAATCCTGGCTTTGACACTGATTAACTGGGTTGTTGTCATTCAGTTGTTTTCCAGCCTTGTCCAACTCTTCATGACCCTGTTTGGGATTTTCTTAGCAGAGATACTTGAGTAGTTGCCATTTCCTTCTCCAGATTAATTTTGCAAATGAGAAAACTGAAGTATACAGGGTTAAAGGACTTGCCCAGGGCCATACAGCTAATAAGTGTCTAAGACTAGATTTGAATTCAAGAACAGGAGATACTGGTACTGGTACCAGGGGGGTAACCTATAGCAAATCACAAAACTTTGCAGGCATCAATTTTCTCAATTTGCAAAATGAAGGGGTTAGATTAGGTGATCTCTAAAGCCCTCTTCAATTTCTAAAAAATTAAAAAATCCTATAATCTTCTGCCTTTAAATTCGTGGAAGCTTTTCTAGTGAAGTACAGGCACTGGTCGGTCTTAGCCGGCTTGAAAGCCCTGAGTGGCAGATTCAAATGTCAGACTCTGTATCTGTCAACCAAGTACCTGCTTGCTTAATTACCTGTGTAGAACATCATGACATTCATTCTTTTATTCAACAGTCATTTATGAAGCATTTACTATAGGCCAGTCATTGTTCTGAATATTGGGAAAACAAATGCAAGCAAACTTGTCCTAGAGGATGTCCATATAGCCCCAAGGAAAAGGATGAGAGGGCTGGGGCTCTTGGCCATACCTAGTGGTCTCTGAAATCTCATTGCCTCTTTCTTTCTTCCTCAGGGACCCTGGACCATCCTGGGACAGTTGAAAGCTGAGTGAGCTGTACTTTCTCCTACTGTCCTGAGAGGGCAAGCATTGACCCTGGGGAGCTCCCTCGAGGGTGCTGCCTGCCTCCAGGTTGGTGCCTGCAGTGACTTCCTTTCTGTCACTGGAAAGATGACAGAGGAGCTCAGGATCTGAAGGGAAAGAAGCAATGAGCTGTGGAAGCAGATAATCTGGAAGAAACCTAGCCAGTCAGGAGCCAGAAGATGAGGGTGAACCAGGAAACTGCAAGCTGCTTCAGCCCAGGATCTCCAAACAACAAGGTCTCTAGGAAGGAGAAGAGGTTAGCGTGGGCTTCCCTGTCCCACCTAACCCGAGGACAGTGACACAACGCCTCGACACTCCAGGGATTTTATTTCTTTGTTATTAACAAGTTCATGGGAGTCAGCTTGAACTGACCTCATAATGGGACTCAGGGGACAACAGGACCCAGATGGGCTGTGTTGTCAAGTTTGAAAAAAGAATAATTGTTTTAACATAAATGGAAGAAACATTGACACAGCTTAACTTTGTACTTTGACATTTGATTCTCCGTCATGGTTTTCTCTCATCCTCTACAAAACCCTATGGTCTCCGTTTTTCTCTCTTTTTCTCCTATTCCTTTTTTCTTTCTTCTTCCCTCCCTTCTTTTCCCTGCACATCATCTTTGTTTCTCCTTTCATTTCCTTACTGCTGTTTCCTCTCTTCTTTCTCTTCTTTTCCCTCTTCTTCTCTACTCTCTTCTCTTCTTCCTTTTGCCCTCTCTGCATTTTTATTTCCTCTTTTTTGCTTCTGTCTGCCTGTTTTCCCCTAATTTTCCCTCTCTTTCCCATTCTCTCTCTGTATCCTTTCTTCTCTCCCTATATCTTTTTTCCTCCCTCAGAGCCCCCATGCTGCTCTGATAAAAGGGGATGGGCAATGCAAATGTTTAGTTTTTCCGACATTCCTCTGAAGCACAGTGTGATTGCAATGTGCCCCCTCCACCTCTCTCCTCTGTTTGGAGAAAACTAATATTATGAAAACTCAAACGTTCAGAAGAATAAAAGAAAAGAAGAAATAACCACATTGTGAAATGATTCATATTCACCACAAGCTTACTATAAATAAGGGGTTCCCCCTGTGGATTTAGTATAAGGTATGATTTGCAAACACCCTACCCAAAATATCTCAGGAAAGAAAGAAACAATAATTTATTAAGTACCTACTATGTGCCAGGCACCATGCTAAGTACTTTACAAATATTATCTCATTTAATCCTCATAACAACTGTGGGAGGTGGGTGATGCTATTATCCCCATTTTATAGGTGAAAAACTGAGGGAGACAAAGGTTAAGTGACTTTCCCAGGATTACACAGCTAGTAAGTGTTCAAGACTGGATTTGAACTCAGATCTTCCTGAATCCAATCCTTAGGGTTTCTCCACTTCTCCACTGAAATGCTTCAGTAAGACACCTTTAGCATAAAGCATGTTGATAGGTCTTTTTCTAGGGCCTGATGATGATTTTGTATGTTGGGACTGGGGGAGAGTAGCATCTATGAGAACAATCTTTCAAATTTATGAGTTAGCATTGATATAGTTAACAAGTAGATGGAATAGTAAATAGATCACCTCATGTTGCATGGAGACAAGCAAATCTGAGTTGGAATCCAGCCTCTTATGCTTACCAACTGGGCAGCTCTGGGTAAGTTACTTTACCTCTCTTCCTCAGTCTTCTCATCTGCAAAATGGGAATAATAATAACATGTACCATTCAGGTTTATTGTGAGGATCAACTGATATAATATATGTAAAGCACTTTGCAAATCTTTTTTTTTTTAACCCTTACCTTCTGTCTTGGAATCAATCCTGTGTATTGGTTCCAAGGCAGAAGAGAGGTAAGGGCTAAGATAATGGGGGTTAAGTGACTCGCCCAGGGTCATACAGCTGGGAAGTGTCTGAGGCCAGATTTGAACCCAGGACCTCCTGTGTCTAGGCCTGGCTCTCAATCCACTGAGCCACCCAGCTGTCCCCCCCATTTTGCAAATCTTAAAGTGCTATGAAAATGTTATCTATTAGCTCTGAATCTTAGTGATAAAACTTTATAGATGATGAACACAGAACAGCCAGCCAGAATGGTATTTAAAACAAAGCAGGTTACATCTGGAATGCACCTTAGAGGCCATAAAACATAGCAGTGCCACGGAGACGATTTAATTCAACCCTCTGACTTTAGAGATGAGGAAACTGAGGCTCAGGAAGGGAAAGGTCATTTAGTAAGTCAATGGCAAAAAAAGGATTCATACTCAAGTATGCCAATTCCTAGCCCAGTCCTATTCCCATGATATCATCCTGATTTGCCTCACCCAGGAAAGGACGGATGATATGATCCAAGAACACTGAAAAAGAGAAATTTGTTTTGAGTGCCAGGAGCACGTAGGCAACAACAGGTCCCATCTCTATAGCATTTGACATTTTATTTTGACCATATTCGACACATGAGAGAGGCAGAGCAAGGATTATCTCCCCATTTAACATATGAATAAACTGAGGCTTCAAAAGGGGAAAGAGCTTGTCTGAGTTCATATGATTAAACAGTAGCAGAGTCAAGACAGAATACATTTCTTTTGACTCAACTCAGCATTCCTTAAAGGAAGCACGCTATTATGTTGGATGTTGTCTTTGTTTGGAACAGCCTAGAAACATGTAACTGGGGGCATCTTCATTTGTAAAATGAAAGTGCTAGACTGCACCTCTAAGGTCCTTTATATAGCTCTGACATTCTGTGACTGGTTGTTTAAAGGTCCCCTGGGATCACCGCGAGTGAGCTAGGTTGGGGAGGGGGGGAGGGAGAGAGGAAGAAGGGGTTGTCTATTTAGACAGATATTCAGCTCCCTCTCGCCCTCCGGTGGCCAAAATATATCAACTGAACTTTCATGTTTGATTACAGTCATGCTTGGTTGGTCTTTCTCCATCATACTCCAAGAGAACCAAAATGCTTGTGCATAAATTGTATTTAAGCGAGGAAGAGGTGCACAAAGTCATCATCGTCACACTCTCTTCCAAAGTCATCAAAGTCGAGTGGCAGGACAAGAGGCTCAAGATGTAGTGGATGACCTTGGCTTCTTCAATGTCTAACCAAGCTCTAAGCATGCCACAGTGCCCACTTGCACTGCCCTTGTGGCTGTTGGAACAAATTGATCTTCTCTCTTCCTCTTCTCCATATGCCTGGAGAAGACAACCTCCTACCTCACCAGTGGGTTTGAGGTCTGTTACCCTCAACCTGGTTTATCTGTCTGCCAAGATAAGTTTTTCTGAGGTGTGACCCCTTTGCATATTCCAGCTTCTTGTAGCCACAGGTGAGCGCTAGGTGTCAGGTAAACACCAAAAAAGGAGAGCAGAGCTGAAAGAGGCCAGGCAATCTCTCATACCAGAGGTACCAATCTTCCCTGAACACCTTGTACATTCCAATTAGAGTAAAATTCAGGATACAGAGAACAGCTTTCCAGTTGGTGGGGAAGGGAAAAGACCAGGGGGGTTAGTGGATGGTAAACTTTGTAACTCAACACCATGATCTGGCAGTCTCCAAAGCAACTATTTGCACTTAGGATGTATTAATAATCAGAACAAGGGAGGAAGTAGTCCTGCTGGTCTCTATGTAGCTCAGTCTACCATCAGAAAAATTGTGTCCAGTCCTGGACACCACATTTTAGGAAGTCAATATTTGACTTCCACCACATTTTTTAAGCTGTAACATGATCAGAGGAGGGGAGCTAGGATGGAGAGAATTGGAACCATGCCATTCAAGGATCATTTGAAGGAACTAATGCTCTTTAGTTTGGGGAAGAGAAGACTTGGGAAGACTTGAGAGCTAACTTGAAGAATATGAGGGACTGTCACAAGGAGGAGGAAGAAGGATTAAACTTGGAGTCCTCTTCTTGGTCCCAGATGGTAGAACTAGGAACAACTTAGAAGGAAGAGGGATTCAAGGAGAGAATAGTTGCTTGGAGCTAGATTTGGGCTTGATGTGAGAAAAAATTTCCAAATAACTCAAGCTCTTCTGAATTAAAATGGAGCACTTCATAAATACTAAGTTCTCTATCACTAGAGTTCTTCTAGGAGATTCTAGAAGTCTTTTCATTAGGAATGTTGTTGAAGGGAATAGTGCTCAGACACAGCTCTCAGAAATAAACATCTTAATATTTAGAGGTGAAAGATATCTATGATGTCTATCTAGTTCAATTCCCCCCTTCCCTACTTACCAGAAATAGGAAATGATTTACCCAAGTGACATATGTAGTAAATGATAGGTTCACAGTTTGAACCCAAGTCTCCTGCCTCCAACTCTGCACAAAATCCCTTCCCTTGTTCCAGTGATGATCTCTTGGGTGATAAAAGAACCTCTGTCCTTGCACCTGCCCCCTCAGGTCCTCTTTGATATTACAAGAAAAAATCATGGATATGTTGGAGTTCCCTTTCTATCATGCACTGGATTAATCTTTGACTTTGAGATGATATGAGGAGAGTGAGAGAACTCTCATCTGAGCTCATCTTGTTCCATTACTCCCTTCATCTTGGACTTGTCTAATAGCTACTCCATCTGCACCGACATCCATGTCACATGGATGTCAAGTCACAATAACTCATAATCATCATCATCCTCACCAGCGGCAGTAGCAATAGCAACAATAATAGAATGCCTGCTTCTACAATCCTCTAAAAATTGCTTTCCCTTCCATGATCTTTCTTTTTTAATTTCAGACTTGTGATTTCATCATTGTAGGGAATTTCTGGTGTGGAATTTCTCTAAAGATACAAATCAGCAAATTTGTCTTTCACTAATAGTCTGAGAGAATGATGGTAGGTTAAGGAACTTGCCCTTCACCTACCTTGAGGGTCTCTCAAGACTTGAATAGTCATTATCTCATTTTAGCCATTCAATTCATGGAGTGTTAAAGTCATACAGTTAATCTGTAGAGGAAACTGGGTTTTGAACCTAGATTTCCTGTTTATAAGTCCAATATTATTTGCACTATACCAATCTCTCTCTCTCTCTCTCTCTCTCTCTCTCTCTCTCTCTCTCTCTCTCTCTCTCTCTCTCTCTCTCTCTCTGTCACTCTGTGTGTGTGTGTGTGTGTCTCTCTCTCTCTCTCTTTCTGTCTCTCTATCAAAGATGAGGGAATTATATTTGTTTGTCCTATATAAACTAGAGAAATATCAGTGCTTTAATTCCACAATGTTCAACCTGCAAGGGATCTATCTACATGCATTCATTTATTCCTTTTTTCATTCATTCATTGAACTACCAATGTCCTTTAAAAACCCATCATGTGCAATACCCCATGCACAGCTTTGGGACAGATACAGAGTTAAGAAAAGGCACAATTCTTTCTCTCACAGAGCCTAAAGTCTAGTAAAAGTATGTGACATAAACACAGAAAACTATAATATACATACACAGATAACAAGATTATATAATCAATATATTCGAGGTACAAAGTGTTACTATAGGTCTCAAGAAGAAAACTGTTACCAACTGGAAGCATGAGGAAAGACATCTGGAAAGAAGTGGCATTTGAGTTGGCTTTTAAAGGACAGACAAGCTTTCAATAAATGAAGAATTTTAAGTCAGGGAGAATATGAAATCATGTTGGCTTATGAACTCACCAACTGTCAGTGTATAGAAAAAGATTTTTCATAGAATCGAAAGCTAGAAGGAACTTTAAAAATCATGGCACATTGGGCTACAATAGATAAAATGCTAGGTCTGGAGTTGGGAAAATCCGAGTTCCAATAAGGCCTCAGACACTTATTAGCATGTGCTCAGCAGATCACTTAACCCCTATGTGTCTCAGTTTTCTCATCTGTAAAATAGGATCAAATTGGATCATTTTGATAAGGCTCATGGCATGTTGTAGGCATTTAAGTCCCTTCCCTTTAAAAAGCATCCAACCCAACTCCTCGTTTCATAGAAAAATACTTAAGGTCACATAGTAAATAAGTAATCAAATTAAAATTTGAACTCCAAATTGTTCATTCTTTCCAATATGCCATATTGATTTGAACTTGAGTTCAAATCCAGAATCTGCAACTTTCTTTAAGGCTTCCTGTAGAGGAGTCACTGCTTACTTCCAAAACTCAGTCTCCTTATTTGCAAAATGAGGAGATAATTCTTTCAGTCTTCCACCAAATATTCTCCTCCAGAGAGGATGTCATTGGAGTGAGGAGGTAGCCCTAGCTTCTAGAAAGTGAGGCAAGTGAGGTACAAATTCTGGAAAGAAACTTGAATCTTGTTTTACCAACCCATAACATTTCTTCCCAAGAAACCTGGGTGGGAGGAAGTAAAAAAAAATGTCCTCTATAATACTGCAAAGATATGAAATCTCATTTTAAGTAGGAACCCAAAGACATGATGCCCATCACTCAAGGACTAAGTACAGAAAGGATCATCACTAGGTTAGTGGATTTGCTAGCATTTCTCAGGGATCGTTGATTATGACTGAGGGATTGTAATCTATGTCAATAAAGAGAGGGCCTATACAACTAAAACTATAAATAAATAAAATTTAACAATCATTTATTAAAACAATAACAAAACACTGAGTGCCAGGCACTATACTAGGCATTGGGGATTCAAAGACAAAAATGAAACACTCTCTATCCTTGAGGAATTTATGTTAGCCTTGAGGAATATGTAAGCCTTGAGGGGGTTGGGGTGAGATATCATATACTTTGATATGATGATAGAGAATGTAAATAAAGTAATTACAGTGATATTTGGGAGATGGAGGGAGGAGTGAGTAGTGCTGCACTATTAACTAAGGGGATCATCAAAAGATACTTGGGCAAATGGAGCTGAACCTTAAAGGAAGCAAGGGCTTCCAAGTACTTGGGGTAGATGAAAGATCTCTAGACATGGGGAACTACCTATGTGTTCACTGTGATAGTGAACCTTTTAGAAACCAGGTCCCCAGACTGCTGCAATTCTCACACTACATGTGAACCACCCTCTTACCCTAGACAGGGTAGGAAGAAAGCACTCTCATTGAGCTGCTAGGCAGAGGGGTGGGTAATGTGAAAAATGTCCTTCAGCACATGTGGAGAAGGGGAAAGGAGCAGCCCCCTTTGGCACATGTGCCATAGGTTCATCAACATGGACTCTCATAGTAAGAAGCACAGCAATGGGAGATGGAATGATGTATAAGAAAATAAACAAACAGGGCAGAGATTTTTAACTTTTTTAGGTGGGTCCTGGAGTCCTTTGGCAGGCTTCTCAAGTCATGGGTCCCTTTTTAGAATAATATGTGTATATATATATATATGCATACATGCATTATATATACATACATACATATATGTATATATACATATATATATATATAGTTTTATGGTTTTTCAGTCGGACAGTTCTGAATAATTCTTTTTGGCTCTGTGAACTATAGCTATCCATGGGGTTTTCTTGGCAAAGATACTGAAGTGGTTTGCCACTTCCTTTCTCCATATGTGTGTGTGTGTGTGTGTGTGTTTATTCTTATGCTAACAATTATATACATCATAAAATTGGAGCAAAAGAGAATTTTTAAAATGATAAAACTAAGAGGAAATATCTGATCCTAGCAGCAATTAGGAGCCATTAGTTTATTAGAGACATCCCGTTGGCAGCTGTGTGGATGATATATTGGAGCAGGAAGAGAATTGAAACAGGTAGACCAATTAGGAGTCTACTCCAGTAGTCCAGGGGAAAAATTAGAAGGATTTGATCTAAAGTCATGGCCATCTGATTGTAGATAAGATGATGGATACAAGACTTATTGGAGAGGTAAAAATAACAAAATATGGCAATTGATTGCCTAAATGGAGTGGAGAGGGAAGAGTCGAGAATAATATCAGAGTTGAGATCTTTGGCAGCTGGAAGGATTGTGATAACCTCAAGAATATCAGGGAAGAAAGGGGATGGGGGTAGGAAAAGGAGCTGGAAATAATGTTCATTCTTCATTTTCTCTTTTTTTTTTAATTTAATTTAGAAGATTTTTCCATGATTACATGATTCATGTTCTTTCCCTCCTCTCCTGCCTTCCCCCTCCCATAGCCAAGGAACAATTCCACTGGGTTTTACATGTGTCATTGATCAAAACCTATTCCCATATTATCAATATTTGCAATAGAGTGATCATTTAAAGTCAAAATCCCCAATCATATTCCCATTGAGCCATGTGATCAATCATTTGTTTTTCTTCTGCCTTTCTACTCCTACAGTTCTTTCTCTGGATGTGGATAGTTTTCTTTCTCATAAGTCCCTCAGAATTGTCTTGAATCATTTCATTGCTGCTAGTAGAGAAATTCATTGCATTCAATTGTACCACAGTGTATCAGTCTCTATGTATAATGTTCTCCTGGCTCTGCTCCTTTTGTTCTGTGTTAATTCCTGGAGGTCTTTCCAGTTCACATAGAATTGCTCCAGTTCATTACTCCTTTCATCAAAATAGTATTTCATCACCATCAGATACCACAATTTGTTCAGCCATTCCCCTCATTTTCCAATTTTTTGCCACCACAAAGAGAGTGGCTATGAATATTTTTGTACATCTTTTTCCTTATTATCTCTTTGGGGTACAAACCCAGCAGTGGTATGACTGGGTTAAAGGGCAGAGAGTCTTTTAAAACCCTTTCGGTATAATTCCCAATTGCCTTCCAGAATGGTTGGATCAATTCACAACTCTACCAGCAATGCATTAGTGTCCCAATTTTACCATATCCCCTCCAACATTTATTTCTTTCCTTTGCTGTCATATTGGCCAATCTGCTATGTGTGAGGTGGTACCTCAGAGTTGCTTTGATTTGCATTTCTCTAATTATGAGAGATTTAGAACACTTTTTCAAGTGCTTATTGATAGTTTTGATTTCTTTATCTGAAAACCCTAACCCTATTCATGCCCCTTGCCCATTTATCAATTGGAGAATTACTGGATTTTTGTACAATTGATTTAGCTCCTTATAAGTTTGAGTAATTAGAACTTTGTCAGATGATTTTGTTATAAAGATTTTTTTTTCCAATTTGTTGCTTCCCTTCTAATTTTGGTTGCCTTGGTTTTGTTTGTACAAAACCGTTTTAATTTAATGTAATCAAAATTATTCATTTTACATTTTATAATATTCTCTATCTCTTGTTTGATATTAAATTCTTTCTTTTCCCATAGATCTGACAGGTATACTCTTCTATATTCACCTAATTTACTTATAATTTCCTTCTTTATATTTAAGTCATTTACCCATTCTGAATTTATCTTGGTATAGGGTGTGTGATGTTTATCTAAGCCTAATCTCTCCCATATATTTTCCAATTGTCCTAGCAGTTTTTTCCAAATAGTGGTTTCTTGTCCCAAAAGCTGGGATCTTTGGGTTTACTATCTTGCTGAGGCCATTCATCCTCCATTTTCTAAAATGTACAATATGTCTTGACTCTAGCATGAACTGAATTTAAGCAGGGCAGCATTGCACAGGCTCATTGTCTCCTCCAGAATCATCAAAGTCAAGCGGCAAGACAAAAGTCAGGACAACTAGTGATAATCCAAGAGGAGATAGATGGCCTTGGCTTCTTTGTTTTCTAACCATGCTTTAAGACTAAGTGCTCCACAGTGCTTGTTTCAGTCACCTTCATGGCTATTGGAACAAATTGTTCTCATTTGCCCATTCTATGGAGGAAATCTTCACATGCTTGGGGTAGACATCCTCCTAGTCTTTGATGGGTTGGAGGGAGGTCTATCAGTCTATCTTAACCTCAGCATGGTTTAGCCTACTTGCCAAGGTGGTTTTACTAGGGTGTAGATGCTGTGCGTGCTACAATTTCTTGGAGTTACAGGTGAGATTTAGGTGGAAGGTGGACACGAAAGGAAAAAATGATTCCTAAAAAGTGTTCTGCAAACATACACACACACACACACACACACACACACACACACACACACACACACACCTCTGGTCTTCCCTGAATACCCTACATACCCCTGGAAACAGCTTGAGGAGATATACATTACAGATTACAATTGATATATGCCTATTCGTTATGTGAAACTCATTCTATCTCACTAAAAACAAAAAGGGATGGGGGTTATTTGTATCCCAACCACTGCTTTGCAAATGATGCCCAAGCAGCCAAGGGATGCCTGCTACACCTGTAAGTTGATGTGGGGATCAAGGGGTAGATACACTGAGAAAGGAAGAAAGACCTGCACAGTTTCAGGTATGAACAGAAGAAATTAGGTTATAACCATGCTGAAGGTTCCATGTTGGTGCAGAAAGGACAAGTTGGAATCTTGTACAGTTGTCAATAGGCATAAGTGGGAAGAGATGGGACACAATGAGGGAAATGAATTGGTTGTATATGTTAGGAACAAATCCATGTTTGGATGATCATTTACCTTTGGGGATCATAAAAAGTCCCCAAGAAGCTGGGGTCCCCTACTTTATAGACCACTGGGTTAGGGAACAGTGGATAAGACCACAAGATATATAACTGGAAAGGACTTCAGGAGAACATCTAGTTCAATTTCTGGAGGGTAAGACACTTTCCCAGCATAGTATAGGTAGTCAGGTATAGAGTTGTGCTTCAAATTCAGGTCCTCTTAACTCCAAAGCCAAGGTTTATTCCACTGCACCACAGAGATGTTTCTCCCCAACTTGGGAACATCTTGTCCCTAGGAGCTCCGTTTCAGTTGTTTATGAGCCAAGTCAGGTCTATGGGCACACCCAGACTCCAGCAAGGAAGGCTTTTATGTAAAGTTTCATGCTGCTTCCACCGGTGTTTGCAAACACATTTGAAAGCAAACAGCCAATTGATTTAAAAATGCTCTGGATTGAAAACCAATGGTATTTATGGGAAATGTAAAAAATCTGGCAGGTAAAGAAAACACTACCACATGTCAATAAATCTCAACAGCGGTACAAGAAAGAACAGGGTTACCAACATCTATGTTTGTTCCATGTACACAGAGCCTGGAGCTACCCCCTGAAGTTCTTCATAGTAGTGACTCAGAGACACATAGAGAACATCAGAACTGGAAGGAACTCTCAGATCACAGAATTTTAAAGCAGGAGAAGATCTTAGAACATAGACCATAGAATGTCAGAGTTGGAAGAGAAAATAAACTTTCCCCATCCTTTTTTACTATACACAATCCTTCTCTTTGTATTACTTTAAATATATATACTCACAAACATGTACAATACAAACATGAGTACATACATGTATGTATTTATATGTTTATTCCTTCGTGGAATGGCATACATATATGTATGTATACATGTATATATTTGGCACTTGCTGATTTTCCATCATATCCATTTCCAATTATATTCCTTCCCTATTACTCTCTAGTGAGCCATTCTTAGACTAAAGATTGGAAAGAGAAAAATAAAGCAGAACAAAACTTACCAACACTTTGTTGATTATGTCTGACGACATCCAACATCCCACGTCAGCCAACCTCCACCTCTGCAGTGCCTAGCTTTCTATAAATTCTCCTTAAAGGTTATGTATGGTACAATGGAGGTTTCTCTCTGATTATTTTAATTGATATACAATTCCTTAGATGTCTGTCAACTTGTTATTTCTTAGACAATGTTGCAATATTAAGAATAACAACAGTTGGACTGCTTTTTTTATACAAGAGCCATGTTGTCCTCAGCACTTTCTTTTTCCTTTTTTGCTATCTCATCATCATTTGGCTGAAGGAAAAAGGGGATGCCCAAGACAGAGGACCATCTAAGTTGAGTTCTTAACTTTGGGTCCAAAAGCATTTTTATAACTGTATTTCAATGTTTGGTTTCTTTTGTAATCTTATATATTTTATTTTAGACACCTAAAATATTACTCTGAGGAGTCCATAGATTTTAAATGACTGCTAAAGGCATCCATGTTTAAGAATCCCTAATCTAGGTGTAATGGGTTTAGCTTATACATCCCATCCCACCATTGTGGCCAAAATAATGCATCCCTCTAGAATGATGATGATCTGGTGATGAATCTCTCTTCTCTTCGTCAGGCTAACTCCATGGATGCCTTTTCAACTTGATGAGACCTAGGAAATTGTATTAAACTAGTATAGCCTTTGAGAACTCAGAATTGCTTCCATGCCATGATAAAGAGAGATATTAGCAACAGAATGGGGAAGAAACACAAGTTCAATGAGTGGATAGAAAGGTGACCAGGAAATGTAATTTTGGTTCAGAGATGGGTACAATTAACCTGCTATTCACAGTTTTCACTTAAACTCACACAGAAGGGAGCTCTATTATGAATCATAATCATCTCTGATAAATTTATTTTCTGACAGCAGAGGGTAATCAGAAGGTACGTTGGCCTGGGGAATCATGGTAAAATGGCTAGAATACCAGTCTTAGAATCATGAAGGCCTTGATTCAAATCCTGCCCCTGACACATAACAGTTTTACAATTATGAGCAAGTCATTTACTGGTCTGGGCCTCAATTTCATGATCTGTAAAATGGAAAGGTTAGACTAGATAACTTCCAAGGTTCCTTCCAGCTCTGGAGATATAATCCTATCAATCCCTTATCCTCAGGACTTTAAAATTTAAAGAAAGCGGTCATTTCTCCCCTCCAACTTCTTATCACAAATCAGGTCCAGCTACCTCTCTCTGACCAACCTCTCTCACCACACTCAATCTCTCCCCACCAAGGCTGAAAACAAGGGAAATCCTTTTTTTCCCCCTGCATGTAAGACAGGTAGATAGAAAGAATGACTATACTAAGCTCTGAAGATACAAATACAAAAAAAAAATACTATCCCTTTCCTCAATAAGCTTTGGTTAAGAAAAAAGATGACACATCTAGTGGAATGGTAGCTAAGTAAGGGAGAAGGAAGTTGTGGTCTAGGTACTCATAAGAGTAATAAGCAAAGCCACAGGACAATTGTGACTTACTTTTCAGCCAAAACAATAGCATTATTAATTATTGTTCCTAGAGCAAAGCAGCAAGTTCCTGGGCAACTAGGTGGCACAGTGGATAAAGTATCTGGCTTGGAATCAGGAAGATTCATTTTCCTAAGTTCAAATCTAACTTCAGACTCTTACCATCTGGGTGACCCTGGACAAGTCACTTATATCTGTTTGCTTCGGTTCCCCATCTGTAAAATGAGCTAGAGAAGAAAATAACAAAGATACTTCAGAATCTTTGCCAAGCAATCTCAAAATTGTGTCTCGAAGAGTCAGACACAATTGAAAACAACTCAACAACAATAAGAACAAGAGGTGGAAAGGATGTATGAAAAAATGATGGTGGAGTAAAGGAACAGGTACAGTGGCAGGAAAATGGCATGAGAAACTGAACTCAATGGAGTGTGAAAATGAGGGCCAATTCTAAATAGTGGTCTCTATGAGCTGGTTTGTACTCAATCGGATGCTAATTAATGAGAATATAGTGAATGCTTTATGCCCAACCCTATACTAATAAGTGAGGAAGAGACAATAGAAGCATAATTCCACAAAGGTCATTGTATAATATTTTACACTCATTAACTCATTTCTTCCCCATAGCAACTATTTGTGAAAAAAAAATGCCAGTGTCATTATCACTATTTCACAGAGGTGGACACTAAAGCCAGGGAATAAAAGGCTAGCCCAAAGTCCAACGGCAGCAGATCTAGGAACTAAACTCTGGTTTGTTAACTCCAAAGCTGGAGCTAGCTCCATTATTCCACACATGGCATTGGTCTGAATGTAAGCCATACTAATAAACTGAAAACTGAAAGGAAGAAAAACAATCTACCTTTATATTCTCTGAAATGTGGTGCCTACTATAGGCAATGCTCAGGTTTTCTATGCCAGTTTGAAAAAGAGAATATGTAGGAAGTGTAGTCTATTCAGATCAATACAACACAGAACCAACATACCTCTTTTTGTTCTATTTCTTTTAAAAATTATTTTTGTCAATTTTGAAGCATTGTTTTCTCTCCTACTTCCCCATACCCCATTGGAGGGAAAAAAGAATAGCAAAGAAAAACAAAACCTTAGAAGAAAGATGCATAGACAAATAAAACAAATTCCCATATTAATTCTGTCCAAGATTGTGTGCCTCATTCTGCACATGTAATTCATAACTTTTCAGATTGGAGGTAAAATAATTCTTCATCAATTGTCCTCTGGAGTCCTGGTTTTTCATTGCATCAATCAGAGTTCTTAGGTCTTTCAAAATGGCTAATTTTTGCAATGTTGATGTTATAGTATTAATTATTCTCCTGGTGATATTCAATTCACTCTGCATCATTTCATATACATCTTCCTATGATTCATCATCTTTTTTTTAATAACACAGGAGTACTCCATTATATTCATGTATCATAATTTGTTCAGTCATTCCCCAATTGATAGACAGACTTTTTATTTCCATTATTATTATCTTATTTATTTACTTGGTATCTATTTTATTTCCATTATTATTCTTTGCCCCAAAACAAAAAGAATAGTTATTTTTTAAAACTGCACATATAGGACCTTTTCCTCTGTTTAAAAAAAAAAATTTCTTTAGAGTATTGTCCTAGTAGTGATATCTCTGTGTCAAAGGGTCACAGTTTACTCATTCCTCCAGCATTTTCTGGAATGAGCCACCTTATCTTTAATGAAACCAAGCAGTCTTATTCTATTATCAAGATACACAATATAACTCACAAATATAACAGGAAAAATTCTTCAGAAGCAAGACTCTTAAGAAAATATCCATACATCAGGAACTTAACAATCAATCACTAATTCCTTGAATACTGACAAAGTAGCTAATTTTTTTTTAATTTTGTAAGAAATAAAATTTATTCTTTTATAAAAGTCAAAACAAACCCTTTTTGCTTAAGACAAATTGAAGGGAAAAATCTCTGGGTCCCCCCAAAATCTCTTAGGGTACTTCTCACCTTCTACATAATTCTATTGAAAACAGAATACAAGAAATAGTTTATAAGCACCAAAATGCAGAATGTCTCAAAGGCATATTATGCAGTATATAGACATTACTGGTTTTATGTTTTTTAATGTAAGCTCATAGTTTAGTTTTATACTCTCAGTAAAGGCTTAGTAAACCTTATTAACTCACTGATTTTTTTAAACATTACTTTATTTGGTCATTTCCAAACATTATTCATTGGAAACAAAGATCATTTTCTTCCCCCCCCCCCCCTTCCCACCACCTCTTCCATAGCCGGCGCATGATTCTACTAGGTATCACATGTGTTCTTGACTCAAACCCATTTCTGTGTTGTTGGTATTTGCTCTAGAGTGTTCATTTAGAGTCTCTCCTCAGTCATAACCCCTCAACCCCTGTAGTCTAGCTGTTGATTTTCCTTGGTGTTTTTACTTCCACAGTTTGTCCTCTGCTTGCAGATAGTGTTTTTCTCCTAGATCCCTGCAGATTGTTCAGGGACATTGCATTGACACTAATGGAGAAGTCCATTACCTTCGATTGTATCACAGTGTATCAGTCTCTGTGTATAATGATTTCCTGATTCTGCTCCTTTCGCTCTGCATCACTTCCTGGAGGTTGTTCCAGACTTCATGGAATTCCTCCACTTGATTATTCCTTTTAGCACAATAATATTCCATCACCAACATATACCACAATTAGTTCAGCCATTCCCCAATTGAAGGGCATCCCCTCATTTTCCAATTTTTGGCCACCACAAAGAGTGCAGCTATGAATATTCTTGTACAAGTCTTTTTCCTTATTATCTCTTTAGGGTACAAACCCAGCAGTGCTATGGCTGGATCAAAGGGCAGACAGTCTTTTATCGCCCTTTGGGCATAGTTCCAAATTGCCCTCCAGAATGGTTGGATCAATTTACAACTCCACCAGCAATGAATTAGTGTCCCTACTTTGTCACATCCCCTCCAGCATTCATTACTTTCCATAGCTGTCATGTTAGCCAATCTGCTAGGTGTGAGGTGATACCTCAGAGTTGCTTTGATTTGCATCTCTCTGATTATAAGAGATGTAGAGCACTTTTTCATGTGCTTATTAATAGTTTTGATTTTTTTGGCTGAGAACTGCTTGTTAATGTCCCTTGCCCAATTATCAATTGGAGAATGGCTTGATTTTTTGTACAATTGATTTAGCTCTTTGTAAATTTGAGTAATTAAACCTTTGTCAGAGGTTTTTATGAAGATTACTTCCCAATTTGTTGCTTTCCTTCTGATTTTAGTTACATTGGTTTTGTTTGTACAAAAACTTTTAAATTTGATGTATTCCAAATTATTTATTTTGCATTTTGTGCCTCTTTCTAAGTCTTGCTTGGTTTTAAAATCTTTCCCTTCCCAAAGGTCTGACATGTATACTATTCTGTATTCGCCTAATTTTCTTATAGTTTCCTTCTTTATGTTCAAGTCACTCACCCATTTTGAATTTATCTTGGTGTAGGGTGTGAGGTATTGATCCAAACCTAATCTTTCCCACACTGTCCTCCAATTTTCCCAGCAGTTTTTATGATTTTTTTTAATTTTAATTTTAATTTTTTTATCCCAAAAGCTGGGTTCTCTGGGTTTGTCATATACTGTCCTGCTGAGGTCACTTACCAGAGTGTATTCCACTGATCCTCCTTTCTGTCTCTTAGCCAGTACCAACAAAGTAGCTAATTTTGATAGAATACTGAAAGGAAATCCTAGAAGTTCAGATTTAGGGGGGATCTCAATTCATCTTCCTGTATAATTTGATTTGCAAACAGTAATCTTATCTAGAGCATCTTTGATTGGTTATGATAGGTCATTTATTCAAGTACCTCCAGTGACAAGCAGTTCTCTATCTTCCAAGGTAGCCAGCCTTTGTTGCAAACTGCTCTGGCCTTTAGAAACATTTTCCTTTTGTGTAATTGAAACTGTCAAGAGACATAAGGATAGATTTAGACCTGGAAGGGACATCAGAGACCATTGTGCCCAAATCCTTCTTTTTCATGGTTGGTTTGAGAGGAATAGTGGAGAGGTTCCTGCTTTTGCTAAGCTGCCATCTTGGCTCCACCCCCCCCCCCAACCTTTCATTTTATAGATAAGGAAACTGAAACAGAGAGAAAGTAAGGATCTCTCTGCAGCTTCTTAATCCTTTGTCCCCATTGCTGCAGAACTTTTACTCTAGGACAATAGCAGCAGAAGCCTAACTCACCATGATACCATTTCAGATGCTTAAAAACAGCTATCATGTTCATTTAAGTCTTCTCCTTTTTAATTCAGCAAATTATTAACTAGACATTAACATCTGAAAAATGCCTTTTATAAATGTTGGGGTAGGTTGGAGGGCATGAAGGTTTGATAACATTCAGTTGTTGTCCAAATGAAGTTCACTGTCTATTCAGGAGAGATGTTCTAAAAGAGCTTGCCATTTAGTGGGCTAAGGCATGGCACCAGTCATCCTAGAGCTCATTGACTGCTGCTAAGCATTCACGCACAGACAAAAACTTTGCCTTTATAGAAGTCACAATTTGGCAGGAGGATATACATATCCTCTTTCCTCATCAAACTTATGGTCTACTGAAAAAAACATACACAAGTAACTATTTGACACAATAATATTTTTTTCCTATGTCATAATTTGCGTACTTGACTCATCCTTCCCTCAATAGACTGCTAGGTGGAATCATAGTTATAGCTCTGGATTTGAACTCAATAAGACCTGAGTTTGAATTCCTACACACCATAGCAATGTGACCTGTCAAGTCATTCAATATCTCTGGGGCTCTTTCTAATCTATAAAATGAAGGGTTGGGACTTATTGACCTCAAAGGTCCCTTCCATGTCTAAATCAATGATTGATTCAATGACTATACAAGCCCTTTAGGCCAAGTAGTTGGATCCTTTTGATCTCAAATTCCTTTTGTTTAGTATACAGCATACATCATACATAATAGATGTTCCATAATGTTTGCCACAAAGATGTGAATCTGGCTAAAAATAAACCAAATCTCCAGCTTGCTGAAACTTTTCCATTTCCAAATGGTTACTTCAGGATCGTGCAAGAGACCAGGAGTAAAAGACGAGATGGAACAATCTAGGTGACTAAATCCAAGGAACCAAAATGTTCCCACGCTATCATCTCTCACTCCTGCTTGATCTTGCTCCTTGGAGGGAGCACTTTATTGAAATAACATCAAGTGTTAACTTGCTAAGTAAGTCACACCCATAAGGTTTGAGATCTTTTGACAATGTAATAGTATGAAGTCATAGGAAGAATTCCCAAGAGAGGCAGAGTTGGCAAAGTCTTCAGTTCGGTGCCAGACAGCTATTGTTTATAATTTTGATTTCTGAAAAATAAAAACTTAGCCCTGCAATTGGCCTCTGGCATAACAACTCATAGTACTTCCTTTTCTAATTTGAAATGTTAAATCAGTTCTTATTTAAAGCTCATTCAATTATTGCACTGGCTGTTAAGTTACATAATGTTACAGAAGGAACCTTAGAATAGAAAATATTGATTGATGTTAGAGCTAGAAAGAGCCTTAAAACATAAAATATTGAATATGTATTCTGAGGTTCTTTCAAGACACCTCAGAACTCTTGTGGAAAGCTGGAAACAAGAGTTATTGTGCTAGCTAAAAGAATAAAGGACTGTGGATCTGATGTCAACAAGTACAAAAAACAAGGTAAATTTTGTAAGTGGCATAGATAGAATGAACAATGATTATTTTTCTGCCAGGACCAAGTAAATACCTTCCAGAAAACAAAGTAGAAGGATTCATGTAATCCCTCTCCACTTAACAGAGGAGAACAATTTACACTATAGAATCAATATTGAAAAAACTAACAATTTTAAAAGACTTAAATATGTTGATCAATGATCATGATTCCAGAGAATCAAGATGAAGGATGCTTCCCAACTCTTAATGAAGAGATGAGACATTACATTCAAAATATTCAAATACAAGGGGAACACAATGACATAAAGAGGCAAATTTGAGGTCATGAATATCATTGAGATTTGGTAGAATGGAACCTAGAACTGGAAAGTTGGATCTGAAGGGGTATGCTTGATTTGTAAGGAAAGTGAGGTGGGAGAGAGTAACAATGTTTATGGAACCAAATATCTGGACAATTTTAAAAGAGGCATTTTTTTTTCTGAGTAAGAATATCTATTTATTGATTAGGCTAGCAATTAATCAATTAAATTGGTGGTCTATGATCCTTTCAATAATCAAACATAAGGAAATTCCAAGAAGATACATTTATGTGAGAAAATCCAGGATTGTGATGGATAGGGAAGGAGATAGGGATGGAGAACATGTTAGCAAAAATCAGTAGAGGCAGAAACAGAAGCAACATTATCATTATATTATAGACCCATTGGACATAAAGGAAATAGTTAAGGAGTTTATGAAACAAATTACAAGAATGTCATAGAGATATGATATGATAATTATTCAAGTCTTTAACTGCATTAACATCTTTCAGAAATTTCTATCTCTGTCTCTTTCTCTGCCTGTCTCTCTTTCTCCCCTTCTACTTTCTTTTTCTCTTTCTCCCAAACAGAATAACTTTTTTTTCTTCAGTGATCATTTAATTACTCAAAAGGTAAACAAGAAACCAATGAAAGGAGCTGCAATTCTCACCAAAGAGAAATAGATTGACAAAGTAGAATTGATAAGACTCTTGCAGAAGAGTGAAAATCATCTTTTTTATAAGATGAGAAGAATGTTGGATATGGTCTGGAAAAAGTATATTTCATAGGATTCAGACAAAGAATAGATAGGATCCTATAAAACAAAATTCTACAGGGAAACCTAGCCTTAGTGAGACAAGGACCTCTGTTATTTTGAATTTTAGAAAAGGGGAAAGGAAGGTTATGCACAAGGGAGGAATCACATATAAATAAAATTAATTCATTAACAGAGAAAGGAAAGGTAAGGGAGGATAAGGGGAAGGGTTTTGCATCTGACTTATCCCAGGTATTAAACCCACTATCTAACTACTCTAAACTAAATACCTAAGTTTCCTAAGGGTAAGTCCAACAGGGAACCAGATTTCTCACACAGAGTCCTTGGTGGGTCAGGTACAGGAATCCAGCTGAGTCCTCAGATATCCCAGGAAAGAGAGGTTCCTCCAAGTTTCTACTCTGTCCACCAAGAGTATGGAAAATTTCCTCTCACCCTTGTTTGATGATATTCAAATAGGCTGCTTGAAAGTCTTCAGAAGACTCCAGGAGAGATCAGATCTTCACCTTACAGGCTTCACTTTCAGCTGCAGACTGCCAGTTGGAAACCTGCTCCTTTCAACAGCTTAGAATCGTGACCCAGTGGCTCTTGGAATCCAGGCCTGTCAATCATACTCTTGTTACTTTTACCTTCCCTTGCTACAGTCCGCCCCCCTTTGCACAAAGCCTAAATTGTGTTGAAAACACTATTTTGACATTTATGCATTAACTTACATATTACTTCAACTAAAATATTTACCCAAAATAACAAACAACCTATACTCAACTATCTTAATCTATCTAAAACTATACTATTCTAGGGATTTAATCAAGGAAAGGAAAAAAAGGAATTAAATGATGAACAATTACAAATTGCAAACACAGCTCAAACATATGCAAAAGAACAACAAGCAAATAAAATCAAAATCAAAAGATAAATGCAACTTTCATGCAAAACATTAAACTCATAAATACTACTGTTATCAACTAATACAAAACATTCTACCACTATTGTAATGCATTGACATCAAACAAAGAGAAAATTTTGTTTGAAAATTACAATAAACACAACATTGCATAAGTTTTACAAAGAAAATTAAACCAAAATATTAAACTCACTTATGCAAAATATATGTAAAAATAGATAAAATTATAAATAAGAGACCTATTCCCATAAATTTTATATATGTATACATATACTACATTCAACACATACATGTGCTATATACACTTCATATCTACACATGTGATACATATATGTTGCATATACATATACATGCACCATGATACCATTAATTTTACAATTCTCTCATAAACACTAATTACATATATTTAGTTTCTATTTATAATTTTGTGTGATATGTGATGTTATGTTATTTGTGTTATGTGATGTATGTTATGTATGTTGTAATGCATTTTGTAATTCAGTTTCTTACCTAATATTACCTAGCTTAAAAACAATCCTATCTAACTAAATACCTTTCTGCAAAATTCTCCTGTCTACTTATATTCCTATACTAAACTATCTATTTTTTGTTAGTAACTAATTTATAATTAACTATAACATTGTTAGTACCCTAGTTATACATTGTTTCACTCATTCAACTAGTGAATCAATGTTACCTAACCTTGTTTATGTATTTGTGTTTATGTGTTTGTTATGTTGTTATTTTTGCTACATTATGTCGTTTTGCTAGTGTTGTGTTATGTTACAGTTGCATGTAATATACTTACCATTACTTCAGATCTTTCCTTCTCTTCTCATCTTATCTTGCTTGAAGAATTCTTCCTTCCCAACTCCATGTTAGTAAATATATTTGTTTGTTTGTGAATATATGTTGTTATTTTATATTATAATACATTGCTCAAGTTTTAATCCATTAATCCATTAATTACTTGATCCTCTTCACTGCAAATTTCCTCAAAGTCTTTGTCTTTATAAGTTTTTCAGTCTTTTAACAATGTCCATTAATTTCCTGAATCTTCCTCTTCATCTGCATTGTCCTCTTCCAAATGTCCTCTTCCACTGGAATGGTCCTCTCCTTACTGATCTTTCTGACTAAAAACATAATTTGTCTGATGATTCTCACTTTCTACAATCTCTTCTTCATTTTCTTCTTCAATAATTTGTACATTTTCATTATTAATACCATGTGCTAATTTGATATATGAACAATGATACCATGAATCTCTACCCAAAACTTTTACAAAAGATGGAGAAACTAACACAATTGTGTAAGGATCCACCCAAATCTCTTGTGTTGCTGATGTTTTAGCAAAATGTTCGACATATACAATATCTCCTGGTTTGAAATTATGGAGAGAATAATCCAATGGACCAACTTTGATCAATACTCCCATATCATGTAATTCTTTAAGACGTTGTTGTAAAGCATTTAAGTAAGAAGCAAGTTGGAAATCTCCTCCTTAAGAGAGATGTATAGACAGTCTTATAAGTCTTTGCCTGTAGTAGAGCATGCCCAAAGAGCATTTCATAGAATGACATACATAAATATGCTCTTGGTCTCATGCATAGGTAAAACAAAGCTATGGGAATAAGATCTCGCCATTTTAGATAAGTTTCAGCACAGGTTTTAACTACCATAGTCTTGAGTTCCCAATTTACATGCTCCACTTGACCTGAACTTTGTGGGTGATAAGGAACATATTTGGGTGTTATTCCTAGATTCTCATAGTCTCTTTTCAGGATATCCTGGGTGAAATGAGATCTTTTATCAGAGTATATGGTAAGTGGTACTCCAAATCTAGTAATAATGTCCTTAATAAACACTTTTACCACAAAGCTAGCTGTATTTATATTTGATTGAAATGCTTCAGGCCACTTAATTAATCTATCCACTATTACCAGAAAAAACTTGTATCTTCCCGCTTTTGGCATGCTGGTGTAATCAATTTGCAGACTCTCAAATGGACAATATGCTAAAGGTCTACTACCTAAACCTTTCTGTTTGTCTGCACCTTGGTTGAATTTTTGGCAAAACAGAACAGCTTGTACAGATCTTATTTTCTACCGCACTTATTCCAGGAGCTACCTGCTGTCTCTTTACAGAGTCTACTACAGCTTGAGTACCAAAATGAGCTGTTGTGTGGATGGCTTGACACAAATAGGTATATAAGTCTTTTGGTAACAGCATTTTTCCAGTGTCTGCAACCCATATTCCACATTTTTTCCTTGATCCAAATTTCTCCTTCTGCTTCTGAATTTCTGAGTCTACATAAGCTTTTTCTAGATCATCAGATTCATTGGTTGACAAATTCATTACATACATTGGAACATTCCTGGCAGCAAATTTTGCAGTTATATCAACTCTATGATTTTTTTTAGAGACTGAATCTCTGCCATAAGTATGACTTCTACAATGGATCACTGCTAGGTGTTTAGGTTTTTGAATACCATTCAACAACTAAGTTATTCCTGTATGAGCAATTGGTTTTCCTGATCCAGTAATAAAATCTCACTATTTCCAGATCTGTCCTGCAGCATGGTATACAGAAAATGCATAATGAGAGTCTGTATAAATGTTTGCACTTTTACCATCATCTAAAAGACATGCTTGCTTCAAAGTGACCAACTCTGCCCTTGAGCACTAAGGTTAGTAGGTAATGAGCCATACCACAGAGTCTCAAATTCTGCCCCTGTACATCTAATTCCATTAGACAAATATGAAGAACCATCAGTGAATAACACCAAGTCTGGATTTTCAAAAGGAGTGTCTTTCAAATCCATCCTAGGCATATCCACTAGATCTACTACTTCTAATGGTTCACCATTCTTTGGCAAATCAGGAAGAAGTGTAACTGGATTTAATATACTACACCTCTTTAACTGGACGTTCTCACCACCTAGGAGTATAATTTCATAATTAAATATTTGTTGGTCTGAATATACTTGAGTATGAAATTTCCTCATTAGTGCTTCTATTTGATGTGAACAATATATAGTCAATGGACCTCCACAAACTAAATCTGCTGATTTTTGGACTAACACAGCTGTAGCTGATATACCCCTTAGACAAGAGTCTAGGAGAGATCAGATCTTCACCTTACAGACTTCACTTTCAGCTCCAGACTGCCAGTTGGAAACATGCTCCTTTCAACAGCTTAGAATCATGACCCAGTGGCTCCTGGAATCCAGGCCTGTCAATCATACTCTTGTTATACCTTCCCTTGCTATACCTCCCAGGAATGATATATTAAAGACTCTAAGACAAGTGATTCCTAGGATGAGGAAGAGCAGCAATTGTGCAGAGATCAAAGTGAATATGCCCAGAACTCATTGTTCAATTAAAAAATTTTTAAAAGATATACTAATAATTCACATTTATATAATAGTTTTGGCTTACAAGAAACTTTCCTCATAAAAACACAATGAAGTAAATGGCAGAAGTCTGTTGTCCCCATTTTCAGAGATAAACTGATGCTCTCAAAAGTGAAAGGCTTTCTGAATAATCCTATGGATAGTCAATGCTTGAGAAGGCATTTAAATAATGGGTTTATGGATTCTAAGTCTCTGTGCTATTCTGTGACACTGTCTTTTGACATACAACTCAGGGAAAGTAGGACAGGTAATGGAATATGAATACAAAACTGGGGCACAGTCTTGTAAGAGCACTGTCAAGCAGAAGAGTCAAATTTATCAAATGCTTCCAACGACAATAGAAAGGGATGATTAGCTCTTTTGAGGAAAACAGGAAGAACAACAAAGGGATTGGGATGATAATAATAGCAGAAGGTCAGAACTTTGTTGTTAACCCTTAGCTTCTGTTTTCTCAGCTAAATAGAATAATTTCTCTTCTAAAATAATAGAACTAATCAGTCAATAAGCATTTATTAAGCATCTACTGTGTGCCAGGCACTATGCTGAGTGCTCTAGACACAAAAAAGGCAGAACAAAAGTAGCTTCGGATGAAGGGAAACAAAAATAATTTTTTTAAAAATAGTAAGAAAATTGGAGCAGCCATGTGGCTCAAGTGGATAGGGAGTCAGGTCTGAAGTCAGGAGGTCCTAGGTTCAAATTTGACCTCAGATATTTCCTAGTTGTATGGCATGGGCAAGTCACTTAACCCTAATTGCCCAGCCCTTATCACTCTTGTGTCTTGAAACCAACACTTTGTATGAATGTTAAGACAAAAGGCAAGAGTTTTACAAATAAAAAGATAAGAAAGGAAGTGCCTAGCTATCCATGATAATTCAAGCAATCAAGTACAAGGTATAATCTAAAAAGCTGAAGGAAGTGGTCAGTGATGAAAGCTGAAATAGAATAAGAGGAGAGGAAAAGGCAAATTGTGTGTCAATTTTCCAAAATGGGCAGATAGTGGATTCTTTATTAAATTTCTAGCAAAATTCTAAAGCATGATATTAATGGTTAATGAGCTTCTAGAAAAGGAAGTGATAATTACAAAGAGTTAGCATGGCTTCATCAAGAACATCAAGATCAAGTCAAGAACAACAGAGTTCTTAGAACAGAGAAGAGACACATAGAAATCATTGACATTTCAGGGTAACATTTGATGAAATCACTTGAACTATACTTGTGGATAATTTGGAGAGATGGATAGTACAGCTAAGTAGATTCATAATTAGATGGGTAATCATCTAATAAGAATGTGGTTAACTAATTTTTTTTAATTAATTAAACTTTTTTTCTTCTGAACTTAACAAAAACCAAATAAAATAAGTATTTTTACATACATAGTAAAACAAAAGAAGATTGTATACAAATCTATGGATATATCCATAATGTACTGCTTGTATAATACACATACATGAAAATTTATTTTTCCACATATTCATGTACATATATATGTTGTGTGTGTGTGTGTGTATGAATTTCAAAATGTAGCTTTCAAAGACATCCCTTTTGTCTATGATTCTTTTGGGTCTTCCTTCTCTTCTGCACATTAAAAAAAAAAAGATGCTTCAATAATCCTCTCTTTCTCTTCCCTTCATTCCTTCCTTCCTTCTTTCCTTTCCTCTCTTTCTTCCTTTCTTCTCTCTCTTCCTTTCTCTCTCTTTTTCTTCTTCCTTCCTTCCTTTCTCTTTCTTTCTTTCCTTCTTTCCTTCTTCCCTTCTTGCCTTCTTTCTTTCTTTCTTTTTTCTTTCTTTCTTTCTTTCTTCCCTTCTTTCCTCCTTCCTTCCTTCCTTCCTTCCTTCCTTCCTTCCTTCCTTTCTTCCTTTCTTCCTTTCTTCCTTTCTTTCTTTTTCTTTCTTTCTTTCTTTCTTTCTTTCTTTCTTTCTTTCTTTCTTTCTTTCTTTCTTTCTTTCTTTCTTTCTTTCTTTCTTTCTTTCTTTCTTTCTTTCTTTCTTTCTTTCTTTCTTTCTTTCTTTCTTTCTTTCTTTCTTTCTTTCTTTCTTTCTCCTGCCCTATCTCCATCCCACCATCCTCCAGTGAAAAAAGGAAAAGATAAAAGGAAAACAAAGACTTGATAATTCTCATGCAATCAAGCAAAACAACTTCACATATGATCTGCGTCTAAAAAATGTAAACTTAATTCTGTATCTTGAATTCATCACCTCTCTATCAAAAGGTAGGTAGGATATTTCATTGTGAGTCCTGAAATCATAGGTGCTCATTGCACTGATCAGAATCTTAAGTCTTTCAAAGTTGTTTTGCTTCATAATGCTGTTATCACATGAATTATTCCACTGATTCTTCTTACTTTACATCAGTTCACATAAGTAATCTCAGGTTTCTCTGAAATTCTTTCATAATTTCTTATAGAGTGATAATATCCTATTGTATTCATATACCATAATTTGTTTACCATACTACAGGTGATGTTTATCTTAATTTCTAATTCTTTGCTTCCACAAAAGGATTGCTATAAATATGTTTATACACATGGGACTTTTGACTCTTTCTTTGATCCTGTTGTGGAATAAGACTAGTAGTTGTTTGAATGGCATAGACTATTAACAATTTAGTGACTTTTTTGACAAAGTTCTCAGTTGCTTTCCAGAATAACTGAATCAATTACCAGCTTCACTAGCAGTAAATTATTGTGTGTGTGTGTGTGTGTGTATATATATATATATATATATATGTGTATATATATATATTCTAATAGCCTCTCCAACAACTTTCATTTTAATTTTTTCATCATTGAAAACATTAGGAATGGGAAATGAAACCTCAACTTTAATTTATATTTTTTTAATTATCAGAATTTAGAGCATTTTTTTCATATGGTTATTGAAAGCTTGACTTTCATCCTTTGAAAACTCTCTCCTCAGATTCTTTGACCATAAATCTACTGGAGAATGGATCTTTTTTCTGATAAAATAGAATTAATTCCCATATATATCTTGAGTAAAAAACTTTTATAAGAAAATCTTTCTGCAAAGATTTTTCCATATTTGTTTCATTTCTCATTTTAGCTGCATTGATACTGTTTGTGCAAATTTTTTTAAAAATTACATATTCCATATTGCCCATTTTATCCTCTATGATTATTTCTAGTCTTTGCTTAATCATTGACTTTTTCTTCTAGCCATGGGCCTGAAGGGTAATTTATTCTTTGCTCCTCCAATTCTTTTTTTCTGATGTCACCTTCTTCAGTATAAATTATTTACTGAAACTTAATTTTATATCTAGAGTAAGAAGGTGTTTTATAATTAATTTCTGAAATTTCAGAATTTCATCACTTTCCAGTTTTCCTATTTTTGTTGACTAGTGATTCCTCATTCAAAAGCAAGGTTCTTTGGGCTCAGAGAAAACTATACTTATTGCATTTGCTTCTTTGTGTTGTATAGCTGATGAGTTTTATTGAGCAAGCTTCCTATATTATTTAACCAGAACCAAATCATTCTGATAACTACTAGTTTGTGATCTAGTCTAAGATTTGATTGGAAATTCTTTACTACCCTAAAAATTATTTCCCTTGATTGTTATAATGATCTAGGCATTTGGCCTTGACCTTGTGCTCTCTAATATACTTTTTTAACAATGATTTGGATAAAAGCAAAATGGTATAGGCATAGCTATTCAATTTTCATATGCCTCAAAGTTAGAGGAATCAGCTAATACATCACAAGACAGACCCCGAATCTGAAACAATCTGATGGGCTAAAACACTGGAACAAATCAAATAAGGTTAAATGTAATATGGATTCATGTAAAGTCTTACCCTTTGGTTCAAACAATTATGTTCCTTGTAATGAATTTCAGAGGAGTAGAAGAGAACAGTTTGATTCTAAAAGGATGGGGGATTTTAGTGGACTCCAGGGTAGATAGGAGTCAATAGAATGATATCATAGCTCCAAAATCAATGTCAAGATTACTGTAGGCTTTGCTGAGAGGCAATTATGGAAGCTACATTTTAAGAAAGACCTAGATTAATGAGAGACTATCTCAAGAAGGATAGCCATAATGGAGAAGGATATTGAGATCTCACCAGAGGAGGATAAGCAGAAGGAAATCAGAATGTTTAACTTGGAGAAGAGAAGACTAAGGGGGAGGGAACATGAAAGCTATCTTCAAATATTGTAATGGCTATTGTGTAGAATGAGGTTGAAATTTGTTCTGTTTGGAGCCAGCAAGGAAGAACTAGGAGCAATGGGTGGAATTATATAGTCAAATTTAGGCTTAATATCTAAAAATATAAAAAATAAAAATTTTCCCTAACAATTAGGGCTTTCTGGAAATGAAATGGGTTTCCCCAAAGGAAATAGGTTCTCCCCTTCTAGAGGTCATCAAACAAAGGTTGAATTGATCCCTTGTTAGGTATTAAAACAAATTTAACTAGAACCTGGTTAGTTTTGATTAGTTTAGGTTCTGGTTAGCCTAAATGTCCTCTGTGGTACCTTTTAGTTCTGAGGGCTTAATATCTCTCCCCTGTAGTCAATGCTGCAAAAGCCATGTATTTCATCCTCCATAGACTGAGAGCTAGGAGGGACTGATTTTCTAAATCATCTAGTCCACTCATCTTATTTTCCAAAAAGGCATATTGAGACTTATCCAAGTGAAGAGACTTGTACAAGGTCACATAACTAGTAAGTGACAGAGCTAGAATTCAAACTCTGGTCTCCTGATCTCAAATATTTCCAATACCCTACCCCTTTCTGAGTGTTAGTTGTTCCATATGTTAAATGAGAGAGACAAGAGACAAGAAAAGTAGGAAAGGATCAGAATGAAGGAGACTATCTGAAATATTCTTTTCTAGCTGTACAAATTCCATAATTCTAGTTGGAATTAGATCCTAAATGGCCTAGAATACCAGTTTCAATTGTACGTATAGGAAAGAGGGAGCCATTTGGAACAGGTAGGGAACGTGATGTGAGTTGCTTTTTGACAGATGATGCTATTTTTAGGTTGGATTACTGGGGGAGAGGCCAGAGGCAATAAGACCAGTGAAGAAGCTGTTGCAAGAGTCTAACAAGAGGCAATGAGAATTTAAACAAGGGTAGTGGCTCTGGGAGTGAAAAGGAGGGGTTAGATGAGAAAGATACTATGAAGGGAAAGTCAGCAGAACTTGACAACTGCTGAAATTTGCACTAAGAGAGAGCACGGAGTATCACAAGACTTAAAGCCTGGTTGATTGGGAGGATTGTGCTGTTGTTGACAGAGATATCAATGATGTTGACAGGTAGTCAGGAGAATGGGGTGGTTTTTGATTGGAGCAGGGATATGAGGAAGATGAAGGGAAGAAAAGAAAGAATATTTTGAACACTTTGAAGAAAACCTTGAGGGTGTTCTCTGTGACACAGGGTGGATCTGGTGAGGGATACATACTCCCCATAAACACATACCCTGTACTGAATGGAATGGAGAATGGCAGGTGACCAGCTGCCTAAAATGAACCAGGGTGAAACTATTTTTTTTTCCTTTTCCTGGAGGTCTAAGTAAAAATCCCAGGATCATAAGCTTTTCTCTTTTTAGAAATGATTTAACTGTTGGGTTAAAGGGTCAGGGGGACTTGAGGAGCCACCTCTGAAACAGAACTTTAGTGTCTCAAGGAACAATCCCATGATACTCCTAGAGAGACGGAGGTGGGGTAGGGGAGAGTATGTCCTAGAGACATTGGGGAAAATGTGTGTACTTTGTTCTTACTACATCATTGAGATAAATATCCCTTTGGAAAAACTAATTGATATTAAATGGTTTCATGGACTTGGGAACTAGGAACTGGCCTTTTACAATGGAGAAAACATAGCTAGTAGGGATTTTTTTTAAACCCTTACCTTCCATCTTGGAGTCAATACTATGTATTGGCTCCAAGGCAGAAGAGTGCTAAGGGCTAGGCAATGGGGGTCAAGTGACTTGCCCAGGGTCACACAGCTGGGAAGTGTCTGAGGCCAGATTTGAACCTAGGACCTCCCATCTCTAGGCCTGGCTTTCAATCCACTGAGCTACCCAGCTGCCCCTCTAGTGGGGATTTTAATAGAGAAAAGATGTCCTAATTCCTCAGGATGCCCCCTGTGGCACCATGAGGGGGATCTAGCCAGCATGGCTAGAAAGAGAGAGTTAAAATATATAAGGCATATAGAATTCCCATATGCTTTTTCCTTAAGGAAATAACTAATGGTTATGGGATGAGAAGATGGGAAGGAACCTGGGGAAATCCAGATGCTCAAGTCTGACTTCTGAACAGAAAAAAAGTGAAAAACAAAAACAAACACACAAAAAATACAAACAACCAAGGGTTGGGGAAGGATGAGGAGTATTGTAATCTATCTTTTATAGAATGGCTTGGAGGAGTAGTCCATCTGATTGTTGTCTTAAGAGTCCTACTCATCAAGTTCATTTCAAGGGGACAGTGGGCATGCCCATACTCTACAGGGGAAGAACTCTAACAAAACAATCAGAGAACTCTCTTATGTATGTAAAATAGCCATAATAATACTCATTTTATCTATCTCACAGAACCATTTTAGGAAGGTGTTTTGTATATCTTGTACATGGACTGTGAGCATTGAAACTTAAAAATTATAGCCTTGGAAGTGACCCGAGAATTCCATTAGTCCATTCTTCTTCCATGCAGGTTAAAACCCTGATTATATCACTTAATAGCTGTGTGATTTGGGGAAACATCATTTTCCGTCTGGGCTTCCATTTATCAATCTGTAACTCGAAAATACTAGATTAGACTTTCTATTTTAGTCTCTTCTAACTCTATACCTATCATTATATGATTTGATTTATTTCCCTTTCCACTTTCCATGGCAGATCCCAGTCAAGAACAATTTGTTTGAGATCCAATGACACTGACCTCCTTGCTATTTCTCCTTTAAGACACTCCATCTCCTGACCTCTGGCATTTTCATACTCTAACCCCCATGTATGAAATGCTCTCTCTCTTCATCTCTACCTCCTGGCTTCTCAGGCTTCTTTTAAATTTGAGCTCGAATCCTAACTTCTATAGGAAGCCTTTCGCATTCCCTCTTAATTCAGGTGACTTCTCTTAGTCGATTATTTCCCAGTTTATCCTATATATGAAGTGCACTGTGGTTTACATGTTGTCTCCTCTATTAGATTGTGAATTTCTTATGTCCCTAGAGCTTCTCACAGTTCCTGGCATGTGGTAGGCACTTAATAAATGTTTTTGGACTGACTAAAATACCCAAGATACATTACAGTCAATGTAGGAATGATAGTATTTTCCATTAGAAATATTACTGACAGAAACCTGAAAGACATGATTTATATATGCATATCTTTTTGTAGGGCGATGCCTTCTATGGTTCAAGGAGAAGAGGAAGGGGTTGAGATACTCAGGAATAAATTTTATTTTAAAAATAATTTTACTTTTTAAATGAAATAATAATGACAAGTATTATTTATAGCACCTTGTAGGTAAGAGGGAGATATGCACCTTGCTTTGCCCCCATTTCACCCATTTTCTCAGATTTAACATGCTGATAGTTCATGTCTTTGGATTTAGATGCTTGCAAAGCATTTCCCCATTAATGATTTCAATAGTCCAAAGGTGATAGGTTTGCTGTAATATTTATACCTGTTCTACAGATGAGGAAACTGAAGCCCAGCAAGTTAGTGGTAGAGCTGAGTGGTAGAGTGGAGAAAAAAAGAGTGATGTTCCTTTTACAAAGGAAACAATAATTAGTTTCAGTGGCCTGGGATCAGAATTTGAATCTGGGCAGACTTTTTGAAAAAATCATGTATGTTTATAGAACCACATTTTTGCCTTTCTTTTCATCCCTTTAGAAACAGCGCCTGGCACACAGAAAGCATTTAAAAGGGCTTATTGATTCATTGATTGATTTCAAATACCTAGCCAGGTGATGATAGGGACCATTACTGGAGAATGACCCTAACTCCCACCTCTATGCTTTCCTTGGATAGATGCCATCTCTCTTTTCCCAGCATTTTCACCTGGGATGAGACAGTCCTATGAGGCAGAAATTCAGCTTCTCACTCATACAGATACATAGTATAAATTAGAACTGGCCAGGGATTAGCTAGCTTTAGGAGGCTAAGGAAAGAGAGAGAGAGAGAGAGAGAAAGAGAGAGAGAGAGAGAGAGAGAGAGAGAGAGAGAGAGAGAGAGAGGCTGTCTATAAGGGACTTTAATATCAAGCCACATGGACATGCTAATGAGTCAGATACAATATTGTCCAAATATAAGGATCACTTCTATAAAGGTTGTTTTTTTAAAAATGAAAAAAGTAGGGACAACTAGGTGATCTCAGTGGATAGAAGATCAGATGTTGGAAACAGAAGGTACTGGGTTCAAATTTGCCCTCAGGTATTTTTCAGCTAGGTGACCCTGGGTATGTCACTTAACCCCAGTTGCATAGATCTTACTGCTCTTCTGCCTTGGAACTGAAACTTAGTATCAATTCTAAGACAGAATCTAAGGTTTTTGTTTGTTTGTTTGTTTTAATGGAAAAAGGCTCTAAGCTCATTTTGTATACAAAAGTTTATTTTGTAAACTTTTTTGTATACAACATATTTTGTATACAAAAGTTTTTTTACACCATCCAAATTTAGGGGGAAAGTATAGGCAACATATATTCAAGTCAAAAGAGTATACAGTCATTCCTTGCTACATTGTGGTTCACTTATCAAGGCTTCACTGAGTCACGGGTTTTTAAAATATTTATTTATCTATCTATCTATCTATCTATCTATCTATCTATCTATCTATCTAATTTTGTATCATGGAAGTTACACTTATCGCGGCACACTATTGGCTGATGGAATGAAAGGCAACCAACCACAATGCTCAGTGACTATTGGTTAATAAGAGTGTGGAAAAGATTTATAGGAGAGTGGGAAGGGTTTAAAAGTCTTAAGTATATGTGTATATATATATATATATATATTTGTGTGTGTGTATGCATATATATATATATATATATATATATATATAAAACATAATGTTGCTACTTCATGGATTTTCACCTATCTCGGGGTCTCTGGAATGTAATTCCCATGATAGGTGAAAAGTCAGTGTATATGGCTCAAAGATCCCAAGTTTTAGAGCTGAAAAGAGCCTTGGAAATCTTACGGTTTGTTCCAATCATTTCACAGATGAGAAATCTGAAGTCTAAAACAAATTCAGGGTGAGTTGTTGTTTACTAAAGGTCAAAGGGAGTTAAACTGAGAACTGTTTGCTCATAGTTAAGGGTTAGTGAGAAAATACACTTGCTTGTGCTCAGGAATATTCCTTTCATTTTTGCTCTGTTGTCTACTACTGTTTCCATAATAGCAATAATCATGATTTGCACTCATTTACCACTTTACAGTTTGCAAAGATCCTGTTCTTTAGGGTATCTCATTTAACCACCCAGCACCCTCCAATAATCCTGGATGGGGCAAGAATTATTATTCTAATTGTTAAAGGAGGAAACTGAAACCCCCAGAAGTGATATAAGTTGTCCAGAATAACATAGTAAGCATTAGAAAATCTTTTGAAGGAAATACAATCTAGCCTATAGAAAAGAAGCTATTATAGATGTTTTCAAATATTTGAAGGACAATCATGATGGAAAAGGTTGATGCTTGTTCTTTTCTCCAGAGGGCTGAGTCAAGAGAGGCAGTTAGGGTTTCTGTGTGTGTGTGTGTGTGTGTGTGTGTGTGTGTGTGTGTGTGTGTGTGTGTGTGTGTGTGTGTGTGTTTTAAACCCTTACTGAATCAAAGTGTCAATTCCAAGGCATAAGAGATGCATGGGCTAAGCAACTGGGGTTAAGTGATTTATCCAGGGTCACATAGTATATTTGGTGGTTGATCTTTAAGGATTATGGTGATGAGGAATCAGATCTGCCACCCTCCTGGCTTTGTCTCCCTCCTCCCCTCTTGATCCCCCTTCAGTTAGTCTCTTCAGTTGGTAACAAACTGGAGGTCAGTTCTGAGTACATTTCTGATATATCTAATAGATAACTCACTCTTTGAATGGTTGGAACAAGGGGTTTATTGAAGGAAAGGGGACGGAAAAGGAAATTGGTTTATGGTTTCCATGATCTTAATTAATCCTATACTAAGAATAATAATGTAGAGTCTTGAATGAGGGATGTGGCTAACAGGATTGAGGATCTTTAAGTCACTTTCTGATACAAAGAGATAAATTCAGTAAGAAGAGGATATTCTAAGTCCTTACTCCTTCCTGTCTCAAGAGAAAGAGAGAGCTCCAACAGTTTGGATGTTTTCCTTCAAGTCTTCTCCTGGTCACATTCTCTTCTGAAATGCTTCTTGATTAATAGCTTTTGCAAATCTTCATCCATTGCCTCTGTTGCAGGTTTTCTTCAATTAACTCATTCACAATAGCTAGGAAGTATCTTAATCCAGATTTGAACCAAGACCCACTCATCTCTAAGCTAGGCTTTCTATCCACTGAGCCACCTAGTTGCCCCCAGATTTAGTTGGGTTTTTTTTTTCATTTAAAAAAATTTATTTAGATGATTTAGGTTAATTTTTCATGGTTACAAGACTCATGTTCCTTCCCTCTCCACCCCCTCCCCAACCTGCCTCCCATATATGATGCACAATTCCACTGGGTTTAACATGTGTCATCTATCAAGATCCATTTCTTTATTATTAGTATTTGCACTAGGATGTGTTTCTTTTCCCACAGTTCTTCCTCTGGATGTGGATAGCATTCTTTCTCATAAGTCCCTCAGAATTGTCCTGGATCATTGCATTGCTGCTAGTAGAAAAGTCCATTACATTTGAATTTACCACAGTGCATCGGTCTTTGTGTACAATGTTCTCCTGGTTCTGCTCCATTCACTCTGCATCAATTCCTGGAGGTCATTCCAGTTCATATGAAATTCCTCCAGTTTATTATTCCTTTGAGCACAATAGTATTCCATCGCCAACAGATACCACAATTTGTTCAGCCATTCCCCAAATGGAGGGCATCCCCTCATTTTCCAATTTTTTTGCCACCACAACCTACTATGAATATTCTTGAACAAGTACTTTTCCTTATTATCTCTTTGGGGTACAAAACCAACAGTGCTATGGTTGGCTCAAAGGGCAGACAGTCTTTTAGTGCCCTTTGGGCATAGTTCCAAATTGCCTTCCAGAATGGTTGAATCAGTTCACAACTCCACCAGCAATGCATTAATGTCCCAATTTTGCCACATTCCCTCCAACATTCATTACTTTACTTTGCTGTCATGTTGGCCAATCTGCTATCTGTGAGGTGATACCTCAGAGTTGTTTTGATTTGCATTTCTCTGATTATAAGGGATTTAGAACACTTTTTCATGTGCTTATTAATAGTTTTGATTTCTTTATCTCAAAATTGCCTATTCATGTCCCTTGCCCATTTATCAACTGGGGAATGGCTTGGTTTTTTGTACAATTGATTTAGTTCCTTATAAAGTAAGTGATTAGTCCTTTGTCAGAGGTTTTTGTTATAAACATTATTTCCCAATTTGTTGCTTCCCTTCTAATTTTGACTGCATTGGTTTTGTTTGTACAAAACCTTTTAAATTTAATATAATCAAAATTATATATTTTGCATTTTATAATTTTTTCTAACTCTTGCTTGGTCTTAAAATCTTTCCTTTCCCAAAGATCTGACAAGTATACTATTCTGTGTTCACCTAATTTACTTATTGTTTCCTTCTTTATGTTCAAGTCATTCACCCATTCTGAGTTTATCTTGGTATAGGGTATGAGATGTTGATCTAAGCCTGATCTCTCCCATACTGTTTTCTAATTTTCCCAGCAGGTTTTGTCAAATAGTGGATTTTTGTCCCAAAATCTGGGATCTTTGGGTTTATCAAAGACTGTCTTACTGAGGTCACTTACCCCAAGTCTATCCCACTGATCCTCCCTCTGTCTCTTTGCCAGTATGATATGGTTTTGATGATCACTGCTTTATAGTACAGTTTAAGATCTGGTCCTGCTAGGTCACCTTCTTTCACATTTTTTTTCATTATTTCCCTTGATATTCTTGATCTTTTGTTCTTCCAAATAAACTTTGCTATTGTTTTTTTCTAATTCTATAAAAATGTTTTTTGGTAGTTTGATGGGTATGGCCCCAAATAAATAAATTAGTTTGGGTAGGATTGTCATTTTTTTATGTTAGATTGTCCTACTCATGAGCAGTTAATGTTTTTCCAATTGTTTAGATCTAGTTTTAATTGTGTGGAGAGTGTTTTGTAGTTGTCTTCATATACTTCCTGCATTTGTCTTGGGAGATAGATTCCTAAGCATTTTATACTAAGGGAATTTCTTTTTCTAATTCTTTCTGCTGGGATGAGTTGGAAGTATATAGAAATGCTGATGATTTAGGTGGGTTTATTTTGTATCCTGAAACTTTGCTAAAGTTGATTATCGCCACTAGCTTTTTAGTTGATTCTCTAGGATTCCTTAAGTAGACCATCATATCATCTGTAAAGAGTGATAGCTTGGTCTCCTCATTGCCTATTCTAATATCTTCAATTTCTTTTTCTTCCCTAATTGCTACTACTAGTGTTTCTAGTACGCTGTTAAATACTAAAGGTGATAATGGGCATCTTTGTTTCACTCCTGATCTTATTGGGAATGCTTCTAATTCATCCCCATTCTAGATGATGTTCGCTGATGATCTTAAATATATTCTGTTTATTATTTTTAGAAAAGGCCCATCTATTCCTATGCTTCCTAGTGTTTTCAATATGAATGTGTTATATTTTGTCAAAGGCTTTTTCTGCATCTATTGAGATAATCATGTGATTTGTGTTTGTTTCCTTGTTAATAAGGTCAATTATGTGGATAGTTTTCCTAATATTGAACCATCCTTGCATTCCTGGTATAAATCCTACCTGATCATAATGAATAACCTTCATGATCACTGGCTGGAGTCTTTTGGCTAGTATTCTATTTAAGATTTTTGCATCTATGTTCATTAAGGAGATTGGTTTATAGTTTTCTTTCTCTGTTTTTGATCTACCTGGCTGTGGAATCAGTACCATATTTGTGTCGTAAACTGAATTTGGTAGAACTCCTTCTTTGCTTATTCTGTCAAATAGTTTGTATAGTATTGGGATTAATTCTTTGAATGTTTGATAGAATTCACTTGTGAATCTATCAGGCCCTGGGGATTTTTCCTTAGGGAGTTCTCTGATGGCTTGTTCAATTTCTTTTTCTGATATGGGGTTATTTAAGTATTCTATTTCTTCTGCTAATCTAGGCAATTTATATTTTTTATAAATATTCATCCATATCACATAGATTGCCATATTTATTGCTATATAATTGGGCAAAATAGTTTTTAATGATTGCCTTAGTTTCCTCTTCATTTGAGGTGAGGTCTCCCTTTTCATTTTGGATACTGTCAATTTGGTTTTCTTCTTTCCTTTTTTTTTATTAGACTGAGCAGTATTTTGTGTATTTTATTTGATTTTTTTTCAAAGTACTAGCTTCTAGTCTTGTTTATTAATTCAATAGTTCTTTGATTTTTAATTTTATTAATTTCTCCTTTGATTTTTAGGATTTCTAATTTAGTTTTAATTTGGGATTTTTAATTTGTTCACTTTCTAATTTTTAAATTTTCATGTCCAATTCATTGACCTCTGCCCTCTCTAATTTATTAATATATGAACTCAAGGATATAAATTTCCCCCTAAGTACTGCTTTAGCTGCATCCCATAGATTTTGAAAGGATGTCTCTTCATCATCATTTTCTTCAATGAAATTATTGTTTCGATGATTTATTCTTTAACCAATTTTGGAGAATTGTATTATTTAATTTCCAATTAATTTTTGATTTACCTCTCCCTATACCCTTACTAATTATTATTTTATTGCATTGTGGTCTGAAAATATTGTGTTTATTATTTCTGTTCTTTTGCACTTGTTTGCAATATTTTATGCCCTAGCACATGGTCAATCTTTGTAAATGTACCATGTGCTGTTGAAAAGGTGTATTCCTTTTTGTCCCTATTTATTTTCCTCCACATATCTACTAACTCTAATATTTCTAAGATTTCATTCACTTCTCTTCTTTCTTATTTATTTTTTGGTTCAATTTATCTAGTTCTGATAGAGAAAGGTTCAGGTCTCCTACTAGTATAGTTTTTCTATCTATTTCATCCTTGAGCTCCACTAGTTTCTCCTTTAAAAATTTGGATGCTATGCCATTTGGTGCATACATGTTGACTACTGATATTTCCTCATTGTTTATACTACCTTTTATCAGGATGTAATTACCTTCCCTATCTCTTTTAACTAGATCTATTTTTACTTTTGCTTTGTCAGATATCATGATTGCGACTCCTGTCTTCTTTTTAACAGTTGACGCTCAATAGATTTTGCACCATCCACTTACTTTTACCCTATGCATATGTACCTTCCTCATGTATGTTCTTGTAGACAACATATGGTTGGATTTTGGTTTCTGATCCACTCTGCTATTTGCTTCCACTTTTCAGGTGAGTTCATCCCATTCACATTCAAAATTATAATTATTACTTGTGTATTTCTCAACATTTTCATTTTCTCTCATTGTCCTGTTCTTTCCAGTTTCATTATTTCCTTCTACACAAGTATTCTGTTTTTAATCAGTCCCCCTAATCCCCACCCTTATGGGTTCGCCTAGGATGGATTTAATTTAATTTTTAAATTTAAATTAAATTAAAATAAAAAAATTTATTAAAGAAATTTAATTTTCTTTTGGGGTCTTTTTAAGCTACCACACACACACTCTCTCCCCTTGAATTACTTTTCTCCTCATCCTACCTTTCTGCCCCTTCCCTTTTGTTTTTTTTAAGTCTATTAAATTCTCTTCCCCTCTTTCCCTCCCCCTCCCCACTCCTCCCCCCTTAGTTTTCCCCTCTCAAATTCCCTATAGGGTGAGATAGAGTTCAATACCCCAGCGGATCTAGATGCTCTTTCCTCTCGGAGTTGATTCCACTGAGAATAAGATTAGAGTATTACCTTTTACCACTCTCTTCCTCTCCTCCTTATAGTTGTATTCTTCCCCTCCCTCTCCCATGTACCTTTTTGTGTAGTATGGGTTATCCTAATTTTCTTATACCTTCATGTTTCTCTTGATGTCATTCCCTCCCCCCTTTTTTTATTCTTTTTTTTATATATGACTTTAAACCACTTAGTACCCCAATCTCTACCTACTGATAATTCTTCTAACTACTATAATAGTAAATACAGTTTTCGACAGTTACAAATAACATTTTTCCATGTAGGGATATAAATGATTTGGCCTTATTTGAGGCCCTTAGAGAACAAAAAAATAAGATCCTTCTCTTTCTTATTTACCGTTTCATGTTTCTCTTGGTTTTTGGATTTCGACGTCAAATTTTCTGTTTATTTCTGGTCTTTTCTTTACAAATATTTGGAAGTCTTTTTTGTTGAATGCCCATATTTTCCCCTGGAAGTATATAGTCAGTTTTGATGGGTAGGTGATCCTTGGTTGTAGACCCAATTCTCTCGCATTTCTGAATATCATATCCCAAGCCTTGTGGTCTTTTAGCATGGAGGCTACCAGATCCTGTTTAATCCTAATTGGTGCTCCTTGATATCTGAATTATTTCTTTCTGGGTTCTTATAATATTTTCTCCTTAGCTTGGAAATTCTTGAATTTGGCAATTACATTCCTGGGGGTTGTCTTTTGAGGATTTAGTGTGGCGATCTATGGATTCTCTCAATGTCTATTTTGCCTGTCTATTTTCTATTGTCTATTGTTGTAGAACCTCAGGGCAGTTTTCTTGCATAATTTCTTGTAGTATGATGTCAATATTACTGTTTTTTTCCAGGTTTTCAGGTAGGCCTATGATTCTCAAATTGTCTCTCCAACTTGTAGTTTCAAGGCCAACCACCCTCTCAGTGAGATATTTTGTGTTGCTTTCTAATCTGTCATTTTTTTGACTTTGCTTTATTAATTCTTGCTGTTTTGTGATATCATTGACTTCTACTTGAGCAATTCTAGTTTTTAATGACTGGTTTTCAGCTAATATCTTTTTATTTTCCTTTTTAGTTTGATCTATCCTGCTTTTCATAGCTTCCAACAGGTCATTTCTGGTCTTCAATTTGCTTATTATTTCATTTGATTTCTAGGCTTCAATTTCCAAGTGGGAGGTCTTGTCTTTTAAACTGTTATTTTCTTTTTGGACTCTTTCCTACTTTTCTTGGCACATCTCTTCCATTTTTCTGACCATCTCGGATTTAAAGTCTTCAAGAACTTGTGATCAATTTCTATTTTTTCCCTGGAAGGTTTGGGTGTGTTTAATTGTTGGTCAGCTTCTGCTGCCTTTTCTTTTAGTCTTAGTTTTTTCTGTATAAAAATTATCAAGGGTCAACATTTTCTTCTTGGGTTTTTTTTTTGTATTTGTGGATTTTAATTCCTGAGAGTTGGTGACCATTGCCTTGTTCCTTCCTGGTCAGATGTCTAAGTGAGGAATGTGGGTGATCTTTGTATTGGGCTCTGGAGAGGTTTTTGCCCTGAGGATATTTTTCCCCAGTCCTCAGCAATGTCCAGCTGCTCTTAGGACAGGTCCAGCCCCCAAGAACTTAAAAATTTTCTTGTAGAGGTCTGGGTGTGGATTGTAGGCAAGTCTCTGTATTGAGCACTGGAGAGGTTTTTGTCCATAGGCTATTTTTCCGGGTCTCTGTGGTATTTTGTTTTGAGCCTCCCCTCTCTGCCCAAGCTCTGTGCCCTATTTCCACATTTCCTCTACCTCCTGGAGTCCCTAGTCTTGCTGTTCTTACCGGCAGGTCGCCCCCCCCCCCCCAAGATCTTAGAGGTTGCCTGGAAGAGGTCTGGGTGTAGAGTGTAGGGGAGGTCTCTGTATTGAGCACTGGAGAAGTTTTAGCCCAAGGGCTTTTTATGGTTCTCTGTGGCATTTTTGCTGTGAGCCACCCCCTCTCCCGAAACCCTGCAACCCCCTATCTCCACATTTCCTCAGTCTCCCAGTGTTCTGAGTCATTTCTCTTAGAGGTAAGTCTGTGTTGAACTCAGTTAGGCTCCCTCCTAGAAATTAGAAGTTTGTCCTGTGCTTGCTTGGACTCTGGAAAGGTAGGTGAAGTGGGGGAGGGATGGTGAGCTCGCCCATTGGTGGGGGAAATTTTGCCCCCTTTTAGCGTGGAAATACCCTAAATTTGCCTACCTTCTGTGCTGTGTCCTACCATGGAACTCTTTCGCTCATTTAATTTTGGTTTTGTCTATTTGAGGGACTCTGTCTCGATCAGGGAAGAGGAGAAGAAGAGCTCTACTTCTACTCAGTAGCCATCTTGACCCAAAAGTCCCCCAGATTTAGTTTTGATACAAGGAAAAATTGTCATTTAGAAATGTCCCTTAGTAGAATTGGCTGCCTTACATAGTAGTTCTCTGTCATTACAGGTCTTCAACTGGAGGATAATTGTTAGGGATGTTGCAGAAAAGGACTGGATAACTTCTGAGCTTCTTTCCAATTCTCAGGTTTTCTGCTTTCAGGATTCCAGATTAGAGATATAAATGTATGACTCCTGATTTCAAACCTACTTGGCCACATTTCTTGTTCACTATATAGCATATCCCTTAGAACAGAAATTATTGTTGTGCAATTTTCCATCATGTCTGATTGTATTTAAGTCAGTTTTTGAGTTTTCTTGACAAAGATATTGGTGACAACTTTGTTTTATGAAACCCTCAGGCTCCCCTGAATCATCTAGTTGAGATTAGTAGGTTTGTCTTGAATAATAAATCTTCAAGTACCCAATGATCTCAGCCTAGATAGGAGTAATAGATATAATCTAATCTTAAGTATCCTTTTGTTTTAGAAGTTTCTCCCATTGTATCTAGGCTCTCCCAGGGAGTTCACTCCTTTCCTTGTCTTCTTGTAAGCCAATAGTTATATTCCCCAAAGTGTATATATGAACCCAAGTTCTTCAATTCCTAGGAAATTCCCATGGTAGAGATTCCCATTCTGGGCCTATTTGCTCAGTGTGGTATTGGTGTTGTGTGTGGGCATGACTCTGTGTGGTGGCCATAAGAATTCTTGTCTCCTTTGTCCTGACTAAAGGCTTGTTCTTTTTAACTACAGTACTTCGGTGGTCTGTGTTTTTTCAAGATAGACACAGTAATGGTTTGCCATTTCTTCTCTGGCTCATTTTAAGGAGTGACCTGAGGCAAACAGTTTTAACTGATTTGTCCAAGGTCAAACAATTGGTAAGAGTTTGAGGCTGGATTTGAAGTCAAGAAGATGCATCTTCCTAACTCCAGACCTGGCAATCTATCAACACTGTGCCACCTAACTGCCCAACCAACAAATTAAAATTGAGCTAATCATGATTTTATTTTAATGAAATTATATTTATATAAAAAAGTACCACCATGTTTCAAACCTCTCTGATGGTTTACCATGTGTTCTACTGTAGATTACAATTATCTGTGTACATCAACCCTCCAATATACTATAAGCTCCATGATGATAGAGAATAAATATGTCATTCCTACTTTTATTTCCTCCAGGGCCTAGTATTATGCTCCTAGCAAAGTTGGTTTTTCATAAATATATGAAGATAGATTAAGTGAAAGGAAGAAGAAAGGAAGGAATGAAAAACAATCTAAGGAAAGAAGGAGATAAAAATGAGAGACTGGATGCCTTTAAATCAGCAGTTCTCAAAGTGTGGTATAGAAATGACATCTCCAAGATGCTTTCAAGGAATCTTTAAGGTCACAGCTACTTTCATGTGTATCACTAAGATGTTTTGTAAAATACTTTCAAAAATAGTTTCAATAGCTATAATCCATAGAAACAAAAGCTTTTGGGGGGATTCTCAGTAATTTTTAACAGTGTAAGGTGAGAAAAAAATAACAAATGCTGGAGGGAATGTCAGTTGGGACACTAATGCACTGTTGGTAGAGCTGTGAACTGATCTAACCACATTGAAGAGCAATTTTGAACTGTGCCCAAAGGGCTTTATAAAAATGCCTATCCTTTGTCCCAGAAATACCACTATGAGGAAGAGGAGGTGAGATAGTTGGGGAAAGAAAAGAAAGCTATATATACAAAAATAGCAGTTCTCTTTTTGGTGGCAAGAAATTGGAAATTCAGGGATGCCCATCAGTTGGGGAATGACTGAAGAAGTTGTATGATTGTGATAAATATTGTTGTACTATTAGAGATGATAAGAATGCTTTCAGAAAAACGTAGAAAGACTAATGTGAACTGATCCAAAGTGAAATGAACACATCCAGAACATTGTACATAGAAATAGCAATACTGTACAATAAACAACAACAATGAATAACTTAGCTTTTCTCAGCAATATAATGGTACAATTCTGAAGGATTTATAATGAAAAATCCAAACATTATTTTTTTACTTTATTTTTTTCATACTTTTGTTTTTAGTCTGTGTTCCCTCTCACAAAATAACAAATATGGAAATATATTTTGCATGAGTGCACATGTATAGTTTATTTTGAATTGCTTATCCTCTCAGGAAAGGGGAAGAGGTGGGAGGGAGAGAATTTGGAATTCAAAATTAAAAAAAATAATAATATTAGGGGGAAGTTGGATATATCAATGGATTGAGAGCCAGGCCTAGAGATGGGAAGTACTGGGTTCAAATTTGACCTCAGACATTTCCTAGCTATGTGACTCTGGGCAAATCATTTAACCCCCACTGCCTAGTTCTTACCACTCTTCTGCCTTTGTAAAGGGTGAATATTATAATTGAGACTGAAAAAATCTAAATTTAAAATGGTCACCAAGGGAAATTCCAAATAATAAAATACCCAAGTCAGCTGCCAAATTTTTATGGTGATTTAATTACAACAGGAGGAAGAAAATATTAGAGGGAGAGAGAGAGAGAGAGAGAGAGAACGAAAGAGGGAGAGAATGAAAGAGGGAGAGAAGGAAAGGAGTTTAACTCAGAACCACTCTCGCTCAGACTGAGCCAAAGTGGGTGTTAAGGCCTTGAAAGCCAAGGCAGAGAAAAGGGGTCAGTCCTTATCACTCACATGACTGATCTGAAGGAAAGCTGTCTGCAGGGCTCCTCCAAGCTTAAGCTCCAGGATTGAACTGAACTCTAGCCCTCTCCACAGGAAATCAAGAGAACTCCAGAGGCTGTTCTCTACCTCACTTCCTGCATCTTACATGTGCCAATGGTGGCTCAAGCTTGACTTAGGACAGCCCAGAGGTCTGTCCTTTTTTTGCACATGTCTGTTGAAGGCCATTTTCTCAGATAATTAAATCTTGAGTGTAATGCAGACCTTCCTAATCTTGTTAAACTAAGAAGGGAGGAGAAATGTAGGTTCCAAGACCTGATTCTGTTATTCTAAGTATCTCTGTTGTTATTGATCAGGAAATAGCTAAATCAGATCTTCTAAAGAATGATCTGATTAGGGTCAAATAGTTTTGAAATTTACACCTTGGAACCAATGCAAGATATTATTGATTCTATTCTAATTCACTTCTATATGACCTAAGAGTTGCATTGAAAATGTTCTTTTCTTAAACAACATTAGTATGAATGTGAACAATAAGGTCAGGCCAGTGAATCTTTCTTGTTCAGGCAAATTACTTTGCCCATTGGTTTCTTGGAAGTCAGTTATTTCATTAAAAACATTTTTAATGATAAATGATGTCATGATTACAAAATGTCATGTGTCTATGACGAAGGAAAGAAGGAAGGAAAAGTCAGATAAATATTATTGTATTACCTATATAGTAATAATATACATCCCAAGAAATAGCTGTTTATATGGGGGTGCATTAACTCAGACCACTATGGTAGCATTTAATGATGTAACAGTTCATTAAATGGTGTACTTGAGCCAAAATGATTATACATTGCTATAAAGATTTGTCAATATGGCCCTTAAAAAAACCTATTTGCATACCTAGTAGCAAGAACAGGTTTCTTAAACCTCTCAGAAAATCTTAACACTTCAGAAGATCTTATAAATATTAGATTGTTTCAAAAAACCCTTTTACCTCAATCTTGTACTGAGTGAACTTCATTTTGAGAGATAAGAGATGAGTGCTAATGAAAATGGTTTTTCCAACTTGGGTGAAAGTATCAGTTCCCCAGAATGAAGACTGCATCTAATAATTATAAAATTAAAAGTTTGAATTAATAAGATTAGCATTTTGACAAGAGGGTGTTTTTTTTTACAGCTTTCATAGTGCTTTTAATACATTCAACTACAGACTTCCCATTGACTTCAAAGTATGCACTGTGTTGAGCTGATCTTCTGAGTGTATAAAATAAGATGTTCCAAGACTACATCAGTCATACACCAATACATATTCTGACTTTTTATTAACAAAGAACTGTGCCTTTAGTTATTTAGTCATACAGAGGGTATATGCAAGCTTGAGGGGAAAAAAACTACCTTAACCACTATAGATTTAGGCCCTACTATTTTAAAATAATACCAACGATTAGCCTCTGGTGTGAAACTCTTCACTTATGCAAGCTGTCTCCTTCATAAACCTTCTCAGAATTTAGTTTGTTTCAGAAACCTTAAGTTTTTGAGTGAAAGTGAGCTAACAACCCTCCATTGGACCCTAAAATAACAGTAAACCACACCTCTGACACCAAATGAAAATGCCAAAAGGATAAACTGCATCATGACTGATATTTTCATTTCAACAATCTTAATAACTACTACAGATCAACATGATTGATTTAGCTAAGACAATCAATATTGATTACGAACTGGACAGAAAAGAATAAATTACACAAAAGGGAAAAGAACTATAATAATTTAAAATATTAGCTTTCTTGTTTGTTTGATCTCTGTTAATGTGTATGGAGAATTCATGTCTTCTCTTGAATAGTGCCTAGGATGGTGTCTTACACGTATAGACACTGAATTAATGTTTGCCCTGAATGACTTTGAACTAACACTGTCAAATTCAGTTTCCACAGATTCAGTTTTCATTGAAGATAAACTGTAATAAAAAATGTTTTGCTATAAAAAAAAAGATATTATTGATTCTAAAATGGAAGGTGAGGGTTTAAAAAAATGTTAAAAAATTATTTTCTAGACAGCCTCTCAGGTAGAAGTCTCATATCTAAAACATATAAAGAATTTTGTAAAATATATAAAAGCCATCCCCCAATTTATAAATGGGCAAAAAATATGAACAATTTTAGATGAATAAATCAAAGCCAAATATAGATAAATAAAAAAATGCTCTAAATCATTATCATTTAGAGAAATGCAAACCAAAACAATTCTGAGATATCATCTCATACCCATCAGACTGGCTAAAAAGACAAAAGGGCAAAATGGCAAATGTTGGAAGGGATGTGGAAAAATGGAGCTGTGAACTGATCCAACCATTTTGGAGAGCAGTTTGGAATTACATTCAGAGAGTTATACAATTGTGTATACCCTTAGATACAGCAATACCATTGCTCGGTCTGTTTCCCAAGAAAATCAGGGAAAAGAAAAACCCATATGTTCCAAATATTTAGAGCAGCTCTCTTTGGAGTGGCAAAGAATTGGAAACTGAGGGGCTACCCTTCACTTGGAGAATGGCTAAACAAATTGTGATATTACTGTAGTGGAAAGTGTCATAAGAAGTCATAAGTAGCCTAATTGTTTTTTTTAACTTGGAAAGAACTACATGGGATAATGAATAGAACCAAGGGAACATTATATATAGCTATAGAATGAATATTTGAAGAATAAATTTTGAGTGTTACCTTCAGAGAGTGAACTGAAAGATGAAAATGTGAAAGACTTAATTTACATGAACATGTCAGTCTCCTGGACAATACCTTTTGTGATGTGGTGAGGATATGGATAGGCTGGGACTTGTGGATGGGGTTTTTCATGTAGATATAAAAAAAGCAGCCAAAATATGAAATTTGTGATTTTAATTATATATAATCTTTTCCTCTGTATATGGAAATGCTTGTTTTATTTGGTTTTGTAAAATTTTGAAATAAAATAAAAATTTTACACATTCTTTTCACAATTGGAAAAAATTTATATTTTTAAAGTGTATAAAGTGGTTCTGAGATCAAAAAGTATGAGAAATGCTTTCTTAAACTATAACCTAAATGCAACATTTTGCATGGTGGCAGTTTAGAAGATTGTAGGCATGTTGACCTGGAACACAATTAGACTCTGGCAAGCTAGTCTTGCAAACATGTCCCCTGCCACAAAGAAAAGGATATGCCCCACCCTATTCATGCTGAAAATCCCCTGAACAGGGTCAAACTCGGTAAGATCAATATTGTATCCCAATGAACAAAGAAAAGTTGCCAAAGAACAAGGTGATCCAGAAACCAACTCTACTTGAGAATGTATATCTGGAAAGGGAGGTGGTAAAGTGTAAGATTCTCCACCCAATGGCAAGGTCAGTAGGGACGGAAGGAAACCATATTCAAAGGGTGGAAATAGAAATTAGATGAAATTGTGATTGAAATGGGTTCAAAGTTTAATTAGCCAGACCTAAAATAAAAATCAGTGTAGTTCAGAGAACTGAACTCTGAATTGGGAGTCATGAGCTCTGAGCTAGTCATAGCTTTGCCTCTAAGCCACTATGTGTCCTTAAACAAGTTATCTCCCTTCTTGAGGCCTCAGTTTCCTCATCCATAAATATGGATAACAGTTCTTATATTGATCACTCTCACAACTGTTCTATGAGGATCAGATGAGCCAATGCATATGATGCTATGATATTTGTTATAATTAGAAAGTAAACTAATATGAGTTATTATGATGTCATACAGAGGAAACATTCTATATTTTATGCTTTGAAGTTCCTTCTAGCTCTGACATTCTGTGTTCTATATTCTAAAGGTCCATCCAATACTGTTGTTCTATGTTTTATATGCTTAACTTACTTACACTCTAAAATTACATATTCTAAAGTCTCTCTAAGTTCTGACATTCTCAAATGAGATAGCTGAAAGAAAAAGTGCTTTGCATACTAGTGAAATGATAGAAAATCAAGAATTATATAGCTTTATGGATAAAATTTACATCATTTCAAAAACAGCACTTTGACATGGAATTAAAGGTTAAACTAGATACTTACTTATTTGAGTCCCTTCTAAAATGGGATTCTTCGACCATGAATCATGAGTGTTAAAGTGGGTACTAAAAAAGCAAAGATGACACAAATATGATTTTTATGGATTTTACTAGAACAACTTTTAGGTCATAGAAAATAGAGATAAGAGAAATTCTTGTACCTTACTTTCCAAGCGAACTAGTAGACTTTCAACCCAAATATGAACCATGTACTCTTGCTTCCATTTCTTGATTTAGGCTGCTCTCTACAATTAAGAATGCTCTCCTTTCCCATCTCTGACTTGAAATCTTATCTTTATTTTAGACACAACTCCAATAACACTACTTCCAAGAAGCCTTCCCAGACACCATTACCTCAAAGAGACCTTTCTTTCCTCTGATTTTTCATAACTCAAATTTTTGCACCATCCTTATTTTTTGCCATGTTAATACCATGTGCTAATATGTCTTTGTGTTCCATTCCCCTACAGGACTGTATGTTCCTTTAGGATAAGAACTATGAATAAATGAATATTTGCATTGCTCCCTGATGAACAACTTCTCTTTTTATTATATACCTGCAGACTTACTTGTGTTATGGCAACTAGCATTTATGTTGAATGTTCATTGAATGAGCCAGTGGATGAATGTAGCAGGAAAAGCACTCATTTGGAATCAGAGAACCTGAGTTTGAATCTGGGCTCTATTATTTGCCATCTTCATGGCCTTGAGCAAACTGATTCAGTTTTCCAAAATGCAAAATAAGCGTATTGAATTTGTTGATCACTAAGGTCCCTTCTAGTCCTAAATCCTATGATATGACCTAAGTACGAATCTGCAAACTCCTTGAGACAAAGGACTAAGGGGAATATTGTTCTTCAAATAATTTTTTCATATTTTATTTTTTATATATTTTTCTAGATTGCATGTAGGTATAATTATTTTATTATATTTTGTTTTTCCTCAATTACATGTAAACATAAATTTAAAGCTTAAAAAATATATTGAACTAAATTCTCCCCTTTCTTCCATTCCCTCTCCCCACTCCTTGAGACAGCAAGCAATTTAATATAGATTTTACATGTACAATAATATAAAATATTTTTCCTTATTAGTCATTTTGGGAAAGAGAACTCAAACAAAAAATGAAGAAAGAAAGTGAAATATAGTATGTTTCAATCTGCATTCAGACTCCATTAGTTCTTTCTCCAGAGGTAGTATGGTATTTTTCATCATGAATCCTTAGGGATTGTCTTCAATCACTATTTCAAAGAGTAGTAAGTCATTTACGATTGTTAATATTGCTGTTATTATATCTCCTGGTTCTGCTCACTTCACTTTACATTAATTCATGTCATGTAAGTCTTTCCCTGGTTCTTCTGAAATTATCCTTCCCATCATTTCTTAAAATATAATAGTATTCCATTGCAATCATACGTCACAATTTGTTCAGTCATTCCCCAATTGAAGAACATTCTCTCAATTGAAAATACAATCTTAATTATTATTTTCTGACATTTTGCAATCCATGTTCTCTCCCTCCTTCCGACTCCTTCTTCTTCTCTTGGACAGCAGGTAATATAAGTTGTACAAATACTATCATGCAACACATAATTCCATGTTCATTATGTTGTGAAAGAAAATACATTTCATTTATACTAGAGAAAAATCCATGGATGAAATAAAGTGAAAAATCTTGTACTTCAATCTGTATTCAGACTCTACCTGGATCCTTGCATTGCAGATAGTTAAGTCATTCACAGCTGATTGTCATACATTATTGCTGTGACTATTTACAATATTCTCCTACTTTTGCTCACTTCACTTTGTATCACTTCAGATAAGTCTTTCCAGAGTTTGGTTTTTTTTGGGGGGGGAGGAGGAATGATCATCTTGTTCATCATTTCTTATGGCACAATAGTATTCAATTACAAATATTACAACTTGTTTAGCCATTCCCCAACTGATGGACATTCCTTCAGTTTCCAGTTCTTTGCTACCACAAAAGGAGTTGCTATAAATATATTTTGTAAAAGTAGGTCCATTTCTCCTATCTTTGATCTCTTTGGGATACAGAAGTAGTAGTGGTATTGCTTGGACAAAAGGTATGCACAATTTTCTGACCCTTTTGGGCATGGTTCAAAATTTCTCTCCAGAGTGGTTGGATCATTTTACAGTTCCACCAACAGTGTATTAGTGTCCCAATTTTCCCAAATCCTACACAACATTTAGCATTTTCCTTTTTCATCATACTAGTCAGTCTGACAGGTGTGAGGTGGTACCTCAGGATTGTTTTACTTCACATTTCTCTACTAATGATTAGGAACATTTTTTATAAGACTACAGGTAGTTTGAATTTATTCATCAGAGAATTATCTTTTTATATCCTGTAAAATGCTTTCTATTCTTATACGTATTGAGGCAGTTCTCTATATATCTGAGAAATGTGGGCTTTATCAGAGATACTTGTTATAAAAAAATTTCCCCTAATTGTCATTTAATCTTGGTTATGTTGGTTTTGTTTGTGCAAAAATATTTTAAATTAATGTAGTCAGAGATCTATTTTACATAACATAATGCCTTTATGTTTTGTTTGGTCATAAATTCTTCCCTTATCCATAGGTCTGACAGGTAAACTATTTTGCACTCCCCTAATTTGTTTATGATATCCTCCTTTGTTTCTAAATCATAACTCTATTTTGACTTTACCTTGGTCCATGGAGTAAGTTGTTGATCTGTGTCTGTTTTCTACCATACTAGTTTTCATTTTTCATGGAAGTTCTTGTCTAACAGTGAGTTCCTCTTCTAAAAGCTTAGACCTTTGGGTTTGCCAAACACTAGATTACTAAGGTCATTTACTATTGTATTTTGAGAGCCTATTCAATTCCACTGATCCATCATTCTTATTTCTTAGCCAATGCTAGATTGTTTTGATGATTGCCACTTTATAATACATTTTGAGATATGGCAGAAATAAACCACCTTCCTTCATATTTTGTTCAGTAATTCCCTTGATATACTTGGCCTTTTTTTTCTTCCAGATGAATTTTATTGTTTTTCCTTAGCTTTATGAATCTGCAACTAATTTTGATCAATGAGAAGAATCTGGCTGCTGAAGTAGATAGCAAAAGGTTCATCTAAGAATTTGTAGTGAATGAAAATTAAACTAGATATAGTGTGACATATGCCCTAGATTTTCATAAAATAGATTTCAAATTGTTCTGAAGACAGATAAGATCCCATAGACTAAAAGTAGTCAAGGTGGTAGGTGGAAAGAGGGCTGACTTTAGGATCAGATTTAAACATAGATTCTGAGACTTACTACTATGTGACCTGGGACAAATCACTTGACTCCTCTGAGTCTGGGCTTCCTAATCTTTAAAATGAAGGGATTAAACTATATTGTCCCTTCCACCTCTAAATCTGTTATCCTATGATCTATGATCCTTTGAAAATTCTATATGGGAGAAATGGAAAAATCTCAAGAATAAAATTGTAATGACATAATGAAGACTGTGCTGTGGGGCATTGTGTGGCTCATAGACATCTCTGGACTCATCTTCTCCTATCCTGTAAAGGAGACTTTATTTTCTGCCAGCTGGAAGAATGAGTTTTGAATCAAAAACTTAGCCACCCTGCTCTCCTCAGAAAGAGAGGTACTGGACTAGAATTATAGCCATCTGTTCCCTTAAATACTATTAGAGATGGGGATATGGTTTTCATGTTTAAGCTAACAATCTGATTTCTGGGTCTTTATGAGGAAAGGAAGATTTATGCTTTATATATGCCTTTTCTGCTGGATGCCAATGCCACAACGAACATGTATGAAGTAGCAAAGAAATCCATTTGTTCAAATCAAAAATAGCAAAAAGAAATAATTTTAAGTATACCTAGAAGAATGTATCCCAGGCATTGGGCAAAGAAGCTGTTTACTGGGAGTGAGGTAACTCCGTTGAAATGAGAAGAGAGAGAGAGAGAGAGAGAGAGAGAGAGAGAGAGAGAGAGAGAGAGAGAGAGAGAGAGAGAGAGAGAGAGAGATCTCATGTAAGAAGTTCCCCAAGTTTCTAGTATAGCATCCTAGGGTTAGGGACTTCATAGAAACTGACAGCTCCAGTTTCTTCCTAGAGTCTTTTCCCTCAACCACCAGAAATGTGGTTGGCATTATTTATCTTCTCTCTCAAATCCAGAAGTCAGAAATACCTGAATTGTTATCAGATCCCCCAAAAAAGACACTGAAGAAGCCACCCAAAATTGAAGAAATTAGATAAAGATCTAAAGAGAGCAGAATTCTCTTTCCCCACTTCTTTTGACAACTCAGCCCTACTTACCATGTAGGTAAGAGCATTGTTCTCCATCGGTGAGAGAGGTTCCCATACCAATAGGCTTTGGGTTTTGGGTTACAAACTCAAATATAAAAAATTACATTGAGGTTTTAAAAAATGAGGGTTGGGAATATAACTAAAGAAACCACTGTGGGGGTATTTAGGTAGCAGAGTGGGTAGAGTACCCGACTTAGAGTTGGGTTGGTTCAAATCTGGTCTCAGACACTTCCTAGCTGTGTGTCCCTAGACAAGTCCCTTAATCCCATTTGCCTAGTTCTTGCCATTCTTCTTCATAAAACTAAGAGAGAACGTTTAAAAATGAAAAAGAAATCTATTGAATAGCATAGTAAACAGAGCTGACTTGAGTGTGAGGAGCATATGGATTCAAGTCCCATCTCTGACGCATACCGCCTGTGTGATCTTGGTCAAGGCACTTAAACTTTCAATGTCCTAATATTTCTAGGACTAAAAATTTCATAGTAGCTGTTGATATCCATTGGTAAAGGAAATTCCCTCACTAGGGAGTTCCCTACACCAGTAAAATCATAAATTCAGACCAAAGACTTTAAATAATATAGAATTAAACATACATGAGCTCATATGAGCCCTGTAATGATCTTATGAGGTAAGCATGATATATATTGATATATATATACATATATATATCCTGTGTTACAAATGAGGATACTGAGGCTGAAGATGAAGTTATATATCCAACACCACCCAGGTAAATTGTGTCAGAGGCAGGATTTGAATCCAGACTCTTCTGACTCCATTCTAGTACTTTGTCCACTGTGTCATATTGAATTAGGGAACATACTAACCAGCTTAGATATATATGTCTATTTTTAAAAATCCATACTAATGTTTAAATCAGAAGCAAGTAATAAAGGATGAATAAAAAGGCAAGACTTTTCCTTCAAAAATATGTTCATGGAGGCAACTGGATGGCTCAGTAGATTGAGAGTCAGGCCTAAGTCAGGAGGACCTGGATTTAAATCTCACCTCAGACACTTCCCAGCTGTGTGATCCTGGGCAAGTCACTTAACCCCCATTGCCTAGCCCTTACCACTCTTCTGCCTTGGAACCAATACACAGTAGTGATTATAAGGCAGGGTTTTTATACATAGATATGTTGTTCAGAGGGTTGTTTCATGTTAAATTGAAGCAAATAGTAAGGACAGCAGAATAAGCTTTTTATAGCTATATTTAAGGCAAAAGTTAAGGTAAAAAATAAGGTCAAGTAAGGTCAAAAAAGCAATAGGACTATTGTCTTTCCCTCTCTACATGTTCCCCTATCTCATTTGTTTCCACTGGCTCAATTATAGTTAAGTCCTAATCTCTCTCCTGTCCTTCAATCTTCAAATCTCCAACCAGTAGCTGGACAGCTCCATCTAAATGCCCTGCCAACACCTCAAACTCAAAAACACTATTTCAAAATTTCATTATTTTCCTGTCAAATGTGCACTTTTTCCAACTTCCCTATTTCTGCTTATGGCACCACTTTCTTTACATTCTCCCCTCATGCTGAGAACCTTGGGGCTTTTGATAAAGAATATTTGATTCTTTTCATTCCTTCATTTCCCATCACCCGATAATTGTCAAGTTCTGCTGCTACATCCAAGGGGCTGTTGAAAACTCAAGAGAGTATATGGTTAAAATTTCAGTGTGATGTAATACCCAGTGGAATTGCGTGTTGGCTACAGGAAGGGCGGGAGAAGGGGAGGGAGGGATAGAAAATAATTTTTGTAACCAAGGAATAATGTTTGAAATTGACCAAATAAAAAAAAAATCAGTGTGAGCATTTATAATTTAGAAATCAGCAAATGCTTCAAATCAGGGTTTGATTTATTGTTCTGTTAAGTGTTTAGGCTTAAGAAAGTTATGGACAAATATTAATGATACAGATAAACTTAAAAGTGTGTAGTTCTCAAACACTGGTTGCTAAACGTTTGCCAGTATACCATTGGCTATATCTTAACTTTCTTCTCTATTCTCTATTCCAGAGTTTCTCAATATTTTTCCCCTCTGAGTATCCTTTTAAACTCTTAACAATAATTAAGTCCTCAAATAGCATTTGTTTATGTGGGTTATATCTACAATAATTACCACATTAGAAATTTAAAATTATATGTTTTTACCATTTATTTTTATTTTCTGTAAAATGTGATATGTAACAGTGATAATATAATACATATGATTTGTTATAAATATGTAATAAGTTATAATATATACTTATTCAAAAGAAACATATTCTCATATTAACTCTGTCCAAAAATCTGGCTCATTCTTTTTTCCCCTTTCCTTCTGTCCCTCACCCCTACACTCTCCCTCAAAAGGCAGAAAATATATTTATAGATTTTATACATATTTTATATATATATACATATATACATATTTCCTTTTTTGTCATATTGTGAAACAAAATGCACATTGCTTATACTAGAGAAAATTCATGGTGGAAATAAAGTGAAAAATGATATTTTTCCATCTGTATTCAGACTCCTTTTTCTATGACATTGGATTTGTTTTTATGTCATGAGTCTCTTAGAGATATCTTAGATCTTTGCCTTGTTGATAATAGTTAAATCATCATATATTATTGTTGTTACTGTGTGTAATGTTCTCCTGGCTCTGCTCACTTCATCTCACATTGCTACATATAAATCTTTCTAGGATTTTTGTGATCTTGTTTGTCATTTGTTATGGCATAATAGCATTCTATTACAAACAGGCCACAACTTGTTCAGCCATTCCCCAATTGATGGACATCCCTTTAAGTTCTCAGTTCTTTGCCATCCCCAAAAAGAACTGCTATAAATATATATATATTTTAGAACTTATAGTTTCTTTTCCTTTTTCCTTGATCACCTTAGGAAATATACTTAATAGTATATTTTTACATATATATTAATATCAGTGTTTCAAAAATTATCCACAATTTTATAACTTTTTGAGTATAATTCCAGATTGCTCTCTAAAATGGTTAGATCATTTCACAGGTCCACCAACAATTCTTAGTGTCCCTATTTTTCCACATCCCCTCCAAAATTTGTCCTTTTGCCCTTAAATCATTTTAGCCAAGTTGGTAGGTGTGAGACAATATCTCAGAGTTGTTTTGATTTACATTTCTCTAATCAGTAATTATTGAGAGCAATTTTTAATATAATTATATATAATTTTTATTAGTTAATCCCAAAACTGTTCAAATCTTTTACCTTCTATCAAATGGGGAATGACTTATATTCTTATATATTTGACAAAATTCTCTACATATTTTAGATATGAAACCTCTACCTAAAATTACGTTGGTTTTATTTGGATTAAAACTTTTCAATTCAATGTTTTCAAAATTATCCATTTTCCATTTCATAATGTTTTACATCTCTTGTTAATCATAAATTCTTCTATTCATAAATCTCTTAGGTAATGTTTCCTGTTCTTCTAATTTGTTTATGATATCTCTCTTTATACCTAGGTTATGCATCCATTTTGATTTTATCTTGGGAAATGGCATAAGATATTAGTCTATATATCTAGTTTCTGTCAAACTGCTTTCTAGTTTTCCCAACAATGTTTACAAAATAGTGAATTTTTATTCAAAAAACTTGAAACTTTGCCTTTCTCAAACACAAAGTTATTATAACCTTTTACAACCATTTGCTGTGTGTCTATTCTGTTCTGTTCTTCTAATTTTCTATTTCTTAGCCAGTTCCAGATAGTTTTAATAATTATTGGTTTATAATATCTAATCTAATACTGCAAGACTTCTTTCCATAACATTTTTCATTATTTTCTTTGACAATTCTTGACCTTTTATTTTTCCAAATGAATTTTGTTATTTTTTCAAGTTCAATAAAATAATTGGCATTGAATGAGTAGTAGATAGGATTGTCACTGGCTCTGCCCACCCATGAACAACAAAAATGAAAATATTATTCCAATTATTTAAATCTGTCTTTGTATAAAAATGTTTTTAAATTATGTTAATTTAGTTTCTGTATTTGTTTTGAAAGATTTTATTTATCTTCTTAACTTCTTTTTTATTTGTTTTTTGGTTAGATTTATCTACTTCTGGAAGGGTTCAATCCTCCACTATTATAGTTTTGTTATCTTTTGCCACCTATAACTCTTAACTTTGTTCTATTCATAAAGTTAACCTTGGAGGAATCTATGAGAAAAACCACTTTCCACATTCAGAGGAAAAGCTGTGGGAGTAGAAACACGGAAGAAAAACAACTGCTTGAAAACATGGGTCTAGGGGATATGGTTGGGGATGTAGACTCTGGGTGAACATCCTAGTGCAAACATCAACAACATGGAAATGGGTTCTGATCAAAGACACAAGTAATACCCAATGAAACTGCCTTTGGCTTTGGGAAGGGTGGGTAGAGGGGAGGGAGGGAAAGAATGTGATTATTGTAACCAAGGCATAATGTTCTAAATTGACTAAATAAATTAATTCAAATAGAAAAAAAATTAAAAATAAAATTTAGTTACCCTACCCCAAATAAATAAATAAATAAATGAAGTTATCCCCCAATTCACACTTTCATTACCATTCCTCTGAACTATTGCAATTGTACTTTGTCACTTTCTCTAAACTATTCTTAAACTATTCTTTACATAATTGCCACAATAATCTCTTTAGTGAACCAACCTGATCATGTCATTCCTCTACTAAAAAATCTTTGGTCCCTTCCATCCTGCTTATAGGAGAATATACAAACTTCTCAGCCAGACACTCTGGGCCTTCTCAATATCTCTGCCTATAATAACAGTAACTAGTATTTATATAACATTTTAAGGTTTATAAAGCACTTTACAAATATTATCTCATTTATATACTCACAACATCCATGGGAGTCGGAACTTTTCTAATCTTCCTTTAATAGATTAGGAAACTGAAGCATAGAGAGGTTAAATGACTTGTCTAGGGTCATGCATCTACCAAATGTGAGTAGTCAAGTTTGAACTTAGATCTGCCTGATTCCAGCTGCAGAGCACTCTCCATAGGCCACCTAGCATGCTTTCCATCCTTATTTGCCATAAACCCACTTCTTATTTCAGCCAAATCTCATTTCTTGCTATTCCCCCAACTCAACATACCATCTAGTTCTAGCTTTTATGCATTCATACTAGTTTCCCTGGTGCCTGAAACACACTCTCCATCTCTACATTTCAGAATCCTGACCCTTCTAGTTTTAGTTGAAGGTTCATGTTCTCTGTGAAGCCTTTTATGACTTAACTAGTTAAAAAGTATTCTCTTCCCTATTTCAATTATCCTAGAATCATATGAAAAAAAATGTCCTAGATTCCTCTTGATTAAAGAAATGCAAATCAAAACAACTTTGAAGAACCACCTCACACCTATCAGATTGGCCAGTATGACAGTAAAGGAAAATGATAAATGTTGGAGGGGATGTGACAAACCGGGACACTAATACATTGCTGATTAGTTGTGAACTGATCCAACCATTCCAGAAGGCAATTTGGGATTGTGCCCAAAGGACTATAAAATAATGCATATCCTTTGATTCAGTAATACCACTACTAGGTCTATCTCCCAAAGAGATTTTTTTAAATGGAAAAAGGCTTGTTTGTACAAAAATATTTACATATGCTCTTTTTTGTGGTGGCAAAAAATTGGAAACTGAAGGGATGTCACTTAATTGGGGAATCGCTGAAAAACTGTGGTATATGATAGTGATGGAGTACATTGTGCTATGAGGAATGATGAACAGAATGATTTCAGAAAGAGCTGGAAAGACCCACGTGAACTGATGCAGAGTGAAATAAGCAGAACCAGGAGAACATTATACACAGTAACTGCAATATTGTGGAACAATAAAATGTGATAGACTTAGCTACTCTCATCAATGATCCAGGACAATCCTGAAGAACTTATGACCAAGAATGTTATCCACCTCCAGAGAAAGAACTATTGGAGTTGGAATGCCAATCAAAGCAAATTATTTATTTGGGTATATGGTTTGGGGTTTTGGTTTTATAAGATTATTCACTTACAAAAATGAACAATTTAGAGACATGTTTTATGTGATGATACATGTATAACCCAGATCAAATTGCTTGCCAGCTCTGGGAGAGAAGAGGAAAGGAGGGAAGGAGAAAATTCGGATCATATAACTACATAAAACTTGTGTGGAAATTTGTCATTACATATAATTGATAATAAATTGATAATAAAATATTTCCCTAGAGTACCTTATCCCTTACATTTCTCCTTTGCCCCCACCATCTTGAGTTATAGTGACTTTTGTATATATCATGTCCTGCCTGGAAGGCAAGACTGAGGGCATTTTATCGTTATGTCCTCAGCTCTTGGTTTAGATCTTTGCACTTAGCATTTGATATTTTATTGAACTATACTGAGAAAAACAATGAATAGATGGATGACAAAGTCAGGATCCTTATAGACTAGGATAATATACTCAGTCAACAAGGATGATGTTTAAAAGTGCTAAGTATTAAAATCTGGTAGTTGAAAGTTTTCTTTTATTTAAATTTCAGGAGTATGAAATAGAAGTGGTTTGGACAGGAAACAGGTTTTATAAAAACATTCTGAGGGTGATGGTAGAATACGTACTCTTTATAAATCAAAAGTGCAACCTGGGAGCCAAAAATGCTCCTATCATCTTAGGCTGCATTGAGAGATACAGCATTCAGATCAAGGACGAGGAGAATCCTGCTGTCAGATACTGTCTTTACCTGCCCTCCCATATCAAGATGCTGCATTCCATTCTGGATGCCACATTTCAGGAAGGACATTAACATGCTAAAATTTATCTAGAGGAAGGCAATCTGAATGGTGAAAGGGTGGGAAATGATGCAATATGAGGAGTGGTAAAAGAACCCACAAGAATACTGGAGTCAGCAGAGTTGGATGTAAATTTTCTCTCTACTATTTATTAGTTATAGGTGACTTGGAATGCCAGAGTACAGCCTGGAGAAGAGATTTAGTGGGGATCATGAAGGCTAGTAGTTGATGGGTCATCACATGAAAGAAAGATTGTTCTGCCTTTCCCTAAAGGGCAGAACTAGGAACAAAAGGTAGAAGCTGCAGAGAAGGGGAAGCTTGGTGGTACAGTGAATTCAAATCTGGCCTCATGCACTTCTTAGCTGTGTGACCTGGAACAAGTCATTTAACCCTGTTTGCCTAGCTCTTGCCTTTCTATCTTAGAGTTGTTACTAAGACAGAAAGTAAGGGTTTTAAAAAAAGAGAGTAAGAAGCTATAGAGAGGTAGATTTAGGCTCAGTATAAGGGGAAAAAAACCAAACTACCCAATCATTTTTTTAAACAATACCTGTGATTTCCTTGGCATAAGGAAGACCCAAAAAGGAAACTTCCTTCATCAGTGCAGTTGTTGTCTACCTGCCTTTCACATTATGACCTTTGAGAGTTATCTGGGGACAGTGAGAGGAGTGAGACTGGCAACCAGGTTTTCTTGTCTCTGAATCCAACTTGACATAGTGAACATGGTGCTGGACTTAGAATCAGGAAAACCTGGGTACAAATCCCATCTCAGATGCTTATTAGCTCTGAAACTTTGGGCAATTCATTTAATCTCTCTCTGCCTCAGTTTCCTCATTTGTAGAATCAGATTGTATCAATTTGACTTCTAAGATAACTTTCAGCTCTAAATCCATAACCTTTTGATCTCTTTTCCTTATGCTCCTATTAATTAGAGTTATCAAGAAATGGAATAAGCTGTTTCAGGAGAGGGAGTTCATATTACTAGGAATTTCTTTGGTTGTCATGATAGGATCAGTATCTATCAGAGTCCCTCCTCTTTCCAGAACAAGGTTTAGACTAGATTTTTCCTTAAAAGATGATAAGCAAGGTTCAAGTTGTGCCTCCCTTGGTACAACTTCCTGGTGTCCATTGCCTGTGTTGATGTGACTTCCTGGTCACCTAGGGGCAGAAAAGATCCTACCCACTTGAGTTTGGGTCCCTTCACACTGTAGATGCCTGAAACTTTGGGCACTGGAATGGGCAAATGGGAACAATTTGTTCCAAGGTGGCTGAAGCAGACTCTGTGGAGCATTTAGAGCTTCATCAGAAATCAAAGGACCAAGCACATCTGCTGCATCCTGGGCCATTGCTAATCATCTTGACATTTGTCTTGCCACTGGACTTGGATGACTCTGGAAGAGAGAGTGAGGCTGACTGCTTTGTGCTTCTCAGCCTCACTGAAATCCAATTCATGCACATGTCAAGACATCAGCCTGAGATGTCATTGATTCTCTTTGAAAAGTAGGATGAACAATAGAGTTGGAGGGAACATTAGAGTTCAAGTAGTTCAATCCCTTAATTTTGCAGATTTAGGAACTGAGTAGTAGAGAGATTAAGTCATATGTTACAAGTCACATATAGCTAATAAATAGTAGAGGGTATTCAAATCAACTCTTCCCACTCCAAATCCAATATCTTCTTGGTACATTATACAAACAAATATTTGTTGATCAGCATTGGGGTTGTCCTATAGGTGAAACCTCAGGGAACTGACAGTCTTTCATCAATATTTTGCCTTTCCTCCCCCTAGTGTTCAAAGGCTTCTAGCATAGAGACCCAAAGCCCTGGTCCAGCAATCATAGAACCACAGGACACCTCGAGAAGAGACATAGAAAAGTCAGACATTCTTTAATACAAAATTTCTCATTTCCATCTGGGGAGACTGGGGAGGCATAATTCTGCCAATCTAAATGGAGAGAACCTGCTTCAATCCCATCCATCTGGTCTCTCCTTGGATTGCAGTAACACCTTGAACCCTAACACCTTTCTCCTTTCACCACACAGTCAGATTCCACCCCATTGCCTGACTCCATCTCTATTGTCCACAAACTCCCCCAGCATCTTCATTTTTGGTCCTAGGTGCCTTCCATCTCTGTTATTCAACAGAAAACTGCCTCTCCCTTAAGGAAACCTATCTCTTGCACCCCTCCCTCCTGATGGACATTCCCCCCACTTCCCTTGACTCACAGCATCAGGGGGAGGGGTGGCCATCCTTCTTGCTTTACTAGATTCTTCTGCTATTGTCTCTAAATGAATTCTCCTTTTATGAGGTCTCCTTTTATGCTTTTAGCTGATCAGAAACAAAGAGCAGATAATTTAGCCTCTTACTTCGTAGGGAAGATTGAGATCATATAATGAAAATTTCCACAGCTCTCCTTTACCTTTTAACACCTTTTCAGCATCATCACCCTCTCTCTCCTCCTCCCCTCTTTTTAGAGAGGAAGTGATATCCCCACTACCTACTAAGATTAAGCTTTCTTTCTGTGTCTGAAATGACACGTTTTCCTGCCTCCTCCAGGAACTTGCTCAAGCATCACCTCCTCCTCCACTTAGGCATCTCCAGTTCCTCCCTCTCCACTGATTCTTTCTTTTTTTTATCTGCCCATATCGCTTCAGATATCCTCATGTTTTAAAAACAAACAAAAACTCCCTTTGCTCCTCCTAACCCTATTGATTTGCCCAAATCTTTCTCTTCTTCATGAAAAAAAAAGTTGTATACATTGAATACTAATAGGAAAATAGATATAAAATTGACAGGGATCTTAGAGGCTTTCTAGTCTCTTCCTTTCTTTACAGGAGAGGAAACTCAGGCCAAGAAAGATTAGGTGATAGGGGCAGGGAGGTGTCATAGTGGATAAAGTGCCAGACTTGGAGTCAAGAGGACCTGGGTTCAAATTTGACCTCAGATACTTATTAGCTGTGTGACACTGGGCAAATCGCTTAACCCCAATTTCCTAGCCCTTACTTTTTTTTTTTATGCCTCTGAATCTAATACTTAGTATGGATTCTAAGACAGAAGGTAAGGGTTAAAAAAAAAGTTTAGGAGACCAGGTATTAAAGGGAAGTGTCAGAATTTGAAGCCAAGTCATCTAATTCCAAATCCAAGACTGTACCCATTTCTCCAAACTGCTACCTTTCCACTATCCTCTCTCTCCTGGACCCTTTGCAGTCAGTCTACCTCTACAATTCATTCAATTTGACCACCAATGACACTTTATCATATTTCAAGAACTTTCATTTTCAGTATTCAGCTTCTTTGAGCTCTCATCAGCTTCTAACACTAATGACCACCCGCTGCTCTTGGATTCTCTCCTCTCTCTGGTGTAACGGATAGAGAATTGACCAGCTGAGCCTGGAATCAGGAAGACTGAATTGAAATTCTTCTCCAGAAACATAGTGATTGTTTGACGGTGGAGGAGCTATTTAAGTATTTAATTGATCCCAGGAAAGTTCAGACTCTATCTGCATTGGTAGGAGGAGTTTCTTCATCCCCATATCAAGAAAATTACAACTCTTCTCCCCCCACCCAAAATTTATCTCTAATAAGTCTGAACTAGGTGGCTGCTAAGATACCCTCTAAACCTGAGATCGTAAAATTATTTCTTTTTCTGGACGAGCACACAGTAGGACTTAGGGAATGTTTTCCTGAAAGACCTAAGGTTGGGATAGCTCTACCTTAGTACAGTTGAATCGAGCACCAGACCTGGAGTTGGGTGGACCTGGGTTCAAATATGGCCTCAGACCCTCCTAGTTGTGTGACCCTGGGCAAGTCATTAAACCAGATTTGCCTAGTCCTTGCCCTTCTGTCTTAGAGTTGTTATTAGGACAGAGAGTAAGGTTTGGGGGGGGGGGGGGGAGTCTAAGGCAGAGGAGAGAATCTCTGCTCCACCTTCTCCCTCCTCCCCACCTCACACTTGAATACACACCTTATCAACTTAACTCCTCTAAGTCTTGAAGCCTGAGGCAGTGGCTGAGTTTGCAAATATTTCCACTTGAGGCAGAGAGGTGAGGAGATGTAATTATGTAGGAGGGGGCTGAAGGAGGGAGGGAGGGAGAGTCTTTCCCAGACACTGGAGTGAGCATCTAATGCCTGATATGGGAGGGGCAGCCAGTTCAGTCATAAAACCTGCCCGTGGAAAGTGCAGTGACTAATTTGCAGATGATATCAGAGGGGCTGCTGCAAATTGCTTTTGGAAGAATCACATCCACCACAGTCCAACCTTCTCTGAATCACAGTCCCACAGACAGCAACGTTGACAGAGAACACCAGGCTCCAAGTCAGCAGACCTGGGCCCAAGCCAAGGCTTCAACTCACCTGGCTCTCAGCATGCTAATCTATAAAATGGCAAGAAAACACCTTGTACTATCTACCTTCCTAGAACAAGGAGCAGGAACTACTTCGCAATGGCAGTGGATGGGGAGAAGGACTGAGCTAGCGATTTTACTGCTCCAGGGAACTGCCAAGAGGCGGAAATTCCCTCAGCCTCAACCGATGTACCTTCTCTGCAATGCAATTAATCTTAGAAAGCACCAATTTACTTGGGATTGGAGTATGGCTTCATCTTCCTTACTTCTCCACAGTTTCTGGCACCATTCATTGCCTCCTGCTCAGGGATTTTCTCTTCTCTCTAGTGAAATGGATAGAGAGCCTTCCCCTGGAATCAGGAAGACCTGAGTTGAAGTTTTACTTCTGACACATACTGTCATACATGTAATTTAATCTCTCAGTGCCCTCAGGGAATTTCCTCCAGGGCAAGACTAGAACCTAGGTCTTCCTGGTTTAATTGGGTGGCTAGGTGTGGTATGGCGGAGCCTCCTCTTCTTGACTTGGTTCACTTGGTAGCTGTGTGACAATGGGCAACCCTATTTGTCTCAGTTTCCTCCTCTGTAAAATGAACTGGAGAAGGAAATGACTAACAACTTCAAATATCTTTGCTAAGAAAACTGCAAATAGAGTCAAGAAGAGTTGAATAAAATTAAGAAACAACTAAATAAGTTTCTTGGTTTAAAGGTCAGTATTCTAGCCAGTGTACCAAAGGTGAAAATTATTTTATGAAAATGAATTTTTATGATTTTGCCATGATTAGGAATATGTGTGTTTTAGAGGCCCTCCTGGGACCAACTCATTGTTTGTCCTTAGATAAACCATTTCTGTTCCCTGGGCCTCAGTTTCCTCCTTTAAAGTATAAGTCAGAGAGTACTAAATTATCTCATAGGCTCCACTAGCTTTGATAATCTGTGCTCCATGTTGTCAGGTTCCTTCCTGTTCATAACATTCTATGTTCCTTATTCTTAGATCCCTTTGAGCTCTGATAATCTCAGTTCTAATTTCCTGTCCATCCCTGGCATTCTGGAGTCTAAGATTTCTTCTACCTCTGATATTCCATGTTCTATGTCCAAGTAATTTTCATATTTAATCCTAGGTAAACCAAAGGAGTCTGGGATAAGAAAAATTATCCCATTTTACAGAGGAAATTAAGACTCAGAGAGGGAAAGCAACTTACCCAAGGCCACACAGGTACAAAGTACAGGGAAACAGAGCAGGACTTGTGAGCCAACCAAAGTTCCTGCCAGGCTGTAAGGAGACTTGGAATAAGCCTGGCAGGCTGGAGAAAGGAAGGCTACTGTTTACAGAAACGGCTGCCACTCCAACTGCCTTTGTTTCTGTCCCAGCCTTTATTTATTTCACACAAGCCTAAAGGCCTTTGGCTCCAGTTTGAAGGCAGAACACAGGAAAGGAGGCCCCTTTCCTTCTGAGGAATGGCCGCCCAGAGTTGGCTAGGGGAGAGTTTCCGGAACCCTGCAGAGCCTGGGACCCCTGCCTTGGGAAGTCTGACATTGACAGTTCATTCTCCTCTGGGGATTTGGATACTAAGGAGGACCTTATCCTTCCCAAAGGTCTATATTCTCCAGATTTTCTATAGCAGAAAGAGCAAGAAAAACTAGACAGCACAGGACAGCTTTGACATCGGAGCCAAGAAATAAGAATGAGTCCCATCTGTGCCACTGATCCATCACTCACTGGGTGATCTTGGGTTGATCACTTTGCTTATGGACTTCCACCATAAGAGGAGATGGAGCCACACAATCTACAATGTCCAGTCCAACTCCAAACTCCTTAGGATCACATAAGAATGTGCCTAGTTGTGGCACAGTAGGAAGAGGAATTTGGAATCAGAGGATTTGGGTTTGAATGCTCTGTTCTGCCTCTCATGACCGTTAAAAAAAAAAAAAGTCCCTTCACCTCCCTGGTCCTTGAGGTTTCTTCACCTCTAAAATGAAAGAGTTAAATCAGACAACATCTGATATTTCCAGCTCTAAGTCGGATTCTATGCCTTAGCCTTGGGGTTGGGCATAGCTTATTCAAAGCACCCATTTCCTCCCATCTGTTGTCTCTCTGTGATGTTGGAGACATCTTTCCTCCTTCCTCCAAGGCAGCATTGCCAAACAGTTCATGCCCTAAATGCCACATGGCTAACTACCCTCTCTTCAGTTTTGACTGAAGGCATCACTAGCATGAGACCTCACATCTGAACTATAATTCACCTTGCTAATTACAAGGCCCTTTTCCTTAGCAGGCACATAATAACTCTGGGAGGGAGGCAGGACAGAAATAATTTTCCCTCTTTGACAATGGACTAAATGAAGACTTAGAGGAAAAATGACTTACTCAAGGTGACTCTAGTCAGTGACAGAGTTGGAACAGAAGGCCAACTAGACTTCTAACCTGGTTCTCTTTCCTATTCGACTTCATCATTTCTCATCCTCATCTTTTTCCACATAAAGGGAAAGAGTTGAGATCCCTTCTATCTTCGCCATTTTGTATTCTAAAGGCCCCTCCAGCTTTAACATTCTATGATCTATATTCTAAGGCAGTGATTCTCAACCTTTCTAATGCCTTGACCCCACAATACAGTTTCTCATGTTGTGGTGACCCCGAACCAAAAATTATTTTGGTGGCTACTTCAAAATTGTAATTTTGCTACAGTGATGATTCGAAATGTAAATACCTGATATGCATTATGTATTCTCATTGCTACAAACTGAGAGGTTGAGAACCAGTGGTCTAAGGGAATCAACCCTCTACCTTGTGGTCTATGCCCAAAGTCCTTTACTGCTATGAATTTTAGATTTACTTCACCCTGTTTAGTCTTTAGAATTTTAGCAACCAGGAATGTATACACCCCCACTTAAGGATTAACTGTAGGAGAGGAAGGTCTATGACCTGTGTGCTAGCAAGTGACAAATCAGAAACAACTGACTGACCCCCTGGGCTATCCTAAGCCAAGTTTAAGCCACCATTGGTACATGTGAGACACAGGAAGTAATGTAAAGAACTTCCTTTATATTTAGGTCACTTCCTGTGAGAGGGACTTTGGCAGTATAACTTGATTTGGAGGAGCTCCAGCGTGGAACCTCAGACTGCTTCCCTGAGACAACCACATGGTGAGTTGTAAGGTGGACTTCCCTTTTCCTTGGTCTTCTGAAGGCAACAGTCTCTAGGAAGACCCCTTGGCTGAGGTTGCAGAACTCCCACTGGCTCAGACCAGGCCAGAGCATATCCTAAGCCAAGTTTAAGCCACCTTTGGTACATGTGAGACACAGGAAGTAATGTAAAGAACTTCCTTTATATTTAGGTCACTTCCTGTGAGAGGGACTTTGGCAGTGTAACTTGATTTGGAGGAGCTCCAGCGTGGAACCTCAGACTGCTTCCCTGAGACAACCACATGGTGAATTGTAAGGTGGACTTCCCTTTTCCTTGGTCTTCTGAAGGCAACAGTCTCTAGGAAGACCCCTTGGCTGAGGTTGCAGAACTCCCACTGGCTCAGACCAGGCCAGAGCATATCTTCTCCCCATCCCCCCCATCCCCTATTCCTAATTTCTTCCTTCTATTGTAAATAAACCACCATAAAATTCCATCCTGACTTGAGTATTTCATTGGGATTTAGAATTTAAATCCCTGGTGACCACTAAAAAAAATATTCAGTCTCAACCCTAAATTTTACCCTTAAAACTGCTCAGAGATTCCGTATTTTTTGTAGTCTATGGGTTTGTTTTGCTCTAGCTTTTATGTTCTAAGACAAAAGTTCTTTTCAGCTCTGACATTCATTGTTCTGTGTTCTAAGTGTGCTTCAGACTAGAAGGCATCACAAAGAAGTAATAGCAGGGTGTCTATACATAGTTCAAAGAATTTGGTCTTTTCAGTGAGGCATTGTTTTAAAAGATTCATCCTGTCTGACTCTTGGTGACTCTATTTGAGATTTTCTTAGCAAAGATACTGGAGTCATTTGCCATTTCCTTTTCCAGTTCATTTTACAGATGAGGAAACTGAGGCAAACAAGGTTAAGTGACTTTCCCAGGGTCAGACTCTATTTGAGCTCAAATCCAAGTTCTGACCCTCACCAGTCATGTGATCCCAGACAAATGGAGTCACATTCCTTAGCTTCAGTATTATTATCTGTAAAATGGGAATCATAATATTCACAGTATCTATTTCACAAAATTGTATGTCAGATATTATTCCTGAGCACAAACATTGTATTACTAATGTCTCTTTTGGTGCTCCTGGGAAGAGACTTACCTTTTGGTCAATCAGACGTGGGACATTTTGATGTTTCTCTCAGGAAACCGTGAGTTCATGGTGTAGGTGCTTTTGAGAAAAGGCAGGATTTGGGGTTAACTGTTTTAGAAGTGAATGCTGTCTGGGCTTGGGTCTGGTTTTGGGTGGGGCACTTCCCTTGTACAAGTTTCTGTGTCTTCATTTGTAGAACAGAGATAATAATCCTCTTTCACACTCGTCCTCACAGAGCTGTCATGAGGATTCATGAGATAATAGATGCAACCATGAAGTGATGTATAATGGTATATTGCTGAGTTGGGGAGCTAAAGCAAAAAGAGCATTGTATTTAGAGAATAGAGGCTTGAATTCTGACTGCTTCTTACTATGTAGCCTTGACACTTTCATGCCCTTGACTCCTTTATTGAAGGTTATGACCTTGCCATAATCCAGTGAGGTTGGTACTCTAAATATTCCCATTTTAGCAAGAGGGAACTCTGAGGCAAAGAGAAGTTAAGTGATTTGCTTATGATCACAGAGCTATTAAATTTCTGTCAAGATTCAATACACCTGTTTCCTAATCCCAGATCCAGGGTCCTTTCAGCTATGTTCTTCTTATTGTTTGACTATTTCAGAGGTATTGGGCCCTTTGAGCCTCTCTTTGGGGTTTTCTAACAAAGATACTGGAGTGGTTTGCCATTTCCTTCTCCAGCTTATTTTACAGATAGAGAATTTTGAGGTAAACAGGGTTAAGCCACCTTCCCAGGGTCACATAGCTAATAAGTGTCTAAGGCCAGCTTTGAACTCATGAAGATGAGCCTTTGTGTCTGAAGGGTTCCAGGTATAAATGAATAATGAAGATATTAAATATTTACTCAAATGCTGACTCTAATGAGCAAAGTCTTCATGAACTAGACTTATGGATGTATTTCTAATATTTCACATGATTGATTTCTGAATCCTTAAATTGGATGGGACTTAAATTTTGTTGATCTTAAAAGCCAAACCTCAGCTGTTATCGCTTGTGTGTAAGCTAACAGACAAGTTTTAAGAGTCCTTTGTAATGTCAAAGATTTACACCTGCATTCCTAAGATAAGCCTGGTGTCAGTGTCCCAGAAAGGAGAAAGGTTCTGTCCCAGATACCTGGTGATCTATTGTGTTATCATCCCTCTTTTGGCTTTGTTATTTACATGTTAAAACTTCTGATGTACTGAGGGGTGATTGACACCCTGCCACCACCATCCCCTTGCACAACTATGCTTAATAAACAAATCAGCTCCCTTACTTTCTTTCTCTCTGACCATCTGAGGAGGAAGAGCTGGCCTGCTGACATGTTGAGATCATGCTAAAGTCTTGTCTTTGTGTTTCTTCTCTCTCTCCCTTAACCTATTACTTTCTAGTTTCCAGCTTTCCTCCATAGATAATTCAAACTCAAGTGAGAATTATATGCAGAGCTGGCTCTCTACACTGACTTCAGGCCAGACTCTAGACCAGTGATGGTAAACCTATGGCACAGGCACCAAAGATAGAATATAGAAGAACTCTGCCTAGCAGCCAAAGGGAGCACACAGGAGTTAAGGAGCTGCTGCCTTTTTCTTTCCCTACTTTTTGCCCCATCACTCTCCCTACCAGCTGGGTGTTTTTTAGCCCAGGACTCTTGGTGAAGAGGAGATAAGTCACTCCTCTCGCCCATCTGCTTGAGCCCATGTTACTCAGTTCCTCCCTGCTTCCTCTGGTATTGCTGATACTGCTGCTCATTCAGCCTCCTAGGTTGTCACTGAGGACATCCCTCACTTCACCCACCTCTCATCCAGCAGCCCAATGGAAGCTCTTCTTCCTTCCCCTGTATTATGTAAGAGAGGGGGCCTGGGAGCACCCAGCATGTTGGGGGGAGAGTACAGCACTCAGTCTGGGGGTTAGGGGGGGCGGTGGGGCCCGGCACTCCATCTCTAAAAGATTCACCATTACTGCTCTAGACATTGCCCCCTCTTTTCAGTTATACTCTATTGTAAAATGAGGGAGTTGGACTAGATACCTATTTTCTATAGTCCTTTCCAGTCCTGAAAAGTAGAATGTAAGCTTTTGGAGAGTAGGAATTGCTTAATTTTTAAAAAAATAATCCTCACACAAAATTTGTTTTTGAAAAATGCTTTGGGGAAATGAATTCAACTGGTACAGCTGTTTGTTAATTAAACTTGGTACCACAGTCCACCTGGCGGTAGCATTGTTAAATTGAAGGACAAGAACCTGGCAAGAATAAAGAAGAGCCTGGATGTTCAACTTACATACTCAAAACCTCTAATCATCACACATCCCACAGGTCCACACCCAATCCCCTAAAGGCTGTCCTGAAAATCCCTCCCTTGAGCTTACAATCAAATTCTTAAGAATAGCCTCACCCTCTCTGGGAACTGCTAGATCCTAGCCCCAGGGCCAAGCTCAAACCAGAACCTTTCTCTCCTAGAGGAGTGAGGAGCTCCATGCTCATTCTGGGTGGGGGTGCTGGTGATCCTCATTCCTCCTTTTCTGGAAGGGAAAGGAAGACATCCTTTCTAGTTGAGGACCTTGGAGAGTCAATGAGGAAGCTGAGAGTGTCATAGAATTTATTGCTGCAAGGAGCATTCCTGAAGATCCATGACCACTGTTCCCCTTTCTGGACACTCCATCTCCTGGTTCCATCTCCATTTACTCTCTCCTAACCTCTGCTTCATAGAATCCCTCTTTTCCTCTAAGCTTAACTCAAATATTACATAAATGTTCCCTGATTTCCCACATCACTCCCAGTCTTCCTGGTATTTAACAATTTTGTGTTCATTTTCTTTGTTTCCTTTCTGCATATACTCGTGTGTCCTTTTTGTCTACATAAGAAGTTCTTACAGAGTGGGAAGTACTTTCATTTTTTGTAAATTCCCACCACCTAGCACAGTGCCCGGAATTGATGGGTGTTTCATAAATGCTTTGTTGATGGATTGAATGATGTCATCTAGTCCCACCTATAGGATCTGAAAGTTGGAGAGAATGAACTTCAAAAGGTGGCAAGTTGGTGGCAGATGGTGGCACAATAGATAGTGCCAGGTCAGGTGTCACGAAGATTTGAGTTCGAATGTGACATGAGACACTTACTAGCTGTGTGACCCTGGGCAGTCACTTAACCCTGTTTGTCTCTGTTTTCTCATCTGTAAAATGAGCTGGAGAAGGAAATGACAAATCACTACAGTCTCTCTGCCAAGAAAACACCAAATGGGATCACAAAGCGTCAGATATGACTAAACAACAAAAACAACTCTTATCTGAGCAGGAATCCCTTGCACCACAGCCCCAACAAGTTATCCTACAGCTTCCCTTTGAAGGTCTAACTTTAGCTAGCTTTCCCAATGAGGTCAATCAGGCCAGGTCTAATCATCCTATTTTAGAAATGTCAAAGGATGCAACCCAATGAATATTCAAAAAAGGCCTGCCACATGCTGGGAACTGCCTTAGGCACTAACCCTTCAATCCTAGCTTTGCAGATTCCTTGGAAGCATTATTACCCCCCACCCCCCATTGCAGTGTTGGAGAACCTTTTAGAGACTGAATGCCCAAACTGCAATCTTCACTCTGAATGTTAGCCACCCTCTTAACCCAGACAGGGGAGGGAGGAAGCGCTCCCATTGGGCTGCTAGGCAGAGGGGTAGGTGATGAGAGAAATGTCCTCAGGTGTGTTGGAGGGAGGGCTAGGGGTAGCCCACTCCAGCATCTGTGCCACAGATTCACCAATACAGCCCTATAGAATAAGTTAAGTACACATATTCCCACTTCCTAACTGTAGACCCTGGTCAAGTCACTTAACCATCAGTGCCTACTCCTTACTGCTCTTCTGCCCTAGAACCAAAACTTACTATCTGTTCTAAGACAGAAGGTAAGGTTAAAAAAAAAAAAAAAAAAGAAAGCACATTCCACTATAACATAATAGAGGTAGCTAGGTAGTAAAGCAGGTAAGAACACAGGACTTAGAATCAGGATGACCTGAGTTCAAATCCATTCCCTGATACTCTAGCTATAGGACCCTGGCCAAATTGATTAGCCCTTGTTTACCTGAGATTCCTCATCTGTAAAAGGAAAATAATAGTATTGTCACCTACTTCACAGGGTCATTGTGAGGATTAAATAAAGGAAACAAGCCTATAATGTACCAGATACTCATGAGACTCAAAACAACTCTGTGAAGTAGGTACTATTATTATTCCCATTTACAAGCTCCAGGTCACACTGCCAGTTAGATTTGAATTTAGGTCTTCCTGACTCCAGACCCAGACCTCAATCCACTGCCTAATGACAATAAGAAATGTTCATTGTTTTTCAGACCTTTGCTGTTAAGTTGTTTAGTCATATCTGACTCTTCATAACACCATTTCTGGGGTTTTCTTGGCTAAGATACTAGTGGTTTGCCATTTCTTTCTCCAGGGTCCCCAGTTGAGGAAACTGAGGCAAATAGAGATTAAGGGACTTTCCCAGGGTCACATAATTAGTAAATGTCTGAAACTAGATTTGAATTTGGACCTTTTGACTCTAGGCCCACTCAATCCATTGTGCCTATGCAAATCTAAATATACTATATAAATGCAAACTAGAATAAAAAACAAAAGAAAACTTGCAGAGCCTAGTATTGAATGTCCCTCAAGACAATGTCCTTGAAGACAGCCATCCTGTTTCCCTTACCTCCCTTTCATATCTCTTCAGTTCAGTTCAGCATCTATTAAATACTTTTGTTTTTTATTTAATTGTCAATTTAAATTCAATAAATATTCAATTTAAATTCAAATTTATTAAATACTTATTATCTACAAGCAAAACACCTCCAGTTCCCCCGTGGTTCCTTGTGTCACTGGTGTCCAGTTCGCTCATTTTATAGATCTAGGCCTTGAGAAACATATAATACAGCCCCCTTATAGTATAGGAATTTAAGGCCAAAGGCCTTAAATATGCCACAGCTTATGCAACTAGCAGCAGAAGTAAGACTAGAACACAGCTTTCCCAAATCCCAGGCCTTTCCCCTATACCAGCTGAATCTTCTTTTGAAAATAAAAAGTTTTAGGACTCCCATTTGAAATGCTCATATTGTGTTTCTGAAGGATGGGAAATCCCCTCAACATGGGATATAGTCTTTATTTTTTTTAAACATTTTTTAAGAGACACTTGCCTTCTGTCTTAGAATCAACACTAAGTAACAGTTCTAAGGCAGAAGAGCAATTTGGAGTTAAGTGACTTGTTCAGGGTCATACAAGCTAAAAAAGTATCTGAGGCCAAGACCTCGAACCTCCAGGCCAGGCAATCTATCTGCTGTGGCACCTAGGTGACTCAGGATATTGTCTTTAGAACTGAAATGAATCTTAGAGGAGATCTGGTTCAAATCTCTCCTTTTGTAAGTGAAGAAAATAAGTTCTAGAGATTCTAAGAGATTTGTCCCATGTCATGAGGCTAGTAAGTAGTAGAGGCAAGAAATGAACCTGGGTTTTCTGACTAGAAATCCAGGCCTCTTTTCACTAAATATATTCTATTCCCTTTTCTGGTACTGTCATGAAGCAGAACTGGACATGTTGGGCTTCCCTTACCACCACACACACACCAACTAAAGCCTTACTCAGAACCTACCAAATATGGCTCCCCATTGCAGCCCTGTCCCAGATGAGCATCTTCCAGTAGGTGACTGGAAGCAAGTTCTTCAGGATGAAGCCACCCCTCTTAGGAATGTGAAAGCAAAGCTTTATTTCTCAAGACTGGAGACTCTTATGGGTTTGGGGGTGGGGGTGGAGAACCTTCACCCTCTGATTTTGGGTCTAAGCCAGAAATGACAGTACAAGGTTGGGGGGAAGTAGAGCAAGGATGTCACTCCCAGACAGGCACCCTAGAGCTCCCGCCCAGCACAGAACTGTCATACCCCCAAGGCAGCTATTCCCTGATCTTATCCAGCCCTGTCCAGCCTCCAAGCATTGCAGCAAGCCATCTCCCAGTTCTGGAATTTTCTCTGTCTCTGTCTCTCTGTCTCTGTCTCTGTCTCTCTGTCTCTGTTTCTGTCTCTCTGTCTCTGTCTCTGTCTCTCTGTCTCTCTCTCTGTCTCTGTCTCTGTCTCTCTGTCTCTCTGTCTCTCTCTCTCCCTCTCCCTCTCCCTCTCCTCTCTTTCCCTCTCTCTCTCTCCCTCTCTCTCTCCCTGCCCCCCCTTCTTTCTCTCTCTTCTTCTTTGTGTCCCTCTGTGTGTCCCTCTCTGTCTCTGTCTCTGCCTCTCTGTGTTTTTCTCTGTCTCCCATTTCTGCCAGTGGAAATTCTTCCTAGATGTCATCGCCTGCAAGAAGCCTCTCATATACTGTCTCCTCCAGGATGTCCTCCCAGCAGAAAGGGAGGGTGTAACCAGAGAAAGTTCACTGGATTGAGAATCCAAAGAATGCTTTTAAAACCTGGCATTGAAACTCTGGGGAAAGTCTCTTCCTCTCTGGGAGTCTTAGTTTCCTAATCTAAAAAATGAGAATCAAGGAAATGTTCTCTAAAGTGTGTTCTAACAATCAATTATAACTTAAGATTTCTTTGCTTTCTCTAGCATTTTTAAGGTTTATATTATATTTCCCTCCAAAAGGTAAGGACTGTGCAGCTATTATTACCCCCATTTTACACATGTGGAAATGGAGGCTCAGATAGTTAAATAACTTGTGCAAGATCACACAGTAAGTGCCAGAACTAGAATTCAACCTTGAGTCTTTTGGGTCCAAGATGAGGAATTCCCCCACTACAGTTAGTGCTGAATTGGGACACACTGTATTAGCTAAAGCCCACATGTAGATGTTTTGGTCAGTAAATTGCCAGAGGAGCCCAGTCCACATTTATGAGAAGTTTGAATCTCACCATGAAATAGTAAAAAAAAAAAATCACTTTCAAGCTAAAAAAAACAAAACAACTGACTATTTTGCTCTGGTTCTACTGTTTTTGAGAACCTCAAAAGTGCTAGGGAAAACAAACAAACAAACAAACAAACCCCAAGTTGTAATTGATTGTTAGAATAAACTTTAGAGACTATTTCCTCAATTCTCATTTTTTAGATAAAGAAACTGAGTTTTCAGATACATAATCATTGTTTTTAAAAGAAAGTTGCCTGGTTTTTAAGCATGTCTTTGAAGTAGAGGAGGGTCCGAATGCCAATTTGTATAAGGGTTTATTTTGTCATTAAGGAAGGAATCTTAAAACAGATTTTTTTTAAGTCACTTGAGATCTCCACCCCTCCACCCCCATCTCTGATGCTGAAGTTCTCGAATTTACCACTAGGGGGCAAAGCAACCCTCAGAGGGAAGGAAGATGCAAAGCCAAGGTCTAAGGACCATGAGGTCAGAGCATCTAGCTGGATGGTACCTTAGGGATCCTGTAGTCCGACATCTGGCCCTTCATTTTACAGATGTGAAAACTGTGAGGGGGAAAGGAGAGGGGAGGAGAGAGGAAGAGGAAAAATGTGCAAAGGAATGGAAAGAGCAGGTCTTCCAGCTCTGATACCTGGCTTTGCCACCAGCTGGCTATGATATGACCATAAATAAATTGTGCCCCCACCCCACCTCCAAGTCTCAGTTTCTTCCTTTATAAAATGGGGGAAGAGGAGGGAGAGAACCACATTTGCACGACCTACTCATGAGAGTTTTTCAATGAAAGTATTTTGTAACTTGTGCATTGTATAAATTTACATTTATACATTGTATACAAATTTATATATTATATAAAGATATATAAAGATAAAAATAGTAATTATTACTCCTTCCCTCCTGCCTCTCACTAGCTCAAAGATAGCTAGATGATATAGAGTGCTGGACCCGAGTTCAAATCTGCCCTCAAATATTTACTAACTATGAGACTCTAGGCAAGTCTCAACTTCTCTCTGTCTGTCTCAGTTTCCCCATCTATAAAATGAGGGTAATGATAACATCTGTCGTCCAGGGTTTGGGGGAAGATCAAATGCGATGCTTGTAAAGTGCTTTGTGAACCTTCAGAAGCTATATAAATACTGGTTATTAATAATAATAATAAGCTAATGATTCAATAGTTGTGATATCATAAAAGCTGACACTTGAATAGTCTTTAGTGTTTCAAAAGCACTTTAAATATTTGAGCTCATATTATCATCTCATCTGATCCTCAGGGAATGCTGTAATTGGCCCAATTTTGATGAATGAAGTAATGAAGGAAACTAAGGTTTAGTGACTTGCCCAAAGTCACATAACTACTAAGTGTCTGAGGATGGATCTGAACCGAGATGTCCTTTTTTTAAAAATATTTTTCATATTACAACCCTTACCTTTCATCTTAGAATCAGTACTGTGCATTGGTCTAAGGCAGAAGAAGGCTAAGCAATGGGGGTCAAGTGACATGCCTAGGGTCACACAGATAGTAAGTGTCTGAGGTCAAATTTGAACCCAGGATCTCCCTTCTCTGGGTCTGACTCTCAATCCATTGAGCCACCTACCTGCCCCCTGAACTCAAATATTTTTGATCCTTAGCCCAGCAATCTATCCACCTAGCTGCTTCTAAAAGCACTGTCAAGGACAACTTTGGACCACACAAAGTGCCACACAATATTCCAAATGCAACCTAGTCAACTCTGATCCTCCATTTCTATTCTGGGCTCAGCATATCATCCATCTGCTGTGACTATTCCAGATCTGTGTCCTGAAAGATTATCTTAATGGAATGTCTATTGTGATAAAGGATGGAAAGATTTGTAATTTGCAAAACTGTACAAAAACTGAAAAGTGCAAACCTAGGTATGATTGACAGTGGCATGTGACCAAAAGCCTGAGCTGGAGGATCTGGGAAGACTTGCCCCAACAGACTTTTCTTCTGGTCTCCTGAAGAAGTCAAGAGGAAGGTCTGAAGAGGATTTCCCTGTGTTGAACTGAGGAAGGGTTCCTGTATCTAGCTGCTGGCAGCATTCAGTCTCACTTGGACATCAGGACTTGCTTGGACATCTAACAACAACAGATCCTGGCTCTAACTGTTTTTTTGGACCCCTGCTAAGTAAGATTTGGGAACTTGGTTAAGTTTTAGTTTAGTAACCTAGTTTGCATAGTTAGTTAGTTTTTTAAATAAGTAAATCCCTAAGCCCTCATTCCTTTCCCTTCCAAAACAATAAAATAGATTTTTATATGTTTTTTCCTCTTGTGTTTCCCTTATCCAAAATCCTATCCTAGCACTACCCAACTGCATTTTAGAATCTAGGTAAAACATGGCTTTATTTTTCTTCCTCAGGTGGATTGCTAGAACCAGCTGTTGTGAGCAGCCATGGAACTAACTGCTGCTTTCCATAACCTTCTATGAGCAGCTTTACCTTGTCCCCTCAGCAGCTGGTATCTTCCCTCCCAATACTGTTTTGTAATCATTTGGGACATATTCTACATATATTTATGTAGTGCATGTTGAGAAAAAAAAACCCAACGTACTTTCTGAGGAGGTCCAGGAGTGATCTGGGGCTCCGAATCATCTAAAGGCAAAAGTATTATCTAGAGAACCTCTAGATCATTTATTGATACTCCTTCTTCCATTTGGACTCTGCATTGGGCAGCCTTCCTGAGACTGGCCACACAGGGGAAGATGCGGAAAAATTTTGTTTGAAAAAACAATCCTCTTTTTTTTTTTTTATAGATCAATCCAAAATCCCCCACTACTACAGAATAAAAACTTGCTTAAAAAGAATTAGATGAGATTGGACACCTGGCAAGCATGAATGAAGTACTCCAAAAAGTGAAATCAATTCTATTTAAACAAATTTACCTCTATGTGAGTCACTTCAGATCCTACCAGCTACAGTGGAAGCAAGGATGGTCTCTTTGCTAGGAATGTACTTAGGGTATCTTGCCTCTGCCTTAGAGAGGAGCTAGTTGTTGTCATGGAGGAAGAATAAGAGGGGAGGATGAAGGAGGCAGTTCAAGGTATTCTGTGGCCTATTCATGCTTTAGACAATCAGTCAATCAATCATTATAAGCCAGACACTTACTAAATTTGGGAGTAGTGATGGTGGACAAGATACAGAGACAAAAGTAGGAGTCTTTACTCTCACAGAGCTTCAACTATAAGGGAGAGGTGGGGAACTCACACATAGGAGATAGGGACTGAACTATTTGTGAAGATTAGATTTAGCAATCTCCTGATTGTAACAATGAAGATACTTAGCTCTTCCTTTATTGTGAAGATTAAATTGTAATCCACAATCTGTTTTTAGATTTTAATCTACAAAAGGTAACTCAGTATTTTAAGTGGATCTACCCATTTTAACTACAAAAAGGTGTTAAGTAACTACAAAAGGTGAACTAACCAAAAAAGGTGTTAAGTAACCCAAAAAGGTATAATCTAACCAAAGAAGGTTTGAATTAAAGAGTGGACAGTCCTGGAGAAAAGCGTCTGCTGTGATTGGTAGGTGTGAAATTTAGGGGAGGTGACACAAGAGAAAAAGATCTTTAAAAAGAGGATCAGAGGCCAGAAGAAGAGATATTTGATTCGAGATTTGAGTTGGAGGGAGGATTCTCTGACTCGGAGTTGGACTGGAGGAACTAGACCCCTGGAAGAACTCATGCAGGAAATCTCAGACTACTTTTCCATTTTAGACTGTCAAAGTTGGTGAGTGAAAGGCTGACTTAGTGACCCTGCCTTTTCTTGGAGGTGTAAACCTCCAAGAAAGGCCCATCATCTCCTCCTCCTCCTGGCTGGGGCTTAGAAATTCTAACCGGTATCATAAGAAGCCAGAACTCACTCACTCACTCTCTCTCTCTCTCTCTCTCTCTCTCTCTCTCTCTCTCTCTCTCTCTCTCTCTCTCTCTCTCTCTCTCCCTTTACTCTCTTCTTAATATCTTCCCTCTATTGTATTAAACTAACATAAATTCCATTTACTTTAGTAATTCTTGGGATAATTTTGGGATATAGAAATTAAATCCTTGGCGACCACCTAATTAATATATTCAGAGTCCAACAATAATTAAATTTAACCTATTCATTGGTATAGGGTATTTCTGGGTTTGGAAACTCCCTCTTCCAGTGCAAATCAGCACCTTCTAGGCCACATGGAAGTTTAGAGAGCTGTCTGAGACATTGAGAAGTTAAGAAACTTGACCATGGAATCATAGCCAGGATGAATCAGAGGCAGGACTTGGACTCAGGTCACCCTGGCTACCAAAGGAGCAGCTCTTACCCCACTATTCCATGTTGTCTTTTAACATGTACATACATGAGTGTATGTAGAATATGTCCCAAAAGAATACAAAACAGTGTTGGAAAGGAGGATTCCAGAAGCTGAAAGAAGCAGTTAAATCTTCCTGTAGAAGGTAGCATTTGAGCTGAATTGAGGAGACCAGAATTGATTTCATGAGAGAGAAGTCACAAGATCATTAATTTGTAACTTGAAAAGATCTTAGAGAGTTGGTTTTTTTTTGTTTTTTGTTTTTTGTAAATAGGGAAGCTGAGGCCCAGAGAAATTAAGTCTCTTGCTTAAAGTCACAGAAGCAGCATATGACAAAGGTAAGATTTGAAGCCACATCTTCAAACTTCAAAGCCAGGCTGCAGAGTAAGTCCACAGGCAGGGAGAAGATAGATGGATTGTTGAGAGTGAGAAACAACAAATAAGCAAGTGTAATGGCTGACCCAGTGAGTATAGAGAAGAGTTAATATGTAAGAAGACTAGAGATGTAGGAAGGGGCCAGGTTGTGAAAAGTATTAAATTGAAGATAAAGAAATTTATATTTAATCCAAGAGCAAAAAGGGAGTCCCTGAAGTTTATTAAGATTGGGGTGGGGAATAGAGATGAAATAATGAAAGCTTTATGCTTTAGGAAAATCATTTTGGGGAGTTATATGGACAATAGTAGAAAAACTATAAAGGAGGCTAATAGTATAAGTCAAAAGTGAAAAGGACTAAAATCAAAAAGGTGAAGATGATCTAGAGAAGGTTGGTGGCTATGTGAGAGTAAAGACGGGCATTTAGGTAGCACAGAGCACTGGGTTTGGAATCAGGAAGACTCATATTTATGAGTTAAAATCTGGCCTCAGACACTTACTATGTGACCCTGAGCAAGTCACTGAACCCTTTTTGCCTCAGTCTCCTCATCTGTAAAAAGAACTAGAGAAGGAAATGTCTAACAACTTTAGTATCCTTGCTAAGAAAACCCCAAATGGGGTCCCAAAGAGGACACAACTGAAAATGAAGTAAAGGTGAAGATGGTCAGGATTAGGATAGTGCCTACATGAGAGGAGATAATGGGAGAGAGACATGAATGAAGAAATGTGGCAACAATTGAATCTGTAGGTTAAATGAGAATGAAGAACTAAGGTTGTGACCCTTAGTTATTGGAAAGATGGTAATGCCCTCAACCAAAAATACAAAGAAGTGAATTCATGAGAGAAGATTATAAGTTCCATTTTGGATCTACTGAGTCTGAATAAGGCTTTTTTTTTTTTTTAACAGTTAAGGCATTGACAAGCACTTGCCTAACTACATTTTTGGTTTCCTCCTTTCCTTTCAAGGATGAAAGAACTATGAAGGGGTTCACCTAGACAATCTTAAAGATCCTTTCACTTTTGATCTTCTATATTCTAAATGTCTTTCATGCTTCAACATTCTTTGTCCTTTATTCTAAAGTCTCTTCCACTTCCAATATTCATACTCAAGGTTTTAAAAAGGTTTCCAACAGTTACATTACATGTTTTGAGATCCCTTTCAGTTTCAGTATTCAATTTTATATGTTCCAAGCATATTAAACATCCTTACAGCTCTAACCTTATATATTCTAGGTTTCAGTCTCATTCCAGTATTCTATGTTCTATTTTCTGAGGTGCCTACCAACTCTAACTTCTGTCGTAAGATCCTGGCTGTGACTTCTAATGTTCTAATGTTCTTTTCAGCTCTCACATTTTATATATTAGGTTTTCAGGTAGTTTCTTGCACAGACATTCTAGATTCAACTTCTGAAGGTCCCTAGAAGCAAGAAATGGTAAAGTGAATAGCATTCTGGGGTTAGAGTCAGAAAAATCCAAGTTCAAACCTGACTTTAGATACTTACTAGCTGTGTAACTTTGGGAAAGTCATTTAACACCTCTGGGCCTCAGTTTCCTAAACAATACAATGAGAAGGTTATATGCAATTGCTTCAAAGATCCATCCCAGCCCGAATGTGACCCCCTCAGCACCTATATTCTATGTTCTCTAGTTCCTTCTGATTCTTACATTGAATTTTCTTTGTTCCACATTCTATATTCTATTGCCAACTGTCAAATTCTGTGTTCTGTGTTCTGTATTCTATGCTCAAATATTCCTGACATCTTTCACACATTCTTTGCTCTGTAGTCTTTCTCTTACAGCTCTCACATTCTGTATTCTCTGTTCTAAGCTCTTTTCACTCTTAAGCATTTTATTCTATGTTCAAAAATCCTTCTCAAGTTAAATATTCTATGAATTCTCCTTCAAACCTTCAGCCTATTGTTATCCTTTCTCCTTTCAAAATTTAGCTCCTTTGCCAACACAGGTTGCCCAAATTACAAACCAGTGTTAAAACCCACAAATTTTATTCTCCAAGCACAGGCATCAACTGCTATGTTGGAAGCATCTTAGCAGACTTGTAAATACAAAGGAGGTAAGTGCTTAATTCAGGCTATTACCCAGCAGAGCAGGAAAAGAAAGAGATGGAAAATACATTGTAAAGCCCCAATGTTGTCTCTTTGTGCTATTTCTAGATTCGATTTTATTAGTATTCATGAAGAGTAGAGATTTTCATTAAAAATTTAACTAAGTCATCTTTGGTTATAACAAAGTATTAACTAATGTATATTGGTATTAAAGATTGAGGGAGAACATTTTTCTGGAATAAATGACATAAAAAATCTCAAGAGAAAAGTTTAAATTATTTTAAAGGGTGGAAAACCTTTTTTTACTTTTTTCTAAAAACCCTTACCTTCCGTCTTGGAGTCAATAGTGTGTATTGGCTCCAAGGCAGAAGAGTGGTAAGGGCTAGGCAATGGGGGTCAAGTGACTTGCCCAGGGTCACACAGCTGGGAAGTGGCTGAAGCCAGATTTGAACCTAGGACCTCCCGTCTTTAGGACTGGTTCTCAATCCACTGTGCTACCCAGCTGCCCCCCAGGAAAACCTTTTAAAATGCTTTTTTAAAAAGTAAAAAATGTTTTTGCATCATCAGAGAGGGTGATGCACTTATGCTTTATAATTATACAGTATTATATAATGATTCATATCTCTTCATTAAGGTAGATCTGGCAGCACTTGTGCTTAGTAAATACTTGAAAGGAATAAAATAACATTTATGTATATTATATTATACAATATAATAATTCACATTTATCTTTCCTTCAGGGAATGCTTTTTCCCCTTCACTTTTGTCTCATATTCCTGGCACTTAGCACAATATCTGGCATGTATTAGGCACTTAATAAGTGCTTGCTGATTGACTGATTATTTTATTTTGCTTTTCCCTGTGTAAGAAGAAATCCCTTACTTCAAATTCCAATACCATTAAATGGGTTGTCTAAAGAGATGTTAAGTTCCATATTATAGAAGTTCAGATATGGTTTGATGAGGACACAAAATCTGCCTTTTTGGAGACTATGCAACCAAAGATTATGTTAGCTCTCTTGACTTTTCTGGCACAATTTTGATTTTGTATTTGTATTCTATAAAACTCCCTAGATTTTTCCCCCATAAATTGTTTTCTAGCTATTCATGATTTCCCATCCTACACTTGTGAATCTGAGTATTAAAGGAGAAAAAGGATTTCAATAAAGATGAATGAAGATAAAATATAGCATATCATGGTGGGAAAGAACTTTGGATTTTTAGAATCTGTGTTCAAGTCCCAGCTCTGGCTGGACTTAAATAACTTAAGTAGCTCCAATTTACTATGTAAATGTCCTTAGGAAAGTCACTTAAACTCTGTGGCTGCAGTTTCATCTGATGAAAACTGTGGAGATTTGATGAAATGACATTTGAGGCCTCTTCTGTGGGATAAATAATGCCGGGCATGAGGGATGCAAAGGTCTGAGCTTGCTCATGCAAAATCATGGAGATGAGAGATAATAGAAGAGTAATGGTGCCTTGCTCGAAAAGGAGCTTAGAAAGTCTGTTTAATCAGATTAAATTGAGTCATTTCTAAATTTTTAGACATTAAGTTCTCTAGAAGGAGGGACAATCATTCCTTTAGAAGATATTTGTAAAGGCAGGCCCTCTTCCTTCTCCTAAAATTTTCCTCTGAGCCTCTTTCAAGTATATAAGTGGCCTTCTACCCCCAAAAAATACATCATTGGAGTGTAAGCCCAGGGAGGTTCTCAAAAATGGGTCTGGTGATGCACTGTGTGATCTCAGGGACTAGACTAACTTTAATGTGCAAAAAAATGGCTCATCCACTGGAGGGTTGACCACAAAAGGATGTTTTCTTTTCAGTCGCTACTCATCAATGACCTGTGCTAAGCATGGAGTGGAATATAAGGTCCTTCAAAGTAGTAACTACTTTTTGTCTCCTCTTCTTCTCCCATTATTGAATAGTATATATATATATATGTATATATATATATATATATATACACACACACACACACACACACATAGTAGGTATCTGATAAATGCTTGTTGAATTGAATTGTTGAATGGAAGGGTTGAGAACTGAGTTTGACTTATTATAGGATCTTAACTATGGAGATAGAAGGGAACTTCAGAGAACATCCAGCCTAGCCCACTCATTTTTTATTTATTTATTTTTTAACCCTTACACTCCATCTTAGAATCAATACTTTGCATTGGTTCCAAGGCAGATGAATGGTAAGGGTTAGGCAATGGGAGTAAAGTGACTTGCCCAAGGTCACGCAGCTAGGAAGTGTCTGAGAACAGATTTTAACCCAGGATCTCTCATCTCTAGGTTTGGTTCTCTATCCACTGAGCCATCTAGCTGCCCCCTCCCCTCATTTTTTAAATGAGGGAGCTAAAGTCCAAAGATGTTAGGTGATTTGCCCAAGGACCCAGAGGTAGCAATGACTCAAACCGAGGTCCTCTGATTGACTAGTCCAAGAGTCAGTACTCTTTCCACTGTACCACATGATGAAGGAAGCACTCACCTCTAGGTCCTTCAAGTATAAAGCAAAAACTCTCGTGGGTATTAAATAAATAGTAAAGTTGGGAAACAACAATGAAGATGTGTCCCAGTCATGGTTCCCAAGGTAAGTCAATGTCCTTCTAATGGGGATTGACAAAAAGAAGAAGGGCTATTCAAGCCTGGAGAATAGTTTGGAAGATGAAGAAATAGGAGAAATGCTTTCAAAATTCTAATGAGCTGTCACAGGGAAGAAAGATTAGGTACATTCTACTTGTCTTCAGACAGCAGAACTGGGACAAGTTATAGAGGAAGATTTTGGCTCAATTTAAGTAGAAATATGTAAATAATTAAGACTATCCAAAGGTGAAATGTAAGGTAGGAAACTTCCTGTCATCAAATGTAAGCCAAAAGAGCCTAGATGACCACTTATTAGAGATGCTTTAGAATAATACTTCCCTTCATGAAGGAGTTTGAATAGAAATCCCCTTCAGTTCTTATATTCTGTGATTCATAGGCAATTAGTCAACAAACCAATAGTGTTGAAGAGGTAGAGCTCTAGCTTGACAAATAGGAGAGCAGAATAATGTATTCTCTTCTCTGGCAAAGCACCAACAGTAGTGGTCTTGAGAAAAGACCACGAAAGAATCTTATAAACTCCAAACTCCCTTCCCATTTTTTTCCCTTAGAAATGGAGGCCTTGGCATCATGGTCTTTCATTTCATATTTTAAATAACTAAATCCAACAATAATTTATTAAACACCTACTACATATCCAAAGTGCTATTAATAATGGCTAATATTTATGTAGAGCTTAAGGTTCACAAAATGCTTTACATATGTTAACTCATTCAAACCTCACAACAACCCCTGTGAGGTAGGTGCTATTATTATCTCCATTTTACAGATGAGAAAATTGAGGAACAGAGAGATTAAGCATCTCTCCCAGGGTCACTCAGCTAGCAGGGGGAATCAGGATCCCCAGTTTCATGTTGATTCTGCTGCTAACTGGTTGTGTGACCTTAAACAAGTCATTTGCCTCTTCTGGCTTCCATTTTACTCCCATGTAAAGTTAAGTGTTGGACTAGATTATCTATAAGGTCTTTTCCAGATCTGACACCTTAGGTTCTGTTTTAAAGTTCTTAGCCATCTCTTACTATGTTCTAAGGCACCTCCTGCTCTGGTTTTCTATGTACTGTGTTCTCAGATCTCTTCCAGATTTAATACTTTATGAATCTACGATGGCTCCAGGTTAATCTATGATGGCCCCAGGACAAGGAGGCTACCTTCAGTTGACATGTGACAAAGTCTCAGTAGCATCTCAGAGGGCAGGTCCTCCTCCACTTAGCCACCTAGCCCGCTCTGCAGACTGGCCCCCTGGGCTGCTATGCCACAGAGAGCTATGAGTGATGTTCTCCAGCTTGCTCTGAATTGAGTTCTGCAATTTGTTGTCACCCAGTTGGATAGCTGCCGCTAGGGCCAGCAGAAAGTAGTCAGTGGCATCATGGGCATCCTAATAAAAAAACAGAGGTAAAGATAAGGTTATTGACATGGATTCTTGCTGGAGGAATAGCAATGTCCCTCAAACTTATTTGATCTTGGAGTCATGCTTTGGGGGGTTTTAGAAAGGGAGAGGGAAAAGACTTTCCAGATTGACTTCCCCTCCTATTTGTAATCCTTAACACCAATGACAGAGAGAGTAAGAAGAATAGAAGCTACTTTGGACAAAGAAAGAATATTTAGTTTTCATGGAATCTATAAGTAGAGAATAGTGTGGTGTGGTAGAAAAAATAGTAGGGGCAACTAGGTGGCTTAGTGAATAGAGAGCCACGCCTGGAGACAAAGAGGTCTTGGGTTCAAATATTACCTCAGACACTTTCTAGCTACATGGTCCTCGGCAGGTTGCTTAACCCCCATTGCCTAGCCCTTACCAATCTTCTGCCTTTTGGGGGGGAGGGGTCTCCAGCATGTTGTGTAATTTATTTTTTATCTTCCCTATAACTTATTTTTTTTAGCATCCAATTTAAAAAAATGTTTTATTTCTTGTTGCCAATTTACAAATTTGTACACAAGTTTTCCTACATTATATGATCAAACCCTTCTCCTTTCCCTTCCCTTCCCTTCCCCCTCCCAGTGCTGGCAGATGATTCAATCTGGGTTATCCCTGTATCATCATATATAAAATAGTTCCACATTGTTCATTTTTGTAAGTGAGTAATCTTACAAAACCAAAAACCAAAACATAAACCCAAATAAATAACTGAAAAAGCACATGCTTTGATCTGCACTCTGACTCCAACAGTTCTTTCTCTGGAAGTGGAGAGCATTCTTCTGCTTTGGAATCCAACACTGATTCTTAGATGAATGGTAAGAGTTTTAAAAGGAAAAAAATCTATATTGAACTTAAAGCAATAAAACCTGAGTTTCAGTCCTTTTCCTAATCCTAACTAGTTTTATATCCTTGGAGAAATCTTGTTTTAGCTGAGCATCAGTTTTCCTATTTGTAAAATAGAAATAACAACACTCATAGGACAGAACTATAAAAAGCAAACTATTTTATAACCTTCAAAGTGCTATATGCTTGTTCTCCTTCTTATCTCTGCATTTCTCACATCCAAGCCTTTCTCTCCATTATATTAGTCATCATGTTCATTTATGCTCCTACCTACCCTCATTTGTGCTGCTACAATAGTCTCCTAATGGGCTTCCTTGCCACAAGTTTCTCCCTTCCTCCACACAACTGCCAAATTGATTTTCCTCCTTTAATCACTATAGTCAGGAGGCTCCCTCTCACTTAAACGATCAAATGTAAACTCCCCTATTAGACATTTGAAGTCCTTCACAGCCTAGCGCCAACCTAACTTTCTTTTAGACATTATTTCTCTTCACATGCACTCTTGAATCTGGCCATTCTCTCCGGTTGTCTCCTGTACCTGGAATGCTCTCCTTCCTTACCTCTGCCTTTTCTTCTATGCTCAAGGCCAGTGTTATCTTCCACATGAGCCTTTCTGGATTCCCACCCTCCTCAAGTGCTAGTGCCCTCTCCCCCAAATTACTTTCGACTGTTTCATTTAAGTCTTTGTATCCCAGACACCCAGCACAATTTGTGACACATAGAAAATGCTTGATAAAGGCTTAGTGGTTGACTGGTTAATAACAAATGTTCAGAAATTACATCAATATAATTTATCACAGAATATGAGCTCCTTGAGAGTAAGGACTGTCCCATCTTTTTCTCTGAATCTCCAACACTTAGCACAGAGCCTGATGGTTGACTGACCTAGTGACTCTTTTTACATTTTGACTGGGCAAACTAAGTCTGTAATCTATGACAGAAGTGGACATGGAGCGCAATCTCAGGCTAGTAGAGGAATCTCTTGGGGAGAAGATTCTGACCTTTAGCTGATCGAGGGTCATGTGGCCCAGGCGACTGTACACCTTTGCATAGTACAGAGCCTCCTGAGAAGATTGCATCCAGGGTGGACAGAGGCTCAGTGTCTTCAGGTAGCAATCTTCAGCCATCTCGTACATGTGCAGGGAGTAGTAGACTGTGGCCAGGCGATGAAAAGCCACTAATTTTTGTAGTTGATCTCCTGAAAAGAGGAGTGATTCTAGAGCATACTGGGATGATGGAGGAATGCAAAGTAACCTAGAGTCAGCTCTTCCCTTGCCTTACCAGCACATTAAATAAACAAGTTACATTTTGAAAAGCAACAAGCTCTGGACTTACAGAGAGGCAATTGAAAAATAAGATAATATTTATAGGGAAAAAAACTGGTGACCAAATTATTATCCTGTCACTTTTAGGGTTTTTACCAAGCCTCTTCCTTCTCCCATAGTGAACATTAGGCAGGGAAGCCCTGTGTCATTTGGGTTGCTTGCAATCTTTGACACAGATTTCTAGAGTTATTTTCTTGGCAATGTGTCCAAGGGAAATTTGTCCAAGGTAGGTTTGTCTCTTAATCAGAAGAGCCTTGAGTCTCAATAGAGAAGAAATAGGCCAGCTCTGGAGGAGAATGGAGTATGGAAAAAAGATGAGGAGGAAGGAAAAGACATGAAATGTGAATAGCACAGGTATTCAAAATAGTTCAATAAGAAGAAGCAATATCAAAGAAGGAGAAAAGAGACCCACTTGCAAAAGTTTTTTAAAGTCCCTATATATGCACAGAGAAGTAGGGGTACTCTCTCCCAACCGCTTCTCAACTATCCCACTAATTAGCCTAGGAACTGATAAGAGTCATTCTCATAGAACACAGTGATTCCCAGAATGGTGGAAGGAAGACATCCAAATATGGTGGCTTCTTAGACTCCATACAGTAATAAGATAACTTGTCAGCCTCATCTATTGAAAGATACAGAGGCCATTCAATCTTGATGTATTAAGAAAATAATGAACTTACAGAAAGAGATAGGTTACGGCACCAGCAGTGCCAAGACATCAGAAGAGAAAGCACTGGTAGTAAGGGTAGTAGGAAGAATGTTTTAAGAAAAGATATTTTTATTTAGATGGCAGCTATTGATGAGGAGAGATAAAAGTTCATTTGAATCTTTTGACCAAAAATTCATAGAAAAAAAGTTTTCTTAAAAGACAAATAGCTTATAATAAAGGCAATTAAAGAGAATTCTCAGGGGAAGGTGAAAAATATTAAAAATAAAATTTGTAAGATTGATCCACTGAAATGAAAATGAAGCAATTCCAGTGGTTAGAGCACTGGACCTGGAATCAAGAAGACCTGAGTCCAAATTTAGCCTCAGACACTTACTAGCTATGTAATGCTGAGTAAGTTACTTAACCTTTTTGTTTGCCTCAGTTTCCTCATCTGCAAAATTGGGATTATAATAGATCTACCATCCAGAGTTGTTGGGGGGGATTGAATAAGATAATGTTTATAAAGCTCTTAGTGCAATGCTGGGCACATAAGTAGGTGCTATGTAAATGTTAGTTATTAATATTGTTATCTCCAGAATGGTTTTGAAAGTAATCAAAGAATTAAAAAAGAAATAAGGATAGATATTAGAATTATTAAAGAAGAAATTGACAGTTCTATTAAATCACCAGACAATGTAAAGTAAAAAAAGCAGACATGTTCCATGGACGAAGATTTTGTGAACTGGAATGTAAAAAAAAATACAAAAGCAGAAGGAAACATAGAGAAAGGAAATAATAATTTCTAAAGAAGTAATAAAAAAGAGTGGAGAAATGCATAAATGCTTAACAAAACAGGGATGCTTAACTTAAAAATAAGAATTGAAAATATAATGTAAGGTCTTTCAGAAAAAAAATACATCTATATTGAAAAAGAAAACCTGAATATGCTACTTCAATAAATGATATAGAAACCATGCTGAGAAATTATAGGGGTATTTAGCAAAATATAGATGAAAACAATTGCATAGAATATCACTAGAGAGAAAGTCCAAGTTTAATTCACCTATAGGAACGGTGCAGTCAAATTTCAAAATTATACCAAAGAATCAATATTGCAGGTAATAAGGGAGAGGAGTGGGGTGGGAAGCCTTCAATTTCCAAGAATAAATCAAAAGAACATAAGATTATTTTGTATTTACAAGAATTCAAAGAAAAAAATTTAAATGGTATTTCAAATAGCAAAGAAGATTGACACCCTAAATAACATAAAATGAAAAATTAAGCCTAATCATGAGGGAAAATAATTGGCAATTCAGTTAAATGAAAGAATTTGAGTTATTCTTCTAAAGAAACTGAGAGATAAACAGGGAATTCAACATAAAACTTAACAATCCATAGAAAATTAAATAATTTTATCTAACAAAGATTCATCAGTCAACAAACATTTATTAATTATTTACTGTTCCAGGTACTTTACCCTAAGGATGCAAACTCAAAAATGAAATAAGTGCTTGCACTCAAGGAAATCAAACTCTATCAGTTGGAAACCACACAAGTTTACATAGTATGTATTCATACAGATTACATATGAGTTATCAGGTGGGTATGGATAGGCACTAGCAAATGGAGACATCAATAAAGATCTCAAAGATAGGGGATATTCTATGGTAGATAGTGTTAAGTTCTTGAAGTCAGAAGACCTGAGTTTGACCTCAGACCTTTACTAGCTGGATGATATTGCGTAAATTATTTTATTTCCAAATAAGGGGATATGATTTGATGACATCTAGTGTACTTTTCTTGCTCTAAATTTTTGAGCTAATGGTCTTGTATGGCACCATTTGAGGTCAGCCTTGGAAAAAAAAAGGAATTTGAAGATGTAAAGGTGAAAAGAACATGGATTCCAGGCATGGGAGATTAGGTGGCTCAGCAGATAGAATGCTTTTCTGGTGTTAGGAAGATCTAAATTCAAATCCAACCTCACACATTTACTAGCTGTGTGATGGGGCAAATCACTTACCCTTTGTCTGCCTCAGTTTCCTCAACTGTAAAATGGGGATGATAAAGAACCTACCCGATAGGGTTGATGTAAGAATCAAAGGAAGTATTTGTGAAAGTGTTTAGCACTTAGAAGGCACTTAATAAATGCTTATTCCCTTCCCTAAGCAAAGTCATGAAGAGATAAGATGGAGTGTGCTAAGTGAAGAACACTAAGAAGGCCAGTTTGGTGTTAGCATAGAATGGATGAAGGGGAGTATATAATTATATAAGTACTATAATTAGATTGGAGCCTAGGTATGAGGGGCTTTAAAGGATAGTATGTATATGATTCCATACACAAATGGAAGCCACTAGAGTTTACTAAACAGAAGACTGACTTGAAGCATTGGAAAACCATTCTGGAAGCTATGGGGAGGATGGATTAGAGGAGAGATGCTTGAGTCAAGGTGACTAATGAGAAGGTTATTATAATAGTACAGGTGAGGGATAATGAGGAATTAAACTAGAATAGTAGCCATGAAATTAGGTAGAGAAATGAGGACAGATGTAAGAAATTCTGAGGCATCAAATACACAAAATCTAGCAACTTATTAATTAGGGGGAAGGAGGTGTAATAAGGGAGAATGTGGAGTCCAGGATGAATCCAAGGCTGTGAACCTGGATCTTTGGAAGGAAAGTGGTACCCTCAGCAGAAATAGGGAGGTGCCTTTGAGAGGAAAGATAATGAGTTCTGTTTTGGACATTTTCGATTTGAGAAGCCTGGAAATGTCCAACAGGCAGCTGGTGACATTGGACAGGAGATAAGGGGGGAAAGTATACATAGTTTTGATATGTTGGCCTAGGAATCACTTGCAAAAGGGTGATAACCAAATCCATAGGAGTTTAAGGGGGTCATCAAAGGAAAGCAAATAGAATAGAAAAGCCCCACAAATTGGGGATCAAATATGGATTATAATCCAGCAAAAATGATTGAGAATAAGTAGTCAGGCAAAAAGGAGTCTTAAATAATGAAATGTTTGTTTAATGTAGATTAGAACCAGAGCATTAGACAAATTTATGAATGTGGGATGGGGGAGTTTTTTTGTTTGTTTTTTGATGTTCTATTAACAACAACAAAAAAAAAATCCTGCTCGTTGTCTAGGAGACATTTGAGAAAGCAAAGATCATTTAATGGATTAAATAACCTAGGGAACAATGGAAAAATTAAGTGGAGAGCAGTTGCAAATTTTTTAAAATTAGCCATATCAGAGGAAAAATACTATTTCCTCATTTATAAACCAATATTATAGCTGGTGGGATAATATCAATCCATCAATCAATAAATAAACATTATATAGGAGTCAAATGTTTATAAGGCCCTGTTCTAGGCCCTGGAGATAAAAAGATAAAAATTAAATAGTCTCTGACCTCAGGGAACTTACTTTTTTATGGCTTGAGATAACATCACAACAATTAAATATATATTTATAATAACAGTAGTAAAATGAAATATTAAAATAAGGAACTCACCTAAAATGAGAAGAGGACAGTTTGGGGGACAGGGAGAGTGAGGAGCAAAGATAAAACATGATCCTGATTTGCAAGGAGAGGAAGGTGAGATTTTCAATTTCTCCCATTGCCTTCAGGGTGGGATACAACAAAGTAAGGATGTTAATATTGTGCCTGGGAGGGCAGATCATAGGGGGAGTAGTGGGAGTTAGCATCAGTGAACAGAAAGGAAATGATTCAGCAGTAGTGCAAAGCCTCCCCAGAGAAATAGGAGGGATGAAACTAGTCTCTCACAACAATTGTGCAGGAGGACTAGGATTGGTACTCATGTGATCTGGGAAAGGGAAGAACAAAAGAGCAAATAAGAAGAGGGATACAGAAAGAGACACATTCAGATAGAGAGACAGCAGAAAGAAGAAGGAGAAAAAGGGGAGAGGGAGTGAGGGAGAGAAAGAAAGTCAGGAAAAATGAGGAGGGAGGAAAAGGGAGAGAGAGAGAGAGAGAGAGAGAGAGAGAGAGAGAGAGAGAGAGAGAGAGAGAGAGAGAGAGAGAGAGAGAGAGAGAGAGAGAATAATAAGAAGTTGATACAAGCAAGAGAATGGAAGGAAGAGGGAGCTGGGGAGAGGAGATGGGGTTCAGATTAGTTTAATCAAAATAAGTTATCTAGACTAAGTTACTAAGGAAAGGAGATATAAACTTAATTGTAATCATAAATATATTCTGATCAAATTCTCCAATTTAAAGAAAAGAAAATAAGAATTGTTTTAAAAAAAGACAAAACTCAACAACTTACTGAATTCAAGAAACCTATATAAAACACGTATACATAAAAATGAAAATAAGGGGATGAGCCAAAGTATATTATGCTTTAAAAGACTTTTTAAAGAAGTTGCAATCATGATGTAAAATAAGACAAAGATAAAAAATAATACTTAGAGAGACAAACTAGGAAATGATATTTTGTTTAAAGGCTATCACAGGCAAAGAACAAATTCCAACACCAAATGTATATTTACCAAATGGTGTACCTCCTAAATTCATTACGGTTAAGCAATTTATAAAAGATGCTAATATCAGCACAATAATAGTAATAGATTCTAAAATTTCTCCCTGCCAGAGTTGGATATATATAGAAAAGAAAGTCAAATAAGAAGAAAAATATAGAGTTGAACAAAGTGTGGGAAAAGTTAGATTGACCAACCTATCATCATAAATTCTAAATGAAAACTAGTAAAGAATATAAATATTTCTCAGCATTCCATGGCATCTTTACAAAAAAATATGATTATGTGCTAGGGCTTAAAAAATAATAAGAAACAAATATAAAAAGACAGAAACAACAAAATCCTTTATAAACTGTAAGGTCACAAAGTATCAATAAATAAAAGAAATATGATTAAAGATACAGATCTAAGTGGAGAGTAAATAATGTTATCTTGAATAATGTGGAAGTCAAAGAACAAGTCAACTGCTGATTATACATTTTCAAGTGGATGCCTCATGGGCATCTCATATTCAACATGCACAAAGTGGAATTCATTAATTTTTCCTCCCAAACGAAATCCTTATTTGTAATTTTCCTACTTTTAACAAGGAAGGAAGGGTTCCTTCCAGATGCCAATGTTTGATACTAATGAGTATCTTCATTCTTCTTCAATTCTGTACTACAACCACCACTCTTACCACCCTTCCCCCCATTTAAGAAAGATAGGTGGTGAAGTAAAGAGGGTCCTAGGCTAGAGTCCAAGGACTGGAATCAGGAAGATGTAAGTTCAAATCTGCCTTCAGATACTTGTGTGACCTTGAGGAAGGCACACATAACTATTGTCTGCCTCAATTTCATTAACTGTAAAATGGAGAGGATAATAGACCTTAATTCCCAGAGTTATCGTGAGGATCGAATGAGATAATATTTGTAAAGTGGTTGGCACAATGTCTAGTACATAGCTGGGGCTTAGTTTCCTTCCTTCCTTTCCAAATCTCCTAAATTCTGCCTTTATAGAAGCTCTAATTTGCATCTCCTTCTCACATATTCAACCACTAATTTATACCCTCCTCGACTCTTCTCCAAAGATTTCAGTAATCTCCTAGTTGGTCTCCCCACCTTAAATCTCTCCCCTTTCCAATCATCTTTCTCACAATTTCCAGAGTGATATTACTCAAACACAGATCTGACCTGTTACTCCCCTGAAACAAGCTCAGATGCCTCAAAGATCAAATAAGGAAGTTTCAATTTCCTTAGCTATCTGTTTCCAGTCCACTTTTCCAGATTTATTATATTTTATTCTCTTTTTCTCACTCTCCTGTTTGGAGCAACTAGCTAACACAGACACACACACACATACAAACCACAATACATGTATGTATGTATTTATGTGTGTATTTCATCTACTTCTATGTGTTCATGCTCTTTCCCCAAATAGAATGTAAGCTTTGTAAAGGCAGGGACTGCTTCATTTTTGTCTTCCTTAAATTCCTAACTATGATCTCATCCCTCAACTTCCTCAGTCTCCTTTCCTCATCCTCCTTATTCCTCATTTCCCTAGTTGAGGCCATATTCCTGCCCCTGGCTCCCATCCCCAATCCTCACCCCACCTCACTTTTCCAAACCAGGCATCAATTCTGCTCTCTATTCTTTCTTCCTCCATCCTGTATTCCATCTCTCCTCCATCCCCCAAAGATTTCTGTCTCCTTATGATTTCTCTTTTCTATGCTAAATTCCAGTTCCTTCACTTGACCTTGGTGTAACGTGGCACACACCCAGTTTTTATCTTTACCATCCGCCAGGGTGAAATGAATTCTTTTTCCATTTTAATGCCCTTAAAATTCTAGAAAACAACTACATCCCTTCCTCCTTCCCCTCTCTCACTGACTCTTCTCATCTTCAGGTTAAACACCTCCTAGAACCTTCTGCTGATCCTTGTATGACCTGGTCTCTAATCTTTTTACCATTTTGGCCCTGTCTTCCATCCTGGTCACTCACCTCTGACTACCCTTTGGTTTGTCAGTGTCATTCGAAAATATGGCTGCCACCAAACTCTCACCTTCACAGCCTTGGGCTCTGCGCCCCCTTCTCTTCATGCAGCATGTCGGCATTAGTTTTTTAGTTTACCATTTAATTAGATTTGATCTCATCCAACAAGCAATGTGCTAGGAAGTGGTCTCTGGATATTACGTAAAAAAATAGATCTTAAAAACACAGGCCTTACCCTCAAGGAAATTCTTTTCTACTGGAGGGAATATGACATGTAAGCAGAAAAGCATGCAGTGACTGACTAACCGAGGAGGAGAGAGAATACCAGTGATGAGGTGGATGAGAAAAGGCCATCTGTGGAGCGTGTAAAGAGGCGTGGAGGTAGGGAGGGATCCTCAGTGTCTGAGGTTAGGAAAGGGCATTCCAGGACATGAGCCAGCCTATGCAAAGGCAGCATTGGAGACTGGAAAGCCATCACATGTTGGCATATTGAATTATTTTTTTAAACCCTTACCTTCCATCTTAGAATCAATACTGTGTATTGGCTCCAAGGCAGAAGAGTGGTAAGGGCTAGGCAATGGGGGTCAAGTGACTTGCCCAGGGTCACCCAGCTGGGAAGTGTCTGAGGCCAAATTTGAACCCAGGACCTTCCATCTCTGGGCCTGACTCTCAATCCACTGAGCCACCTAGCTGCCCCCTAGCATATTGAATTTTGATCTACTCAAGTTTTTAGATTTTATATAACTCAGAGCCACCTATGCAGCAAACCTAAGTATTATTAAGAATAATATTATCAATTGATAAGTTGAATAGGAGTTAGAATGGAAAGCAGGAGATTCTGTCAGAGCCCTCAGGTGGAGTTCTTTATTTTGGGGCAGGAGGTGGGGTTTGACTGATACTCTGAGCTCTGGCTATTCTGAGCAACAGTTCTCTGGTCTGCCTTTGGACTGAGCCTGGTTCAAGACAGAGCTCTGTCAAACCCTCACTGAGACTTTTCCTCTGACACCTTTGAAAATACTTGGAGTAACAGCTTTTGAAGAGAGAAATGCCATCATGGTCAATATTAAACCTAGCAGAAGAAAAAGAAGATCTTTTCTTTGTCTTTTAACCCAGATTGGTGCCAGGCCCAAGGCCAAGCCTTAGTCAGGGCAACTCTGACTGGCTAACATGGAACTTATCAATTTGGAGACTTACTTTAAGGAAGATAAATATATTATTTACAAGCTAGTAGAGATAGGTTATTTAGATAAGGAAATTTGGGTTTTTAGGTAGAAATCGGTTTTCCAGGAGAAGGCAGACCATGAGGTCTAGCTTGGGAGCAGATAAAAAAACCTTAGTCTACCCTAGTCTTTTAGGGTTTCCTGTTTATTTATCTCCTTCTTAAAACATTATAAATATTAATAAATTAGAAATAAGGTTTTTTTTTTTTCATGTGTGTTATCCATTGCACTGGCCTACAACCAAGGCCCACTGCTGTTACCATTGGCCCTTATATCTAAAGTATCTGATTAACAACAACAATCAGATATTGAGTTTAGATATTAACTTAACAGTATGAAGAAGCAGCATGGTATAGTGGTAAGAGCCTATGACTTGGACCCAGAAAACCTAGGTTTAAGTTCCAGCTCTAACTTTTTTAAAAAACCTTTATCAGGGGCAGCTAGGTAGCTCAGTGGATTGAGAGTCAGGCCTAGAGATGGGAGGTCCTGGGTTCAAATCTGGCCTCAGACACTTCCCAGCTGTGTGACCCTGGGAAAGTCACTTGAACCCCATTGCCTAGTCCATACCACTCTTCTGCCTTGGAGCCAATACTCAGTATTGACTCCAAGATGTAAGGTAAGGGTTTAAAAAAATTAAATTAAATTAAAATTAAAATAAAAACCCTTATCATCTCCATCTATCTTAGAATCAATGCTGTGTATTGGTTCCAAGGCAGAAGAGGGGTAAGAACAAGGCAATAGAGGTTAAGTGACTTCCCCAGGGTCACATAGCTAGGAAGGGTCTGAGGTCAGATATGAAGCCAGGACCTTCTGTCTCCAGACCTGATGCTCTATCCACTGTGCTTCCTAGTTACCCCCATACCCCTACTCCATCTCTGGCTTTGTATGTAACCCTGAGCAAATCACTTTATCTCTCTGGGATTCACTTCACTCATCTGTAAAATGGGGACATAATAACAATTGTTTTACCTCCCTCACAGGGAGGCTTATAAGGAAAGTATTTTGCGAACCTGAAATGGTTACAGAAATTCAAGCTATCTTTGCATGAAGCTGTTTCTTTTTGTGGGAAAATGCATGTTCCCAAACAAGAAACAAACTTTGGATCCCAGCCTGCTGCAAAGCAGGAACTCCCTGTACACACAATAAAAGTCAACTCCGTCACCAAAGGCCTTGGGCTGGTACACACTCGTGTGGTAACACAAATGGTAGCATGATCTAGGTTCTAACAGGGTGGACAGAGTCTGTGTCTTAGTTATATCTTTCCAGAATCAGCACAATGCGTTGCATAAAGCATACACTTTGCCACATGTTCCCTGGGTTGGCTTGTCTAGTCAGGAAGGGACCTCAATAATCTAATCTATTCTTTCCTAGGAGTCACTTTTCTTTTTTTTTTAATTAAAAAACATTTTAATTTAATTAATTAATTTAGAATGTTTTCCCAGGGTTACATGATTCATGTTCTTGCCCTCCCCTCCTCCAAATCCCCCTCCCGTAGCCAAAGAGCAGTTCCACTCGGTTTTACATGTATCATCGAACAAGACCTATTTCCATATTTTTAATGTTTGCGATCGAGTGATCATTTCGAGTCTACATCTCTAATCATATCCCCATCTAACCATGTGATGAATCATATGTCTTTCTTCTGTGTTTCTACTCCCACAGTTCTTTCTCTGGATGTGGATGGCATTCTTTCTCATAAGTCTTAGGAGTCATCTTCAGAAGAGCCCTCAAAGCAGCCATGTGGGCCAGGAGGAGGAAAGGCAAAGCATCAGGCATCCTCTGTCATGTCTGAGTTTCCCTCTGTGTTTTTCTTTTTCTTTAGGAGGATATATTAGCAGGCAGAGACCAAGTTGTGCAAAATGTGGCTAGACCAGAGCTCCCATATAACAAAGCATAATAGCCAATATTTCTGTGATGCTTCACATATATGATCTCATTTGATCCTCTGATGTAAATGCTAAAGGAATTATGTTCATTAGACAGAATGAAATACATTCAGAGAATTTTAGAGGCATGCTGATGGGCTAGTAAATGAAAAGCTTGGATACAAGCCTTAAATTCCCTTTGACTTCCAGGTCTAACATTCTTATTGTTAAACCATATGGCTTAATAGGTTTGTTCTCAGTATGTATTGTCCTCTAAAAATACTACTAGAGGAGCAGTACCAAGGGGCTCAGTAGCCTAGAGATAGGAGGTTCTGGATTAAAATCTGACCTCAGATACTTCCTAGCTGCTGCATGACCCTGGACAAGTCACTTAACCCCATTCATTGCCTAGCCCTTACCACTCTTCTGCTTTGGAACCATTACACAGTATTGATTCCAAGACAGAAGGTAAGGGTTTAAAAGATTAATGGATCAAGGTTATGTTATCTCAGAAGAGGGGCTGGAGGATTCTCTGAGAAGGTGACTGTGGTATAGTAGCCTGAATACTAAACTCACGGGGTTAGTGGACCTAGGGTTGATTCCCTGCTTCCTGCTTAGTAGTTGTGTGATCCAGACCTCAGATTGTGGTTGTATAAAATGCTCCTTTTGTTGCTCAGACCTGTGAAATCATCAGTATAGGGCACTCCCTTATGTAGAAATTCTTTGCATTAAAAGAGAGTAACAACTCATCAGCAACTAATAGTTTTAGGGATCCACCTGGGCACTGAGAGATCAGGTGCTGGCCTTTAGTATGTGTCACTCAGTATATGTCAAAGACAGGACTTGAACCCAGATCTTCCTGCTTCCAAGGCCTGTCTTCTATCTATTAAGCCACATACACATGGTCACCCTGTGATAGTCATCCTGAATGAAGATGAACAATTTGGCTATGACAGAATTCCAGCTTTCATAGACCTCAGACTAGCAAAAGGAAAAGATATACATTCAGAGAACTATATTGTACTGTATTACATGTTCTGAAATCACAGTACCAAAAGTCCCTTCTAGTTCTAAAATCTATACATGGACATCTAGATGTCTCTCAAAGAATCACAGTGATAAAGAACTGACCACTTTCTAGAGCAGTCCATGTCCATTTTGGCTATCTTTAATCATAAGAAAAATTTTCTCTATATTAGGCAAAATCTTTTCTTCTTCTCACTTCTACCCATTGCTCCCAATTCTATCTTTGGAGTTATGTGAAATAAACGGAATTCATCTTCCATGCAATAGACCTTGAAATATTGGAATATATCTACATTCCTCCCCCCTCCCATGTCTTGTCTTCTGCAAGTTAATATGGTGCAGAACTGTCAGATGGCCCTTGTATATTGTAGCCTCTACCTTATTTCTACCACTCTGGTCTCTTTCCTCAGGATGTGCTCTAGTGCATGAATGTCCTCCCTAAAATAGGATGTCCTGCCTGACTTGAACACAATACTTCAGATATGGTCTGACTAAGGCAGCTCACACAGTAGGATTCACCTCCCTCATTCTAGATACTCTGTGCAAAAGCTTTTCAATTCCATGTAATATTTATCTTTTTCCTTTTTCGTGATTATCTCTATGAACACTGCCTCTATGGATGACATGGAAGATGTCATTACCAGGGGCAATAAGGCATAGTGGTAGTAGATAGAGAGTTGACCTCAAAGCCATTAGGACCTGAATCCAAATCCTGCCTCTAACATATTCTGGCACCATGATCTAGGGTAAATCACTTAATTCTCTAAGCCGTTAAGTTGCAGAGGAAGTGCCAAGCTTCATTGGTCAAGGGAGTTTCCTCAATTAAGAGTTCACTATGCCAATGAAATCATAGAACTAGTCTCTCTCCCAAACTATATTAGCTTCTTTGGCTTTTGAACATAATTCATTTAACAAATATTTCTTTCTTAAGTACCCACTGAGATGTGGACACTGGGTCCCCTGGACACCCCAAGTCACTAGAGGAATCCCAGGTCAAAGGTTACATGAGGAATTTCCCAATCTTGCCTCCCTACTGTGCTTGCTAAAGAAAGCTGGCCCTAGTGCAACCAAAGACATGGCTGAATAAACAAAGGATTCTCTGCCTCTTATTTCAGATGTATCTGTTTGCACCTCAAACATCAACTAGGTTCCTCAAGATAGACAACTCACTCACCTTTATGATCAGGCTCTCATAAATGATGCATACTTGTGCTTAGAGCCCAGGCTCTAAGGCACCTCACAATATTCCCCTTGTTTATCCCCCTCTTTACCTTTCTTTCTAACTCATTCAGACTCTATTCCTTTAGAATGTAAAAATCCCAGACTCCTCTTCAAAGAGGCAATTTGGTCCTGCACCTGCCTCCTGGCCATTCAACTCAATAAATTTCTCTATGTTTAAAGATATTCATCAGAGCCCGTTCACTCTTCGAAAGAGACCCCTCCTGAATCAGAACCAGATTAATATCAAGCTCTCCCACAACACCACTGCATACAAAGTTCAGTGCTGGAGAAGAAACCAGGAAGGAAACAAATTTTAAAGAAGACAGAAGCAGCCAGAAATAAACCATTCAAATACCAGGGAGCTACAATCAGAACCTAGTGGCTTCTACATTAAAGGACTGAAAGGCATGGAATATGATATTCTGGAAGGCAAAAGGTTTGGGTTTATAACTAAGAGTCGCCTAGGCAGCAAAACTGAGTATAGTCTTTCAGGGGGAAAAATGGTCATTCAATAAGTTGGAAGATTTCCAAGCATTTCTGAGGAATAAGTCAGATCTAAATAAAAAATTTGAAGGCCAGATATGAGACACAAGAGAAGCCCAGAAAGGAAAATAAGAAAGAGAAAATTTAAGGGGCTCATGTCTATATATCTACATGGAAAGAGGATTTCTGTAATACTCAAAAATTACTCTTAGTAGTAGAGAAGATAGAAGGAATTTACTCAGGAAGAGAGTGGAGAAATAAACTGATTATTATAATATGATGATATATGATATGATATATATGTAAATGTGATGATATGGAATGATATGTATATATGATATATGTATGCATGTGAATGACATGTAAAAACCAATCAAAAGCAAACAAAAATAGAAGACAGGTCCTCTTCTCATGAGCTCACATTCTAGCAGGAGGACAAGACATAAATGCAGAGAACTATATTAGACAGTATATTATATGATTTTAAACCAAAATATAGCATGATGCGATTAAGGGGAACCTCAGACTCCATCAAGTCCAATTCCTTTATTTTACAGATGAGGAAATTGGCTTAGAGAAATTAAGTAACTTGCCCAGTGACACAGCTAATAAATGCCCACAGAGTAGGATTTGAACCATAGCTTCATGAATCCAAATCTTTCCCTTATATGCTGGCATGCAAAGTTTGTCCCTCTGACACATCACCTTCCTCCAATCAGTCCTGCCCCTCCTGATCTAGCCCTAAGCATGGATTCCCCACTTACCTGCAATAGTGCTGAGCCTAGCAGCCAAGGTAGCAAATTCCAGTGCCTTGTCATAGCCCTGCAGGGTGAGCTGCAGCTCCGTCAGCTTGTTGAATAGGCGGAGCTCAGTGTTGAAAGCCTTTATCCTCCTGGCTATGGGGACAGCTCCACACTAAGGAGAAAGGCAAAATGGACCCCTCAGCCTTCCTTCCTCTGAATGGGTCCCTGCCACATTCTCCTATCCACCCCTCTCCAGGGAGGAAGGGAGTGTACCCCATTTCCATCCATACCCCCTTTCTTTAGTCAACCTTCTCAGGTGGGCATATAACTTTTAATTGAGAACCTAGAGATCTTGTTGGTCCATACCTTCATTTAAAGGAAGAAAGAGCTAGAGAGGTTAAGGGACTTACCCAAACTCATTGAACTAGTAAGTGGCAGAAATAGGATTCGAACCTAGGTTTCCTGATTCCATGTCCAATATTCTGCCACCTCATATTAAGGCAATGGATGGCAAGTTCTAATTATTGGCCCCTCTTGTGCAAGACCCTGCTTTCTGAGCCTCAGGTGTTTTGCTCAAGAGTTTTTATCTCTTTTAAGACAACAGACAGAAAGGCAAGCTCTCTGAGTCTCGGGCTTCTTATCTGTAAGAAGAGGATGATAATACTCTTCCCCTCTCTCTCCATCTCAAAGGATTGCTATGATAAAAATTCTTTATAAACTATTTTTTATAGAAATGGGAATTATTAAGGCTTTGTTTTGTTTCCTATCCCCATCCTTCTTGAGGGTGCTATTAAAAACAGCCAGTGAAAATGACTCATAAAAAAAAGGCCAGTCAAAAGCCTTTTATAGCTGCCAAATGATCATAGTGGGTCTTTTCAAGAAGTAAAAAATTCTCTAGGCTGAATTGAAGTGACCTATCAGGTCTCAACTCTGCCACACATTCCATGTATGACTGGACTAGTCACTCCTCTTGGAGCCCAAGTTTCCTCCTTCATAAAAGGAGGGGACTGAACTATTTGGGTCAGATAGATGGCTCAGTGGATAGAACTCCAGGCCCAGAGTCAAGAAGACAAGTTAAAATCCAGCCTCAGTCACTTACTAGTGGTATGACCCTGGGCAAATCACTTAACCTTATTTGCCTCAGTTTCCTTCATCTGTGAAATGAGCTAAATGAAAAAGGCAAAACACTTCCATATCTTTGCCTAGAAAACCCAAAATAGGGTCACAAAGAGTCAGCTATGACTGAAATGACTCAGTAGCAAATTAGGTAGGCTTTCAGGTCTTTAGATCTCTGTGCTCATATTATAGATTTAGATCCAGAATGCATCTTAAGAGACCATCTAATGCAACCCCTTATCTTACAAAGTAGGGAACTGGGGCCCAGAGAAATGAAGTCACTTGTCCAAAGTCACACAAGTAGAAGAGGCATACCTAGGATTTGAACCCATATCTTCTGACTCCAAAGCCAGCAGAAATTCTTCCCACTCTATCATGCTCATTCTCCCAAAGCTCATTCCAGTTTTCCTATTTTATGTCATCAGTACCTTCCACTCTGTGATTTTGAGGATATTTGGGTGGAAGGAAGGGAATACCACTGGGGAAGGAGTGGATAGGAATTAGGGCCAGATTTTAGGATCCTTTCTCTTTAAGTTTTAGTAAAATCCACCAACGTCACTGAATATCCAGAGGCCTAATAGCTTCCAAGTAGCTTCATACATTACCCTGTAATATTCAGCTGCTCGGTATCTATTACGGTTTCCATTGAAAAACACATCCCCTGCACGTTCATAGAGTCTTAGGGCTAGGGAAGGCTCCTCAGCCTTCAGGGCATTCTGTATGGCTGCCTGCAAGAGAACAGAAACTATTATTAGATGAAAAAAGGTCTGCTCCCAAGTTAGAGTAGCATGGGAGAACACAGGCTCAACATTTGCATTTCACATGCCTGGCATCTATCCCTTTGTTTCCAATTTTTTACATTCTTTTAATATTTTAGGAGTATTAGATGTTTGCAATGAACATTTCAGCACTTGAGCCATTCATTGATTCAGTAATCATTTATTAAATGCCTGCTATTGAACAGCAAGGTTGTATGATAGAAAAAGCACTAAATGTAAAATCAGAAAATCTGAGTTCAAATCCCAGGTCTGTCACACATTATCCTCCAAGATCCAGGTCAGGTCAGGAATTGCCTTCTGATTCTAAGCCTTCCTCCTCCTACTGAGTATGACTTCTCCTTTAATTGATTTCTTGACACCTGTGTACTATTCTGTCTTTGAGTCATCTGTAAATGAATCCTTGAAGGATCTATGACATCATCCACTTGGAAGCCTCCCTCCATCAACACAGCGTGCACCCCATCTCTGTCTTTGTCTTAGCAGATACAATTTTGCCACATTGCCTCACCTGTCTGTAGCCTTGCCCTATACTAACCTTAAGTTCCACCAAAGCAAGGACTGTATTATATTTATATATTCTGGCCATCTTCTCCCTATCTCAACTTGGACTTTTACTTTGAGTCCCTGGGTTCTGCTGGGTAAGTTCTTACTTTATCTTGCCCTAAACTAGGGACAATTAGACTACATTTCCAAATGAACCTTGGTGCATCATGGTTAAAGGGATATCTTCCCTGATCCAGAAGGCTGATGCAGACATCTACCTGAAAATACATTTCCACCAGCTCATCCTCCTGCAGAAGGTAAAGTAACTGCCCAGCCAGCAGCCAGGCTTCAGCAGCCTTGGCCTGGTTCCCTAAGTCAATGAAGATTCTCAGGCTTTCCTTGATACAGTCCAGGGAACGTCTCAGAGACCTTGAAGGGAAAAGAAAAAATTAAGGCCTTAGAACAGAGAGAAAAATGTTTACTCTAAATATATGGAAGAAAACCTTCCAAAGAAAATTAAACCTGTTTTCTATGGACTGCCTTGGGAGGTAGTAAGAGTCTCACTATTGGAGATCTTTAAGTGAAGACTAGATTATCTCTTTTTATAGATTGTCTTGGGTATTCCTGCTCTAGAATGGGTTATATTTTATGCCCTTTATTCTGAGGTCCCTTTTAACTCTGAGATTCTATGATTGTGAGGCTTAGAAAGACCTCTATAACAAAGGATATTAGAACATAGAATGTAAGTGCTGGAAGGAGTGCACCTCAAATAGCATTTAGTCCAATGGACTCATTGTAGGGCAAACTGAGGCTCAAGATCATTCCTTGTTCTACTTCCAAAGGTCCTCTCTGGAGTCTATAGTAGGGCCTCTGAGCTCAGACATTCTATCTTCTACTGTGCTCCATTGTAACTACAAGATGGTCATGAATCATTATTTGGTTTTGTTTTTAAACTCTTACTTTCTGGCTTAGAATTGAGGTTAAAAATAGATTCCAAGGCAGAAAAGTGTTAAGGGCTAAGCATTTGGGATTAAGTGACTTGGCCAAGATCACATAGCTAGGGAGTATTTGAAACCAGATTTGAACCTGGGCTTCCCATCTCCAGGCATAGCCTCCATCTAATGAGCCACCTAGCTGCCCCTACAAGTCATTGTTTACATACTGATCACAGGGCTTCCTTTAAGTCCCCAGGAGAGGTAATGCCTAGAATTTGGACCAGGGTGGCCTGCTGCATACTCTTGATTCCTTTGGGAATGGTTTAGAGAAGTCAGGGCCCATAAATCTCTTTTCCAATACTATTTCCTGTTCTGTTGTTGTTCCTAGTTGGGCTCTCAAGAGACCTCTGAGATGTGGTTATATTCTCTGGGTCTCCAGAGATGACTGCTGGGTATAATTATAGATTGGTCAGTTGAGAAAACTGGTCTTTGCTTCTGGGATTCTTCATCTCTGAGCTCACTATGGTTAGCTAGAGGGTATGGAGTGTTGGAGACATGTAGATGGAGCTAGCCTCCATCCCCCAACACGCCATACTGACCCCTATATAGTCACGTCCTGGAAATGCAGGGTATTAGGTCAAGCTGACCATTCATCACGCTATTCAAAGAACAGAATTTCAGGACCACAGAAGGTCAGACCCAGAAAGGACTTTGGAATTTATACTCCCCTTATACTATAGAAGGAGAGATTGGGTGTCAGAATAAGAGAAGTGAATTGCCCAAGGAAACAATCAATTGCTCTGAGAACTTGAACCTGAGCCTTCTTACTAAAAGTTTAGACCTCTTCCACTATGGAATACCATCTTCCCAGAAGGACCTAAAACAATCTCTTTTTAAAAATATTGCTTGCCTTACAGGGACTTGCATTCAACGGGAGCTAGGGAAGGACTGTAAGCAGATAAGTAAATACAAAATATGTATATAACATTATTTCTAGAGGGGAGTAAGATAAGAAAAGAAAGAAGTCTGCAAGAGGATATTAATGGTAATAATGAATGGATGGCTCAAATGATGAAGGAGTTCACTTGAACCAGGTAGCAGGAGAGATCTTGATTCCATTCTTCCTCTCCACTCATATCCCAAGGATGACTGAAGTCTCCTCTTCTGACCTAGTAGTCCTGCCTACTTGAACACTTTATAATGACTAAGGGCTAAAGGGGTGGATCTGGTAGGTGGTCATCATTTTCAGCACATAGTGAAGAAAAGAAGTATAAATTCCACCTCCTTCAAATGACATGTCAAGCATAATCTTCCATGAAAAGATAAAGGTAAGACATGTGTGTTTATTACCAGAATCTACGAACTACAACTGATCCATTATCTCCAACAAGAAACATTGGAGATATAGGATAATAGGGCGGCAAGTTTCCTTAAAAATCAGAATTTCAGACTCCAAAGACTTTAATAGAACATGGACTTTTAAATCTAGAAGGGTTTCAGAACACAGAAGACAGAATAGCAGAGTCAGAGGAAATTGTAGTGACTTTAGAATCTTACCATTTCAGACTAGGAGACAGGATGTTCTAATGCCCATCCTGGCTCACCCTTGAATCCTTTCAACTGTATCACCAACAAGTAATCATCTAGCTTATTCATAAAAGAAGGATTTACTGACTTTCAAGGCAGCCAGTATGATTTGGAAAATCACTAACTGGTCTTAAATTCAGAAGTCTTTAAATACATGGGTTCCTAGGATGAAAAATTTACAATACAGAGCAGAGGGGTGGAAATGACAGAAGTGTCAATTAGGTAGTATAGTGGATCTAGCACTGAATTTAGTTACTAAGACCTGAGATCAAAATCTCTTTCAGACACTGTCACTCTGTTAATCACATAATCTCTAATCCTCTATTTCCTCACAAGAAAAAAAAAATTGAAATAATAATATCACCTATTTTACTGGTGAATATATAGATATATAAAGGGTTTTGTAGATCTTAAAAAACTGTATAATATGTAATAACTTTAGTTATTATTTTCTAGTCCAATCTCTTAATTTTACAGAGGGAGAAAGAGCCTGCCACTATATGGATCACCCTAAGAAAATCTCATCTAGAAAACAAGAAAATATAATACAAAGCCTATTTCACAGGGTTGCTCTAAGGATACGATTTTTTTAAGCCTTTAACTACATTAGGAATGTAAATTGTTATAGTTATCCCTACTTCCCTGTCACTTCCCCCCTTAGTCTTGTAAACCTTAAAATTTCTTAGACTTATGAATGTTGGAAATTTCACCATTGGGAAATTTCATACTGGAAAAAATTTCCTACTGATAGTAAGATCTCTATTGGAATATGAAACTCCTTGGCATGGGAGGATCCTCTCCTCCCTACTTAAGACTACTTTAGGACAGAAACCTTTTGCTAAACAATGGAAAGGGCTTTTACCTATGCTTAAGCATAGAACAGGAAGTTCTTTGAGTCATGATTGATTTTATAATTGATACAATAGAGATACTTGGAATGACAGAACCAGGTCTTGGAAACTACAATCTCTACCCTACTCAGAGTAACAGGATTTAGGAAGGGCTGCAGCAAAGATCAAGATTTAATTATTTGAGAATATGACCTTCAACAGACATGTGCAAAGGGGGCAGACCTCTGGGCGGTCCTGGGTTAAGCTAGAGCCACCATTGGCACAGGGGAGACATCGACAGTGATTGGTAGATGTGAGAATTGAGGGGAGGGAACTTGGATTTTTTGCTTAAAGATAGCGGGGTCTGAGGACTGAGAGAGGGTTGATGCTCTGAAGGAGGTCTGAGAGGAGAGAGGTCCTGGAGGGAGAGTCCTGGAGAGGTCTTGAAGGAGGCTGTGGAAGGAGAACTCAGGAGGAGTCAGGAGGAGAATTCTCTGGAAACATTTCTTGAAAGGAGGCTCTCTTGAAGGTGGAGCCTGAGGTTGGCATAAGAAGCCTTACCTAGAGAGATCTTGGGTGAGTGATAAAACCAACTGACTGATTTATCTCTTAGGACTGAGGTCTAGGCCTTATTGGCTTGAGACCCTTCATTCTTATTCCCTTCTTACTTTCTCTCTTTTTCTATTGATTAATCAGTGTATTATAAATTAAATTTCTCTATAAAACCCAGTTGGCTTGGGCATATTCATAAATTGGGAGTATATTCCCTGGTGACCATCTTATATTTATATAAAACTAAGACACAGTAGAAAACATATTTCAGTGGTCATAATTGTTATATATTTCCCTTGCTCCCAAACATTTTAATTATCACATTTTATGGCTCCCACTCTCTTATCCACAACTATTTAATGCTCAAAACTATTTTAAATCTAACAGTCTATGGGCCTCTGGGCCTCAGCTGGGGAAACTGAATCTTTTTTCCATTTGAAACACTTCAAGATGGCAGGAATGACTAAAGTCCAAACTAGCTAGCCCTAATTCTTCTAATTGATTCTCAGAGAACATAATTTTGTCACAAATCCTTGTGAAAATTCTAGCTCCAGTTCTGTCATTTGCTTGCTTATCTCCTACTCCTTGCTTTTGAAGGCATGGGAAATACCCCAGCTAAGGCCATGGAAGCTGCCAAAACATTATTGACTCATTTAGATCAAGGGTTCTTAGTCTGCTGGCCACAGAGGATCAGTGAGTAGATTTCAGAGTGTCTCTGAACTTGGGATTGGAAGTAGGGGGGAGGGGAGGAATTATATCTTTATTTCAGTGTAATTTATTTTCTTCATAGTCCTCTGTTGTGTTTTTTTTTTAATTAATGTCAAAAGATTATTCTGAAAAGTCTATAGGCTTTGACAAAATGCCAAAGGGTCCCAAGAAACAACAACAACAAAAAAAAATCAGAAAAACCCCTGACAGATTAAATTCAACATTATTAAGTGCCTACAATGTAATTAGTACTTGGGAAGATGCAAAAATATGGTCTCTGACTTGAGAAAACTCAGTTTGTAATGAGGAAAGTGGGATCACCATGTTGGACCACATTCTGAGATCTGACATGTTCAGTTCTAGGGGCCACATTTTTTGAAGAACACTGATATGCTGGAATGAGTCAGGATCATGACTAGGATGGGACTGGATCTGGACACCATGCAATTTACAGCAATGTAAATGGACATAATAATAACAATAATAAACAAAACTGTTCACTATGTAACTAAAATGACTAAGCTTGAATCTAGAGAAAAGATGAAAAGAATCTTACTTCATTTTAGATTATGGGGTAGATTATGGGGTAGAATGTTACCTATAGTCAGAGAAAGATGATGTGATAGTTGTTTTTGCTGAACTAATTTCTTATTTTTCCTTCTTCCTTTCTTTTTCTTTGTTCTTTGTTTCTGCCTTCTTTCTTTTTTATTCCTTCCTTCTTCCTTCTTTCTTCTCTCCCTCACTTCCTCCCTTTTTCTTCCTTCCTTCCTTCCTTCCTTCCTTCCTTCCTTCCTTCCTTCCTTCCTTCCTTCCTTTCTTTCTTTCTTTCTTTCTTTCTTTCTTTCTTTCTTTCTTTCTTTCTTTCTTTCTTTCTTTCTTTCTTTCTTTCTTTCTTTCTTTCTTTCTTTCTTTCTTTCTTTCTTTCTTTCTTTCTTCCTTCCTTCCTTCCTTCCTTCCTTCCTTCCTTCCTTCCTTTCTTTCTTTCTTTCTTTCTTTCTTTCTTTCTTTCTTTCTTTCTTTCTTTCTTTCTTTCTTTCTTTCTTTCTTTCTTTCTTTCTTTCTTTCTTTCTTTCTTTCTTCCTTCCTTCCTTCCTTCCTTCCTTCCTTCCTTCCTTCCTTCCTTCCTTCCTTCCTTCCTTTCTTTCTTTCTTTCTTTCTTTCTTTCTTTCTTTCTTTCTTTCTTTCTTTCTTTCTTTCTTTCTTTCTTTCTTTCTTTCTTTCTTTCTTTCTTTCTTTCTTTCTTTCTTTCTTTCTTTTTTGTTAGGGATAGTTTAGCAGAGTGGAGAGTACAGGAATATGCATATATACATACACAGACCTACATATGAGTGTGTATATGTATATGTGTATATATGTGTCTGTGTGTATATATATGTATGTATGTATGAAGGAACTGAGAAATGGTTATTTAAGCCAATGAAGAGAATATTTGGTGTAAATTAAATAACTGTCTTCAAATTTCTGAAGGGCTGGAATATAGAATAGGGATTATACTGTTCTTGATCTTAGAGTGCAGAACTAAGAACACTTGAAGAGACAGGGGAAGTTGCAACATAGAATGGCTTTCTCAAAGGTAGTGATTGCTTCATTAATGCAGGTATTCACTCAAAGCGTAGATGAACAATATTCATGGATGTATTAGAGATTAGATAGAGATTTCCAGAGATCGTCTAGAGACTGGTAAGATTCCTTCCAATTCTTAGATCCCAGGAATTCCCAACCAGTCAGGGCAGTCTTCTAAGGGAATGGACTATGATTGAAAGAGTGAGCTCTAACTTCAAGCAGAAGATGGCTGGACTACTGTTAATGATTTTATAAATGAAATTAACACTTCTGGTGGGAATTGACCCAGAACATGAGTGTGATGGAAAATGTTTAACAACAAGTTCTAGATAGATAGATATAGAGATACACACATATATACATATTTATGCATATACATATATATGTTATATATACACACATGACACACTTTTAAATTTAACCTGCATTATTAATATCTCTTTTACATTTAAAGTTTTAGACAACCAGAAAAAATAATACCATTTTATTTCTATCATTTACTAATTTCTGAGATTTAAAAGATCACTGACAATTTAAGAATCAACTCTCCTGAGTAAGTTCAAGCTGGCTCCAGCACACTCCTGTTTATAAGGCTAAGAAGAATGGAGAGAGAATTGAATACCATGCCATAAGAATATCTATTGAAGGAACTAGGAATGTTTAGCACAGAGAAGGGATGACTTAGTGGATTCTGATGGCTATCATTAAGAAATTTGAAGGACTAAAAGGATAAAGAAAATTTAGAGAGTAGGGTCTCTGGTCTCAGAGCAATGGGGACAAGAGAGAAAGATTACATCTTGACATAAGGAAAAACTCTCTTAATACTTAGAGTTGTCTATAAATTAATTGACCTATTTTAGGACTTCTAGACATGTCTTAGGAGGTTTTCCTATAGCATAGCTCTCAATTGCCGCCTGCTGCACCAACTCCCTGGCTTCTGCATCTGATCTAGGCATAATTTGTAGAACGAGTATATCTTGGAGCCATCAGAGAATGCATGGATTATCCATATAGAGTTAAATCAGGAACCTCTACTATAATGTAGTTTTCCAACTTCAACTTGGATACCTGCCTCCCAGTCTTATGGGACCTACTTAGGTAGCCTTTCCTACTCTGAAACCACTGACATTGTTAGGACAGTCTGATCTTCAGGTAGCAGAAAATCTATTTCCATAGAAATCCTTTTCTTGATGAAAAAAAATGATTTTCACAGTATCAGAAAGTTTGCAGAGGCAGGAAAGTGGAATTCTGAACATTAAAAAGGGACGCTCAACAAAATTCTGCCTAAAATGGCCTTTCTGATCAAGTTCAATTGATCAAAAAAACATTTCAACAGTTATGAACTGCCCTACTAAGGGTTGGACACTGAGCAACTAAACACTGAGGTTTCAAAGAAAAAAAGCAAAAATGGTCCTTGCCCTCAAAGAACCTATATTCTAATGGAGGTGACAACATGTAAATCAAAATAGAGAAGCTAAGTACAGAATAAAATGGAAGGTAGCCTTAAAAAGGAAGGCACTACTGGCAAGGGAGGAGGGCCAGAGAGGAGAGACCAGAAAAGGACTCCTGAAGAAGGTCATACTTGAACTGATTCTTTTTTTTTTTTTAAACCCTTACCTTCCCTCTTGGAGTCAATACTGTGAAGGCAGAAAGAGTGGTAAGGGCTAGGCAATGGGGGTCAAGTGACTTGCCCAGGGTCACACAACTGGGAAGTGTCTGAGGCCAGATTTGAACCTAGGACCTCCCATCTCTAGGCCTGGCTCTCAATCCACTGAGCTACCCAGCTGCCCCTGACTTGAACTGATTCTTAAAGAAAGCCAGGAATTCTAAGAGTTGGAGTTTGGGAAGAAAAGCATTCAAGAAAGGGGAGGAGCCAAGGGATAGCAAGTAGACCAGTCTGGCTGGACTATGAGATATCTGGAGGTGAGTGCAATATAAGAAAATTGGAAATTTAGGAAGGGGCCAGGTTGTGAAGAGCTTTAAATGAAAACAAGAGACTTTAAAATTTTAATCCTTGAGTCACTGGATTCTATTGAGCAGAAGGAGGTAATATAATCAGAATGATACTTTAGGAAAATCCCTTTGGTGATGGAGTGAAAGATGGATTGGAATGAGGAAAGACTTGAGGCAAGGAGCCTAACCAGAAGAATGTTGTAAATAATCCAGGAGAAAGGAGATAAGGACATGAGCTGGGAGCCTGACTCTGCAAGTGAAGCAAAGGAGATATATATGAGAGACAGAGAGAAGGGGGAAGACTTTGTGACATGGAAAGGGCTATGGAAATGGAATCTAGTGTCATAGGAAGAAGAGTTAGAAGAGACCCTAGGGATCCAATAAAGTTTAACTCCAAATTCAGTTCTCTTTCTACTGTTCCCATCCTGTATGATGCTATATTATAGGATTTGTACAAACTATAAAATACAGAGCAAAGGAAGGTTTCCTCTTCCTAGGAGGAGTTTCTATCCAGGCACTTGACTGGATTACTCACACATCAAGACTCTTCTTGCTTCCATACATCTTACTGAGCTCTGACAGTGACTCACATGGCTGTGTTTTGGTTCAGGTAGAGGTGACTGAGTTCCTCTAGCAGTATCCCTTCGGTTTCATGGTCCTGGAGCTGCTGGGCCAACCTTAGCCAGTGTTCATGATAGGTGATGCAGGCACCAGAATCTGGAGACACAATACTATAGAAATGGCAGAGAGATTTGGTAGCTTGAAGCTGAGCTGTGAACAAAGAAAGGAGATTTAACAAAACAATAATGAATTCAATAACTATGTATTCAGTTCCTATTGTGCGTAGAGCCCATTATTTGGCAATAGAAAGTTATAAAGTTTATGCTTTCTGCCTTCAAGGAGTTTACAATCTAGTAAGGAGATTAGACATCGATATAAACAGCAACAACACATATTACATGTATTTGTTTTATTGTTGTTGTTCAGTCATTTTCAGTTGTGTTTGACTCCTTGTGACCCCATTTGGGGTTTTCTTGGGAAAGATAGTGGAGTGGTTTCTCATTTCCTTTTCCAGCTCATTTTATAGATGAGGGAACTGAGGCAACAAGAATTATGTGACTTGCCCAGAGTCACATAGCTAGTATGTGTCTGAGGCCAGATTTGAATTCATGAAGGCAAGTCTTCCTTACTCGAGGTCCAGCTCTCTATCCATCACACCACCCAGCTGCCTACACACAGTATAAAGTGCTTTTTGAGTTTTGTGAGAAAAGCGTATTACCAACCTTAGGTAATCAGGGAAGGTTTTTATGAAGGAGAAGGCACATTATTTGGGTTTTAAATAATGAGTAGTAATTCAATGGTGAATTTTTAAAATTTGGTTTTGATCTTTCTCTGTCCAATGGCTGCTTCCCTACTGTCTACTAACTAGTCCACCTCTTTCCCCCAAAACTCTTTTAGCTCACTACATTCCCATCAGTTATCATCCTAGAGCTCTCCTCCTTTCTGTAGCTAACCTTCTTGAGAAGGCCATTTGTAATCAATGCCTCTATTTTCTTTCCTCTTGTTATCTTCTTAACTTTACAGTTTGATTTCCAGCTTTATAATTCAACTAAAATTTCTCTCTCCAAAGTTTCCAGTGCCCAGTGAAATCTAAAGACCATTTCTCAGTCTTCATCCTTCTTGACCTTTCTGCCACCTTTGACACTATGGATCATCCTCTTCTCCTTGATACTGTCCTATCTCTAGGTTTTCATGGCAATACTCTTTCCTGCCTCTCCTCTTACCTGTCAGCTTAATTCTTCTCAATGTGCTTTTCTTCATCCAGGTTATACAGATTGACTGCAAGTGTGCCACAAGGTTTCACCTTGTGCCTTTTTCCCTTCTCCCTGATAGTATTTTTCCATTGGCTCACCTGGATTTTATTATATTTCTTTCTTCTGATGATTCACAGATCTACTTAACCAGCCCTAACTTCTCTCCAAACCTCCAGTCTTATATCTCCAACTACTCGTTGGAAATCTTGAGCTGGATGTCCCATATGCATTTCAAACTCAACATGCTCCAAATAGGACTTACTATATTTCCTCTCCAAGCCTTCCTCTCTGACTTCCCAATTACTATTTTTTTCATAACCTTTACCTTCTATCTTAGAATATAAACTGTCTTTTGGTTGTAATTCAGAAAAGCAGTAAGGTCTAGGCAATGGGAGTCAAGTGGCTTGCCCAGGGTCCCACAGCTAGGAAGTGTCTGAGATCAGATTTGAACTCAGAACCTCCTCTCTCTAGGTCTGGCTCTCAATCCTAGATGCCTCCTCCTACTGATGTATCATCCTCCTCTCAGAAACCCAAGCTCACAACCTAGAGGTCATCTTCTAACCCTCTCTCTCTAATTGTATCCCTGAATCCATTCTCTTGTTAAGTCTGGTGGATTCTACTTTCCATCTGTGCCTCCTTATCCTCTCTGACACTGTTACTGCTGTGGTCCAAGGCCTCATCATTTCATTCTTTATATATACTCTTACCTTTTGTCTTAGAATTGATACTACAGGCAGCTGGGTGGTTCAGTAAATTGAGAGCCAGGCCTAGTAATGGGAGGCCCTGGGTTCTGATCTGGCTCAGACAGGTCCTAGCTGTGTGGCCCTGGGCAAGTCACTTGACCCCCATTGCCTAGCCCTTCCCACTCTTCTGTTCTGTTGACTTGAGCAGGTAAATGGATTAAAAGGAGTTCATTTCAGACCCAGAGAACAGTTTTAGCAGGCACATAGATAGAAGATCAATTTAATTAGACTGAGCAACATAAATATATCAAGAACCTATTCCATACAGGTCCTATGCAGGGTGCCAGGAATGCCCTCTTACTGGCAATGGCTATCAGAAAACTTACAAGCACAGAGCCTCATGGCCACACAGCTGGACTCATTGGAATGGGTAGACCTGTATTCGAACATTTGTCTAGGTGGGTCAGATTGAGTCTGGGACCTAAGTCGGTTTTCATCCCTCAGTCACTCACACGCTGCATAACCTTGGACAATTCACTTCCTGTCTGAGCCTCAGTTTCCTCATCTGTAATATTGAGAAAATAATGCTTATACTAATTACTTCATATGAAGGCCTGGTTGACCAAATGAGATAATGTATGTGAAGGACTTTGGGAACATTAGAATTATTATTGCTATAATCTAGTGGAAAGATAAAATGTACACATAACAAGTAGAGAACAATGAGAGATTTGGGTGAGGAAAAATCACTTTTAGCTGGGAGGATGAGAGGTGATTTCATGCAGAAAGTGGTATCTAAGTGGGGTCTTAGAAGGGAAAGAAGGATCTAAAAGAGAAGGGAAGGGTCTTCTAGGTATGAGTCCAAAAACAAATGGGTGACTATAGGAGAGGGCAGGAGCCAATTACCAATGATCAGCACAGTATGGCAGAAGCACAGAGCATGTGAAATGCCATCAAATAAAATAAGACTAGAAAGTTCGTTTGGATATAGACTGGGCAGAGCCTTTAACTGTCAGGTTAATCTTCATAACTCAGTTTTCCATAGCATTTCAAGCTTATGAAGTATTTCCAGAGATAAACCTCTATGAAACAAAGGAATCCAAATACTATTGTCTCCCTTTTACAAAATAGGAAAATGAGGCTCAGGATGTTGATGTGATGTGTGCCCAGATATACTCAGCAAAAATGTGGCAGTCAGAATTTGAACTAAGGTCTCCCAGCCTTTGGGGCAGCTAGGTGATGTTGTGGCAGAGCACTGAACTTGTAATCAGGAAGTCTTGAATTCAAATCTAGCCTCAGACACTGAATAGCTGTGTGACTCTGGGAAATATCTTAATCCTGTTTACCTCAGTTGCTTCATATATAAAATATATTTTAAAATATATTTTTTTAAAAAGCTGGAGGAGGAAATAGTAAATTGCTCTAGTATCTCTGCCAAGAGAACTCTAAATGGGATCATGAAGAGTCTGACAGAATTCAAAAACAACTGAACGACAAACTTCTTGACTTCAGATATGGCATTCTTGCCGTAGTGCCTTATCTTGCTCCTACAGAACATGAGAGATCTGAAGGCCTTAAAGGAGGGGATCAGGAAAAAATGACATCATTGTCACTTGCTTCAGGAGGCCTTCGGAGCCATACTCACTCTTTAGATGCTGATGCTTCAGGCCAAAGAGCAAAGCCATCTCATAACAGAGACGGCCCTCGTCTATCTTGTGCCTATCCACCAGCACCTGGGCCAGCCACAGCATCACGTGTCCCAGCTCCGTGTCGACCTCCTTGCTGGTCTGGAGCTCACAGAACAGCTGAACAGCCTGGGTCAGGTGCTGCTCTGCCAGCAGCCGGTTCCGGGACCTAAAGATTAGGTGGCCCAGATTGGCCAAGGCGACTGCCTGGTTCTGAACGTGCCCCATCTCCTCAGCCACCTCCAGGGCCCAGTGATAGTTCTTGGTGGCCTGAGTCACCTGGCCTTCCCCTTCATGAGCGAGCCCCAGGAGATTGTGCACTACCCCCTTCTGGAGAACGCTGCCTGTCTCCCACAGGGAGGAGAGAAGGGGCATCAGGATTTCCAGAGCCCTCCCTGCATGGCGAGCTGAGAGGTAGGCCCAGCCCAGGCACAGGGAAGACTCAAATGTGTCTTTCTCTCCCAACAGCTGACCCAGAGCCATGGCTCGGGTCAGGTAGTAGATGACCCCATCGGATAAATTATGCTGGAAATACATTTTGGACAGAATGATACAGAGCGTCCTCTGCGTCCTGACGTCCCCCTGCTCCTGAGAGGCAACTAAGGCTTGTCTGAGAGAAGGGCAGGCCAGGGCAGAAATGTCCCCATAGCCCGAGGATGAGGACTTGAGGAGTTTCCCAGCATTCTGTAGGACCAGGCTGACTTGCCAGAGAGATATGGCTGTCCCTGGGGTCCTGCGGGAGCTATATTGGCGGGCTGAGGCCAGTGCCAGGTGAGGAAGGTATTTCTTATCATATAAGAAGCTCAAGATGGCAGCAGGGGGTGGGCCTGCGAGGAGGTGCAAGCGCTCTACGAAGGGCAGGGCTTCGTCATACTGGCCCACGTTGAGAAGCAGACGGATGGCCAGGAAGCAGGCCCGGGCCTCCAAGGCGCTGCTCCCTGAAGCAATGGCCTCCCTCAGGAGGTGAGCCACCACTTCCAGCTCGTTTTCAGCTCTCACGCCCCCAGTGGGCAGGCAGGCCAGCAGGGAAGCTGCCTTCTCCAACAAAGCTGAACAAGCCTGGGGTCTCAGTTTCTGCTTCAAGAAGATGGCTGCCAAATTAATGTAGAGAGCAGCAATCAGAGACGGATCCCTAAAACCTTCACTCAAGACGTGGAGAGCTTCCTCAAAGTACACCCGGGCCTGGGAAAGTTTGACCTTCTTAACACTCAGGCGTCCCAAGAGGAAGCAGAGGCGGGCATGTGCCCAGGTCATGTGATGCCGCTTGGCACAGTTTCTGGAGGTCCCCAGGTAAGTGATGAGTTCATCCTCATCGGAGAAACCATAGAAGGAAGAAGCAGGAAGTGAGAAGGAAAGGTCATAGAGGCTCTCAAAATGCCCTGCATAGCCCTCTTGGTTCAGCAGAGTCAGGATAGGATGAAGGCTTGCAGCAGGGTCATCCTCTTCCTCATGCCCAGCACTCAGGTCCATCAAGACCTCAGGATCATCGAGGTCATCTGGCTGAGGCAAATGATAGCTATCTGAGGTTAGTGAGGATTCCTCAGAGTCACTGCATCTTTGGGAGCTGATGTCTGTGTCTTCTTCCCAGGTTTCACCAGGCTGGCCTCTCTCTAAAACTTGGGCTATAGACACTGTGGGAAGATAAAGAGATTTTATCAACCTTCCCTTCACAGCTGGCATATTGGGCACCACTCCCAGGATCTAGCATCATGACTTTATTTATTTGTGTGTTTTTAAATTGAAATCCCAGGTTCCTCCCTCCCCTTCTTGCACTAGAGAAGGGATCATTTAACAAAAAGAAATATGCATGTATAAAACTATGTCTTACTTGTTTCTATTTACCAGTCATTTCTCTGGAGGTGAACACATACATACAAGTCATTCTTCAAACATTTCTGTTGCTGTATATAATGTTCTCTTGGTTCTGCTCATTTTACTCGTCATAATTTCACATAGGTCTTTCCATATTTTTCTAAAATTAGCCCTTCACCAGTTCTTACAGCCCAGGAGTATTCCATTATAATCATAAACCACAGCTTGTTTAGTCATTCCCCAATTGATGGGAATCCCTCAGTTTCCAGCTCTTTGTCACCACAACTATCCACAGGATATCCAGTGGCTCTGGGATGACTCAAACTTACCTGGACAGCAAAGCAGTAATGTGTGAAGATGGTAGAGAACCATTAGGTTCAGACAACCAGTCATCTGCATCTTACTTCATAGTATTATAGGATCATAGATTTAAAGCTAGAGAGGATCTTGAGAGTCATCTATTGCAGTGGTAGCAGACTCAAGTAGAAACAGGTGCTTGCAGCCTCATATTGACTTAGAAACCACAATTCAACACTATCAATGTATTATTATATTTTTATTTGTCTTGCTAAAGATTTCCCAATTGGTCAGGGCCTCAGGTCATGAATCTGACAAGACTGATCCAATAGTCCAATACCTTCATTTTACAGATTAAGAAATTGAGGTCTTTAGTAATATGAAAAAATTCTCCAAATCACTATTAATTAAAGACACACAAATTAAAACAACTCTGAGGTGCCATCTCACTCCTATCAGACTGACTAATAAGGCCAAAAAAAGGGAAAATTTTAAATGTTGGAGGTGATATGGGAAATTAGCATATTAATACACTGTTGGTGGAACTGTAAACTGATCCAAACATTTGGGGGAGTAATTTGGAAACATGCCTAAAGGTCCATAAAACTGTGCAAACCCTTTGACCCAGCAATAACACTACTAAATCTGTATCTGAAAGGGATCAAAGATAAGGGGAAGTGAGCTACTTTTGCAAAAATATTTGTAGCAGTTCTTTTTGTGGTGGCAAAGAACTAGAAACTGAAGGGATGTCCATGAGTTGGGGAATGGCTGAACAAGTTGTAGTACATTATACGATTTAACAGCAATCACATACGATGATCTACTGTATAGGACTTAATTATTCTCAGCAATGGCAAGGATCCATGACAACTTGGATCCATGACAGACTCTTGACAAAAAATGGCTCTCCACTGTCATAGAGGGAACCGACTGAGTCTGAATGCAAACTGAAACATGTCATTCTTCAATTTATTTCCTCCACGAATTTTTCTCTAGTGGAAGCAATATGTATCTTTTTTCACAACATAATGAGCATGGAAATATGTATTGTATGATAACACATATACAATCTATATCATATTACCTGCTGTTTTAGGAAGCAGGAAGAGGAGAGAGGTAGGGAGAAAAAAATGGATTGCAAAATGTTATAAAAGGACTATTGGAAATTGTAATAATCTAGAAAAAATTAAAATTAATTAAAAAGAAAGAAATTGAGGCCCAGCATGATCAAGAAGCTTTCCAGAGCTGATGGTAAGAGGCAGAACCAGAATTTGTACCTAGATCCTCTTGATTGCATCTAACACCCTTTTCTACTGCACCATGCCCTTCAGAAACTTGACTATCTAACTTGGAGATATTATATTTTGACTCTAGTGATTTTGATGCTCTGTCTCTAAGGAGATAAGAGTTTGTTTATTCTTTCCTAAAAAGTTCTAAATTATTTACTAATTTGAACTTTCATTTTCTCATTTCTAAATTGAGGAGTTTGATGAGATAGTCTCTAAAATTTCTTAAAGGTCTCTCCCAATGATAACATCCCACGTGCTATGTACTAAGGACCTTTCCAACACTGACATTCAGTGTTTCTATGATGTTTCTTCCCTTCAAAGCACAGAATCTTAAACTGAGACAGCCCTTAAAATCCATCTTCTCTAATCCCCTCATTTAAGAGAAGAAGAAGAAGGTGAGACCCCAAGAACGTAAGAATTACCCAACCTAAGCCCAAGGTCACACTAGTGGTAGAACTAGACCTCAAACTTGAGTCTTCCATCTCCCAATCCAAATCTCTTCATGCTTTTCCAAACTTCTTCACTCCACAATAGCTAGGTAAATATGTATATTTACACTTATATAATATAATTGCATATATGTGGTGAGGTGAAAAGTTTTTAAAAAGCACATATATATATATATCTATATGTATATGTATGTATATACATATATACATTTAGAGAGGCAGGTAGGTTGCTCAGGGGGTAGATCACCAGGCCTGGAGGAAACCTCCAAATTCAAATTCAAATCTTACCTCAGACTCTTATTAGCTGTGTGACCCTGAGAAAGTCAGTTACCCTGCTGGTTTCAGTTTTCTCATCTGTACAATGAGTTAGAGAAGGAAATGACAAACCACTCAAGTATCTTTGCCAAGAAAATTCCAATGGGTTGATAAAGACTCAGACACAATTAAAAATGACTGAAGAGCAACACACACACACACATACATACACACATATGAATGACTGTTTATATATGCACAGGAATAGGGACTGGATCTTTCAATTATTGCTATATGGGGATTCCTCCCGTGAGCAAATCAGCACCTTCTTTACAACTTAGAGTCTTAGAGAGTTGCCTAGAGCACTGAGAGACTGGTTTGTCCAGTTGGATTCACTTGGCTCTAAGGCTAGCTCTCTATCCATTATGCCATGCTTCACTCTATTTTACATAATAGCATTCCCAATATAGTACAGGACTAACAGGTACTTGGACTTGTGCCCCTCTCTTTAATTTCAAAGTTCATCTCCATAGCCACAGTCTGTTGAAGGAGAAGAGCACAAGGGGAGCATAACCACTGTCTTCAAGACCCTGAAGAGTTGTAACTGGGAAGAAGAATTAGATTTATTCTGCTTGAGCCTGAATGACAGAATTATATGCAATGGTAAGAACTCAGTGTCAAGGGAGAGAAAAAGGAAATCCAGAGCAATTAAAAAAAATAAATGAAGTGTGCTATCCTGGTGTGGCTGAAGGGTGGATGGCAGTGTGAGTTTCCTATCACTGGAGGTCTTTAGGAAGAGGTTTGTTGATCAGTTTTAGAGACTATTTCAAGGGTGATTTCTATTCAGATATGTTTTGCACTAGAGACCTCTTCTGGAGATAAAAATACTTTCACTACCTACTTTATTGAGTTGTTGGAAGGAAAGTGTTTGGCAAGGAATTTAAGGTCCTTCTCATGGCATTCAAAGTCTTCCTCAATGTGTTGCTACAGTACCTTTCCAAATTAATCTCATATTTCTCCCTTCCATGCATAATACGCTCCAGACAAATGGAACTATACTTCATATTTGAAACCTGCCTTCATTTTCCTATATCAATGCCTTTGATGACACTGTTTCATAAACTGAGTGTCCTCCCTCCCTCCTCTCTTTACCTACTGAAATTTTATTCATCCTTTAAAATCCCATTCAAATAACATATTCCAGGAAGCCGTCAAACCTGCTGGTGGCAATGATCATCATCTTTGGATGATTGGCAAAGTATTTGGTTTGATACCTGTCTAGCACATATATGTGTATTGAAGTTATCTTTACTTATAACTTGACCCCTCATTATATTAAGCTCCATGAAGATAGGGACCATACGTACTTTAAATTGTGTGTGCCATCTTCCCTCCCAGTTTACTCTTACTACACAGTGTTTTGTTCACAGAAGTTAAATAATTAATAAACTTTAAAGTACTACATAAATGTGAATTATTATCTATAGAATTCTCATCAGCTAGAGAAAGGCTAATGAGTTGTTCATCTACTCCCAGTTCCTTCAGTAGGCTCTCTTTGACTTTTTGGCTCAGGAGATCTAATGTTGCTTGACAGCTGCAATAAGGTAGGAATATCTTATTCTCACTCCTTCTTACAGTATATCCTGGAGTTCAAATGTGGCAGATCCACTGTGTTTAATGGTCAAAAGAGATTGTTATAAAAATTTTTATAGACTGTTTCCATTTCCTGTCTATAGGAATCCCAATTGTATCCTTAATACTCTCAGAGTGACTTTGCTTAGTTGACTCTCTTGCCCAGTTTTTTAAAACTTATTTTCCCTCCACTGTTTTATGAGGCAATACATAACGCTAATAATATTTTATAATCCTGCTCTGACTTTACAATTGAGTTTATATTTTAAGTTGGGGTTGGGTTGCCCTTGTTTGCCTTATCTCTCCTTATGCCAAGGAGATCAAGTATTTGTTCGCTGAGCTGACTTCTATTCTCGTTTAGCACATAAAAAACATAGAAATCAATTTCCTGATTATAATAGATTTATATAGGTTAAATGTCTTTAGGAAATGGTTTTAATCCTTATCAATACCCACTCCTCAATCCATTTCCCAGTTTTTTTCAAAGACCACTTGTTTAAATAAGCCATTTAATAAATTTAATAAATAAGCACTTTGATATGTCAGGCACTTAATCAGTCAATAATTATGTATTTGGGGGACAGCTGGGTGGCTCAATGGACTGAGAACCAGGTATAGAGACAGGAGGTCTTGGGTTCAAATGTGGCCTCAGACACTTCCTAACTGTGTGACCCGGGCAAGTCACTTAATCCCCACCCCCAATGCCTAGCCCTCTTCTGCTTTTGAACCAATACATAGTATTGATTCTAAGGTGGGAGGTATGGCTTTTGAAAAATTATCATTATTAATTATTATTACTTATGTTTATATGTACTATATACTAATAATACTTAATTATTATTAAACACATACTATGTTCCAGGTACTGTGCTAGGTGCTAGAGATACAAGTACAAAAAATGAAACAATCTTTACTTAAAATGAGCTTACGTTCTAACAGAAGAGACAAATACATATAAAAATATGTGCACCATCATTATTAAGTTAATAAATATAAATATATTAAAAAGTAGTTAAATAGAAGGTTGTATGGAAGAGAGGGTATTTTAGATGTTGGGGGGCATCAGGAAAGGCTTCATACAGAAGATGGTTCCTGAGTTATAGCTTATAGGAAGAAAGAAACTCCATGAGAGGAGAAAATGTATTTTGTGCCTGAGAAATGATTAGTGCAAAAGCATGGAGACGGGAGATGGAATGTCATGTGAGAGGAACTGAGAGAAGGGCAATTTGTCTAGATTCCAGAGTGGAAGATGGGAAATACCATCCAATGTAGACAGAACGGTGAGGCAGATTGAATGAAATTTTAAAAACTAATGAGAAGAATTTGTATGTTATCTAATGGCCAATAGAGATCCACTGGAATTGGCTGAATAAGGGAGACACATGATCACATCTGGGCTTATGGAAAATTACTTTGACAGGATTTTCTAGGATAGATTGGATTGGTGAGAAAATTGAGGTTGGGAGACCAATTAAGAGGCTGTAGCATTAATCTAGGTGAAAAGTAATGAAGGCCTGAACTAATGTACATGGTAGCTATGAGTGAGAAGAAGGTCCAGTTAGGAAAGATGTATCCTATGACCAATAAACTAACAATAGTTTTTTTAAAACAACATCACCAACATCAATAGTCTTGTTATAGACGAAACTAGAAGGAACTAGAAGAAAAGGAAGTAGCATTTGAACAGAATTATGCTCACTACGTTCCTTGGAGAGACAAATAAAGGAATTGTATACCCAAGAGACAACAACAAATGTCATTTCATTGGATATTTGATCACTTTGTTTTTTGTTGCTCATATAAACAAAAAGGGTACCATGGAGATCATGGTAGCTTATGTGCCTATAGAGAGGATGAAAAAATAGAGAAGGTGTATAAAAGAGGAAGATCCTGCATAAACAAGTAAATGATACTGATACTCAGTCACTTAGATGTGATGGTGGTCACAGGGAAGGATCCCTACCCCCAACAAAAATTAAAAGCACAGGAAAGTGTGGATTCAAGTTTGAGAAATAAAAAAGAGTAAAGATTTGTAGATTAATCAGAAATCATGTATACTTTCTTTCAGAAAAAGAGGCTGAAGGTACTAGACTTAATAACCACCAAACAACATTATGAAAAATGAAATAACTTCCTTTAAAGGTAGGCAACTTGTGTGGGAGTCATAAGAATGAGCTTTCTGTGTAGTCAGACCCTAAACTAGTTAGGGGAAATGTCAAAAAACATTAAATTAGAAAGAAAGTAAATAGAACACCATGTGGATAGCTGTAATTGTTTCAATGTGGCCTATTCAAATAATTTGTCAATGCTAAAAAATAGGAAATAGAAAAAAGGCAAAGATGTAGTCCTCCTCATCATCATCTATAAAATTGCTATAAAGACAGTTGCCATAACATGGAGATGAAAAGTACCTCAAAACTGCTAATAAATACTTTATCTCCCAATGAGGCAGAGAAACAATAACCAAAGGAAATATGGGTTTAGAATGATCAATCAATAACTATGTATTAAATGTCTATTGTGTGCCAGGCACTGTGAAAACTTATTTACAGAGCACCATGAAGGTGCAGTAGCTAGTGGCTCAGTGACTGGGAGCCAAGCCTAGAGATGGGAAGTCCTAGGTTCAAATCTGATTTCAGATACTTCCAAGCTGTGTGATCCTGGCCAAGACACTTAATCTCCATTGCTTAGCTCTTACCACACTTTTCTACCTTGGAACCAAAACACAATCTTGACTCTAAGACTTAAGGTAAGGGTTTAAAAAAAAAAGAGAGAATACAGAGAAGAATGAAAGAAAAAGTTGTGATCATCTCGCAAACTATAAAAATCAGTGGGAGTGAAGACAACTCTACAGAAATTTTGGCATAAGACCCAACTAAATCACATCATCCTAAGCGGATTCACAGATGAAACTTGCAGCAAGACAACAAATAGAAGAAACTAAAACAAATATCTCTACATTTCTATCCCAATGTATTTTCATTGTTAACAGTAATGGAGCCACCAGATTTGAATCTTAACATCTCAGTCACCAGTGTCTCTATGAGGAAGTCGAAATGGCACTTAAGCAAACAAAGTTAACAAGAGCATCTGGACCAGACCAAATATAACTACCAACTCATATGTTTACCTTTTGTCTTTTATGCAATATTTATAAAACTGATGTACTCATGTGGCAAGAGTATCTTGACAAACATATGAGTAGTGATCAGGATGGTTTTTAAAAAGACTATAATTATTTTTTTAATCCTTACCTTCTGTCCTAGTATTGATTCTAAAGATAGAAGAGCAGCAAGGGCTAAGCAATTGGAGTTAAATGATTTGCCCAGGGTTACACAGCTAGGAAGTATCTGAGACCACATTCAAAGCTAGCTCTAGGCCTGACTCTATCCACTGAGCCACCCAGATGCCCTGCTGCACCATACTTCTAATGATTACAAATGTGGAAGAAGTCCCATAAAGATATCATTAAGGAAATGTATGATCAAGAGAAAAAAAAAAGTGGACTAGCCATGGAACAAGATGGTGAGATAAAAGATTGATATCTTAAACACTACTCTGGCGTCCCCAAAATGTAAGAAGTTCAAAAGGAAGGAAATGGATTTATGGGAGAAGATGAAAAGGAATATCATTTAATTAGAAAGCATGGTTGAGGTATGATCTGCACTGATGGAGAGGATAGGGACTACTATGACCAGAATTTAATCTTCATTTCCAGTCTATCTTTCACTATTCTCCCTCATGTGTTCTATGTTCTAGGCTAACCACACTATTCTCCAACTGTAGTTCACATTTTACACTCTCCCACCTCCATAAATCTTCTAAAACCATTCTCTGGGCTCAGAATGCAACCTACTCCCTGTTTCCCCCTATTGAAACCCTGTTCATCCTTTGTGGTCCTCATTTTAAAAAATATATTACTTTAAAATACAGGAAGACATTATAGCCTTGTGGATAAAAAGTCCAATTCAGAGTAAAGAAGACCTGGTTTTGAACCTCATATATGTCTGTGCCCTCCTGAACAAGTCGTTGAACCTCCGTCTCAGTGCCTCGGGCAACTCTCTTAAGGCTGTCAGTTGCAGATCTGTGTGTGGTCTGCACTGGTAGAAGGAGTTTCCTGGGATTTTTCAGTCAGTGAAATCACAAGCTCCATCCAAAGAGGGAAAATCCTCTACCAAAGTAAAAGACTAGAGGTCCTTTGATGCCTCATTATAGAATGGATGGTCTCAGTTCTCAAATGTTATTCAAGTGGAGAGCAAGCTCTACAAGGTTCTACCATGTTGGAAAGTCTTCAAACTGGGATTCATCAATGGATGGTAAAGACTAGTTCAGATGAGATAGCTGAAGTTAATCAACAGATTAGCAACCTCTGATGAATATTTTTGTACATTTTAAGCCAGGAAGATCTTGGTGCTAAGTTAGGACTCGAAAGGTTGTAAATTATGCGAAATCATTGATCTCTGTTATGTTTTTTTTTCTTAAATAATTGTTATCTGTGTCTATGTGCACTCTATCCCCACTATTAGGCTGTGAACTCCATAGGAAAGAGCGCGTGTATCCTTTAATCATAACTGTCCCCAGCACTAAGCACAATACTGTACAAATAAATGGTAGCTTGTCAAAAATGTTTGAGGATTTAAATTTAATTTCCAAGCCCAGATATTAAATGAAAAGAGTAGCAATTCTATCTCTGGGATCACAATGAAAGAGAGCCATCTCAATAGTGTTTTAAACTGAGAGGTGACCCCAGGTCTTCTGGCAATTTGAAGTGGGAGCTACAATCCCTTAATAGCAAATAGAAATTGATCATGTTTCTATAGCTTGAAGGACCCTCAGAGACCATTTAGTCTGACTTCCCTCCAACCCCCACATTTTACAGTGAACTAAAAGGAGATTAGGTGACTTCACTAAGTTCATATAAGGCAGAAGGTCTCAAACTATGGTCCAAGGATTTCTAGGAGGCCATGAGAACCTTTTGGGGGATCTGCAAGGTCAAAACTATTTTCATAATCATACAAAGAATTTATCTATTTATTAAAATATTCCTCCCCTTTCCAACTACATATCTCTGTGGTTGGATTTTCTTCAACCAAAACAATATATTGCCATGGATTAAATATAGAAGTGAATTTGAGAATCAATTGTCTTCTATTAAATAAGACATTAAAAAATTGAAAAGATATGAAAAATGATGCTATCCTTTTCACTGAATTTTTTGTTTTGAAAAATAGTTATTTTTCATTAAAATGTGTCATCTCAACATATAACAGGTTTATTAAAATATATTTAAATGAATTCATGAATATTTTTAAATTATACCAGTGATTTTTTAATATAGTAAATGTGGACAGATATAACTCACATAAACAAAAGCTCTTTGGGGGCTTCAATAATTTATAAAGTGTAAAGGTGTCCTCAAATAATTTTCAAGTGTATCAAAAGGTCCCGAGACCAAAAAACTTTAAGAACTATTAACATAAAGAGTAAGCAGTAGATATGAGAAATGAAAAAAGAATGTATTCTTTCTTAGGACAATGAAATTCTCTTACCCATACTAGGAGTCTGAGTTTCAAAAGGATCTTGGGAAAATTCACTGAGCCAGTATATGGAAGATATATCAGTATGGGTTAGAGATCGGATAAAGTCAGCACAGTCTCTTTCCCTGTCATTTCCTGGGTTCCAAAAGGACAATCTCTCCTCATCACTGAGGAAGGCAGTGGCCTTGTTCCTACATTAATATAACACAGAGAGAAAAATTATCTTTTTTTTTTTTTACAGATAAGTCAGGAAAGCTTGATATACCCCATGTTACTACCCTCTAAACCCAGCACTTTATCTTGATCTGGAGAAAAGAGATGAAAATTATTTCTCATTTCTGGAATGCTCTAGAACAAGGCCTTCACTCCAGGGCCTAAATACTTACAATGGAACATAAGAATCAGGAGCTACATGTTTGGTTTGGACAAAACCAATCTCTCCTGTTGATGTCAGTTTCCCAATAAACCATCGAAGCCCTGATACAAGAAAACCAAAGACCTCAATGCTGTCTCCTTGGCAGAAGGTCAATTCATCCTTTTCTTCTCCTCGGTGATCCCTCAAAGCTTTACATTTTCCTTTACCTGAGAACAAGAGCACAGAGAGAAATAAGTACCTCGGTCATAGCACCTAGAAAATTGTTTTAAAGTGAGAAGGCATCTTAGAATTTGAAAGGATAAAACTTAATATGTTAGAGCTTAAAAAGGCCTAGAAATATAGTACATATAAGTTCAGAGGGAACTTAGCACATAGATCATCAGAGATGGAAATACTCTTAGAACATACAGTCAGGTTTAGTCAGACTTTAGAATATTAGAGCTGAAAGTTACCTTAAAGATCATTTATTACAACTTCTCATTTTACAGAGGTCAAAACCCAGGCCCAGGAAAAAGTAGCTTGCCCAGGGATAAAAAGTAACATTGTGAAAAAATCTAGAACTTATAACCAAGTATTCTTCCTCTCTCTCTAGACATTTTGCACCCCTTTCATTGTCACTTTATAACTTACAAAGAATTTCCCCACAGTAGTCTAGCAAATTAGGAAATTTAAGTATCATTGCCCTCCTTAACAGAGAAGAAAAGAGACACTCAGAAAGACAAAGTGATTTGCCTACAGTTTTGCTACTTGAATCTTCCAACTCCTAGGCCAGTGTTCTTTTAAATAGTCCACCAACTGTGGCTTAACATGAATTTTTCTAGGTTTTCTGTCTCTAAACAGTTTTTCTAATAATGAAATGGAAAGCCCCAAGAGAATAAGAAGCAGGAGGTCCTACTGGCCATTAGGGCTTAGATGTGAGTCTTGCCACGACCAGTGTAGATGGATGCCTGAGGGTATAGCAAACAAACAGATCTATGAATCCTGAAGAGACAGAGTTTGAGAAAAGACAAATGGGGGTGGTCTTGAGCCAAGTAGAAAGAGCTCTGACTAGGACATATTCAGGATTTTGCTTCCACCATTGCCTCTGTCAATAGCAATCATTTTCTCTTTCCTAGGAACTCAATGAGCTGCGATGAGGATTCAGTGAGTTTATGGATATGAAAGGGTTTGAAAAATTGTAAGACACTTTTCTCATGTGAGAGGGTGTTGTTATTATATCACAAAAATCTGTATAATTGCCAGAGGAGTAAAGAGAGAGAGCAGTAGCACCTAGAACCCTCATGTTATTGAGTCATTTCAGTCATATTTGACTCTTCATGATCCCATTTGGAGTTTTCTTGGCAAAGATACTGAAATAGTTTGCCATTTACCTCTCCAGTTCATTTTAAAGATGAGGAAACTGAGGCAAACAAACGTAAGTGACTTGCCCAGGGTCACAAAGAATCATAGGAGACTAATTGAAAAGGATATTTGAACAACATCTAGTCCAACCTCTACCTGAAGAATGAGCCCTCTTTATGATATTGCTAAAAAGTGATTGAAATCTCTAAGACCCCTTTCAGTTCTCACATTCTAAATTCTGTGTCCAAAGGTCCCTTTCTACTCTACCATTCCAGACTTCCAGGGAACTCTAGAGACCAGATAGTGCCTGACAATTACCAATATTCTGCTTTTCATGATGGCAAACAATATGTAATGAGATTAAGAATCTAACCATTAGCTCAGGAACACACACACACACACACACATACACAAAGCAAGACAAGCATATGTCTGCTAGTCAGCATAGTGAAATGAAAAGAACTCTTGGACCTAGAATTGGGACCCTGGCTCTTTTCACTGAGGTAAATCACTTCAGTTTCTTCATCTATAAAACTGAGATGATAATATTTAGAATTCCCTACACAGCAAAGGGAAAGCACTTTGTAATCTTGTAAAGCAGAATAGAAATGGATACTTTATCATACGTATGTTCATCTGAATCCTCCACTACTTTAGTTTCAATATCTCTTTGCTCAATAATAACAGATAAGCAGTTAACTTTAGAGTTCTAACCAAGAACTCAATATTTTAGTTCTTGACTTTTTGCGTTGTTGCCTCCTACCTATTAAAGTGGGAACATGATGAAGACACTTGGGAAGAAGCTGATATGTTCAAATGAGAGGAAAAGATCTCAAAAGATCTCAAAGAGAAGACACTGGGCCATGGAAGACCTAGCCCTGTTACTTTGTGACCTTGAATGAGTGAGATAGCCTCCCTGGGCCTCAGCTTTCCCATCTACAAAATGAGACAGTTGAATTAGATTGGTTCAAAGGGTTCTTCCACTTTCTACCTCTGAGTCTATGAAAATCTTTATAGAAATGTGATTTTGAACATGTCACCCCTTCTGTCTTTGTCTCACTTTTCTCATGTACTAAATAACATGGTTGTTCTAAATGGTTTCTAAGATTCTTTCCAGTGCTGACATTCTTTATAATGTGTTCTAAGTTCCTTTCTAATTCTAAAATACTGTGTTAATGAATATTTTAAAAGAAATACAACCCTGGGCAAATCACTCCTCTGAGCACCATTTTCTTTACCTCTAAAATAAAGGGTTCGTACTAGATGATTTATGTTTTACTCTCATCCAATTAATCATTCAACAAACATATCAGTGCCTCCTTCAGATCAGTGCCCTTCAAAAGGCTTGACAGTAATTTTTTTATCAGCTCCAACATACCAATTTGATAGGAGCTTGTCCAATCGTTCTTCCTAGAGATGCCACAAGTACCGGGATAGTTTTTTAGGAACCATCTGCCAATGGAGAAATGATGAAATCAAAAACCCAGTCTTCTAAAACCAATAAGACAATGAGATTCCAGGAAGCACAATGAATAAGAAACCCAAGATCAACCAAGTTTAGTTTTCAGTTGAGTAGATCATTGGTCACTTGGATCATTAAAGACCTTCTAGTAGATTCTTGCTATCCAAGTCAATCACGAAGGCAGTACCCTAAGAGTTCTTGACTTTTGGGTATCATTCTGTGAGTGAAAAATCTCCTACACCCTTATATGAGGATTAGATTTTAATGTTAGCAGTAGTTCTTAGATAACCACAATTGTAATTCTAAGATAGTAAAATAATGTTAGCACAAGTGATGATCTTAGTAGGCCTTTTGTGATTATTTTAGTATAAGTTTCTTTTATTTGTTTTGTTTAACTCTTACCTTCTGTCTTGGAGTCAATACACAGTATTGACTCCAAGACAGAAGAGTGGTAAGGGCTCGGCAATGGGGGTCAAGTGACTTGACCAGGGTCACACAGCTGGGAAGTGTCCAGGACCAGACTTGAACCTAGAACCTCCTATCTCTAGGCCTGGCTCTCAATCCACTGAGCTACCCAACTGCCGCCTAGTATAAGTTTTAAAGTAAGATAACTGCTTGAATATAGTTAATCATTGTTAGCATGGGCCTCAGTTTTAGCTTCAGCCTATAACTTGCTACATCATGCACCCTCAGCAATCATGGTCTTGAACTTGTGACTTGGCCTTCATTAGCATAGAGGCTTTTGCCTCAGTTAGAAGCCTGGTGACACCCCATTCACCTTAGTATATACCCCTTATACATCATCAGGCTTTTGCCCCACTTTAAGGTCTGGCCCCTCCTCCTTACCCTAGTCATCTCAGTATACATCATCCTTGACATCATCAGGCTTATAAAGTAGGGTTCAGGCACCCTGACTTCCCCCTTGTCTATCAAGTGACTTTTACCAAATAGAAGTATTTCCTGATTACTTCACCCAATTCACATCTTTCTATTTTTATCACTGTCTTGGATTATTTTGTCCTGGTATAAAAATTGTCTAATTCTTTGGGGTATATAGGAAGGTCTCTCATAGTGCTTGGGGTCTTTTGGTCTTGATCAGAAGTCTGGCTTTATTGTGGGACTGGTCCTCTTAAAATAAAACTTTCTCTATGGCTTGGAGGCTTTGCTTATCATTTGCATATCTGTGGTTAGAAATTATGCAACAGTCCTCAGTATCTGTGAGATGGTACAAGCCTAATAAAGCCTACACAGTAGATGATGATACCTTGATTATAGTCCTGATATTCATAGATTGAGCTAATATTCACATTTGTCAAGTGCTTGCTATGTGCTGAGCACTGTGCTAAGTGCTAGTATTTAAAACCTGAAGGGGATGTAGAGGAGATCTAATCTAAACCCTTCCTTTTAGAGATAAAGAAACAGGAAGTGGCAGAGATAGGATTTAAACTGATCTAGATAGCTCTGCTTTCATTATGTGCATTCTTGAAAGGTCTGTGAAGTTTTTTTTTGCTGATTCTCCTACCAGTAAAGATCATAATCCCCCTTTGACTTGAGAGACAACCTTCAAAAGTTGTGAATGAAAAACGTATCACTTAGCCAGGTTGGTGATGTGCAGTTCTCAGTCTAGTTTTGGCCCATACCCCAACCTTTCCTAGCCAGAATATAGCATCCAAGCTTTCAGGAAAGACAGAGAAGCATAGCTATTGAACTTGGAGTCAGGAAGACTGGGTTTAAATCCAGTTTTAGAGATTTAATAGCTATGTGACCCTGGAAAAGTCATTGAACCTATCTGAGCCTAAGATTCTTTATCTGTAAAATAGGGATAAGAATAGCATCCACCTTATAGGTTTCTTGTAAAGATCAAATGAGATAATATATTTAAAGCACTTCAAAAATATTAAAGTATGATATAAATGTCAGCTATTATTCCTATTAAAGAACTTGGGGATCATCTCTATCATATCATAAGGCATCAAAGGAAGTTCTGAACTTCCAAAAGACATGATAACTTTGGTTGGAATGTTATGTTAGGATGGATTCAAGAAACATGACATGGAAGAAAGATTATTGTAAGAGGAACCAGAGATCTAAATGAGAATCTGATTCCAATACTTCTTCTCTGCATGAAAATCTATAAATCATTTTGTCTCATTTCATTTTTTCACCTACAAAATGGTGATGATGATGTTTTTCCTCCCTTCATTGCTGAGTGGTTTCAAGGGAAAGGCTTCCTAAACTTTAAAACACTCTAGAAATGAGAATTGTTGCTATCATCATTATTATCATCATTGTCAATTATTGATGAAGGTCAGGATATGAGAAATCGTTTATGTCAACAATTTGATTTTAAAGTTCTAAATATCCTACACCAGATGTGGTAGTACACGTCTGGAATCCCTACTATCAGGGGAAGCTGAGGCATTTGGATCCCTTCAATTGAGAGCCCTAGTGCAGAATAGCTGAAGCTGATCTGGTATCCATACTAGCTCCAAAACTAAATTGGTAAGGTCCTAGGATAAGAAGGCCATCAGAATGCATATAGAGGTGTGAACCAGTCTGTGTTGGAGTGAGTTCATACTCATAAATAGTGATCTGTGAATAGTCTGCCACTTTTGGTCTAGGAGAAATAAGGACACCCTGTCTCAAAAAAAAAAAAAATCATACTATCACCAGTTTTGTTTTCATAGAGGCTTAGTCTCAATCATCTTTGATATCTTTCTCTCTCAAACCTATTATACTTCAATTTCTCTTGTATTCAAAGCCATCCTTTCAATACTCATCACCCTAGTTCAGATCTTCATTATCCTTTTATCTGGAGTACTATGATGGTCTTCTAATTGGTTTCCATTCTTTGAAACACTCTCCTCCTTATGCCCTACATGTGCTTGTAGATTAATCTTCCTAAAACATGGATCTGATCATTGTTACTTCCTTGCTCTAAAATCATCAACAATTCCCCATTTTCTCCAGAATAAAAATTAAACCTCTCACCCTGGCATTCAAGACCCATTTCAATCTAGTTCTATCCTAACATTTCAGCTTTTTGTTGTGATACTTCCTACCACACATTGCCCTTTCCCAATCAGTTGAATGACTGGCCATTCATTCTGTGTATGTGAGTCTTCCCTCACAACCTCCTTGTCTTCTATTTATTATTATCATAAATATCCAATATTTATCAGCATTTTGACTTTGAGCAAGTCACTTTCCCTTTAACATTCTGTGAATCTAACTTAAGTCACAGGATTTCAAGTTAGATGGGACCTTAGAAATAATCTAGTTGAAATGCTTTCTTTTATGGGTAATGAAAATAAAATTTAGACAAAAGTAATTTGCATAAGATCACAAATAGTCAGTGACAGAGTTGGGATTAGCATACACATTACTCAGTCCAAGATTCTTTCCTACCAAGACATCTTCCCTGATCTCCACCCTTTCCTCTCATTCATAAATGTTCTTTCCTTGGATTTCCCATGAATCCTTGCACCTCTCATTTGTAGCTATGATGGCGTAGAAGAGCATTGGGTTTAGTCAAAGGAAAATATGTGGTTCCATTATTTACAACCTTTGTGGTTTTGGCCAGATACTTCCCCTCCCAGGACTTGTTTCTTTCTCTCTAAAGGGGGAGTGAGATGTATTAGAGTAGTAGTCTCCAACATTACACTACCCAAAGGATTGTATGACCAACCAAAGGATGGGAAGATGGGAAGATGGGAAGATAGGTTCCATCTTGTCCTTTCCACAATTGCCAGCTAATGATAATGCTTGTATTCAACATCATCACATCTACCTTTTACCCATCACAATACAAAGCTCATGCCTCCCTTTCCAATTTTTCCTTTCCCACTGTTACATAAACTCCTAACCTTCCTCTTTCTGTGACACAAATTGGTACCTCCATTTTACAATCTAACCAATCTGTATATCTAATGAGACAATTGTGTGCGTGCCTTTGGGACAATCCCTAGCCTACCACCATGACCATCAGCATTTTCATCAGGAAGAAGAAAATGCTGATGTACATGCATAATCAAGAATTTTAAATACTACTGGACTAGATGGTCCCTAAGATGGTCCCTTCTATCTAAATATTCTATGATTCTTGGTATACTTAAGTTATATTGTGAATTATAGCTAGGAGTATATTTGTCTCTCTTTTGTCAACTCTATGGAGGTAGAGAATGGAACATATTTATCTTTTTGTTGTCCTTCCCTACATCTGCTGAACAAAGGGCCTCAAATTCAATAGATACTTAATAAATGTTTGCTGGATTGCACTTGATTGAGTTGTTGTTGAGTTGGAAACCCTTAAATCTCTACCATTATTGGTAGGAATATAGCAGAGAGAATCTAGCATGACACACAGAGCTAAGGAAAATTAAAAGCTTAAAGAGGCTCTGTAGTATAATGGAAAGATTATTAGGCATCAAGTCCAGGATCACATGGTTTGCTAAATTTGGAGGCAAAGGACATGGGCTCAAATTCTAGTGGTCCATGTGTGGCCTTGGACTAGTCACATCTTCTGAAGGCCTCAGTTGCCTCATCTCTAAAAGGAGGAAAGTGAACTTGATGACATCTGAGGTTGTTTCTAGCTTACAGTTCAGTCTTTTATCCCATGAACTTCATTTTCCTCATCTGTAAGATTAATAATAATAATGACTACAGAGTTGTCATGAGGAAAATCACTTAGTGCTGTACTGAGGCAACCTGGAAAAGATATTGAATTTGATGTCAGAAAATCTAAACTCTAACTGTAACTGGGTAATATATAAATAAGTCATGCCTTTTTTCTGGATCTTGGTTTCCTAATCTGTATAGTGTGAGATTGTTCAAGATGACCTTCTAGCTCTGAATCCTATGATACTAAGTGTTCTGTAAAAATATGAACTATCATTATTCTGTCTTTGCTATAGAGGATTACTTCGGAACACTGTCAGACATGGGGGAGGCTTCAGATATAGACAACAACTCTCTTAGCTTCCTAGCAAACTGTAACTCCTGATTGAGGAAGGGCTCATAGTTTTTCTCAGGAACTATAAGACAGAATTTGAATAAGGAATTTTCAAAAACAAATCTGATTTGTTCAGCCAACCTAGAAAAATATCTCCCAATGTTCATGTTCTCTTGGGACTCTACTCCCTGGTTGTTCATTTCAGAGACCATTTATGATATGTTGGCTGTCCAGAGGGCTTCACTCAAACTAGTATCTCATTACTCACTGGTGGAAGGGGATGGACAATGGTTCTATAGCTGAGGCAGGCACCAAGCCCCGAAGACCAGTCAACAAGGAGGTGGCTTCACATTCTGTTTCTTCTTTATTGTTCTTGACATAAATCAACTCATTCTTTGAAAGTTTCAAGTACTCTCCACCTTCCTTTTCTCCTGAACGAAAAACAGTATGCACAGTTCTGCAGAAATGACCTACAGACAATGAGATAAGTCAACATTTATTAAGCACTTAGTATGCTAAGCTCTGGGAGACACAAAGAAACAGTCTCTGCTCTCAAAGAGCTCATAATCTAATAATGGAGACAGCATGCCAAGAAATATGTGCAAGCACATTATATACAAGATAAATAGGTGTTCATCAGCAGAGGAAAGGCATTAGCACTAAAGGGGATGGAGAAAATTAAACATGGAATCTTGTGGCTTGAGGGTCTTTAGAGATCATCTAGTCCAACCCCTTCTCTGATGGAGGCATCCCTTCCATAGCATCTCTCAGAAGTTGCTATCCATATACAGTTTGAAAACCTGCAGTGGTATGATGGAGCACTCATTAGCTCTTTGGACTCTTCCTTCTGCAGGCTCACTTATATTGCAGGTTCTTATATTAAGCCAACATCATTGTCCTTGTAAATTACACCCACTGCTCCTGGTTTTACTCACCAGAGCAAAACAAAATTAGTCTAATCTTCTTACTTCTTATAGAATGGAAAATACCTGAAGATATTGGAAAACATGTTCCTCTAGTCTTCTCTTCTCCAGGTTAAACATTCCTAACTCCTTCAAATGATTCTCTCTATGACATGCCTAGTTCTTTCATTATCCAAATTATCTTTCTCTTAAACAACCTTTGTTTTTAATGTCATTTTCAAAATGTGATAACTAAAATTACATAGAACTAAATGAAAACTAAATTGAATACTCCAGATGTCTCCTGATAAGAAGAGAGAACTGAGGTATGTGTGAGGGAGAGGAGATGGGGACAGGAGAACCTATCACCCTCTTGTTTTATTATTGCATCTTAAGCTTGAATTAATTTTTCAGCTGTCATATTATAATGCTGAGTTTGTAGACCACTAAGACTCCCAGATCTTTCTCAAATAAGGTTTTATCTGGCTAAACCTCTCCTATCCTATACATATTATAGTTGATTTTTTTTTATTTCTCTCATTCTGTATTTAGGATAATAGGATCATGACTCCAGAAAATAATGTAATACAATCTCTGCACTTTACTGATGAGAATACTTAATAAAATTGATATTTTAAAGCCATGTATATATATGCATATATATGCATCTTTTATACTTATGTTGTTCGATTTGCCATTTAGTTCCAGTCTGTAGAGATATTTTTTGAATACTAATACAAATACCAATATGAACTTATTAGCTATTTCTCCCAGGTATGCGCCATAGACAAATGTGATAAATGTGCATTTATGCCAGCACAGAGATAATTGGTATAAATATCAAACAGAACAGAGCTAAAGACAAAGTCCAAAGTCATGGAACAATTACCAGGATTTACAGATGCTCATGATCAGAATCAGTCAGTTAATAAACATTTATTAAGCAATTGCTATGTGCCAGGTGAAATATTTACAAAATCCTCTTCTAAGAACATAGCCTTTAGACCTAGAAGAGGCCTCAGAAATCATCTAATCCAAGTCCTTCATTTCACACAAGAGGAAATGAAGGCCCAGAGAGGACAAAGGCCAAGATATCAAACCTAGGTCCTCTCACTCCAAATCTAGCATGCTTTCCATTGTACCCTACTGCCTATCCCAGGAGACGAAGGCCTGGCCATCAGCATCTGGACTTGTGACTTACCTTCCTGTATCAAGAGACTTTGGTAGATGGCCTCCAGATGTTCATAATTGACTATGACTTGGATCTTAGTGTCCTCCACTAATCTGAAGTTAAGCCAGTAGTTGTGGTCAAAGAGGAGTTGCTCCAGGCAGAGAGACACGAGGCCTGTGGAGAGTCCAACCCATGGGATCAGATGCCAACCCAGTCTAGGCCTTTACCAAACCCCATTTGAGGTTTCTTCTTAACCTGGAGTTTCTTTCTGTCTCAACTTCTACCCACCTCACATGGAGTTTGGAATGTTGGACAACAGTGGGTGGACCAAAGAAAGAGCCTTACAAAGATTAGATAATTTGTTCCTCAAAGCAATTCTGTAGGAAACTTATTATAAATATCATAACCTCCATTTTATTGATTGGGAGACTCAGGCATAGTAAGGGTAAGTGACTTGATAACATTAACCCACATTTTATTTTAAGGTAGCTAGGTGAGACAGTGGATAGAGCACTGCATTTGGAGTCAGGAAAGGCTGAGTTCAAATCCTGCCTCAATTGCCTGTTAATGATGTGACCCTATGCAAATAACTTCACCTTTATTAATCTTCAGTGTCCTCATCTGTAAAATGAGAATAATAATAGTACCTTCTTCCTACACAATCTGTGTAAAACACTTTGTAAACCTTTTTTTTTTTTAAACCCTAACCTTCCACCCTGTATATTGGTTCCAAGGCAGAAGATCAATAAGGATTTATAAGTATTAGTGATTGCTATCATAGTCTCCTTTAAGGTTTTCAAAGTTCTTTCCTCACAACAAGTCATAAAGGAGGGAGAACAAGTATTACTATCTCCATTCTTCAGACAGCTATCAAAAAAGTTCAGTGAATTTTCCCAATTCACAGTTATTAAATGTCAGAGAGAGAATTTGAACTCAGGTTTCAGCTGATTCCAAGTTCTGCCTTGTTTCCTCATTTATTACACTGCAACCGATTTTCCAGATTCATAAAGTTGGTATTTCACAAGAATTAGAGCTTGGAGAGAGAGACCTTAGAGCTCATCCAGGCTTACAGTGTCAAATGCAAACAGAAAAAAGAGGCACCGACCCATACATAAGGATCCCTGTAGTCCTGGTGTTGCCTTAGTTTAAAAGGTCACATGATTTATGTTTTATTTCATCATCATTATTATTTATGTTTTGTCATACAGTGGGACCTTGTTTTATACAACCAACATATTCCAAGACCCTTCCCATAAAATGAAAATCATGCATAATGGCAAACTCATTATTTAATAAATAATTTTTAGATAAACATATCTAGGCACTTGATGACCTTTCTTATGCTTATCAGAGCTGCCAGTGTCACTACTCCTGAACTTTGGGGCTGTTATTAATAACTAAAAAGCATTAATGAAACACAGAGAAGCACTGCTCTGACACAGACACAACTTATTATAAATAAGAACTCCAGACAAAGACTGATGCAGGAATTAATGTTCACCACAAAGCAATATAAAACCTCACACTAATTCTTCTCAGAGACAGAATGAGTGTGATTGGGCAAACTGTTGTGAGGCTTTAGTCCATTAGGGAAAATAACACAGATTTAGCAGGTAACGTAAAATTTTTATTTTATATATATTTTTGTGCTTTATTTCTTTGATTGCCAGTCATGTATATTTGAATTTGCGTTTGTTGAGTTCAAGTAAAATGAGGTCCTACTGGATTTTTATTATTATTATCTATGTTTTCATATTTTTGTTCATTTTGTTAAATACTTCCCAATTACATTATAATCTGGCTCAGGTCCCACTGGGGAATGTTGTGCGCTGCCTCTTTGACATCTCTGCTCCTAATCTAGCCTCTCTTATTTCATAGATGATAATCATAGGCTCATAGATCTAGAGCTAGAAAGGAATTCAGACCCCTTCTAATCCAATCCTTTCACTTATAAATGAAGAAACTCGGGGAATTGTTCAAGGTCATACCGAGATAATAAGTCAGAGATTGCCCCACATTCTATGTCTTCTGGTGCTGCTTCAGAATTCTTCCAAGAAACTGAGGCCCAATGAGATGCACTAATTTTCTCAGTACCACACAGGAAATAAGGATAATAATAAAAAAATAAATAAACCCAGATCTTCTCCTTCTAAACCCAATGCACTTAGGCAGGGCAGGATTTAAACACAGGTTTTTCCTAGCTTCAAGCCCAGAATCCTTTTCAAGTCTCCATACTGTCTCTCCTAGAGAATGATGGAACTTACAGAGAAAAGAATTAAGAACAAGGAGGGATTTTGCAAACCCAAGGCCAGGAAATACCTGATTTGACCTTGGGTCTCCTGATTCAAATTCCATTGTACCAAACTAGACCATTTGCCACAATCTTTACACAGTCTCCTTTTTATTTCCCACCTTGGAGGATGACATATCTGTGTCTTTGACTATAACATCTCCAACCCCATAATGTATTGTATTTTCTCCAACTCCATCCATCTCTCTCTGTTGATCCTGCCTATTCCTCAAGGCCCAGCTTTGATGCCAACTCCTTCATTAAATTAGCCTTGATCTTTCCCCTCTTCCCCCTACATTCAAAAATTACTTATACATTTTTAGGGCCTTAAATAGTACTTTGTATCACTTTTGAATAATTATCATCAATTTTTTTTAAACCCTCACCTTCTGTCTTGGAATCACTACTGTGTATTGGTTCCAAGGCAGAAGAGCAGTAAGGGCTAGGCTATGGGGGTCAAATGACTTGCCCAGGATCACACAGCTGGGAAGAGTCTGAGGTCAGATTTGAACCCAGGATCTCCCATCTCTAGGCCTGGCTCTCAATCCACTGAGCTAACCAGTTGCCCCCAATTATCATCAATTTTGTACCCTTAAACCTCAGTTTCCTTGCTCATAAAACAGAATATAGACAAAGAAAGTGTATTATGATCTGTGCATTATGTACATTGGAGGTTTGTTGTAGGGAAAGTACTTTGTAAACTAAAAAATCTTCTAGAAATGTAAATTGTTTTCTAGCCAATGTTTGCCTTACCTAGATTCAGATATGTAGAGAACTTCCATATTTCCTCAACAGTCTTGAAGGTGATAATGAACTGGTCTTTATTGACTTGTATAGAAATAAACCGAGCTGAGAGTTCCTAAACACAAATAAATCAAAACAATGAGACAATATAGAATGTGACAGAAGATTGTTGTTGGTGGTCAGTCATGCCCTATCTCATTACCTTGAAAAATTTAAAAAAAATTTTTTTTAAGGTTTGCTGTCTATTAAGTAAATCAAGCTGATGTATTAAGTAATAGTTACCTAAATGTAGGAAAGTATTTACCATCCTTGCAGACAAGATGTTTTGCAAAGGAAATTTACCCTCCTCCTTTGTGGGGTCCTACAGGTGACATCATCTATTGTAGACTACCTGCAGTGAGCCTGAACTTGACCAGAGGTGAGGATTGTATGAAGGAAATCATTGAATGAATTGGGTCAGGAGGATAGAATGGCAGCTGGAAAAAGGCAGCAATAGAGTCAAGAGAACGTGAGACAGGGAACCAGGTCATGTTCCCTGCCGTGCCCCCTGGACTGCCCCACTAGGTAGCCCAGGCAAAATAGAAAGCCACAATTGGCTCCTGAGACATTATTTGCAAGAATTAGTGGGTGGAGAAAAAAGCCTGATAAACTGAGGCAAGAACAGATTTTGCTCTCTTCTTTTTCATGTTTGTTGTTGGCTGGATTTCCCTGGGAGCATGGTTAGGGGATCCTAATGGTAGCCATGGAATAGCAAGCTAAATGGAGTAATAAGGAAAGTAACCTATATGTCTCCTATTTTTCCATTTCCCCCCTACTACTTTTGGTTTAATAAAATTATTCATTTATGGTCAGTCTTATAATTTCCCCTCTTATAATATGGCTTGATTACATCTATGTGACACAAAGCTGGAAGAGACAGTTCACACAATGATGGCAAAATTAGGATCCAAGCAGACCTCAAAAGGCTGGAGCAGAGATGTCAAATACACCACTCATAGGCTGCCAGCTGCCTGAAATGCTCCCAAGTGTGGTCGAATTAACTTTAATTGTAACTGGAAAGGGGCAGCTAGGTTAGAGAGTCAGGCCTGGAAACAAGAGGTTCTGAGTTCAGATTTGACCTTAGATACTTTCTAGATGTGTGATCCTGGGCAAGTCACTTACCTCCAATTGCCTAATCCTTCATTCTAAGATAGAAGGTAAGGATTTGGATTTATATATATATATATAAAACTGGGAACTATTTAGAAAAATGAATAAAAAATACAATAAGGCATAAATAACATTATATACAAAAATAAGTCAATATGCAGCCTGTAAGGATCTTTATGTACAGTTTAGTGCCCCCCTGTTTCTATATCGAGCTTGACATCACTGGGCTAAAAGGATGAACTGAATAGAATAAAATGATATGCAATAGAAACAAATGGAAAGTTTTAACCTTGGGCTCAAAAAATCATCTTCCCAAGTACAAAGTGAGGGAAGTGTGGTTAAACAACAGTACTTGGAAATTTTAGTATACTAAAAGATCAATATGAAAAAATAATGCAATATAATAGCCAAAACATCTGAGTCTGGGCCACAATAAGAAAAGCATAGTGTACAGGATGCAAGAGGTGATAATCCTACTGAATTATGCTAAGATCAGACCACATGTGGAGTGTCATGATCAATACAGATACAACATTTTAAGAAGGGCATAATAAACAAATTGGACAGGGTTCAGAGGAGGACAACTAGGACAATGAGGGGCTGGCTGCAAGACCATGGCATGGGATCTAATGAAATTAAAAACTCATCATCCTGCAATGTTTAGTCAGGACAAGAGAGGTAACATGATAGCTACCTTCAAGGTGCTGAAGTAAGCTGTTGTGTGGAAGAGATATCTCATTTGTCCTGAGTGACACCCAAATACAGAACTTGGAGCAGTTGATGCAAGTTGCAGAGAAGCAGATTTTTGGCATTATATAAGAAAAATTTTCAAAAAATTAAGAGCTCTCCAAAGTAGCTATAAGGGCTGGGTAACTGAAGTCAAGTGACTTTCCTAGAGTCACACAGCAGGGAATCTAGGACATTCCATCTGTAGGTCTGGCTTTGTATCCATTCAGCCACCTAACTGCCCTACTATGAGGATCAAATTTAATAGTGAATATAAAGCATTTTGTAAGTTGAGAACCAACAAGCACAGAGACTAGGTTTTAGGCACTGTGCTAAACCTGGTGATGAAAAGAAAAAGCAAAAACTCTCCTTTTCTCTTCAAGAAGCTTACATTCTAATAGCAGAGACATTATATGCACAAATCAGTACATACAAAATGAATACTGAATAGGGGGGAGAAGTAGCCTCTGAGTGGAAAGCACTAACAACTGAGCAGACTAGGAAAGGCCTCCTGTGAGTTGGAATTACAGTTCTGTCCATCTAGTCCCACCAAAAGTATTTCAGAATCACAGATTTAGACCCAGAAGGAACCTTGGAGATCATAGAGGCTAACCTCTTTATGGATGAAGAAACCGAGACTGAGGGGGGTTAAAATATTTTCCCAGGGTCACACAACTAGAAAGTGTCTGAGGCCATAGTTAATCTCAGTCTTTCCTGATATCAAGTTCCCTCATTCTAACCCTGGTGGTACCATCTAGCTGCCTAAAGACTTGAAGTGATGGCTCTTTATTTATCATACCAGTGCTCTATGCCCTGAACTATTGGTTATCCATGTTCTATTGTTGACTGGGTACCAGACATCCTGAAAATTTTCAAATAATATTCATTCTACCTCTTCCCTTTATTAAAAAATCAGACTCTGGGGGGTGGGCAGCTGGGTGGCCCAGTGGATTGAAAGTCAGGCCTAGAGATGGGAGATCCTAGGTTCAAATCTGGTCTCACACACTTCCCAGCTGTGTGACCCTGGGCAAGTCACTTAATCCCCATTGCCTAGCCCTTACCTCTCTTCTGCCTTGGAGCCAATACACAATATTGACTCCAAGACAGAAGGTAAGGGTTTAAAAAAAATCAGATTCTGGACAAGTGCCTACTTTTTTTTTTTCCACTTGCCCAATCCACAGTCAGAACAATAGAGAAGCACCTACTTCCAAATGACACTTCTATAACCATCCAGCCCTCAATGATCTTTCCTATTACCATTCTATTCAATTCACCTGGGCTACCCAATCACCATCTTTGTTGCAACTTTCTATTCCAGGTTATGCCCTTAACTTTCCTAAGAGATTAATAGCTGGCTCCCAATCATCCTTTTACCCCTGAAACTACCGTATTCAGGACAGCAACTCCTCTAGCAATAGAGCCTCAAAGTTCTTTATCTTGGGGTTATTTTTGACTCTTTCTTCTTTCCTTACTTTCTCTATCCAACTTGTTACCAAATTGTGATCATGCCATGCATCAATGTTTTTTGAAACTATCCTCTCTTCCCTATTCCTCCATTCACCAGTCTAGTACTGGGCCCTCATAAACACACACCAAAGCTATTCCAATTGCCTCCTAACACATCTTCCTACTTTCACTTTCTCCCCTTCAACATATCCTTTAGATGATTACCAGAACACTCTATCATCCATATCTAGTCATATCTTCCTCCCATGAAGAAGTCTTCAGGATCAATTTATTTCCACTAAAGTAAAGTTCACAGGCACAGTTGATAGAGCTTCAGCCTGGGGTCAAAAGACTTATCTTTCCAAGTTAAAATCTGACCTCAGACACTTACTAGTTTTGTGACTCTGGGCAACTCATATCTGTGTTGGCCTCAGTTTTCCCCATGTATAAAATGAACTGGAGAAGGAAATGGCAAACCATTCCAGCATTTTTTCTAAGAACATCACCAAACAGGATCACAAAGACTGGACATGACTGCAGAATGACTGAACAATAACAAAATTCAGACTTCTTTTTATGGCCACAGAAGATTCACAGCCAAGTTCTACCCATAGCTCAAATCATTCCCTGTCACATATTCCAAGGGCTAGTCAAACTGGACAGCTCTGTCCCTCAAATGCATTGTGCTCTCTCACACTGCCTTGCCGTGATTAGTCTATTCACTATAGCTGGATTCTTTTCTTTCCTCATCTTTTTCGGCTGAAATCCTGCCCATATAGTTTAAAAATCATTTGAAAAGTTTTAATGCCACAAACATTTCCCAACATTCCCTCCTATGTCACAAAGGGACACAGTTCATTAAAACCAAATAACTCAGGGTAGGTAGTGGATTGAAAATCAGGTCTGAAGTCAGAAGGAGCTGGGTTCAAATGTGAATCAGATACTTCCTAGCTGTGTGACCCTGGGCAAGTCTCTTAACCCCAGTAGTCTGACCCTTATCACTGTTATGTATTAGAATTGATATTTAGTATATATAAAGAGAAGGTAATTTAAAAAAATGATATGCAACTTAAAGTATCCACGGTCCCCCACCTCTTTACAAGAGGAGGAAAATTCCTGTGGATTCTCACCTTCTAAAATATCTAAGGGAAAGATTCAAAACTTTCCAGAGTAAACCAGTATCTTCTTTATTCACTTGTTATTTTTGTCTTCCTTAATTCCAAGCCAAAAACTTCTCTGCTATGTTTTCAATGTATCATTGCTTTCACTTTACTGAACTTTTTATTTTATAAAATCTACCTAAAGACCTTAATTAATACTCATCTTTTTCTCTTCCATTTTTCCTACACTGAATATCATCAGTGCTTTGGATACACTGCTGATCCTTCCCAAGAGGTCTCTCCCTTGTTCATTAGAAATAACAATTAAGCAAAATAAATTGGCACCTTTTCCATGTGTGCCTCATTCCATACCTAGAAGCTACCACTTTTCTACCAAATGCAAGGAATACCTCTACTCTAAAACTCAACTCAAATGCCTCTTCTCCCAGGACACCTTCCCTGGCACCTCCCTTCTCTGTCACACTTTATGGCATTTGGTTTTGTAATTTGCTAGTATATTAATCATGCACTGTATGGCCATGTTTTCATCTTTTCCCTGTGCCAGTGTATAAGCTCTATGAGGATTAGCACTGTGCCTTATCTAAATTTGGTATCTTCTGTAATCTCTAGCATAGTGCAGTGTTCTTAGCTGGTACTTAATATACATTAGGTGTGTGTATGTATGTGTATATATATAAAATCATACAACCAGTCCCTGCTCATTGGAGAGTAGGTTTGGAAATTCCCCATCCCTCTCCTCTCCCCTCCTCTTACTCCCATGGGTTCTCACCTTGAACAATGCGTTGACCTCCTTGTTATCATTTTCCATGGCCCATAATCTTTTTCTTGCAGCCTCTTGCAGTTGTTCATTGATTCCCCGCCCAGAGAGGCTATACACAGAGAAAGAGAGGGGGATCTCTGAAAGGAAATAGACATCATAGGCATGTGGAATGTGCAATGTGGAAATAATGGGTGTTGAAATAGGAATAACCAGCTTGGCTTCCCAAACATGGTGACAGAATTTTACAGCTAAACTATACCAAGGAGTTCATTTCATCCAATATGCTCATTTTGCACAAAAGAAGAAATTGATGCCCAGAGAGGGAGAAGGGAATGATTTCTCCAAAATCATAGAGCAAGCAGATGGTATGAATGATCGATTAATAAAACAATCACAAGGGCCCTATGCCTGGATTTAGTTTTCAGCTCTGCTGCTTATTAACTGTATGGCCTTGGATGAGTCCTTTCCCCATAAACCTTACATAAACTTCCAGATGAAAGAAACTTATCCTGTAGGCAACAGAAAGCTACAGGAGATTTTCAAGTGAAGGAGAAGCTATGAATGGATCTAACCACTCTGAATAGCAATTTGGAGTTACACACAAAAATTACTGTACAGTACAGACTTATCTACAGCATTGCTGTGTCTAAGGTCCTATAGGCCCAAAAATATTTATGGCAACTGTTATGGAAAAAGAACTCTCTCAAACTAGAAGCTAAAAGGATTTTCATAAATTGGAAAATGGCCAAATAAATTCTGGTATTTGAGTATAATAAAATACTATTGTATTGTAAGAAATTAAAGAAAAAATAATTTCAATAAGATATGGAAAAACTGTATAAACTGCTTCAGAACAAAGCAAAACAATGTATACTATAACATCAATATTTTAAAATAAACAATTTTGAAAGGCCTAAGACTTCTGATTAACTCAATGATCAGCCTTGACTCCAGAGAACTGAAAAAGAACACTATACATCTCAGGACCAATAGATTATGCATTAATATACAGAATAAGAAATGAATTTTGACTAATGTGGGAATTTTCTTCCTTCCATCCTTTGTTCCTTCCTTCTTCCCTCCCTTTCCTCCTCTTCTACCTCCTATTTCTTCCTCTTTCCCCTTCTTATTCTTTGTATCTCTGTCTCTGTCTGTCTGTCTCCTCCCTAATGGATGAGAGGAAATAGGAGGGAGAAAAATGAATGCCTATTACACACACACTATGTGTGTATATATCTATATCTATATATCTATCTTTGGGGAGGTCATTGAAGTGTGTGGTACATTAGGCAGATGTTTCAGCCAGTGGGTACAGGAAGGAGAAGTTAAAAGAGGATAAGGCTGGATGGGGCAGGAGATGTTGCTACAGTCTATGTAGAAGATGAAAAAAGAGGGACCTTCAATTTTCCTCCCTCCAGGCATTCAGATACCTGATGTCATAGACTGTGACTGGAAACATTTTCCCTTGCTTTTTGTTGAAGTTGTTGGCCATTTGAGTCCATTCGATGGAGTTTGTGTATTAGAAGGACCCTCTTTACCTGGAGGAGAAAAAAAAAACTGGGTAAGCAATTCCCAGGTTAAGATGGTGGATTTAGAACTTTAAAGAATCTTTGAAGCAATTGAGTCCAACCCCTTCATTGTACAGATGGGGGAACTAGGATTGAGAAAGATTAAGTGATTTTCCCAGAGTCATACAATGAGGTAGGGTTTGAACTCTTGTCTTTCCACCTTTAAGTTCAGAAAGTGGGTAGAAGCAACACTTTTTTTTTAAACCCTTACCTTCAGTCTTGGAGTCAATACTGTGTATTGGTTCCAAGGCAGAAGAGTGGTAAGGGCTAGGCAATGGGGGTCAAGTGACTTGCCCAGAGTCACACAGCTGGGAAGTGTCTGAGGCCAGATTAGAAGCAGCACTTTTTAGCTAGTACTTTGGTCAGACATTTATTCCCTAGAATGTCCAGATAGAGAAAGTACTAGGAGGCATCCACTAGATACTGAGTTGTCCAGAATTGGAGATCTTAGAAAAGAAGATATCAGAACTATAAGGAACATAGAACATAAAATGCTAGAATTAGAAGAAACCTTATCATGGAATATTCGAGCTGGTAGACACATTAGAACATAGAATAGCCTAAACAAAAGAACCCTTGGAACATAAAATATAAAGTATTAGAACTAAAAGGGAACTTAGAACATAGAATTTAAGGTCCTGGATTTGAGTTCTAGCTCTACCATTTATTAACCCTTTCCTGAGATTCAGTTAATTCATCTATATAATGAAGATCAATAATCTTTGCTATTCTGTCACATTGGTTATGGTGAATTCTAGTGAGATCATGAAGAGAATTAGAAAGTTTATCTGAGGATATGATAGATTTATTTGTTCACTTGGAAAATTCAGGGAAGAAATTCAAAGAGTTTATTTCTAAGGTGAAGGCAGCCACAACAGTAAAGTGAATGATTAAAGATGATTTTAAATGATTTCTGCAATATAAAGAACAAGATTATTGCTATTAAATTTGGCAAATTTTCTGCCAATAGAAACGAACTATTGGTGGGAAACTACAGAAAAATGTAAAAGATTTTTTTCATTGACTGGAATTAAGACTGCAGACAAACTGCTACATACAGACAGATATCAAGAGGAGAAGTCTTTTCTCAATGTATTAAAAAGAAAGCACCAATTTAGATGCTACACTGGTGAAGGAATTCCCAGGCCTCTGAAATTAGGGGGGGAAATCCACTCAGAAGTCAAAAAGGCACCAATCCACACATGGAAATGATCAAGAAAAAACTGGTGAAATGGTGTCCCTCAGCAGTCTCTCTGTTTCACTGAAATTCTCCCAGATTAACAATGAAAGAAATCATTTTCCTTAGAGTAAAACAGAAACTCTGAGATTAATTAAAGCTATTGAAGAAGTGATTTAAAAGAAGATATCCTCAAAGGAGGTAGAAGACCTGGATTCTTAGCTCCAAGAAGGCAATTCCAGAATCTTTATCAGTTTTGTGGAAATACACAATTTTTGTGGAAATGCCCTGTACAAGGGCATACCCGGGATAGAAGTCAAAGAAGAAATAAGAAACTGGATGCAGTACAAAAGTAAGTGGCTCAAATTCCTAACCAAGTAGATGACCAATGAGAAGGTCATATATTATGGGATAAATGCTCTGCGTGCCAAAAATCAATCTTTTTTTTTTTTTAATTTGGTCAATTTCAAACATTATTCCTTGGTTACAAAAAGCATTTTCTATTCCTCCCTCCTCTCCTCCCACCCTTCTCATAGCTAATGTGTAATTCCACTGGGTATTATATGTGAACTGCATCAGAACCTATTTCCCTGTTGTTGATGTTTGCACTAGGATGTTCATTTAGAGTCTACATCCCCAACCATATCCCTCTCAACCCATGTATTCAAGCAGTTGTTTTTCTTCTATGTTTCTACTCCCACAGTTCTTCCTCTGAATGGGGATAGTATTCTTTCTCAAAAGTCCCTTAAAATTGTCCTGGATCATTGCATTGCTACTAATGGAGAAGTCCATTACATTTGATTGCACCATAGTGTATTAGTCTCTGTGTACAATGTTTTCCTGGTTCTGCTCCTTTCGCTCTGCATCACTTCCTGGAGGTCATTCCAGTTCACATTCACATGGAATCCTCCAGTTTATTATTCCTTTGAGCACAATAGTATTCCATCACCAACATATACCATAATTTGTTCAGCCATTCCCCAATCGAAGGGCATCCCCTCATTTTCCAATTTTTGGCCACCACAAAGAGCTATGAATATTCTTATACATGTCTTTTTCCTTATTATCTTTTTGGGGTACAAACCCAGCAGTGCTATGGCTGGATCAAAGGGCAGACAGTCTTTTATCGCCCTTTGGGCATAGTTCCAAATTGCCCTCCAGAATGGTTGGATCAATTCACAACTCCACCAGCAATGCATTAATGTCCCAACTTTGCCACATCCTCTCCAGCATTCATTACTTTCCTTTGCTATCATGTTAGTCCATCTGCTGGGTGTGAGGTGATACCTCAGAGTTGTTTTGATTTTTATCTCTCTGATTATAAGAGATTTAGAACATTTTTTCATGTGCTTATTAATGGTTTTTATTTCTTTGACTGAAAATTGCCTATTCATGCCCCTCATTTATCAATTATTCATTTATCAATTGGAGAATGGCTTGATTTTTTGTACAATTGATTTAGCTCTTTGCAAATTTGAGTAATTAGACCTTTGTCAGAGGTTTTTGTTATGAAGATTGCTTTCCAATTTGTTGCTTCCCTTCTAATTTTGGTTACATTAGTTTTGTTTGTATAAAACCTTTTTAATTTGATGTAATGAAAATTATTTATTTTACATTTTTTAAGCCCTTACCTTCCGTCTTGGAGTCCATACTGTGTATTGGCTCCAAGGCAGAAGAGTGATAAGGGCTAGGCAATGGGGGTTAAGTGACTTGCCCAGGGTCACACAGCTGGGAAGTGTCTGAGGCCAGATTTGAACCTAGGATCTCCTGTCTCTAGGCTTGACTCTCAATCCACTGAACCACCCAGCTGCCCCCTTATTTTACATTTTGTGACTTTTTCTAACTCTTGCTTGATTTTAATTTTTTTTTCTTTCCCAAAGGTCTGACATGTATACTATTCTGTGTTCACCTAATTTACTTATTGTTTCCTTTATGTTCAAGTCATTCACCCATTCTGAGTTTATCTTGGTGTAGGGTGTGAGATATTGATCCAAACCTAATATCTCCCACACTGCCTTCCAATTTTCCCAGAAGTTTTTCTCAAATAGTGAATTTTTGTCCCAAAAGCTGGGATCTTTGGGCTTGTCATAGACTGTCTTGCTGAGATCACTTACCCCAAGTCTATTCCACTGATCCTCTTTTCTGTCTCTTAGCCAGTACCATATTGTTTTGATGACCACTGCTTTATAGCATAGTTTGAGATCTGGTACTGCAAGGCCACCTTCCTTTGCATTTTTTTTTCATTATTTCCCTAGATATCCTTGATCTTTTGTTCTTCCAAATGAACTTTGGTTGTTTTTTTTTTTCTAATTCAGTAAAAAAGTTTTTTGGTAGTTCAATGATTATGGCACTAAATAAGTAAATAAGTTTGGGTAGGATGTTCATTTTTATTATGTTAGCTCATCCCACTCATGAGCAATCAATGTTTTTCCAATTGTTTAGATCTAGTTTTAGCTGTATGGAAAGTGTTTTGCAGTTGTGTTCATATAGTTCCTGTGTTTGTTTCGGCAGATAGATTCCTAAGTATTTTATATTTTCTAGGGCAAAAATCAATCTTTTTATAATCAAACAAATGTACAAGAAGCTCATGAAGTTAATTGGGAACATCTTGCTGATGCCATCAGGGATGTTCCTCCATCCTATGTTCAAATTAAATTTTATACACTTAAAACTCTGTTTCCCTCCTAAACAGAAGGTCTTTCCAGAAATCCTAGACTACTGTTTTAAGATCAGTGGCCCATCATTGGAATGAAAGTTAAAGAATAATATAATTACTATAATCTTTTACTACGATTTGTTGTATGTCTGTTCTGTTCTCCTAATCTACTTTTCTATTTCTTAGTGTAAACCTTAAAATTTCTTAGACTTATAAATGTTGGAAATTTCACCATTGGGAAATTTCATACTTGGAAAATTTCTTACTGATAGTCTATTGGAATGTGAACCCCATTGGCATGGGAGGTTCCTTCTCCTCCCTTCTTAAGATTACTTTAGGACAGAAACCTTTTGCTGAACAATGGAAAGGGCTTTGACCTATGCTTAAGCATAGAACAGGAAGTTCTTTGAGTCATGATTGATTTTAGAATTGATACAATAGAGATACTTGGAATGACAGAACCAGGTCTTGGAAATTACAATCTCCACCCTACTCAGTCCTAACAGGATTTAGGAAGGGCTGCAGCATAGATCAAAATTTAATTATTCCAATCTCCACCCTACTCAGAGTAACAGGATTTAGGAAGGGCTGTAGCAAAGGATCAAGATTTAATTATTTGAGAATATGACCTTCAACAGACATGTGCAAAGCCACAGACCTCTGAGTGGTCCTGGGTTAAGGTAGAGCCACCATTGGCACAGGGAAGACATGGACAGTGATTGGTAGATGTGAGAACTGAGGGGAGGGAACTTGGATGGTTTCCTTAAAGATAGTGGGGTCTGAGGACAAGAGGTGATTGGTTGGAGAGGTTTTGCTCTGAGAGGTTGTGCTCTGAGAAGCTTGCTCTGAAGGAAGCCGGAGGTGGAGGCCCCTGAGACTATTTCTCCATTTTGGTCACATGAGTGATAGGGACTGATCTCTTTTCTTTGCCTCAGCTATCTAAGGGCTTGGGCCTTTTGGCCCAGCCTAAACAGAAGGGGTATTTAAGCCCTATTCCCTTCTCTCCCCTTTCTCTCTCCCTCTCTCTCTCTATCTCTAATACCTTTCTTCCTCCTGTTTGTAATTAAACTCCATAAAAGGTTGACTGCTGACTTGAGTTTTCATTTAGGAATTACATAGCTGAATTCCTTGGCGACTTTCAATTAATATATATCAGTCTTTTAAAGTGATTTCCTTGTCACGTTAACCAGTATCATATATTTTTGATAATTACTGCCTTATAATGCAGTTTAAAATCTGGCACTGCTAGACCTCCTTCCTTTCCATTTTTTTCATTAAATCCTTTGATATTCTTGATATTTTTTTCTTCCAAATGAATTTTGCTATTATTTTTTTCTAGTTCAGTAAAATAAGCTTTTGGTTATGTAATTGAGATGGCATTGAATAAGTTTATTAGTTTAGGCAAGATTGTCATTTTAATTATATTGACTCTGCCCACCCATGAACAATTAATATTTCTCCAATTATTTAAATCTAACTTTATTTGTAGTAAAAGTATTTTATAATTATGTTCATGTAATTCCTAGGTTTGTTTTGGCAAGTATACTCATAAGTATTTTATTCTATCTATAGTTATATTAAATGACTTTTACTCTTTCTTATTGCAGGACTTTGTTGGTGATATATAGAAATGCTGATGGTTTATCTTTTTGTCAAATAATATGAAGGAAAAGGAGGGAGGGAGATTCTTGAGAATTTTAATTAAATAAACAAATAAATAATTAAAATTAAAACTTAAAAAGAAATGCAGGCAGCTAGATGCCACAGTGGATAGAGTGCCAGGCCTGGAGTTGGGAAAACTCATCTTCCTGAGTTCAAATCTGGCCTCAGACATTTACTAGCTGAGTAAGCCTGGGCAAGTCACTTGACCCTATTTGCTTCAGTTTCCTTATCTGCAAACTAAACTAGAGAAAGAAATAAAACCCCAAATAGGGTCACAAAGATGACTGAAATGACTGAACAACCACAATAAGTAGAAATGATTTTTTTTAAATATCATTGTTAACTTTGGAAAGAGAAGTTTTACTTAAGTGATGAAGTCAGAAGTTGAAAGTAAAAGCCTGAGACAAAAGTTAAAGAAATGGAAATGAAGGCAATTTAGACTTTTTTTTTTTTGCTATTTGTCATTGAATAGAAGAGATAAAGGATAATAATAATCTCAAGGATTTAAAAAGATTGCAGAAACTCACAAGATTTCTTTTCCCTGAACCTCATTTAGCATCACTTGCAGTGTGGGTAAGAAATGTCAGTGATGTGGCCATAGATTCAATAAATATTTTATTAAGGGCTCACTGTATCCAAAACACCATAATAGACCCATGGGTTCCCACTGGAAAAAAGTCATGGGGAGAAGAGGGAAGGAGAGTTGGGCCATTGCCCCTCCTCTTAAGTTTGTTCCAAATCTGTCAAATGAGAGTAATACTATTTTTCTATCTCTCTCCATGAATTTCTTGTGAAGATCAGCAGCAATGGTGATAAGAAGAATGCTGGCTCCTACCTTCAATAACACTCTATTGCTACAAAATACCTCATGTGGTATTGGGGGAGATTGGAGCAAGGACGGCCTTTGAAATCAAAGGACCTGGTTTCAGATCCTAGCTCTACTACTCATAAGCAAATAAGATTCTTTGGGGCTCAGTTTCCTCATCTGTAAAATGAAGAGACTGGGCAACATGACCTCTAATGTTTCTTTTAGCTCCAGATCAAAGATCTCCTGAGATCTTCACACAAACAACTAAAGGTAGGGGCAACTAGATAACTCAGTGGATTGAGAGCCAGGACTGGGCACAAATCTGGCCTCAGATACTTCCTAGTTATGTGACCCTGGGCAAGTCACTTAACCATGATTGCCTAGCCCTTACCTCTCTCCTACTTTGGAATTGATACTTTCTCTTGATTCTAAGACAGAAGGCAAGGGTTTAAAAAAAAACAGAAAGAAGGAAATAGAAGTGATTTTCTCAAGGTTGCACAATGAGTTAATGAGAAAAGCAAGTACATCTTGGCCTCACATCTTTGGACTGATTTTTCTGAGTGCAAAATACTAATATGAATGCCAGCAATGATCAGCCAATCCTCCAGGCAGAAAAAAGACAACCATGCTTTCAGAGTCTTGCTCCATGTAGAAGATGGATGCTTGGTATAGTGATTAAAAGACAATGTGCATCAGAGAATTTGAAAACCTTGAAGCAGTAGATAAATGTTAGCTATTGCAATGGCTATTACAGAGCAGCTAGGTGGTACAATGGATAGAATGTCCACCCTGGAGTCAGGAGGATTTGAGTTCAAATCTGGCCTCAGATACTTCCTAGCTGTGTGACCCTGGGCAAGTCACTTAACCCTGTTTACCTCCATTTCCTCATCTGTAAAATGAGCTTGAGAAGAAAATGGCAAATCACTCTAGTATCTTTGCTAAGGAAAACCCAAAATAGGGTCCCAAAGAGTAAGATACAACTAATTGACCAAAAATATTGTTATTAGTCTCATTAGAGATAAGAACTGGACTTGTGATTTCATTAGTATAGGGGGGTCCCAAGCAAGGAAATGCCCTCTTACTAGACAATAGATGAGAACACTGAGAGGTAAAGTGTCTTATCTGCGTTCCCATAACCATTAGGTAGCAGAAGCAGGACTTGAATCCAAGTCTTACTACCTCCAAGACCAGTTCTACATCCACTGCACCATACTGGCTCTTATGACTATTATTATAATGACTCCATAATCGAGTCAGCTTTACCACTTATCCAATGAGGGACTCACTCTGTAGACTCTATTTATTTAACTCAATATAGCTTGTAGATTTTCCTCACTTTTGCCTAAAATCAAATTAATTTTTCCATTCAGAGTGACAACTATGAGATTGAGCAGAGCCTGCTGACTATGCCAGAGTGGTAGGACAAGCATTGGGTCAGAGGTAGGAGATCTTGTATTTGAGCTTATCTCCCCTACTAATCACATATGATTAGTAGGGGAGATAAGCTCAAATATATATATATCCTAAAGCAAGATACTTCACTGCTGCAAGTCTCCATCACATCTGTATAATGAGCTGATAACACTTGGAATTCTTTGTATACTGTTCAGTTCTTTTTCAGGCCATTCTGACCCTTCATGACACCATTTTGGGTTTTTCTTGGGAAAGATACTAGAGGGGTTTGCCTGTCCTTTCCCCAGCTCATTTGGCAGATGAGGAAACTGAGGCAAACAAGGTGAAGTGATTTGCTCAGGATCACACAGCTAGGAAGTGTCTTAAGCTGGATTGGAACTCAGAAAGATGCATCTTCCTGACTCTAGGCTCAGCACCTTGTCCACCATGCCACCTAGCTGCCCTTGTAAACTATAAAGCTTGGTAAGAGTGTGCTTGTTGTATATCTATACAGTGAATGCCACTTACATGACATGTTACAGGTACAAAGTGCTTTCATATGTATTATTCTATTAGATACTTTCAAAACCATTATTAATGGAGCATTAATTATTAATGAAGGCAGAGCAAAGATTATCCCCATTTTCTAGAGAAACATCTACTATGACAGCTAGTTGGTACAATGGATAGAGTACAGACCTGGAGTCAGGAAGACCTGAGTTCAAGTCGGACCTCAGATACTTACTATTTGAGTGACCCCAGGCACGTCGCTTAACCCTGTTTGCCTCAGTTTCTTCATCTATAAAATGAGCTGGAGAAGGAAATAGTAAAATAGTCTAGGATCTTTTCCAAGAAAACCCCCTAAGGGGTCACAAAATAATCTGACACAACTGAAATGAATGAACAACAACAAATGTACCAGGTACCACACTAAGCATTTTACAAATATTATCTCATTTGATTCTCACAACAATCCTGGGAAGTAGGTGTCATTATTATTCTCATTTTACAGATGAGGAAACTGAGGCAAACAGACATTAAAAGACTTGCCCAGGATCATATAGCTAGTATCTAAGGTGGGTTTGGAACTCAGGTCTTCTTGACTCTGAGTCCAGGTATCCACTCTGCCATCTAGTTGCCTAAAGATGGAAAACAGGTTAAGATGATGGCAGTGACTTGCTGGAAATCCTCAGGTCTTTAGCAGAGCCTGGATTTGAAGCCAGGTTCATTGACTGAGTCCACAGATTATTATTAGAGCCATTAGGAACCTTCCTTATCATCCTGTTTTACTCCATCATTTTTCTCAGATGAGAAACATAATGCTTACATTAGGGAAGATCAGAGATCACAAAGCATCATCAAGTTATTGACCGAGACAGTACTTGAACCTGGAGCTCCTGATTCTTAACACCAGATTCCCCACCCTCAGATGCCTCTTCTCCCTTGTTCACTTCCCCCAGGACCTTTGGGAGAAGGAGAACCCTCACCACAAACTTAGGGAATGCTACTGGGGAAAGCACCAACTTTCACCCTGGTGGGAAGACCACCAGATGGAGAATCCAGTTAGGTCTAGGTCTGCCATGAGGTGTGTGTGACCTTGGGCTTTCACCACTCTGGGCCTTGGGTTCCTTATTTGTAAAAGAATTAAGATCTGAACTGTATGATCTTTCTAGCCCTAAAACCAATGATCTTACAAACTATTTCTTTGTAGTTGGGAGTCTAGCCTTCAGAAGCCACAGTAGAGTCTGGCCTGGTGCCACAGGTCTCTGACCCCTCTCTAAACATAGAGCGCAACAAGCATGTCTGCTCTCCTGCAAGCCCCAAAACCCGAGAAGAGAGTTATGGGAGAGAACTCACCTGGGCCCCGACACACACTCCTCAGCCGGGGAATGCCGAAACAGCAGCCCATGTGTCCACCATCATCCGGGAGCCAGGCTCGGGGCCCCAGGGAACACGCGTCAGGGCAGTTCTGGGGGAGGATGAAGAGGGGGGGAGCCTTCCTAGCCTGCCTCCTCCTCCCAGGCACCAGAGAGCCTCTGGACTGTTCAATGCACAATGCAGCCTTTGATTGTCCGGCCTACAGCTGGGAGGAGGCTGGAGGGAAGGGCGGGAGGGACCAGGCCAGCAATCCCAGGGCAGACCCACAGTTCTTGCACCATCAGCCAGATGACTTTAGAGGGCACTTTCTGGCCTATCAGGATGAGGAGCATTCTTCACATTCTGAGAAGGAGAAAGCATATTTGCTGTATGTGGGGGTAGCCTGAGTGGGAGTCCCAGGGAGAGAGCCTTGCTTTCCTGCTTCTGTTTTTTCCTCCTACTCTCCCTCCTTAGTTAAGCTCACTTTGTTGTTGTTGTTGTTGTTGTTTAAGGAAAGTTTTATGGCCTTTGGAAAAGGGTCCCAAATCCTTATCTCTGAAAATACCTTTTACCTAACCAGTACCCTGACATCAAAGATGGAATGGGGGGGTGGGAGGAGGGGGAGAAGAGAATCTCTGGGCACAGCTCAACTCCCCACCCCAGGCCAAGGCAGCTAAAATAAGCCACCTGGTTACATTCCTGCCCAAGTCACAGAAATAAGCATGTCGGGACTAGAATGGGACTTATCATTTCAACTAACATTTATAAAGTCCTTTAAAGTTTGCAAAGTGTTCTACATACCCTATCTTATTTGGTCCTTAGATCAATCCTGTGAGGGAAAGACTACTGGCATTGTTAGCTCCTTTTTACAGAGGAAGAAACTGAGTCTGTCAGAGATTAAGGAATTTGCTCATGGTCATATAACTGGAAAGAAGAGGAAGGATATGATTATAGCAATTAATTCCACGTCCTTCTCACTATACTATGTTCATGTTATCTCTAATTGGCCTCTATACCTTGGAACAGAAAGCATAGGCAGCCAGAGGCAATAGGGCACTTAGAGCCTATTTAGCCCAAACTCCCTAATTTTTCAAAGGAAACCAAGGCCTAGAGAGACTGATGACGGGAATAAAGTCACAAAGCTAATGATCAATTAAACAACTTCAATGAATACAAGGATATGTCACAGACACTAAAGATTCTCTCCTTTTGAAGGGAATTGGGGAAATTTTCCTAAAGGTGGTATTCAAGCTGATGGGCAGGGTTCTCACTGGCAGCTGGGTGGTGCAGTGACTAGAGCACCAGGAGTCAAGAAGACTCATCTTCCTGAGTTCAAATCCTGCCTCAGACATTTACTAGCTATGTGACCTGGGCAAGTCACAACCCTGTTTGCCTCAGTTTCCTCATTTGTAAAGTGAATTGGTAAAGGAAATGGCAAACCACTGTTCTTGCCAAGAAAATTCCAAAATTTTTTTGGCAATTAAGGAATTCTTTAAATGAAGGAATTTGTGTTTTTTAGTTTACCCAACATTAGAATATTAAATTTAATTATTTTTGAGTCATTATTGTCTATTGTTTCGCTGATATATATATGCTCTATTTTTAACTGTTACCATGTTTTTTTGATGATCTTTTATAATATAGTTATAATATAACTTGAAAAAAAAAGAAAATTCCAAAGAGAATCACAAAGAGACTGATATGACTGAAATGACTGAACAAGAGAGTGTCACCAGCAAAAAGACTAGAGGTGTGTGTGGGGGGACACAATGTGCAGTGGAACAATCCTGGCAGATGAGATAGCTTGTAGACAAGATGGCGGTAGGGAAGGCAGAGGCTGATGTAAGAAGAAACAAGCTGTCCAATTTGGCTGTAGATACAATATTGTACTGTAAGTAAATTGTAACTCAGATACTAGATTCCAGTTCTCCTGACTCCAAATCTAAGCTCTCTCTCTCTCTACCTACCTCTTCCTAAGCGTGACAGAAAGCTTCCTGAGTCAGGAAACAGGAGTGCTTTTTGTTTTGTTTTCACTTTTTGTTTGGGGGAGAGCTTTTAGGTTTTTTGCCTTTTCTTCCCCAGTGCATGGTATAGAGCCTGACACCTAACAGGTACTTAATGTGTGTTTGTTGAGTTAGATTCCATTAAACAGCTTCCATTTATGGAGCCCTTAATATTTTTAGAGATTTGTTTTCTTTTATCTCATTTGAGAATCATAGCATCTAAATGTGCCAATCTCTAGGCTAGGTATTTTGCAAATATCCTATTAGATCCTCACAACCACCCTGAGAGGAAGGTGCTATTATAATTCCTTTTTTACAGCTGAGGAAACTAAGGCAGGCAGAGCTTAAGGAACTTACTCAGGGTCACATAGTTAGTCAATGTGTGAGGCAGGATTTGAACTTGGGGCTTTCTGACTCCTGAATCCAGCATTTTCTACACTGTGTCATCTGGTTGCCTCTAGGAGCACAAGGAACGAGTTGTTGTCCCCATTCTATAGAGAAGGATACCAGGATTAGTGAGAAGTGACCCCCCCAAAGTTAATGGCAGAGCTGAGGTCTTCTGGTCTAATGCTCTTTCCTGGGGCTGTAACCTAGCCGAGCATCCTGAAGGTATAGTACAGCAAGCCTGTGGCCTTGGGCTGAGGTTCATTTGAAACCTTTGCCTGCAGTGGCTTTTACTCATGTGAGAACACAAGCTTGCCAAGGTCAGCACAGCCAAAGGCAGTCACAGCCAGGAAAGGGAAGGGCAGGGCTCTTACCAGAGCAGGGGTCAGAAAGGCTGCCTGCACTGATCTCATCCAGGGGCCCTCCCCACCTTTTCCAAAACATCATTTCCCCATATCTTGGCTCCCACAGCAAAACAGGAGGCATGTGCTTCCTACCTGAGGAAATCACGGAAACATCAACTATTAGAAACACAGGGATCCCTAAAGCACAGGCTGGAGAGTAAGGAGTGCCCTTAGAGATCACCTCACTGAGGGCCTCTTTTCTTTTTCTAGGACAGAAGAGTGGTAAAGGCCAGGCAATCACGGTTATGTGACTTGCTCAGTCACACAGCTAGGAAGTATCTGAAGTCGAATTTGAACCCAGATCCTCTCAACTCCAGACCCGCCTCTCTATTCACTGAGCCACTTCACTGCCCCCTACCTAGGACACCTTCACCTTATTTGTGTCCTAGGCCCCTCTGACAGTGGGGGGAACCTAAGGGAACCCTTAGAATAACATTCTTATCTACATAAAATAAAATACATAGGATTACTAAAGAAACAAATTATATTAAATAGAGAAAAACAAAATGTCATTGTAAGTTCATGGATCCTGGATAAAGAATCTCGGATTCTAGCCCAATTTGCTTATTTGACAGATGAGGAAACTTGGGCCAAGAGAGGGAGTAAAACCTTCTTATGGTCACACAATTAGTTGCGCAGCTGGGTTTTGCCCACAAGCTTGGCTCTCTGCCATCCCCACCCTCCATCAGGTGCCTGATTTTGCAAATATGTTCCCTGGTGTGGCTGTTTAGTAAGTCATTTTCTCATACAAAAGATACAAGAAAAGAATGTGTGTGTGTGTGTGAGAGAGAGAGACACACACAGAGAGAGACAGAGACAGAAACAGAGAGACAGAGGGAGACAGAGACAGAGACAGAGAGAGACAGAGGGAGACAGAGACAGAGACAGAGAGAAAGAGACAGAGAGAGACATAGAGAGAGAGAGGAGAGGGAGTGTTCACCAAGTACTTTAAGGAGGCTTGGTCCTGACACTCCCTCATACACAGAGAAAAAGGAATTTATCCTCCCTACACTGCATCTTTTAGGGGAACTCAGTTTTTCAAGAGCCCAACCTCATAGAAAGGTTGAAAATAATAATATTATAATATCACTAGCTCATCGTTCTGTCATACTTTATAGTTTATAAAGTGCTTTCCTCTAAACCTTGGGTAGAAGAGTACTGTAACAGATACTAACAAAGCTGTAACTAGGGTGAGATAGTGGGGGCTTTGCACAGCAGAATAAGGGCATCTTGAGGGGCCTGACCCTCTCTTGCATAATTGCCATATTTTCTCTCCTCAAATAGAAAGGTCTATGTGTCTGCACATAAGACATTTGCCTTTTTCCTGGGATCCCTCCATCCACAAAGTCTCTATCTCTCATCATTCCTGGCTGCTGCCTCCCACTGACTCTCCCTATGGATTTTCAGTGTGAAACCCAACAGAGCAGACAATCGTTCATGCCTGCCACTTCTCTTCACTCTGCCCCATTCTGAGGATTATTTCGTTAATTACATCATATGTTCCCACCACTCTCTTGGTCTACTGGTGAAACCCCATTCAGCTGACCTCCTATCCAATCACAGTGCCTAACACAGTCCCCATATACTGCCTCCTTTGGGGGAGCTATCTATAGGAATTGTGCTGAACCAGGACAAACTGTTCTCTCTGTTCCAGCATCCTACCTCCCCAACTTTGCCCTAGGTGCTAAAATTATTAGATATGCTTCTAAGTATCATCATCCCCATTTATTAGTTAGCAACCAGGTGGCACAGTAGATAGAGCACTAGACCTGGAGTCAGGAAGATCTGAGTTCAAATCTGGTCTCAGATACTTGCTAACTATGACCCAAGGCAAGTCACTTAACTTCTATTTGCCTCAATTTCTTATCTTTAAAATGGGAACAATAATAGCACCTATCTCCCAGACTTGATGTGAGGATCAAATGAGATAATAATTGTAAAGGATTCCACACAGACCCTGGAATGTCAAAAGTCAGTGATAATGAAACTTTTAGAGGGATGGATGATGTCATCAGGGGGATGTGGAGACGGGTAGGAGAGCAACCTGGCCCCACATCCCTCTGACTTTCTAGTAACGAACTCTGGTGAACTCTTCTGGGTGATGGTAGATGTGCCCACAGAGAGGGCTCTGAGTGCCTCTCTGGCGTGTGTGCCATAGGTTCTCCACCACAATCATAAACGCTACATAAATGTTAACTATTTTCACAACAGAGAAAATTAAGGCCCAAAGTGATAAAGTGACTTGTCCACAGTAACACAGCTACTATTATAAGTAACTGTCCCTTTTTTCTAATGTAGTGCCCTTTCAACTGCATTATGCTCTATCTACCCTGGTCTCAAGTGAATAGGGACTGGGTATTAGAAGAATTAACCTTAAATAAATTCCAAAAAAAATTCTCATCCTGAGGATTTAAAGGACTTACTGATCATCTAGTCTACCCCTCCTATTTTACAGGGGAAGAAACTGAGACTCACAAAGCTTAAATGACTTGCCCATAGTTGCGCACTCACCAAAAAGTGGAGGAAGAACGTGAATCCAGGTCTTTCTATCTTGAGATTTGGAAGTATTATCTGTTCTACAAAGCTACTGGCATCCCAACTGAAGGTTCTGAGAAGTGAAGAATAAGTCTCTTTCTGGGTAGAAACTTCAAACTATCACATTATGCTGACTGGAAATCACAGGAGACAAGTGCAAAATGATATCCAAGTTTCTTAAGTCACTTACATAAAGGGTCTAGCCAGGGAATCAGAAGATCTGGGTTTAATTCTAGCTCTAGCACTAATTGGCTGTGTGACTGTGAGCTTCTGCTTCCCCTTCTCTGAGTCTCTGTAAAATGAAGGCACTTGACTAAAATAATCCCTTTTGGTTCCAAGTCTAAGCTATAAGAGTTTTGGTAGGGGCAGAAGGTAGGATCATTTCCAGAATTCTTGCCAATCTTTAGCCTCTGGGGGACACCAGCTCCCCCTAGGGCCTGATGCGGGGAATGTTTGCCTTCCCTGCCAGGGCTTTTACTCCTTTAAATATTTCTGTGTTCTCTAAACACTAACTAGAGGATTAAAGCCTCCTGGACTTCCCTGACCCTTGAGCTTTCTCTATTCCCTGGAGATAAGCTGTTTCCATTCCTTAATACCTGTCTCCCTTCTTCTGCTGTCACTGAATCTTGATGTCCATTTCTGGGACCCATGTTTCTTTGCCTTCTATTTATACCTCCACATACTCCAGGGCTACCAGGGCATATTTCTAGGGTCATTTTGCAAGTGGGAATAGTCTTTGCAAATTCATATATAATACATCAGGCAAAGTTTATTGCATGTACTTACAAAAGAAAATTCTTTCACAGGTTACCAGTATCCACAAAACACTCATAGACCCAGGGAAAAAACATTCAGTTTTGGGGAGATCTTTGGTAGCAGGACTATGGAAAAAGGAAAAAGTAGAGATGGGTTGTGATGTGTGCCAATAGAGGAAATACTCAAACTCAGTAGATTCTGGAACTCCTGGAGAGTTGCAAAATAAAAGAAAATGATTCAGTTCCAGATGAACTCACAGAATCATAGAACTAGAGATTTAGAGAGATGGGGGGGGGGGGTGGGAAGAGTCCAACCCTGTATTCCCCATTTTACAGATGAGGAAATAAATCCTGGAAAGGTAAAGGGACTTGATTCTAGATTGGTTAAGTCCTTTTATCTAGCTATAGTTTTCAAGACTTAGTTTACTCTTCATGGTTCTTTGTGGATCTGGAGACATTCATCTCCCTCCTGGGACTGGGGAAGAAATGGTCTTAGGAAGCCATAGATTAGAAGAACCCTTAGAAAATCATCTAGTCTGAGTCTTTAAATTTAATTTATAATCTCTGCTGAAATTGATTCAATTAAGCAGGTTACATTTATGTAGCTCTTTATATTCTTACAAAGTCTTGTCTTACCTATTACTTCATTTGAGAATCATATCAGACCTTTTAGGAAGACATGGAAAGAATAATATCTGGTAGATCTCCTGAACTTAGCAGTTCTGAGCAGCAATGGAGTTAAAGCTAATCAGGTGCCTGTACAAAGTTTGGCACTAATATAGGGATCCCTAGAATGGAAAGATCATCAGGTTGCTTAAGGAGAGTAGATTGACCCAGGTTGGAAAGAGAGAAGGTAAAAGCTTCTCTGCCAAGTAGCATAAGTGTATATTATACTTGTCTGGGGAAGGAAGGAAGGAAGGAAGGAAGGAAGGAAGGAAGGAAGGAAGGAAGGAAGGAAGGAAGGAAGGAAGGAAGGAAGGAAAGAAGGAAGGAAGGAAGGAAGGAAGGAAGGAAGGAAGGAAGGAAGGAAGGAAGGAAGGAAGGAAGGAAGAAAAGAAGGAAGGAAAGGGGGAATGAAGGATGATTAGTAGAGCTTGTAATGCATGTTCTTTAAATTCAAATCTATTGTTCCTCTACATTTGAAAGGAAACATAATGGAGTGAATAAAATATGTAAAGTTTATAAGGCCAGAATTTAAATATTGTTTCTGTCATCAGACCATAAAGTAACTTATTTTACTTTGCTGAACCTTGATTTCCTTGAAAAAATGAGGATAATAATGCTTTTAAGTCCCTAACTAATAGGACTATTTTGAGGTACAAATGTAATCATGTATCCAAATATTTTACAAATCTTAAAGTATATAAGAACATAGGACCTAATATTTAGAAACCCTTTAGTCTGATTCTCTCCTTTTACAGAAGAGGAACTTGAGGGGCAGAAAGATGAGGAGTGGCAGAAATGGGATTTGAACCCAGGATCTCAAATTCCAAATACAATACCTACAGGATATACCACATTTTCTCCTATAAATGTTAATCTATCTAACACACATCTTTCTCTCCTTTCCCCTCTCCCAATTTACAATAGGAAATCCTTTTTTTTCTGAGACCTTAGACCATCTCTGTTCCAGACCTACCAATACAAGCAGGGGTATGATTTTGCGCCTAGGAGTCCTTCAATCATTTCTCAGCATTAGTGTGCATTTAAAGATGTGACCAGCGGGGGGCAGCAATAACTCAGGATTTTCCTGCTCTCTTCATCAAAATAAGAAACAAAAATCAAACTCTCCAGAATGCTGAACCAAAATCTCTTCAAAATATCTCATTGACTAGTAGCCTTCCATTTTATAGTAGCGGACACAGATAATGGTAAAATCACTACTTTACAAGGTAGTCCATTCTTTGTCCACTTTTGGCCCACTCTGGTTATTAGATAGAGAGAGAATCTATAATTCTCACAATGATCCGTGACTTCATTGATTTGGAAATTCTTTTCAGTGATGATAATTTCAGCCCTTTCATACCTACCCATCTTGTCTGACTCTCATCTCTGCCCTCCCCAAAATTCAATACAGGAGGTAAACCCTGTTGTGGGGATTTTATGAAAGGGGAAAGGGTTTAAACACAAGGGGAAAATCACATTTAAATAACTTGAGTTTATTAACAGAGAAGGGGAAGATATTGGGAAAGGAATAAGGGGGAGGGGTAGCATCTGATTTTTTACCCACTATATTTGATTATCTAAGCTTACACTTTAACTATCTTAACTAAAGACTATTAAGAATAAACCCCCCAGTAAACCCAGAATCTCACACACAGCTATCAGGAATTCAAGCTGTGGTGTCCTCATCTGGTCCCAGCAAGGTAGGGGTCTTTTCCCCAATAAACCTGTCCACCAAGAAGACTGGAGATTTTTCTCTCACCCTCAGCCAGTTGATCCTCAAAGGCCAGTTGCTTGCTAGGTGATTTGTTCAGGGAGTCTCAGCTACACACCTTCCTTCATCACCTTCAGCTCCAAACTCAGTCAGTTGTAAACTGCTCCTTGGAGCTCTGACCCAACCAGCTCATAAAAGATTCTAAGTCTTAAGACCTGTCGATCATTCTTGCAACTTCTAACTTCCCTTGCTACAACCCAAAGTGCTAGAAGTATGACAACGACAATACTAACAAAAATAATAAACTAATTAAATGAGAAAATTGAGAAATTTGAAAAAAAATGAGAAAGAAAACTATAGACAAATATCATTCATGAATAGCAATGCAAAAATACCTATTAGATACTTGCAAATTGGATGCAATATTAATTGGGGGGAGAGGATTATCTATCATGATGAAAAAAGATTAAGTGAGATTGAAAGATATTTTAATTCCAAGCAAACAATTAATAACAAACCACATCACTAAAAGATGACATAATAATATAAGCAGATGCAGAGAAGATCTTTCTTATGTTTAAAAAAATTAAGAATTATAAGATTTTAGTAACATGATAAAAAGCAAATATTTGAAACTACTAGCTATAATAATATGTAATAGAGAAATGTTAGAAACATTCTCACTTAAAGTGTGTTACATAATGACTTCTGCTCTTACCTCTCTGATTATCCATAGTTTAAGGGAATCTTAGATATAGCAATAAAATGATGAAAAAGAAAATTAAAGTGTGAATGGAGGGAAAGAAATGGCCAATGAAGTCCTAGTGCTTAAAGCAAGCTTGGATTCACGCTTGGATTCATGGTTTATAAAGAGCACCTACAGATATTTTCCATCCTGCCTCTAATTCAAATATGTGTGGAGACCTATTTCTGATACTGAGTTACCATAGAAGGGAAGGGAGAGTGGTTGGTACTACATGGTGATGAACAGTCTTCAGATTGACTATGGAGCTTGAGTTGATGATTCAGAACTGATTTTACATTCAAAAAAAGGCCAATATGCCCCTTCCTTGACTCTTTTGTTTCTTTTTCTTCCTCACTAGTGAAATAAATAGTTATAAACTGCCAAGTGGAGAAGGATCAGTGGATGCCCTATATCTCACCTGGGTGACATGTATCTGTGATCATGTGGCCTCGTTGGGATTTTTGTTCTTATTTTTGTATATATGTTTATTTTTTTCCCTAGCTCAAGTAAACAAATATCCTGAGGTAGGAGTGACCAAACAGCCAGCAAGAGCAAGAAATCCATAAAAGCCATCAAAAAGTCTTACTAAGAGTCATAGTCAGGAGCAGCAACATCCAAGTCGAGTTTAAAGCCAATATGTCAGCTAAACAATCTACTTCACCCAACAGAAGTGGATTTACTAATTAGCTAAGACACCATGTTCTGCAAGGAACCAGCCCAACTGATCAAGAGAGCTACTTGTCTGCCACTGATGCCATATACTAGAAATAAACTCTATGGAGACTGCAAAATGTGAAAGGAGTCTAGAGCTCAGAGTTATGAGTCTTTGCTTATGTATTCTCTACATGCATTCTTTAGTGTTTTTATATTTTTAGTTTGAACCCACTCGCCTGAAGGACCATATGTGTACAAGCTTAAGGGGATTGTTTGGTAACTACTATTCTTGCTTTTTGGTAAATACACTTTTGTAAAATGCTAATAACTTTCTGGCTGGTTGAAATCGAGGGACACATCAGATTGGGATTTATGATTAAGAATATTAGATACCACAAATCTTTAGGATTACCCAGAGACTCTGAAAGGAGACATAATTTTCTCCCCTTTGGAAACCTAACCTGACAGTACTGTGTAAATTATAAGAGTAAGCCCAGAGTCTTATTACAAAAGTAATAAGCACCTGCACTAAAGAAGTTAAAATATTTGTTTGCAAATGACATGATCGCATACCTAGAAAGTCTAAAACAGACAACGAAAAATTAATAGGATAGTAAAGGATTTTAGTAAACAATTAGATCTGGTACTTGCTAAGAAATAGATTAGTAGATCAATGGAATAAACTAAGAGTGAAAGACCTTAGCAATCTAATGTTTGATAAACCCAAAGATCCCTGCTTTTGGGATAAATACTCACTATTTGACAAAAACTGTTAGGAAAACTGGAAAACAGTATGGCAAAAACTAGGTATAGACCAATATCTCATCACCTTTATCAAGATAAAGTCAAAATGGGTATATGATTTAGATATAAAGAGTGATACCATAAGTAAATTAGGGGAATATAGAATGGTTTACCTGTCAGGTTTATAGAGAATTTATGACCAAACAAGAGAAAAAGAACATTATAAGCTATAAAATGAATAATTCTGACAATATTAAATTTTAAAAGTTTTGAACAAGCAAAACCAATGAAACCTTGATTAGAAGGGAAATAAAAATCTGGGGGGAAACATTTTATAACAAATTTCTCTAATAAGAATACAAGCCACTCCCCAATTTACAAATGGCCAAAGAATACAAACAAGCAATTTTCAGATGAAGGAATCAAAGCTATCAATAATCAGATTAAAATGTTCTAAATCACTCTTTTTTTTTTTTTTAATAAACCCTTACCATCCATCTTGGAATCAGTACAGTGTATTTGGTTCTAAGGCAGAAGAGTGGTAAGGGCTAGTCAATAGAGGTTAAGTGACTTGCCCAGGGTCACACAGCTGGGATGTGTCTGAGGTCAGATTTTGAACCCAGGACCTCCCGTCTCTGGGCCTGACTCTCTCTCAATCCACTGAGCTACCCAGCTGCCCCCTCTAAGTCACTCTTGATGAAAGAAATACAAATTTGAAAAATTCTGAGGGACCACCACCTCACAGCTATCAGATTGGCTAACATGACAGTAAAGGAAAATGATAAATGCTGGAAGGGATATGGCAAAATAGGGACACTAATGTATTGTTGGTGGAATTGTGAATTGATCCAATCATTCTGGAGGGCAATTTAGAACTATTCCCAAGAAGGGTTATAAAACTGTGCCTACTCTTTGATCCTATAATGCCACTATTGTATCTGTGTCCCAAAGAGATAACAACAAAAGGGAACAAACTTACTTGCACAAAAATATTTATAGCAATCCCTTTTTGTGGTGGAAAAGAATTAGAAATTAAGGAGATGTCCAATAATTGAGGGATGTCTGAACAAATTGTGGTATATGATGGTGATGAAATATTATTATTGTATTAATTTAATATGAAGTTGTACCCCTCTTTCTTTTTAGAAAGCAAAGTTTTGAAAATCCATTTTGATCTCAGGTCTCAGCCTTACTCTTTGATTGGACATGCATGCATAGAGTCCTCATAGCATCCTTGTATCTCAGAATATACTTGCCCCTTGTCCCACATGACTCCTAGTGTTATAATATTTAAAGGAATTGTAGAGGATGGAAGAGGTACAGGGTTTATAACAGGGAATGGAGGAGTTACAGGGACAGAGGGAATATGGCTGCTGGTGAGGTAAAAGGAGGGAGATACCCCTTGCTGAGAGGCATCTTTGAAAACTGGGGTTCCCGAGAAATGGTCCAACAATGATAGCCTGAGAGGATGTCTTCTCTATTGATTGATGTTGATGATTCCCCAGGGCAGGTAAGCATGGGTCCTCCTGAGGGACAAGCCTCCCCCCAACTTCACTGGACAGGGGTCTGATAAGGACCATTTAAGATTGAATGGCTGCCCTTAAGTTTTACTCCCTCTATGTCCCCCTGAAATGATAGACCTCTTATCTGATTGCAGGTTATTTAAATAAAGATTAATTTAATAACAAGGTTGGATTGGGAAGGTGTCTGGGAAGAGGGAATCAGGATTTCCCTATACTTTTCCCCAGATTTGGTTTGAGTCTCTCTTAGCTTTTACCCTGAGTGCAGGCCTTGAAGGCTGGTGGAGGATTTCTTTTATTCCTGTCTATGCTAATCTATGCTAGCTTTCTTAAATTCAAAGTCTTTTGCAGTAGAAAGCAAGAGGAAGAAGAGGTTCTGACCTTCAGAGCTGGTTGGACCTATCTCTTCCAGCTAGTGCCCTAAAGACCACCTTACAGTTCAAACTGCTTCCCTTAAATCCTTTTGTTCGATGACATGATCACAGGAATCCAGGCAAAGCACACAGTTGGGAAAATCCAGGAATAGAGGTACTTCTATCCAGAGACAGGGAGAGAGAGCTCCTTTCATTCCGAGGGCCAGGAAAGAGAGCTTTCCAGATCAACTGTCACTCTCCAAGTTCCCCTCCTCCCACCAACTGTCATCGTTGTCACTATCTTCACTCCAACATTACAACTGCTATCTGTTCCACCTGAGTGGCAGAAAGGTCCAAAACTTGATTCAGTTTTCCTTTCCACAGTGTCCAGAAGACTGACCTCTGATCCAGACTGAGGTTGTCTGTCCAGCCAGGGAGACCCAGAAGGAGTGACAACATGAGGGTTATAATTAGGGATCAAGGAAGTGGCAGCATTCTTGGTTTGGAGACTTCCCTGTCAGGGCAGCTCAAGCATGGTCTCTCTTGGCTAGTGAGAGACACAAAGTGAGCAGCAAACTCAAATTATCTAGGCACAGTCATGTGACTGTGTGCCTTTTCTCTCTCTCCAACTTGTTTTCACTATTTAATAAATAATTGTAAATTAATATACAGTATTTAGAGAATTTTAATCCTAACATTTTGATGTAAGAAATGATGAACAGGATGATTTGGGGAAAGAACTGAAAAGAACTACTTGAATTGATGCAGAGTGATATAAGCAAAACCAGGAGAACATTGTACACAGTAATGGCAATATTGAGGGACGATCAACTGTGAAAGACATCTAAAGATTACTATCCACCTCCAGAGAATGAACTGTTGGAGTCACAACACAGATCAAAGTATACTGTTTTTTACTTTATCTTATTTGGTTTTTTATTTTGCAGTTTTGTTTATATATGATAATTTTCTTACAAAAATGAACAGTCTAGAACTATGTTTTGCATGATAATACATACATAACCTAAATCAAATTGTTTACCATCCCCAGAAAGGGCAAGGGAAGGGTAAGAGGAAGACAGTTTGGATCTTATAACTTCAGAAAACTTAGGTGGAAAATTATTATTACATGTAATTGGTAAAATCAAACTCAGGCTACAGCCACAAGTGCCTACAAGACTCAAAAAAGCAATCAGATTAAAATGTAATTGGGAAATGTTTAACAACATAAATAAAAATACAATACAATATACACCGTGTTAATTTGTGGCTTTTTAAGTCAATAGATGCCTACAGGGATCCATTTCTATTTGAGTTTTTCACTACTGCTCTAAATTACAGACAGTACTCAATTTACTTGAGTGGACTGTTTTGCAGAACTCTACTGAAGCAATTTTTACTTAACATAAATTTGTTGGAGGAAGAACACAGGCAGGGCCAGTCATGTGGGGGCCTGGCCACACAGAGGAGAAATATATGAGGTGGATGGGGCAGAACATGGGCGCTAGACACCGATACAGACCAAAGAGGACAGACAACATGCAGTGGGTTAGGGACAGATATATGGTACCCACGGGCTGACCGAAGATGGACAGGTAAGGCTGGACATTCACATGGCTAGCAACCTAGGTGTCTTCTCTCAGCAAGGAAGTCTCAAGCCAAACTCCCAGCTAGTAGTAGTGATGGTTTTTCTTTGCATCAATTCCCATACTTTCTTTTTGAGGGTTTCTTTTTTAGGGTTTATTTATTTGTTTTATGGTGAGGGCTTGGGAGGCAATGGAGTGCCAAGACAAGGAACAAGAATGGAGAGAGAGAGAGCATAGTACTGTACAATAAAGCTAACATAGGTATGTTTTTGGAATGTAGATTTCTTTCAGAATTTTACATAAAATAGAATTTACATAATGCACATTTACAGAAAGCCAGAACTATCTTACTAAAAGAATCCAGTAATTCTTATGGCCCTTTAAAACAATGACATCACATTATTTTAATCACATTATTTAGTCACAAAATAGATCACATTATTCCAATGAAACAAGTATTTATTGAACATGAACAATACAAAAAGCACTAACTATACAAAGACAAGATGAAAAAAGGCCTAGTTCTCAGGGAGTTCACATTTTACTGGTAGATAATAGCAACCCTATCACAACTGGAGGCAGCATGGTACCATGGAAAGAACTTTAACATGGGAATCACAGTACCCGTGTTCAAAGTTTACTTCTTGCACATAGTATTTTGGGGAAGTCGTTTTACCCTCCTAGGCCTCAATTTCCTACCTACAAAATGAAGGAATTAAACTAGCTGGCCTATGAAGTCCATTCCACCTCTATATTCTATGATTCTAAGGAAAGATCTAATTTGAGACAAGAGGAAGCCCTGACAAGCAAGGTTTGTAGTACAGAGTGCTAGCTCTGGAGTCAAAGGGCTTGGGGAACTAGAAAGGGCTTCCCAGAGATCTATATGAAAAAGATCTCAAACTGTTCTTGACAGAACTCAAGGAAGAATTGAACAAATGGAAGTATAACCCAGCATATATGGATAAATGTCAATATTTCCCAAGCCAATTTACATATTTAATATGATATAAATCAAAATAATAATAGTTTGATGTATAAAATTTGATGCAATCAAAAGAAAATAGTTAAGAATATTTTTAAATAGTATAAAAAAAAAAGGAAATCATCCCTACCAGATAGCTCTAAAATATACTGCAAAGCAATAATCATTTTTTTAGTTGCTTGATCCTGGGAAAAGAATGAAGAATTGCTCAGTGGAATAGAATATAGAAGACAGAAATAGAATGCCATATAGATAAAAGCTTGATGTCAATAACCCAACACTTAAAAAACTCTGGGGAATGGCATCATCATTCAGTAAAAAAAATGCTAGAAAAATTGGATAGTTGTATAGTTTTTTTTTTTTTAATGGGTTTGAATTCATACCTCACACTATCTACCACAATAAGTGCTAACTGGAGACAAAATTAGAAGTTTGATTTAAAAAAAAAAAAAAGACTTTGCCTGACCTCTCCCACACACACACACAAAAAAAATCCAAATGAAAAGAAAAACAGATTAGGATAATATTTGTAGTAAATGGGCCAGAAAAAGGACTGCTATTCAGAATTTATAAGGAATTAATACAAATCTAAAAAACTAATCAGCTACATTCCATAATATAACAATTATCTAATAGCCAAAAACAGACATTATTTTAAATTACATTTTCTTTATATCCTTCTTTTATATCAACTTTATTTCTGGAAGTACCATACCCACACCCTCTGTAAAATCTATCTTGCAATAAAAGTCATAAAAAATAGAGGAGGTAAACAGTTTAGCAAAAATATCCAACATGTAATGTCTGATAGTACAAAATTTCACACTCAAAGTCCTCCGTCTTTATAAAAAGGAGATAGAGGCATAGTCTTTTAACCCTGCTCTAGGATCAAACCTTATTGTTACAATCACAAAGGATTCTGTTTCATTTTCTTGCTGTCATCTTTGTGGCTATTCTTTCTATTTACCCTGACGACCAGATGATTTTAGTAGTAGGTCAGAAAACCTGTTTATAACTTCATGAAAAGGAACTCATATTCTCTAATTATCAGAGAAGCCCAAATCAAGGCACTCTTAGAATATTACCTTACTCCTTCTAGACTGACTTTGCCAATAGCAAAAAGAACAAAATTCAACTTGATTGTATTCTGAGGAGACTAGTACTATAATACATTGGAAGTGGAAATGTAGACTGGCACAAACATTTTAGTAAGTAACATGCTAATATGCAATGAGTCACAAAATTGGCAAATACTTTTCAATCCATTGCCATGACATCCTTTTTTAAAAATCATAAAAGAACCTATTTGCATAAAAACTTTTATATATACTTTATTTAGAATACCAAAACCTTGACAACAAACTATGTGACTAATGATTGGGAAACAACTAAATAAATCGCAGTATGCTTATGTGTAATAGAATATAATAATGCCATAACATTATAAATATAACTCATAGGAGAACATTTGTAAATACCTTTAGTAAAGTAATGGAAAGTAAGATCAACAGAACCAGAACTGCATGGATTTTCACTTAAAAAAAAGAAATAGATCAATAAGCATTTATTAGATATTTACCACGTATGAAATATTATGTTAAGTACTGGAGATAGAAGGACAAAATTGAAACAGTGCCTATCCTAGAGGAGCCAACATTCTAATGGGGAAGATAACATGCATATATATATATATATATATATATATACATATATATATATATGAATATCTGGCCATTAAAGGCCACTTTTGTACAGAATGTTCAATTGAATAAGAGGTAATTTGGGGGAAGGAAGGAAGGAAGGAAGGAAGGAAGGAAGGAAGGAAGGAAGGAAGGAAGGAAGGAAGGAAGGAAGGAAGGAAGGAAGGAAGGAAGGAAGGAAGGAAGGAAGGAAGGAAGGAAGGAAGGAAAAGGAAAGGGAGGAAGGGAAAGAGAAAAGCAAAAAGAAGCACAAGTGTATGCAGACTTGAAAAAGAGAAAAAAATTTTAGGGTCCTTTGGTTATTTCATTTGATTCTTTAGCAATTTTTTCATGAATAAAATTGTATTATTCATTTGTATGTTGATTTTATTATTTTTGTTAAAAATTATTAAGTTCACAATAAAACATTTAAAATTAAATATATTCTATTAACTGCTGGAGTAGGAATGCAAATGAAAACATATGATTTATCATTTGTTTATTTGGGTATATGTTTTGGGTTTTGGTTTTATAAGATTATTTACCCTCAAAAATGAATAATATGGAAATATGTTTTGCTTGATAATACATGTATTACACAGTTTGCATTGCTTGTCAACTCTGGGAAGGGGGAATGAAGAAGGGAAAGGGGACAATATGGATTATATAAATTCAGAAAATGTACATGGAAATTTGTTATTAAAATTTAAAAACAAAAATAAAATATATTCTATTATTATATCATTTTATAGAAGAACCTGAGGCTTGGTGAGAAGTGATATTGGAAATAACATTAAAACCTAGATCTCTTGATTAAGTCCAATAAACTATCACTAATCTCAGCACTAGAAGGAATCTAAAGGTCATCTAGTTCAACTGAAACTCACAAAAATACTTTCTACCATGTCCCTCTTAAGTAATCCCTCAGCCTCTACTTAAACATATCCAAATAAAAGGAAGCCTCCTTCTGTCCAGGCAGATATATTTTCATATGTTGGAGTTGCTAGATGTGATGAGGAAGCTAGAGCTGAAAGAATATCCTGAAAAGAAATTCTTCAATGTTTAAATTGATATGGATTATTATGCTAATTTCAGTGCAAACTCATATTTCATTTTTTTAAAGTTTTACTAATGATCTTGTTGTTTTTTTTACAACACAATCACTTTCAGATTCATGCAAAGGTGCAACAATCATTCCAATGAACCATCCTCTGATGTAACAAAGAAAAGCTGTTAAACAAAAATAACTGGAAATAGTGATCACCTCTGATAACATATTCAACTCTGTACCTATTGTCTCCCACTTCTCAAACAAGAGGAGGGAGACATTTCTTTATCTGTTCTCTAAGACCAAGACTGACCATTAGAATTATATTTTTTGTATCCTTTTAGTACTTTTAAAAAATTTATATTGCAGTAATTATCATGTATGTATGTAGTCTCCTTCAAGAGGAAGAGACTGAAATCCCAAGATGGGAAATGAGCTTCTTAACATTATACAGTAAGGCCAATGGCAAAGATGAATCTCAAACCTAGGTCTTCTGCCTCCCGGTCCCATATTTCTTTCACTATATCATACTGTCTCTCTTTTTTTTCCTTTTTTTTTAAACCCTTACCTTCCATATTGGAATCAATACTGTGTATTGGTTCCAAGGCAGAAGGGTGGTAAGGGCTAGGCAATGGGGGTCAAGTGACTTTCCCAGGGTCACACAGCTGGGAAGTGTCTGAGGTCCAATTTGAACCCAGGACCTCCCATCTCTAGGCCTGACTCTCAATCCACTGAGCTACCCAGATGCCCCCAGACTGTCTCTTTAGACAGGTAGCTCTATCATAGCCATGTTTCATATGAGTTGATATCAGGATTAGCCCAACTTTGTAGAGGCTCATTGACATAGAGATAGTCACCAGATAATGCGTATTCTCTTTCTTGTCATAGCAACTCATTCAGAATAAACTGCTAAAGAGTGATGGATTTTTAATCAACATTAATGGAGGAGGCAACCATACTATGGAACTCAATGATTTTTACAAGTGACCATACTATGACATGCAAGTCAAGAAGAAAGAAGGAAGGCAGTTCAGTGATAGCCAGGGATGCAGCGGTTCTCAACCTCTCAATTTGTAGCAATGAGAATACATAATGCATATCAGGTATTTACATTCCGAATCATAACTGTAGTAAAATTACAGTTTTGAAGAAGCCACCAAAATAATTTTTTGGTTTGGGGTCACCGCAACATGAGGAACTGTATTGCGGGGTCACAGCATTAAAAAGGTTGAGAGCCACTGACATAAAGGTAACACAGTATAGTAGAATCAAGAGAATGGGATTCTAGTGCCCATTCTCCCATATACTAGCTATGTTACTTCATCACTCTCAGGTTTCTATAAAAGGTTGGAATTGATGGAGATGACCTTTAAGGTTCCTCTTGGTTCCAATTTTCTACATTCCAAGATCTCTCCCAGGTCTGACATTCTGTGACCTGTTGATTCTAGTCCATAGAAAGCTACATTGCAGGAAGAAGAAGGAATCCAAGTTGTCCACAGATAAACCATGCTGTCTCCACACGGTTTTCCAACTAGTCTAGGAATAGGGGTAGATTGACCTCTCTTGTGTATTCCCAGAATAATCACCATTCCAGGTGGCTTAGACTGAATTCAGAACAAAAGGGTCTTCTGCTCTTCAGTTCTGAAACCCATTGTCTAATTCAGCCTGAGCCAAATCTCTTCTTTACTGATGACTTTCCCAGCCTAGCCACACAGAGTATCCCACCCACAACTTCCTGCCCCTTTCGCCAGCTACCACTGAATGTTTCTCACCATTTCCAAGGGCCATGGGATCATTAACTTCTTTTGACCTTCTTCTTCCTGGCTTTATATCCAGGAATACATCATGTTTTATTCATGGAACATAAGACCATTCCCTCAATGCAACTCAGGAGAAATCACTTGAGACTTTCAAAGGAGTTTCTAGGACTCAGTCTTGTTTCTCAAGAGCTGTATTCATCAAGATCTATCCATGCTTTGCTAGTAATTCACAGCAATGACCTCCTTCTCTGCGCTCCAGTATTATCATATTCAAAATGATAATTCTTTTATAATAGAAAGCTGGCCTGGAGGATCTGGATTTAAATCCTGACTCTAATATATATTGCCTGTGATCCTGAGCAAGTCGATTAACCTCTCAGTGCCCTGGGGAACTCAGTGATAAGAGGAACTCAGAGCGAAGGTCCAAATCTATATCGCTAGAGACTTTCTTCCCCTGGAGGATCCCTCTACCAATTAAATGACAGGTCTAGAACCAGTTCCTGTGTTTCAGGATTTGAAAGTATTTTCTTCAGCACAATCCTCTAAAGTAGGTAATAAAGGTATATTCATCATAGTTTGCTAATACTGAAAATTAGGTTTGGGAAGTTTAAGTGATTACTCCTGGTCACACAACCAAGAGGAATGGGAATGGTAATACAAACCATGTCTCCCAACTCTGTGCCCTTATGTTGTAGTGCTTCTCAATAAGGTTCTCTTGGGACCTTTCCAGATTTTTATATAATATATATTCCTCTAGAATAACAACCCAGCTCCCCCCTTAAGTATTTCTCTTGTTAAAGAAACATACCTTCATAAGGTATTCCATTCTACCTTTAAATGGCTCTTTTGGTTAGAAAATATTCCCATAGCTATGCCCAAAATGCTATAAAATTGTTTATACCCTTCGACCCAGCAATACCACTACTAGATCTGTATCCCAAAGAGATCAAAGAAAAAGGAAAAGAACCTATATGTGCAAGAATAAGTATAAAAGTCTTTTGGGGGTGGTAAAGAATTGGAAATCGAGGGGATGCCCATCAGTTAGGGAATGGCCGAACAAACTGTGGCACATGATTGTGATGGAATTCTATTGTGCTATAAAAAATGGCAAACAAGATGGTTTTAGAAAAACCCGGGAAGACATATGAGTTGATACAGCATGAAGTAAGCAAAACCAGGAGAATCCTGTACACACAGGAACAGCAATATATTTTACGATGATCAACTGTGAATAACTTTGCTATTCTAATCAGTACAATGATCCAAGATAATGCTGAAGGACTAATGATGAAAAATAACATCTTCCAGAAAAAAGACCTGATGGAATCCAAGGAGAGATAAAAGTACAATTTTTTTAGCATTCTTTATTTTTCTTGCTTTATTTTTTTGTAGCATGGCTAATATGGAAATATGTTTTTGTGATTTTACACATAAAATTAATATCACATTTCTTTCCTTCTCAATGGGGAGGGGAGGGGCAGGGGAAGAGAATGCAGAACTCAACATTTTAAAAATGAAAGTTAAAAAATAATCACAGGGTCAGTGAGGTGGCTCAGGGGACAGAGAGCTAGGTCTGGAGAGGCGGGGTCCTGGGTTCAAATCTCTCAGATAATTCCTAGCTATATGATCCTGGGCAGGTCACTTAACCCTAAGTGCTTAGCTCTTACTGCTTTTCTGACTTGAAACCAATGCTTAGTATTGATCCCAAGACAGAAGGTAAGGACTTTTTTTTTTTTAATAATCACCAAAAATATAAAAAACTTGAAAAGGTTTCTATGAATTGATGTGAAATAAAATGAGGAGAAACAGGACAATGTTGTACACAATAACAACAATAAAGTATGATGATAGCCATGAATGACTTGACTATTCTCAGCAATACAAGGATCCAGGACAACTCCAAGGGACTCATGACCAAAAAGGCTATGTACTGCCATAGAAGGAACAGATGGAGTCTGAATGCAGATTGAAACATAATAATCTTTACGTTATTTCCTCCATGAATTTTTCTATAGTGTAAGGAATATGTGCCTTGTTTTCATAACATGAAGAAGAGAGAAATATGTATTATATGATAATATGCGTACAATTTATATCATATTACCTACCCTCTTGAGGAGGGGAAAGGAATGGGAGGAAGGGGGAAAAAGAATGATACATAAATTTTTGCATAAAGCTAATAGGAGAATCTGTTTCTCTTGGACAAACATTTATTATAATTTATTACATATTTATAACAAAGCATAAACATTCTATTATTGTCATGCTCAATACCATATTATGTATACAAAAATGGTAATTCAAAAATGTATGCGAAAATACAATAATTTCTTTAAATTAAAAAAAAAGTTTTCCTACAACTGTTGGACCTAGTTATTTAAGCAATTTTTAATTTACTTGATTGTCCTACCATCAAGCCCACATCTTTCTACCTTGTCCCCAATGAAATGAACACTTCTGTCCCCTACTCAATAAATTCTAGAAGCTTTCTCTTGTTTCTTGGCTAAAAATGTAAACTCTCTTTAGCTCTTAAAGTCCTTTACAACCTGGCCCCAATCGATCTTTTCAGGTTCATTAGACATCTTACAGACATGTCTCCAGTCAACATTTTCACTGGTCCCTGTGCCTAGAATTCTCTCCCTTCTCTTCTGTCTCCTGAATTTCCTGTCTTCCTTCAGGTCCCAGCTAAACAATTTTTCTTGTATATATTTTGTTTATATGTAGTTGTTCAAATGTTGTCTTCCCCATTAGATTGTGAGTTCCTTGAGCAAAAGAACTATCTTTCTCTTTGTATCACCACTGCTTAACACAGTGATTAACATATCGAAGATGATTAGTTAAATATTTATTGACTAAATTGCTCGCACACAACACTCCGTCTCTCATCTCAGTGCCTTTGCAGTAGCCCATGTCCTGTGCCTGAAATACACTTCCTTCTCACCTCCACCTCATAGAAGATTAAGCTCAAATACTGTCTTTTTTTTTCCTTGTTTCTTTTTAAACCCTTACCTTCTGCCTTGAAATCAACACTATGTTCCAAGGCATAAGAACAGTATGTGCTAGGCAATGGGAGTTAAGTGACTTGCCCAGGGTCACACAGCTAGGAAGTGTCCTCAGCCAAATTTTAACCCAGGATGTTTTGTCTCTAGGCCTGGCCTTCAAAAACTATTTTCTATATGTATTCTTTAATGATTCCCCCCAATGGCTAGTGCCTTCAATCCTAAAATATCTAACATTTAATTACTTTTTATTCATTTTCTACATTCATTAAATACTTATATATGCACTTATCTCCTCTATTAAAATGTAAGTTTCTTGTCAATAATAAATATTATTCTTTGTTCTTTGTATTACCAGCCCCTAGCAATGTCTGGTACATAATAAGCCTATAAAAATTCTTATGAATTTATTTATCAAATGCCTTGTTGAAATCCAGGCATATTATTCATCATTAATACTTATTTATTTATTATTATATATCAATTTAGTAACTATCAATAAAGGAAATGAACTTAATGTATGACATTTTTTCTTTATCATATCTATAAGATCCTTATTTTTTTTGAATATTCAAGCATTTATTTTTTCTTTCTTATATCCATCCTCCCCAACTTAAAAAAAAAGAAAAACAAAGTCCTTGTAACAGTTAAGCATAGTCAAGGAGGACAAGTTTCCATAATGACCCTGTCCAACAGCACATATTACAGTTATATCAAGAATCTAATGAATATTATATGATATCAACAATGTATGACCTATTTTAGTTATCACTTCTTTGAAATTGAAGAGTATTATGCCCCCAAATGTTCCACTCTATACCCCATTTAAAAAAAATCCTTACCTTCCATCTTAGAATCAATGCTGTATTTTGGTTCTAAAGCAGAAGAGCTTTGGTTCTAAAGCAGCAATGGGGGTTAAGTGACTTGTCCAGGGTCACACCGCTAGGAAGTGTCTAAAGTCACATTTGAACCCAGGACCTCCCCTCTCTAGGCCTGGCACTCAATCCACTGAGCCACCCTAGTTGATCTCCCATTTTTAACATCATGTATTACTGTCTTTCTTCTGGGATGACTGTCTAAAAGCAACAGATCACTAATATTATGGGTTTTTTACATTTTTATTTTTTGATATTTTATTTTCCCAATTATGTGCAATAGAAATTTTCAACATGTTTTCCAAAATTATAAGACCCAAATTGTCTCTCTCCCTATATCATTTTGCATATCAGTCCATCTCCTCTTTATTAGGAAGTAAGTAGCATTTTTTATAATTGAAATCTCTGAAATCTTAATTGATCATCATTTTGATCAGAGTTCTGCTTTTCTAAATTGTTTGTTTTTATAATGTTGATGCCAAAGGATAAGTTGTTCTCCTGGGTTCTTCTCATTTCATTTTGCATCGGTTCATACAAGTCTTCCCAGGTTTCTCTGAAACTGTCTTTCATAGACCATAAATTGGTCAGCCATTCACCAACTGATGAGCATCCATTTAGCTTCCATTTCTTTACCACAACCAAAAAATACTGCTATAAATATTTTTGTACATGTAGGACCTTTTCCTTTTTATTCAAGCTCTTGGGGATATATGTCTAGTAGTGCTATTGCATGTTAAAGCATTGTTCAGTAACTTTTTGGACATAGTTGGCAATTGTTTTCCATTGGATTTCCTGCAACTTTTCCAAAATTTATCTTTTTTTTTTTGGTCAGTTTTGCCAGTCCATTGAATCTGAAGGGGAACCTCAAAGTTGTTTAATTTGCATATCTCTAATTACTCATCATTTGGGGATCTTTTTTTTTGTCCTAATGTCTCTATATATCTTGTATTTCTTTCCTTGAGAACTACTGATTATTAGTCCCATTCTTCATGAACTAATGCTGGCTCTTATTGATCATCACTGCCTTCCTTTTCAAGTGCTCACAAAATTGCCTCTCTTTGTCCTCTTTGGTAGCTTCTCCTTAATTTTTAGAAACTCTGATATTAATAAACCTCTATTCTACCCTGTTGACTCTTTAAATCCATCTCACTTTTCTCCTTTTGTGATTAAACTCCTGGAATCAGATGTGGCGTTTCTATATAACTGCTTCTGTATTCTCACCACCTACCCTATCCTTGACCCCCTGCCTGGCTCACATAGTAGGTAATTTGTAGAGCTGCTATTTGACTAGGTTTCCTGACTTACTCCAATACTCTTTGGAAATCAGAGAATGGGAAGAGAGAAACTCTCATGGGTGGTCCAGGCTGGGGGTGGTGGTGTAAAGGGAAGGCAGAAAGAAGCTCTCAGTGAGAGAAAGGTGAAACCAAAGCTCAGTGGTTTTAGCAGGAGAGAAGATATAAGAGAGATGGAAAGGAGAGAATCAAAAAAAAAGAATTTTAGAGTTTCACACCTTGTAGGTGAGACAGTTCTGAGTGAGGTTGAGATCTAGCATGTAGTTTCTCCCCCATTAGAATGTGAGCTCCTTGAAAGGAAGAACTGTTTTCTTTTCCCCTTTATTATATCTGGAAGCTTAAGTCAGTCTCTAGTGCAAAGTAGTCAATAAATAAATAAACAAAAAAAATAAATAATAGATGTTTACTCAGTAGAATCCAGAGGTAACAAGGTGCTATGGAAAAAGCACCAGGATTGGAGTCAGAAGATTTGCGTTTGGATCTTAGCTGTTTGTTACATCTTGGGCAAGTCACTTCACTTCATGGACTTTAGTTTCCTCATTTGTTTTGCTCCAGCCTAATTTCTTTTTTTTTTCTTCTATTTTTTAACAGGTCAATAAAATTTCTGATAATTGTTTTCTGACATTTTGAGATCTATATTCTCTCCCTCTCTCCCATCCTTTCCCCTTTCCTAAGTGGCAAGTAATATGATCTAGATCAGTGATGATGAACCTTTTAGAGGCTGCATGCCATGCCAACCCCCCAAAGACCTTGTGCCATGCCCCGCCACCCCACTGAGTGTCAAGCACACTTCACTCCTTGCCCCTTACCTCACATAGGAGAGGGAGAAAGTGCTCTCATTGGGCTGCTAGGTGGAGGGGCAGGTAAAGTGAGGAATGTTCTCTCAGTGCAAGGGAAGAGGGGGAGTGGAGTGTCTTGAGTGCTTCACTCCCCTCCAGCTCTGCCACCTGTGAATCTCCCATCTTACCCACTGTGTGCTTCTGTTGACTGCTGGGCAGAGGGATGGGGGCTGTGAAAAAATGTCATCAGGTGATGGAGAGGGGGAAGGGAGCAGCTCTGCCCCAGGCCCTTTGCCTTTCTAGTAATGAATTCTAGGGGAGAGGGTGGCACACAGAGAGCACTTGGCATGCCATCTTTAGCACCCATGCCATAGCTTCACTATCACTTGTCTAGGTTGTACATGTGTTATCATACAAAAACGTTTCCATGTTCACCATGTTGTAAAAGAAGGCACATATGGCTTACACTAGAGAAAATAATCATGAAAGAAATAACATGAAGAATGGCATTCGTCAATCTGCATTCAGGCTCCATCTGTCCTTTGGCAATGGAGAGCCTTTTTCTGCATGAGTCTCTTGGAGTTGTCCTGGATCCCTGTATTGCTGAAAATACTCAAATCATTCACAGTTGATCATCATACAATATTACTATTCACTATATACAACATTCCCTGGTTCTGCTCACTTCATATAAGTCTTTCCAGGCCTTTTGTGATCATCTTGTTCATCATTTCTTATGACACAATAGTATTCCATTACAATCTTATATCATAAGTTGTTACAGTTTTAGTTTCCTCATTGGTAAAATGAGGGGATTATACTAAATGTCACTGAAGGTCCCTTCCATGTCCAACTCTAAGATACTCTGGCCCCTTAAAGCTCTAATTCTACAATCCTAAGAATGAATATTTGATGGAGCATGTTGTAAATGACTTAGTAGAGGAGCAGATGGGGATGGTAAGAGTTAGGGGAGAAATAGGACTTGGTTGAATAAGGAGAGGCAGCTTAACATAATGGGAAAAGCTCTTGAGTACTGGACTCAAGATATATCTGTCCTGGTTTCATATATTTACTAGCTGTATCATCATGGGCAAACAACCTCTCTGACCTTCAATTTCCACATTCTCATAATCTATAAAATGAGAATAATAATAAAATAATAAATAAATATAAATAATAAATAAACTAAATAATAAAATTTAAAATAATAAAAAACTTGTTCCTCATACTTCATGATTTCTGTGGGGAAAGCACTCTCTACATCTTAAATTGTATGTTTCATATAATTATTATTACAGGAGAAAGGAATGGGGTAGGGAATGGGAAAGAGTTTGTGCCTAAAATAGTAATTGTAGATAATGGAGATTTGGAGACTTGTAACTAACAGGAAGTAATGTACCATGAGATGGTGGATAGGAAGTAGGTTCCAGCATCAGGATCACTTGAGTTCAAGTGGCTTCTCTGAAACATACTGGCTGTGTGATCCTGATTAAGTCACTTCATTTCTCAATGCCCCAGATCATTCTCAAAGTCTAAAAGTTGCAGATATATCTTGGTAGAGGGAGTTTCCTCACCAGGAGTTCCCTCATCACAATGAAATCACATATCTATATAAAAATTTTTTTTAAAGAAAATACAAGTCATATCGATAGTTGAAAATTCTAGAAATTTTTTACTTGACTGCTATATGGCTACAGACCTTGCAGGTGAGGAGAATCAACAGACTGTCAATTAGAGGTCTCTTGATTGCATCATGGATAGAACCCTGGACCTGGACTCAGGAAAACTTTTCAAATTCAGCTTCAGACACTAACAGGTTATGTCATCATAGGCAAATCATTTAACCTCTCTGTTTGCCTCATTTTCTTCATCTATAAAATGGGGATAATAATAGCACCTTCCTCCCAGGACTGTTATGAGGCTCTAATGAAATAAAAAAAATTAGTCAGTGACTCATATATCACAGATGCCTAATAAATGATTATTTCCTTCCTTCCAATCAGAGTTTTGGAGTTTTGGAGAAGTAAGGATGGGGAGCAATTCTCTCTATGCAATGATCTTTGAGCTAAACTCTTCAACTGTCATTCAATTTATTTTGACATTTGATTCTCCTCAGACTTCTTATTCTGAAATGCAATTTCCTAACTTCATCTTTTAAAAAATTGAATATTTGAAAAAACAAAAAAAAATAGATCTTCTCTTCTGTATACTTCCCCTTCCCACATGAAAGAAAACCAAAATATTTGTAATGCAAATGCATCATCAAGCATTCTCACATTGGTCATCTATAAAAAAATATTTATTTCATTCTACCCTTTGAATACATCACATCTTTGTCAAGTGGGGAGAGCATGTCTTATTATATATATTATTATTGTACATATTATATATACAACAGTTATATATAACCAACAATGGTTGGTCAATGTGTTGATCAGAGTTTTTAAGTCTTTCAAAGTTATTTGACTTTAAAAACAGTGTCGTTATTGTATAAAATTGTTCCTCTGGTTCTGCTCACTTTATTCAGCCTGAGATCAAATAAATCTTTTCAGATTTCTCTGAAACCATCCCTTTCATTATTTCTATTAGTACAATAGCATTCTATGATAGTTATATACCATAGTTTGTTCAGCCATTATCCAATTAATGGACACTCTTTTGACCATCACAATGTCATTTCTTTTTATTCATCAGTATTTTCCCTCTCATCAAAGTTCTTATAATCAGAATTGCCCAACCTGCTCTCAAAGGATATCAGCAAAGACAAGTAAGAAGGAAACTATCCATAATAATTGAGACCTTCTTATTTATCCCCATGTCGTCCAATTTTGTAAGATTTAGAGCTGAAAGTTAACCTAGGAGACATGGAGTTCAACATTCTCATTTTCTAGATGAGAAAATTGAAGCAAAGAGAGATTAAGTGATTTGTCCAGGATCATACAGCCAGTAACTGTCTGAGATACAATTTGAACCTAGGTCTTCCTGACTCTAAGTTCAGGGCCCTATCCATTATGCCAAATTAAACCCTTTGGGGGTGAGGTCATAGAGCATAATGGAACCCTCTCAGAGATCCAGAAAAGTGAGTCAGGCTGGCACCAGGGACAAGATAAAGAACCCACCTGTTGTTGCTTCTTCCTTCATTTCTGAAGAGGATTGATGACACTCATGAAGGTGAAATCTTGACTTGTGCATGAATTGGATTTAAGTGAAGCAAAATTGTTCAAAGTCATCAGCCTCATTTTCTTTTCTAGAGTCATTAAAGTCCAGTGACTGGACAAAAGTCAAGACAATTTTTGATGGCCCAGGATGCAGTTGATCTTGGTGTCTTCAATGTCTGGACCAACCTCTCAGCATTCCACCAGGCCTGCACCAGCTATCTTCACAGCTGTTGGAATAAATTGCTCTCATCCATCCATTCCATCTGGCAAGTTTTCATATGCTTGGGACAGGCATCGTCCTATCTCATTGAGGTGTTTGTGGTCCATTGGTTACTCTTAACTTGGTTTAACCTATCTGCTGAGATGGTTTTACGGAAGTGTGGCTGCTGTGCATGATATACCTTTTTGGAGGCACTAGTGAGGGTTGGGTGACAAAAAGTAGATAAGCAGCCCTGAAATCTCAGCAAGCACTCACACAGAGGTGGTAGACCTTCCTGAATACCCCATTTACTCCTAGGAATCCAGCTACAAAGACAACAGAAACACTTCAACTTCTGTGTGGACCAGCACTTCCTGCTCTCATCCTCACCCTTGTTTCTCATTCTTCTTACCTCCACTCTGTCTCTCAGGGATGCTGGAACCACAGGCCCTTCTACCCCAGGCCCTAAAGTTGCCCAGCAGCCTCAAAGAACAGGAGCTTCTTTTCTTTAGCTGAAGGTTTGCTCTGCCCTGAGGCTTGGCTTCCATCTGATCCACCCAACAGGCTTGACCTAACCATGTTTTGCCTCATCCCTTAGTGCTTAACTCTTCCTCACAAGACCTTCTATCTAAAAGTCTATGTTTCTACTATACCAAAATATAATTAAGCTTGACATTAATCCCTAAATCTTGTGAATGAATTTCTAAATATCCTTGTTTCTTTTAACTACTACATTTTAGCACTCATAAATTTAGCTAAATCTCTTGAACTTAATCCTATTTTTATGTGTTTTGTTGAAGCTATTTGTCTTACCATCAATTATTTGACCCTATCCCACATTGAATTTTCCATTAGGAAAGAGAAAAGCTTCTGATAACAGTGATCAGTCTCTGGCAATTTATATAATAAAATAGTCTGTTCTAGTAACTTCCTGTCCCATCCTACACACCTCAAAGCCATGAAGGGGAAAGGAATATTTCACTATCTATATCTATTCTCTGAGACCACAACTGTTTCATTTTTTTAAGTTACTGTGTGTTGAACTTTCTTTTAGCAATCTTACATTTACATGAAGGATGATACATGGTATATACTTATCTCTTGGTTCTCCTTATTTCATGCTTTATCAGTTAATTTAAATCTTCCCATGTCTCTTTGAATTCATCATAGTCATTATTTCTTACTCTACAATAAGATTTATTAGACCACCTCTTGATATGTGAATTTAATACATTTATTAAACTCTGTTTATTCTTTGTCATAGAATTACATAATGGTGGGTTGGAAGGGACTTCAGAGTTTTTCTTGTCCAAACTAAATCTCAACAAGTTCAAAATCAGATCGTTCAGCCTTTGTCTGAAAACTTCAAGTGAAGACAAATCAAGCCGATAAGCATTAATTAAAAGCCTATGATGTACCAGGCAGTGTTCTAATCAAGAGAGAGACAAGAAAAGGCAAAAACAGCCTCTGTTCTCAAGTACTTCACAGTTTAATGGGAGAGAAGACATGAAAACAATCATATATAAACAAGATATATACAAAATAAACCGGAGATGATTTCAAAGAGAATTCACTAAAATTGGGGAATAAGGAAAGGCTTAGAAGGTGGGGTTTTGGATGAGTCTTGAGGGAAGCCAAGGGAATCAGAGACAGATATGAGGAGGGAGAGAATCCCAGGCATGGATAACAGCCAGTGAAAATACATCAATAGAAGATAGAGTGTCCTATGGGAGGAACAGCAAGAAGACCAGTGTCACTGGATCACAGAATGGCAGAGTAAAGTTTAGGAAGACTGAAAAGGCAGAAATGATCAAGTTATGAAGTTCTGTGAAGGTCAAATAAAGGATTTTATATTTGATCTTCATCAAAGGTCATTTCTTCAAATGTCACTTCATCAAAAGGTCACTTCATCAAAAGTACCTTCATCAAAGGCCATTTGGGACAGTTCTATTTGTTATAATTTTTATCCCTTTATATCAAATCTAAATTTTCTTCTTTGCCACTCATTTCTGGTTCTAACTCATCCCAGTCAGAACAAATCTATTCCTTCTCTCACATGACCCTTCAAATACTTGATGTCAACTAATAGGTCCCCCAAGTCTTCCCTTCTTCAGGCTAAGCATCCTCACTTCCTTCAGTCATCCAGAATGTGGAATAATATTCTTTAAGATCTAGATGAGAGAGACTCACACTCCATTAGTGTGAGCATATCCATATTCACAAAAATACTGAACTAATCATGAGAAGATTTCGATTCTTGTCTCAGTTCCATTAATTTGACAGAAACAAAAATAATAACCATAATATCAATACTGTGGCATTTTATAACACCTACTGTGTGCTAAATAATTTCTCTTCTCTGAGCTTCTTTATCAATATGAAAAGGTTGGCTTAGATTATAAAATCCTAGCTCAGAAAGGTTATTAGAGGGCATTTAGTCCAAATTCTCCTTAAGTGTAAAAATCCTCTGCAATATCCCTATTAAGTGGCTATTCAGCTTCTCTTTAAGTGTTTCCAGACAAGGGGAGCTTGATTTCATTGACAGGAAATTCTTATTAATATTGAGAAAAAATGTACCTCTCTATAATTAACCCATATCGCTCCTGGTTCTGCCCTCTGGGCCCACAAAGAACAAGTCTAAACCCTTGTCCCCATGCAGCCCTTCAGATGTTTGAAGTCAATGATCTAGCCTAAGTCTTCTATACTGCCAGATAAACATCTCCAGTTACTGAAACCTACTAGCTCTGTGACCATTGTTCTAAAGGGCCAGGACCCAATTTATAACTGTTTGAGTAAAAGAGGGAAAAGACAGAGGAAGGCATTAATCCCCCCCCCCCAAGGCAGAGCTACACAAAGGAAAAGGTCTGGCCAATGGTCCAGAGCTGAGAGGTTCCCCTTCAGTCTTTGGCTTCTAGTTTCCTCCCCTAATAGATGATTGTTCTGATCTCCCCAAGAACATTAAATGGAAAGGAAGAAGATGTTTCTTTCTCCCTCGCTGGCTTTAACTGTAAATTGAGGCTCAGTCTCTTCTAAGTAATAATAAATATATATTCTTTAAAAACATAAGGAAATTGAGGTATATGGGTAGAGAGAAAAAAATAGGAAATCACTAACTGCTATTTTATCCTAACTTCCCACTCAAGAGTTGATGGCTCAGGTCTGAGGACCTGAGTCCCTGGAGAGATGTTGGATTCCTGATCTAGAGGTATGTACAGTTATATAAGATGTCAGTTGAAGATCTTGAGTGAATAGTCTCTTCTGTTCCCCACTGGGAAGAAATCTCTATCCACTAATGAAAAGATAATGGCTATGTTCTGATTCACATCAGATAATTGAAGGACCTTAATAGGTTGAGCTCAGAGTGATGCTCTTCTCTCCTCCTTGTCAGAAGAGAAAGAACCAAGATTCAAACTGTTTCTCAGCTAGAGGTTCTAGCCCCATCCCCCACTGGTAAGCAGTATTCCATCATCTTCCTTCATGATGCTTTTGTAATCAAGTCTTTGCAATGAAGTCTGTAATCCTTTCTTTTACACCATGGACAAATCATTTAATTTATGTGAGTCTCCATTTCCTCATCTGTAAAATAGGGATAACTGTTGTACCTACCTAATGAGAAAGATCAAATGAGAGAACACATGTATAAGGAGTGGGGTGAAACTACCCCTATGCAATTTTAACCTTAATACCTTAACTAAAGTGAAAATATGTTTCAATCAACCAATCATCCACAGGCCTTAGAGTAAAAAGCCTTAGAACTAGAATAAAGTTGCACTAGAATCATATCTAGACAGGCAACGGACACATGAACATACCTCATGCTTCAAATTACTCAGCAAATTGAAAAAGGGTTAATTCTCGAAACTGGAGCAAAAAGTGTGGCTGAGGAGAAACCATTTTCAAGGGAGGAAGGAGGAGAGGTCTAAGTTTTGGCCTGGGTCTGGTCTCCTTAGCTATCCCTATTTGGCTTGAGGAGGACCTTACTCATTTTAAAGGAATCTGGAAGATTTTTGGACTTTCCATCTTCCCAATTAGTGTCCTAGCAGCTTGACTAGATCAGCTGACAGCAGTGTCTGCTTTGAGAGCAAAAAATAGTTGAATACAGGGGAACTTCTTGGGCAACCCCAAAATGAGAGAAAAGAAGTTATGATCTCTAAGCATGAGCCCACTTTCCTCTGGATTCTGTACATATTTTGGGGTCAGTATGACACAGAAATTTGGAGAGATGTTCTATACCAATAATTTTTTATAATACTTAGTAAATACTTCCTTAGTTGCTTCAGGTTTGCTGACCCAATTGATTCTGAATTGTTTGTCTTAAGAGAAAGCACATTGGTGGGGACTTTAGTCAATGGCACTAGAGAATCACCTCTGATCCTGCTGGAGTGTTACTAGAAACCATGAGAGTGAAACATAGTTGGCCCAACACTGGGAACCTGACTATTCCATAGGAATGGGAGTTGGGATAAGGATCCTCAGAGTTTAAATCAGTTACATATGTTAAATGCTTGGCAAACTTTCATGTGCTTATAGAACTGCTAGCTATTATTGTTGTTGTTATGATAGTAGTATTATCCTCTAACACAGTTTCAGTGCCTTCATCATCCAAGGACAAACTCAAGCTTGTCAGTGATCTTTCCAAAATGTCACACAAAGAACTGAACACAATATTCCAGAAGGGGTCTGATGAAGACATAGAACAATAGTATCATCACTTCTATTTTTATTAATATAGCCTAAGAAATGATTTCTAAGATCTCTATCTGATCTCCAACTTGATTACTTTCTTTATAACCTTGATGACTTTATTAGTCCCCACATGAACTCCTTAAGATCAGGACTTTCTTTTGCTTTCTATGTATCCCCAAGGTCTTAGCACTATACTTAAAGCATAGAAGGTATCTAATCACTACTTATTCATGGATTATTTTTATAGATTGACAGGAAGAATTCTATGTCCTGATCCTATGAGAGTGTGGCTCATTCCCCCTGGATCATGATAAGAATTTCTGAACACAAACTGTTAGAGCTGGAAAGGATATCTTAGAATACAGAATGCCAAGGTTTAGGGGCTGGGTAGAAGGTATGGAATGTTAGAATATGGAATAGAATGTTAGAGCTGGAACACATCTTCAAAGGAATTTTAGAACTCAACTAGTTCTCCTATCTCACATTATTTCACAAAAAGGAAAAATGAAAGTGTGAGGTGAGAAACCCAAGTATGCACTATAAATTAGAGTCTGAGCCAAGACTCGGACTCTGGCCTCACTTGCAAGTCTTGACTTTTTTTTTTTTAATATTCTGTACTATTTCCTACATTTCTACCACCCGGTCTTTCTCACACATGCACATGCGCACACACACACACACACATAAACACACACACACACACACAGAGTGTTTTAGGGTGATAGTGGACCATGTGAAAGTTAGAATTACCCAGGACAATTAGCCAAGAACCAAAATGAGTCATAAAATGATTTCCTTGCTGGTTTCCTTGGACAGGAAAGACTGCCTTCAGAGACCTATTTGGTTTTCTTGAATTCATTTGGTGTTTGAGAAATGAGGCTAATGCCACTCACCAAGTTCTTAGCCTACTTTAGTGCCCAGACTGTAAAAATGGTGGCATACCTGAATAGAATGTAGACTAACACTTAGAGAGAATCAAGGTAGAAGAGTGGAGGAAGAAGGAAAGAAGACTGTTTTTAAGACCTCAGGGCCTAAAACAGTGATGTCAAACTCAAATAGAAACACTAAATTGTACAAGGATCTTTGCCAGTACAAACTGACTTAGGAAACCACACATTAACCTTATCTATTTCTTATTGTATTTTTATTAATTTTCTGGACTATTTCCCAATTACATTTAATTTGGTTTAAGTTGCATTGGAGATTGTGGGCCCTATTTGACCCCTCTTTTATTTGACCCCTCTTTTTTGATGCCTTTATTCCCCTAAGAGAAAGCAAAAGACTCCCTCTGTCTCCTAACTAGAAGAATGTTCTCTTTCCTCAACTCTGCCTCCTGGCTTCCTGTGAATACCAGCTAAATGCTTTCTTTCTACAAGAAGCCTTTCTCAATCCCCTTTCATTCCAATGCCTTTCCTTGGAGACTAACCTCAATTTATTCCATGTATACCTTGTTTGAACTTTGTGGTTTACATGTTGACTTCCCTTCAGACTTGGAGACCTTTGAGACCTGAGTCTGTGTTTTGTTTTTCTTTATATCTTCTGCATTTACCACACTGACTGTCACATAGTATGTCCTTTGTAAATATTTTACCAACTGCCAAAGTTTCCAGTGTTCCTGAGAGAATCACATTCCTACTCTGGTCTTTAGTCTTATCTGTCTCTCCTTGAAGATACTGGACCGGATAATCTCCAATGTCAATCCCAGGTCTAAATCTATAATCAATAACCTGAGTCCAAATCTTGACACTCTTTCTTACTACCTGTAACTAAGTGGCACAGACATCTTCTACGGTGATTCATTCCCATATGTTCTTCCATCCAATGACAATGGTGCCTGGGCTGTTTCTCCTACAAGACACTCCATTGACTGATTCTGGGTATTTTCATTTGTTGTTCCCCATGTTGAGAATTCTTTTCCTCCTTATCTCTGCTTCCTAAATACCTTCAAGCCCCTGTTAAAATCCCATCTTCTTCAGGAAACCTTTCCTGATCCTGCTTAATTCTAATGCCTTCCCTCGGTTACTTATTTCCCATTTATCCTGTATACATCTTATTTGTACCCAATTGTTTCCCTCATTAGATTGTGAGCTACTTGGGAGATGGGATGTCTCCTCTTTCTTTGAATTCCCAGAGCTTTGTACAATATTTAGTACACAGCAGTCACTTAATAAATGCTTATTGCTAAATTACTTGTTCTCTTTGACTTTTCCATAAGTTGATGAGAAGGGTGGGAAGAAGCAGGGCACCTTGCTAGAATCATGAGTCGTAAGGTCTGGCTTCAAACTACACTGTGCTATTTACCAGCTATGTATGACTTCCTCTCCCTGGGCCTCTGTCTAACCAAATACAAAAATAAAGAAGTTGCACTGAGTGATCTCTAAAATCACTTCCAGCTCTTGCTGCTGTAAGATTTGTGGTGGGATGGAAAGGGAATAGTTGGAACCCTGGTTATGTTAATAACAAGGGGTATGACCCTGGGTAAGTCACTACCCAGGCTCTGGACTAGTCTTCCCAAATTCCAAAGGGGAAAGCTGGACTAGGTGGTCTCTAAGGGTTCCTCCTAGTTCCAAATGTTATAATTCTAAGTGCTTTGCAAACTCGAAGCGCTTTAGAGGAGCGAAACATCATTGTTTTGTTTCTCTGTGCCCCCGAAATTCCAGGAGCCTGAGCTCCTCGCATTATATCCAGCAGGTGGCGGGCGGCAGTCGGCCATCCTCTGCTTCCCTAGGCGCTGGGAAAGCAAGAAAGCAAGCTAGCAAACCCTGCGGGAAGGCTTCTTCTTCCCCAGGTCTCCTTCCCCTCCTCTGCTGATCCCTGTTCCCCAGCAGAGTCCAGACCTCCCGAAAGCATCCCCTGCAGACTCTCTAGGCACGCGGCGGGGCGGGGCGGGGCGGGGCGGAGCGCGGAGTGGGCATTTGGGGATCCCAGCGTCGGCTGGCAGGCGAGTCCTGGGGCTGGGCGAGGACCTTGCTGCCTCGGCTTCGCTTGGCCAGAAACGGGGCTGCAGCCTGGCTCCCTCCCATCCCTCTCTCCCTCCCACCCTGGTGTTCCCTCCCTCTCAGTGGTCCACACCCCCTTGGAGCGCTCACAGGAAAAGTCCAGCTGGAATTGCTCCGCATTGCACGGGAGAACCCTGGAGCCAGCGAGAGCGCAGGCGAGGCGCCAGGGCAGCGGCACTCAGTCGGTCTGTCTGTCCGCGGGCCTGCATGCCCTGCCTGCCAGTCTATCTGCTTGTCATTCATTGCTTCTGCCTTTCTAAGATTGAGAGCAGAGTCAGGAGGCAGACTGAGGGCAGTGAGGGCATACCTGGGATAGAAAAGCCCACAGGACCATAGGATTTAGAGCTGGCAGAAACCTTGGAGCTCATCTCTTGCCCTCTCCCTGCTAGTCCCTCCTCTACCTTCCCTCTCCGCCACCCCCCTTCCCCCCAGGTGAGCATTGGAGCAAAGGGAAACCACATTTAAAGAGCCGCCTTGGCCTCTTTGTTGAATGAGAAATTCAGAGCCAGGGCGTCACCATGAACACCAGCAGTAAGTACATCTATCTCTTCCTATTGCTTTGCTATGGGAACCGGGGGCGTTGGGGTGGAGGTGGAGGGGAGGCTGCATTGGTTCCGACTGAGGAGCAGGAAGAGGCAACCCTGCATCTGCAGGAACCATCCCCACCCAGGCTCCTGCCTGCTTTTGTTTCTACGGGGAGATGAGGTTCAAGGCAGGCCTTTCCGAGCAGGGGGATGCCAACCATCTCTGACAGCTGCCCTATAGGGGCACTGGTCCTCCTGGTAGTAGGCAGTAGTGCTTGGGTCAAGCTATTGTCCAGATACCGGGGTCTTTAATGAGCTCTCTGGGTGCTCTCTTTCCCCATGCCCAGGCCCCTGCTTGGGTATAAATAGGCAAGAGCAGGTTGGTGGGTGTGTGCTATGGTAGCCAAATGTACAGTATCCCAGGCAGATCTCTCTAAAGACCAGTCTAGCTCTTACAGTGTTGAATAGTAATAATAGCAGTAACTCACATTTCTATAGTAGTTTAAGGTTGACGAATGCTGGGTGGGGGCGGGGAGGTATGACTGTATTTAGAAACTGATGGGAATGTGAGAGGGGAAGCAGGCACTGTCTGTGAATCGTCCCTGCATACCCCAGACGACAAATGGTCTGCCGGAGCTGGCTCAGACATCTTCCTGCCAGATGGATTGGGTGGGACCTATCCTTGCCAATTGGTTTACAGCTGTTGGAAAGCGCATGAGCAGCTGTGGCATAGTGGGAAAACACTTCCAACTAGAAGGCAAGAGAACTGAGTTCAAGTCTTGGCTCTGTGGATGACTTGTTTGCATGACCTTGGGCAAGACCCTTATTCTCTCTGGCCCCCACTTTCCTCATCTATTAAAGGAGTGGTTTGTAATAGATGTTTGCTGAGGGCCCCTCCAGCTCTGACCATCTATGAGTAGACTGCTGAGCACTCAGTTCTTGAGCCCAGAAAAAAAAAATGTACAAAGCTCTGTCCTGTGGAACTTCTTTCTCTGTCAGCTGGACTTTGAGGCAAAAAGTCCAAGAGACAAATTACATTTGTTTCTGTGGTCCCCTTCCTTCCTTTTGTATGTGTGTGCAAGGAAGGCAAGAACTTCAAGGTTCTTTATGACCTCTAAATTCCCTTCTAGCTCTGGATGATTTTGTAATCCTGAGACCCTCCCAGATACATGTCTTGGATTTTGCTCGGGTTTGCTTTGCCAGTCTGGGGCATTGCTTTGGCTCTGGAGTAGGCAGGGTCTTCCTGATAGATTTTGCCTGCAGTTTTTAGTAATTAGTGCAATATGGTTTAGTAGGAAAGGCACTGGGGACTTCCACCTGTGCCAGGGATTCTAATCAGCATTTTGTCGGTATTTTTCTGGGAAGTCATGATATACTAGAGATTCTTCTTTTGTATAAAGAGCAGAAATATGTATGTATGAGAGGCTTGATAAATGGAAAGAGAATTGAATTGTGTGTTTGAGTCCAAACTTCATCACTTAGTAGCTGTGACTCTGGACAACTAAATTTACGTCTGGGTTTTGGTTTCCTCATCTGTATACGGTGATAATATTTGGATTGCTGACCTGATCAAGTTGTGAAGAAGGTGTTTTTGAAAGTGGTAAATAAATGTGATATTTTATTATAGGTCAGTTTCTGGATGATCCTTTGAAAAACAGTCCTAAAGAGATCTTTTTCATACTGGGAAGGGAGGACAAGTGGTTGTTAATCCCTTTTGTAAAGGACTCATTAGGGCAAGTGTGGAATGTGCTTTCTGTCTCCAGAGTTCTTCTATTAGTATGACCAAGAGTTCCACTTTCTTTTTCTAGCTTCCAGGGAAACCGTACCTAATGGCCAAAACTAGATATAGGCCAGGTGAGTATTAGTCTAGGGTGAAACAAGCCTGAGGGCATGATGAAAGGTTACATGGATTTTTGAAAGTGAAGATGTTTTAATACTAGTAGAAAAAAAATGCATTTTGACTTGCATTCAATTCCCAACTCTTTTCCTTGTATGGCCATACCTAGGCCATTAAACCTGCCTGAGTCTTAGTTTCTTCATGTATGAGAGGATTAATTAAGCTGAAAGGAACCTTATTATGTGGATAGGAAACTGAGGCAAACAAAACAAAACAAAACAAAAAAACCTGATTTGTTGAAAATTACACAGCAAATAGGAGGCAGAAACAGGTCTTCTGACTATATTCAATGCACTTTATATCCATTGACTATATGATTCCTAACATCTCATCCTGCTATTTTATGATAAGTCAAAGAGCATATAATAAGGATGCAGAATCTATCATGGTCACAGAGGCCATAATTTTCCAATGATGGTATAAATGAGTTGTGTGATTTCCAAATCTTGCCTAGAACATATGTACCCCATTCCAAACTCCTGATGACTGCCACCAAAAGGAATCCAACATTCTTGAGTGGGGAGTGATTTCATCCAGGGTGTTCTTCTTCACGTATGAGTTGGATTGCATGGTTTCTAATATTCTGTGATTCTCAAGAAAGCAGGCTTTGGAGAAAAGGCACCTCCAGGAAAGAAGAACAAACATAGATTCTTTCCTTGGTTCTACAAATAAAACAGCTTTTCTCTATTTGAACTGTCCTGGGTAAGTCTGTGTACACAGATTTGCAGGCTCATAGAGGAATCATTCTATTCCAATTCTAATCTATAATAATCACATCTTTGAAAAGGCTTATCCAGTGTCTGATAGAATGTTGTCACTGCCTGGGAACTCTTAACCAGATTCTAGGAGTACCTTCTGTCTGGCCCAGAGTCCCTGTCTTGTCATGATGGGACACTTACACTCTCCAGAAAGGTGTGGCATAAGGCCAGAGATTGAGTTTGGGCTCTGACATTTTTATGATAGTGAACAAGCCTCAGTTTCCTTTCTTTTGAAATGGAGATATTCTTGGTTGTTATTAGGAAAGTTTTTGTAAATCTTAAAGCACTATAGTATAAGCAAAATTGTTGTGTTGTTATCAGAAATATATAGAGCCCTCCACTAAGATAATTGGAGAACAATGGCCTTTCTTATAGAAATTGGACTAAACTCAGGTCCAGTTGGGCCATGTTGTCCTCTCCTTTGAGTCTCTCTGTCCTGATGGCAGTGAAACTAGAGGAGGAAGAAACAGAGGTGTGGCCTCAGGCCTTTAACTAACAGCTGTCTGTCTGGCAGGGTTGGAGCCACAGAGTTGAACTGTTCAGAATGTCAAATAGTCTTGGTTGACAGCCTTGAAATACAAGGGACCAGGGGTAGCTAGGTGGCTCAGTTGATAAGAGAACTAGACCTGGAGACAGAAGGTCCTGAGTTCAAATCTGACCTCAGAAACTTCCCAGCTGTGTGACCCTGGGCAAGTCACTATTGCCTAGTCCTTTTTGCTCTTCTGTCTTGGAGTCAATATTTAGTATTGATTCCAAGGCAGAAGATAAGGGTTTTAAAAAAAAGAATACAAGGGACAAGCCTCTCTAACAAGCAGAATGAGGGTCCCATAAATTCCCTGCCTTGGTCACACCAGAGTTAGTTTGTGGCTAGAATGTGGTAGTTAGCTCCAGAGACATATTTTGGGGATGAGTCAAAGCAGGAACAGAAAAGAGTGATCAGAATAAAGGACTGGAATCTATGCTATATAGGGATTGATTGAGGGACTTTAAGCTGGGGAAAAGACTTGGGAAGATATAATTGTCTTCTAGGGTGGTCATCTCTGTCCTATTCCCCTTATACCCCTCACTATCTCTTCTGCTTTAACAAAATATTCAATTGACATCTACTTTGTACCAGCCCCAAGGTATTCAAAGTTGAAAAATAGCATAGTGTCTGTCCCTCTAGGAATTTACTATATATTGGAAGTGATAGCTATGATAGTATATAGATAAGCATCTCTGTAAACAAAATAGCTGTAAGGGACTTTAGAGAGATCATCTATCCCCTAGAAGGCACCAGTTAGAACCTGTCACAGGCAAAGAAGGACTCTAGACCATGCATTAAAAAAAAATAGCTTTCAACCTGGGGATGAGCAATGGGGAATAAGGAAGCAGTCACCAAGGAAGAGGATGCTTTCTCCATAGAGTTGGTATGCTAGCTGGGGTTGGTCTGAAGCAAATGCATTCATTCTGGTGCAGTCCTGCAAAATGTACAGGAAGAGCAACATGCTCTTGTTTGTATTGATGGAGGGAACCCCCTTGTTAGGAGACCCCTACCAATGAACTCTGGTTCGTTCTCTGCAAACTTAGTTCTTTAGATTTGCCCTAGAATGGCAAACCACTCCAATAACTTTGCCAAGAAAATCCCATTTTATGGAGTTCTGAAGAGCTGGTCAATACTGAAATGATTTAACAACAAAGCCCTGAGAGATTAGGTAATTTTCCCAGGGTCACAAAGCCAATATGTGTCAGAGGCAGGACCTGAACCCAGGTCATCTCAGCTCTTAAACTGTAATCTCTACTCACAATTCCATACTGTTCTCAAGGAGAGTAATAGAGTAGAATAACTAAAAAAGTAGGTTAAATTCAGATTGTAAAAGTCCTTAAATAATAGGTGAAGGAGTATGATTTATTTTTTCTTTGTCTTTGAGCACTAGGGAGCCATTGAAGGATTTTGAACACAGAAAGGACATGGTCAAATTTGTGTATTAGTCAGAGGGTGACAGATGAAACTGAGCAGGGAGAGACTGGCCAGAAGCTGGGAGAAATCTTTTATGTTGTCTACTAGCCCTAAGGGAATGAGAGACAGAAGGAGCCTTCTTACTTACCTGGGTTAAAGGGGAAGAGTGATTAGATAAGTCAAATATTATTCATATCAGACTTGAGCCTGAGATGGACTTTCTGAGGAGAAAAGTAGATGGATACAGGATAGTTTATGAGCCTTTCTCTTATTCTCTCTCTCTCTTTCTTTTTTTTTTAACAACCCATACCTTCTGTCTCTGAATCAATACTGAGTTTCAGTTCCAAGGCAGAAGAATGGTAAGGACTAGACAATTGGGTTTAAATGACTTGCCCAGGGTCACATAGTTTAGGAAGTATCACAGGCCAAATTTGAACCCAGGACTTCCTATCTCTAGTCTTTGCACCTTATCCATTGAGCCACCTACCTGCCTCTTTCTCTTATTCCTTATGTTTCTTCTTACATCCTGAGTGCTTCACCTACCTCTTTCCCCTACTCCCATACTAAGTACACTCCATCCCAAATTTCATTTCCAATCTGCTTTGAAGTGTGGTACATTACTCTCCTCCTCCTACTGCCTCACACCCCCCAAACTCCCACTCCCTCCAGATATTTCAGCCAGGCATGGTTGCAGACTATGATAACTCGAGTTTAAAGGTATCGTCCAGTCAATTCTCTAAAAGAAAGAGATGGGCTCAGTCCCCAATCCTTCATTCTAAATATATGATCCCTCTTGTCTATAGGGGCACAGCATTGGTCACTGACAGTCCCCCACTATTACCTTTTTTATTTTGAATGGGAAAGTGTTAAGTATTCACTCTGATCCGGGCACTGTGCTAAGCCATGGGGATACAAATATTTTAAAAGACAGTCCAGTCCTGAAGGAACTTAAAATGCTAACAAGGGGAAGACTATTCGTAAAGGGTGTGGTGACCAGATAAGTATACCCTGTTCTGGGGAGATGGAAGAGGAGGGGGTGGGGGTGGGGGTGGGGGGCAGATACTGGCAGTCAGGCAGATGGTGTGAGCTGTCCTGATTGGATGACTGGAAGGAATAGGAGAATGAAGCATCTGTGGTCTGGTGTCTGGAGTGGCCAGTAGATATAGTAGGTTATATGGGCTAGCTTCCATAGATTTTATTGATTTTTTTCTGTTCTTATTTTCTTTTTAATCCCTGTCACTTCCTACCGATTCCCCACCCCCTTGAAACTCTCCCTTGACACAAATAAACACAAACAAAATGTATGACTCACTCTGCTCCTCCCAGTCTGCCACCTGTTGTTGGCCAAGAGTTGAGAAGAGGGCTTGAGCAGAAATCTTCTGGAGTCACCAGGTCCTAGTCTAGAGACTGAGGCTAATTTTGTTCCTTAAGGAATAATACCATGGGATTTAGAACTGGAAAGGATCCTACAGATCCAACCTCCCTTTTTTACAATTGAAAAGGAAACCCAGAAATGGTAAGAGACTTATCCATTATCACACAGCTTAGTAAGGAGCAGAATGAGGATTTGAAACCAGATCTTCTGACTCTTTCCAAGTGTTCTTTTTTTCCAAATGCTTTTTTCAGAACATTGCCTGGCTATTACAGTGGCTCCTTAGCTAGGGCATTCATTCTCATTATTTCATTTATCGACTGTTCTGAACATTCCTTAATATGTATCTCCAGCCCTCATTTCTCTCCTTTTGAACTGTCAGGGATCACAAGTACTCACAATGTGGAGACTAGGGATGAGCTGGGGTTTCATTGATTTAGAAAGCCTCAGTGAGGAATTTTTGTGGCTTTCTCCTAAATTTATGGCCTTCAAGAGTTTCCTAGAAAATTTAGAGATGAAATGACTTGTCCAGGGTCATATAGACAATCCATGTCAGAGGCAGGAGTTGGACCTATGCCTTCCTGGCAGAGCATAATGGAAGGAACACTGAACCTGGAACCTAAGAAATGATCTTGTCATACTCCATCATATTACAGATAGGGAAACTGAGGCACACAGGGGTCAAGTGATTTGACCATGGTCACACAGCAAGAGTTTAATTCAGGTATTCTTAGTCCTGAGGCTAGTTTTCTTTTCACTCTGAGAGCAACTTTTTGACAAGTCCACAAACCTCTTCTCTTTCCCCTTTCCCTATCCTCTAAAGAAATGTCTTGTTTGGCTGTGCAAAAGTAACACTGATTACACTCATTTACTCAAAGTGTTCACTGTTTATGCCTGATTACCATGCAGTACAGAAATGATTATGCATGTCATTAAATAGGTGTCAGATTAATTTTTTCTGTGGGTTTTACTTGATTACAACACTAAGCTCCGTCTACTTGGGGCACAATCATTGGGGAATAGAGGAAAGAGGCACTGAGGCATAGGGCACTGGTTCTTCAAGTCAGAGGACCCAGATTAGAGCATTGGATTCACCACTTACTAGCAATGTCACCTCAGAAAAATCACTATTCCTCTTTGTCCTTTAATTTGCCCATCTATAAAATGGGAACAGTAATAATGGGCTTACCTATCTAAGTGTGAGACTCAAAGGCTTTAATGGATATAAACAGGTAAGTTATATATGCAATTCAAATTCAAGGAATTATTCTTGTTTGCCAGAAGGTTCCTTTTAAACCGCTCAACAATTTCAATATGAAGGCAGATCAGAGTAATACTATGGAGATGTACTCACGACACCGAGATCCAGAAGACCTGGGTTCTTATCCTAACTTAAAACACTCAATCAACAAGTGTTAAGTAGCACCTACTATGCAACAGGCACAGTCATTGTCTTGGAGCCTCAGTTTCCTCTCTTGTAGAATGAAAGAATAGTACTCAATCTCTTCCATCAGTATTATTCTTTGCTCTATGATCTGAAGACCCTTCCAATTCTGAAATCTCTGGGCTCCTGTAAGGTCTCCTCTCACTCTGATGTTCCACGGTGCTTTCAAGCTCTGGCATTCTGTGCTTAGTTCCTGCCGGAGTCTGGGGAGAGAGGGCGGAGAGATGGGATGAAAGGAGCATTTGAAGAATAATCAGAAATGAAGATAAAGTGACTCTGAAATTGACAATGTGAGTCAATGAAAAGATACTCAATTTACACTTCAGGTTTGGGGAGCACATCGATTGCCTACAGCAGGTTGTGCTCCAAGTGTCCTCCCTCCTGGAGGCTTCAGCTGGCTTCCTCAAGGGTGTGCCTATTAGGACTAATCCTCCACCAGCAGCTGCTGACCAACATTTTCTGGGTGGTCATTGTAAATAAACCCAAAAGGCAGAAAAGTCACTTGAGGTGTGGAAAAAGCAATTTGTGATTCTTCTACCTTATCTTTCCTGACTGATGTGATAATGTTTGATTGTTCACACTTCAAAGAGATGGTTTATTTTATTCTTTTACTCATTTGATGAAACATTTCCTAAACCTGACTATCTGCAGGAATCAGTGCTCAGCTGTACTGACTGGGGGAAGAAGGACTGGAGAAAGAAAGGAGACAAAGCTGAATAATGTATGATCTCTGCTCCCAGGGCGTTCACATTCTGATAGAAGTCAAGAACATGGAAAAGAGGAACAGTCCCTAGATTTGAAGTCAGAAAATCTGAACTCTAACCCTAGAACTATTGTTTGCCTCATTTGTGACCTTGGAAAGATCATTTTCTCTTTTAGAACCTCAGTTCCCTTGTCTGAAAAAAATGACAAGGCTGGACTAGGTGACCCCTAAGGTTCCTTTAAGCTCAAAATCTTGTGAACGTGGGCACAAAATACCTATTCTACAAATACAAAGTGAAAGGATATTAAAAGAGGTTCAATTTACAAGAGTGATTCAAAGGATAGAGAAATCCCATTTTATTTTGTAAGGTAGAAAAAAAAGGAGGCTGAGGAAGGCTTCATGGAAGAGGAGGTATTTGAGCTGAGGCTAGAAAGATGAGCAAAAGTTAGACAGGCAAAACTGAAGGAAAGGCATTTCAAGCAGGGGAACAGGCTTAATGAGGAAGGACAGATAGCAAGAAATTGTTCGAACAAATGGCAAATGGTCCATTTTATAGGCAGCATAAGGTGCAAGAAAGGAAGTATTTGGAGATAGGGATGGAAAGTTAGGTTGGCAAGAGAACTCTTCATATGAAGATCATAATCATGCAAAGGAAAACATCGCTGAAACATACCAGAATTCTGTCCAATGCAGGAAATAATCTTGATGTCAGATGGTTGGTGGTAAAGATGCCTCCTGTCTCTCATCAGACAGGTGGTGGACTACAGGTACAGAATAAGGCATACATTTTCAGACATAACCAAGTGTTGATTTGCTTTGCTTAACTTTTCTTATTTGTTATAAAAGAGGATTGGATTAGGTAGAAGGACAATTATGATTTCTTAAAAGTATAACTAATAGTTTTTTAGAAAGAAAAGTTATAGTTAAATTATGAGGGCTTTCTCAGTTTTGACCTTTAGCCAGAAAAAATGGACTTTTATTTTTTAAGTAATTGGAGGGGAGCCTGGGGTGGGGGTAGGGGGTTGATTTTTTTTTTTTATCAAAGATTTCCACAATCTGGTTCCAACATTCCCTTTCAGATTTTTACTTATAAAACTCTCCTTTACATACTCTGCAATTCAAGGTATTAGTCAACTATCTGCCACTTTGTGTATCTCCATTTCTTAGCTCATGGTGTTGTTGATCTTGTTGAGTTGTTTCAGTCATGTCCTATTCTTCATGAACCCATCTGGGTTTTTTTCAACAAAGATATTGGAGTGGCTTGCTATTTCCTTCCCTAGCTCATTTTACAGATGAGGAAACTAAGGTAAAGCAGGAGTAAGTGATTTGCTCAGGGTTATACAACTAATAAGTATCTGAGGATGCATTTTTAACTCAGGTGTTACTGACTGTAGGCGCAGTGCTCCATCTACTAAATCCATCTGCCGCCGGTGCATAGTAAGTGCTTCATCAGTGTTTATTGACTTAATGACAATTTGGTCCTAGCCTTCCTTCCTATTAAACACCCCATTATAAATTCTATATTCCAGATAGACTGGTGCACTGTCTCACTCAAATCTTATCCTCCTAGAATCTGAGTTGGAAGGTTAGTCATACCTGAAATAAGAATTCCCCCTACCACATCCCAATAAACGATAATCCAGCTACCCCCCCCACCCCGCCGAAGACTCCCAACAATAAGGATCTCACGGCTTACTAAGGTCTAACATACTTTTTGGGGGCAGCTCTAATTGCTAGAAAATTTCTTCTCATGTTTGACAGAAATCTGCCTCTGCAGGTTCCACTCCAGACCGAATATGTCCAATCCCTTTTCTGTATGACAGGACTTCAAATACTCAAAGTTGATTATTATTTCCTTCCCAAGTCTTTTCTTCAAGCTAACCCATCTTCTCTCTTTCCTCATCTTCCTTCAATGGGTTCTTGTATGACATGTTTCCCAATTTTCTCACTAGTCTCGTTCCTCTAATCCCACTCCAACATGTCAGCACCCTTCCTAAAATACAGCGCCCAGAACTGAACACGATACTCTAGGTTGGGCAGACCAGTGTGAAGGACAAGAAAGTTATCACCTTCCTCACTTTGGAAATAATACCTCTGTTAATTCAGCCTAAGGTTACCTTGAGAGATAGTATGGCAGAATGACTATAGAGTTGGCCTTGGAGTCACAGACATCTGGATTTAAGTCCTACCTTTGACATCTTCTGGTTTTGTGACCGGGACAAGGTACCTAACCTCTCCGTATTCCAGACAGCTCTCTCAAATTCTGACCTGTGAAATTAGAATTTTGCTCCCCAGGGCCTCATTCTCCCAGCATCCCATTTACATATCTATGTAACGTATTAATGTAGGGAAGATATAAGTTTTGTGTAGATTCTTCCTCTCTCTCTCTCTCTCTCTCTCTCTCTCTCTCTCTCTCTCTCTCTCTCTCTCTCTCTCTCTCTCTCTCTCTCTCCTCTTGATTGCAGCTGGGAAAGCTGACTTTATGCCAGGCAAGAGAATCTACACATGTGGTTTTACTTTTTGTTAGATAATTAGGTTTGAACTTCTATTTTTTTAGTTTATTTTCTTTCTACTACAAGAGATTATTAATAAACCTTACAAAATATAATTCTTGGAGTTATTGGATATTAATTTTAATCTTACAGACCTCAGACACTTGCTGGCTCAGTAGATAGACATCAAGGTCTGGAGATAGGAGGACCTGAGTTCAAATGTGACTCAGCCACTTCCTATCTGTGTGACCCTGGGCAAGTCACTTAATTCCAATTGCACCACTCTTATTGCTCTTCTGTCTTAAAAATGATACTCAGTATAGATTCTAAGTAAGAATATAAAAGGTTAGAAAAAAAGAAAATTGGAAATTAGCTAAACACAAATACAAATAAGAAATTCCCAGAGATTTAGTCTGAAAAATTGAGTACTCTTGATGTGATTTTGTAGATCTTGCAATTTGGGGGGAATTAACCCTAGTTGCCTACCCTTTACTGATCTTGAGTTGTTGCTAAAACAAAGTAGGGATTTTTTTTCATCTCTATACAGGATAATTTGAAAATGGTTTTAGAAGGAAGGGTCTAACAATAAGGAGGTCTGGGAAAGCCAACTTGAAAAAAATGTGAGGTTTTGGCTGAGACTTGAACAAGGCTAGGGAGACCAAGAGGCAAAGGTGAGGAGGAAGACAATTCTAGACATGAAGGGGAGTTAGTAAAAATGAAGTCCAGTATTTTAGAGTGTCATGATTAAAATATAGAGAGGAAGCCAGACTACAGAATGAAATAAGGTGCAAGCTGTGGCGATAAAGGGAAGAGTTTCAGGAAGGAGTTCCTCATAGCAATGAAATAGTTTTGCATCCCAAAATAGGTCAAGTAGGATTTTTTTTTTTTGCTTCTATGTTATTCTGTTTTTGTTCTGTTATTTTTTGGTCATGTCCAATTCTTTGTGATTCCATTTGGGAATTTCCTGGCAAAAATACTGGAGCAGTTTGCCACTTCCTTCTTCACCTCATTTTATAGATGAGGAAACTGAGGCAAACAGGGTTAAATGTCTTGATGACATGCCCAGAGTCACCCAGTTAGTAAATATCTGAGGGAAGATTTAAGCTTAGGAAAATGAGTCCTCCTAACTCCAGGCCCAATACTCTATACATTGTACTACCTCGATGCTCCCATATTATTCTACTGGCTCATTTTATTTTAATTTTTAAAACCCTTACCTTCTGCCTATATCAATTCTAAGACAGAAGGGCAATGGCTAGGAAATGGAGACTAAGTGACTTGCCCAGGGTCATACACCTAGCAACTGAGGCCAGTTTTGAACCAGGTCCTCCTGACTCCAAGCCTGGTGCCCTATCCACTGTGCCACCTAGTGCCTCGTTTATCTTTAATTCCACTCAACCATCCGGGTCTTTTTTTTCATATATGATATTGTCTAGCCTCTTCTTCTTCATCGTTTATTGTGTCATGGAGCTATTAAATCCCAAGAAAGAAAGGACGTTTCTCCTGGCTAAATGTTAACTTATTAGATGAAAGCATCTTTTTAGCCTTTTTTAACTCTTTTGGGGTCCTGCTATGTCCTGCCTTCACATACCTTTGCATATAGTCCTCCATGCCTGGAGGAGGCTGCCCTCTGTTCAGGAAGGAAGGGTCAGGCAGCTGGGATTAAGTGACTTACCCAAGGTCACTTCCCCTCCTTCCAGGTCTACTTCAAATACCACCTACTCTGTAAAGTCACGACCTGCCTCCAGCTACCTTGACAACTGAAAGTGATCTTCCCCTCCTGAATCTCTCAAGTCATCCTACTTGACTCTTGTTAACTCATACCTGTGGTACACACAGTTCTCTCTCTCCCAACTTCTCCAATATTCACCCTCCCCTCCCTGACCTCATTGACTGTGAGCTTTCTGTAGGAAATCTCTCTTTAAAAAAAATCTTTGTAGCCTCAGCACCTGGCACAAGGTTCTGGTCAGAGCTTGGTAAATTGCTATCAAGTTGAAATTAGGAAGCTTCTCTGGGTGATGTTGGAAATTAATCTGTCATTAACTTCTGTTTAATACATGCTGTCCACAAGAATGGTGGTTTAAAAAAACTGGGTACAGCCTGAAAGTAATAGGAACCGTTGGAAACATCTGCATTGTCACCAGTTTCAAAAGAGGCGTGGTTTTGGTTTTCCCCGATAGGGCTGATATGTATAATTTAAGTGCTTTCAAAGGTGCAACCAAACACTTACAGTGATAAAAACATGCTCTGAACCTACCCTGTCCTTTCTGAGTGTCCTCTTTACAGAAGAATCAGATTAGCCCATCAGAATAAATAGGACAAAACCTAGTCTCTCCCCAAACTTCTTTTTGGCTGATGCTTGTGGCTCCCTGAGCAGCCATGTCAGCTGTAGACGTGCCTTCCCTCATTCTCTGGTTTGTGATTTTCATCTTATTACTCCTGCTTCCATTTATATAGCACTTTAAAGTTTATCAGGCATTTTCTTCATGAGAGGAGTGTCAATATTAATCCCCATTTTACAGATAAGATAAACAAAAGTTTTGTCCTTCTTTTCCCCATGTAAAATCCTGCTTGATGATGATGTTCATCCTGCTTCCTGGAAAGAAGGTGCCTGCATCTCTGGAAGAGAGTTACTTTTAAGTCCAGCTTAGCCATGTCACCCTAAGAGGACGCTCCTTGTCAGAGAGTGTGGCACAGTGGGAAAATCACTGCATTGTTAGTCAGACAGCCCGGGTTCAAATCTTAACACTGCCATTTACTATATCTGTGACCTTGGGCAAATCATATTTATTCTCGGAGCCTAGATTTCTCCATCTGTAAAATGTGGAGGCTAGAACTGATTATCTTAAAGGCCCTTACAAGTTCTAAATCATATGATTCCAGGATTTAGCAAAACAAACCTGGTTGTGTCCTCACTTTCCTAGTTGACCCCCTCTGGGGAGATTGATGTCACATCCTGTTGCATGCAGTTGGGGCCAAAATTAGGGCAAGCAGTATCCTGTCCCTATATCCTGGAGGCTGGCTTTGTTTCCAAGGCAACTGGGTGGGAAGCGGGTGGAGGAGAGGGAAGAGAGGTCAAGTGACAGATTCAAATGGGGATATTTGGGGGAAATTTGAGCCAGCTCCAGGTCATCCCAATTCAAACTCACTGCCTCACCCCCACCCCTACCCCCGCCCCAGGAAGCACCATATTTTTGATGGTTTTAGTAACAACAGACAATTCCAAGAGAGCTTCAGTGTTGACAAAAAGATTTTATATTCTCCTCATTTTTTATCCTCTTGACAACAGGTATTATTTCCTTAAGGAAAAGTCAGATTCAGAGAGATTAAATTACTTGCCAACAGTAACTCTGTTCATAAATACCAGAGGCATGGAGCAGCTAGGAGACTTGGTGGATAAAGAGCCAGGCTTGGAGACAAGAGATGCTGTATTTCTTAGCTGTGTGACCTTGGGCAAGTCACTTAATCCCAGCTGCCTGACCCTTCCTGCTCTCCTGCTTTGGAACTGATATTTAGTATTAATTCTAAGGCAGAAGATGAGGGTAAGAAATAATAATGAGAAGGAGAAGGAGAAGAAGAAGAAGAAGAAGAAGAAGAAGAAGAGGAAGAGGAAGAGGAAGAGGAGGAAGAGGAAGAGGAAGAGGAAGAAGAAGAAGAAGAAGAGGAACAGGAAGAAGAAGAGGAACAGGAAGAAGAAGAGGAACAGGAAGAAGAAGAAGAAGAGGAAGAAGAAGAAGAAGAAGAAAAAGTAGTACCAGAGACAGGAATAGACTTCCAAATCAAATGATCTTTCCCATATACCCCACTAACTGATACAAGACAAAACCAAGAATGTGGGCTGGTGAAGCAAACTCAAAAGACATGAGACAACAGCTCCTGGGAGCTGCGAGGGTGGCCATTTGGTGGAATAGGAAACACCTTTAACTTTGGTTCCATCAGAATTCAGTTTGAGAAACTGAATCAGGACACAGACGATCCTTTCAACAAAGGGCTGGGAGCCAGAAGGGCTTCCTACTATGTAGAACTGGAGTTCTGATATAGACATTTCAGAAATGAACTCCCATCACTGGGGAATCAGAGGATTTCGGGGGAGTGGGGGAGGATCTCAAAGTTCAGTCTCCCAGCTCATACACTCTACCACATCCCTTACAAATGGACATCTAGAATTGACTTGAAGACCTCCACTGATGAGGAATTTATTACTTTCTGATATATCTAGAAAGGACACAGGCATCATCTAATACCTTAATCTGAACAGAAAATCTATCATATCCCCCAAAAGTGCTTATTATATCTTTATTCAAATAACTTCAGTAATAGAGAACTCATTACCTCTCAATGCAACTAGAAGGGACCACAGAGATTATTTTTTCTCCTTATGAGAACTCCCTCTACCATATCCATTGCAAGTGGACATCCAGTCTTTCCTTGAGTATCTCATTGATGGGGAACTTACTATTGAACCAGGCAGCTGAAAAGAATATCAGCAGTCATCTAATTTGACTTGTACCTGAAGCACAATTTACTTCTTGAGCATCCCTGAGAAACAGTCAATGAGTCCTTGTTTGAACTCTGCAAGTGACAGGCCACTTCCTTCTTTCTCAAGCAAACTACTCCATTTTTGGGTAGTTTAGTGGTTTGGACAATTATTAGAAAATTCATTTTGTACTTAGCATAATTCTCCCTTCATGAATTTTCTGTTCATTGCCCTTCACTCTGACTTGTGGGTTCAAGCATACATAGTCTGACTTCTCTTTTATATTCATCACTTTTGTGCTTATCCAACTGAACTGAGAAGAGTAAAAAAAAGTAGATTTTGGTGGGAAAAAAAAAAACTAGCATGAGGACTATGGGGCAGAGAGACTACTGTTCCTTTGGTGTCCTGGAAAGAATCAGTCAGGGCCACAACAATAGTGGGAAGCTCTCTTCAGCCCACCTGGAGATTCCATCAGAGAACCCTCTGGCCATCCTGGGTTCTTGGCAGCTCCCTGAATAGTCAGTGACTCCTGCTCTTCCTGGCCCCTAAGCTTTCCCAGCTGCCATCCTCATCATTGGAAGGCAGTGTGGAAGGAGGGCTGAATTTGGGGTCATCATATCATTGGATCATCATAAATTTAGAACTGGAAGGGACTTTAGAAATCATCTAGTTCAACACCCGGATGATGGAAGAAACTGAGACCCAGAGAAGTTAAGAAATCTGTCCTAGTTCACATAGTTAGTAAATGACTGTTCGAATTCAAGCTCCAACTTCGAACATTCTGACTTCAAATCCAACCTTCTTTCCACTGAACCCAGCCTGCTGCCTCCTTGGAGGAAAAATGTCCAAGCCCTGGCTCCTCCCTGAGCTAGCTGTCACCTTGCCCATTTCTGGGCCTCAGTTTCTTTATCTACAAAGCACGGGATGGAGTGTTAGCTCTAAATCTTCAGATTTCTTTCTCACCTCTTGCCTTACCCAAATCCTCTCCATACACTGAGAGCATGAGACCACTGACTCCAACACTACATGTTTACACTATCTGAAGTTCTCCAATGTTTAGTACTCCTACGTTTAAGATCCTATAGATGGTGGCCCACACCCAGAGCTTACAGAACTAACTAGAAATAAAGATATGCTTTGAATTACGCTGGTACAAAGAAGGGGCAGCTAGGTATATAGAGTGCCAGGCCTGGAGTCAAGAAGACTCATCTGGGTTCAAATGTGGCCTCAGGCACTTACTAGCCATGTGATCCTCAGTAAGTTGCTTCATCCTGTTTGCCTCAGTTTCCACATCTATGAAATGAGCTGGAGAAGGAAATGGCAAACCACTGCAGTATCTCTGCCAAGAAAACCCCAATGGAGTCACAAAGAGTTGGACAAAACTGAAAAATGACTGGAGAGGGGATAAAAGCCTTTGGTTCTTACTATGAATTCCTTTGTGACTGTGGGTTTCCTTCAAGATAACTGACTTTTTTTTTTTATCATGGCAGCTTAAGGAGTAAGAAGGCTTTGCTCTACCTACACTGAGGAAATCGCTGATGCTTGAAATAATTTGTGATCCAGTGTGATTTCTTCAAAGTAGAACAATGAGGGGGCAGTGGAGTGGCTCAGTGGCTTGAGAACCAAGCCTGGAGATGGGAGGTCCTGGGTTCAAATCTGACCTCAGACCCGGCCTAGCTGTGTGACCCTGGGTAAGTCACTTGACTTCCACTACCTAACCCTTACCACTCTTCTGCCTTAGAACCAATACTTTGTGAAAGGTAAGGGTTAAAAAAAGAAGTATAATGATGAAAATCAAAACAATAATAACTAGCATTCATATACCACTTAAAGTTTCACAAAGTACTTTCCTCAGAACTCTATGAAATAGAGAATAATAACATGATTAATAATAACTAACATTTATACAGTTCCTACTGTGTGTCAGGCACTGTGCTTTGTAATTATATCATTTGATTGATCATAACAACACCGAGAGGTAGGTGCTATTATTTTCCTCATTTTACAAATGAAGAAACTGAGGCAGACAGGTTAAATGACTTGCTAGGGTTACACAGCTATTAAATAATTGGTTTGGTTTAGAACTCAAGTTTTCTGGCTCTAAACCTTGTCTCTCAGAGGAATATGTGCCTATATACATGAAATATAGAATGTAGAATTAAATCAACTATTATAAAAATGTCATAGAATATATAACTCATGCATGGGGTACAGAGGGGAAAATGCTGCATTTTAAATCAGAGAATGTGGACAACCTTTGTTCCTTACTTGCTCCAGATATGAATTTAGAAATATCAATCTCAAGGTTCTAATTTTCTCATCTGTAAAATGAGAAAGTTGATCTCAAAAGTCTCATTCATCTCCAAACTTTATTTAATCATGAACTCATCAACCAAGATGTCTCTTTCATAAAACTGCCGAATCTTAGGATCCTCATACTGGAAAGAAACTCTGAAGTTCCTTCCAACTAAGTGATCAGAAGCTCCTTGAGGACAGATGAGGACAGATGCTTTCTGCTTATTTGGTTCTTGGGCTTTGTTGGTGTCCTGAATGAGAAAATGCTAGCTCTGCTCTTTTCAGACCTGGTCATGTCTCTTCTTGAGGAGGCCATGCTGGGTACCACATTTTAGGAAGAAAATTGCTGAGCTGGAGTCTGCCCAAAGGAGAGAAAAGAAGATCAGTAAATCTTGAAACCAAGGCAAAGGAATATCATTTAAAGGAACCATCACCATTCTGTTACCACCTTTTTAAGGTGAGCATCTCTCAAGGGATGCAAAAGGCAGTCAAGAAGACCTGAGTTTAAACCTGGTTCTAGACACTTACTTATTATATTTGACCCTGAACAAATCACACTGTTTCTGTCTGCCTCAGTTTTCTTATCTGTAAAATGGAGATAATCATAACACTTACTTCCCATGGTAATTGTGAAGATAAAATGAAATATTTACAATGCATTTGCAAACCTTAAGGTGCCATATAAAGGCTGTTCTGATTCTTCATAACCCCATTTGGGGTTTTCTTGGCAAAGATAGAGCTATTTGCCATTTCCTCCTCCAGTTCATTTTACAGATGAGGAAACTAAGGCAAACAAGGTTAAGAGACTTGTCCAAGGTATCTGAAGCCAGATTTGAAACCATATCTTCTTGACTCTAGACCTAGCACTCTATCCACTTTGCCACCTAGCCACCCAGAAAAGCACTAATTATTATTTATTATTAATTGTATTAATGTCTAATTATATTATTATTTCATTGATCCTCATTACTTTAATTACTGCTTTGATACTTATGGTTCCCGAATCTCCATGTCTGTCTTTAACCTCTCCATCAGATCTCCATACCCCTATTTCCAACCATCTACAGACCACCTTGGTTACCCCACTGGTAGCACTGACCCAGCATTTCTAAAAGCATTTCTAAAACCCAAGCTTCTTGTCTTATCTTTTCTAGAAAATGAATATTTCCTTTTCACTTCTGTCAAAAGTACTACCATTCACTTGGTCTCCTATTTTTCAAAAGCATGGTGTTACCATTGACTCTGCCCTCAACTTCAACAAATAGTTACCATGTCCTGACTTCATGACCACTGGTTTAGACTATTATGATAGCCTCCTAACAGTTCTGTTCTGCCTGCAGACTCTTCTGCCTTCACACCATCCTCTGTGGTCTTCCTTTTGTATAGATCTATCAAGTCAATCCTCGTTCAGAACTCTTCAGTGACTCCCTACTATTTACTAATTAAATGATTCTAGGTCCAGCATAATATAAACCAACACTACCTTTCCAGCTTTATCCACTATGACTTTCCTCCCTACCATCTATGAACCCACCAAACTGCACTACTTTCTGTCTCTGGAGCATACTCAATACTTTCCTGTCTCCATATATTTACGTATAAGCTTTCCTATTCCTAGAATGTTGTCTCTATCCATCAGTGTATTCCTACCTATTCTCTAAACAACTCAAATCTTACTTCATCTAGTGATCTTTTCTTGGTCTAGTCAGTCATTATCAAAATTTGCCACTGCTGACCTTATATAGTACTTTGTTCTTCTCTGTTTTAGTCATCTGTGTCTAACCTCTTTACTAGACTATAAACATCATGAAGGTAGGGGTCATATATTACCAAAATTTAGTTATCTATTCAGCTCAAAGCACATCTTTTCCACCCAGTAGGTACTTTAAAACATTTGTTGAAATAAACTAAATGAATTAATAATATTTAGAGGAGAGAAGAACTTTGAGATGGACATAATCACTCACTTCAGGTATCAGAAGTTCTTCAATGGGGAAGGATTAGAGTTGTTCTTTGGTTGGAGGAATGGGGATGCTTGGTCTGGAAAAGAAAAGACTTGACAGGGATGCATAGCTGCCTACAAATATCTGAAGAGTTTTCACATGGAAGAGGGATTATTTATTCTACTTGGTCACATATAACAGAATCAAGAGCATTGGGAATATATAGCAAAAAGACAGATTTAGGGTTGGTGTGTGAGGGAGACCTTCCTAACAATTTGAATTGTTCTAAAGTGAAATGGGCTACCTCAGGAGATTTAATCCAATTCAATCCATTTCATCGAGCACTTATTGGGTATCTGCTATATGTCAGACACTGAACTAAGAGTTGGTGATACAACCAAAAACCAAATTGGATTTGCCCTCGATAAGCTTGCATTCTACTGGATAGTAGAGTGAAGTTTTCCTTTATTAGAGGCCTTCAGATAAAGGATAGATAACTACTTGTTGGGAATATTGTTTAGGGATTCCTGTTGAGGCAGAGTTGACTAAATTAGCCTACAAATTCTCTTTTGACTCTGACAGTCTGTAGGTCCAAAAGGTAGAACTAGTAACTAGGGAGTAAAAGTAACATGTATGCAGATTTTGGTTCTGTATAAGGAAGGAGCTTAGAATTGTCCAACAGTGGAATCGGGTGCCTTCTAAGAAATGACCTCCCTATAACTGCCAGTCTTCAAGAAGTTGTATTTGATAGAGGAATAATTGGCTAAGATCTCAGAGGTTCCTTTCAACCTTGAGGCTCTATCATTAGAACAGAACCCTGTAGGAGTGAGCCAAAGTAGGAGGGAGAAAAATGATTGAGAACAAAAACAAAAATGAAATAAAAACAAATAAACAGACAAAAACTTTCATGAATATATATATTTTAAACCCTTATCTTCTCTCTTAGAATGGATACTAAACATTGGTACCAAGGCATAAGAGTGGTAAGGGTTAGACAATGGGTTTTAAGCAACTGATCAAGGGTTCCACAGTGAGAAAGTGTCTGAGATCAAATTTGAACCCAGGACCTTTCATCTGTAGTCCTGAGCCACCTAGCTTCCCCTTCCATGAATATTAAGGTACATATTGGACCTTTTCTTATCTAGAGTGAAAACTCTGGAAGGATTCACAGGTATTTTTCTCAAAAACTGTCATCATTTTTGAACCTTGGTCACATAGCTAGTGGATAGTCTGTCTGACTCCAGGGCTCTCTCTGCCATTCGCTGTTGTCTCCCAATATTCAGCCAGACCAGTTGCTAATGGCAGACTTACCTAGTTTTTAATAATGTGTCTGGCCAATTCTTTGCTGCTGGCTTCTGGGAACCTGCTGGTATAGAGGACAAAGTCAATTATCCTTTAACTTAATTCCTAGGGTTAGTAGAACAATTTCTATCAGAAGTACAATTGTTTATTTTACCTGGGACCCAAGCCCAGGCTTATCTCTTACCTATTTATTTGTTCCTTAACTGGATGTGAGTAGGGGGGAGGGTGGGGGAATAGGGAGGGAGGTGTTGACTTTACTTTGCTGGTTTCCTGTTTACAGCCCTGTAGGTTCAGATAGCTCACTGTGTCCTCCTTCTGTACAATAGTAGCCTGAGCCAGTGAGAGGCAATGGAAATAGCCTGGAGCTGGGGAGTCAGGAGGGGTAGATTTCAGTCTTGCCTCTTTCACTAACCAATTGGGTGATATGCCCTCCCTAGGCCTCAGTTTCTCAGAATTCTAGGATCTCAGAATCCTTAGGAAATTCTTCTGCTTCCCACTAATTCACTCCCACCCATTGCTCCTATTTTTGTCCCCAGAATCTTGAGGTAAAACAGAAAAAGTCTAATCTTTCTGCTGCACAGGAGCCCTTCAGTTATCTGAAGATGACACTCATGTTGGGGCAGCTAGAAAGCACAGTAGATAGAATAGCAGACCTGGAGTCCGGAGGTCCTGGTTTCTAATGTGATCTCAGACATTTCTGAGCTGAGTGACCCTGGTCAAATCTTTTAATCCCAGTTGCTTAGCCCTTGCTGCCCTTTTGTCTTAGAATTAGTACTAAGGCAGAATGTAAGGGTTTACAATTTGAAAAAAAATATCACACATGTTTCAAGTTAATCAGGTTCAATTCTATTCAATAGTCCTTTTATGACATGGTTCCAGTTCTGTCTTCATCCTAGTTGCCTCCTCTGGATGTGCTCCAATTTATGTATGTCATTCCTAAAGTATGGTTCCACTTTAGCAAAGTGGCTCAGTACATAGAGTGCCAGGCCTGGAATAAAGAGATTCTGGGTTCAGATCTGGCCTCAGACATTTCCTAGCTGTGTGTGTGATCCTGGACAAGTCACTTGGCCCCCATTGCCTAGCCCACTGACTCCAGAGACAAAGGATCTCGATTCAAATCTTGCTTTTGATACTTTCTGCCTAAATGACCTTGGAAAAGCCATCTAACCTCCCTAGACCTGTTTCTTCATCAGTAAAGCAAGGGGGTTGAACTCTCTAGTCTCTGAGTGCCCTTCTAGTTCCAAATCTATGATTTTATCATCTAATATACTAAATGGAGTCTAACCAGAACAGTTTCTCCATCTGAAAGACAAGCAAGCTCAGCTAAATGATATCTTTCAGCTCCAGATCCTATGATCCTATAAACTCAAAGTGTGAGCAAGCCAAAATGGTATCTAGGACCCAAATTCCTTCTATTTCACTTGCTTTACATTGAAATAAGGGTGTGGCTGAACCAAAAATTAATTTCAAACATGAGGCTATCATAGTAGGAGGGAGTACCACCTCAGGGGGAGCTGGGAAGCACTATCCCCTATCCCACCCCAGTTTGACCCCTGGGCTACTGCCCCCTTCCTGAAGCCTGATCTAAGCTGGGAACAGAGGTTTCCTCTAAAAGTGGCTAAAAAATACCAGGATACACAGAGCTACCTTCTCCTAACCCTTTTTTGGAACAGGGTTTGGGTTTCAAAGGACTTTTCCTGCTGGGATAATAATAATAATTACATATCAGTACTTCAAAAGAACCATTTTTTTTCACCATGGAGGTGTTCCTCAAATCAACTGACACTCCTATCTTCCTAAGGCTTAGCAGACTGTCTTTGTGAGTGGCTGTGGCCCAAAATATTAACCACTAGTTGCCAATTCATTAATTTTAATCTTTTTTTCTAGTAATGAGCCTCTCCTAACTCAACTAAGGCTAGGGTTTAAAGACATTCATAGAGGCTACATAGCTTGGAACTTAGAGAAAGCCCATCCAATTCAGTATCCTTTCCCCCACCCCACCAAGAGAATATGTTCTACTGGCATAGCCTTCAAGACTCCAAGATGGCCTTAGATGAAGCACTAGAGGAGAACCTGAGAGAAGAAGTAATTCTTCATGTTCATATAGGGCTTCTCAATCACAGAAAGACAATATGGTATTGTGGGTAGAGAACTAGCCTTAGAATGAGGAAGCCCTGATTCTATAGAATCATAAATTTTGAGCCAGAAGGGACCTCTGAGGCCAATAAGTACAATCACCTCATTTCACAAATGAGAAAACTGAGGCATAAAGAAGATAAGTGATTTGACCAAAGTCACACAAATCCTGATTAGGACCTTAGAACCATAGCTCTAGACATGGAGGGAAACTTAGAAGCCATTTGGTTCAAATTCCTCATTTTACAAATGAGGAAACTGAGGCTCATAGAGGCTAAATAATTTGCCCAAGATTACATAGCTAATGAGTAATAGAAATGCTTTCTGAAACCAGGTCTTTGTAAACCTAAGTCCAAAATTCTGTTCTGCTATGAACATTGTTTCTCATTCAAAACTAGATCTTTTGATTCCAAAATCATGCAGAGATCACTTATTCAAGTGGTTGTAATGCTCCATTAGTCTCCTCTGTAATTTCCTGGTCAAGACAAGTAAGGCTAATGATTCATAATAACAACTCCCATTTACATAGTGTTTTAATTCAATGGGGGGGGGGTGCAGTAAGGGGACCAGACCTATAATTTCATTTGTATGGGGAAATCTCAGTGAGGAAACTCAATTTGATTTAATTAATTTTGATTCAATAGCAAACATTTATTAAGTGCCTACTATATGCAAGGCATTGTGCTAGGTTCCAGAGAGACAAAGCCAAAAATGAAATAGTCCCTAAACTCAAGGAGCTTATCTTCTACTGAGAGTATGAAGTGGGGTGAGATCAACATATACATAGATAAGCAAATAGAAAATATTTGCCCTAGGTGCCCTACCCAAAGTATTTTGGGGAAGTGGAAAGAGCAAAGCAGAAAGTGGTACTTCCTGAGCCTTGATTGAAGACACAGAAGTGAAAAGGGGCAGTGTTCTAAGCCTAAGTAATAGCTTGTGCAAAGGCAGGGGGTGGGGTCATGGGCAATGGAATGTCACTTGTGAAGAGCACCCAATAGGCCAGTTTGTTCTTGATTGTATCACATATGAGGGAGAGTAATGTAAATTAGACCTCCAAACCAAAGCAAGTTAGAGTCTGTTGGGGTTTATATGCCAGAGACATTTATATTTTATCCCAGGGGCAAGAAAGAACCAGTGAAGTCTTTTGAGCAGAGGAATGACTTAGTCAGACTTATGTTGTGTTTTCAGAATGTTGGTTTGGCAGCTCTGTGGAGGATGGATTAGAGCAGGATTCTGGAAGATTTAGAGAGATCAACTTAGAGGATATCGTAATAGTCCAGAAGAAAAGTAATGAGGGCCTGACTGACAATAGTTGGCATATGAGTGAATAGAAGAGGACATGTGAGAGGAGAGTAAGGGTGAATGAAGAGTTGAGAATGAATTTAATGGTACAAAGTTGTGAGACTAAAAAATAATAGTGGTGCTCTCAATAGAAATAGGAAAGTTAAGATGAGAGGTGGGGTTCAGGGAGAAGATTGCATTTTTGGGGGGGACAAATTAAGTTTGAGATACCCAGGAGATCTTGAGGTGAACATGTCTAGCAAGTAATTGAAAATCAAGGACTGCATCTCAGGAGAAAAAATGAGATCTAATTGTGTATATTTGTGAATCATCTACATAGAGGTGGAAATCAGTAACAAAATTACTTTTTTATTGATTTGCTTTTCAGGAAATATTTCATTTCTTCATTCAACTCAAAACAATTTTGTATAATGATGTTAGATTATTCTCATTTTAAAATTTGAAGGAAAGAAGGTCACAAGGTTAATGTCAGAATCAAAATTTGAGTCTGGGTTCTCTACTTCTAGATTCAATACTCTTTCCAATAATCACTCTGCTTCATACGTTGAGTGCTACATGACATTTATGGAACAGTTTTTGTCTACAAAAGACAACACGGCCATCCAATACAGCTGAGGAAGTCTTCAGGTGCAACGATTTTTCTTGCCAATGGACCCAGGCTTCCAATGCTGAGAGAGTGGGACTGTCTCTGTGCATCAACTTTTCCACTTAAATCTCCTTCATGCACAAGTGTTTTTGTGCACACTCATCTACATCATAGATGAAAGCGCACAAAGACAATTGTCATCTTCGGTTACCTAGAGACTACTACTATTCTTCCATCCACTAATTCCTTTTCTCATTCTATCCCCTTCTTGCCCCATTTTTTGCAATCATTTACAATCTTGGAGCCCAGACATTAGTTCCTTCATGAAGTTTTCCCTAATATCAGTAGCTTGAATAGCTTGAAGGAAATAGCTTGAAGGGGTACATCCCTCCTGGAATTTCTCATAGTTCATATTCACACCTTTCCTGTACACATAGTCCATACTCTAGTTATATATGGACATGAAATATGGTGTCATGAAAGTCAGGACATTCAGATTCAATCTTGTGATATTTACTAATTGTGCAGTGTTGTACAGGTGGTTTAACTATTTTGAGTCCTCATTTCCTCCACTCTCTTATGGAGATGATACTTGCATTACTGCTATAGTTTTGAAAGAATCATTGGATAAAATGTTTGAAGTATCACATAACCCCCACTTCACTAGATTGTGTATTGTTTGATTGCAATAACTGTTTTATTTCACCTATATATCTCCTGTATCTCCTGTATCTTCCTGAGGGGAGGGGAAAAGACAAATAAGATAGCACCAAGGACAGAGCCCTCAAGTATTGTACTAGGGCGGCAATTCTCAAATTTACTGGTCTTTGGGATTTATTTATTGATTGATTGGTTGATTCATTCATTTTTTAAGGCAATGGGATGAAGTGACTTGCCCAGGATCACACAGTTAGGAAGTATATGAGTTCAGATTTGAACCCAGGTCCTCTTGACTCCAGGCCTGGCTTTCTATCCAGTATTCTACCAAAACTTCTTATATAAAAATAGTTTAAACCTTATAGATTTTTCCCTTAAGGGGTCTCAGGAACACTAAGACCACACTTTGAGAACCATTGCAATAGATATCTTCCCCAATCCAGAGTGATACAAAGCTCCATTCTTTAAGTAGAATTATTCAACCATTTGCAAATTCATTTAATGTACTATCATTTATTCCATTTTAGCTATAAATATATCAAGAAATTTCTTTTACTAAAATGAAGATACAGTATCTACTGCATTTTCCTCCCTGATCCAATAGCTCCTTCAAAAAAGGAAATGAGATTAATTTGGTCTGATTTCTTTTTAGTGAACTAGCAAACCCAAGTTGCTTCCCAAAGATTTGCTTTACTCTCAATATTTGTCTTAATGATTTTCTTTTTGCAATAGGGAAGAGAAAAGTAAAAAAGGTGAAAAAGTTTTAAAAAGGGAAATTGTCTAAAAAAACAGAAACCCAGGTACGACAAAAGCTCTGTTACTGTAAAACAACAATATAATGGTGATGGTGACAATATTTTTTTTCATATTTCTATGATGCATTCAGGTTTAAAACACTTCTATGAGGGAGACATCACAAGTATTATTATCCTCATTTTATGGATAAAAAAATAAAGAAACTTGGGAAGCCATTCAGAGAGGAGAAGGGACTTGTCCTAGGTCACACAAGTAATATCAGAATCAATGTGTGTGTCTCCCTGAGGGCATTTTAAAAACAGAGCTTAAAATGAGAATGATAGCCTCATTAAATTACTATAACTCCTATTTAAAGTGCCTTCCAAATGCCCCAGGGAGACACACAAATGCCCTTACAACACTGATAACAGGAAGTTTATATATGATCCATTCTCAAGTTGAAGGGTCAGACAAGACTGCCCTCTCCCCTACCCCCAGCCATTATTACATGCTCACAGGCACACACACATTATTCATGCCAAAGGGACAGTAACTTAAGGCAGCCAACCTTTTGGACAATTTTTATTGGTTCTGTCACAGGGCATGATACTGAGCAACTAAACAATTCTAACCTTGCATTCCAGTGAAATGTGTGGACTGCCTAATCTGATTTCCCTCCTTGAGATGGTATGTATGTATGTGTCACCCTCACATAGACATGACCTTAGGGCGTTTCATGCACCTCAGCATGAAGAGTGACATTTTAATTCTCCTCAACAAGGATGAAATCACTGAAGTTATCTTTGGAAGAAATGAAACTCTGGGGAGACAATTAGCAATTTAGCATTTCTAGTTCAGAGGAAAATATTAGTTCCACTGACTGAAGAGAAGAAAAGAAATGACATTAATTATAATTAAGACTTGGTGACTATAGAAATGTGAAATTGATAATATTATCCCTTGAGGAAGAGCAGGGAACTCCAGTGTGGCTGCTCGAGTAGAAAAGAGCACTGGATTTGGATTTCAAGGGCCTGGTTTGTGGGCCAAGTCACAATCTCTCCAAGTCTCAGTTTTCTCATCTAGGAAATGAAGGGTTTCAACTGAATGATCTCTTAAGTTCTTGATTCAGTGATAAATCACTTTTAGTGTCTTAGGCCCTCAGTTTCCTCTTTGATAAAGTGAGAATAAGAACACTTCTACTCCCTCCATCACCAGCTGTGAGGAAATCCTATACATCAACATGTTACAAAAACATGATTTCATAGGATCTCAGAATTAGAGCTGAAAAGATGCCTTAGAAATAACATAATCCAGCTAGGGGTGCTATACTGCCCAGAGTGATGAGCTAGGAGTCAAGAAGACATCTTCCTGGGTTCAAACCTGTCCTCAGACACTTGTTAGCCATATGACCCTGAGCAAGTCACTTCACCTTGTTTGCCTCAGTTTACTCATCTGTAAAATGAACTAGAGAAGGAAATGGCAAACCATTCCAGTATCTTTGCCAAGAAAACCCCAAATGGGATCACAAAGAATTGGAAGACTCAACAACAACAATCATTTTATTGATAAGGAAACTGAGGCCCAGAGAAGTTAAATGACTAGCCCACAGCCAAAGTAATCAGTAGCATAGGTGAGATTTGAGCCAGGTCTTCTAGCTCAAAATTAATTTTTTTTTTATTACAGTGCTATTGGTTTTTTGCTGTAGCAATTCATATATACAAAGGCATGAAGATATTTCCTTTTTTATTATGCCTGATTCCCTGAAACCAGTGACATAGTTTCCCTCTTAAAAGAATCATCCTCTTGATAGAGACAGTTAGTTCCCTTAACCCACCCAAGCTGTCAACATCTATGAGGTTCCAGGTACTATGCTAAGTGGTATTATTCTTATCTCCATTTTACTGTTAAAGATACCAAGGCAAACAGAACTTAAGTGACTTGCCTAGGACACAACTAGTGAGGTGTCTGAGACTAGATTTGAACTCAAGTTTTCCTAACTACAGGGCCACTGCTCTATCCATTGAACCACACAGCTTCTTCATGACTAGATCTTTTCTTTTACATCTGAGTAATGATTCCCTAAAGGTTTCTCTCTGCATCTGGAAATCATTCTTTCTAGTATCCCTAAAGGCTAAGATATTAGTTGAAGATATATTATCCTCCTTCAAAAAAGAAACTTGAGAATGATAAGGAATGAGAGTCTTGAATTTTCTCTTCAAAGACTAGAAAAATATTTTTATAAAATACTTTAATACTTCAGAGGTCCACAATTTATTTCTGGGAGTTTGCCCCCCACTGGTGCAGATCACCAATTCTTCATGTATGAGTTGAGGGTATTTGTAAGCTATTGTGGTTTAAAAAAATAAAAACAAAAAAGCCCTTCTAGTGAAGAGCCCCTGCAATCTTAGCTGGCTGGCTGGTCCTCAGATGGCAGATACACAGCCTATAACTTGGCCTCTACTCTAACCCTTTCCAGCTTCGTAGGTTATGCTAAACTTGCACTAAAATAACTGCTGAAAACTAGAGTTCTCTGCACATTCCAGTGATATCAGAAGGGGACTTCTGTTTAGAGAGACTGAGGTGTTATGAATCAAAAAGACTATTAGTCTAGGAAAGGATGAGTGGATCAGGTAGGATTTGAATGAGACCTTCTAGCTCTAAATCCATTAATCTTTCTTTTTTTAATTTTTATTTTTTATAACCCTTACCTTCTATCTTTGAATGAATGCAGTATATTGATTTCAAGACAGAAGAGTAGTAACTGCTAGGCAAATGAAGTTAAGTGACTTGCTCAGGGTCACACATCTAGGAAGTATTTGAGGCCACATTTGAACCCAGGACCTCCCATCTCCAAGCCTGGCTTTCCATCCATGAGCTACTAAATTGCCCCAATTCATTAATCTTACCACTGTTCCACGGTGCTATTATTTGTTTGTTTGTTTGTTTTTGCTGTAGCAATTCATATACACTGTCTACAGTGGCTGGAGAGATCACATTTTTATAATTCCTGGTCTCTGAAACTCAAGGCTCCTTTAGGAATCTTAGACTTTATGTATGGCTCTGCTATAGATTCCATGTGTTGCCTTGGGCCAGCCTCTTCTCTCTGGACCTCAGTTTCTCTGTAAAATAAAATGGATCATGTACTCTTCAAGCTTACATCTGGATAAGCTTGACATAAGCTGGAGGAGGACATCTAGCTAAGAATAAGATTACTATCATGTGTTTAACCAGGATGTCTGCTTCAAAGGTTACTTTGCAGAGTAAATGGTTCTTGGGAATACTGGGACATTGTTTAAACTGTTTGATCCTCAGAGAAATCCTGTGGCATAGGCAGAGCTCCCTTTTTTGATCTCTGTTTTACAGATGAGAAAACTGAGGCTGCTCAAGGTTGCACAGACTGTAATATATGAAGGCGGCATGAAAATTTGGAACTTCAAAAAATTTTTCTCATCTGTAAAATGAAGAGTTTGGACTTAGTCCCTTTCATATTCATATTCAATGGACTGTGTTCTAAGATTTCTTCTAGCTTTGGCATTCTATGTTCTGTGTTCCATGGTTCCTTCCATCATTGGCATTCCCTTCATGCTAGCTAGAATTAGAAAATACCTCCAGGCTCGTCAGGGAATCAAAGAAAAAAAAATAAGAGAACTCCCCTAGACCAAACAGTCCCTTCCAAATAAAAATTCTGCCTTCTCCTTGCTTTGCAGTTTCCCTTAAAACTTTTATTCTTGAGAAGATAAATGTCAATAAGCTTTTAGGTTAATGGAACTTTTGGCTTTCCTCATTCCTCTTCAGAGAAGAGTCTGTCTGTGCTCTGCTAATGGCCATATCATGTGGGCCTTTGACCCACATGTTAATTATCGTACAAGGATGACTTGGGAATCTCTAGGGACAGGATGTCATTTTGTATGGAAGTGATACTTTTGAATGATTTTTTTAAAGGAAGGCAAAAGGAAGTTGTGCAAAGGGCTTTGTTGTCTCTGAATGACCTATAATGGAAAGATCCTGGGCTGGCATTTGGGAGATCTGACTCCCACTGAATAGCTCTCTGACTTTGGGCAAGCCATCCATGAGTCTTAATGTCCTACTAATAGGGACAGTAATCCCTGCCCTGCCTCCTGGGGCACCAATGAAATAATGGATGAGTGTTTTTATACAATCAAACAGTATATAAATGTTAACTCCTATTTAATTTGTTGTGATAATTAATAATAATAATAATAACCAGCATCCATCTTTATTTAGTCTGTTGACTAAATCAAGAAGATGGAAGGGTTTCTGTTCCCTGGAACATTGGTTCACTCAACATTTGGCTGTTGCATCATTGAATTGTAGTGGAAGTAGGATGAACACCTAATTGGGTGAAAGGCCTGACCACTTTTGGGTTACAAGGGACTGTGCTTTATGAGAAGAAAAAGAAATTACAAAGCAGAGATCCATTTCTGGATGCACTCATCCTGAGTCTGAAGGCCTGCTTACTTGGACATCAGTAGTTGGCAGTTGAGAGTTGAGGTGGTGTTTGGATTGTCATTTGGCTGTATGTGTATTATTTTGGGGTGGCTGATGGGTGGGGGTGTTACGCACAGGCCATTTGATTCCCCCCCCTTTCCCCCTACACACACACACACACACACACACACACACACACACACACACACATGGTTTAAACATTTTTTTTTTTACACAGAGGGTTCACCCTGGAAGCCTTCTTTTCTTTTTCCTGATATTACAGGGGTATCAGGAAAGCACCCTAGATATCTATATGCCATCCCTCTTGCATTCTCCACATGACCAGCCCATATTCTCTTCCTGACATGTATTTTTTGGTTATGTCATCCTTTGTTCTTGTTGTTCTTCTTAGTTTCTTGTTGGTTTATGTGGCAGCCTGGTTTTACCTATCTTGCACCTTTCCATTATTTTCTGTATGGTATTTAGCTTTAGCTCTTTAGAGGCAATGCTGTTCCAGATCTTCCTACTATATGGAAACAATTTAAAATGTTTTCTTTTTTTAATGAAGCCTTATCTTCTGTCTTAGATTCAATACTATATTTTGGTTCCAATGCAGAAAAGTGGTAGGGCTAGGCAATTTGGGTTGTTACTTGCCCATACAAGTAGGAAGCATCTGAGACCAAATTTGAACCCAGGACCTCCCTCTTGGGGTCTGGCTCTCAATCCACTGAATCACCTAGGTGCCCTCAATGTAAAATGTTTTCATTTGAAAGATGGACCTTTGCTGTTAAAGGAAAGTTGGGGTTAGAAAAAGTATTTCATAAATTCTCAAAATTAATCCGACCTTCATCTCTTCTTCCTTTTCAACTCTGGGATCAGCTCATTGCCCATTTGAATTGTCTGTCCCAGAAGTAAACATTTAAGTGCATGTTGATATCTGGATAATATAAATTACTCATCCATTTTTTCTTCTTTGTGTGGGTGGAAGGACTCCTCTCATATCTTTTCTTTCAAGTCATGCTTGGAGATCTTGGAGTAAGATAATAAAGGTCTACATTGTTTAATATCATTTTGAAAGACTACTAATCTTTCTCATTGAGAGTTCCTTCAATTCATGTATTGATGTCTATAATAAAGATTTTCTATATAGAAGAAAGCTGACATGGAAGTCAGTAGCTGCTGTTTTTTTTCAGCCACTTTTTTTTGGTCCTAATAAAGTCTGAGATTTTTTCCCCATGTTTTTCACATCTTCCCTCCTTTAAATACCTTTTAAATTGGTCTTTCACTGCCTCCACAACTATATCATCTCCAGTATGGCTCTCCTTTCTATATATTTGATCCAATTTGGTGACCTTCCCCATCTTTGTTCTCTTTAATGCTATTTTTGCTTCCTTTTTAAGCACCTCCAAGATGCTGAATTCAGGGTTTAAGTATGGTGACTCTACTATCCTTGATGGAAAAGATAATTTACTGTAATAATTTTTGCAAGTCATCCATTTTTCTTCTGTTTGTAGTCCTCTTTTCCATTTTCGTGATTGAATACCCTTGGAATGACTTTGCTTAGTTGAGTATTTTGCCAAGCTTTCATCAGATTTGTTTTACTCTCTACTGCATCTCTCTGCTTTATGAAACAATGCTTCTGATAATCATCAATCATTCTTCTTCATAAGATTTTACAGATGAGTTTTTATTCTAATTTTGCATTGCCTTTGGCAGCCATCTCTCTCCATTTGTCAAGAAAGTCAAATGTTTGCTGCTGGAGGTGCTCTCTTGGCCCTTTTTGTCTCCTTGTTGTAGGACTTAATTTATATTCTTTTAACTTCTACATAAAATTATTATAGTGAATGTCAATATCATTTCTGCTATCTATTAAACATTTCTGATTTTCAATACCTTGTTTGAATAATTCAGAGTTAAATCCTTTAATTGTATTCCATATCTTTTTCTCATTTCTATTTTTCTTGATTATTATAAATTCTGATCTTAGCTCTGATTATTCAGTGGTCTAAGCATGTATACACAGAGAGCTGAACAGGAATAACTGCTATCAATAATAATAATAAAATGATTAACACCCAATAATTATCTTGGTACTCTATAGTTTACAAAATTTGTTATGTAAGTTATCTTACTTGATCTTTAAAATAACACTTTGAGATAGTCAGGGCAGGAATTATTAGCTCCATTTTAGAGAGGAGGAAATGGAGACCTTAAGATCACTTGCTGATGGTCACATAGCTAATAGTAGTAGCAGAACCAAGATTCAAACCCAGGTTCATCAGCTCCTAATCTAGTTTTCTCTCCATGAAACAACTTCTATGCAGAGCAATCTAGCTGAATTCCATCATCAGAGGCATACATCACCTCTTTCATGAAGCCCTCCCTAATGAACCCCACAAAAACTTCCCCTCACTCTGAGCTCTTCTACCATTCATTATTGAGAGAAAAAGAGAGAGAGAGACAGAGAGTGAGACAGAGACAGAGTCAGACAGAGACAGAGACAAAGACAGACAGAGAGAGAGAGAGAGAGAGAGAGAGAGAGAGAGAGAGAGAGAGAGAGAGAGCGCAGAGTGACATAGACTAGAGGTCTTTAAATACGGATGGCAATGGGAAATTGAGGGATGGAAGGGATTGGAGAATTTATTAGGTTATAGGCAAGGACAGGCAGTTAGGCAGTGTAACCAAGAACACAAAAGGATTGTGTATGCAGTTGCTGCTTAAGGAGATCTCTCTGGGTGGCTGGATGGGTGACAGGGAGGCTTTAAAAAAAAAAATATATATATATATATATATATATTGTTGGGGGAGTAAGGGAAGGAATGACAAGATAAAAATGGTATTTAGAAACAATTACCCCAGCAGCTGTGTACAGAGGAGACTACATGCAGAGAGACCATTTAGGAGATTGTGGGAGGGAAAGTAGAAAAAGTCCTGGACTAGGAGATGAAAGATTTAGAACCAAATATTTTCTCCCACACCTGCCCAACCTCCCTCTTGTGGAACCTCTGATTATCCAACTGTAACATCTGAGAGCTGGACAGGATCCCCTCTAAGATTCCAACTTTGACATTTGATGTTCTGTTTTATAAGGACTACCTACCCTCAGCTCTCACTTTCTCTATGTTTAAAGGTACTATTAAGCTCCAACATTTCACACTTTATGCTCTGACAAGAACTGACAAATACAGTCCTACAGGTTTAACTAAGTGCTTTCCTCATAGCAATTGGTGGTGTAAATAAGCCAAATATTATTGTGCCCATAGGATTTGAATTTAAATCATCCTGCCTCTTCACATTTCAAAGTCCCTTATAGTTTTGACATCCAATAGTCTCTTCCAGCTTTGAAATTTTATATTCTAGGGGCAGTTAGGTGACTCTGTGGATAGAGCACCAGGTCTAGAGTCCAGAGGTCTTAGGTCCAAATCTGGCTTTAGGCACTTCCTAGATGTGTGACCCTAGACAAGTCACTTAACAACATTTGCCTAGCCATTGCCCTTCTGCCTTAGAGTTGTTGCTAGGACAGAAAGTAAGTTTTTTTTTTCCTTTTAAAATCCTTACCTTCTGACTTAGAATCAATACTGAGTATTTTTCCAAGGCAGAAGAATGGTAAGGGCTTGGCAAAGGGGGTTAAGTGATTTCCCAGAGTCACAAACCTAGGAAGTATCTGGGGCTAGAGTTGAACCCAAGACTTCCTGTTTCTAGTCCTGGCTCTCCACCCACTTAACCACCTATCCCTGAAAAGAAGGGAAAGAAGAAGAAGGAGGTGGAAGGAGAAGGAAAGAAGGAAAGAAGGAAAGAGAAAGAAAGAAAGAAAGAAAGAAAGAAAGAAAGAAAGAAAGAAAGAAAGAGAAAGAAAGAAAGAAAGAAAGAAAGAAAGAAAGAAAGAAAGAAAGAAAGAAAGAAAGAAAGAAAGAAAGAAAGAAAGAAAGAAAGAAAGAAAGAAAGAAAGAAAGAAAGAAAGAAAGAAAGAAAGAAAGAAAGAAAGAAAGAAAGAAAGAAAGAAAGGTTATGCAACAGTCATTAAATATTTGCTAAGAGAATGAGATGAGATAGTCCAAAGTTCCCTAGTCCCCACAGCATGCTTCTTGCCAGGAGGCACAAGCATACATTCCTCTGTCCTGTGACCTAGGTATCTTCCATCAGATGCTACCTAATAAGTAGAATCACCTCAATGGTGTCTACAACAATCTCCTGTGTTGTTGGATATTTGATTCACTCTATTTTCCCTCTTCTTTAGATCCATCTTCTGATCTGGTAACATATTTGTATTGTAGACTTCTAGAATTTCAAGTTGCATAGAATCTTACCTAGTCAAAATCCTCTTATTTTACAGAAGAAATGATGACTTACAGAAAGGATGTGACTTGCCAAATGTAACATAGGAAGTTGGTGGCATATTTAACATTAGGATTCAGGTCTTCTGTCTGTCTCCCTGTCTTGAGAATTTTTCCCTCTCATTGTGATGCTCTCTGAGGGTGATCTCTGGTAATGAAATGTCTAGTACAGTGACATGTTAGGGGAAATATTTGTAGGTGGGGGCTTTGATTCTACCTCCAAATTAAGTTAACTGGATATCCTTCTACTCTGCCAATTTACAATTCTGATTACATAGATTATGCACAAACTTCAGAATGACTTTCTTTCACTTGGGAAATGAAGCATGGTGCTATGCTCTCCATGGACTTGTGAAAGGAACACTGGACTTGGAGTCCAAAGACTTAGTTTTAAGTCTTGGTTCTGCCTACTAACTATGTGATGGAGAGCAGCCATTTCATTGCTATGGGACTCAGTTTCCTCATGTAAAAAATGAGGCAGTTGAGGTCCTTAATCTCTATGGTCACTTCCAACTCTGAAAGTCCATTTTTTCAGGTATCTTTTAGCTCTGAAATCCTTTATCTTATTACCTAAGATCCCTCTGACCTTAATCACATGTTCTAGAGGTTCTTTCCAACTTTGGCATTCTATGTTCTATATTATAAAGTGATTTCCAGGTCCAAAATTCTATAATTCTAAGTTCTAAGGGCCCTTCCAGCTTTGACACCTTATGCTTCTTTGAAAGTAAGCATCTTTCTAAAACAAACAGCCATTTAAGGAGAACCATCTGTCAGAGTTACATGAATTAAATGTGTATTTAATTTAACTATATTAGGATGTTATTTCAATACCAATTGACTATTAAAAACATTTGTGAAGGTTTGGCAAACAGATTAGTGCTGTGTAGAATTAATTCTGGGGAAACTTTCCAGTAATCAGCAGGGTGTTCACACATTGTCCTATTAAAAGATAACAACTTTTGACAAGCACTGCTAAAAGATGCAATGTCTTACAACATTCTCATGCAAGCCCCATGGATCATGTGGAGGCTACACAGTGTAGTGTTAAGAACCTTGGAAAGAGATCCAAGACATCCTTGGACAGGCACTGACCCTTTGTCACCTTGAGTTACTGGCTTTCTTTTGATTTCATATTTCTTCCTCTAAAATGGGTTTAATAATACCTGACAGGGGGGTAGCTGGGTAGCTCAGTGGATTGAGAACCAGGCCTAGAGACAGGAGGTCCTAGGTTCAAATATGACCTCAGACACTTCCTAGCTGTGTGACCCTGGGAAAGTCACTTGACCCCCATTGCCTAGCCCTTACCACTCTTCTGCCTTGGAGCCAATATACAGTATTGACTCCAAGGCGGAAGGTAAGGGTTTTTAAAAAAATGATAATAATACCTGACAGGCCAGTTTTCTAGGACTGCTAAAGAGAGAATGAGTCAATGAATGTGACAGTACTTTGAACACTAGTGGGCCATTATATACAGAAAAGTCACTAATGAAGATATAGCGAGGCTGGTGAGGAGTATACTAGTCAGCCCCGAATTTGGCATCAAAAAAGAATTGTATTAGAATCTTGTTCCTTGATGCAGAAAAAGCTTTTGAGAAAATAACAGCACTCATTCCTATTTTTAAAAAATGGCCCTACAGCCATAGCACTGCTGGGTCTGTACCCCAAAGAGATAATGGACAAAAAGACTTGTACAAAAATATTCATAGCTGCGCTCTTTGTGGTGGCCAAAAATTGGAAAATAAGGGGATGCCCATCAATTGGGGAATGGATGAACAAATTGTGGTATGTGTTGGTGATGGAATACTATTGTGCTCAAAGGAACAATAAAGTGGAGGAATTCCATGTGAACTGGAACAACCTCCAGGAAGTGATGCAGAGCGAGAGGAGCAGAACCAGGAGAACATTGTACACAGAGACAAACACACTGTGGTATAATCGAATATAATGGACTTCTCCATTAGTGGCAGTGTAATGTCCCTGCACAATCTGCAGGGATCAAGGAGAAAAAAAACACTATCCAAAAGCAGAGGACAAACTGAGGGAGTAGAAACACCAAGGAAAAGCAACTGCCTGACTACAATGGCTGAGGGGACATGACAGAGGAAAGACTCTGAGCGAACACTCTGATGCAAATACTAACAACATGGCAATGGGTTCAAGTCAAGAACACATATGATACCAGTGGAATCACGTGTCGGCCACGGGGGGGGGGGGGGGGGTGGGAGGGAGGAAAAGAAAATGATCTTTGTCTTTAATGAAAAATGCATGGAAATGATCAAATAAAATACTATAAAATTAAAAAAAAATAAAAAAATAAAAAAATAAACAAACAGCAGCTCCAACAATTTAAAAAACATCTGTTAAAAGATCTTATATAACACAAAAATGTCCTCAGAAGACTTGTTTATAAAATAGAACAAAACCTCCAAAAAAAAATGGCCCTAGAAAACATTGGAATAAAGAGAGCTTTCCTTAAAATGATGAGTAGTAGCTATTTAAAACCATTAGCAAACACTATCTATAATGGAGATAAGCTTCGAAGCCTTCCCAATAAGATCAAGGTGAAATTAATTACCTTCTCTATTATTCAATGTTGTGTTAGAAATGCTAGCTATAATAATGAGAGAAGAAAAAGAAATTGAAGGAATTAGAATAGACAATGAAGAAACAAATCTATCAGTCTTTATGGATGATATGGTGGTATACTTAAATCCTAAAGAATCAACTAAAAACTAGTTGAAATAATCATCAACTTCAGCAAAGTTGCAGAATATAAAACAAATGCACACAAATCATCCGCATTTCTATATATTGCCAACAAAGTTCAGCAAGAAAAGATAAAAAAGAAATTTCATTTAAAATACCTGCAGACAATATAAAATCTTGGGAATCTACCTGCTATGACAAACTTTAGACACTATTTAAAAACAGTTAGAAAACACTTTTCACACAAATAAAACCTGATCTAAACAACTAGAGAAATTGATTATGCATTGGTAGACCAACCAATATAATAAAAATTATCAAAGGTATCAATAAAAAAAAATGTGAAGGAAAGTAGCCTAGCAGTACCAGTTCTCAAACTACATAACAAAGCAATAGTCAAAACAATCTGATACTGGTTAAGAAAGAGTAGTGAATTAGTGAAATAGATTAGCTATACAATACATGGTAGTAAATGACCATAGTAATCTAGTGTTTGACAAACCCAAATATCCAAGTTTTTGCAATAAGAATTCACTATTTGACAAAAATTCCTTGAAAAACTATGAAGGGTTTCACAGAAACTAAATATAGACCAATATCTCACACCATACACTGAGATAAGGACAAAATGGGATCAGGATTTAGACATAAAGGGTGATATTATAAGCAAATTAAGAGTTTGGAGATTTTTACCTGTCAGATCTGTGGGCAGGGGAAGAATTTATGAACAAACAAGAGATAAAAAGCATTATAAGATGAAAAATGGGTAATTTTGATTACAATTAAAGAGAGGTTTGCACAAATGAAAGCCAGATTAGAAGGAAAGCAAGAAACTAAAGGAAAATGTTTTTGGTAAATTTTTTTAGTAAAGCCCTCATTTCTCAAAGATATAGAGAACTAACTAAATCAAAGTTATAAGAATATGAATCATTCCCTTATTGTTAAAAGATTAAAAGATAAGAACAGGCAGTTTTTAGAAGAAATCTAATCTAAAGTACTAACTAGAGAAATGCAAATTAAAACAACTCTGAGGTATCACTTCACATGAATCAGATTAGCTAATATGACAGGAAAATGATAAATGTTTGAGGGAATACAGAAAAATACAGCCATTACTTCACTGATGGTGAAGTTGTGAATTGAACCATTCTGGAGAGCAATTTGACAATGTGTCCAAAGGACAGTAAAACTGTGCATACCCTTTGACCCAGAAATACACTCCTAGGTCTGTATCCCAAAAGAATCAAAAAAGGGAAAAGGACCTATATGTACAAAAGTATTTATAACAGCTCTTTTTGTACTGGCAAAGAATTGGAAATTATGGGGATGTCCATCAATTGGGGAATGGCTGACCAAGTTGTGGTCTGCGATTATGATAGTATCCTATTGTTCTATAAGAAATGGCAAGCAGGATGGATAGGAAGACTTACATGAACTGATACAAAGTGAAGTGAGCAGAACCAGGTAAACATTGTACACAGTAACAACTATGAATGTCTTAGCAATTCTTAGCAATACAGAAGTCCAAGATAATTCCAAAGAATTCATATGAAAAATATTCTCCATCTCCAGAGAAAAAATTGATGGAGGCTGAATGCAGATTGAAGCATACTTTTAAAACTTTTTTTTCTTTTTTTTTTGAGGGGGAGTCTGAGTTTTCTTTTGTAAAATGGCTTATATGGAAATGTTTTGCATGATTGCTCATATATAATCAATATCAAATTGCTAACATTCTTACAGAGGCGGGAGAGGAGGGAAAAATGGAGAGAATTTGCAACTCAAAAAATTTTTAAATGTTAAAAATTTTTACATGTAATTGAGAAAAAATATATATGTATTTTAAAAATTGCACTTAACCTGTATTTGCTGTGTATGGGCTAAGCCACTTATCCCATTTCTAAAATGGGAAGAGAACCTAGAATGCCTATACCTCAGGGTTATGGTCAGGATTGTTCATTCATTCATTTGTTCAACAAATTTTTTAAAGCACCTTCTACAGTGTGTACTAGGTTTCTGAGGCTATAAAGACATAAATGAACAGTCCCTGGCCTCTAGTAGCTTACAGTCTATTGAGGGGAAAAATCAGACATGGAAAAGTATTTAGAAAATATACAATAATGTTGGGGATGAGGGGTCAAGTTAGTTTCCTGGAGAAGGATGCACTTGTGCTCATCTTTGAAGGTTTCTAAGAGGTAGAATGAGGAGGAAATGAATTAGAAACATAGGAGACAGCCAGGGCAAAGATGTGGTAGCACATAGGAGATGTAATGATGGGAGATGGACTGTCCTACACGGAGAACAGCAAATAGACCAACCTGACTGTAATATAAAGTGTGTGAGTAACAAAGAGAGAACAAAAGAGATAAGGAATGTAAAGTGCTTTGCAAAACTTAAAATATTATATAAATGATAATTTACATTAAGATGCTTTTTCGATCTCATCTGTTAGACCCGAATTCCTGTCACTGCTCTCCTACTAGTACTAGTTGCATGAAAGTTTGTTTTTTTCTATTAAAGAAATGAAGAGGTCATCATCTTAGTTCTTCAGGCTTCCCTCCTCCATAATTTAAGTCACTGTTGTCTGACTTACACTAGTTGGTCTAAGAGATGTCCTTTCATTGTCTCCAGGAAAATGGTGTCATCCTTGGAAAGGGCCATGAATCAGAGCAGGGAGGTTTGGTTTCAAGTCCTGACTCTGCCATTTAATACCTATGTGTCCTTAGGCATGTCACTACCTTTGTCTGAGTCCCAATTTCTTCATCTGTCAAATGAAGGCACTTGGCCTAAATCATCTCCAAGGTTTATTCTAAATCAACCTCAGTTTCTCAGATCCCAAGTTGGAGACAGGCTTATGGAAACCCTGCAGGAGAGCCAGTGTACAGTGGGTTGGAATACCAATGTTGGGGAAAAGAGAAGAATTAGCCTGTCTTCATTCTTACAAGAACATTATTCTTGGGCTGCTCTGTTCCTTTATTTTATTTAAATCCTTACCTTCTGTCTTGGCAGAAGAGTGGCAAAGGCTAGGCAATGGGGGGTTAAGTGACTTTCCCAAGGTCACACAGCTGGGAAGTGTCTGAGGCCAGATTTGAACCTAGGACCTCCTGTCTCTAGGTCTGGCTGTCAATCCACTGAGCTACCCAGCTGCTCCCTGCTCTGTTCCTTTAGAATATACTCTTCGTAAGAGAGCCATGCATATTCCTTAAGAATACTGCTGAATGTGTTTTTACATTCTTTCTTATTCTTTGTGTGTATGTTTGTGTTTTCTTTTGTAACATGATTTATATGGAAATATGAGTTCACATGGATAACCACTATCAATGATTGTCTTCTCAAAGGATGTGGGAGGGATAGAGGGAAACATAATTTGAAACTCAAAACTTTAAAAAAATGAATATTAAAAAAATTTACATCGGGATATATTTAACAATTTGGGAAATATTTAACAAAATAAAAATATATTTTAAAAATGCTTCTGAGGAAGTGGTAAGAAGGTCTAGGAGAGATGGCATCTAACTGTCCCCCAAATGACTTTCTCTACATAACTTAAAAGTATCTCACAGGGCTGTAATTAAGGTCATTGACTGAATGTTAGTTAACTATCTTGGTTGGTATTTTATTTTAGAAGTCTTTTAAAAAATAGAATCTTATTGTTATCTTTTGTTTTCATGTCTCCCTGGCAGTGAGGTGGTGCAGTGGATTGAGCACCAGGCCTGGAATCAGGAAGACTTCCTGATTTCAAATCTGGTCTCAGACACTTACTAGCTTTGTGATTTTGGGCAAGTCACTTAACCTTGTTTACCTTAGTTTCCTTATCTGTCAAATTAGCTGGAGAAGAAAATGGCAAATAAGTCCAGTACCTTTGCCAAGAAAACCCAAAATGAGATCATAAAGAGTTGAACTGATTAAAATGACTGAACAACATACATGTGACCCCTGTTGTCTCCACCTCTCCCCTTCCTGGGGTGCCATTCCTTTTAATAAAGATTTTTTTAAAACAGAAAAAAAGGAAGACTAGGAGAAAACAATTAGCAAAACCTATCAATGCATTGGAACAGTCTGACATCATGTATAACATTCCACACCATAGATTACCATCCTCCTTCCCCTTCCCATCTGCAGAGAAGTCATTGGGAGGTGTCTGTCAAGGCCAGTTGTTTCTCATTAATTCATTCAATGATGGCTAAGTTTCTGAGAGAAGTGGTAGGGTGAGGGGAGTTGAGGGGAATTTTTTCCCATGATTATAGCTTTAATTTGGGGCATCCTAGTTGTACCCTGCACTAGTTGCTTCCTAGATAGCCATGCTGATGGAGGTTTATAGTCTTCTGATAGCCTCTGAGCTGGGACTGAGGCTAAAAGGCTTTAGCCCTGGTGGAGGAGCCAGATCAGAGTCAGGGCATGAGCTGAGTCACTGGGAAACCAGGTCGAAGTGAGGGTGTGAGGGAGCATCTTTCTTCAGTAGTCCAAGGGTCTGAGCTTCTGCTTGGGAGGCTTCAGGTAAACACCAGGTCCTGGAATGAAAGATGGGCTCTCTGGGCCCTCTGTATTATAGCAGCAGACAGGGAGCAGGTGAGGGAGGGAGAGGACAGCTGGCACTGGGCTCCAAAAGGACTTTTTCATGGCCACATTATGGGACAAGGGCCACCTTCTGCCAACATATGGGGGAGCCTCGGCAGAGAGAATCTGAGCATCCTGGGGGACTGATCCCTGGCATCCTCATCCCAGCACTTGTGGGTTGGGAGACCACAGCAATGCTGAATTAATAGTGCAGTCTCCTGAATCCTCTTTTGGCTTCTATGTTTCTAGCATGCAGATTCAGCTGAACCATCAATCAACAAACATTGATTAAAGACTTATATGTGTAAGATGCTATGCCAGGTGCTGGGAATACAAAGATGAAAAAAAAGATGAGGTCCCTGTTTTCAACAAGCTTCATACTAAGGGAAGAAAAAAGCATGTGTGTGAATAGCTATGACACAAGATAACGAGATAAGGGTAAAGTGCTAAGAGACTTATGGGGAGGAAAAGACCAATTTCACTTGAGGAAGATAGGATGGAAATTGAAGGGGGCAGGGAAGGCCTCTGTTTTGGGCTTTAAAAAAAAAGTATAGATTTCAAAAGCAGAAATTGATGGGTAATCTGCTCCAAGTAGGGGGAATGGTAAGAGCAAATCCACAGGATAGTGGATAACCATTTGGATGGAATGCAGAGTATGCCTGTGTTTCAAAGGATGTGGTGGAGAGATAAGGTTTAAAGGTAAGAAAGTGCCCTAAAATTCCAGGATTAGGAATTTATACTTTATATAGCAAGCAATGGGGAGCCACTGAAGGTTGTAAATCAAGGAGAAAGTAATCGACTCCCTACATTCTGAACTAAAGATAGGAGTGGAGAAATTAGAAAGGGAGATAATTTGGGAAAATGTGTAGGAATTTTCTGATGACTCCAAGAAATTGAGGAAGTGGGAGGGCTTGTTCTTGGTTCTGGCACTGATACTTTATAGGATCTTATTTACTTTTTCTGAAAATTGTGATATTTTGATATCTGCTTCATAACCTTAATATGACTATATGAGATCAGGGGAAAAATCATGCCCTTAAGGGATCAGTGATTCTTGGTGGGAAAAATTAGTCAAAACACTTAGAAGTGCCTACTATGTGGCAGCACTGTGCTAAATGCTAGGGGGATAAAAAGAGGCAAAAGACAGTCCTTGCCCTCGAGGAGTTCACAGTCTAATGGAGGAGACAGCAAGTATACAAATATGTACAAGATAAATAGGAAATATGAGAGGGAAGTTGTTGTTCAGTCATGTCTGACTCTGTGTGACCCCATCCAGGGGTTTCTTGGCAGAGATACTGGAGTGCTTTCCCATTCCCTTCTCCAGCTCATTTTTCTCTTGTGGAAATTGAGGGAAACAGAGTGACTTACCCAGGATCATAAAGCTAGTTCATATCTGAGGATGGATTTAAACTCAGGAAAAGAAGTCTTCCTGTCTCCAGGTCTAGCACTCTGTCCACTAAGCCACCTATCTGCCCAGAGAGGAAAGACACTAGAATTAAGATTTTCTATAGAAGTTGAGATTTTAGTTGGAACTTAAAGGAAAACATCAGGAGATGGAGATGGAGATGAGCAGATAATGTATTCAGGCATGGGGGACAGCCAGAGAAAATGCCCAGAACTGGGGCATCTTGGTAGCTTAGTGAGAAGACCTAGCGTCAGGAGGATCTGGGTTTATATATAGCCTCAGATGCTTCCTAGCCTTGCAACCCTGAACAAGTCACTTAACCCCATCTGCCTAGACTTTCTTTGCCTTTCTGACTTAGAGTTGTTACTAGGACGGAAGGTAAAGATTTTTTAAAAAGAAGAAAATTCCCAGAACTGAGAGATGGACTCTTACTCATGAAACAGCAATGAGACCAGTGTCACCGGAAAAAGAAAAAAATACTAGAAAGACCTGGGTCCTAGTCTCAGATCCAGTATTGCTGTATGACCTTGTACAGGTAACTTTGGTTTTCTGAAAAAAAAAAGTTTCCACATTTATAAGATAAAGATCATAAAAATAATCAAACCATCTGTAATATCCCTTCCAACTTTGCCACTCTGTGCTTTATGCCCAAAGTCACTTCTAGCTCTAACTTTGTTTTATGTTTTTTTTTTCCTAAGTCTATGTTCTAAGAGCCCTTTTCCCTTTGACATTTTATATCAAATGGGAGAGAGGCAGAATCTCCCAGGCTGAAGCCAGTTGGCAGCTCATGGTCCTTGGATTTCTCCACAATATATTAGCACTTTATGCCTTGCCAAAGAGGCTGGGGAAGTAAACATGTTATAACTATTAAAGCCTCTGTCCATGAGGCCAAGTGACTGTGTTACCCACAACACAAAGACAATTGCTGGCTTCCTGCAGTTCCTGTATTTTAGACATGATTTCCAGGAGCCTCAGTGAAATTGAATGGTACTTCTCAGAAAAATTCTTGGATGTAGAAGATCAGGACTGAAAAGTGTAAGGGCATGCAACTTGTTGCTGAGGAAAGAGCACTGGATTTGGAGTCAGAAGACCTGCCCCAAATGCCCTTTCTGCTTGGGAATATGCTAGACTGGGAACAGGCCCAGAAAGAGCAATGATCATTCTGCGAATCTCTGTATTCCTTCATAACTCTGTTTAGCTTAGCTCTTGATTCTCTTTCTTCTAAACTTTTGTGATATCCTTCTCCCTAGTTTCTCTGTCTCTAATTTCCCCCCTTCTAAACCATCCTCCACATTACCACTGGAGTCATCTTTCTAATGAACTCCTCTGATAGAATCACTCCTGTACTCAAAAACCCTTAATGGCTCCCCATTGCCTACCCAGTAAAGTATAGTGGGTAAAGTAAAGTAAGTTGGGATTTTTGTTGGGGCTTAAAGCAATTCATGAAAGGCAAGAGGTGGAGATACCAGGTTTACTATTCAGACTCTCCTGCCATCTGTATCCAAATTACCTTTTTAGTTTCAACTTTTCCATTTAATTTAATAAAGATTTATTATGTGTGCCAGGCACTGTGTTAAGTAGTGGAGGAACAAATAAAATTTTTAAAAAGAAAGTCAGTCCCTTCCCTTAAGGAACTTACAGTCTAATAGAAGAAAATAATACCCAAAAGGAAGTTAAAGAGGAGTAGAGGCAGCTAGGGAATATTTTTCATGGATTTGAAACTAAGCAGAGGGATGATGGGGAATGAAGTGTTAACTGGAGTATTTTGAGCCTTCTATAAAAAGAAGACTTCCTTCCTAGCTGTGTGACCCTGGCCAACCCCAATTGCCTAGGCCTTATCACTCTTCTTTCTTGGAACCAATGCACAGTATTGATTCCATGATGGAAAGTAAGGGTAGATAGATAGATAGATAGATAGATAGATAGATAGATAGATAGATAGATAGATAGATAGATAGATAGATAAAAGAAGGCTTCTTCTCACATTACAGCTCCATGCCTAGCAATATATTGTCTATTTCAGCCAAACTAAGATATTCTTTGGCCCTTGTTGCCCATCCTTCTGTCTCCCATAACCATTATTCATGCCATTCCTCAAGCAAGGAATAGACTCCAATTTACACCTGCCCCTAAAAGCCAAACTCAGATCCCATCTTCTTCATAAAGGCTGCCCAAGAGCTGAAAGTGATCTCTCCCTCAATTCAATTAAATGTAATAAATATTTATCCACTCCTTTCTTATGACACTTTGCTGTTTCTTCTTGGTCTTATCATAATCCACTTTAATGAGCCTTATTTGGGTTCCTGATACATTTCCATTCCTTCTCCTTTTCCCTTCTACCTTGCCTCCCTACTAGACTGTAAGCCTTTTTAAGGTCAGGGGCATTTTCATTTTTTATCTTTGTTTCTCTGTCCCAAGTTTTGGGCCTTGTATTTACCTGCTGACTTGAATTTAATTGGCCCCAAGGTGGAGCAATTAAGAAGCCTCAAGATGGACCAAATAGAAGGAAGGCAACAGTAAAGATGGGGGAAAGCTGCAATATATTTTGCTGAGCTAACCTTGAAGGGGAAAATCACTGAAGGATCATGGAAGGGCCAACTCAAATGTTATCTTGTCTGTGATACCTTTCCTGATTCCATTCTCATCTTTCTCTGCTATTCTCAAAGGGGTGTTTTTATCTCTCTTATACTTTAGAATGTTGTATTTTGTACTGTAGTTATTTATGTTTGCATTTTATCTATTTACTAAATTTCAAGTTTCTTAAGAAGCAGAATAATGCAGTGGAAAGAATATTAAACCTGAAATCAGGAGACCTAGGTTCAGTTTTCAGCTTTGACACTTATTAGCTGTGTAACCATGGGCAAATAACTTAAACTCTCTAAGCCTCAGTTTCCTTATCTGTAAGATGGTCATAAAAATACCTGAATCACAGGAGTGCTGTAAATACAGTATTTTGTCCACTTTAATGTGCTGCAGAAACAAGAGTACTTATAAAGGGCCAGGATCACCTCTTGTTCATCTCAGTTTCCCTTGTGATGAGGAAACTGAGACCCAGAGATGAAAAGTGGCTAATCCAAAGTCACACAGCTTGTTCAAGGAAAAGCTACGACATGACTCAAATCTCTTGACTCTTTCTGAATACCAGTTTTACTTTCCTATTTAATTTGCCTATCCATCTGCACCTAATCATCCCTGAATAGATAAGCAACCACCATATTACTATATTGTAAACTCCATAAGGGCAGGGACTGTGTGTCCCAAGATGAATATGATTTCCCAGCAGCTAGCACAATCCAGGGCACATACTAGATACTAACTAGTTACGCACCAGGCACTCCACCTCCCATCTTGGGGCTCCTGGACTTCTGTTTTAAGGGTGGTTTGGGGGGATGGGATAAGATGGATTGAGTTGGGCCAGAAACAAGATCTTACACTGTGGGTTGAAAGCCAACAGTGAGATTAACACACAGACCACTCAGTAACTGGGGAAAGGTTTTGGTTTTTTGGTTTGTTGTTGTTGTTGTTGTTTTTTAATCAAATGGGGAAAGGTTGGAAGGGAAATAGGATAACATTAACACTAATTTCATCTAACTAAAGTTCCAAGGATCTAAATGTCTCCTTGAGGAGAGTCTTCACAGAGTTGATGGTCTACTCTAACCCTCACCTCAATTACCTAAAATTCCCAGTCCCCATTCTAGCTAATTCTGCACTAACCCCCCCCCCTTAGTTAGTATAAAAGGGTAATGGTCTGTGGTAAGCTTAGCAGGGCCCAGGGAAAGATCCCAAGTCTGGATGGACTCAGATCTCACTCACTAACAGCTGCTCTTGACTGGATATTGAGTCAGGCTAGCTTCAGTTCAAGGATCTTCTTCTCAGGAATCATAGGTCTTAACATTAACAGACAGGTAAAGGTAATCCACCAGGTAGCTTGGCAACAAAGCCTCCCAGATGCTTGCAATCAGCAAACTCCAGAAAGACTAACTGCTTCTCAGTTTTTCAGCTCAACCTTCTTTTCCAACATTCCAGAATTCTTTCCCGTTTAGTCTCATGCCTCCAATCTCTGCATCTGTCCCCTGCAGACCATCCTCTCATGCTATAACCCTCTCTTGCTTATAACACTTCTAACTGGAGAATTTTCACTGTTTCTTATACTCTGTTCCATTTCCATCATGCTGCTGCTCCCTAGACATCTTCACACCATAAATAATCATTAAATTAATACCATAATTCTGGGAAAGGACACGCCATTCCAATACTCTGTGACTCCAATGATTATCCCTTTGACTTCCCTGACCAAAACATCCCGCTCCATTTTATGTGTTCTTTTTTCCCTACTACAATATAAGCTCTTTAAGGGAAGAGACCATCTTGGTTTTTCATCTTTGCCTAGCCCAGTGCCTGGAACATAAACAGTATTTAATAAATATGTTTTTCATTTATTTATTTATGATTCAATGAATGAATGAACAACTCAGTGAAATGTGGTCCCATATTCTTAAGGCCTTTCTGCTTCTTTATTATGCTTGCCTTATATTTCTCCTGCTCTAGCTTCAGTGCATGCCTCTTGTTTGTTCCTGAAGGACCAGTGACACATGGCCATTCCATGTCACAAATGTAAAGTACATTTCCAAGGCAGGAAACACTAGCAGCATTGCCAAACTCACTCTCTGGCCAGGCGCATACATGCTGATGAACCTGGCAAACAGCAGTGGATATGCATTTCTCTAGTGAGGAAGGCCTGACAGAATCCCTTAGGATTACAGATTCTCTGTTCCCAACCTGCTCTCCACAAATAGGACAGAATTGCGTCACATACTGGCCATCTGTTAGAACTGTCAGGGGTACCAAGTCCCAGACCTCTGGGGCAGGCACAGCATCCATGGAGCCAGTCCTGGCACTGAGAAATAACCCTCATCCACTGCTTAAGTCTTCCTGCTGGGGCCGCCCAAGGAACAACATCAATCCCCTCGAGGTTCTGTCCGGGTGACCAGCTCACAACACCGGATCGTGCAAGGGACACTGGATTAGGAGCCAGAAACCGCTGGTCTAGATCTTCCTACCCACTCTAATAAATAGCTGTGTGACTTTTCACAGATGGCTTAATTTCTCTGTGCCTAAGCTTCCACATCTTTAAGATACCCGTGGTAATAATGATTGCCTCCCTTAGGGGAGATGCTATATAAAATACTTTATGTTCTATCTGTGCGACCATGGACAAGTTACCTCCCTGTGGTTTAGTCATACAAAAAAAGCACTGGATTTAGTTAGAGACCTCAGTTTGAATCCTAGTTCTGCTCCTGCTGCCTCTGCAACCTTGAGTAAGTTACCTAACCTCTCTGGGCCTAACTCCCCTTTGGCAAAATGAAAAGATTGGACTACATGAGAGGAAGGAGAGGAAAGGAACAAGTATTCCTTAAGCGTTTACTATATGCCAGGCAGTTTACTAAACACTATACATTTTTCTCATTTGATTTTCACATCAATTCTGGGAGGCAGATGCTGAGGCTGGCAGGTTAGGTGACTTGCTCAGGGTCACACAAAGAGACTGAGGATTGTATTTGAATTCAGATCTTTCTTGATTCCAGGCCCAGTACTCTATTCACTGTGGTTCTTAACCTGGGGTCTGTGAACTTTTAAAAATCTTTTTTGGCAACTGTATTTCATTATAATTAGTTCCCTTTGTAATCTTGTGTATTTTATGTATTTTAAAACATTATTCTTAGGAGTCCATAGGCTTCACCAGGCTGACAAAAAGGGATTAATGACACACACAAAAAAAGTTAAGAACCACGGGGTAGATGATCTCAAAGGCCCTTTCAGCTCTGAACCCAAAGACCTTCTGACCCTTTCTAGACCCTAAGAAGATGTAGTTCCCAAGTTCCCAAACTGTTCTCTGTTGCCAGATTCTGAATGCAGATTTGAGGTCATATACGTCAAATTAAATAATGAATGAGTGAGCACACCGCCCCCCTTTGTATAAGGCCAAGAGACAGATAGATCCATAGTCCATCCTTGGGGGAGTCTACACTCTCTTCCCCAGTTGGTGTAGTAAAAGCTTGTGGTAAAGGTAATATGGTACAAACAACACTGGCCGTGGCATCAAAAGGCCCAGGATTAAATCTGGCTTCTGCCACTTCCCTACCTATGTAACCTTGAAGAAACCACATCAAGCCTCACTTTGTTCTATCCCTAAATGAAGAGTAGAGTAATTACTTTATTTACCTTACTAGGTAGCTATGAGAAAAGCATTTTAAACAAGTGCATTCTTATTCATATGACTTGATATGACATCTTGATGGCTGTATACTGAGATGGTAATTCTTGGTAATCTCAGGGGGTAAATGAGATTCCTGTAGGGGAAGTGCCTAATGATATGAAACAGACATGCAAGATTAATTGACCTGTTGTGGTAGTTCATAAACCCTCCCCTGGTACATAGGTCTCTTGCTTATATATATATATATACACCCATAAGCACACAGACATATGCCCTGGAAACTTTCAAATATTTTCCAAATACACAAAGATCAGAACCTCTCAGCAGAGCCCACAAGAAGAAGGAATGCCCACCTCCTGCATTCCATCCCAAGAGAGAGCAAAACTATGTCAACTCTGCTGCTACGCCAACACCTGAAGAAAAAGAACTCTGGGGATGGAGAATGTAAAGAAGAAGAAGAAGTCATTTAAGATAGTTCTTGGTGAAGAGAAAAGGGATTTTGACTTCAGGGGAGCTAATAATATCTGAGGAAATGCTATTAAATTCAACAACCATCTATTAAGTACATAGTATATATAATAATAGCTCACACCTATATAATGCCTTAATCAGTTGGAGAAGGAAATTTCAAATCATTCCAATTCCATCTTTACCAAGAAGACCTCATGGACAATGTGGTCTTCAGGATCAAAAACAGTCAGACACAACTAATAATACATAGTACCCATTAAGTGCCTTTCAATTATCACCTCATTTGATCCTCATAACAATTTAGGGAGGAAGGAATTATTATCCTTCTATTACAGATGAGGAAAATAAAGCATAGACTGTGACCTGGCTGGAGTCATACAAGTAGAAAGGTATTGTGTGAAGTACTGTGCCATATATCAATAGAGATGGAATGAGAAAAAAAGAAATTAAATTCAAATTATTAAGGAACTTGAAATACAGGAGAAGTCAGAGGAGAACCACATTAAGTAATGAACAAGCAGAATGATGTAGTAGAATTTTGCAGCCAGAAATCCTGTTTCACATCCTGACTTTTCCACTTATTTACTTGTGTGACCTTGAGCAAATGGCTTTTCCTCTCTGTGCCTCAGTTTCCTCATTGATGAAATGAAGAGCTCTAAATCCATGATGATCCTATGATAAATAATCTATATAGTATGTATATATAATATGTAAATAAAACCTCTGACCTTTTAGATCCCTTTAAATTCTAAAATCTTACAATTTTAGGATTTGGCAGTTGGATGGTAAGAGGAATCAAGAACAACTCCCAAGTTTTGTTCCTGGGTCACTGGGGAAATGGTGGCATAATTGAAAAAAATAGAGAATTGAAAAAAAAAAATAGAGAAATCAGAGTGAGGGAATGCTTCTTGGAGAAGGCCATCAAGAAAAATGGAAGGATTTTTTAAAAAACGCTTACCTTCTGTCTTAGTATTGTATTAGCAAGGGGGACTTTGAAAAGGGGAACCAATATTCAGCTGTTTGGGGATTGAATACAATGTGACACGTCCCCTTTCCCCAAGCTGAACTGTTCAAAATGGAGTCCATCAGTCAGTCAGATTAAAGGGTAAGTCTATTTTTCCCTCAGCCTCCTTCTTAACTGATGGGTTTGAAGTTCCCCTCCTGATTCAAATTCTATTTTAAATCAAGATATCTAGTTTATTTGAATATAAAAAGGTGAAAGGGTAATGGAAAAGGACAGTGGGAAGAGGAGATCCCTAAGATATCTTCCCTATCTAGCTTTTGAGGGTTTGACCTAGGTAATCTTTCTTCAGAAATAAGCTCTGGGTTCCCCCAAGGGAAAAAAAGAGTCTTTATCCCAAAGATTGTCTTCAGTTGAGAATGGAGATCTTCTTTCTTCTGCTCAGATAACAGGATTGAGAGATTTGGGTATTTTACCAGCCAAGGTAGTTCTCCCTCTCAGCCCCCAAAGAGCCCAAGCCAAGAAGAACCTTGATTTTTCTCCTCCAACTGCTTTTGAGCCTGGCTGGAATTCCATCCCATCCCCCAAGGTTTTGAAGTTGCATCTATTCCTCTCCTCTGAGTCATCTCTTCAAATTTCCAATTTCCTTTGCTTCTGGTCATTCCCTTGTATACAGTATCAGTTCTAAGGGAGAAGGGGAAGGGTTAGGCAGTTAGGGTTAAGTGACTTGTCCAGGGTCTAGAAAGTATCTGAGGCCACATTTGAACCCACGACCTCCAGACTCCATGCTTGGCACTCTATCTACTGTGCTACCTAGCTACCCTGATGGAAGGATTTTATTGGGCATTATTTCTGGGGATTTCATAAGAGAAAACATCCCTGGTATAAAGAACAAAAGCACTGAAGCTGGTAGACACCAATGTTTGTGTTTAGGGAGAGAGGGAAGTAACTCCTTTTTTTTTTTTAATATATTTTATTTGATCATTTCCAAGCATTATTCGTTAAAGACATAGATAATTTTCTTTTCCTCCCCCCCCCCCACCCCCCATAGCCAACGCGTAAGTCCACTGGGCATTAGATGTTTTCTTGATTTGAACCCATTGCTTTGTTGATAGTATTTGCATTAGAGTGTTCATTTAGAGTCTATCCTCTGTCATGTCCCCTCAACCTCTGTATTCAGGCAGTTGCTTTTTCTCGGTGTTTCCACTCCCATAGTTTATCCTTTGCTTATGAATGGTGTTTTTTTCTCCTGGATCCCTGCAAGTTGTTCAGGGACATTACACCGCCACTAATGGAGAAGTCCATTACGTTCGATTGTACCACAGTGTATCAGTCTCTGTGTACAATGTTCTCCTGGTTCTGCTCCTTTCCCTCTGCATCACTTCCTGGAGGTTGTTCCAGTCTCCATGGAACTTCTCCACTTTATTATTCCTTTTAGCACAATAGTATTCCATCACCAACATATACCATAGTTTGTTCAGCCATTCCCCAATTGATGGGCATCCCCTCGAGTAACTCCTTTTTTGACTGTAGCAGAGTCTCTAAAGATGATAGCAGGGGATGGGGATAGAAAGAAATACTTTTAGCTTAGAAGCTATTGAGAAAGGTAAGTGAGTGTTCTGAGAGCTGAGAGCTGATCAAAATGGGGCAGCTAGGTGTCTCAGGCTAGAACAAGGAGGACCTGAGCTCAAATCCCACCTCAGACATTTACTAGCTATTTGACCTTAGGCAATTCACTTTACACCACTGGCCTCACTTTCCTCATCTGTAAAATGAACTGGAAAAGGAAATGGCAAACCACTCCAGTATCTTTTCCAAGAAAATCCTAAATGAGGTCACAAAGTTTCAAACATGAATGAAATGACTTAATATCAATAAAAGGATAGGGGCAGAGTGTGGTGTAATCAAATGACATGAAAATCACTGGAGGAAAGGAATTTGAGTGAAGCAATAAAGTGTTTAACAGTGAAGTAAACAGAGTTCACTTCCCCCTTCTCTTTGCCCTAAGACTCTGGGATTACAATTTGCAGCAGAGTAGAAAGCACCTCTTGAGAAAGTTAACTTCAAACTCAAACCAGAGGCAGCATATCATTGAGATAAAAATTCATGGACCTGATCTTAAGATTTCATGACCATCTCCCTAATGTTATAGAAAAAGAAAATAAGGCACAGAGGGATTCAGTGACTTGCTCAAAGTCATACTGGTAGTGGACTGGAATTTTAACAGTTTGGGGCCACATCTAGTGCTTTTTGCATTATTTAGCAAGTCATTGACAAGAATTCTTAAAATACTTATATCCCAAGCACTGGGCTACATGCTGGAGATAAGAAGAAAAAGTGAAAACAACCACTGCTCTCAAGGGGTTTACATTCTAACTGGGGAGAGACCATAGAGAAATTTGAATATACAAGCTAAATATAGAATAAATGGAAGGTAATCTTCAAAGGTATGACATTAAGAGCTCGAGGAAGAGAATGGAACAGGAAAGAGGATCATGAAGGAGATGGTAGCTTTTGAGCTTCATCCAAAAGGAAACCAAGGATTCCAAGAGTTAAGTTTGGGAGGGAGAACATTCCAAACAAGGGAAACAGTCAATACAAAGATACAGAGATAGGAGATGAAGCAGCAAGTTGGCCATTTTGGGTGGCTCAAAAACTGTGGAAGGATTATAGAATGTAAGAAGATTGGAAAGGTAGGGAACAAAGTTGCGAAGAGCTTTAAATGGCAAATGAATTAATTTATACTTAATTTTTGAGGCAATAGAAAACCACTAGAGTTTACTGAGGGGTAAGAGGTCAGATCTATGCTTGATGAAAGTCATTCTGGAAGCTGCGTGGAAGATGTAGAATAGGGAAGAGGGGCTTGAATCAGTGGAACAATTAGAAGGTTATTGGAATAGTCCAGATGAAAGGTGAAAGTGGTGGCTATGTGAGTGGAGAGCAGGGGACATACTTTAGAACTGTTCTAGGGAAAGAAATTTTAAGATGTGGTATTTGATTGAGTATGTGGAATGGCATCGGACTAGTTATCTGAAATGAGCCAGAAAGTGAAATGGAGGCTACCACCAAGGTTTCATATTTGGATGACTAGAAGAATGTTGCTTCCCTCAAAAGCGATAGTGAAGGTCAGACCAAGGAATATTATAACATGTTCCATAAGAGGTATCCATGGATCCATGGGCCAGGGTTGGGAATCTGGATTTCTCAAAAGCACCAAAATCTAATAAACTGCAACCGAAGGGAAGCTTAAGTAAGAGGCTGGCATTCTAAGCCAGAAATGTCTGTTCAGGATCAATTAGTAGGATTTAGGAAGTTGTAGTGAGTGAATAGGCAGGTAAATAACACAATGGACAGAGTGCTGGCCCTGAAGTCAAGAAGATTCCCTAGTTCAAAGCTGGCCTCAGACACTCATTATTTGAGTGATCTAATTTAATCTTGTTGGCCTCAGTTTGCTCATCTATGGAGAAGGAAATACTAAACCACTCTAGTATCTTTGCCAAGGGTGCAGCTGGGTGGCTCAGTGGATTGAGAGCCAGGCCTAGAGATGGGAAGTCCTGGGTTCAAATGTAACCTCAGATACTTCCCAGTTGTGTGACCCTGGGCAAGTCACTTAACCCCCATTGTCTAGCCCTTACCACTCTTCTGCCTTGGAGCCAATACACAGTATTTATTCTAAGACAAAAGGTATTAAAAAAAATAATAATATCTTTGTCAAGACCCAAATGGGGTTACAAAGGGCTGAAATGACTAACCAGTAACAAAAGTGAGGTGAACATTTGTATGATTCCACACTTTTATGGGCCCAATAATATATGGTCGCCATCTGGATCTGAACCACTTATGTCACGGATCCCAACTTGTTGGGATTTAGATTTAGATTTCCTATTCCCTTCACTCTTGGGGCCCTGAGTGTCCACTGCACCCCTGAGGGGAGTGAGGCTCCCAGGGTATTCCTGCCCTCTGCCGTGCACATCTCCATCCATGGCCCCAGCAGCCTGGGAGCTCCCTGAACAGAGTGAGTATAGCCGTGTTTTCCCCAGTCAGTCTCACTGACTGGTGTTTCAGCTAAGAGCTTCACTGTTTATATCACACTCCCAAGTCACAGCTTCCATCACATCTCCAAGTCAATGTCTGCCATTGAAATCTCACTCTGCACCCTCCAGCACAGACTTGATATAGAACAATAGAATAGTCTCCCCCTCCCCACAGCTCCAGGCTGTGATGCTCTTCCAATCCTAGGCCAGAGCTAGAATTTGATGGCATAAACCACAGAATGGTGGAGCCTTAGAAAATAGAATGGGAGAGCTCGAAGGGGCCATAAGGCAGGAACAGGATAGGTTGGAGAGCCCTTAGAACATAAGAGCATGAACTGTCAGAGCCAGAAATGACTTTGAATTTCACAGACATCTATTAAGTACCTGTTTTGTACTAAGTGCCAGGAACACAAAGACAGTAAAAAGAAAAAACAAAAGGCTCACCCCTTAAAGGGGCAGCTAGGTAGTGCACTGGATAGGGCATCGGACATGGAGTCAGGAAGTCTCATCTTCCTGAGTTCGAATCTGGACTCAGATACTCACTAGCTGTGGGACTCTGGGCAAGTCACTTAACCCCATTGGCCTCAGTTTTCTCATCTGCAAAATGAGCCAGAGAAAGAAATGGCAAAGCACTCCAGCATCTTTGCCAAGAAAGCCCCAAATGGGATCAAGGGGCATCAGTCCCAACTGAGAAATTATTCAATAACAGCAATAACATTTCCCTTAAGACAGATGTTAACAGATGAGAAAATACAAAATGATTTGAGAAGGGATGAAGTATACTTTTGACAGGAGGTGACCCTAGAGCTAACTTTGAAGGGATCTAAGAATTCTAAGAGGGAGAAATGAGAAGGTGAAATAGTTCAATCAATCCAAGCTAGAATGTTGCCTTTTCAAAAGCCCTATCTTTGAAAAATCAGAAAGTGGTCATTTGTAAATAAGTTATGTAACCAGATTAGCTTCATGCTTGGAAGAAAGCTATTTTCTGGCTATACTGTTCTGTTTAGTTTTCTTCCTTAGAACATAGAAGGCCTGAGCTAGAGAAGAGCTTAAAAGGCAAAATGCAGAATGAAAGTGTTAGAGGAGAACTTAAAATCTAGAAAATACATGATTAAAACTGGAGGGGTCCAAAAAGGAAGGCTTCACACATCCCACCTTATTTTGAACAGACTAGAAGCTCAGTCAACATGCCCAGAGCCCCAAGGAGCAGGGTCTTAGAGAGGCTGGGTGCTGGGCAGCCTCCTGCCTCTAACACTAAGCTTGCCACAGGGTCCCAATGTATACTCTGTGTTAAAGATCCTCTTTGGAAACCTGATTCTAGACATTAGGGTCTGGAAAAGAGCTTTCAGAGTTGAAATTATGGAAACAAGTTATGTAAGATGTGCTTCATCTTGAGATAGAAACCACAGAGATTTTGCAATATAAAGTTGTTTTTTTTAATCCTTATCTTCTACAAATCTTAGAGTCAACTCCATATATTGGTTCTAAGGCAGAACGGTGATAAGAGTTAGGCAAGGTGGGTTACATGACTTGCCCAGGGTCATAGACCTAAGAAGTATCTGAGGTCATATTTGAACCTAGGACCTCTCTTCTCTAGCCCTGGCTCTTAATTCTAGTTACCTAACTGTTCCCACGATACAGGAATTTCACCAGGTCCTTACAAAGTAGATCTCCAAATATTTAAGTCAAAACTCTGGCCTAATCTCTCTACTACTCTCTACCACCTCTTCCCAAGATCTTGGAGCAGTGAAGAAAGCCCTGGGCTTGGAATTAGAAAGACCCAAGTTCAAAGACTACCTCAGATACATCCTAGCTGTGTGACTCTGAGAAGTCACTTACCTTTTTTTGTGTTTTACTTTTCTTATTTATAAAATGAGGCTCTTGGACTCATTGGCCTCTGGGGTCCCTTCTAACTCTAAAGACAAAAGCAAAATGATATTCAAAATGGGTCTCCTCTTTTCCATACACATCTTTCTCTTTTCCAAACTTCCCTATGTCTGTCAGTCTATCGACAAATAATTTTTATTTTTTAATTGAAATGTTTTATTTAATTAATTAAATTAGAATAATTTTCCATGGTTACAAGATTTATGTTCTTTCCCTCCCATAGCCCCCTCCTGTAGCCGACGTGCAATTCCACTGGAATTTACTTGTGTCATTGATCAAGACCTATTTCCATATCATTGATAATTGCACTAGGGTGATTGTACAAATACTTTTTAAATGCTTACTATGTTCCAGGCTTTGAGCCAAGCACTGGGCATCATTCTCCTTCCATTCAGTTAGGTGGTAGCTTCAGTCAACTTTGAATTTTCCCTCTCCCTGCCTGGCAAGTTTTGCCATTTCTGCACCTCTCTTCTTTCTCTCTTTTCACACAGTGACTTCCTTAGTTCAAGCCTTCATCACCCCTCACCTGCACTGCTACAATAACCCTTTACATGATCTCTCTGTGGCTGTCTCTCTCTCCTTTCTAATCCTCCCTCCACACAGCTGCCAAAATAATTTGCCTGAGGTTTAGGTCTGCCCCTGTCACTCTCCTGCTAGAAAATCTTCAGTGTCAGTCCTTTGCATCTAGGGTGGAAGACACACTCCCTCAGCCAGCCATTTGAGGTTCTCTACCACAGGAGACCATAAGCTTTATCTCTTTCACCAATCCGTTTGGCGGAATGGTGAAACCTTTGAATCTCTTTTCTGAACAATGTTTATAGGTAATAGAAGGAAAATGTGAAATTTCACTTTGAGGTTAGTGAAAATATAATGATTTTCCCCATGTAGACCCCCAGGGAATCTATCCCCAGATCCCTTGGGATGGATGGGGAGGGGGGGTTACTTGGAACCCAAAGTTAAGAATCTACAGTGTCATTCTCAGCCAAATTTCATCCTATTCCCTTTCATAAACTCTATATTTTTCAGCCAAACTGGTTTACTGGTTGCTCTTTGAACTGTACGGCATCCACCATGCCTAGAATGCACTCTTTTCCTCATCTCACTTCTGAGATCCCTTATCTTCCTGCAAATCTCATCTAAGACACCAACCATCTCTTCCCTGATCCTGGGGCTTCCAGTTATTAACACTCTCCCCCTTCCTCAAATTATAGGCATGTAGAGATGTGTGCACATTTATAAAATGCATATATAAATATTTACACATGTATATGTATATACACTATAAATGCATCATATTTTAAATATATGTATACATAGGGGCAACGGTGTGGCTCAGTGGACAGGAGGTCCTGGGTTCAAATTTGACCTCAGACACTTCCTAGCTGGGTGACCCTGAGCAAGTCACTTAACCCTTACTGCTCTTCTGCCTTGGAACCATTATACAGTAGTGATTCTAAGGCAGAAGGTGAGTGCTTAAAAAAAAAATATATATATATGTATATATATACACACATATATATTTATGTATGCATATGGATGTATGTGTATATTTATATAAATAGTAGGTATACACATGATTGTGTATATCTATACAAAGAAATATCTCTACATATTATAGTGTATATATATTTAAGTATAAATATCTGTGTATACACATGTTCAATATTCAAGCATCCACATGTGTTTGTGCATGTGTTTACATACATATATGTAGTATATCTTTATTTTGTACATGTATAGATTCATATGTACATATATATTTACATATGCACTATATAAACACACCAAATATACACAGATATGTAGGAGTAGTGCATCTTTTTTCCAGCTCCAGAGATATTTGTTCTTGTCTTTGTATCCCTAGCACTTAGCACAATGGCTTTCATTTAAGAGGTGTTAATAGACGCTCTGTTGAATTGACTTATGTTCAAACATGGGTCATAGACTGTCAGAGCTAGAGGGCTTTTGAATATGATAACAGCTGACATTTATATATTACTTTCATGTTCCCAGTGTGGTTTCTGTCTGTTATTTCACTTGAGTCTCTCAGCATACCTGTGAGAGGTTCTGTAGTTATTTATTGGGTCTCCATTTTGCAGATGAGAAAACTGAAATACTGAGCGTTTAAGCAGGTTGTGTGGAGCCACTCAGCTAGTAAGTATTAGGGACAGAATTTGAGCCCAGATCTTCCTAACTCCAAATCTAGCACAGTATCTACTATGCAATGCTCATGTTCACAGAACAAGGAATTGGAGAGAACCTTAGAACAAACATAGAAAGTCAGAGCTGAAAGGGAACATAAGGGAACTTAAAATATTATAAAATAGAATCTTAGGATCAGTGGGGTAGAGCTAAAAGGACTCTTACAACAGAACATCAGCATTGTAAGAACACAACGTCACATCTGGAAGAGACCTTTGAGTTTTGAATCTCTCCTCCACCACCAAATACCTTCCTCTCTCTGAGCCTCAGTTTCCTCATCTATAAAGAGGATTGATAACACTTGCATGGCTCATCTCATCTCACACAACCAGTCTGAGGTCAAAGAAGATAAAGTATTTTGAAAGGTCTTTTGAAATATGAACTTTTATAATTCTACTGGAATTGACTTGAAGCATATATCATTGTATTATCTATTGAGAAAGAGTTGGCTAAATAAAATGATCTTGTTAGGAAATCTTATGGGCAAATTTAACCTACTTAAATGAGCAAATTATTTTTAGGCACTCTAGATGGACCAATTTATAAGCAATTGATATGCTAATTATAAATTGGTCTCACCCAGGAGAGGAAGCCTGCTATAATGGATAGAGTGCTGACCTCAGACTCAGTATGACTGATTGGCGTTTGAGTCAGGCTTCTAAAACCTCCTTTCTGCGTGACCCCTGGGTAAATTGTTTAGTTTTTCCAGTGCTGTATGCAGCTCTCTAAGACTGTGAGCTGCAGGGAGGGTACTGCTTGCCTGCTTTCATACAAAGAGTTTCCTCATTATTGTATCAAGGAAATCACAGGTCCATAGAGCAGCTAACTGGATCAGTGGATTGAGAGCCAGGCCTGGAAATAAATGTCCTGGGGTTCAAATCTGGATCAGACTCTTCCTACCTGTGTGACCCTGAACAAGTCACTTAGCAATTATCTAGTACTTACCACTCTTCTACTTTGGAACCAAGACTTAGTATCAATTCTAAGACAGAAGGAAGAAAGGAAAGAAGGAAGAGAGGGCGGGGGGCGGGGGGGCGGATTACAGGTCCTCTCCATTCTCATCCTCTAAAACAGGGGCTATTAATATGTGTATGTGTGTGCAAATGACATGAACCCCTTTAGCAATTTTGTAAAGCCTATGAACTCCTCAGAATAATGGTTTTTTGTCTACGTTCATAAATGAAAGAAATGCTCAATTTCAGGTAGAGGACCTCCTGAAATTTATCTACAGATCCTTGGACCCCATGGACTCCAGATTAAGAATCTTTGGATTAAAGTGGTTTCTCCAGCTTCATTAGAATGACTTTGTTTTCGGCCATGTTCTAATTACTTTAAGTACATGAAAGTAATATAACTTTTTGTCTAACGATGTTCTTTTCTCACACGCAAAAAGTTATTTCTCCTTGTAGTTTCACTGATTCAGAAGGCAGTCCCACAATTGGAAAAATTGTTACGATGTATAAATATAAATAAATGTTTATATGTATATAAAATGTGTATACATGTATATGTGGGTGTGTGTAATATATATACATGTGTTTATGTATACAAACCAAGTTGGCATATGAACACTCAAGTGCTCAAGTAGATCTGGGAATCTCATTAATTTGGATGTTCCTTCATAATGAAGATCTAGAACCACTCATAGCTACCCATCCTGTGGGCCTTGTCCAGGTCCTCTCATAAGATAACCACAGGAAATCCACCCAATGTACTGAAGTCCTTCCTTGCTTTCTGACATCATGATGAGAAAACCAGTGGAGTGTTTTGGTTACTCACCTATTCGCTGTTCTGCCTGCCATGTGACCTAACCATATTCTCTTCTTGACCAACTTGGATCAGCATTGACGTTTCTCCACCTCCTGTCATTCAAAGACACAAATAGTCCTTCCTTTTCCAGGAATGTGGAAGATAAACCACCATTCCCTTGGACTTACTACTCAGAGGGCCTGACAATCAAATACATCAGGGTTTCTTAGGAGGTACAAAGGCCCCCATAAAGATGATTCTCACTCTCATAACAATGATGATGATGATAACTCATGTGTTTGTAGTGCTTTAAAATTTATGAAACATTTTCCTTAGAAAAACTCTAGAAAACAAGATCATATTAATCCCACTTTACACATAATAAAACTGAAGCTTGGAGGGTGAAGTAATTTGCTCATAGTTAACAGAGCAAAAAACCCCTGGAGCTCTGACTGTGAATGAATTTGTCAAGTTATGTAGTAAAAGAAAAAAATATTCTCATCTTTGTAAATGTACTGTTAATCATGTTGACCCTTCTTACTTTTTTTTTCACTTTAAACATTATTTTATTTGGTCATTTCCAAACATTATTCATTGGAAACAAAGATCATTTTCTTTTCCTCCCCCCGCCCCCTTCCCACCACCTCTCCCATAGCCGACGCATGATTCCACTGGGTATATCATATGTGTTCTTGACTCGAACCCATTTCCATGTTGTTGGTATTTGCATTAGAGTGTTCATTTAGAGTCTCTCCTCAGTCCTATCCCCTCCCCCCTGTAGTCAAGCAGTTGCTTTTCCTTGATGTTTTTACTCCCATAGTTTATCCTCTGCTTGTGGATAGTGTTTTTTAGATCCCTGCAGATTGTTCAGGGACATTGCATTGACACTAAAGGAGAAGTTCATTACCTTCGATTGTACCACAGTGTATCAGTCTCTGTGTACAATGTTTTCCTGGTTCTGCTCCTTTCCCTCTGCATCACTTCCTGGAGGTTGTTCCAGTCTCCATGGAATTCCTCTACTTTATTATTATACCTTTTAGCACAATAGTATTCCATCACCAACATATACCACAATTTGTTCAGCCATTCCCCAATTGATGGGCATCCCTTCGTTTTCCAAATTTTGGCCACCACAAAGAGTGCAGCTATGAATATTCTTGTACAAGTCTTTTTACTTATTGTCTCTTTGGGGTACAAACCCAGCAGTACTATAGCTGGATCAAAGGGCAGACAGTCTTTTATCACCCTTTAGGCATAGTTCCAAATTGCCCTCCAGAATTGTTGGATCAATTCACAACTCCACCAGCAATGAATTAATGTCCCTACTTTGCCACATCCCCTCCAGCATTCATTACTTTCCTTTGCTGTTATGTTAGCCAATCTGCTAGGTGTGAGGTGATACCTCAGGGTTGTTTTAAATTTCATCTCTCTGATTATAAAAGATTTAGAACACTTTTTCATGTGCTTATTAATAATTTTGATTTCTTTGGCTGAGAACTGCCTGTTCATGTCCCTTGCCCATTTATCAATTGGAGAATGGCTTGATTTTTTGTACAATTGATTTAGCTCTTTGTAAATTTGAGTAATTAAACCTTTGTCAGAGGTTTTTATGAAGATTGCTTCCCAGTTTGTTGCTACCCTTCTGATTTTAGTTACATTGGTTTTGTTTGTACAAAAACTTTTTGATTTGATGTATTCCAGATTATTTATTTTGCATTTTGTGACTCTTTCTAAGTCTTGCTTGGTTTTAAAGCCTCTCCCTTCCCAAAGGTCTGACATGTATACTATTCTGTGTTCGCCTAATTTTCTTATAGTTTCCTTCTTTATGTTCAAGTCATTCACCCATTTTGAATTTATCTTGGTGTAGGGTGTGAGGTGTTGATCTAAACCTAATCTTTCCCACACTGTCCTCCAATTTTCCCAGCAGTTTTTATGAAATAGTGGATTTTTGTCCCAAAAGCTGGGATCTTTGGGTTTGTCATATACTGTCTTGCTGAGGTTGCTTGCCCCCAGTCTATTCCACTGATCCTCCTTTCTGTCTCTTAGCCAGTACCAAATTGTTTTGATAACCGCTGCTTTATAATATAGTCTGAGATCTGGGACTGCAAGGCCCCCTTCCTTTGTATTTTTTTTCACTATTCCCTGGATATCCTTGATCCTTTGTTCTTCCAAATGAACTGTGTTATGATTTTTTCTAGATCAGTAAAAAAAATTTTTGGAAGTTCCATGGGTATGGCACTAAATAGATAGATGAGTTTGGGTAGGATGGTCATTTTTATTATATTGGCTCATCCTACCCATGAGCAGTTAATGTTTTTCCAATTGTTCAAGTCTAGTTTTAGTTGTGTGGAGAGTGTTTTGTAGTTGCATTCATAAAGTTCCTGTGTTTGTCTCGGGAGATAGATTCCTAAGTATTTTATTTTGTCTAAGGTAATTTTGAATGGGATTTCTCTTTCTAGTTCTTGCTGCTGAGCTGTGTTGGAAATATATAGAAATGCTGATGACTTATGTGGGTTTATTTTGTATCCTGCAACTTTGCTAAAGTTGTTGATTATTTCAATTAGCTTTTTGGTTGAATCTCTAGGATTCTTTAAGTAGACCATCATGTCATCCACAAAGAGGGATAACTTGGTCTCCTCATTGCCAATTTTAATGCCTTCAATTTCTTTTTCTTCTCTAATTGCTACTGCTAGTGTTTCTAGTACAATGTCAAATAATAGAGGTGATAATGGGCATCCTTGTTTCTCCTGATCTTAATGGGTATGCATCTAGTTTATCCCCATTGCATATGATATTAGTTGATGGTTTTAGATATATGCTGTTTATTATTTTGAGGAATGACCCTACTATTCCTATTCTTTCTAGTGTTTTTAATAGGAATGGGTGTTGTATTTTATCAAAGGCTTTTTCTGCATCTATTGAAATAATCATGTGATTTTTGCTCGTTTGCTTGTTGATGTGCTCAATTATGTGGATGGTGTTCCTAATATTGAACCAGCCCTACATCCCTGGTATAAATCCTACTTGATCATGGTGGATGCCTCTTCTGATCACTTGCTGGAGTCTTTTTGCTAGTATCCTATTTAAGATTTTTGCATCTATATTCATTAGGGAGATTGGTCTATAATTTTCTTTCTCTGTTTTTGGCCTGCCTGGCTTTGGAATTAGTACCATGTTTGTGTCATAAAAGGAATTTGGTAGAACTTCCTCTTTGCTTATTATGTCAAATAGTTTGTATAGTATTGGGGTTATTTGTTCTTTGAATGTTTGATAGAATTCACTGGTGAATCCATCAGGCCCTGGGGATTTTTTCTTAGGAAGTTCTTTGATGGCCTGTTGGATTTCTTTTTCTGATATGGGATTATTTAAGAAATCTATTTCTTCTTCTGTTAGTCTATGCAATTTATATTTTTGTAAACATTCAACCATATTACCTAGGTTGGTATATTTATTGCCATATAGTTGGGCAAAGTAGTTTTTAATGATTGCCTTAATTTCCTCTTCGTTGAAGATGAGTTCCCCCTTTTCATCCTTGATGCTGTTAATTTGCCTTTCTCCTTTCCTTTTTTTAATTAGTTTGACCAGTACTTTGTCTATTTTGTCTGTTTTTTCAAAGTACCAGCTTCTAGTCTTGTTTATTAGCTCAATAGATCTATCACTTTCGATTTTATTAATTTCTCCCTTAATTTTTAGGATCTCTAGTTTGGTTTTCTTCTGGAGGGTTTTAATTTGTTCGTTCTCAAGTTTTTTGATTTGCATTTCCAATTCATTGATCTCTGCCCTCCCTAATTTGTTAATATATGCACTCATGGATATGAATTTTCCTCTAAGTACTGCTTTGGCTGCATCCCATAAGGTTTGAAAGGATGTCTCACCGTTGTCATTTTCCTCAATGAAATTATTAATTGTTTCTATGATTTCTTCTCTAACTAACCAATTTTGGAGTGTCATATTATTTAATTTCCAATTAATTTTTGATTTGGCTCTCCATGTACCCTTTCTGATCAATATTTTTATTGCTTTATGATCTGAAAAGGTTGCATTTATTATTTCTTGTTTTCTGTATTTTGCCATGTTTCTGTGACCTAGTGTATGATCTATTTTTGTGAATGTGCCATGTGGTGCTGAGAAGAAGGTGTATTCCTTTTTGTCCCTATTTATTTTTCTCCATATGTCTATTACCTCTAATTTTTCTAAGATTTCATTCACCTCTTTTACCTCTTTCTTATTTATTTTTTGGTTTGATTTATCTAAATTTGATAGTGGTTGGTTCAAGTCTCCTACTAATATGGTTTTACTGTCTATTTCCTACTTCAATTCTCCTAGTTTCTCTATTAAAAATTTGGATGCTATACCATTTGGTGCATACATGTTGATTAGTGATATTTCCTCATTGTCTATACTCCCTTTTAACAGAATATATTTACCTTCCCTATCCCTTTTGATCAGGTCTATTTTTGCTTTGGTTTTGTCAGATATCATGATTGCAACTCCTGCCTCCTTTCTATCAGTTGAGACCCAAAAGGTCTTACTCCATCCTTTAATTCTAACCTTGTGAGTATCAACCCACCTCATATGTGTTTCTTGAAGACAACAAATGGTAGAGTTTTGGGTTCTAATCCAATCTGCTATTTGTCTATGTTTTATGGGTGAGTTCATCCCATTCATGTTCAAAGTTATGATTGTCACTTGTGGATTCCCTGGCATTTTGATATCTTCCCCTAGTTCTGACCTTTCTTCTTTAGCTATCTCCTTTTGAACCAGTGATTTCCTTTAGGTCAGTCCCCCTAGTCCCCTCCCTTGATATGCTTCCCTTTCTAGCCCCTCCCTTTTTATGCTCCCTTCCCTTCCCCCCCTCCTTCCCTCCCTTTTTATACTCCCTCCTCCCTCCCCCTCCTTGATTTTCCTTTCTTTCTTACCCTGTTGGATAAGATAGAATTCAGGATCCCACTGGATCTAGATGTTCTTCCCTCTAAGATTTGATTTCACTGAGAGTAAAGTTTAAGTAATTCCACTTCACACTCTCTTCCACTCCTTCTCATATGAGAGTTCTTTTCCTCCCCTTCCCATGTGTATCTTTGTATGGGAAAGATTATTCTATTTAGTCCCCCCCATTTCTTTTTTTTCTTTTTTTAAATAATATTTTATTTGATCATTTCCAAGCATTATTCATTAAAGACAAAGATCATTTTCTTTTCCTTCCCCCCCACCCCCATAGCCAACGCGTGATTCCACTGGGTGTTACATGTGTTCTTGATTCATACCCATTTCTATGTTGTCAATATTTGCATTAGAGTTTCGTTTAGAGTCTCTCCTCTGTCATGTCCCCTCAACCGCTATAGTCAGGCAGTTGCTTTTCCTCAGTGTTTCCACTCCCATAGTTTATCCTTTGCTTATGAATAGTGTTTTTTCTCCTAGATCCCTGCAGATTGTTCCGGGACATTACACCACCACCAATGGAGAAGTCCATTACATTTGATTATACCACAGTGTATTAGTCTCTGTGTACAATGTTCTCCTGGTTCTTCTCCTTTTGCTCTGCATCACTTCCTGGAGGTTGTTCCAGTCTCCGTGGAATTCCTCCACTTTATTATTCCTTTTAGCACAATAGTATTCCATCACCAATATATACCACAATTTGCTCAGCCATTCCCCAATTGATGGGCATCCCCTTGTTTTCCAGTTTTGGGCCACCACAAAGAGCGCAGCTATGAATATTTTTGTACAAGTCTTTTTGTCCATTATCTCTTTGCCCCCCCATTTCTTGAAGTAAATGTTAGTATTATCGACCATCCTCCCCCTTTTTCTTTCTTTGCCCCCCTTCACCAAATCTTCTTGATGCCCCAATCTTTCCCTATGCATGATTCTTCTAACTACTCTTATGATGCATACAATTTTTGAGAGTTACACAATACATTTTCCCCACATATTAATATATATAATTTGATATAAATGTAGTCCTTATAGAAGAGAGTTTGACTTAAAGAAAAAGATAGGATTTATCTCCTTCTCCCTTTCTTTTATATTTACCTTTTCATGTTTCTCTTGCTTTCTCTGATTGGATATCAAATTTTCCACTAAGTTCTGGTCTTTTCTTAGCAAGTTCTTGGAAATCTTCTATTTTGTTGAATGTCCATACTTCCCCCTGGAAGTATATAGTCAGTTTTGCTGGGTAGTTGATTCTTGGTTGGAGACCCAGCTCTCTTGCCTTTCTAAATATCATGTTCCATGCTTTGTGGTCTCTTAGTGTGTTAGCCGCTAAGTCCTGTGTGATCCTTATGGGAACCCCCCTATATCTGAAGCTCCTCTTCTTGGCTTCTTGTAGGATTTTCTCCTTTTCTTGGAAGCTCTTGAATTTGGCGATTACATTCCTGGGGGTTGTCTTTTGAGGATTTAGTATAGAGGGTATTCTATGAACTCTTTCTATTTCTGTTTTGCCCCCTTGCTCCAGAACATGTGGGCAATTTTCTTCTATAATCTCCTGTAGAATAGCATCGAGGTTTTTGTTTATCTCTGGTTTTTCGGGGAGAAAAATAATTCTGAGGTTGTCTCTTCTTCCTCTGTTTTCCAAGACTGTGACCTTTTCAGTGAGATATTTTATATTTTCTTCTAATTCATTAATTTTTTGGCTTTGCTTTATTGATTCTTGCTGTTTTGTAATCTCACTGTCTTCCAGTTGCTTAATTCTGGTTGTTAGGGACTGGTTTTGCTTTTCAGCTTTGTCTGCCCTTCTATTAGATGCTTCCAGCTCTTTCTCCAGTTGTGAAGTCTTGTCTATCAGACTGCTGATCTCTTTCTCTCATTTTTCTTTCCAAAAGGTTTCCATCTTTTGGGCATGCTCACTGTCTTCCAGTTGCTTAATTCTGGTCATTAGGGACTAGTTTTGCTTTTCAGCTTTGTCTGCCCTTCTATTAGATGCTTCCAGCTCCTTCTCCAATTGTGAAGTCTTGTCTATCAGACTGCTGATCTCTTTCTCCCATTTTTTTTCCCCAAAGGTTTCCATCTTTTGGGTAAGCTCCAGTTTGAGATCTTCCAGAGCTTGTTGATAGTTTCCATTTTGGGAGGCATGTTCTGATTTTTTTTTTTTTTTGGATTTCATCCTCATTCTCCTCTTTTCCTTGGGTACTTCCACCATAAAAGTTTTCAATAGTCACCTTTTTCCCTTTCTTCCTGGAGGCTTGATTTTGGGCTGTGTGAGCCATCCCTTTGGTGGTTTTATTCCACTTTCTTTTTTGGTCTGGGGTCTGGGTGATATGGGCGGGTTTTCTGTGAATTTAGGTTGCCTCAGACTAGTTCTTCCCAGTCTCCGAGGTTTCTTAGATCTCGGGCCCCTCTTGTTCAGCCCAACCGCCCAGGTGATCAGCAGGGCCCGCCCAGGTGTTCAGCTCCATCCAGGTGCTCAGCGCAACTGCCCCAGAGCTCAGCTCCACAGCCCCGCTGTGCTCAGCGCAGGATTCTCCCTTGAAACCGCTCTGAGAGGTCTTTTCCTTGCAGTCTTTAGATCCCAAGGACCCTGGTGTGCCCCCCAGACAGAGACACTCCTCACTCACTCTCTGTCCCAGTGAGGGTTCTGATAGCTTACTCTGGTTTGGTTGGGGGGTGGGGAGGGAAGGGCCGGCTCAGTTCACGTTTTTGTGCGAGCTTTTCCTCCTCCTTATAGTGTGGAAATGTTCAAACCCCACGTACCTTCGTTTCTGTGGGGCACTGGAGAGTCCCTCCATTCTTCCAAAGCTGATTTTTATGCTCTTTTGAGGTAGTCTATTTCATTCGGTGCCGGGGAGGGGAAGCGAGTCACATATAGATTGCAGCCATGTTTACCCGGAAGTCGACCCTTCTTACTTTTTGATTGAGGTTGAAAAGAAACTTCTACAAAGGAAAGAAGTCAAGGCAACAAGCATTTACTATGTGCCTAATGTGTGGTAGGCACCTGTTCTAAACTCTAGAGATTACAAAGAAAGAGCCAAAAACAAACAAACAAACAAAACTCCTTTGTCTCAAGGAGCTCACAATCTAATTGGGGAAACAACATGCTAACAACTTTATAGAAACAAGATAATACAGGGTAAAACAGTGATAATGTCTGAAAAGAGACATTAAGATTAAGGTCTGGGAAGTTTTCTTGCAGAAAGTGGGACTTTAGCTAATACTTGAAGAAGTCAGAAGGTAGAATGAAGAGGAAGAGAATTCAAGGCCTAGGGGACAGTCAATGAAAGTGCCAGGAGTCCAGAAAAAATGTCTTATGTGAGGAAAACCAAAGACAAGAGAAGTAGAAAAGGGGACTAGTAATGGAGAACTTTGAATGTCAACCAGATGATTATATTTTTTATCCTGAAGTAATAGAGAATGTATTAAGTAGGAAGGTGACGTAATCAGCTCTTCACTTTGGAAGACATTTGGCATATCATAGCAGAAGATAGACTGGAGTTGGGAGAGATTTGAGACAGGGAGATCAATAAGAAAAATGTTGACTTAGTCCAGAAACTAGATTGTGGGCCTGGCTGACTAGAAAGTAAGTGGCTTCCTTGAATAACAGAGAAATTAAGAGGGAAAGTTTAGGAGGAAAGATAATGAGTTCACTTTTGGACATGTTGAGTTTAAGATGACTATGAGTTAGTCAGTTCAAGATGTTCAGTAGACATTTGGAAATATGAAAGAGAAAGTGAAGGGAGAGATTAGAGTTTGACAAATAGATCTGAGAATCATCTGCATAAAGATGACAATTGGATCCATGGGAGCTTATGAGATCAACCAGTAAAATAGTACATAGAGAGAAAAAGGTCCAAAACAAAGCCATGGGGAACACCTATAGTAAATGGACACGACCTTGACTAAGATCCAACTAAGGAGACTGCAAAGAAGTGGTCACACAGTAGGAGGAGAATCATGAGAGAACAGTGTCACAAAAACCTAGAGAAAAAAGATTATCAAGAAGAAGACAGTGATTTAGATCAAAGAGAAGGAATAAGAAAAGACCATTAGATTCACAATTAAGTTATTACTGATAACTTGGGAGGGAGGAATTTCAGTTAAATAATGAAGTTGGAAGCAAGATTGAAGTACATTTAAAAAGTCTGAGAGGAAGGGAAATAGAGAGACCAATTTTAATGGGCTTCTCAGGTTTTGCCACAAAGGATAGGAGAGATATTAGGATGATAGCTACTGGAGGTGGACAGATCAAGTGAGGGGTTTTTGTTTTTTTGTTTTTTGAGGATAGGGAAGACATGGGTATTCTCGTAGGCAGTAAGGAAATGGGCAATAGACAAGGAGAGATTGAAAATGAGTGAGAGGTTGGAAATGAGGGAGGGGTTAGGGTTATTAGGCACCCTACTAGAGAAGATAGAATGGGATCATTTGTGAAATCATTTGTGCATGTGGAGGGGTTAATCTTGGAAAGGGGAAAGGCTACCTCTTTATTTGAGATGAATAGACAAGAAGATAGGTAGTGGTAGAAGGCATCTGTGTGATGTGAATTTAGAAGGGAAGGGGGAAAAAGGGCTCTTGGCTTACTGCCTTCATTTTTCTTCAATGAAATATTAGGTAAGGTTCACAGCTGAGAGGTGGGAGGGAGAAGGAGACATAGGAGGTTTGAAGGATGAAAAGATTTAGAAAAATTGGTATAGTGAGTAGAACAGTGAATTTATTAGGAAGCTGTAAAAAGATTGCCATCAGTAGGTCTCAGTTTAGTTCATAATAAATTTGTAGTGGACCCAGTCAACATGATTTCATGATTTTCATCATCTTCAACCAACAACACATGAGTAGGAGTAAAGGCAGTCAATGATGGAAGTGATCAAAAGGCTGAGATTTGGCAGGGCAAGATTGGTGATAGGTTAAGAAGACAAGGAACTCAAGAGAAGAGGCCACTATAAAGTTGAACTGTCTCACCAAGAAGTCAGGATGGGGAAGGGAAGAGAACATTAGCCAGTGATGGTCTGGGAAAGAATTGAGAGATAGAGTACTGGAGATTACAGTGAGGATGAAGAACAGGGTTAGGAGATTTGGGAAGAGGGAGAAGTAGAATCACAACTGATTCTGATCTGATAAAGAAACTTCAAAGTTCATAAATATGGAAGTGGAACACTTGTAGGTCATGGCAAGATCAAATGTAGGACCATTTCTGTAAGTGGGATGGAGGAATAGTATTGATTTAAGACAGAAAGTAAGGTTTTAAATAAATAAAACATTTTTCAAACCCTAAAGTGCCATATAAATACTAATTTATCATTATTCTTAGTCTTCCCATTCCTATTCCTATAATTATTATCAGGAACAAGTCAGGTCTCATAGAGTACAAGAAGATGGAAGAGATGAGAAAGGGAAAAATTCCAGAGGGCTGACAGGAAGGAATGGATTGTTTTAGAGTGGGATATTGAGGCATTGAATTAAGGGGGAATGACAAGAAGGGGGAGGAAAGGAAAGAAGTAATTTTTGAATGCCTTTGGAATATCTAAATATCTTCATATCCTACAATGTCATTAATTTTTGTTAATGTTACATTTATTGAAATTAAGATGTCTTTTCTTATATGGAAGCCTATAGATTTGAGGGTCAATACCCATTCAAAACAATAGCTCATAAGTTCTCATGAAAATATTTCTATTGACACTCAGCCAGAAGACAGTTTCCAAAAGAAAAAAAAAAGATTTTCATCACAAACATTAAAAAATGATAGAAAAAAATTCCTTCATGCAATCACACTCCAATAACATACATAGAGAAACCTATAGGGTGGATCCATGCATGAGAAATATCATGAAGAGATATATGCCAGGAGCTTGTGGCCAGGGTACATGGCCAGGGCAATTCATACCTTTTGCGGTAGCATTTTTATTGTCATCTTGTATTTTCATCACAATGCTCTATATCTTTGTTGTCTGCTGGACCTGTTGTCTCTAATGGATAGGGCTTATTTGCTGAGAATGCTGGGTACTTTATCGTCTCTGCTAGGCAATTTCCCTGGTCTCACAGTCATGAAACACATCTCTATTATAATCTTTGGGCTCACTGTTCATCACTCTTAAAGTGTGGTAATTAGAAAGTTTCTTCCTAATAGGGAAACAATAACTACTGGGGTTGGATAGATCAGGAGAGGGCTTTTTGAGGATGATGAAGCCCTTCTAGACCATAGCCAAGTCTAACTAAAGGACACAGAACAAAGCCAGTCAGAGGACTACCAAGCTAAGATTAAGTCTGTTCTTTTGACTGCCCTTGTCTGGTGCTCATTAAAAGTCTGAGACAATTATTTGACTGCCTCAGAGAACTCCTATTCATTCACTGTATTGTGTGCCTCCTCAAAAATCATGCCAGAGGCTTTGTGAAAACAAGGTAAAACAAAACAAACAGTATGGGATGGGGTGGGGGGGGAGGGTCCTGGCTGTCTGTGTCTGTGTCTATGTGTGTGTCTAACGTATACCCTAAAGCAGTGATGGTGAACCTTTTAGAGATAGAATGCCAGGCCCTGCCCCACCCAGACCAAGTGCCATGCCTCCCCCAGAGACCACATGTCGTGCCTCCCCTCACCCCACTGAGTGCCAGGAGCACCCTGCCCTCCCCCTTACCCCACACAAGGGAGGGAGAAAGCTCTCCTTTTAGACTGCTGGGCAGAAGGGCGGGGGATATGAAAAAATGTCATCAGGCTTGGTAGAGAAGGGGAGGGGAACAGCTCTGCCTGAGTCCCTCTGCCTTTCTAGTAACAAACTCTGGTGAGGGAGGGGAGAGGGAGGAAAGTGGCCACATGCTCATAGAGAGTACTCCAAGTTTCATCTTTGGCACCTACGTGTGCTATAGGTTCACCATCACTGTCCTAAAGAATCCCCAATGTAAAAACCAGACTGGTGGTCATTTGGCTTCTAAACTGGAAACCTTTATTATGTAAATCAAATGAGGTAATATTAGGTTCTTCTATTTTTTTTTAACCCTTACTTTCTGTCTTATATTAGTATCGATATCAAGGTAGAAGAATGGTAAAGGCTAGACAGTTGGGGTTAAGTGACTTGTCCAAGGTCCTCTAGCTAGGAGGTATCTGATACCTGATTTGAACCCAGGACCTCTGGACACCAGGTCTAGTATTCTAATCTTTAAACCACTTAGCTGCCCCTGAGGTAATTATTTAAAAAGCACTTATCACAGTGCCTCCCATAGAGTAAGCACTATACAAATGCTTATTCCCTTCGCCTATATCTGCTAATAGCTGGCACATAGTAGGTGCTATATAAATGCTTATTCTCTTCTCTTCCCCTCTATCTGCTAGTATTTAGCAAAATGGCTGGCACATAGTAAACATTTACTAAATGCATATTGAATGACTGACTGACAGTAATAATTAGTTTTTGTGCTGTACTATCTCCCTCTACTGTATTCTCCATATTCTCCATAAAAAGAATAAGGCCTCTTCACTTGAGGCCAGATTTGAATCTAGGACCTCCCATCTCTAGGCTTGACTCTCAATCCACTGAGCCACCCAACTGTCCCCTCTAAACACTCTTGAAACAATCTCTGCCCTCAAGAAGCTTACATTCTATTAGAAGAAATGTGTATAGTAACTCCATGTAGACAAAGTAAACACAAGGTAATTTGGAGGAGAGAAGACTTTGTTAGCCATGTGGTCATCAAGAAAGGTTTTGTTGTAGAGAGTAGTGCTTGAATTGAGTCTTAAAAGCCAACTAGGGATTCTAAGAGATGGAGGTGAGAAGAAAGTGCACAGAGTGGGAGGATGGAATAGAAGAAAGTCAGATTGGCTGGACCAGAGTCTGTATGAGGGAGAATGTTGGATAAAACATTCTATTGCCTGTTCCAAGGCTGGGAAAAGACAAGTCACATTACTGGTGCTGGGGAAGATCCCCAATATTTGCTTACATTCACATTACTGCTTTCTGTAAACAATGAATAGTCCATAGGGCGACTATTCAAGGGAGAGAGATTTCAAGGTTAATTGTGATACACTGGGTTTCTGGGAGCCACAAACAGTGGCCAGTTTCCAAGTCCCTGAATGATAGTTTTTGAAGAGAACTGGTCTTGCTTGATATTGACCCTGTTTTTTTTTCTTCCTCTTCACAGTTCCTTATCAGCAGAACCCCTACAATCCTGGGGGAGGCACCAATGTCATCCAGTGCTATCGCTGTGGGGACACTTGCAAAGGGGAAGTGGTCCGTGTGCAGAATAACCATTTCCACATCAGGTGTTTCACTTGTCAAGGTAGGAGGCCCATTTCTACTGCCCAAATTCCCAAGCATGAGACTTGAGAGGCCAAAAGAGCTAAGGCAAAGACTTCCCCCAGTCCCTTGAGCCCCTCCTACATTTTTCTTAAAAATTTTATCCAATTCAGCAAATGCAAATAATTGCTCACATTTTTTCTAGCACTTTATTTACAGTGCTTTCTACATTATAACCCCATAAAGAAGACTGTACAAGTTTCATCATCTAGCTTTTACAGATGAGGAAACTGAGGTTCACAGAAGTTGCTCAAGTTCTCATAACTAGTAAGTAGTAGATCTAGGATTTGAACTCAGGTCTCGTCTCAAGTCTAGTGTTCTTTTTTTATGCTTCCTATTTTATACAAAGCCCTGTTTGCTAGGTGTTGGTAGAGATATAAAATGGAGATAAGATAAGGGCCTCAGTACTTAGTCTCTTGGTATTTTCTTACAGAGATCTATCTTCAGGCACAAAGGAAGGTCCGAAGGAACTTCTAAGTAAGAGATGATAAGACCTAGACCATAGGGAAGTTAGTCATTCTTGAAGTTCAGATTACCTAATTTATTTCAGTGCTCAAAAATTCCATAATTTCATCAGTGAGGATACTCCTTTCATTATGCAGATGCTATATTTGTAAGTAGTTCTTCATGAGTTAATGGGAGCTGAAAAGTTTTATGAAGTAGCAACTGATGGTCAAATTTAATATCCTCCCTTGTCCCAAACCATCCAATGACCTTTAATCACAAGGCAATAGATTGAGAGGGAAGAAGGACCTGAGAGTCTATCTTGTCCAACACCCTTATTTTATGGATGGGAAATCTAGGGCCCATAAAGCTTAAATGGCTTTCCCAAAGTCACAAAGATATTAAATGTCAGATCTGGAATTTGCACGGTCCTCTTGACTCAAGAACCAGTGTTCTTTCCATTATGCTGAATCCTGTTCTAAACCTCGGATTAAGATCTTTGGTCTGGTAAGTTCTTTTCCTTGAGTTTAGGAATGGTGCCCCCTCCATGAAGTCTTCCCATACATCCCCTATTCTAGTGAACCTTTTAGAGTCTGAGTGCCCAAATTGAACCCTCACACTGCATGTGAGCCCCCCACCTTACCCCAGACAGAAGAGGAAGGAAACACTCCCATTGGGCTTCTGGGCAAGAGGGGTGGGTGATGAGAGAAATGTCCTCAGACATGGGGGAGGGGGAGAAGGAGCAGCCCCCTCCAGCACACATGCCATGGGTTTGCCAACATAGCCCTAGTCAATAATGCCTTCCCTTCTCAGGCCTCATGTAACATTTTGTTTTATCTCTCTCTTTAATGCATTTTTAAAAATACTTATCTCTGTAGCTTATCCACCTACAAATTGTAAACTCCATTAGGAAATGCATAATGTCTAAACTTTGTATCATCCCCAAAGACCAGGCACAATTCTCTGTAAACCTTTGGCACTTAAAATGTTTGTTCAATGTTGAATGAATATGAGGCCATTAAGAAGAGCTGGACATTTCAGAAGGAGGGTCTTGGGTTTTTCCCATGATGCTATTTGGCTAAAACATTTCTGCCGTCCAATGATTTATTTTATCAGCCAAAAGGACCATATAATTTAGAATTGAATGGTACCATAGAGGCCATCTAGTCCAGCTATCTCAATTTACTGATGAGGAAACTGAGGTTAAGAGAGTTAAGTGACTTGCCCAAAGTCACACAGATAGCAAATATCAGGACCAAATTTTGACCCATGTTCCATAATTTAATCTATTTGTGCATTTAGCTTCCTCTATTATCTTATCTACCTGGTTGTGACACATAAATGGAATTCACCAGATGCTGTTGACAGAGTAATTCATCCCTTAGTGGTCATCCCTCTGATAATGAATCTGTTTATCCTGAGCTAGGCTAGTCTTCAAGCAACAGACACAGAAATCCATCAATAGGCTTGACTTTAAAGCTTTTCCAAATTGTTGTAGTCTGACTAAGCTTGTGCCCTTCTACATATCCTTTGAGATTTCAAGGTCTCCTCATCACAGAGAGGCAGTGGAAGAGAATTATTTAACATCTGGAAAAAAGTACCACTTATGCTATTATATTAAATTGATAGCATCTGGTGGATCACAGCTTCTGGGTGAAAAATAGGAATGTCTCTGAGAAGAACACCTGTTTTCTGGGCAATTTTGATATCCTTCTCTGACAGTAACAATCTTAGGAGATTAAGGATAAGCAAAAGCTATGCCCTATATTAACTTTATGAAGTCTTTTGATTCAAAGCAGATGGATTGTGGATTAACCATAAACTTTGTGGCTGATGTTAGGATTCATAGAATTATATTTGAAAGAGACTTTGGGGAGTTATCTGCCCAGCTTCCCACCCAATGCAAAAATTTCTCTAACAGAATCCCCAAAGAGTGGTCTACCTACTTAAATCAATTCATGAAACAATCCATTTAATTTTCAGATTGCTCCAAATTTTTAAGTTCTTCCTTATTTTGAGCTAAAATCTCTATCATTTCCAACTCTCAAAAAAAGAGATCTAGTCTCAGCCTAGAGCCTAATCAGGTTCCTCTAAGGACAGCTTTCATGAGTGGTTCCTGCCTCTAGAAACCTGGTCAGCTTGGCCTAGATTTCCCAACTCCTTTCAGTCTATAGATTTACACAGACATAAAGTCCTAAGTGTAGGACTGGAAGTGACCTCCAAGACTATCTAGTCTAACCTCTACATTCTTTTTTAAGCCCTTACCTTCCGTCTTGGAGTCAATACTGTGTATTGGCTCCAAGGCTGAAGAGTGGTAAGGGCTTGGCAATGGGGGTTAAGTGACTTGCCCAGGGTCACACAGCTGGGAAGTGTCTGAGGTCAGATTTGAACCTAGGAGCTCCTGTCTCTAGGCCTGACTCTCATCCACTGAGCCACCCAGATGCCCCCGTAACCTCTACATTTTACAAATAACAGAAACTAAGGCCTAGAGATATTAAGTAACTTGTTGAAGTCATACAGGGAATTTGTGGTAAAGACTGAATTTTAACTTGGATTCCATGTTCCTAGATCAGTGGAAAAATACATCATTTTTTTCCACGCCACCATGCAACTTCCCCATGAGTGATCATCATTTTCCTAGGAATACAGAATCAAAAATACACCTCCCTTGGACAACTGTCTGAAGCAGTGACCCCTAGAGGAAACACTTGTGATCACAGAAAAGTAGAAATATTAGCCAATTGCCTTTTTCTAGCTCTTCCCCCAGGGGTTAAGTAAAAAAAAAAAACTAATCAAATGAGTGAATGAATGGGAAAAACATTTATTAAACCCTTAAGCTATTCTAGTTCCTGTGATAAGGACTAGGGTATACAAGTACAAAAAGTAAGGCAGTGGCTGCTTCCATGGTGCTTATATCCTAGTAGAAGACACCTAGAAGAAAGTGGTAGCCAGAAATGGGTGTTTTGGTTAGGAGAGGCACAGGAATTGTGAATGGAGTCATATGGAAATTGAGTGGCAGGACCCTTCTAAGAATGGTAATATTGATTTGCTTACTGTTCCATGTGACATTCCTTCATGTGTCTGAAGACGCTGGTCATACTCTCTCTCCTCCCACTTAGTCTTCGCTTCTTCAAGTGAAACATTACATGTAACACTATTTTGATCCAAGTCACTCTGCTCTATAACTGTGCAAATGCCCCTCCTAAGATCTGCTGCTCAGAATTATACATAAAGTTCTGAGAATTATCTGAGCAGGGCAGAGGACACTAAGACTATCACCTCCATTCTTCTAAAACAATAGATTTCAAGATATGATCAGCTTTAAAAAAAAATAGCAGTCCTATCACTTCATCGATGTTATTAAACGTGTGGTTAGCTAAGACCTGGGGTCTTTTCTCAAGAATTATTGTCAGTTCTACTTTCCCCATCTAAGGTTGATCTTCCTTCCCATTTAGCCTTGACAGCCAGTAGATATTTAGGTCATACAAATAAAAATTCAAATTGACCCAAGTTGAATGTCTTTAAGAAAGTCAAATTATCACAGAAAAAATCTTACAATTAAATTGAGTATAACATTAATTTTCTTTTTTGTGTGACCATAATTTATGAGTCCCTTTCCATTGTTTCCATAAGCTCCCTCTGCCGGAGTTATTATTAATATTAATAACAATAACTCACATTTCTATATTTCTATTACTTTAAGTTTTACAAATTGATTTTCTCATAGAAACACAGATTAAAGATGAAAGGGTCCCTAGAACACATCTAGCACAACCCCTTCATTTTATAAAAATGAAGAAACTGAGGCCCAGCAATAGAGTGACTGATTTATGATCATAAAGGTGGTAAATGATGGAGCCAGGAATGGAGCACAAGACCTCTGACACCAGATCCAGTGTTCTTTGTACTGCTTCAAAGTCTAGAAGGGAAAGAATGGGAGTTCTAATGTTTGCAATTTAAAGATTAGGAATCTGAGGTTCATAGAAGTAAAAGAAGAGCAACTAAATCTCTTAGACCATGGGACCCAGCTAGTGATGCAGCCAGAATTCAATCCCAAGACTTTGGGCCCCAGGTTCAATTCTCTTTCTATTATTTCTTGTCAATAATTCATTAGAATCAAATTATGGAGCCTCAGTTTCTTCATCCAGAAAACTGAATAATAATACTCATTCTGTGAACCTCCTGGGACTGTTGGGAGGAAAGTAAGCTATAAAGAACTATGAAAATATAGAATTTTTTTATTAGGAATAAAAATGTTATAGATAGGCAGTTGGTTAAATGATATTATTATAAGGTTTTACAACTTTATGAGGTGGTTTGGCTATAATTCACTAATTATATTATTGCAGAATGATGGTATTTGGGACAAGCTCATAGGATTATATATAGGAGCAAGCCTAAAAGGGTCTGAAGAGATTATCTTCTCCAACTTCTTCATTAAACAGAAAAGGAAATAGGTCTAACTAGGAGAAATAATTTGTCCATGGGTAACAAGAATAAAAGTCAGTGTTTGAACTCAGTTTCCTTGATTACAAATCCAGGAATTTTCTCCCTATGCTCCAGAGCCAATGTTTGTCTGTACTAAGAATTTGAGAACCATATGCTTACCTAACGTGCAATTGTTCCCAGCCTTTTCACAGTTAAAACATTTCTTCTTCTTATCCCTCAATGCTATGTGACATGTAACAATCCCCACCCCCAACTTAAGAATTGCTTATATCCCAAATTTCATGAGTAAATCCTTTGTTTGTAACTAAGGACTAATTTTTCCAGTAGGAACCAAATCACCTGTAGGGGTTAGGCTCCCAAACCCACAGTTAGGGACTGTATAATCCAGAATATCCTATGGCATCATTGGTCTCCAAGCTACATAAGGTCTCATTTTGCAGACAAAGAAAAGGAGAAGTCATAAGATAAAATATTTAGTACTGGAAGAGACATGTAGGGAAGTTATGGACTCCAAAATCCTTATTTTTACAGGTGAGGGAACTGAGGACAAATAAAATGTCCAAGATCATACTACTAATAAATAACAGAACTGGAATTTAAAACCGCATGTTCTACCTCTGTCTCTTTTCTCAATATCACATTTCCATCCAATTAGTGGTACTCAGTAGTCCCTGCCTACTCTTAGTTTCAGTGTTTCTATAGAACTGTGCTTTTAGAATTCTTATTTGGGAAGCCAGAAACACATATTTTCTTCCAGCATCCTTACTGACATAATAATGGCTAAGGTTTGCAAAGCACATTCTATATAAAACTTTTATTATATTGAATTATACATTGAATACATTAAATATATGTTGAATTATATATAATAAATAATAATATAAGTAAATTAATATTTATATACATAAATGTTTATTTGATTTCATGACAATTTTGAGAGGTAGCTGCTATTATTATCCTCATTTTTTCAAAAGAGGAAACTGAGGCTGAAAAAGTTAAGAGTCTTGCCCAGGGTCACCTGCCTAGTAAGTGTTTGATCCAAGATTTGAAACTTGGGTCTTCCTGACTGTATAGCCAACTGCCTTTATTTTCTCCCACCATCTATCTACTGGACAATGAGTGGAATCATCTTGCACTCCCACCCCAGTTCCAAATTATTAATGCTGTGTTCCCTGGTGACTGGGGGGTGGGGTCTCTAACCTCTGAATTCCAGCTCTAAAGCTGTTATCAAGAACACAACTATCATTGACCTTGAATTCAAGGTTGTAATTTCCTAACCCTTGATGTTCTCTGTGTCTAAGACCTCAGGCAAAACCTCAGAAATACAAGAGACCTTAAAAACAAACAAAGGTTATAGAATGTCAGAGCTGAAAGAAGTATCAGAGATCATCTAGTCCAGTAATGACAAACCTATGGCACGGGTGCCAAAGATGGCATGCAGAGTGCTCTCTGTGGGCACTTGGCCACTCCCCCACCCCACCTCCAGAGTTCATTGCTAGAAAGGCAGAGGGACTCAGGTGGAGCTGCTCCCCTCCCCTCTCCATTGTGTCTGACATTTTTTCACCTTCCCCGCCCCTCTGCCCCACAGCCAATGGGAATACACACAGGTTAAGGTGGGCAGCTCACAGGCTGCAGAGCTGGAGGGGAGCAGAATACTAGAGCCACTCCCTTCCCCCTCTCTACACTGACTGAGGCTATCCCTCACTTCAACTACCCCTCCAGCCAGCAGCCCAATGGAAGTGCTTTTTCCTTCCCCTGCATGGGGTAAGGAAGGGATGGGAGGAGAGGGGAGAGCAAACCCAGCACTCACTTAGAGGGTGGAACATGGCACTGGGTCGGGGGCTGGGCAGGGCCCAGCACTCCATCTCTAAAAGGTTTTCCATCACTGATCTAGTCCAATCTTCTCATGTTACTTTTGGAGAAACCAAACTCCAAGAAGGCCCAGTGATCTGACTGATCATGGTTAAAGGAGGATCCATCTGAATTTTTGGTGTGATGTTCAATTAAATTTATTTTGATACTTTGTTATTCCTTGAGAAAAATGAAACTTCTTGAGGCTCCTATAGGTTCAAATTTGGGAATCCCAAGGTGAAAGAGTTGTCTTTCTTTTAGAGTTGTGCCCAATGGTGTGGTGACAGTCAAAGCCCCTTGCAATTCTGCCTACATTTCCTCTGCTGTCTCTTAAAGGTGGTCCCTATTTGCCCCATCAAGTTAAGAGAGTTGCTTATACTTAAAGTGAGCAAAATAAAGTTCAATCAAGGCAAATGTGGGATAAGATAAATCAAGCAAATAGAGTAAGATGCTAAAAATGATCTCTTGTCAATGTGGTGATCACGTTTAAAAAGGGGAAAAAATGTGATCCAATCTGTTAACAGTGGGACTAAAGGCCTATAAAACTTAGAAAATAATGCTTCCTCTGTGGTGAGTATTGATCAAGCCTTTATTAGAGTACAGTGCCCTTTAGGGGCCTTGTCATGAGAAAAAAAATGTAGACAAATGGATGAAAGCTTAAAGAAAGCATTAAGAACCCTGAAGTTTTGTGCAAAGGGAACTATCCTTACTTAGGATTACATCCTTCAGTCTTAGGGTAAGATTCTCTAACCAGCTTCTAGTTAGAAAAGTCAAAAAAATGGACCAGTAATCATTTCTCGGTCATACATTCAAGCACAGATACAAAAAAAGTCTTTGATTATTTACTGTGTATAAGGAAATATTCCAGCCACTGCCATAATAGACAAAACACAAAATAGCCTCCTCTCCCCTAATGGGAAATCAGCTACTTGAGGGCAGGGATTGCCTTTGCCCTTCTTTGTATCCCCAGTACTTAGCACTTAGTATATAGCACAGTGTCTGGCACTTAAGTTTTTAATAATAGAAATAGCTAATAATAGTTAGTATTTATATAGCACTTTAAACTTTGCAAAGAACTATGACAAATATTATCTCATTTTATCTTCACAATAATCCTATAAAGTGGGGTCTATTGTTTCCCCCACTTGAGGAAACTGAGGCAGGCAGAAGTTAAGTGACTTGCTTAGGGTCACATAGTCAGAAAGTGTCTGAAGCTGTATTTCAATTCAGATTTTTCTGCCTTCAGGCTCAACATTACACTGCCAGGTGCCTCTGAATTGAATCAAGCTGATGAAAAGGAAGTTAAGTATAAATGAATTGGAGCAGGGCGAAAGAACTAACAAATGAGGAAATTGGAAAAAGCTTCACAGAGGAGATCATGCTTGAGCTGAACCTCTTCAACTTTAGCCTCATGTCCTCCTTTAAAGTTCACTCCATCCTGCCCACATCCCCACATGACCTCCAGGGAAAGCTTTTTCTCTCCCCACCAGTGTGTTATGGAACTGTTTTTGTCTTCTGCACCCTAAATCCTGCCCACTTTGAAAACTGGTCTCTGGTTACTCAGCTTCCTCATTCCCTTCTAGTTCTGTGATCCTAAATTATACACCGAGAATATTCTTAAAATTGAAGTTGATTTCCCTGGAAAGGCATAGAATATGGGTGACAGTGATATAGATGGTCCACACTAGATAGGAAATGAGAAAAAAAAAAGACCCTGAGGAGACTTTCCTAAGGATAAAGTTGTCTTTCATTTACATGACTCTTTGTTTGGCTCTAGAGAGAATAGCTCTATGATCTTAACAATGTGGACTCTCTTCAGTTGTTAACTCAAATAATACTTATGAAATTATTACTATATATTGGGCACTGTGCCAAGCAGTGAGGATAAAAGTAGGAAGAAAGACAATCCCTGCCCTCTAGGATCTTACAGACTAATGGAGGAATATAACATATTGACAAGAGGGATAGGGTGTGGGATAAGTAGAAATAGAGAGAAAGGGGTATGGGTAGAGAAAGTCCAGAGAGGCAGAAATGGAGCCTAGAGACTCTTACAGATCAAAGACCTTGCAAGCAGGATTCTATACATTACCCCCAGATGAAATCTAGCCCTATCTTTTCCATTTAGTTGTAGGCCAAACTCTTTGTTCATCTGCAGAACTCTGTATGAGACATAAGCTGATTGACTAACTCAATGACTTGCTTATACATACACACATTCTTCACCCATTGGAAGTTCCTGCATCTGTAACTACACCCATATCTTTGAGTGATCATAAGTATCATTAAGGAGCCCCTATATAGTCTAAGTCTTCAGATACTTTCAAAGAGCTTTCTAGTTCTGGAGATTATCAGGTGGTTTTCTGAAAAATTATAGCATCTTATCTTATCCAGATGATATTATAGGAAATTATATAGGAAATAATAATAATTACAATGAGAAGAAGAACACATCCTTAGCACAAAGGCTGTTTTTATGAGAAGTTCTCATACAGTCTTTCCCTGAGGCAAAATTCCTTCCAACTTGATGACTTTGCTATTTATAAAATTTTCTACCTACTCTGAGAACTCATTTTGAATCAAATAATATTTGAAATGCCTGTTTCTAAATAACAGAATCCTAGAGTGGAACCTCAGAGATGACAAGATCATAGGTCTAGATTTGGGAAGGTATCTCAGAAGCCAATTAGTTCAACCTCCTCATTTTGCAAATGAGGAAATTGAATTTTGGAAAGTCAGTCACTAACATAGGTTGAACATTTACGCAGTGAGTTAGTGTTAGAATCAAGATTAGAACCCAGTTTTTCTGACTCCCAGTTCAACACTGTTTGTACCTCATCCCATAACTCTCTAGATAGAAGCAACATAGGAATATGAAAGAATACTGGCCATGGAAGCCAAAGCCCAAGATTTATGTTCTGGTTTTTGTACTTATTAGCTGCAAGATTTTGAGCAGGTCATTTAACTTATCTAAGCTTCAATTTCTTCATCGGAAGAATGTGGATAATGAATTCTTATACCACCTACCTCAGAGGGTTTTTATGAGGATCAAATGAGATAATGTGTGTTAAGTGCTTTCTAAATTGCAAGACTAAATAAATATCAGCTGTTATTTTGTGGGGGAGTTTACTATAGTGGAAAAAGCCTGAAATTTGTAATGAGGAGACTTGGATTCAAATCCTGCCTCTGACACTTACAAGTTGTCTTACTATGGGATTTCAAAACAATGAAACTCAGCTTTCTTCTTTGTAAAACAGATAGTGATGGTGTCACTACCCACTTCACCAGAGAGAGTGCTTTGTAAATCCTAAATTACTATAGAAATGTAGTATGAATATCTTTAGTCTAACTCCCTACTCTTTACAGAGGAGGAAACTGAAGCCAAGATTGAGGAAGTATCTTTTCCAAGGTTACACACTGTCAGTGGCCAAGCTGGGCCTACTGATTTCTTGATTATCTAGCTAAAGTTGTTCCTAATAAGGTCTATGAAAGAAATATAGCAATTTGTTAGTTCTATAGTGGGAGCTTTCCCACCCTCCATCAGTCTCTATCTCCCTCATCACCCTTTTCTTATCACCAGTCTGGACTGAAATCTTGGCTTTCCCAAGCCCTATTGAAATGTTCTCCTTCCACCCCCACTAGACCTCTCAGTCTTACCAGTTCTGCCCCTCTCGTCCTTTCCACCCAAAGCTCCCTATTTCTGTTCCCTTGGGGGTGATGTGGAGGAAAGGACACACCGTTCCAAGCTTTCTTGTTGGCTTCCTAATTTTCTCTGCAGGGAAAGGTGGCCCTGAGGGAGGAGGACAAAGAGAGAAGAAAGGGGGGAAAACAGAAGCAGCTTCCAACAGGGTTGGAGGCCATGACCTAATGAATTCCATAATCATGATGTCAACTGAAATGACATCTGCCCACTCCAGAACAATTTGTACTTTAGCCTTCCTCTGAGGCCAGGCACTATTTGGTCCTGATGTACGTTCAGTGTGTCTGATCAAAGAAAGAATTGCCCCTGAAACAAACACCATAAGCTCTTATACACATACCCACCACCCACACACAACTGCCCCTCTGTGGGGTGGTCTTTGAAGACATCAGGGTCTCACTCACAGCTGGTTAAAGATACATTTACATGTGGGGAGGCTTGGAGCAAAGCCAACCTTTCTTCTTTCTCCTTGTCATAGACTTGCAGAATGTCAGAGCAGGACAGAAATTTTAGAATCTAGAATGTCAGACCTGGAAAAACCTTAGTGCATAAGATCTCAGAGCTGGAAAGGACTTTGGAATATAATGTTAGAGTTAGCTAGAAAAATATGAAATGTCAGAGCTAGGAGAAACCTTAGCTAGACAGAGCATTAGAACAAGGCAGAATGAACCCCCGCATGGGGAGTGAAGAATGTTAGAACTGAGGAAAACCAGAGGTTATAAAATATGGAATGTCATAGCTGAAAAGTACTTCAGTACTTCTCCATGAAGCTTCCCCTAGGTCTCTAGCCCATGTGATCTTTCTACCTCTGAACCGTCATTACACTTTATAGATATTTTCCTTACAACTCTTACCTCATCTCCTTGTGTTACAATATTAATACTTCAAATTTATGTTGCACCTTGAGATACGTAAAATGTTTTCTTCACAGTCATCCTGTGGAGTAGGTAACGTGACTATTTGTTTATAGCTGAGGAATCTGAGGCTCAGATATCTGACTTGTCCAAGATTACATAGCTATTACGTGTTAGAGCTAGGAGTGGAACCTAGATTTTCTGACATCTAGCCTCTTTCTACTATCTGTATCTATGTTTTATCTCTCCTGCTAGACTGTGAGCTCCCCAGGAGCAAGGGTTTTATCATACGTATATCTTTGTTTTCTTCAGCAAGAAAATATTTAATTATTTACCAAGTGAATGAATGAATGGTTCTAATTTTAAATGAAAAATGCTACTACTAACTTGAGGTGTGACCTTTGGCAAGTTCCTTTCATCTTTGGGGCACAATTTCTTCCCTGTAAAGAAGGTTTGGGGCAGCTAGGTGGCTCAGTGGATAGAGAGACAGGCCTAAGAGATAGGAGGTCCTAGGTTCAAATCTGGCCTCAGATACCTCCTAGCTGTGTGATCCTGGGCAAGTCATTTAGCCTCCATTGCCTAGCCCTTACTGCTCTTCTGCTTTGGAGCCAATACATAGTATTGATTCCAAGAGGAAGGTAAGGGGAAGAAGAAGAAAAAAGAAGGAGGAGGAGGAGGAGGAGAAGTAGGAGTAAGAGTGAGAGGGAGAGGGAGAGGGAGAGGGAAAGGGAGAGGGAGAAGGAGAACAACAACAACAACAACTGCTGGGTTTAGATAATCTCTCAAGGCCCTTCCAACTGTATTGCTTGTTCTAGTCCTAGAGCTCTGTTACTAACTTTGCATGATCTTGGACAAGTCATTTCCCTTCTCCAGACCTCAGTTTCCAAATAATTATATTCCCCTTGCTGTAGCAGTTCTTAGTTTATAAAACATGTTCTCCCAACAACCCTATGAGTTAGATAGTCTATGCATTATTATTTTCACTTCACAGAGAAAATGAGATTCAAAAAAGGCCAGTGATTGTCCAAAGTCCCAGTGCTAGAGCCAGGATCCAAACTTAAGCCTCCTGACCCAGACACAGGTCTACTGCTCTTTCCTCCACCTCCCTGGTTCATTGGTTTCCAAGAGCCTTTTAATCACTCACATGATCCCTCTCAGTGATGTGTGAGTGGCAGATCTGGGCACTGACTCTGAACTATCCTTGCGAGGATCCATGAGGATCTCTTGCTGGGCTAACCCTGTCTTCTCCCCCACCCTGTGTTTTCTGTCTCCCCCTGTTCCCTCCCTCCATCCCCCCAGTGTGTGGCTGTGACCTGGCCCAATCTGGCTTCTTCTTCAAGAACCGTGAGTATATCTGCACCCAAGACTACCAGCAGCTCTATGGCACCCGCTGCCACAGCTGCCGTGACTTCATCACAGGCGAGGTCATCTCCGCCCTGGGCAGGACCTATCACCCCAAGTGTTTCGTGTGCAGCTTGTGTAGGTGAGTAAGCAGGGTGGGGAGGGATGGGGGCAAGCCCTATGGAAGCCATGAAGGAAAGAAGCCATTCCCTTCTTATTCATTGATTTCACTGCATTTAGCATCTCAGAGCTGGAAGGCACCTTAGAGGGCATCTAGTTCAATCTCCCTTCAAATACTCGGGTACAGGGGCTCATCCAACTTTGGTTCAGAGACTTCCTAGGGAAAGGGAGACAGACTTCTCTTGTTGGTTATCTAATTGTTAGGAAGCTTATCCTCAAGTTGGGCTAATTTCATGCCATGGAACTTTCCCCCCTTTTGGGCCTAGTTCTGCTTTCTGAACCTGTAGTGTGTATATACATTACACACACACACACACACACACACACACATATCATTTGTATTCTGTTGGGATAGTGACATGCTTGAGGTAGAGAATTAGAAATAATTCACATGGCTCAAGAGAAGAATTTTTCGGTGACTGAGGGCCAGGTTTAAGTCATGATGGTAGAGAACAATATGGTAGAACAGAAATTATATTGATCTTGAAATGAGAAAACTTGAGTTTTGAGCCAGATCTGGATTTGAATTGATCTTGGTCACAAGCTAGCTGTGTGACTTGAGACAAATCACAGAATCAAAGAATCTTTGAGTTTGGAGGTTCCCCAACTCAAAAAACTCAAATTTGAATTACCACTTGGCAGAAAGCATGTCAGTCTACACTTTTTTTTCAGTCTACACTTTCACATTGCATCATAGTTTCTGCTAACACATTATAAAAGCAAGTAATACAATTTACTAGGGATCATCTCAAAAGTCCCAAAGCCAATACTCCTTGTAGAACTTTACAGAAGCCTCCTCTGCAACAATCCCAAGTAATGGTCATATATTCTCTGCTTGGAGGGCATACTACCTTTTTTTATAGGAGCCTATTCCATTTTTTGATTATTCTGATAATTAGGATGACAGGTAAGTGGCATAGTGAATAGAATGCCAGGCCTGGAGTCAGAAAGATCTAAGTTCAAATCCTGCCTCAGACATTCCCTAGCTGTGTGACTCTGGGCAAGTCACTTGACCCTTTTGGCCTCAGTTTATTTATCTGTAAAATGAGCTAGAGAAGGAGATGGCAAACTCCTCCAGTATCTTTGCCAGGAAAACTCCAAAAGGGATAAAGAGTCAGGCCTGAATGAAACAATTAAACAAAACAAAAAACAATTATTAGGAACTTCTTCCATATTTTATACTTTATACTTATATTTTAAGTCTAATTTTCTACAGCTTTCTGGGTCCAAGTGCAGAAGAAAATTAATCTAATCAATAAATCAATAAGAACTTATTAAGCATTTACTATGTGCCAGGTACTCTGCTAAGCACTAGAGACACAAAGAAAGTTAAAAAAGCAAGGTCCCTTGCATTCAAAAAAGCTGGGTGGCTTAATGGATTGAGAGCCAGGTCTAGAGATGGGAGGTCCTGGGTTTGAATTTTACTCCAGACACTTCCTAGCTGGGCAGCCCTGGGCAAGTTACTTGACCCCCACTGCCTTGCCTCATTGCTCTTCTGCCTTGGAACTAATACTTAGTATTTATTCTAATCAGGTTTTTATTTTTTATCTTTTGTTTATTTTTTTAAACCCTTATCTTCTGTCTTGGAATCAATAAATCAATACCATGTATTGGTTCCAAGGCAGAAGAGTGGTAAAGAGTAGGCAATGGGGGTTAAGTGACTTGCCCAAGGTCACGTCTGAGGCCAGATTTGAACCTAGGGCCTCCCATCTCTAGGCCTGACTCTCAATCCATTGAGTCACCCAGCTGCCCCCTCTAATCAGGTTTTTTAAAAAACCCAGACCTAAAACATAGGTCTGACCAAGTCATAAATCTCCAGAAACCTCAATGGTTCCCCACTGACTTTTCATTAAAAGTCAAAACTCCATGGGGCAAGCTGGGTGGCTCAGAGGAATGAAGGCTTAGGTTTGGATCTCAACTCAAGCACTTAGTCCTATGACTTTGGACAATCATTGACCTTTTTTGAATCTCATTTTCTCTGTAAACTGAGAATAATAATATAATTTTGTGGGGGGAGGGGTTTAAAGTGATTTACAGTGTAAATGGGAGGTAATCCCAGAAGGAACTCACTGGGGTAAAATGGGCTGGAGGGGGATCCACAATGGCTTTTCACAGAAGATGAGAATTAAGCTGAGTCTTAAAAGCCAGGACAATCTTGTTCAGTTGTTTCAATTGTGTCTGGCTCTTCATGATCCAATTTGGGGTTTTCTTAGCAAAGATCCTTGACTGGTTTGCTATTTCCTTCTCCATCTCATTTTACAGATGAGGAAACAGGCAGACAGGATGAAATGACTTACCCAGGGCCACACAGCTAGTAACTGAGACCAGATTTAAATTATGAGTCTTCCTGACTCTAGATCCAGTGCTTTATCCACTGCGCCACCTAGCTGCCCATCCAGATGATCATATCCCTCTATTAATTTAGTCTAAAAGAGGACAATTAATGTTCTTTTCGTTGCCACATCACCCTCTTAACTCATTGAGCTTCCAGGTCACTAGAAGCCCTAGCTCATTTTCCTCAGTAACTATTTTCTAGCCATGCCTCCCCCAGTGCTGTATTTGTGCAATTACTTTTTTGAAGCCAAATGTCGAGTTTAGCCCTATTAAATTCCATCTTATTGAATTTTGCCAGACATTCAAGCCTTGACCTCTCCTGGCCTCAATTTTCTCCTCAGTAAAATGAGCAAGTTGAACTGGATGATCCCTAAGGCCCCTTCCAACTCCAGCATTCAGGGATTCTGTAATTAGGAGCCTGGCTGGGAGAAGCCAGAGCTCTCAGGGCAGCCAAATCCAAGGGGGCAGCAAGGAGGTGGGGAAGGGGTTCAAAGCTCTGGACAGAGCAGCAGAGAGCGTGGGAAAACACAAAACACAAGGGAAGGCGGCATTAGCAGGATGAACGTTTGTCTTGTATTATCTCCCTCCCAAGAGGTCATTTTTTTTTTCATGGTGGAAGACTACTTGTCCCAGTCAGTCAATTAGGAAACATTTAGGAAGCATCTATTAGATGCCACATACATCATACTAGGAACTGGGGATAAAAATATAAAAGTGAGGCAATTTCTATCTTCAAAGAACTCTCATCCAACTAGAGATAGCATATTCATGGAGAAATAAATATAGAATATTCATAAAACTAGATATATAAAATATGGATGGGGGGCACTAATACCCAGAAGGATCACAAGTGACCTATTTTCTTTTTAAACCCTTACCTTCTGTTTTAGAATCAATTTAGAATCTAAATTAAAATCTAAATCAATGTTAGAATCAATTAGAATCAAAAGCATTGATCCTAAGGGGAGAAGACTGACAATGGGGATTAAGTGACTTGCCCAGGGTCATATAGCTAAGAAGTTTCTGAAGCCAGACCTGAGCCCAGGACCTCCCATATCCAGGTCTGGCTCTCAGTCCACTGAGCCACCTAGCTGCCCCCTAGGTATGTCATCTTAAAGGAGGTGGCACGCTGGGTAGGCCTTGAAGGGAGCTGGGGTTCCATAAAGTAGATGTAGGTCTGGAATCCAACCTATGAAAAAGCTTAGAATAGGATACATGTTGTCATTTTTCAGTCTTATTGGACTCTTTGTGATCCTTTTTTTTTTTTGGATTTTCTCGGCAAAGATACTGATGTGGTTTGCCATTTTCTTCTCTAGCTCATTTTACAGGTGAGGAAACTGAGGCAAACAGGGTTTAGTGACTTGCCCAGGATAACACTAGTAAGTATCTGAGGCCAAATTTGAACTTAGATCTTCCAGACTCTGGCCTGGCACTCTTACCTACCTTGACACCTAGCTGCCATAGGAATGAGAGATAGAAGAAGCGAAATTCATACACAAAGAAGTCATGTACGAGGAAGAGCAAGCAATGCTAGTTTGTCCAAAGAGGACATAAGGGAAATAACGCAGAATCAGTCTAGAAAGATGAATTGGAACAAGACTGAAAAGCTTTCAATGCCAAATAGAAGCTTGCCTTTTATTTTATTTTATTTTTTTAACCCTTACCTTGGGTCTTAGAATCAGTACTATATATTAGTTCCAAGGCATAAAAGCGGTAAGGGCTAGGCAATGGGGTTAAGTGACATGCTCAGGGTCACACAGTCAAGAAGTGTCTGAGGACACATATAAACCTAGGACCTCTGGTCTCCAGGCCTGGCTCTGAATCCATTGAGCCATCTAACTGCTCCCAAGGAGTTTTGACATTTAATGTGAAGTCAGTGGGGAGCCACTGAGATTTCTGGAGATTCTCAACATGGTCAATCCCTGTGTTTTAGGAAAATCAATTTGACAGATGGGGGAGAGAAAGGACTGGATGAAGAGAGAACTACATTAATTCAGAAAAGAGGTGATGAGGGTCTGGACCAGTGTGGTTATGGTGTGAATAGAGAGAAAAGGGAAGATTCAAGAGATACTGAGAAGGTGGCATTGATAAGATGTGACAGGAAAGAGCAAGTGAGTGAGAATGAAGAGATGAAGAAAACACTTAAATGTAAACTCGAGTGACTGGAGAACAGTCATGTCCTTGGCAGAATCTGAGGAGAAGTGGTGCTAGGGAAGAGATTGAATTCTGTAGGAAGGCTGGGTTTGAAGTGCCCATGGAATCCAGGGGAAGATCTTAGAGCAGGCATTTGGGGATCTGAGACTGGGATTCATATGAGGGTCACATATGAAGATCTGGAAGCCATCTGTTATGGGAGCAAATGAGCTTATCAAGAGATAGAGCTTAAGGGACAGCCAGGTGGCTCAGTGGATAGGGAGCTAGGTTTAGAAACAGGAGGTCCTGGGTTCAAATGTAACTTCAGACACTTCCCACTGTGTGACTCTGGGCAATTCACTTAACCCCCATTGCCTAACCCTTACCACTCCTCTGCTTTGGAACTAATAAGCAGTATTGATCCTAAGGTGGAAGGTAAGGGATTGGGGTGGGGGGAAGAGGGAGACGGAGGAGAGGAGAGGGAAGGGAGCGACAGAGAGGAACAGAGAAAGAGAAGGAGGAAGGGAGAGGAAGTGACAGACAGAGAAAGACAGATGAAGGGAGGGAGGGAAGGAGGGGGAGAAAAAAAAAGAGGGGGAAGGAGGAAGGGAGAGAAGTGAGGGGGCCCAGGGAAGAACCCTAGAGTGTACCCTTGAGTGGGGTCCAGGATATGGATTCTGGACCTGCAGTGGAATGGAGAAAGATTAGTCTCACAGGTTGGAAGAGAACCATTTTAGGGAGTTATCAAAAATCCTGGTGGGAGAGAGTATTGACAGTAGCTATATCTCTTCCTATGGCCAAGACAGTGATGATTATAGGGAAATTCTGCATTAGCCTCTTCCAGGTTCTTTTTTCCATTCTGCAGCCTGTAAAGTCAGAAACTCTACCTGACAGAAAGGAGATAGGAGACCTATTGGGGCCTCTCCTGAAGAGACAAAAGTCAGTATCTCCAACTCAGCCTGGCTTTCAGCTATATCTTTGATTACAAAGCTGGATGATTGATGCTCAGATAGTGCCAGCCTAACCTGTAGTCACTGCTCTGGGCTCCCCAGGTAATGGCTGTCTACCTGCCCCTGCTGCTTCTCCTTCCAGACCTTGTGATAACCAGAACTCTGGGACATGGACAGTGGGGCTGCCAGCATCCAGCCTCCTTTGACACAAATGAGCCTTCATGGAAAGAGAAGGGCTGGGGAAGTGATCTGAGCCAAAATAATCACTCTCCAGTGGCCAGCCCTTCTAATGACGAGCCGCATTACACTTAACCTAAAGTAGCTACCTACCTCCTAAAGTAGTCGTGAGGTTCAAATGAGATCATCTGTGTAATATGCTTGCCAAGCAAATTGATATTAAAATGCCACTCATTATCATCAAAAGCATTACGTCAACTACCCTTACCACCACTACCATCATCATTATCTATCAATAAGCATTTATTAAGCACCTGCCATTTGCTAGGCACTTTGCTAGGTACTAGGAATCCAAAAAGAAAATGGTCCCTTGACTCAAGGGGCTTATATTCTTTTGTTTGTTTGTTTGTTTTTAAACCTTTATCTTCCTTCTTATAATCAATATTACATATTGATTCCAAGGCAGAAGAGTGTTAAGGGCTAGGCAATGGGGGTTAAGTGACTTGCCCAAGGTCACACAGCCAGGATGTATCTTAAGGTCAGAGTTGAACCCAAGACCTCCAGTCTAGGTCTGACTCTCAATTCACTGAATCACCTAGGTGCTTATATTCTTATCTGGGGAGATAATATATACATATTTAAATATATAAAAATAAATACAAGGTAATAGAGGGAGGAGAAAACAGTAGCAACTGGGGTAGAGAGAGAATCAAGTTAGCTTTAACAAATAACCTGATTGTTGTTGTTGTTGTTGTTGTTGAGTGTTGAAGGAAATGAGCAATTCTTTGAGTTGAGGCAGAAGTATATTATGGGCATAGGAGACAGCTTATGATGATGACTATTATGGTCTGAGGTATGATGAAAAGAGAGTAAGTAGAGGAAATGAGAACAGATAGCTTCTTCTAGTATTTGTTTGAGAAGGGAAGGAGAGATATAGAACATAGCCCAAAGAGAAAGGAATATGTGGTGAAGGTTTTTTTTTTTTATGAATGTGGGAGATTTTCTGGTGAAGACAGGTGTAACTAACTAGAATTAAGGGTCCTTGTACAGGGATTGACTTTAGGGAGGAAAAGAGGTTTATCACCTTCAGAGACATAGCAAGAAGGAAGGAGAATGGGATGATATCAAGCAATTCTGAGATGAAGAGAAGGAGAGAAGAGAGAACTCATAGTGTATGGCCTCTGTTTTATCAGTAAAATAGCCAGCTAGGTGGCACATGAGATAGAATGCTGGACCTGGAGTCAGGAAGACCAGAATTCAAATTGGACTTCAGACATTTATGTGACCCTGGACAAATCACTTAACCTGGGCAAATTTCAACTTCCTCAACTATTAAGTGGGGATAATTATAGTACCTACTTCCCCAGAGTTGTTGTAAGGATAGAATGAAATAATATAAAGCACTAATCACATGCCTGGCACCTACTAAGCACTTAATAAATTTTTGTTTCAGAAGCAGCAAGTGGCTCAGTGGACAGAGAACCCAGGCCTGCAGATAGGAGTCCCTGGGTTCAATTTTGACCTCAGATACCTGTATGACCCAGGGCGAGTCATTTTACCCCAATTGCTTCTACTTACTGTTCTTTTGCTTTAGAACCTATACTTAGTATCAATTCTAAGATAGAAAGCAAAAGTTTGGGGAAAAAATACTTGTTTATTTCACAATAAAGCATAAGAAAGGCGAAGTTCTCAAATGACATGGTAGAAGGGGAGGTTTAGATTTTAGGAGAAAAGATCTGGAACATTCTGTGGGGAGTGGGCTAGAGAAACAATTAGGGAGAAATAAAAGGATTTCCTTGTTGAAATGAGAGTTGAATTGAGAATAGATAACATAAATGAGGGTTGAAAGGAGAGGAAAGGGAGATAGACCCAGCCACCTTGGTGAGTGACTTCCTCCATTGTTCATGAGTAGGAGCAAGTAAAGCATATGATGAGAGTAATCCATGGTAAAAGGCTGGCAAGCTATGAATAGTAATAGGACAAAGAGGCAAATAATAATTAATAATAATTATGATAACATAGTAAGAATAACATTTACTTGGTTTATTAAGGTTTACAAAACATTTTACAAATATTCTCTCATTTTGATGTCACAACAATCCTTGAAAGTAAGTGCTGCTATTACCATTCTCGTTTTACATATGAGCATACTGAGGCTCAAAAAGGTTAATTGATTTGCCCAGGGTCACACATCTAGTAAGTATTTGAGGATAGATCTAAATACAGATCCTTCTGACTCCAGGTCCATATTTCTATCTTCCTTGCCACCTAACTCTCTCATCATTTGGCAGTAGAGACTAGTAAGAGTTGAAGTAGTTAATAAAAGCATCAAGATTGAGAAGGGAAGAAAATCAGACCTGAGAAAAAGGGGTCCTTGGAAAACCTGCAAATAGTCCCTCCTTCACTAAGGCCATCTTCTCAGTTCCTTTCCTTGGTGGAACTTCCTTGAGCTTGCAGTCTGCTGGTATGGCCAGGGTCACTTCCACACCAGGAGGAGGCATTGGGAGAGAATGTTATTGGACATTATAATCCTTGGTGAACCCATTAATCATTGTGTTGGTGACTGTTCCTAATTGTCACCCAGGGAGAGTCTAATAGGGAAGATGGGGCATACACAAGGGAAAAGTGAAATAACAGTAAAAGACATAAATCACAGTTCACAACAGCATTAGGAGAGCTGTCACAGACCAGGATGTGATTAATTGCAAGCGTGTGGCTCAGAGCATAAGGGATTTGGTTGTTGAGAAGAAGGCGTTCGGGGAAGGGAACTATTGCTTTTGAAACTATAGGCAGCCTAGTGCAGTGGAAAGAATCATTTGGTCTTAGCAGCCCTGGGTTTCAAGCCCCAGATGTCCAGCTTATCTGTGCTATGTGACTTTGGGCAAGTCAGTTCACTTCTTTCCTTGTATCTCAATTCCTACATTCATAAGATGGAGACACCCAACTCTTCAAAAAGCACCTCACAGGGTTGTTATCAAACATAATGGACCCAAAATACATTGCAACACTTAAAGTACTACATAAATGTCTGCTGTTATTTTTATTGCTGTGAATGAGGGTAATGGTAAAAGGTCTCACAGAAGAGGAGAGTTGGGATGAAAACTCATTAAAACTTCACAGTATCACAGAACATCAGAGGAGACCTGGTCTAACCTGAATCAGAATGGGAATCACTGCCATAGCATCCCTGATGAGTTAGTAGTCATGCATCTTCTGTTCGAAGATCTCCATTGGGCAACTCAGAATCTCCTGGGTAACCTATTCCATCCTTGAATTCTCTACTTGTTAAGAAATTTTTCCCCTTTATTGAGGGGAAACTTGCTTCCCAGTAACTTATTGCTGTCACTCCTAGTTTTGTCTCTGCTCCCACATCATAACCTTAAAAAATGCCCAAAGACAGCTCTCATGATGTTTGAGCAAAAGCCAAGACAGAGGGAAAGTGAGAGGCCAGTCTGTGGATCAGTCAACTACAAAAAGCATAGGTGAATACTGTGGCTGGGAAGTACTCGGGGAAATGGTTGTGAAGGTGGGATGGTATCCACAAAAGGACTGAATGCCAGGCTAAGGAGTTTGGACCCTATCCTATAGACAATGAGGAACCTGTTAAGGTTTTCAAGTAAGGGAGTGATGTGGGCAGAGTTGGAAATCCAGATATTATTATTATTAATTCTGTAGTACTTTAAGATTTTCACAGCAATTTAAAAATATTGTCCCATTTTATCATCGCAACAACCGCAGGAGGAAAACACTATCATTAATCCCCATTTTGAAAGTGAGGAAACTGAGGCAAGTCAAAGGTTGTGACTTGCCCAGGGTCACAAAGTCAGTATCTAAGACTGAATTTGAACCCAGGTCTTCCTGACTCCAAGTCCATTGTTCTATCCATTGTGTCATCTAATCTGGCAGCATACAGAAAGGATGAAGGAGGATGGGGTCAAAGAACAGGATAAGGGAAAAAATAATTTATTAATATAGCACTTTAATATTTTCAAAACATGTAAAATCTGTATCAGATTTCTTACTGTTTCTGGGAAGGGAAGAGAATTTAGAATTCAAAAATAATTTTAAATGTTAAAAATTGTTATATGTAATTGGGGGAAAATGATACATGTTTAAAAGTAAGAAATAAAATTTGCTAAACATTTCCTTCTCAATAGTCCTATAAGATGGTAGACAGTGTAAAGATTTATTGTCTACTCAATTTTGCAGATGAGAAAACAGAGGCTTTGAGAAGTTGAAACATATAACTAAGGCAAAACTTGAATCTAGGAGTCTTCATTCTTATTTCCTCCACCAGTACATATGGAAAGAAGGAAACAAGATACATTATTCACTGTCAGATTATGTTCAAGCTATCTTCTAAACCAATTCTTTTTTTAAACCCTTGCCTTCCATCTTAGAATCAGTACTTTGTATTGGTTCTAATGAAGAAGAATGGTAAGGGCTAGGCAATGGGGGTCAAGTGACTTGCCCAGGGTCACAAAGCTAGGAAGTGTCTGAGGCCACATTTGAACCCAGGATCTCCCTTCTCTAAGACTACCTCTCAATCCACTGAGCCACCCTACCTACCCCCTCTAATTCAATTCTTAACAAGGTATCCTCAAAAGGTTGGGCGTCCCAGTCAGAGAATCACAGGATATCAGAGATGCAATGGACCTAAGAATATCTAACATCAAGTATTTGAGCTGGAAGTAACCTTATGACAGAAAACAAAATATCAGAACTAGAAGTAAGCTTCTTTTTCTTCTTTTTTTAGAAGAAATCTAATAGAGGTCAGCTAGGTGACTCAGTGGATGGAAAGCCAAACCTAGAAATGGGAGAATTTAGGTTCAAATCTGGCCTCAGATACTTCCTAGCTGTGTGGCCCTGGGCAAGTCATATGGCTCCTATTGCATAGCCCTTACCACTCTTTTGCCTTGGAACCAATGTGCAGTAGAAGGTAAGGATTAGTTTTTTGTTTTTTAAAGAATCTTTAAAATATAAATTGTCAGAACTGGAAGACAGCTTAGAACATAGAATGTATAATTGTAGAATATTGGCTTAGAAATAGGGTTGTGCTGTGACATTAACAACTTGTAGGGGGAAAATGTACTGCAGGACACATTTTTGCATTTAATCTGCATTATTAACATTTTCTCCATCACTTTCTCATGTATATATAATCGACAGTATAATAAATCAAGCCCTTATTGGTAGGGTTAGCCATTTCTGAGATTACAAGATTTTAAACTGAAAATTAAAGTTGACTCTCTTTGAAGAAAGAGGGTTTGAGCTGGCTCCAGCATAAATGGTTTCAGAGACTGCCTAATCCACCAAAGCAACTTAATCTAAAGGAAATGTCACTGACCAATGCATCTGGAAACCTGGCTATGAATTGCTGCTCAGCCCTCTAGCTTTCTGTATATCCTAGAAATGTAGGATCTTAAAAAAAATTATTATAAACTTAGTATACAAAGAACAACACATCAATGAATCAATAAGTCCTTATGAGTTGACTGAGGCACATAGGATTTAAGTGACATGCCCATAGCCACACAACTAGTTCTATCAAAAGTAGGTTTAGAACTCTTCAGACCCAGCATCAATACATCCATGATGGCTACATTTTGTTACTTAGTTATTTCAGTTGTCTTTAATTCTTCATGGACTCATTTGGGGTTTTCTTGACAAAGATACTAGAGTGGTTTGCCATTTCCTTCTCCAGTTCATTTTATAGATGAGGAAATTGAGGCAGACAGGATGAAGGGACATGCCAGTGTCACACAATTAATTTCTGAGGACAGTTTTGAACTCAGGAACAGGAATCTTCCTGATTTGGGCCCAGCCCTCAGGATTACCTAATTCCCCCATAATCTTGGGCACAAATTGAATAGCCACCAGTCATTTGTGAATAAGATCTCTACACTGCACTAACACAAACATTAGTGTACAATAAGAATTTTTTAAAAAATGACTAAACTTTCTATTTGTAGTTTGTTTAGAAAAAAATGTACATGTATATTAATGTTAGTGAGAAAGAAACAAAATTATCCTGTTAGTTTCTTTGTTTATGAAACTTTTTCTTTTGTAGATTTTTTTTCCAGATTATGTTGTTGTTAGATAGTTGTAGTTCATGCAAGTATAACTATTTTGGTTCTGATTTCTACATTCTTCTTCACTAGATGTGACTTCTTGTATTTAATTGTATTCTTCACAGTTATCTCTTCTTGTGGCATGATGATCTTCCATTACATTCATATACCATCATGTCTGGCTCTTCCTCAGTCCTTTGATATATCAATTGCTTCCAATGTTTTACTATTATGAAAGATATTGCTGGGAATATTTTTTTGTGTGAAGAGGCATTTTTTCCCTTAGAGTATACTCCTAAGTTGAGACATTAGATCAAAATATATGAAGTTTTAATAAATCTTGTTATGTAATGACATATTTCTTTAAAAAGTATTTTACCATAAGATGATCTGGGACTGTTCTGAAGAACTTATAACAAAGAATGCTCTCCACTTCCAGAGAAAGAACTATTGGAGCCAGATGCAGATCAAAGCATACTATCTTCCACAATTGTTTATTTATAGTTTTATTTGGGGGCTTTAGTTTTATATGAGTATTCCCTTCAACAGTGACCAATATAGATGTATGGTATGGATGATAGATAACATATGTATAATTTTAGATCAAATTGCCTGCCATTTCTGAAAGGGTGGAGGGAAAGGAGGGAGAAAGACAATTTGGATCTTATTTCAGAAAACATTATGGTGAAAATTGTTATTACATGTAATTGGGAAAATAAAATATCTTAGAATAAAAAAAAGAAATACCAAACAACAACAATTTAAAAAAGTATCATACTTGTTCAGTTTCACCTACAGCAAACTGGTGAGACTATTTTTCAGTAGTCTAAGCAACATTGAATTTTATCACTTTAAACTGTATTTAACACTTTAATAGATGCTAGGTAGCCTTTTATTCAACACATTTTCAGGTGTGAGTGGCACATTTCTTTTTTCTAGGTAGTTGGGATTGTATCAACTTGCGCAGAGTCACACAGTTAGGAAGGATCTGAGGACAGATTGGGCTCTCTATCCCCTGAGCCACCTAACTGTCCCTATCCTATCCTTTAAACATCTGTCATATTAAGATTCAGTTCTTCTTATAAATTTGGGTCAATTGCTAATAGTCTCTTTTTTTCTGACTTTTAACAGTTATCTTTATGGTCCCCACAATAAGATTTTTTTCTTTTTTATTCTGCATATTTTGCTTTTTGTTGAACCTCCATTCAGATATAATCAAATGTAATTATTTTGCTATAATTCAATAGCCAAACATTTCCTACCTCACTGTGCAAGCTTTATCATTCTATAATCTTATGGCATTTTATTAAACTATTTGTTTTGTGAAATAAAATAACCTCATATACAATAACTGTAATCTTCCTTGTTTCAATGGTATTGATCCTATCCCAATCTTTTATATCCATCAAACTAAAGATAATTCCCATATTATGTTCCTTTATAATAACTCAATATAATAATAATCTATAATAATAATATTATTATTCTATAATAAACTCAACAGTTTTGCAAAAATCCTCTCTCCTCACTCACTCTTTTGGTTAAAATGGGAAATTCACTCTGAAATTTCGCTTCCCATTCTACCCTCTTTACTTTTCCTTTTTATTCTTTCAGCCTTTAGTCAATATATTCCTCTCCTCTCCAGACCAGTCCTCCCACAAGTTTGTTTGTATAATTCAGTTGTTAATCAAAGCCCCACTATTGTTCTTGTGTTATCCCCCCTAGAATGGTTAGACTAGTTAATCACAATTGTAAAGATCTCTTTGATTTTCCTACTTATCTGAGGTTCCTTATACATATTAAAACTTTCCTTAAGCTTAGCTCAGCCTTCCACAGATTGCTTAAACTCTTTTGAATTCTTAAGTGATCATCATTTGTCTTCAAAAAGAATGCTTGCCTTCTGAATGGAAGCTCTTTATTTCTGATGTCTAGTATTCCAGTTTCTTCAATTATTTCTCCTATTCTAGAAAAATCTTGAATAATCTGATCATGTTTAAAGTTTGTGGTAACTTCTCAGCTGTTTGTAAAATCCTCTCCTTATCATTATGGCTTGATAATGATGTGTACTCCTTAATTGGTAGTTTTGTGAATTTGAGTCTAATTCAATTTGCCTAAGGGGTCAAGTTCTTTTCTTCATAGTTTTGGGAAACCAAAAAATTTACTGTCCCTCCTTTTTATTCTGTTCTTTAGATGTGTCATTTTAATTTGCATAGATTATAATTTTTTTTCCAATTCTATAATTTTATGTCATGTTCTCTGTTTTTACTGGAATGTCTACCATTCTATTCTCTGGCAAAATAATTTTATTTTTTACTGTCTGTTTACATTTCCACTGATCTTTTTTAAATGTTACATTTCATCTTTAAGTAATTCTGACATTTCTTATTCATACTCATTCTTCCATTAATCCCTGGACACTCTTGAGAAAATTCTAGTTTTGCTTCTAATGTTTCTTTTGGCCTTATTGGAATATTTTTTTCTTCTGGCATTCTTTCCCTGTTTCTTTTAAGCCATCATGTTTTCTATTGTATTAGAATACTTATTTGTTTATTCCTTTAAGTATCTTTTTTCCAAAACTAACTTTATTTTGAAATTTTCTGATAGTTTTGTTCCTTGATGACATCTTTTTTATTTTTTATCCTTTTTTCTATTGTCTTTTGTGACATTTCACTCCCATATATTCTCAAAAGTTGTAAAGCCTTGAATCATACAAAGAATGTCCGAGATAAGAGACCTTATGCTGAAGTAGGAATTCTCTCACACTATAATTTGACCAGCAAATGGTTACCCAGTGTCAACATGGTAACCTCAAGAGACAAGGAAGGAACTCACTGCCTTTAAACAAAATCCATTCCATTTTTGGACAGTTGTAAGTGTTAGTAAATTCTCCTTTATGTTGAATCAAAATCTTTCTCCTTTTAATTCTCCCCATGGAAACTTTGTCTATCCTCTATAATTGGAAGAGATTGTCTCTCTGGCCTTTTCCAGCTCTGAAATTGTGTTTTAAGATTCTAGTCTTTTTCAGCTCTGAGATTATAGATTTCTATAACTTAGTTCAACCCTGGCCTTTTATAAATGGGGAAACTGAGACATAGGGAGAATAAGTGAATTTGCTGAAGGTCCCACACCTAATGGGTAATAGAACCAAACCCAGACTATTCATTAAGCTGGGATTACCACTTCCTTCCAACTCTTAGCTAAAAAAAATTCCTAATATTTCCATACTTTAAATACTTCCTCAAATCCTATGCCTTTCTCAGGATCATCATCTGGTCAACAGAACCCAGAATATATCTGGTATAGTCTGTGTATGTTGATTTACTTGTACTCATTCTCTAAAAAGGCAGTTTGGTATAGTGATAAGATTAGTAGATATGGTGGCAAATCTTGATTTTTTTATTTTTGTTTAGTCATTTTTCAGTTATGTCTGACTCTGTGACTCCAAATTGGGGAGTGGGGAGGAGGTCTTGGCAAAGATATTGAAGCAGTTTGCCATTTCCTTCTCCAGCTCGTTTTACATATGAGGAAACTGAGGCAAACAAAGTTAAATGTTTTGTCCAGGATCACACATCCAGGATATATCTAAGGCCATATTTGAACCTAAGAAGATTAGTCTCCCTGATTCTAGGCTGGATGTTCTTATCCACCACACTACCTAGCTACCCTACCCCTGATATACATACAATCTCTATAAATTTAGGCAAGTCACTTTCCCTTTCCAAATTTTTCTTGATTAAAGGTATTCAAGTAGAGAACTAAAATGAGCTACCAAGATTATTATATGGAAAAGATCCCTGAACAAGAATGTCACTTCTTCGACCTCTTTCAAATCCTACATTCCGTGATTGTAAAAACATCAAATTAGGAAGCAGGACACCAGAGTCCCAGTCCTAGTTCTTTCTTTGATTAGCTACATAGCAAACTACTTGTCTCTAAGCCTCAGTTCCCTTAGCTACAAAATGGGGATGGTTATGCTTGCATCATTTCCCTCATAAGGTTTTGTAAGGTTAAGACAAAATACTGTAAACTGGTTACTTTAAGGCACTATATAAATGTGTTCCAGAAGTCCTGAGATAAAATTCTAGCTTTGCCATTTTACTATCTGTATATACTTTAGAGCAAGATATTTAAGCTCTCTAGCCCTCGGTACCCTTATATATATATAAAGATTATACTAAATCATCTCCAAGGTCTCTTCTAGCTCTAAGTCCATACATTATTATTGTTATTGTTATTGTTATTATTATTTCAGTTCCATGATAGCTGGACAGAGAATAGTTAGTACATGTGCTGAATTTTTTGTTCTTCCCATTTACAGGAAACCTTTCCCCATCGGTGACAAAGTGACATTCAGTGGCAAAGAATGTGTTTGCCAGACATGTTCAAACTCTATGATCAGTGCCAAGCCCATCAAGGTTCATGGACCAAGCCGTAAGTTTGGCCTTACCTCTATTCCCTCTTGTGCTCAGACTATGGGCATTTCCCATTCCTGGTACATGGCCCCAGTAGAGAGAGGATGTTGCCTAAGTGTGTTATTGGGGGGACTTGTGGGAGAAAAGTTGGAATTTTCCCTGTTCTTCTCAGAATTAGATCAGACAGCTGCCCTCCTTTGTAACCTAGTCAGGACTATTGTAAAATGAAGCGAATTTTCTTGTCATCAAGTAACAGGTGAAGCTGGAAAAATCCATTAGAAACCTGAAAATCAAAGATTTCACTCAATGCAGTTGGATGCTTTTGGAGGCAATATCCCTAATTAGATCATATGGACCATGTCCACGCTCTCTGAACCCCACAACAGAGAAAACAACAGCTGATTACTGAAAAAAATTAAGACCATGATACTATGATGAATCCATGACTAAATTATGTGCCTACTGTATTAATTAGAATCTTGAACCCTAGAGACTACATTTCCCAGAATTCCTTTTTCCCTTTCCTGTTATATATGTCATTAGTTGATTGAAGTTTTTAGTTTTGATTCTGACCTAGCACACTCTCTCTGGATCCATGTGGAGGAGGGAGGAGTGCTCTTGGTTTTTGCTAGCCTTACTTCCTCATACTTCAAGTTAAATATTTAATGAATATTATTAAATATAATGCTTGGAGTATTGGGTATTCATTTTAATCTTTACAGTACTCTGTTACTAATCAAAACTCCTTAACCTGTAAAATTCCTAATCGTATTTTTCTATCATGGAGCATTTAAAAAAATAATAATGATAATAGTAAGTGATTGGTTGGTTAATCAATAAACATTTATTAAGCTTACTATGTTCTAGGCACTGTGCTAAGCACTAAGGATACATTGCCTGTTCTCAAGGCACTCAGTCTAATGAGGGAAACCACATGCAAACCACTATTTACAACCAAACTATTTCTAGGATAAATTGGAAATAATCATCAGAAGAAAGGCACTAGAATTAAGGGGGATTCATGGTGTTTCCTTTGAAGGAAGTGTTTAATAGTAGTCAAAGGACTCTACTTCAGTCATGTTCTATCTAACATTTTTATTAAAATGTATTTTATTGGGGCAGCTGGGTAGCTCAGTGGACTGAGAGCCAGGCCTAGAGACAGGAGGTCCTGGATTCAAATCTGGCCTCAGCCACGTCCTCCCTGTATGATCCTGGGCAAGTCATTTGACCCCCATTTCCTAGCCCTTAATACTCTTCTGCCTTGGAACCAATATACCGTATTGATTCCAAGATGGAAGGTGAGGGTTTAATAAACAAAATAAAATGTATTTTATTAGATAAAATTTTATAGAATAGTTGGCACAATTAGCAAATATGTTAATAAGGGATGCTGTGTTTTGAGAGAGAATTAACACATCAAATGAAAAAATCTATATGCAAAAGATTTCAGCAGACTAGAACAATAGCCCAAATCTAATATGATGAAATAGAATGAGAATTAAGTCCTGCCACCACTGGATCTGAGAAATGGACTGTAGAAGTACAGAATGAGGTAAATCTAACTAGAGAGGAGTTTGCAGTTCATGGGGGAAGGACCTGGGGTTTTTAATGAACAGCCATCTCAGTATTCATGAACATTGACAGGAGAATGTCAAAAAATTAATATGGTCTAGAATTGCTTTAAGAAAAGCACTTTAGGGGGCAGCTGGGTAGCTCAGTGGATTGAGAACCAGTCCTAGAGATGGGAGGTCCTAGGTTCAAATCCGGCCTCAGCCACTTCCTAGCTGTGTGACCCTGGGCAAGTCACTTGACCCCCATTGCCTAGCCCTTACCACTCTTCTGCTTTGGAGCCAATACACAGTATTGACTCCAAGATGGAAGGTAAGGGTTTAAAAAAAAAAAAGAAAAGCACTTTATCCAAAATAAGAGAAATGATAACCCTATTAACTGCTCTATGCTCTGGTCAGGTCTCATCTGTCAGATTGGTTTGGCACATATTAGAAAGGACTTAGAGAATCTGAAAAATAGTCAACATAGGATAAGTGGGATTGTGTTTTATATGTGAAACAAAGTAAGGAGTTTTGGTTTAAGGAGACATGGATTGGGGTAGCTAGGTGGCTCAGTGAATAGAGCCAGGCCTAGAGCTGTGAGGTGCTGGATTCAAATCTGGACTCAGACACTGCCTATCCCTAGGCAAGTCACTTGACTCCCCATTGCCAAGCCCTTGCTTGGAACCAGTGCACAGTATTGATTCTAAGATGGAAGGTGAGGGTTTCAAAAAAGAAGAAGATATGGATAGTGGGGTATGGGGTGAAAACCTTGGTGGCTCAGTGCATACAAAACTAAGCCTAGAGATAGGAGGTCCTGGGTTCAAATTTGGCCTCAGATACTTCCTAGTTAATAGAATATTTGTTAATTAAGAGTTGATTAGAAAATAGAGTTGATTGCAATAGATAAATATAGAAATTTGAGAAAGCTGGATTTGTTTAAGCCAAAATAGAATTTTTCAAGAGAGGATCATGGGAAATAAAAAGAATTTCTCAGAATTTCTTGAAAGGGACAGTTGAGACCAATGAACTCTCACTCACTCTCTCTTGGTCTGTTCTGTTTTTCTTTCCCCTTTTCCTAAATTTTAATACTTCCAATAAATGGTTTTTTGTCTAAGCCTGGCCTAAGCCAGAATCTTTTAGACTGCTTGGAAGCCATCTTTTCCAACTGTTAAAACAGCAGCCTGTCCTCTCAGGACACAATTATTGATAATACTATACCAATACCAATAATTTATAAGGGTTAGAAAAACCCTTACAACAGTAGTTGTGTGACTCTGGGCAGGCCACTTAACTCTATTGACTAATCCTTGCTGCTCTTCTGCCTGGGAAGGAAAACTTAATGTTGATTCTAAGATAGGAGATAAGGGAGAAGAATAACAATAGCAACAACAATTATCTTCCTGAGAATTGGAAAACTTGTTCTAAACTGGGTCTGTTGCTAGCTAGCTTGATCATGGTCTTTACCTACCTTTCTGACTCCAGGCCTCAGTTTCTAAACTGGTCAGATGAAGGGTTCAGGTTTGATGATCTCTAAAATCTCTGTCATTCTGAGATTCTTTACAGAATTATAAATTGCTAGTATTGTAGGATCTCATAGATGGAAGGAACCTCAGTGATGTCATCTAAGTCAACCTGTTAACCCCTCTAATATTCCAGCTACTACTTGAATTCCAGAGATGAGGAAATCACTACTTCTTGAGACATTCCCGATTCTAACTTCAAATTAAAATTAGACAAATATTCATTATTATAATTAAATACACTCTCTTTGCAAAGCACCATACAACAAACTATGAAGGCAAAAATGAAACCATGTCTGTCTTTGAAGAGTTTACATTCTACTGGGGGCTACAACACATAAACTGATAAGTAAACTTAGAGAACAGAGAGATCCCCAAGAACAAGGGAATCCAAAAAGGATTACTAGTTGCAATAGTACTTGAGCTAATCCTTGAAGACAAAGATTCAGAGCTGAGGGGGAAGTCTATTCAGGGTATGTACAAATGCACAGTGGTGGAGATTAAATAGTAAGTTGGGGAAAAGGCTGTTGTCCAATTTTACTGATTCATAGAGTTCATGGAGAGTAGAATAAAATAAAGCTGGAAAGTAGATAGTTACCAGATGGGAGAGACCTTAAAAACTCAGACTGAGGCATTTGTATTTTTTCCTAGAAATAAGGAACCAATGAAGTATGGTAAGAACTGTACCTTGGGAAAAAGTATTTTGCAAGCTGTGTGTCATATAGATCAGGAAGAAGAAAGGGTGGAAGTAGAGAAATAAATTCAGTGGTTATTGTAGTAGTCTTTGCATGAGGTGATGAGAGTCTGAATTAGGGTGGTGCCATTTTCAGTGGAGGGAAGGGGACAGATGTGAGAGATATTATAGAAGTAGAAGCCAAATGGTTGGGCAACTATTTGAATACAGAAGTGGAAGGAAATATTAAGGATTTCTGAGGTTTTAAACTTAGAACCTTCCTTCACTTGAAGACAACATCAACCTCCCAATCCCTCAGGCCCACAACCTAGGTGTCATCCTTGACTCCATTATTTCTCATACCCCATATCCATTTTATTGCCAAAACTTGTTAATTTCATCTTTGCAAAATCTCTCAAATGTCTCCTCTCCTTTGACACTACCATCACTCTGATGCAGGCCCTCACCTCACCTGGACTATTGCATTAGTCTGTTGATGAGTCTGCCTTCCTCGTGTCCCTCCACACCCCAATCCACTCTCCATTTAGCTACCAAAAGGATTTCTCAAAAAACTGCAGTGGCTCCCTAATACTACCTGGATCAAATACATAATAATCTGTTTGGTTCTCAAAGCCACTCATAAACTAGCCCCTCCTAACTTTCCAATCTTATGGTTTACTCCCTGCCATCATCTCTTTGATGCAGTGATACTGGGCTCCAGACTATTCCACAAACAAGACACTCCATCTCTCCATTCCAGTATTTTCTCTGGCTGTCCCCCATGCCTATGATGCTCCTCCTCCTCGTTTCTATCTGTTGCCTTCTCTGGTTTCCTTCAAGTCTCAATTAAAATTCCATCTTCTGTAAGAAGACTTTCCCAATTCTAGTCCCTTTCTTCTTTTTTCAAAAATTCTTACCTTATGTCCTAGAATCTTTACTAAGTACCACTAAGTATTGGTTCCAGGGCACAAGGATTGTAAGGGTTAGGTAATTGGGGATTAGTGATCCACCCAGGGTCAAACAGCTAGGAAGTATAGCCATCTAACTGGCCCTAGTGCCTTCTGACTTAATTATTTCCTCTTTATCTTGTGTATATATCATGTTAGTACATACTTGTTTGCTTCCCCCAACCCCTGCCATTAGATTATGAGCTCCTTTAAGGCAGGGATCACCTTTTGCCTTTTTGTATTATTCATTATACTTAGTACTTATTAGTTGTGTGATCTTGAAAATGTTACATCATCTCTCTGGACCTCAGTTTACTCATTTATAAAATTTAGCACAGTGCCTGGTACATAGTTCACACTTAATCACTGTTTGTTGACTGAATAATTTGAGAGCAAAGATTAAATTTAATTTGGCCTCAGACATTTCCTAGCTTGTTACTTAACCCCCGTTGCCTAACCCTTACCTCTCTTCTGTCTTTGAACTAATACATGGTATTAATTCTAAGATAAAAACTAAGAATTAAAAAAAAAAGGATTTTTCTAGTCTCAGAGACAATCAGGTGGCACAGTGGATAGAACAGTTGGACCTAGAGCCAGAAGTCTTAAGTTCAAAACTGGTGACTCCACTCTCTGTGAGACCCTGAGCAAATCACATAACCTCTATTTGCCTTAGTTTCCTCCACTGTAAAATGGGAATAATAATAAAACTTGCCTCACGTGACTTTTGTAAGAATCAAATAAAATAATATTTATAAAATGCTTAGTTTCATGCCTGGCACATAGTAGGTGCTGTATTCATTCATGCTTCTTCCCCTTCCTCCTCATAATAGGCTGAGCACTAGAAAGCATGTAACAGAAGATATTCTCATTATTACAAATGCAATCATAATCTGGTGGGGAACAGGGGGCGGGGAGGGCAGAACGGGGAACAAAAGGTTTTTTCAGTAGTGTCTCCTTATCTTTCCAGACTGTGCTGGCTGCAAGGAGGAGATCAAACATGGCCAGTCTCTCTTGGCCCTGGAGAAGCAATGGCATGTCAGCTGCTTCAAATGCCAAACCTGCGGGACCGTCCTCACTGGGGAGTACATTAGCAAGTGGGTGTCTGATTCCCCCCTTTCTCAAGTCCCCCAAGCAACCTATTCCAAGGGAACCTCAAAGCCCATGGGTCTTCCCAGAGCAACAAGGCTCACCTGGTCGGATAAACAGATGCTCAGGATTAGCAGAGAAGAGGGTAACACTGCCTAAAGCCTGCTTTGGAGCCAGTTCCGTCACTGCTTTGCTGTGAACTTTCACCCTCTGGACCTATTTCCTCCTCTCTATATATATCGGATTAGATTGGATAATTGGATAATCCAATTAATCCAATATAAGGCATTAGATTAAACAGTCTTTAAAGACCTTCCAGCTCTGATGGTCTGTGTTCTAAGATTTCTGTTACTCTTTGCTCTAAGGTCCCTTCCTGGTAAAGATGGTCTGCATTGCCATGTCCCTTCTAGCTCAGACCTTCTATGTACTATGTTCTAAGGTCCTTGGCAGCTGGGGTAGAATCCACTCTATGGCTTGGTTCAGTTCAGTACTCAGGCCAAGCTCAAGGCTCTGCTGAAGTGCTGAGTCTTTACAAGGTACTTGGCAGAGCTTCACTGAATTGCTTTTTGCAGCCCCTCCGAACCCAGAGATGGATCCAGTGACTAGCATGACTAATCCATGCAGCATAAGACTTGGAAGCAATATCTGAGATCATTTAGTACAACCCTTTTGTTTTATAAAAGAGGAAACTGAGGCCCAGAGAAGGGGAAAATAGCTCACTCGGAGTCACAAAGAAGGCTGGAAACAGAACTGGATCTCTAACCCAGCTCTCCTGATTCTCCAGTTCAGAATCCTTTTCATTATCCTAGTCTCCTTATTAAATCATCCTTATATACTATAGTATTAGTTAGAACCATGTTTTAGAAAAGATTTATAGTCCTCATTTTAAAATAACCTTTTAAAGTCCAGGATCCTGTTAAGTTAAAAATCCTATTCCTCTCAGCCCCCAGTGCCAATTTATCTCCAAGTAAGAAACTATATTAACTATGAAAATCAAGAAATTGGTATGAAATATAGAATTGCAGCACAGGGAAATTATTCTCCCTCTCTGGATCTCCCTGGACCTTCACTGCCCAGTGTCTCTGCCTTCCTGTCCTCCTCCATACTATTTAACAAGAGACCATTGGGGTGTCCTCCAGCTCCCCTGAAATCCTTCCTTGACATCTATTCAGGCAGTATGAGAAATTAGGACAGACAAAGGCTGTAAATGGAAGAATGCTTGAGTACACAGTGAGGAACTGAAGGACCAAAGGATGTGAAAGAATTTGGAGACCGTAAGAAGGAAAGGAGTATATCTCTCTCCCTTTAGCTCCTGTTTCCAGGTCCTTCAACTAGGTGTTTCTCGATCCTTAAAGGACATTAAATTGCTGCCTGAATAATTAAGAATCTTGGGGTCCTTTTTCCTTAAAAGAGATATAAGCCATGAAAAGCCTACAAAAGAACAGGTGGACATCTGGAAACACATAGGGGTTGGTGGGTAGGTGGGGGGAGTACTGAAACTGAAAGGAAAATCAAATTTAATATTCCATATATATTGTTTTCTTCTGATTTTTTCTCTCATGTTCTCTCCTCCCATGAATTTCTTCCAACAGGGATGGAGTTCCATACTGTGAGACTGATTACCATTCTCAGTTTGGCATTAAGTGCGAGACGTGTGACCGGTATATCAGTGGCAGGGTCTTAGAGGTAAGTTGGCACCAGGGACCTAGAGGAACAGGATACAATTCACTTTTTAAAAAATAACACTTATTTTCTTTCATCTTAGAATCAATACTATGAATAGGTTCTAAGGCAGGAGAGTAGTAAAGACTAGGCATTGGGTCACATAGTTAAGAAGTGTCTAAGGCTAGTTTCAAAACCAGGAGCTCCAGTCTTCTGACTATGCACTGAACCACCTAGCTGCCCCCTGCACTCATTTTTTACATCCCCTCCATTCCCACTGAAATGGGATGGACCCCAAAGGCTAAGACTTGGTGCCCCTAAACTCCAATGACCATGTGTCACATCCTCCAGAATAAAAGGAATTTATCAGGGATGGATTACCTTGTATCAAAAGGTCTCTATAGACACTCTCTACACTGAATAGGAGGTTGGACTGGGTCACTTTGGATGGTATTTATAATCATAGAATCTCTAAACTAAAAAAGACTTTAGAGATTATGTAGTCCCACTTCTCGTTAGTGCAGAGATCATTTATGGCAGGGATACCTAATTTGTGAACCTCAGCCCACTGAGCAGGCATAGGTTATTGCAAGGGGTCCATGAAATCATTTACACACCAAATATTATTTTGCTATTAAAGATTTTCTCAATCCATGAATACTAATGGCACAACTACTATCACGTGTGGGATTCAAGACAATTTTTGTTGTTTCATAGGGTCCTTGTACTTAATATAATGCCTGACACATAGGAAGAAAGTATTAAATGTGTATTGCTTTGTTGCTTTTTATTTGAAAATTTATAGGAAACACTGCCCAACAGATTCCCTCAGAAGTGAGCAGCCATGGAATTCTGGATTCTTAGAGCTAGAAGCTAATATATATATCTATATATATATATACATATATACATATAAAACCTAATCTGTACCTGAGCAGGAATTCCCCCCCTTTTTTCCCCAGTTAGCCTATACTTAAATACTTCTGATGGGGAACTCACTATATACTGGGGTAGTTCTTTCTATCTTTGGATAGCATCAATCATTAGTAAGTTCTGTCAAAGAGCCAAACTATATGTCATAGCTATTCCCACCTATTGGTCCTAGGTCTCTCCTCTGGGACAAAGAAAAATAAGCTGAATCCCTCTTTCACGTGATGTTGTTCAGTTGTTTTTCAGTCATGTTTGACTCTTTGTGACACCATTTGAAGTTTTCTTGACAAAGATACTAGAGTGGTTTTCTATTTCCTTCTCTAGCTCATTTTATAGATGAAGAAACTGTGGCAAACAGGGTAGAATGACTTTCCCAGGATCACACAGAAAGTAAGTGTCTGAGGCCAGATTTAAACTTAGGAAAATGAGTCTTCCTGACTCCAGGTCCAACACTCTATCCACTATGCCACCTAGCTGTCCAGTCATGTTCCACATGACAGTGTTTCAAATATTTGAAGATGAAAATCAGATATTCCCCTCCTCCCATAGTGAACCACCCCATTTTGTTCAATGGATTCTCTCTCACTTGGTTTGATTCCTTTGCCATATTGGAGTGGTCATCCTCTTCTGGATGCACTGCAATTTAATTAATCCATCAATTAATAAGCACTCATTAAGTACTTTCTAGATACCAGTGATGATGGAAGATATAAAGAGAAAAATGAAACAATCCTTGCCTTCAAGGAGCTTATATTCTGAATTTGCTATTGCCCTTCCTGAAATGTATCACATGATACATTAGTATCACTAGATACTAATGTATCTAGTGATAAGATAGAATCTTGTTCTATTTCAGGGGAAAGTTCATCCCATAGTTATCTATCTCTAAGAAAAAGGAAGGTGGTAATCCCACTATTCTCTACCCTAGTCAACATCATCTGGAATACTATGCCCAGTTCTGAGTGCCATATTTTAGGAAGATCAGTGATAAGCTGGGAGAATATCTAGTCGAGACCCTAGGTTGGGTGAGGACAAGAAGCTGGGCCATGTAGCCAGGAAGAGATGTGATTGAGGGAGAAGTCATGAAAGCTGTTCACAGAAGACAATAAGAGCTGTTCAACATGTGGAAGGGGGATTAAATTGTTCTGCTTGACCTCAGAGGGAAGAACTAGGAGTGATGAAAAAAGTTACAAAGGGGCAGACTTGGACACAATATGGAGGAAAACATTAGACAAGAAGGCTTTTGGAGAGGAATTTTTTTTTTTGTCTTGAGATAGAGAATTGTACATATCTTTAGGCATTCATGAATAGATGTCTACTTGTTTGCAGGGATGATGTAAGGAATATTCCTGATTGTAAGATCCATAGGAACATCAATTTAAAATGGGAATCATTGGGATTTAAATAGGGATTTTAAATCATATATTGATTATATTCTAATTCAACCCCTTCAATTTATAGATTAACTAACTAGAAACTCAGGGGCTCATTGATTTGCCTAAGGTCAAAAAAGGAACAAATGGAAGAAATAGAATTAGCTATGATATGGCTACTGAGCTCCCTTCCAGCTCTGAAACTCTATAATCAGGACTTTCTTGGCAGCAGGTAGGACATATCACAGGACCCTTGGTGATCTGATAAGCTAACCCTCTTGTTTTACATCCAAAGAAATGGTGTCTCAAAGATAAAAGGAACATTGCATAGCTTGTGAAGGACAGAATTTGAACCTAGGTTCTTTAACTCCAAATATGGTCCTCTTTCCACTTGATTCTCGAAATTTTCCTCCCTCTCCCTATACTAATGGTACTACCCTTCCCCTTTGCCCCCACCTCTCTCTTTCTTTCTCTCTCTCTCTCTCAAGCTGACATTCATCTTGCCACGTCCAGCTACCACCAGCTAGCTTTATACTCCATTTAGGAATAGATTCAAAGGAAAGTTGATATTTGTTCTACCAGAGGCAAATGCATTAGACCTCCTGGGCCGTAGAGATAAAATATGACTTTTTAAAATTTAGGCACTGGTACATTTAATTCAGAATGGGCTTCTCTAAGCACTTGACCCTTTCCCATTTCCTTGGTTGTCCATCACCATGGAAACAACTCCACTGCATCTTCTTTCCAGTTTTCTCTGCAGTGGCCCTGGCCAGCTGCTGTCTGCAGCATTCAGTTTACCAAATCTGTACTGTCTGACCAGTTATCTAGACCTTCATTCATCCTGGAGAGATAGTAGATGGAGCACTGGACTTGTAGCTAGGAAGGACTGAGTTCAAATTCTGACTGAAACACTATTTACTGACAGTGGAGCCCTGAACAAGTCAAACCAACCCCCTCTCAACCTAAGTTTCCTAATCTGTAAAATAGGAATAATAATAGCATCTAGCTCAAAAAATTATTGTGAAGATCAAATGAAACAATTTGCAAAGTGCTTTGCAAACCTCCCAAAGGCCTATAAATGTTAGATATTTTTATTATTATTATGGTAATTTATATAGTATTATTACAATGCTAATTTGTTATTTTTAATATGTTTATTTTTTTTTAATTGCTATAATAGTAATTCATAATAGCCCACCAGAATAATCTTTAATGCAGTTGAAAGAGCACTAGCTTAGATGTCAGGAGTGCTGGGTTCAAGCTCTGACTCTGTCAGTTACTTACTATGTGACATGATCAAGTCTGTTCTTCAAGTCCTCAATTTCTTCTTCTTTGGAATAAGAACATAAGAAGAGATGACCTCCTAGACTTCTACATTAGGTACTGTTCATACTGTTAAACTCTCTAAGCCTCAGTTCCCTCCCCTTTTAAAATGAAGGTGTTGGACTTAGTGACGCCTAAGGTCCCTTCTTTGAGTACCTGCATTCTAAGTTAAAGGATTTGAATGCCATTCATTTTCCCATTCACTCTTCCTAGAATGTGTTATCATTCTTCAGTTGTTTTAGTCATATCTGACTCCTCAGGATCCCAATTTGAATTTTCTTGGAAGAGATCCTGGAATGATTCCCCATTTCCTTTTCCAGTTCATTTTATAGGTGAAGAAACTGAGTCAAACAGGGTTAAATGACCTGTCCAGGGTTACATAGCTAGTAAGTGTCTGGGACCAGATTTAAACTGACTCCAGGCCCAGCTCTCTATCCACTATGCTACCTTGCTGCCTAGTCTTGGGCTGTACAATATTAATTTCCTTTTTGCCCAAGGAAGGTCCTTATGTTCCCAAATGGTACAGATTCATTTCCTCCCTTGTTCCCTTTGTTCATACTACTCTTCCCAAATCCTATGTGAAGCATGACTACAATACTCCATCCTCAATGTTATCTTTCTCACTGAGTTACCTTTTCTTCTGATGGATCATCCCACCTCAATCCTCTCCCTACTCCAATCCATTCTCAGTTCAGCTGACAAAGTAAGTTTCCCAAACATAGGTCTGACCAGGTCATACATACACCCTCTTTTTAAAATTCCAGATGCTCCACATCACTTCCAGGACAACCTGTTAAGTCCTCTGTTTGGCCATAAAAGCTCTTCACAACCTGGCCCCTTTCTACCTTTCCAGTCATCTTTTACTTTATTCCACTCAACTCTTTAGCCTTTTTTTCACATCTCACTCCATCTTCTACCTCTGTGCCCTTGTACTGGCTGAACCACTTTGTCTGGAATATTCTCCTTCTGTACTTCCCCTCCTTATAATCCCCAGATTCCTTCAGTAGCTGCTGAGTCATTTTCAGTTATGTCTGACTCTTTGTGATCCCATTTGGGGTTTTCTTGGCAAAAATGCTGGAATGGTTTGCCATTTCCTTCCTCAGCTCATTTTACAGATAAGGAAACTGAGGAAAGCAGGGTTAAGTGACTTATCCAAGGTTACCCATCTAATAAGTACCTGAAACCAAATTTGAACTCGTGAAGATGAGTCATCCTGACTCCAAGCCCAGTGTTCTCTCCACTGCCCCCAGCGTCCTTCAGTAATAAGCTCAAATCCTACCTTCCACAGGAGGCCTTCCTCTCAGCTGCTGGAGGTTTCCCTTCTCAGGTTTCCTTCCTGTTTGTATTCTTTATGTGTCTTATATGTATGTACCTTATTTTTGCCCTTCTTTGCCCCCTAAGCACTTAGTTCAATCACTTGTATAGTAAGTGCTTAATAAATGTCTGTTGTTGACTAATTGGCCAGCACTTATGTTGATACCACAACATGGGAAGCCGCCAACCTGATGTATTATGGAAAGAATAATGGACTAGAGTCCAGTGAACTGAATCTTTGGCCTGGCTTACCCACTTGAATGAGCAGAATGCCCTCTGTGAGCCTCAGTTTCCTCATTTGTAAAATGGGGAATTTCTCAATCACACTATCCCATGAGGTTATAAGGATAGCACTATGTGAATTTAAGCTATTATTAGTAATTTAGCACACACTTTGTAAACATAAAAAGCTATATAAATGTGAGTTATTACAATCTAGCTGGGGAAATAACTAACATAGACATAAAGAAGAAAATAATAAATCAAAACGTGCATGCATTTTTAATGTCAGCATCAATAATTAATTTTAATAATGATAACAACAAAGAAATAGCTTGGCTTAGTGGTTAAAAAGCCTGCCTCAGGGTTAGAATGACCTGGGTTCAAATACTCTCTCTGATGCATAATGGTTCTGTGATCTTAGGCAAGTCTCTTAATTTCTCAAGGTCCCAGACTATTCTCTTTTTTCTCTAATACTATAAGTTGCAAGATAGCTGTGACTCTTCATTGATAAAGGGAATTTCCTTACCAAGGAGCCCCTTACACTGATAGAACCCCAGGCAGAGACAAAATAATAGCAATAATAGAAAATAGTGGTCTTAGGCTGCATGAAGACATATTTAATATCCAAGACAAGGGAGATAATGGTCCTACTGTCCTCTGACCTGGTTAGATCAGATCTGTAACATTATGGTTAATTCTGGGTGGCACATTTGAAGAAGAACATTAGTAAGTTGGAACATGTCTAGAAGAGAGCATAAAGGGTGTTTGAAGTTACAAGAGCACCATGTTAAATGAACTGATGGGAGGAAGTGAAGATTTAATATGAATAAGACTTGTGAGAGGAGGATATGCTCATTCCTACAGATATCTAAAACATTGTAGGGAATAGCGATTGGACTTGTTCCATTTGGCCCCAGGGTACAGACCAAGTACAGAAAACTCAATATGGCTAGATAGATAGACAGAAATTAACTTCTATCTATAGACTTAAATGTTTTAATTTTACATATAAATATACATTATATAGATATAAATATCTAGATTCATTGATATCTATATCTACATAATTTATATCTATGTCTATATTTCTGTTGATAACTATTTCTTTTTTTTTTTTAAACCCTTACCTTCTATCTTGGAGTCAACTGTGTATTGGCTCCAAGGCAGAAGAGTGGTAAGGCCTGGGCAATGGAGGTTAAGTGTCTTGCCCAGGGTCACACAGCTGGGAAGTGTCTGAGGCCAGATTTGAACCTAGGACCTCCCATCTCTAGGCCTGGCTCTCAATCCACTGAGCCACCCAGCTACCCACCCTGATAACTATTTCTTATTTCTTTCCCACATCTACCTCTATTTCTCTCGTTTCTACCGCTATCAAAATTTCTCTCTCCCTCTATCTTTACCTATATAATTTCCACCTCTATCTCTACTTTTACTTCTATATCTATCTCCAATTCTATTTCTATCATATTATTCTCTCTCTCTCTCTCTCTCTCTCTTTTCTTTCTCCCCCCCATCTTTATCTCTGTCTGTGTCTCTATCCATATGAAAAACATGTCCCAACTTTCAAGTCTGTCCAACAAATTAATGGGACTGCCTAATGCCTCTTCTGACTCCAAGTATCTATGATTCTAATTAGGGGACCAAGAGAAATTAACACATATACAAAGAAAAAAGGAATATTTTCCCAATTAAAACAAAACATTTTCCCAATTAATTTACCAAGTTCCTATTCATATGGCAAAAAGGAAACACCTCAGATCTGGGATGTGTTAGATTTAAAATAGTGAAGCCCATAAACTGTAATAATTAAAATAGTTGATGTTGTAAACTGTTATATTTAAAATAGTTAGAGACATAAACTGTAGTGAGTTAAAATGTTGGAAAATATAAATTGTGATAGATATAAGAGAGGGTGAGTAAATTTGACCACAGAAAATATGTTTCACTACAGTGTCTTGGTTTTTAAATCAAATATAAGGTGGTCGCCAGGGAATATATTCCCAAATTATGAATATGCCCAAGTCAACTGGGTTTTATAGAGAATTTAATTAATACTACAATGAAGAATTAAAGAAAAGGAGAAGGAGAGAGAAACCCAGGCCTAAGCCTTAAGAGAGAAACCAGTCAGTTATCACTCACCACAAGATTTGTCTTAAGCAAGGATGTCTGGGGAACAGAGTCTCCCCAGAGGGAGTTCCAGCCAGAGTCAGCCCCCCAAGGGACTTCTCAAGAGATCTTCAAAGGGCCTCCTCCAAAAGGATCTATCTCCAAGGACCCAAGGATCCTATCTCCAAGCCTCCAAGGATCCCTTGCTCAGGAGATTCCTTTTCTTATATAGGAGGTTTTTTCCTATGTCACCTCCCCTAAGTTCTTCCATCTACCAATCACCGTAGATGTTTTCTAAAAGACAGCCCATCTGAATTCCTGCTAAGTTGACTAACCTCCTCAGTAAGTCTGAACCAGAGAAAATGCTGCTGTGTCAACTAATCCCCTCAGTAAGTATGAACCAGAGAAAACACAGCTGAGTCGACTAATCTCATTAAGAGAAAACTTGCCCGACCCTTTTAGGTACCTAGCATCCCATTGTATCAATTCTAAAAAACAGGCATGGCTCAAAGAACTCCTTGCCTTATTATAAGCATGGGTCCAAGTACTTTCATTGTTTAGCAAGGAGTTTTCTCCCCTAAAGCAGTCTTAAGTGTGGATGGAGTAGAGGTCCTCCCATAGCAAGGAGTTTTCTCATCAAAATGGGGAATGTTTCCAGTCCAATGGGGAAATTTTTAACATTCACAAGTCTGAGAAATTTCAAGGTTTACAGATGGTGCCTAGTAGAAGAGTGGAGAGTCAGTAAAATATTGTCAACTATGGTGATATGTCTACTAGATGTGAGTTGTGAGTTAGGTTTTGAGGAAGGTGGAGATCATAGGATCAGAGAAGCAGAGATTAGAATTGAAAGGAACTTTAGAGGCCATCTAGTCCAACCCTCTTACTTTATAGTTGAGTTAACTGAGTCCCAGAGAAGTTCAGTGACTTATTCCCAATCACCCAGGTAGTGTATGGGCCAGAACATAAGGGGTTAAAATTAAAGGGTTGGACTAAATTATTTAAGAACGTGGTTGCCAAGAAATATATTACTCAAGTCAGAATGACTTTTTATGGTAGTTTATTTAAAAAAGGAGAAAGAGTGAAAGTAAGAAAATCATAGAGAGGATAGGGTAAGATATCTAACCTAACACACTATTTTGGTTGGCCCCTGGCTCAACCCAGGCTAATTAGTCCTAAACCAGAGGGGCCTCTGCCTTTACCTGAGGGCCTGGTGATGAATAAAGCAAGGGTGTCAGCCTCAAAGCCTCTCTCAAAAGGGGAGACCTATCCTGAGGCTAGTCCCTCCAGAAAATCCAGGAAAGGGAGAGATTTAAATATAGTTTCACCAAGTCCAAGGTCCCAGGTCCAGGAAGCATATTCTTTACTAGCCTCCAACTTGAACTCAGAACTTCGAAGAACCTGTCCCCCACAGGAAGTTGTAACTCCTTTTAAAGATGCTTCTTTGTCTAACTTCCTGTGCCTTCCTCTACTTTTACGCGGACCAATTATAGTCTATAGTTTTGCTTAGGACTGCCTAGGGGGAAGTCAGTAGGTTCTGATTCATCACCCATTTTGCACACGTGGGTCACAGACCTCCTCCACTTATGGATAAGAGGGGTATATACAATTCTGGTGGTTAAATCTAAAAAGGGGCAGGGGAGAGTTAATCCCATCTTCAAGGTAGTAAGTGATAGAGAGATGAGATTCAAGCCCAGGTCCTCTGATTCCAATACAGCAATCAATATAGCACTTTGACACTTCATCTAACAAGGCCTAGCAATAAAGGGGAACTAGCTTTCTGAGAGTACAACAAGCATTTATTAAGCACCTACTGTATGCTAGACACCAAGCATTCATCTGACTTGAGAAGGTTCCAATGGTTCACCTACTTGCCTTACTTTGATAGATTTTTTTCTAGGGCAGCCAGTTGGACTAGGTGATTTTTGAGGTTTCTCTGAAGTCTGACGTCCTGTGCTTCGCATAGTTACAGGACATACTAAATATATTCTATCATTTTATTCCATAGAAGATTCAAGTTGGAAGATATAATAGAGATTATTCAATCTGATCCCTTAATTTAATCAATAAAGAAACATCATTCCAGCAAGATCAAGTAATTTGTCCAAGATTGTACAGTTAGGAAGAAGTGGAGCTGGGATTTGAGCCCAAGTCTCCCAACTATTCTATTTCCATATTCTTTCCCTTATACCATATTGTGTCAATATTACCCTGTAAGGTAGGTGGGATCATATCATATGGCTTACATGGAGTTTAGAAATCATTGAGTCAATCACATCTGCCCATCCCTATTTTAAAGATGAAGAAACTGACTCCTTTAAGTCCTCCATAAGTTTTATAGAAGACTAAGAAGGTAGAGTGACTTCCCTGAGGTCACCAAAAGCAAAATGAGTATCAGAATATCAGAGTATGGATTTTCCAGGTCCAATTTTGGTTATGTTTCTATTGTACCACATGACCTCCTATTACTCATGTTTATTGCTTTAGATTATTTTTCTTTTCTCTCTCCATTCCATGACTTTTAGCTCTCCCTGAAGCTCTCCTTCTTTTCTTCCTTGATTTTCAACCTAAACACACTTACTTGCTTCTAGGACATTTTACCTATTTACCACAGGTCCTTCTCCTTTCTTCTATTATGTTCTCATCAAAATTGTCCACTGCAAAGGGCCCAATAATGAATCCCTTAAAATGGGTCTTCGTCAGGCACAGCTAGGTGGCTGAATGTTAGAAATCCAGGTCTAAAGATGGGAAGTCCTGGGTTCAAATCTTAACTCAGACACTTCCTAGCTGTGTGACCCTGGGCAAGTCACTTAATCCCCATTGCCTAGCCCTTACCACTTTTCTGCCTTGGAACCAAAACACAATGTTGATTCTAAGGCAGAATGTAAGGGTTTTATAAAAGGGAGTCTTCATTCCCTTAACACTACCTTTTGGTCTCCATCTGGACCCATCTTTCTGATTTCTCATTGACCAGTTGACCTTGACTTCCAAAACATTTCTCCTCATTGCATTGCTGTACAGGGTTCCCTTTTTGACTTTTAGCTGCTCTAGATGCATTTCAGCCTTTTCCTTCTCTGGGGAACCTTACAGGAGGGAAGGGGGAGGAGGAACTTGGGGAGGGTGGGAGGACATTCAGGAAGAAACCAAATTTCCATTTTGTCAGTGGTTGCTACTATCCTAGAGCCTGTAATTGAGATGATGAGAAGACACAATGTGGGTACAAGCTACCAATTAGACCAATTATTTCTGTTAGGGGGTTGGATATCAGGCCTTCAGGGTCCCAGTTTAGGAAAACAGTATGCCACCCCCAAGGATTGGGCTCCATTGCCTTCCTTGATGATGAGTAGGATTTCTCTGTGCTGGGGGCTCCAGAGTCCTAGAAACAGCTACTGTTTAAAAACAAAACAAAAAAAAAACACCCAAACTATCCAGAATCTTTGAGGTCCCAACTCAAAAGAGAGTTGTTTAGGCAGAAGAAAAGAGGAATCACTAGGGACACAACTTCTTCTTTCAAACATCTGAAGGGCTATGATGCAGAAATAGATTTGTTCCTCTTAAGCCCAGAGGGCAGAATTAGGACCAATGAATGGATGTCCAAAGGAGGCAGAGTTTTGGCCCCATACAAAAAAGAACTCATTAACAAGTACACTTGTCTAAAACTAGAATAGGCTGGCTTGTAAAGAAGTAGATTCCCTCCTCCTGGAAGTCTTAAGCTAGAGAACTTGGAGAAACCTTCGAGATATCCTTTAATTCTGAATCTCTGAATCTATATCCCTTAATTTTGTAATAACCCACATTATCCTCTTGGAAGGCTCTGCATTTTTAATAAGCTTTTTAAAACTCAGTAAAATAAAATGTTTTAGCATCTGGCTCATACAACACCACAAGGTAAACCAGCCCCAAATGGCTCCTCAAAAATGAGCCTTTAATTGAGTAGTACCTTCTCAAAGAACTTTCTTATCATCTAGTTCCAGATTAAGTTTCAGAGTCTGCTAAAATAAAATTAAATACTAATAAAAAATAAAAAATTAAATTAAATATTTCCATCCCAGGGAAAAACTGACTAAGGGGCAGAAACCATGTCAATGACTTGCTTTATGACCTTGAACAAGTCATATATGCAAAATAAACACTGGATTATTTAGAGAAAAGAGGAGTTAATTTCTCTGGACTTCAGTTTTTCCCTCTATAAAATGATATAATAATCTCTGCTTCCCTTAAAGGGCTGACATACAGATTAAATAAGATCATATATGGAATCCTAAACCTCTGAAAACATGTGCCAGCTTAAGATATTCTGCCCCACTAATAGAATCATGTCAGAACTCTCAGGAACCCAAGACCACAAAGTATCAGAGATAGAAGAAAATTTTGCCACTATCTAGTCCAGGCACTTGGTTTTGCAGATGAGAAAATCGAGGCATGAAAAGAGGCCACGATTTGTTCAAGTTAGATCCAGGGATAAAAACTTCTTATAGCACACGTCTCCTGACTCCCAGATCAGGATTTATAGGATAATTGAGACCTTTCCTGATCCCTCCAGCAGTAATTACCTCCTATTTTCCCTAAATGATCCAGTGTTTATTTTGTACATATTTATATATTTCATATATTTATTTTAAATATTTATATACATACCATATATTTTATATTTTTATATGTACATATGTGAAATAGATTTCATTTTTTTATATGTATAATGTTTTCTCCTCCTATATACTTGAAATGAGGAATTCTTTCATTTGGGGGATCCCCAATACCCAGCGTAGTACTGGGTATATAGTAGGTGCTTAATAAATGCATTTTTGATCAGTTGATTGCTAGGTACTGACAATAGGAAAGTAAAGATGAAATGCTTCCTACCCTCTAGAATATTACTATATTCTGTAAAGGGGTCAGGGAGGAGGAATACTACCAGGAGATCAATATAAAAACAAGTGTCACTACTTTTTATTTTTATAATTAAATAAAATCTCCATGAAATGACTAGGGCCTCTCTGTGATGTGCAGGCAACCTGAATTCTTGAAGGCAATGCCTCTAAAGCTAATGCACCCAAACCCTGGTCCTACCAGGCTTTACCCAGTGAGATATTTTGTGGTTTGGGCCCAATAAGGCTAAGGTGAAGGATCTGGGACAATTCTGAAGGATTTATGATAGGGAATGCTATCACCTCTAGAGAAAGAACTATTGGAGTCAGATGCAGATCAAAGCATTCTATTTTTTTTTCAGTTTATTTATGGTTTTATTCTGGGGTTTTGGTTTTGTATGAGTGTGCTCTTACAACTATAGCCAATATGGAAGTGTGTTTTATACATAATGGATGTATAAACATCCAAAAAACATACATGGATGGCCCAGATCAGATTGATCAAATTGCTTGCCACTGAAAGGGGGGGGGGGGAGGGAGGAAGATGGTTTGGATCTTGTAATTTTGGAAAATGTATGTTGAGGGGGCAGCTGTTGTAGCTCAGTGGATTGAGAGTCAGTCCTAGAGAGATGAGGTCCTGGGTTCAAATGTGGCCTCAGACACTTCCTAGCTTGGTGACCCAAGGCAAGTCACTTAAACTCCATTGCCTAACCGTTAGCACTTATCTGCCTTGGGACCAATACACAGTATTGATTCTAAGACAGAAGGTAAGGGAGAAAGAAAGAAAGAAAGAAAGAAAGAAAGAAAGAAAGAAAGAAAGAAAGAAAGAAAGAAAGAAAGAAAGAAAGAAAGAAAGAAAGAAAGAAAGAAAGAAAGAAAGAAAGAAAGAAAGAAAGAAAGAAAGAAAGAAAGAAAGAAAGAAAGAAAGAAAGAAAGAAAGAAAGAAAGAAAGAAAGAAAGAAAGAAGGAAGGAAGGAAGGAAGAAGGAAGGAAGGAAGGAAGGAAGGAAGGAAGGAAGGAAGGAAGGAAGAGAGAAAAAGAGTATGTTGAAAATTATTACATATGTTTAAGAAAATAAAATAACGCTGAAGAACAATAAAAAAGGCTAAGGAAAAGGAAGAGAAGGAAATAACCACTTATTAATCACTTGCTATGTTCTGGGCACCATGCTAAGTGATTTACAAATATTATTTCATTTGATCCTCACAACAACCCTAGGAGTCAGGTACTATTATTATCCCCACTTTATAGTTGAGGAAACTGAGGTTAACTTGACCAAGGTCACATAAGTTTTTAAACATCTGAGGCAAGATTTGAACTCAATTTTTCCTGACTCCAGGCCCAGTTCCCTATACATTGTGCCATCTAGCTGCCTTTAAAAAGGAATATTTAAGGTGCAACAAGTTGACACAGTGGATTGAGTCAGAAGGACTTGGATTAAAATCCAGCCTCACACTTCATAGCTGTGTGACCGTGGGCAAGTTACTTAACCCCATTTTCCTAGTCTGTGCCTTTTTGTCTTAGAGTTGTTACTATGAAAATAAGGGTTTTACAAAAAAGGAATATTTACTTCAAAAGGTATCATTACATAGATACAAATTTATTCCTCTAACATGAAGAGCTTGTTGATGCTTTCTCTTGTACCACTTCAGTCTTTGGGGAGGGAAAAAAAATTAAATTTACACTTTAGCTCAGTTCTATAGTGCAGGATCCTAAGTTTCAAATTCAAGTCAACCCCTTCAGGCTCCAGTTCCAAGCATCCGACTCTTTCCCTGCTGGGATGGTTGGCTGTAACATCATGACTCTAAGATCACCAAGGATTAGGCTCCAGGTCTTGTGGGGATTACTGCCTGCTTCTGAAATTTAGAAAGACAAATGACACAGAACAGAAACAAACTCCCCTATGCCAACAAGAACCTCAGATCCAAAGGGGTAAGAGGGAGGGCGGAGGAAAGCAGTCTTTCCCCTCCTGCTGGTTCAGTTCATGGTGCCTGAGTTATGGCTGAACTATGATCTTCCCCCTCTGGGCTTGCTCAGCAGGATGAACAGGCCCATCACCTAAAAGACTGGCCTCCAGGTGAGGACATTTTTGGACACTATGATTCACGAAGAACTATTTAAAGAAGTAGCATAGTTTGTATAGTGATAGAGTGCTAGATCTACACGTTTGAATGTTCACTAATTGTGTGGTCCTGAACAGGTCTTTTAATGTCTTTTCACCTCAATTTTTTCCCCTATAAAATGGGAATAATAGCACTTGGGGCATTTAACCCTACAGGGCTGTTGGATTGAATAGAGAATGGGATAATGTGTGCAAAACATTCTGCTAATCCTAAAGCTATCAATAAAAGTCATTTGTAATTATTATCTGTCAAGTAATGGAGAAGCTGTGGTCTGAGTTATTCCACACTGATGAAATCAAATATCTTTTGTAATAGTAAAGTAATGGATAAGCAGGTAATGCAATAGAGCAAACAGCTTCTATACCTATAGTTTCCACAGTATTACCTGGTTCATGTAAATCTCCACTTCCTAAACTCATGTTCAAAAGCAAGACTTATGCCAGAGATCTGGGGTTCACATCATGCCATAGCAGAACAGAATTCAGATCCACTCTCCCTTCCCTCCACCATTTGATCACAGTTTGACTACCTGGCTTCTTGTCAATAAATGTATATTGACGGTTTCATTGTAAATTTCTCCAAACCAACTTTATTCAATAGGATGGGACACTGGGTTGGGGTTTAAAATTTGTAGTTTTTCAATATACTAGAAAGAGCATACTCTGATTGACATTCCTAGCATCCCTCAGAAAGATGATGTCCTAAGAAAATAAAGCACATTGCCAGATTAGGCTTCTGAAGCCACCGTTTCATTCCTACCACCTACTCAAAGCTATGAGTTTTATGGGACTTAGAAATGGAAGGAACCTTAGAACCCATCCAGTCTAAATCCCAAATGAAGAAAAAGAAAATTACTTAAAGTCATAAAATATTAGTAAAGTGTCTAGTAGCATGCTTGACACATAATAGGTGCTTAATAAATGCTTCTTTTCATTCCATTCATACAGACAGTTTTGAACTCAGTTCTTTCAATTCATCTATGCTGATGCCATTTTCAACTCCTTTCTTTTTTTTAAAATTCTGCATCCTGCTTTTCCTACTATGTCAAACTCCTTCTTCACGCTGGCATTCAGAATCCTCCAGAATAGTTGTAAAACAGGCTTGTCTCACCATGTTATCCTACACAAGCCCTACAGGAATCTTCTCATCCAGCTTGGGCAGTCTCCTCACAGTTTCCCAGATAGGTCCCATCTCTGTTGTTTTGCCCATATAGTCTCCTGAGTTTTTGCTAGACAAGTGAGTCCTCTGTCTCCCCATCTTTCCCATCCTCCTTGTATAGCCATTATTCCTCTAATTAGCTGGGTGAGCATGGTGTAGACAGCACACTGGAGATCTGATTTCAAATTTCAGTTCTGCCACTAATTAGCAAAAATATCTTGGCCAAGCCACTTAACTTTTCCCACCATCATGTTCTTTGCCTTTAAAATAGAGGTAATAATCCAGGTCCTGCCTTCTTCCTCTGCTACTTATGAGGAAAGTGTTTTCTAAACCCTTAACATGTTATAGGGACAGCTAGGCGGCTCAGTGGATAGAGAGCCAAGATTGGAGTTGGGAGGACGTGGGTTTAAAACAGTCCTCAGAAACTTCCTAGCTATATGACCATGGCAAGTCACTTAACCTCATTTTGCCCTTTTGTCTTAATGTTGTTACTTAGAGAGAAAGTAAATATTTTTTTAAAAGATACTAGAGTAGTGCCAGCTACTGGAGGCAGAGGAGGAAGTAGGAGAAAAGAACCTTTTTCCTCTGGGTCACTGATCCATCAAAAGTTTAACAAGGTCTGTACACAACCCTGATAACTCACATTTATGTAGCATTCACATCCACAACCTTATTTAATTTTCATGACAGCCCTGTGTTGTGAATATATGGGACATGAGTATCATGCCCATTGTAAGGATGAAAACATTGTAGCTCAGAGTAATTTAATTAGAGTAAGAGACTGTCTTGTCCAAGATCATACAGCTCCTACATGACGATGACGACGACAAAATTCAAAGCACAAGCAGCAACTAATTAGTTTTGAAGTTGTTGTGAGGGTTAAGGAGTCTATCGGGAGATGAAGAGGTTGGGAGAAAAATGGAAGGTTTAGTTCATTTATTTGTTAAATTAGGAATGAAGAACGAATGGGAAGCTCTACTCAAAATATAAACAATATCTTTTTTAAACTATCTGTTCCACATTATGGCTAATTAAGGAAACAGAGCCCACCAGAAAGGAAGAGTTGTCCAGGGTGAACAGGATAAGGCAGTGACAAGGATAATAAGATTCAAAGGACCATTGTCCTTAGACAAGTCATCTAACCTCTCCAGTTCTAAATCTAAGATCTTTGTTTTCTATTATTGCATAGAGAATAAGGTAATACATGTGAAGTAATACACATGAAATACTATAAACTGGAGAAGGAAATGGTAAAAAACACTCCAGTATCTCTGCCAAGAAAACACTTTAAGGGGGTCATGAAAAGTCAGATACACCTAAATGTTTGAACAACAATGTCACTACAAAACTACAAATACACAGCATATATAATAGTATCATAGATGAAAGGGAGCTTGGTAGTGATCTAACCCAACCCTCTCATTTTACAGATGAGGAAGCTTCAGATTATAGAAACCAGCTAACTTGTCCAGATCTCACAGTTAGTAAGTAGCAGAAGGTAATTAGACTTTAAGGAGCCATAATTTCCATGATAAAGTATTTATTTCACTGACACAAATCACAATGCCTTCCCACTTGAATGGAATATTTAATTCTAGGTTAACTCAAGGTCAGGGTTCATAAATAGATTTTAGGGAGCATCGATGTAGTTGAATAGAAAAAAATTGGATTTTTTTCCACTAACTCCTAACTGAAATATAGCATTTCCTTCCATTATTTAAAAATATTATTTTGAGAAGGATTTCACTGGTTTTATCAGAATGGGTTCATGATACAAAAAACAGTTAAAGAACCTCTGATTTAATGAGTTATTGTGGCTTTTAAAAAAATCATCACTTGATCACTATATGAGCCTTTCTGAATCCCTGTCTGCTTCATAGATGACCACAATCCATCACTAGATTTATACTCATAGTCTTTCCAGTTTGGTAAAGCCTATTGGAAATTATACTTCACTAGCATGATCTCTGAGAACCCAGGGTCACATCCACATCACGTCTGAGGAAAGAGGTGACATGGGCAGTCAGAATTCTAGGTTATAAATTTCCTATCAATAAACATTTATTAAGCACCTTTGGTGTGGCTAGCATTATTGTAGGCCCTCAGAATATAAATATAAAAAGTGAGACAATCCCTACCCCTAAGGAGTTTACATTTTACCAGGAGATACAACATGTGAATAGATATCTGTCATAAACAGATTCCTTTAGAAAATCTCCTGTCCTAAAATCTCAGCTGTTTAACTGACTATACCAAGTATTCCTTTGTTATTACAAATAACAAGTGACTTGCTCACATTTTTTTTGCCAAGAAGTACTCATATCATCAAAATAATAATGAACATTTATATATTGTATTGATTCTGTGCCAAGCGCTTCACAATTATTTCCTTATTTAATCCTCACATCAAGGCTACAAGGTAGGTGTTATTTTGATTTACACATGAGGAAACTGAAAAAAAACAAAGCAAAACAAGGAATCCTTGAAGTATTTGAATAACTAGCATTTATAGAATGTTTTAAAATTTGCAAAGTATTTTACATGTGTTTTCTCACTTGATCCTCCAAAAACTTTGTAAAATAGGCATTATTGATCCTCATTTTACAGATGAGGAAATTAAGCCTGACAGAGGTCATGTGACTTATCTAAAGTCACCCAAGCTAGTGTCTGAAGCAGGATCCAAATTCAAGTTTTTATAACTCTAAGTCTAATACTATATATACTATACCACTTAATTCCCTAAAGTACCTGCTTTTTTTTTTTAAGCCTTTACCTTGTCTTAGAATTAATATTTTTTATCAGGTACAAGACAGAAGAGTGGTAAAAGGTAGGCAATGAGAGTTAAGTGACTTGCCTGGGGTCACATAGCTGGAAGTATCTGAGGTCAAACTTGAACCCAGGACCTCCTGTCTCTAGGCCTGACTCTCAATACACAGAGCTGCCCCGTAAAGTATCCTCTTATACTCTAATTTTCACATATTCCACAAGATTTTTCTACTTAGATTTAGATACAGATAAAGCTATTCCCTTTTTATAAATAAATATAGGGATATAACTATAAATAAATATTGAAACAAAAACATTCCCCTTGCTGTTTCATCTACTTTCTAAGAATTAAAATTTTCTATCTTAGTGGTTATCAAATGTTTGCATTTGGCTGTAGGTTTGCATTTGGCTGTTGGTGGATATTTTAATACTTCCATCAGAACTATTGTTAACCTTTGAGGAAGTTTTGTAATTTTCATTAGAAAAGCATCATCTATATTCTCCATCTGGCTGAATCTCCAGTATTGTGCTCATTATTGTGTCATGGTTCCCTGACCATGGAAAGGGCCCTCAGTGTATCAGCTCCATCTGGTGGCCTTTCAGGATATTGCCATAAAGTACTCTGTCAGTGTATTTGGAGCTATTGACACAAATGGGATTTGACGTCAGCTACCAGAGCTTCTCTCACAGATGCTTCATTTTAGAAAAGTTTCCTTTGAGGCAGATGGAAATAAGCCAAAGACCCATCACTGGAAATTCCTGACTAGTTTGCTTCAGTTATCTCAAGGACTGATGAAATTCTTTAAAAGAACAATAATAAAAAAAATCTTCAAAGTAATTTGTTGCAAAGTCAAATAAATACTGCTAGTGTATTGAATCTTCTAAAAGGTTTTAAATTACAACTCTGATTATATATAATGCTGCAGTGAAAAGAACACTGCAATTGGAATCAGAGTAAATGGGTTCATATATTCTGTTACTTATACTTTTGTGACCTGGGCAAGTCACCTAACCTCACCATACCTCAGTTTCCTCATCACTAAAATGGGGGAGTTTGACTAAATTACTCTAGGTTCTTTCCAATTCCAAATCTATGACCTTATTGGTTGAATTCAAGTGACTAATGCTATAAGAGAAAAGAAACAAGTGTGTACAATTGTTAAATTCCAAACTAAATGGAGACATTTAGAAGCATTTTGTATTTCAACCATATTAATATGTTGTTAGAGGGCATCTAGATGGTTCAGTAGATTGAGAGCCAGCCCTAGATATGAGGTTCTGGGTTGAACTGTGGTCTCAGACATTTTACCTAACTATTACCACTCTTCTGCCTTAGAACCAATATACAGTAGTGATTCTAAGATGGAAAGTAAGGGTTCTTTTTTTTTTTTTATAAACCCTAACCTTCCATCTTAGAAAATCACTATGTGTATTGGTTCCAAGGCAGAAGAGTGACTGATAAGAGCTAGGCAATGGGGGTTAAGTGACTTGCCCAGAGTTACACAGCTAGGAAGTATCTAAGCTAGATTTGAACCCAGGACCTGCCATCTCTGGGCCTGACTCTCAATCCACTGAGCCACCTCACTGCCCCCAAAGGGTTCTTTTAAAAAGATATAACCTTAGTGCAGGAGGGGGATGCCTGACCACAGGATTCTCTAGAGCAATGATTCTCATTGTGAGTGGTCTCCCAGACCATTTTAGTGGGTTCGTGAGATAAAAACTATTTTTGTAATAATATTAAGTCATTCTCATTTCTAACATAGTAAAATAACCCATATAAACAAAAGCTTTTCAGAGGTGTGTGTTGGGAGGGGGTACCCTCAATAATTTTTAATAGTCTAAGGGGGTCCTGAGATCAAAAAGATTGAAAGCCACTGCTCTAAATTCATAAAGATGGTTAAGATAGTCAATAAAGGCAAGTTCATAGCTTGTCTCACATGGAAAATGATTTAATAACACTTTATGTCCCTATTGGGCTCCTTGGTTTTGCCCTGGGACTTTCGGCTCCCTGGGCAAACCTGACTATCTGTCAAATGGTCCCATCAAGAACTTCAGGAAATAAAGTGGGGATTTACTCTCATTTTGGGGGTCTTCAACATTTTCTCCTAAATTATAGTAGGGAGAGAAGGGAATGGGAAGTATTAGGATGGACTGTGTATGTGGTAAACAGAAGGAGCGAGGTGTGTATGGAGTGCCTCCAAAATAGTACAGTGGAAGGAGTACTGAATTAGGAGTTTGGACACAGGTTCCCAGCTCTGCAACAGACCTAGCTTTGTGATCTTAGACTAATCACTTTCTTTAAAAGGACTTTATTTTCTTCCTTTGTATAATGAGAACGTCAGACTAGATAAAGAAAGGCCCATTCCAACTCAAAATTCTCATTACCATTGCTCCTCTGAGTTGACCTCTAATACTCCATCAGGGTTGGCATGAGGGAGATAAGTCACCCTTCTTCCAGGATGACAGCATAAACCCACTATGTAGAAACACCCTAGTTTTGTTGTGGCTCCTGTAGACTAGTGAGGTGATCTTGGACAGCTCCTGTTCTTTAAAGACAGGCCTAAGAAGTCTGAGATATTTAGCAGGTCACATATAAAGGTCACATAAGAGATCTCAGCAGCCCTTTCATCAGCCACTCAGCACTATTTTGACACCTACCTTTATCTTCCTGTATCCATAGGCAGGAGGAAAACATTACCACCCAGCCTGTGCCAGATGTGTCCGCTGCCAACAGATGTTCACAGAAGGAGAGGAGATGTACCTCACAGGTATGTCTATGTGAGCTGCTGGGTCTGGTGGGGTGGTAGTGGAGGGAGGGAGGAAGGCAGGGGACATGGGAACTGTGTATGTGGCTGAATGAATGAAAGAAATGCATTTAAGCCTGTGCTAAGCTCTGAGGAAACAAATTGGGGGGGGGGGGAGAGATGGATGGATTATATATAAAGAAATAATAAATAGGCAGATAGACAGATAGACACATACATACATACATAAATACACATAGATAACAGATAGATAGATAGATAGATATCTGGACTGGTAGTGATAGAAGGCAGTTATAGTTGAGGAGTCAGAAAGATGGTACATAGAACAATACAACAGTCATTGACAAAATTTTTCCCCCAGATAATGGTAGTATCAATTTGCTTTAAAATGATCAGAGCAAGAAGTCTAAGTTGGAGGGGAACTCTTACAGAGCAACTGGACAGAAAATGATTGGGAAGAGAGGAGGCTACCTAATCTCAGGTAGTGCCAGTTCCTCTTGGACTTAGTTCCTCTCAGGCATGGTCTCTAGAGAGCCAGTTTTGAGGATGGAACAGCAGTAGGTGGCAGTGAGGGAAATGGTCAGCTGATAGGTAAAATTTCTCTCAGATTTCCTATATTGCCACTGCCCTTGCCCATGTCTCCAAAATGCAATCATTTCTCAGCCAACTGTTGCTACGGCCTGTGGACCTACATATGAGGAACTTTTCTCATTTTCAGCCACATTCTACCTTATATGAGTTATTTGTGCCCATGTCTTATTCTCCCTACTATACTGTGACCTTTCTGAAGGTGGGATCTTACTCCTCTTTGTATCTTAGATAGTGCCTAGCATATTCTGAGAAGAGACATAATCCCTACCTTCAAATGTCCGAAAGGCCATTGTGAAAAAAGAAAAATTAGACTTCTTTCTGCTGAAGTTAAAAATAGGTGGACAATAAGAGCCTAACATACAAAAGCAAATTTGGCCTTGAAGGGCTCACTGAGTCTTACTGGGATAAGACCTCTGACTGTAATCTGACACTGGGAAGTATACATTAATAAAAACAAAGAATATAGATAAAAGGAAGGTAGGGGAGAATAGCTTACATACATATTTATTTGGAAATAAAAGTACAGATATGCATTGGTAGTGAGAGTTTCCTTATCTAGCAGTTTCCTATACCAAAGAAAATCCTACAGCTATATGGGCAGCTAGGTGGTACAGTGATAGAGTACTGGGCCTGGAGTCAGTTCAATTCTAGCCTCAGACACTTACTAGTTGTGTGACCTGAGAAAGTCATGTTAACTCTGTTTGCCTCAGTTTCTTCTTTTGTCAAATGAACTGCAAAAGAAAATGGTAGACCTCCCCAATATCTTTGTAAAAAAAAAAAAACCCAACCCAAATGAGGTCATGAAGAGTTGGACATAACTATAATGACTTACAGCAACTACATATTTATATATATAGGTAGATATTGTATCTCCTAAGAGCATATAAGCTATTTGAGGGCAGGGATTGTTTATTTTTGTCTCTTGATCTCAGTGCCCAGTGCTTAATAAACCTTTAAAATATGCTTGTTAATTGATTCATGGACAATAGCTTTTTCCAAATATTCAAAGGGTTGCCACACTGATAACGAAAGAATAGATTTTTTCCATGTTTCCTTAAAAGGCAAAATCAAAGCAATGAGTAAACACTACAAAGTTAGATTTAGCTTAATAGAAGAAAAACTTCTGAACATTATTTGTATTTGTGGGAGTTAGGGAAGGGGCAGGAGAGGTTCAGAGGCAATTCAACCCTATGAATTCATTCGTGAAGAATCCCTGGTCTAGAAAACCAGAAACTCCTTCCATCAATACACATTGGCAACTCACCTCTAACTTTTGACCAAGAGATTAGAGGATCATAGGATAACATAGTATGGGTCAGAGGCAGGATTTGAACTCAACTCTTCCTGATGTCAAAGCTGGCCCACTATCCACTACACCACATTATCTTTCTTCTAACAATGAGAGCTATCCAAAAGTAAGAAAGTCGAACTTAAGAAGAGTTAGTCAGACATAGAATAGATCAACATTTTGTCAGGTATGTCATAGAGAGGATTCCCATTTAAGTTTAGATTAGACTAGCTGACTGTTGAGGTTCCTTCAGATTCTGGCATTGCATCATTCTGCAACAGGCAGATTGAGAGTCGATAAAAGAATTTTAATTATTCAAGTCTGAGAAAATTCCATTCATTGGATTTATTCTAGTTCTTGGTTCATGATGATGGACCAATTACTGTTTTTAAAAAATAGAGGCCAAGAGACAAGGATGTGCTAGAGCCAGTTCAGATAAAGTTGACAGAGCTAATTATTAAATTTTCAGTGTGAAATTTAAAAATGTGTTGTGAGCAAATCCCCCCACCCTCCCTGGTTGCTGATTGTTAAACAGTTATAAGCACACCACTAGCCAGAGGTGTCTGTAAAATAAGGGGGTTGACCCAGATGGTCTTGTAAAGTCTGCTCTAACTCTAACATTTGATTCAAGTCCCACTGCTGATGGCAAGTCACTTCATCTTCTTCTTATTTGTTTGTTTACTTAAACCATATCACTTAAGAAATTAACTGAATTATCTAAGAATTAGAATTTCTAAGTCTCTGAAGGGACCTTAGATTAGAGGCCTAAGATACTCCCTACTGCAACCTTAACCAGATGAAAATATAATTGAGAAATAGTTAACAAAATAAATAAAAACAAGGTAGAAATTAAATCATGTTAATTTTTGGTTTTCTAAGTCAATACAATAAGTCTAAATCAATGCTCTTCCCCACTGTGCATTCTCATTGGCTGCTGGACAAAGGGGAGGGTGAAATGAGGAATGTTCTCAGCCTGGGTAGAGAGAGGGAGAGGAATAAGCACTCCCATTGGGCTGCTGGGCAAAGGGATGGGGAGTTGCAGTAGAGAGGGGGAGGGAAGCAGCTCCATCTGAGTACCTCTACCTTTCTAATGATGAACTCTGGCAGGTGACAATGTGCATGCCCATAGAGAGGTCTCCGTGATGGTGTGCCATAGGTTTTCCATCATGGCTCTAGAACATCTTATACCTAAAGAGAAATCCCCACTACAACAGCCCTGAGAAGTATCCATTCAGCCTATATTAAAGACAGAGAACTCACTACCTATTCATATAACCCATTATACTTTTAGAGAGTTTTGATTGTTTACCATCCATGAAACAAAAATCTGCCACACTATTACTTCTAGTCTTTCTACATATAAAGTCAATTCAAAAGAAAAAAATGTTTCATTTATCATAGTAACAAAAATTAAAACGAACATACCAAATGCATGAACTGGTATCCTAAGAAAGTACCTGACTGCTATGTTAAGTTCTTTCAGCATACTCATAATAATAGCATTTACAAATATTGTATGAGCTGATCTTCACAGAATTCTTGTGAGGTAGGTGCTTTTGTGATCTATATTTTGCAGATGAAGAAATGGAGGCACAGAGATGTTAAGTGACTTGTTCAAGGTCACACAGATAATACGTATCTAAGACTGGATTCAAACTTAGATCTCCCTGCCTACAGGTCCAGCAATGCACTTCCCACCTGTCCAAGAATCAATCAGGTCTTCTCATTTCTTAGATTAGGGCCTGGACAGATGTTATGAACAAAGAGTCTTTAAGAGGAGGACCAGCCTGAATCAATGGTCTCAGAGTCTGTGTGAAGGAGCCATATATGCATTTAGCTCTGCATATGGGTGGCCTTTTCTTTCAACATAAATGCATACAGCTGGTTGTCAAGCTTCTTGGTCCTAGTTAGATTCTCTGACAAAAGTGTTGGTTCCTTCTTTCTTGAGGCAGATCTTTGTATACATGTCACTCTAAGAATCAATGCAATCTTTTTCAATCAATCAACAATTGGAGTCTACTACTAAACACTTCCTAGTTGTGTGATCCTGGGCAAGTCACTTAACCCCCAGTGCCTAGTCCTTACCACTCTCCTATCTTAGAACCAATACACAGTATTGATTCTAAGACAGAAGATAAGGGTTTAAACTATATATGTGCATACACACACACACACACACACACACACACACACACACACATGAATAAAGAAAGTTTCCTACAGAAGATGTGTTTTCAGCTATGATTTGAAGGGAAAGTGGAATTTTATGAGACAGCAATAAAGAGAAAGTGTATTCCAGACATGGGGGATTGACAATGCAAAGACCCAGATATGGTGAGAGTGCTATTTGTAAGGAAGAGAGAGAAATCCAGTTTGGCTGGATCAGAGAGTGTGGGAGAGGAAGTTATGTTCAGTGAGGCTCGAGGGCTTAGAGCCAGATTATGAAAGGTTTTAAATGTTAAACAGAGGCATTTCTATTTTATATTACTGGAAATAGGAAGTCAGTAGAGTTTACTGAGTGAAGAAGTGATATAGTCAAATCTGTACTTAAAGAAAATCACTATGTCAGGAGCATATAGGTGGGATTAGAGTGAGAGACTTAAGGCAAAAAGACCAATCAGAGGCTTTTGCAAAAACATAGCCCAAAACACTAATACACTGCTGGCAAAGTTGCAAATTGGTCCAACCATTCTGGATGGTGTCTGCCCTTTGATCCATCCATACCACTGCTGAGTTTGTACACCAAAGAGATAATAAGGCAAAAAACTTCAAAATATTTATAGCTACGCTCTTTGTGGTAGCAAAAAAAAAAATCGGAAAATGAGGGGCTGCCCTTCAATTGGGGAATGGTTGAAGAAATTGTGGTATCTGATGGTGATGGAATATTATTGTGCTGAAAGGAATAATGAACTGGAGGAATTCCAGGTGAACTGGAAAGACCTCCAGGAATTTATGCAAAGTGAGAGGAGCAGAATCAGAGACCAGTTCATTGTGACTGTACACAGAGACTGATACACTGTGGCACAATTGAATGTAGTAGACTTTTCTACTAGCAGCAATGCAATAATCTAAAACAATCCAGAGGAATTTACAAGAAAGAACACTATCCACATCCAAAGAAAGAACTGTGGGAGTAGAAATGCAGAAGAAAAACATGATTGATCACATGGTGCTGGGGGCCACCAGTCCACGAAGCCTTGACAGAGTCCCATGTGATAGCTGGGGAGATCACAGAGTGGTCCTTTGTGAGATGTGACTGCCCACTCTATTTCCCTTGAATGACTTCTTTCATCAATGCATGCCCCTTTCCTATGAATTGACATGATTATTATTCCCCCTAGTCTCAAAAGAAATAATGCAGGAGCAAAACACATGTACCCTTATTCCCCAAAACATCACCAAAAGATCAGACCCTCAAACCCAATCCCAAAAGACTATCATGGGTTAACTTTTACTTAGGTACATAATTCCAAGCAAAACCATAGCTACAGGCCAAGTCCAAAACTTACTCATGAAGCCAGCACACAAATCAATCATAGAGGCCCATACAATACGTACAGGTACAGTACAGGTACACTAATCTTCAATATGCCTCAGTGACTCAATTACACAAATCAGTAACTCAAACTCCCTAGTAAGCCACCTGTGACGAAATCTTTTCCTTTGCATTACTGAGATTCTGATTGGCCTACAATTAAATGTTACAAATATAATTTAGTTATTTATAAGGGAAAGATAATCAAAAATTTTAAATAAAAGGTTAAGGCATCATGGACTGATGGGGATATTATGGGGTATTGGCATTAAAAGGTCACTCTACTATAAATATTAATAATATGGAAATATGTTTTGAACAATGATACATGTATAACCCAGTGGAACTGCCTGTTGGCTATGGGAGGGAGGAGGGGGGAGAAAGAACATAAATCATATAACCATGGAAAAATATTCTAATAATTTTTTAAAAGGTAGCCCAAAAGTGATAAGTCTTAAACTAAGGTGTTATATTGTGCTTAAAGAGAAGAGGTTATGTGAGAAATGTATTTTAGAAATAGAAACAAGTTTTGGCAACTAGTTAGATATATAGGATGAAGGAGAGCAAGGAATCGAGGACGACTCAAGAATCTAGAAAACTAGGAGCATGATGGTATTTGATAGAAATAAAAAAAGTTTTTAAGAAGGGTGGGTTTGAAGGTATAGATAAGAACTTCAGTTTTTGAACATGTTGAGATTGAGATGTCTCTGGGAAATCCAGTTTGAAATATCTAATAAATAGTTGGTGATATGGGAATGAAATTCTAGAAGAGACTGGGGCTAGATAGATTTGTAAATCATCTACAGAGAAGTGATCATTAAACCTATATGTGTTGATGAGGTCATCAAGAGAATGGTGCCATGAATTCAGAGAGAAGACAGTATCTAAGAAGATAAGGCAGTCAGTTAGGGTCTACCTACTCTGCCAGAGATATCAAGAATGATAAAACCTGAGAAAAGGCAATCAGATTTGAAAATTAAAAAACCATTGGTAACTTGGGAGAGAACTTGGAAGCCAGAGCACAAGTAGTTGAGCAGTAAGTGAGTATGAAATGGAAGCAGTAGGTATAGGCAGTTGTTTTTTTGTTTTGTTTTGTTTTGTTTTGTTTTTAAGTTTCCTTGAGAAAAGGAGAGATATGGGATGAGAATTCAAGAGAATGTTAGAGGGGCAGCTGGGTGACTCAATGTGTTGAGAGCCAGGCCCAAGCAGAGGAGGTTCTTGGTTCAAATATGGCCTCATACACTTCCTAGTTGTGTGATTCTGGGCAAGTCACTTAACTCCAATTGCCTAGCCCTAACCATTCTTCTGCCATGGAACCAATACACAGTATTGATTCTAAAACAGAAGGTAAGGGTTGTTTTTTACTTTTTTTTTTTTTAAGAGCGAGAGAGACAGAAACAGAGACAGAGACAGAGAAAATAGTAGAGACTAGTGAAAGATTTTTAGTCCTGTGGGAGACTTGGACACATTTGAAGTTAGTGTGGAAGGAACCCATAGATAGAAAGAGATCAAAGATTGGGTTTAGAGGGATGATTGAGAGGAAAATCTGCTGTATTGCTGTAATATTTCAATCAGTATTCAAATGACATGATCTCCAAATGACTTCCTTTTCATACAAATCACCCTCTGAATAACTTCTAGTGAGGTCCCTCTCCAATCCAAGATTCTATAACTAGTTATTTTTAAAGAGTAATAATCATTTTGTTATCACTAATGAAATCCTGTAAATACTCACTGTAGAAGGGATCTTAAAGATCAAGTTCACACCTCTCATTTTACAGATGACCCTAAGGAGGAGTCACTTGCCTTGGATTTCTTGCCCTGGATCCCAAAAACAGTTGGATCTAGAATATGACTAGATTCCAGTTTTCCCACCTTCAAAGCCATTGTTCTTTCCTTTTTACTAGGCTGCTAGACCATGAAGACTTTATGGTTCTTCTGCTCACTTTGTGAACCCCATCACTTTCTATCACAACAGTCAGAATAAGTTCTTCCTAATCATGCAGTTTTATGGCACCAATTCCAGATTTTGAAGAAAAATAATTTTTTCAAGAGTAAACATCTGTTTCTACTCCACCTCCACCTGCCCAGGAATGCTGTGACCTATAGGAACAGCAAACCTGGTGATAATGAAGGCTGCTCTGCCTTGTCCTGGGCTCATCCTGTCTTGTTTTAGGGTACCTCAATTGATGATACTTGGATTCCTGTAATTTCTGACCTGTGTCAGAATAATAAAATAGCTCACATTTATATTGTATTTTAAGATTTACAAAGCCCTTTACATACATGTATGTGTGTATAGATAGATCTATAATAGCTATGACATATAACTTCATTTAAGCCTCAGAATAACCCTGAGAAGCATGTGCTATTTTTATTCCCATAGGAATTAAGGCTGAGAGAAATTGCTTACTGTAAGGTATCATTCAAACTCAGCTGTTCCAAACTTGAAGAATACATTTTTGCAAAGCTAAGAGTCATTATGATGTAGTCATTATGTATACAGGCAGCTCTCAGTATAACTCAGTACACAAGACTTTCCCAGACTTATACAGATCACAGGATAACATCAGGCAACCACCTAGGGAATGCAACCTGAGGAACTAGAATTCCTAGAGTGGCATTCCTCTGTCACTAGGTCTTGCCCAGTTCTCTTATTCTACCTCCTATCTAAATACTCAGTTCTGCCACTTAAAGAACTATTTTTCAAGGATACCAACCCAGAGGTTTAGGCTTTTTCTGTTCTTACAAACTATTTATAGGAAGCTTTAGAGTAGGAGAGATGATGTCTATGTTGAGACCTTGAGCAGCAACTAACCCTGCCTTCCTGAATGTGCTAACATTCTGACATTTTTTTTCCTCTCAGCCCCTGAACTTCATGGCCCATTTCATAAATGATTGAACTATGAAGGCTATTGGAATAGGGATGTGATTGAGTTCCAAGCCCCACTCTCTGCCAATGGAGGTCAGTTTAGAGTAGCTAAAGATGAGGAAGTTGGTACAAGAGGGTTGGAAGGATCAGACCAAATTATTTAAAGAGGTAAATAATAGAGTGGATAGGGATAAAGTGATGGACTTACTTGATTCTGGTACTCTTTCTAGATGTGTAACCTGGGATAGTCATTTAACTCCTCATTGTTTCTTCGTCTGTAAAATGGAGATAATATTAGCCTTTACTTCAAAACATTATTGGAAAGATCAAGTGAGATATTTAAGTACTTTGCAAACCTTAAAACACAATATAAAATGAGGGCAGCTGGGTGACTCAGTGCATAGAGAGCCGAGCCTAGACACAGGAGGTCCTGGGTTCAAATGTGACCTCAGACACTTCCTAGCTGTATGACGCTGGACAAATCACTTAACCCCCAATTGCTCTTACCATTCTTCTGCCTTGGAACCAATACATAGTTTTGATTCCAAGAAAGAAGGTAGGAGTTTTTTTTTTAAGGAATATAAATGTTAGCTGTTATTATTTGTTGGGTAACTGTACACAAAATTCAAGAGAGAAAGGAAAGTCATCATAGGACATAGGTCTAACAAATCACTATTGCTGAAAAACTTGGTTTACTTGCCTTTTTTTCAGCAAGTTTTTAGATGTACCTGACCTTGGAGGCAGTACATTATAGTTGAAAGAGCATTTGATTGGAAGTCAGAGGCCTTTTGAATCTCACCTCTGCTCTGTGTGACTTTGGACAAGACTCTCTTCATTCTTGACCTCAGTTTCCTTATTCACAAAATTATGGCCTTAAATTAGACAATTTAGAAAAGTTCTTCCAGTTCTAAATCCTATAATATAATCCTTGTCCATACTCAGGTTTAACTCCTGTTGTTTCCCACATAAGTCAAATTCTAGGTTTCAAATCTGCTTTTAGTTCTCTTTCTCTTATTCTTGCACCTCCAAGTGATTCTTGGACTTTTTTGTCATATTCTTGCATACAGCCTTGGCATGACTCTAGAGTTTGACTCTAGGTCACAGGCTTTCCTGGTCTGATCCATCCTGTTACTTCCTGAATCCTCAGTGTCAAAGAAACATGGTATGACTCCAGGCAGAGGCTGAAAGAGTTAAGCTATGCAACATCACTGGTTGGCTTTATAATAGGGTACAAAATTCCACTGTCAAATCTAACCCAGAGGCAGCTTTGGGGGTGGGAGGTATTTTCTTCCCTACATTTACAAAGGGTTTGTCACCTAATGAGCCCAGCAGTTCTAGCTTCTGGGAGAGGGGCTATAATTACAGGGCCTCTATCCTTCCCCCACACATAAAAAGTTCATCTGTCCTAGGCTCTCTCTGCCTTAGGGGAAGCAAAATGACTCCCAGAGGGTGGGGGCTGTGTATGCCTGGCTATCTGTCAATGCCATGCCAACTCTGGGGGCTGTGTGGGTGGCAGTAACATGGAGGGTTGTCCTTGCCAGCAGCAGTTCACGTGACCATCATTGGCACCTCTCACTGCCAGTGCATTGGGGCCCACACAGCATCTCCCAAAAGTGAAAAAAAATCATTCCATCCAGGCAATAGGAATGAATGGAAAGAACCAAGGAAACAAGGTTTGAGCCCCTGTTCTGCCACTAACACACAATGGCACCTATGAAAAATTACCTAACCCCATAGCCCTTACTTTCTTCATCAGGAAAAATAAGGTTCCATATACTAAATGATCTCTGAAATCTTTCCCAACTCTTAACACACAATGTTCTCTTTTTGTTGTTGTGTTTCAAGCTGACATTTAACCAAACACATAATTTTATTTAGGATCCAACTGTATATAAAAGTCAACGGGCCACAAATGTAATCAGAGAAATGTATCTATTGATAAGGTATTGATATTGAAATAGTCTGGAAGTAGAAAGGACATTGAACCAAAGACTGTAAAGGGTTGGAAAGCATCAGAGATATTATCATAATGATAATTAGCATAGCTCACATGGAAGGTTTGCAAAGTATATTAATCACATTATCTCTTTGGATCTTCACAATAACCTGAGGAGATGGGTGGTGTTATTATCTGATATTATGATACTATATAAATATATATGTGTATATATATATATACATATATATATATATATATATATATATAGAGAGAGAGAGAGAGAGAGAGAGAGAGAGAGAGAGAGAGAGAGAGAGAGAGAAAAGAAAGAGAGAGGTGGGGTTGGAAATTAGATTTATTTCAAAGAAATTATCTGATGGAGGACTCATAACTAAAAGTATCTAAGACAAGATATGAACCCAGGTCTTCTTGTATCCAAGTCCAACAAACTATCTACTCCTTTATACCAGTCATTTAATACAATCATTTTGCAGTTGCAGTTGAATAAACTGAGGCCCATGGAAATGAAGTGATTTGTCCAAGGTCTCACAGCCAATGAGTGATAGAGGCAGAACCGTGATCTAGAAGTATACTGACTCCTGTTCTAGGATTCTTTCCACTTCATATGGCTTTCCACTCAAGAGAGCCCATTTGGGAACTAACAGGAGAAGCTTTATTTTCACCTAAGTTTCTATATCAATGGGTCCTATGAACATTCTTGAAATATTTTTAATAACACTACAGTTGGTTTCCTTTATAATTCTATGTAGGTAGCATAGTAGATAGTGTTTGTCTTATAATCAGAAAGATCTGAATTCAAATCCCACCTCAAATTCTTAGATACGTATTAGCTATGTGACCTTGACCAAGTCACTTACCCTCTTTTGGCCTCAGTTTTCTCATTCATAAAAGGAGGATAGCAATAGCAACACCTAGTTCACAAGGTTATTAAAAAGATCCATTGAGATAATGTATATAAAAAGCAAGCCTTTAAGAGCAATATATAAATATGACATAACTTACTACTTTATGCATTTAAATACATGATTCTGAGAAAGAATCCATAGGCTAACCTAGACTCCCAAAGGGATCTATGACCCCAAAAAAGGTTAAGAACCTCTTGCTCTATATGATTTTTTGTGGGGAAGCAGGGAGAACTAGATCTATGATTTCTTTGGCATAGGGAACTATTGCCAATGAAGGTATCCTATCAATGGAAATGGTGTCAACTCTACAACATACAGTCTTAAAATGCTTCCTAGGACATTAAGGGGTTAAATGACTTGCCCAGTCACAAAGCCAGTATATGTCATAGATAGGGCTTAAACTCAGGTCTTCTTGGCTCAGAAGCTGGATATCTATCTGCTTCACCCCCAGTGCTTCTCCCCTAAAAGCTTATAAGTATGGAAATCATAGTTTTTCTTAATAGTGAATTATTTAGACTACTAGGGATACTCTGGGCATATGGAAGGAGACTAGGATTGGGTGGCAGCAATAGGCATTCTTTCATCATGGCTTGCAAAGTAATTCTACATCTTTTGCTTAGGATTTTGGAGAAGCCCATTATTCCTTATGGGGGTGGGGTGAAGGATGCCAGTGGAGGGCTTTTTTTTTTTTAAATAAACCCTTACCTTCTGTCTTGGAGTCAATACTGTGTATTGACTCCAAAGCAGAAGAGTGGTAAGGGCTAGGCAATGGGGGTCAAGTGACTTGCCCAGGGTCACACAGCTGGGAAGTATCTGAGGCCAGATTTGAACCTAGGGCCTCCCGTCTCTAGGCCTGGCTCTCAATCCTCTGAGTTACCCAGATGCCCCCAAGGGCTTTTTAATATATCTCACTTGGCTTGTTTGAATCCCCCCTGAGGCCTCTGATATAAGGTCCCTTTGAGCCATAACATTCTATGTTCTAACATTCTATCATCTATATGGTCCTTTACAACTCAGACATTCTCTGCTTGAAGTCTGATTCTAAATCCAGAAGATTCTAGAATATTTACCATTTGCCAGTTGTTCCTGGGTAATGCATAGTGACCTTCCTCACTACCCACACCACTCCCAGCCCCAGAGTCTACTGTACAAGAGCCAGGAGCGGGGCAAGCTCTTTAAGAGCCAGACTGGAACAGTCCCTGCTTTGTTACGCTTTCAGAATGGGGAAGATGCCAGAAAGAGAAGAGACAGGCGGAGTCCTTGGCTTTTATTTCTGACTGTAGCCAAAGTTCCTTTTCTTTTCCTGCTTGTCACCCACATGACCTTTCTAAGAGGTCATCAGTGTTCATTTCCACCATTTATGGACAAGGAAAACAAGACATGGGAAGAGTTCAAAACAGCAGTCATCGTTCATTTAAGAAGTCCCTGCTCTTAGAATGAAGGCATAGAACTGGGACCTTAGAGACTAACTTCTTCATTTTACAGAGCAGGAAACTGAGGCTTAGAGAGAGGAAGTCATTTGTACAAAGCCACACAGAAGATTGCTGGTATATTAGGGACAACACTGAGATCTATTGATACTCCAATTGGTCTTTTTCAACCACACCACCCAGCTGCTTAAAAGATCAGTCATGCAAACAAATGCATGAATATTGGAAAATGAACTCTTAAGATATTTTCAGCTCTGAAATTCAGTGTTTTATTTTCAAAGATCTATTCTATTCTGAGAGTATGTTTCCTAAATTCTAATAATGTATGTTTTATTGTCCCTTCCAGGCCTGACACTCTGTGGGTTATGTTCTAAGCTTCCTTCTAGCTCTGACATTTATGTTTTAGAGCCCTTCTAATCCCAACATTCTAGGGTCTAAGGACCTTTCTGACTTTTAACGTTCTAAATTCTAATGTCTCTCCCAGCTCTCACATAGAATTATATAATATCATCTGAAAGAAAAATATAAACGGTATAGCATCCCCCCAGAGCATATCTCAGAAACATGAAGGCCTGAAGGAAAGAGCTCAAGAGGGATGGATAGAGAGTGATGGCTCGTACTAGACTATTGTCAGAGACTTATGATTGTTCCTATGGAGAAAATGTGGTTCAGGGCCCACAAGCCTGTCTCTAATAACTCCTAATTCCTCCCTAATATATTAATGAAACTCATCTCTAAAGTATAGAGGCCATTCATAATGATGAAACTCTAGATTATTCAAATAACCGTTTACAGAAATCTATAATAATAATAATAACACGTTTCTTTAGTACAAACCACTGTTTTTCCACAGCTCCAGGGCGGGGGCAGGTAGTGTAAGTACTATTATGATCATTTATAAGTTTACTGAAACCCAAGAACAAAAGTAATGTGCCTAGAGAGCCACATAGTAAGAAGTATTAGAACTGATTCTTGAAACCAAGTCTTCGGAACCCAAGTCCATCTCTTTTATCATTCATTACCATTATTTAACATTATTCTCCAGCCAAACTGGCTGCTAACAGTTCCTTAACGTATCTTTTATTTCCAGCGTCTCTAGCTTTGTTCACATTCTTTCATGTCCCTAAATGTTCTTTTTATGGCTGATATGTTTCTGCCTTTTTTTTTTTGTAATATGTTTCTGCTTTTGCAAAATCCCCCTTTCCTTCCAAGTCCAGCTCAGATACCACTTCCTATATGAAACTTTCTTTGATCTTCCCAATTAGACATAATTACTCTCTCCTATGATCCTTTTCATTGCCCCATTGTATCTTATTCACATCTATACACATGCTACCTTTTATTTTAAATACATGCACCCTTATTTTATTTTCCCCATTATACTGAGAACTCTCTGAGACATCAGACTATTTCTAACTTACTTTTGTTCATTATAAACTGGAGTTTAGGGTTATAATCAATGAACTTGGATTCAATCAAATCTCAGCTCTACAATTTATTATGCTGTGACCTTGGGAAAATCACTTCCCAATCTGGGCTTCAGCTTCCTTATTAATAAATGGAAAAATAATTATTGAACATTTGTGTCAGCACTGGGAATACATATACAAAAAGCAAGAAATTCCTAACCCTCAAAGAGATTATATTTTAATTCAGGGAAACACACAATTGAAAGTAGTGGCCAGAGAATGAGGAAATAAAGAGTTGTTTTTGAGAAGTCATAATACATATGGGTGAGTGGAACTGGAAGATTCAATTTTTAAATCCTTTTCAGAAGCAATGTAGTATTTATTTAGTGACTTTCCATAAAAAAGCAGACAGAATCAGGAGGAGGCACAGCATATATGCAGTGTCAGGGCAGATGAGAAGATGGCCAGGGTAAGTGATCAATGGAATATGAAATATGGTCTGGAGTTTTTGGCTGGCTAGATATAGTGGACCCACATATATCTATAAAATATGGATCTTGGATTAATTATTTTCAAGATCTCTTATAGTTCTAAATCAGATGGTATGAGCCTATGGCTCATAGAATATCAGAGGAGGGAAGACCTTCAAAAGTAATTTGTCCAATGTTTACCTGAGTAGAAATATCTCCTACAATATCTCTGACATTTGGTCATCCAAGACCTCCAGTAACAGGGAGCTTCCACTACCTCTTGAGGTAGGCGCTTGGGTCAGCCCTAATTGTAAATTTTTTCCATCTACCAGGCAAAAATTTGCCTCTCCACAGCTCCATCCGTCACTGTTCCCCCAGTTCTGCCTTCTAATGTCAAATAAAACAAGTCTAATCTTTCTTATTGTGACAACCTTTCAAAATCTTTTGAAAACACTGATTGTAGACCCCAGTACTCTCTTTAAGCTAATGACTCCCATTTCCTTTAACTGATCCTGGTATGATGTGATTTCTAAGACCCCTATCATCCTGGTCACCTTTCTCTGAACAAGCTCTGACTTATTACTCTATTTTTTCTGTTTGGGACTCAGAACTGCTCACTGCAGTCCAATTGTGGTCTGACTAGCACCTCACACCTCCACAGTGGAAGTTATACTTCTATTCCTGTAGCTTCCAACCACATGAGTTGATTCAGTTTGTTGTATGATGAAATGAGTGAGTGAATTCATGATGAATGAATTGGGATGGACAACATATAATGAGGATGAATTTGGAGGTCTCTAAATGTTGGTTGTTCTCCTGGATTGCTAGGTTCTGAAGTATGGCATCCTATCTGTAAACAGGCAGCTCGGGCAGAGAAGAAATTAAAGGTAAGCAAATTGAGTATATTACCAAGTCAGGGGGACCTAGAGGTGTCTCTGGTTCTCCCAACCACTATCAAAATTTATATGAACAAATGATGATGGAACAGAATCTCAGTCCTACTTACTAACTCTTTGAGCTGGGGCAAAGGTATGCCACCTCTCTCTGTTCTCTTTCTTTCATCTGTAAAGAAAATGGACTAAATAGTCTAAAGTTTCAAGTCTAAATATATGATTGTCTGTACCCAGAAGAGCCTTATATCCTTAGATTAAGACCCTCAATTTGGAACTCCTCTCCACCTCCACACAGTACATATGGTTTAATAAAAACATGAGTGTCAAAGCATTTGTAATTGTATTCTAATTCTGCTACTTAATTACCAGTGTTGTCATTTTCCCATCCTGAGCCTCAGTTTCCTTGCATATGTGATATAATGGATTAATAATGGATTTAGAGATAGGAAGATTTAAGTTCAAATCCCACCTAAGATACTTACTTGCTGTGTAATCCTGAAGAAATCTCTTATTTGCTCCCAGCCACAGTTTTCTTATCTGCAAAATGGGTTAATAACAGACCCTACTTCCAGTGTGGTTGTGAAGATTAAATAAGATAAATATATATAAAATGCTTTGCAAGTCTTTTTTTTCTTAAACCCTCTTTTTCCATCTTAGAATCAATACTCTGTATTGGTTCCAATGCAGAAGAGTGGTAAGGGCTAAGCAATGGGGGTTAAGTGACTTGCCCAGGGTCACACAGCTAGGAAGTGTCTGAGACCATATTTGAACCAAGGACCTCCCATCTCTAGGCCTGGCTCTCAATCCACTGTGCCACCCAGCTGTTCCCTGCTTTGTAAATCTTAAAGCACTCTATATACATCTTAGCAATTATTATTTCTCTTAATTATTGTTATCATCTGAAAGTGGACTCTTAAGATCTCCTCCAAATATAAATCCTATTAAACCTTACTGAGTAGAAGTCTGACTGATCAATTTCTTTCTCAGCACAGGAGAATCTGAAATTACTAATGACAACCTATTGCCTATGCAGAACACTTTCTAGCTTAAAAAGCTTGGTCCTATTCATTGTTTCATTTGACCTTTATAATATCCTTGTGGTGTAGTTGAAAAGGTTTTTTGATTGTTTATTTTGTAGTGGACCTCTTACAATTTCCAGTGTGTGTGTGAGGGGATTTACCCTCCCTGTTAGCACTCATTCACTATGAGAAAGCATTGTTTTCTCCTCAAATAGAAGTCTAGCCAGACTAATCTCTGGCTCTTTCTCATTTAAGCTCCCTTGGCAACCTGTAACAGCCCCTGATTCCTTTCTGTCATCCCCACCAACTCATCTTCCCTCACACACATTGCCCAGAAGAGATTGCCAACTAGGGATATTGACAGTCCCAGGAATACAGGAAATCCATTAGTTTCAGGTATGACCCCGAGCATATTCACTGGAAAGGGTAGAATTGGGACTGCCATTAAACAATATGGTGGCATACCTCTCTCTGTTCAGGGTACCAAATGTTATTCAGGTTCCTTTGCTCTAAACAGAGACTAGAGGAACCCTTCTGCAGTAATTCTCCAACAAGACCACTGAGAATCACTAGAATTGGCTCTCTTGCTGATTTCTACAATATCCCACCTTTTAAATTATTTCTATATTACTTACTTTGGGGAATGGGGTTAAGGGTAGCTAATTTCAGAAACAACTACAACTCCCCCAAATCAAAAGACTAAGGCAAAGAAGACCACTGGATCTAGGGAAAGGAGACTAAACCATAGTTCTGCTTTCCTTATGATGATCCCCCTCTCTGGATCTTTTTCCTCTTATAAAATGAGAGGATAGAACTAGATGGTCCCAAAGGCCTCTTCTAGCCCCAAATTCTGTGTGTTCTTCTCTGAGCTCCCCAGGCAAGCCTCTCTGAGTTGTTCTATATGGAAAAGTCACAGCAGTGGAAACTCCACACTGACATCCGCCATGGTGCTTTATTGAGGATTGAGTTGTCCCAGTATCTACCATCCAAACAGGACCCATCCTTCTCTCTCAATCTCTCTGCTTGGAGGAGCAGGTGTCAGACCCATAATGCTCTTCAGAAATTTTAAAACTATTGCCACCTCATGAGCCATACTTATAGTTAATTCTCAAGCAGATGCTTTGGATTGTATATCATAAAATCCTCCACTAAATAGAAATGATATTATATATAATTTCATTTAAATAATTTTATGTAACAAAATCCTTCATTAAATAGTAATGATATACATAATTATGTGATAATTATATAGTATTATAAAGTTTGCAAAGGATCTCACAAATAACAACTCATTGGATTTTCTAACAACATTGTAAGTTAGATGATATTATTATCCTCATTTTATAGATGAGAAAACTGAGCAGAAAGGTTAATTGACTTATATACGTCAACACAGCAATATTTAATAATAATAATATATAGTACTCTAAGATTTTCAAAATACTATATATATGTCAGATATAGATATAGATATATATATGTATATATATATGTACATATATATATATATATAATGTAATTTGCTCCTTATTACCACCTGTGAGATAGGCACTGTTATTATCCACCTTTTATTGATGAGGAAACTGAAGTCAAGATCTGCCCAGAGTCCCACAATAATAATGACAGCAAATATGTACAAAGTGCTTTAGGAATTGCAAAGTTCTTTACATATATTCTCATTTTCCCTTCTCAACAAATCCATGTGATAGACAGTATTATTATTCTCCTTTTTTTTTTCCTATAGAGAGACTGAGACTGAGTTGGTTAAGTGATTTGTGCAGATTCATAAGTGGCAGTTTTCAAACTTGAGTTTTCCTGATTCCTGAGAGAGTCAAGTTCTCTATCACAGTATCTGCTAGTTCTTCTGATACCTCATCATGATACAGATATGGGGTTCTTGAAAGTTTTACTAGTGAAGAACAAATTCTAGTATGTAGCTGATTCCAAGCTGCAGACACTCAGGGACAAATCACATGTCTCTTTTCCAAGGACCAGCCTATAAGCCCAGAGAAGCCCACCAGCAAGAAGTAATCCAACAGAAAATTGAGTCTTTGGGCCACAAAACCTCATCCAAACACTCTTCTTAAGGCATGGAGAAGGCTACAATTCATATACATGGAGGGAGTCCTAGAAGCACTGAAGTGTATTCAAAAAAGATCTTCACTAAAAATTTCTTCCCGTGCCTCATCATAGAACAGTTAACCCTGGGCTCTTGAAGACTGTGCCAACAACAGTACAGCTTAAATTCTACCAAGTTGGACAACCCAGCCATGAATCCTGTGTCTGCTGTCTGAAGGCTAGACTAGCTAAATTTGCCAGAGAGTTGGACACCTAAGGATAAATTTTTAGGCTCACAATAACTTTATAAGTCATTTATTCATGTGTGAAAGTATTGGGATCTGTAGAGACTACCTCTACTCATTAGATTCCAGACTTTTAAAAAATATTAAGTCCATCACAAGGTATGAGTATAGTGTAGAATTACTACCAGATTTAAAATAATTTAATATAACATAATATATATGGAGATAGGCATTAACTAATTAGTAAAGGTGGTGGTGATAATAATGATGATGATGACAATGAAGTCTCTTGCTGGTGTTTTAGAATTTACAAAGCATTGCTTATTTTCTCCTCTTATTCTTAATCCATCTTGTAAAGTAGGTAATGCTAGTATTACTGCCCACATTTCAGAAATGAGTAAATTGAAACTCAAGGAGAAGATTCTACAGCTAATATGTTGCAGAGCTAGGATCCCAAACCAGATCTTATGGTTCCCAGTCTTGAGCTCTTTCTGCTGCTAGGTAGAATTAATGTATTAATCAATCAGTGATTGATTGATTGATTGATTGGAAATCATGAGGTTAACTCCAATGAGTAAGTCTACAATGATCTTTTTATTAACATAAGGAAGATATCCTTAAGCACACAACAATAAATTAATATCATGAACAAATCTAAATTATACTCAAAAGAATCAGATGCCTTCATTTTGACTCATTCATATTCATTTATTGATAAGAATGGGGATGAGATGTCAATAACTAGTTGATGATGGCAGGAAAATGCTGGAAAAAATATAAAACTGTCTCCATAGGATTTTTAATAATATCTCGGGTTTTCTGAAGGACTGTCAAATAGCTAGGAATCTAAAGTAATGGTCTCTGAGTATTCTTGAATACATTCTTAATTGTGTAAATTTGCTTATTTATAAATAATATGGACACAATTCTATATTAATAATCTACATTATAAAATATAAAAATGGAAGTTTTAAAAGAATTCAATATAGTGATTAAATAATATTTAATCCTAGATTCAATAGGGAGCCACTAAAGTTTGTTGAGTAAGAAGTGATATAAAAGATCTGGGCTTTAGGAAAGTCATTTTTGTGTAGAGGCTTATTGGACTGTGAAAAGACTTTGAGTCAAGGCTATTGCAGTAGTTCAAGCAAGAAGTAAGGCAGTGCTTAAACTAAAAGTAGTTACTGTGTGAGTAGAGAGAAAAGGAGAGGTGTTGTAAATATAGAAAGAACAAAATCATTTTGGCAAATGATTAATTATGTGGGTTGAGTGAGAGTGAGGTCTTTACCATGCCACTTAGATTTTGAACCTGGGTTACTAGAAAGATAGTGGTGCCCTGCCAGTAAAGGGGAAGTTACTAAGAGGGATGACTTTGAGGGCAGAGATAGTGTAATGAGATCTGTGATGCAGATTACAAATCATCCAATGCAGCTCTCTCCCTCTAAATATGAAAAGAGGTAGAGAATAAGGTTTTACTCACCAGCTTCTGTTCCAAAGTACAGACACAGTCAGGAGATTCCTGCTGCAGCTATGAGGAGATCTGGAGGAAAAGAAATATGTGTGGTTGAGGAATGGGAGGGAGATAGGGGCAAGAATACAATTTTCTCAGTGGTGCCTGTGCAGGTGCTGTGGCAAACTGGGTAGACATTGGGACATAACTGTCCTGAGTGGCCCACCAAGGCAGAAAGGGAAAGGATAGGAGCTTGCACTATGCAAAGGAAGAACAAGACTATGCTAGAATCTCCTTGCATTAGCCAGTGACAGTCAATGTTTTCAATTTTCAATGTTAACATTTACATGTTGAAAATCAGTAAATGCTACAAATTGGGGCTTGTGTTTTGTTGACTGTGGTACTAAGAAAGTAATGGAGAAATATTAATAATACAGTGTAAACTTAAAAAGGTATCCTGTTTTCAGAGAGTCATTTATAAAAGGTTACCAGTACATTCTTGGCAGAATGGAAGAATATGGTTGGGGGGTTGAGGTACAATCCATCTTCCTACCCTCCAGCTAGTTGTTTGATCACATACCGCTTGAAATTATATCATAGTGTATCACTTTGAAGACCATTGATCTAGCATTAGCATCTCTCTGCTCTAGATTCAAAAGTACTTACCCTTCTTTCTTCTCCACACAGCACAGGAGGACATCTGAGACTTCCATCTCCCCACCTGGCTCCAGCATTGGATCCCCTAATAGAGTCATCTGCGTATGTATCCCTTCTAGGGCACAGATGTGACATCCAACCAATCCCTCTGTCTCTCCAAGGGCTTTGGTTTAGGTGTTCTAAAGAGAAAGAATGGAGGTAAAGAGGACTCCAAGGATGCCAACTGGGAGGAGGGGCTGAGAACAATGACAGTATCATTGGTAAGAAGGCAGACAAATTCATACACACCACAAAGGCCAGGAAGAGATAAACTTACTATCAAGCAATCCATCAGTAAATAGGTATTTATTAAATGCTTGCTATGTGCCAGGCCCTGGAGATACATATACAAAGCTGCTATTCTCAAGGAGCTTATAAGTCTAATGCTGAACAAATCATTTCCTGTCCCTGAGTCTCCATTTTTCCACCTAGAAAATGAGGGAATTGAACTATATGGTCTCTAAAGTCCCTTTTAGTTTGAACTCTTAGAACTTTTTGGTTAAGAACATTTGGGAGAAGAGGAAATGAGTTTTTGGAGCAGGATATAAATGTGGGGACCAAGCCAGGGGATAAGATGCCACAAGGTAAGATAGAGTAAAGATATTGCTGCAAAGATATCCCAAATATAAATCTATCCTCTTATTCTTTGGGCTATCCAAGTTTGTTTTAAGGACTCAAAGTAATTCAAACTCGTGGTAGCTGGGGAAAAAAGGACCATGCCAGTAAATCTCCGGTGGGCAAGAATGTAATACACTCTAACAGTTCCTAAGGGAATCTCTGAGTTTCAGTTTACCCAAATTTCTAGAATATAAGCATTCCACCATGCCTGAACACATATTTGTCCACTCTCTTTCCCAAATGTACCCTATATACAATTATCTTCTTGAGCCTTGGATTCTTTTTTTTCTCTTTAATTCTATTTTATTTATTTATTTATTAGATTTAATTCTCTTTAATTTCTATTGATAGCCTTTCTTTTTAAATATTTTTATCATATTCCAATGGCCCATCCCCTTCCTCCCAGCAGAGGACCCTTCCATATAACAAATGCATACAGTACAAGTTGTCAACACATTGGACAGATCTGAAAATGCATGCCTCATTCCGCACCTAGAGGGTCCACCACTTCTTTGTTAAAAGGATGAAAGTGTGCTTCATCCTCACTCTTAAGACTTAGTTTCCTGATTTGTTATTATTTATTCTCTGTCCCAAAGTCCCTTCTAGCTCTGACATTCTGTGTTATAAAGTCATATCTACGTGTCTAACTCTGGAATTTTGGGATTCTGCTCAGCCATCTTCTATCTCTGGGGAGTCTGTAGTTGGAAATATTCCTGGGCTTTTTTATCTCTTAAGACTTCAGTGTGAGCCAGAGTCCTCGCCTCCTCTCTGCTATAAGCACTCAATTTTCCTTTTACCTTTTACCTTCTTTCTCTTTTCCTGTCTCTGTCTCTCTGTCTCTCTGTCTCTCTCTCCCCTAGGCCAAAGTGGATAATGAGATCCTTAATTACAAAGACCTGGCAGCTCTTCCCAAGATTAAGTCCATCTATGAGGTCCAGCGCCCAGACCTCATTTCCTATGAACCCTATCACAGATACACGTCCGACGAGATGCTGGAAAGATATAGCTATGGGGAGGTATTCCATCTCACCTCTTTAAGGGGGCAGGGAGGGATTGTTAAGATGATCTGATAGAGCTGTATATAGTAAGTACATTGGGTTTGGAGACCGAGGTAGGCTCAAGTCCCAACTCTGCTGTTTAATGCCTTAGGAATGCTAACTCTTATAATGCTCTTGGTATCTGGAGTGGGACAGCAATATTTGTGTACCAGAAAATATGTGAACCTGGGAACTGGGAAACCTGGATTTGAATCCTCATTCTGCCACAATCTATGTGAGTGACCTTGGACAAGTTACTTTAAGTCAATAAAAGTAATAACAAACTTTATCAATTACCTACCAAGTATAATGTACTGTGCTATGTACTGGGCATACAACAATAGTTACAATGACAAAAGCATTTCTAACCTCAAGGAGTTTGTACTGTTATGGGGAGTCGGCACATAACGGGTACATAGACAAATAAATAAAAGATAATTTGAGAAGAGAGAGGTCATTAATGACCAGGGGAATCAGAAACAATTTTCTATAGGCTATAGCACCTGAACTGGGCCTAGAAAGAAGATGAGTTCTGAGAAGCCGAAATGAGGAAGGGACACACTTCATCATGGGTGACAGCACAGTGGAACAGAATGAATAATAAATTCAGGAAATAGCTGGAAGTTCAGTTTGGCTGGATCATGCAGTTCATGAAGGAGATTAGTATAAAATATTGTCAGAATAGAAAATAAAATAGTAGGAACCAGGCTGAGGAGAGTGTTAAATGTCAGGCTAATAAGTTTATATTTTACTCTAGAGGCAATGGGGAATCAATGAAGATTTTTGAACAGGGACATGATATAGTAAGGCCTGTGCCTCATAAATGAGTGAATGAATAAATGAATTAATGAATAAATATTAATTTGTTGTATACCCGTAATAATGAAAATAATGAAAAATTTTGAGAAACTATGAAGTAGCATACTATCTTTCCCACCTGTGAATTTATGATTTTATTTTGGGGTTCTGCCTTGTATGAATGTGCTCTTATTATAAGGATGAATATGGAAGTGTGTTTTGCATGATAATAACAAGAAAACTAAGAGGGAAAAAAAGAAAATCTATGAGGTGAGGTAACACAATGGGGACCAGTTGGGCTTTGAGCTGAGTCCTGAAGTAAGTCAGGAAAACAAAGAGATGGAGGTGAGGCAGGAAAGTTTTCCAAGAACAGCTAGTGCTCTTAAGACATGGAGATGAGAGATGAAAGATCATGTTAGAAAAACTGCAAACAGGTCAATGTAGCTGGTCCATAAAGGGCACAGAAGAAAGTAAAGTGTAGGAAGACTGTAGACATAAGAAGAGGCTAGAGCAGTGATGGTGAACCTTTTAGAGTGCTCAGACAATAACCCTCATGTCACATGTGAGCACCCCCTTACTCCAGACAGGGGAGGGAGGAAGCACTCCCATTGGGCTGCTGGGCAAAGGGGTGGATGATGGGAGAAATATGCTGAGGTGCAATGGAGAGGGGGAAGGGAGCAGCCCCACCACCACCACCACCCCAGCACTCATGCCATAGGTTCACCAACACAGGACTTGATAATGAATAACTTAAAATGCCAAATAGAGAAATTTGTGTTTGCTCTGAAAGGTCAGAAGAAGCAAGTGGTTATCCATTAGGCAAGGATGAGAGTGGCATGGTAAGACCTATACTTTAGGAAAATCCCCTTGATGCCTAAATGAAGATGGATTGGAGTGAGGGAAGACTCTAGGAAGGGAGAATGTTGAGAAGATTGCTGCAGTAGTCTCTGTAGCATCTGATAAGGGCCTAGCTTGGACTAGTGTTGTGATTATGTGCGTAGGGAAAAGGGAATGTATGTACAAGGTGTCATGAAAGTACAAACAAAAGACTTGGCAACAGATTGCACATAGGAGATGATAGTGAAGAGTTGAAGAGGACACTAGGGTGACTGGGAGGAAGATGGTGCTCTTGACAATAATATAACAATTCACAAGAGAGGAAGTCTGAGGGCAAAGATACATTCTCTTTTGGATTTGTGGAGTGTGAGCTATCTCTGGGATACCCAGTCCAAGATATCAGGACTAGCTGAGCAGATAAATTAGGATTGTTTAAATAGATCTTGGAATCATCTGCATAGAGATGATACTTCAGCCCAGAAGATCTGATGGGATCACCAAGTAATTTAGTTGAACAGAAAGAGAGGTCCAGGGCAGAGCCTTGTGGAATACCCACCTTTAGTCCTACTAACATGGATAAGCAGCCAACTAGGGCAACTGAGATGAATCTAAGAAGATAACTAAGAGAGTGTGATGTCAGAAAGCCATGAAAAAAATCATAAAACTGAAAGTAAAAACTCTCCAACAGAAGATCATCGGTGTCAAATGCTGCAAAGAGGTTAAGAAAGAGCAGAATTGATGGGGGAAAAAACATTGAATTTAGCAATTAAGAGGTTATTGGTAGCTTAGATACAATACACAGTTCTCAGCTCAGCATTTAAAGCCTTTTATAACCAGTCTTCAATATGCTTTCCCAGCCATTTCACATTTCTTCCTATCTCAGTACATTGTAACTACTTTGGAGAGAACTGGAGGTTTTTGTAGAAGAAGCAAACCAGCCAATGACTCTCAAAGTAACAAAGCTTTGGCTATGAATAAATTGAGTAAAAAATGAGTAAAAAAAATTCGCACAAGCAAAGACAACTAATTCTAGGAATTAGACTGGAGGGAAAGTGGGAAGAGGAAGAGAAAAAGAGAAGAGGCAAGGATATTTCAGACTAGAGGACCTCTGTCACTTGAGAGAATGTTGAATTAGGTGGAATGCCTAAGGTGGCCTTGAAGAATGAGAAAGTAGATCAATTATCTCTCTTAACAGGAATAATCTGGAAAAGGTTAAATTAGACTCTTGGTCACTCTGAGATGGTCCATGTAGAAAAAGGATTAGAGTTCTGGTTAGCCCTAGAGCACAGAACTAGTTACACTGGACAGAATTTTCAGGAGCCTAATAGAAGAATCATAGAATTATATATGTGGAACTGGAAGGGTTTATGATCCCTCAGTTGTCTTCTAGCTCTACATCCTGAGATCCTATGGTCCCATGTTCCCACCCCATCCTCAATTGGATGACTCTCAAATAAGGAATATTTAAGCACTCCTTACATGAGAACTTGACTGATCGGTCTGGTCCCTAAAGTGATCTTGTCTAGAAATGAATATCCAAGATCCCCAGCTTATTAAGATTCTTTTTTTTTTAACCTTTACCTTTCATCTTAAAATCTATACTAAGTATAATTTCCAAGAGGGAAGAGAGGTAAGGGTTAGTGATTGGAGTTAAATTACTTGCCCAGGGTTACAGGGTTAGAATCAAATCTGAGGACAGATTTGAACCCGGGATCATGTGGCTCTCTGTCCACTGAGCCACCTCACTGCCTCCTATTAAGATTCTTGATTTGAGGGTGGCCATTTCATATCAAGGGATATGCTAGGCCTTCAGCCTGAAGTCTTAGAAAGTCTCCAGAGCAGATTGGCTAAATAAGGCAAGTAGTACCTCGCCCTAAATGGCCCACCCAAGGACTGACTGATTTCCCTAAATAGGAAGCTAAAACTAGTAGTGCCTAAGAGAATCAAATACCAAAAAATAACCCAGCCCTAGAGAAGGAATTTCACATTGTCTTTTCCTTTTCCTGTGATGTTTACTGAAAAGTTATTTGATGGATTTGATTATTCTAATTTATGAGCAGGTAGGCTACTTATCTTATTGTCCCATGAGTTCAGACAATATTCTGACAAGTATGCCAATGTTCTAAAAAAGTCAAAATTTAAAATAACATTAGTCATGAAATTTGAAAAAATAAAAAATACATTAATAGGAAACTAAAAAATCCAAGCTTGACAGCTCAGGGACAGCTTATCCTTGGACCTAGATTTGACACCTCATTCATTACACAGTTGTTCCTAGAACGTGAGGGGAACATTACCTGTAAAAGAATTCAAAGAATGACCATCTCTATGTTGAAAGGGCCTGTATATCACAAGAAAACCCAGGTGTCCTCTCAGGAGCCATCCAACTCACAGAGTGGCCCATGACTGAAACTGGGGTCAGGGAAGATCTGATAATCAGTTAGAAGGTACATTGAGGAATGGATTGATCTTGATTTCTCCCCAAATGAAGTTTTCACTTGATTAACACACCTAGGGAAACAATTCAACACAGCAAGAAAATTGAATCTGAATTAAAAGATCTAAATTGAAATCCTAGTTCTGATACTCCCTCCCTTCATGATATCAAGCAGCTAAACATCTTGAGACCTTAATTTCTTCATAGGTAAAGTGATCAGATTGGATTTGACAATCTCTGAGGTCCTTCCATTTCTAAATCCAGCACCAAATGCACTAGATTATAATAGTTAAAGGCAAATAAAACCCCAGAGTCATTCATAGAGACCTCTCAATTGTTTCAATTCAGTTCTCCAAATATTAATTACTGGTAATATGACAGACCAACCCTCTGATGATGTATTTGAAGTCTGTACAAGATTTCATGCTAGGCTAAGCTGGAGATAGAAGGGGGTATAGGGAATGGGATGGCATTTATAGAGCTTATAATCTAGTGAGGTGAGGTACATGTATACAAAAAAATATGATCTGGCTTGATTCAATCAATAAACATTGGTTAAGTAGGCATTATGTACAGAGTTCTCTGTTGGGTTATTAAAGGGATTACAAAGGTGAAAAACTGATCTAGACAAGTGCCTGCCTTTAGGAACAGACAGTCTACTACAGGAAACAAGATATGTATATAAATGAGTATAATCTAAGGTAGAATGTGATATTTGGGCAAAGGAAAGATCCAAAAATGAAAAAACAGTACAGGAGAGATTAGGTTTTAGATCTCATACCCTACACCAAGATAAATTCAGAATGGGTAAATGACAAATATAAAGAAGGCAACTATAAATAAATTAAGTGAATATAGAATAGTATACCTGTCAGATCTATGGGAAAGTAAAGAATTTAAGACCAAGCAAGAGTAAGAAAATATTACAAAATATAAAATGAATAATTTTGATTACATTAAATTAAAAAGGGGTTGTACAAACAAGACCAATGCAACCAAAATTAGAAGAGAAGCAACAAATTGGGAAAAAAATCTTTATAACACAAATCTCTGATAAAGGTCTGATTTCTCACATTTATAAGCAGCTAAATCAATTGTACAAAAAATCAAGCTACTCCTCAATTGATAAATGGGCAAGGGACATAATTTTATAGTTGTGATTTTAAATCTAAATTAATTATTTGTCGCCATGGGATATCCCAAATAATAAAATACCCAAGTCAGCTGGAAATTATGGTGATTTTAATTAATATAGAGGAAAGGAATTAAGGAGAAGAGAGAGAGAGAGAGAGAGAAAGAGAGAGAGAGAGAGAGAGAGAGAGAGGAAAGAGTCAATTTAAAATGCTCTGGCTCAGGTTGAACCAGGCAGGAGTTAAAGGCCTTGGCCAAGGGGGCCTCCTCTGAGTGCCAAAGGAAAAGGAAGTCAGTCTTATCACTCACCACGAGACCGTCTCAAGGAAGCTGTCTGAGGGAGCTCCTCCAGGCTCGAGTTCGAGATTGAACTGGTGCCCTGGCCTGCTCACAGGAAGTCACCAGCCAGATCCACCTCTCCAGGGAAAGACAACGAAGAGAGGAAGTGATGCACCCTATATAAATGGTTTTACATCACTTTCTTGCGTCTTATCTGTACTAATGGTAGCTTAGCTTGACTTAGAACAGCCCAGGGGTCTGTCAGCTGTTTCTGCATATGTCTATCAAAGGCCATCCTCCTAGATACTTAATTCTTAAGTACAGGTGCAGACATTCCTGACCTTGTTAGACTATGTATCCGCATTGTTACAATCAGGAGGTAGCTAAATCAAATCTTCACAACATGAACAGGCAATTTTCACATAAAGAAATCAAAACTATCAATAAACACATGAAAAAGTATTCTGAATCTCACAATTAGAGAAATGCAAATCAAAATAACTCTGAGGTACCACCTCATACCTAGCAGATTAGCCAATATGACAGCAAAGGAAAGTAATAAATGTTGGAGAGGATGTGGCAAAATTGGGACACTAATGCATTGCTGGTAGAGTTGTGAATTGATACAACCATTCTGGATGGCCATTTGGAACTATACCCAAAGGGCGCTAAAAGACTGCCTGCCCTTTGGTCTAGCCATACCACTGCTGACTGGGTTTATATCCCAAAGAGATAATAAGGAAAAATACTTGTACAAAAATACTTATAGCCATGCTCTTTGTGTTGGAAAAAAATTGGAAAATGATGGGATGCCCTTTGATTGGGGAATGGCTGAACAAATTGTGGTATCTGTTGGTGATAGATCTGTTGTGCTAAAAGGAAAAATGAATTGTAGGGATTCCATGTGAATTGGAATGACCTCTAGGAATTGATGCAGAGTGAAAGAAGCAGAACATTGTACAGAGAGACTGATGCACTGTGGCACAATCAAATGTAATGGACTTCTCTACTAGCAGCAGTAAAATTATCTAGGACAATTCTAAGGGACTTATGAGAAAGAATGCTATTCACATTCAGAGGAAGAACTGTGGGAGTAGAAACTTAGAAGAAAAACAACTGCTTGATCACATGGGTCAATGGGGACATGATCCAATAGCCAACAATCACCCTAGTGCAAATATTAATAATATGGAAATAGGTTTTGATCAATGACACATGTAAAACCCAGTGGAGTTGCTCATTGGCTATTGGAGGAGGTAAGGGGAAAAAACATACATTATGTAACCATGGAAAAATATTCTAAAATGAATGAATGAATGAATGAATAAGTAAATAAAGGAAAGATCCGATCAAATACTCTTGGAATGTTTGAGAGAGAATACTGTCAGCTGGGGGGAATCAGGAAAGCCTTCATAAAAGAGGTGATAACACAAGATGGCCCTTGAAAGAGGAGAAGGATTTGAGAAGCTCATGAGGAAGGGGTACATTGGGGAATGGCTTGGGTAGGTGTACAGTGGCAGAAGAGGAAATGAAGATGAAACCAGAGAATAGCAAACAGTCCATCTTGACTGGAGTGTAGGATGTGAACGAAAACTATGTAACATTACAGTGGGACAATCTGGCAGGAAGCCAGTTGGTAGAGGGCCTTGAATGTCATGCAAAGAAGATTCCTCTCACCAGTGCAGGGGATGGGAATTAAGGGTTTAGGACCCAACTTCATAAGAGAGCTTCTGCCTAAGAAGGATGGGTGAGGCCTGAGGAAAAGATAAAGCACTTTCTTTTCTGAGACATATATTCTCAATGTTCCCCATTCTTTATGTCTCTTTCCTCCTGTCTTTGCTGCCTGGATATACATTACTGCATTTCTCCTAAGTCGATGGGAACCTTATCTCCATATTCCCAGGTAATTCCATAAAATGCAGGAAAGACCCAACACTATATATGGCTTTTAAGTGGCAGACAGCTCCCCTACCTCTTAGACCTCTTGCATTCTTCTTTCCAACCAGTATATGTGTGACCCCAGCTGGTGAGTCTTTTGATCTGTCCAAATAAAATCCTTATTAAATTTTTTCTAAAGCAGCTTCTCTAGTTTGACACTACCTATTATTACCTAAAATCTAAAAAAACTTAGCTAGGAATCCAAGACCCTCCACAATCTTATTCTGATCTATATTTCCACTTATTAGAGCCAGAAAAATTTCCTACTTCCCCCAAGCTGGGGTGGGAGCAGATTGAAGAGGGCCAATGATTTTTGGATTCCCTAACATGCCCATTCTTACCAGATGAATATAGATTGTTTCAACTTCAGAATGCACTAGCATAATCCCATTTTTCCATGGTCACTGATGAAAGATACCAGTAGTTCTTTTAGATTAGTTGCTTCTACTAAGCCACCATCTTGGCTCCACCCCTCCAGGGGTTATTTTAGAGAAAAGGTTATCAAGGTCCCATGTTATACCCTCACAGCTGCCCATAAGTGACCAAGGAAGACCTTGTACCATGCCCTGTCGGTATCAAACTATGGGTAACTTTTTCCCTGATTGGAAGCCTCATGAAGAACTTAGATATGGAAAGTTCTTCTATCCTTCCCTATTTCTCACCTAGGGTAGATCATTGGACAAAGCATCTGCTCTCCATGGGTGTTGGTGGTCATACTTTTCTGGTCATACTTCCAGGTAATAGCTCTTTTTCTCTTCTCTATAGGACATCTTTGAGAGTCTTGATCTCCGACAGAGGCGTGCCTCTAGCCCAGGATACATTGATTCTCCAACTTACAGCCGGCAGGGCATGTCTCCTACCTTTCCCCGATCACCCCACCATTATTATCGCTCAGGTAAGATGGATAAGGCCCCAGAGCAAAGGTGGTGAACTTCAGGAAATGCCTTCACAAGACTTAAGACAGACTGCCCACAACGAATTGCTTCCTGAATCTCTGCTAATCTCATTCACAGCTTTGTCTTTTGAGGGTCTTGGTTGCTGGAAGGAAGGACATGTCTGTGTTTAAAATAATTTGGCAGTTTAAGCCTGATCTCACTGGATGGAAAGGTCTTTGCCCTGAAAGCTAGGGTATGTAGGTTTGAATCACACAGGATCTGCTATATGTCCTAAGGGAAGCTAATTATCTTCTCTGGGCCTCAGTTTTCCCATCTGTAAAATAAGGTGATAGGTCTAAATGATCTGCTTTAGGTCCATGGCTCAGAGTTAAACCCAAGTCTTCCTAACCCCAGGGAGAACCTACTGAAAAATGGATTCCCTAAAAAGACATCTCATTGGGAAATTGGGAAAATTCATCATATTTTTCTTAGTCACAAGGTATAGAAATGAAAGGAACTTTCAAATTCATTTAATCCAACCCCCTCATTTTACAGAGGAGAAAACTGAGGCTCAGAGATAGACAATGATTTGCCTAAGGTGACACCATTAGTAGATAGCAAATCAGAATTTGAATTCAAGTATTCTGATTATAAATCTAGTCCTCTTTTCATCATGTTTTCTTGCATTGTAATCTCATTTGAGGACTGACACTTTAAATCCTTACTTCTAGAGAATTGGAAGCTCCATGTTCTATTCATTGGCCCTATGTCCCCAAATCTCTGCTACCAGATCAAAGTACCCTGATTCTAGGATCTGCCCTTCTGCCCTTGTCATTTCCTATAACACACATTTTCTGGCCCAAGCATGCTTCGTAAAAGGGTTTATCAGCTAGGGGAAAAAAACAAAGGTAGGCAGTGGAATAGAATGAACAGAGTACTGAACTTGGTGGGATTTTGAATCTAAAGTCCAAAGACTTGAGTTTGAATCCTGGCTCAACCACTTATTCCCTGTGTGATGTTGGGCAAGTCACTTCAGTTCTTTAAAATAAAAGAAAATAAAGAATATTTCACTTGAAACATCATTAACTCACCCTGAGTGATTTAGAAAAAGAAAAAAAAGAAAGGGGGGAAGGGGAGGCTGAAGGGAAGAGAGGGAGGAAGGGAAGTATAGAGGAAGGAGGGAAAGACAGAAGAAATAAGATAACTGCCTGATCTTTAGTTATCTATCACCAATCAAATATAGTCCCTTATTATTTACTACAATTTGGCATTCACATAAGGGAAATGAGTTCTTATTAGGTCTTCAAGTGGAGACCGTGTGACCATTCGTTAAGCATGTTGGAGGGGGCTCCCTCATGATTTTGGCACTCAGCTGAATATCTTCTGAGGTCCTATCTGATTCTGAGACATATTCAGGTTTACATTATATGTGTATATATATATATATATATATATATACACACACATATACATATTATATTCGGGCTGTATTCAGGTTTAATACAAACTGAATTTGAGGGCAAAGCCAAGCCTATCAATTGGGTCTGAATACCTGGAGTGAAGCATACAGTGAGTGCTACACGCAATTAACTCGCCAAGTACAGTAATTGAATGGTTCACAAAAAATATATCTGTCTAGGCCTAAGCTAAATATCTGTCTAGTCTTGCCAGGGGACTCCAGGTAGACCTGAAGAGGCATAACCAGAAGCTATGAACCCACAACCTCAGACCAACATTCCTTTTGGCTTGAAACAGCAGTTCTCTTTCCGTGATCTCTCCCTCACAGCTTCTGACTATATCCAGACTCCTGCTTCTTTGGGCCTTCATCTGTTCCCCTGTTTTTAAATCTATAGTACAAATTTCTGCCATTTGAGAGTACGCCCCACTTTCAGGTTTCTTGGCATCCTCACTGCCTCATTGTCTGGGTCATGTGGCCCTCCTTCAAGGTGACACAGCTTGTCATCTATAACAATAATAGTGCAATAAATTAGAATTCATTGTAATTCACAGACCTGCATATATTCGGCATTGAAGACCTTAGGGATGGGGATGAGGAGGGGGTGGTGACCAGGGGGATGGGGGGCTGGAAGCCTTAGCCACCTCTCACAGTTGATGCCTCCTCCACTGTGAGCATGACTAGGGTCATCGGCCTATACAAGGAAACAATCAGACCTATTTCCCTGGACAACATGCATGGGAGAGAAATCATGCTTTCATGCTCTGCAGCTAGACTTGGGGAAAAGAAATGCCTTTGTATGCTCCCCAAGGAATGTCCTCACCATTTCTGCTGTCACCATGCCTATATCTCCCACAACCAGTTCACTGCTTATCTAACCACCTGCTGACCTAATGCCTGTTCCCTTCTCTCTGTGCCTTTCCTTTCTTCTGTGACCCTTGCGGCTCTCCTGGGCTCCGGCCCTCCAGGTGCAGAGAGTGGGCGGAGCTCACCCTACCATAGCCAGTTAGATGTGAGGTCCTCCACTCCAACCTCTTACCAAGCTCCCAAGCACTTTCATGTTCCAGGTAGGCGAGCTTCGGGAGTCTTGGCCCGTGTGCATGTTCCGTGGGGTCTTCGTGAGATGCTGTGTTTACCTGGCAGGAGCTGTGCCAAGCCAAGGAAACCTTCCTCTTAACCGGGCCTGGGAATGACCCATATTACCCTATTCTCTCACCTTAAACTCATTTATGACATCGTCAGTGTTCACCCTTGGCACAGCCAATTTCGTTAGGACAGGGAAGTCACTACAGACAATATCACAGGAAGAATAGCTAAACCGTTTGGGAATATCTAGCCAAGAGAAGTGAAAACAGGATAGAGATCACTGACTCTCTCTGTAGGGATATCCTGTGAAAGCAGCATTCTCTGGGGCCCTTGAAGGCAGAGATAGCAATAATAAATATCACTTGTAGGTAAGGAGATTTCAGTTCACCAAGAAGAATTTCCTGAAAAGGAGAGTTGTTATATCATAGAACCAATATCCTTAGGAGGCAATAACCTGTGACAGGAAGAACTGAAGCTGGGGATAGATGATACGCTGTGATGAATGCCATAGAAAGATACCCAGATGCATCAGGAAAGAGGTTGGACTAGAAGCCCTCTGAAGTCCCTTCCAGCTCTAAGAAGCTTGGCCTCCCACTGGCTGCCATCTTTCTCTGTGTCCATATCTCTGGGAAGCTTGGCACCCAGTAGTCTTGGACAAGCTCCTGTACATTCATGGCTTTGTTCTAGAACTGTGGGAGAGAAGCCCTCCAGACTCAGGTCATCTTCCTCAGCTCTCAAGCATAGTTCATGTGGAAAGCTCAAGAGTAACCTCACTTACTAACCACTTGCCTCCCTTTCTCCATCTCAGAACTTGGCACAGGCCTATCCAGGGGTGTGCTAGAGCCGGCTTTTACTAGCTCACAAAGGCCTGTTGTTAAAATTTCAGTGTGAGCATTTATACCTCAGGAATTGGCAAATACTATAAATCAGGGTTTGACTTACTGTTTTGTTGATTGGCTAGAGATCTAGATTTAAGGAAATGATGGAGAATATGTTCATAATAATAAAGATCAAACTTAAAAGTGAGTCCCATTGTCAGAGCCAATTGTTAACTATATATCAGCACACCACTGGGCCTATCCCTCCCTGTTCTCCTTAAGAACCTTCTCAGCCCCATCAAATCCATACATTTCCACTACTCCAAAACCAACACTGGTGGACAGCATGGGGTGAAGTAGGAATGGGATGTAAGTGATAAACTCAGATTATCAGGCTTCAAACGGAATGAGCTGTGTTTGTGGGGAAGGGGCAAGGGGGAGCTTAACAGATGCATTCATTTTGCATGGGGTTCATGCTATGCATGCTCACTCCATACCTTGGGCCTCCATCTCCACCCTCCAGGGCCTAAGGTACTTTCCACTACCAGGCTTACATATTCCGATGAACCCATTACTCTTCCCTTCCCTGCCTTCCTCCCCCATGTCTCCCTCCTTGTTTGAAAGCCACTTGAGACAAGGTTGGGAATTTGATTTTGGAAAAAATTTCCCCAAGAGAAAGAGATGATGGGCTCTTAGTTCAGATGATCAAGTAGATCCTCTCTGTTCAGACTAACTGACTTGTGGTTCTTTATCCTTTTCCTCCTTTTCTCCTTCCCAACACCTCTTCCCCCATCAATGGGCAGCTGCTGGAGAAAGCAACATCTACCGGAAACCCCCCATCTACAAAAGACATGGTACGGTCTTTGGGAAGCAAAGGACTAGAAAGGTGTCTGGAAGGGTGGCTAAAAGCTACTGGATTCAGCTGTGGTCTGGAAAAAGGGGGCAAGGAAATCCACACTAATGCCCCTCCAAATAAAAACAGTACATATTTATAGATTACTTTAAGATTTATAAAACACTTTAAATTCAATTCAAAGCAAACACATTAAGTGCCTACTATATGTTATAGTATTGATATAAAGAGACCAAAAAACACCAAAACTTAAGTTCTAGCCCTAAGACAGGTAACATTCTACTTAGGTGCATAGAGGATGTGTGTGTATATGTGTGTGTGTGTGTGTGTGTGTGTGTGTGTGTGTGTGTGTGTGTGTGTGTGAAAGAGAGAGAGAGAGAAAGAAGGAAAGAGGGAGAGAAGGAAAGAGGGAGAGACAGAGGCAGGGAGAGGGAGAGAGGGAAGGAGGGAAAGAGAGAGACAGCATTAACAAGTGGGAGAAAAATGAAAGGCCTGACAGGAGGTATTCCTTGAACTAAGCCAATAATATTACTAACTTGCATTTCTATAGTACTTATATAATGTAGGTTTGCCAAGGATATGTTAGCTCATTTGATTCTGACAACAACCATCTAAAGTAGGTACTGTTATTAATTATCCCCATATTACAGATGAGGAAACTAAAGCCAAGAGATCCCATGACTTGAACAGCTAGTATGAGCCTAAAGCAGTATTTGAACTCAAGTTCAGTCACTATTCTAACCATTGTCCCAATCCATCTAATTGCTAATCTTAAAGGAATTAAGTTTTCTTTCTTTTTTTTTTTAAACCCTTACCTTCCATATTAGAATCAATACTGTACATTGGTTTCAAGGCAGAAAAGGATTAAGGGCTAGGCAATGGGGGTTAAATGACTTGCTCAGGATCACGCCATAAGGAAGTATTTGAGGCAGGATTTGAACCCAGGACCTCCCATCTCTAGGACTGAATCTCAATTAGCTGCTGAGGTCAGGGACTTGAGTTTTTTGGTTTTGTTGTTTATTCCATCTCTGTATCCACATTACAGTGCTGCTAGGTAGAGCACCAGGCCTGGAGTCAGAAAAAGTGCATCTCCCTGAGTTCAAGTATGGCCTCAGATACTAGCTGTGTGACTTCAGGCAAAGTCACTTAATCCTATTTACCTCAGTTTCCTCATCTGGAAAATGAGCTGGAGAAGGAAATGGTAAATTATCCCCGTATCTTTGCCAAGAAAACTCCAAATGGGGTTCCAAGAGTCAGACACACCTGAAATGAATGAACAACAAAATTCCTACTACTATTATACTTCTTCTTACACACACATTTGCTTTGAATTGAATTTAAAGTGTTTTATGAAGCTTTTTACAATAGGGGAGAGATGTTGTCAGACCTGCGTTTTAGGAATATAAATTTGGTAGCTATGTGGACGATAGCTTGGAAAGGAGAGATGTTGGAAGTCTATTCTAATTATCCAGATGAGCTACAAGGAAGGCCTAGCCTAGGATGGTGGCTTTGTGAATAAAGCAACAGAAATACTTATAGAGAAGTGGAATATTTCACTTCCATAGAGCCAGGGAAGCTCTGAAATATACTTTGCAAGTATTATTATTGGTAAATTAGTTTAGCATGCTGTAGTGAAAAAGAGCATTGGCTTTGGAGTTGGGAGATGTGAATTTGATTTCAAATTCTAACCTTAAATAGCTGATGATATCAATAAACATTTATAAGTGCCTGTTATGTGCCAGGCACAGCACTGGGCACTAAAGAAACAAAGACAAAAATGAAACAATCCCCTGGCTTCAGAGAGCCAGCCACTCTTCCACTTCTTGCGTGCATCTGGAGTGGAGAACTTCTAGCTCGAGCTCAAGCAGTTGCCCAGAATTCGCCAGAATGGCTCTAGTACAAGAAAGGGAGTTTGCTCAAAGGGCACTTAGTAGATAGTATCTGAAACAAGGATCCTGGGCTAGCTAGCCTCCTTCATCTACTATTTATTGCCTATGTGACTTGTCGATCGTTTACTTTCTGGATCTCAGTTTCCACATCAGTAGGATGAGCAGGTTGAACTAGATGAAGCATTCTTTACCTGGAATCTTTGGCCCAAGTTCAGATTTCGGGGGATTCCTGAACTTGGATGAGGACAAAAATGATACTCTTATTAACATCTAACAATGTATTTCTATGAAGTACTTAAAACACTATTCTGAGGACCCCACAGGCTTCATTAGTCAGCCAAAAAGGGTTTTATCACACACACACACACACACACACACACACAATTTAAGAACCCCTTGACCAGATAATCTCTAAAGTCATTCTCAGCTCTAAATCCTATGATCCTATGGCCTGTTCCCCAGATGACATTAGGGAAGAATAAGGGAAGTAGTGTGTGACTTCAGGGGAATCAAGAAGGTGCCTCTAAAGACTCCAGTACTGGTTTGAAACCTAAAATTCCCTTTCCCTGTGAAAAGGTACATCTCTGTGGGAGCCTTGGCCTGTACAGAGTCAGGTCTTTTCTGGGTCTTTTATTTAGGAAGTCTGGGCAGCATATTGGCATGTCAAGTTAAGTGTGGCAGAAACTTAAAAAAAAATTTTTTTTTAATAAACCATTACCTTCCATCTTAGAGTCAATACCGTGTATTGGCTCCAAGGCAGAAGAGTGGTAAGGGCTAGACAATGGGGGTCAAGTGACTTGTCCAGGGTCACAAAGCTGGGAAGTGTCTGAGGCCAGATTTGAACCTAGGACCTCCTGTCTCTAGGCCTGGCTCTCAATCCACTGAGCTACTCAGCTACCTCCAGGGCAGAAACTTTTAAGATGGAGCATGGAAAGATGGATACTATAGCCTACCCCTGTTTAATGGCTAGAATGTGGGCTTGGTGTCAAAAATCCTCAGAAATAATGGGCTCCTGAACATTACATTTCTTCAAAAGGCACCTTATAGAAAGTAATATGGGATACCATCAGCTAGTGGTATGGTGCATAGAGTGCTGGCCTAGGGTCAAGAAGAATCATCTTTCTCAGTTCAGTTCTAGCCTCAGATTCTTAATATCTGTGTGACTTGGGGAAAATCACTTAATCCTGTTTGCCTCCATTTCCTCATCTGGAAAATGAGCTGGAGAAGGAAATAGCAAACCACTTCAATCTCTTTGCCAAGAAAACGCCAGAGTCGTGAAGGGTCCGACACAACTAAAACAATGGAATGGGGGGGAAAGTATAATAAGACTATTGTTCCTGGATTCAAAAATCTGGCTCAGGTCTTGGCTATGGTAGTTCAAATCAACTACTCAGTGCCTCAGTTTCCCATTCTATAAAACTATAAGTCATTTGGGGATCTAATTCACAAGAATTTGAAATTTTAATTACTTAATTTTTAAAATATTTAAATATTTCTTATTAAAATCTGACATAACCATCATCTTGTGCTATCCATGGCTCTGGTCAGTTTCTAAACTTACTAAAAATTTTCATCAGCTGCTCTTCAGTGACTAAAAGGATTGCATTTCTATGCAGATCTACCACAACTCCCCCAAAGGTAGGTGGCTCAACCTGGGCACTGGGAGAGGAGAAGAGGAGAGGGGGGGTCAGGGGCCCAACCTCTCGATGGCAGGCTCCTCTCAAGCCAACAGAAGAGGAATTCACCTAAACATCATCCAAAGCATGAAGTTTTGGTGCAAACATGGCGTTTTTGATATGACCCTACAAGAAAAAGACTAATGGAGATAAATCAAGTAACTGAAATGGCCAGGCAAAGGGTCTTCATCTACTGATCCACCAGTCTGTAAAACCATCATTCAGAAAATGCCCCATAGTCAAATACAACCTGTAGATTAACAGGGTGCCCGACTAGTTGAAATTAAAATTTAAAATATATTTTTTCAAAATTCACAAAACTAAAATATGGAAGAAATTTAAATAATTAAACTTTCAAATGATTTTTATAAGTTTCTAGCATTTTGATTTTTGAAGTTATTAAAGCTTAATACTATACTAAGACTTTTGGGATATGCTGCATAATAAATATATTATTACTAATACAATATAGGGATACATTAGCAAGGTGATGGATTATATGTCTGCTATTTGAGGGCCAAATGTAGAGAGATTCATCACCTGGAGGTTGGTTACAAAGTGATGAGCTTCTTTGACCACAGCAACTCATGAAAGCCATCTGTATGGCAGAGCCTCATAGGGTCTCTTGATAATATACAAATCAATCTTGTGAATAAAAAATATTGGGGAAATGTAGACCCTGAGTGACTCAGAGCCATCCAGATCTCAAGATTGGCTCTATTTCAAGAAAATGAAGTCATAAACAAATAAGTGCTTAGATCATAAACACAGGCTACTGGCCCTGCACAGAATTGTGCACACTGATTCTGTGTAGCCCAGAACAGATAGGGTCTATGAAGCTTTATGGCAAGGCAGACAAACAAACAAAAAAAACAAGCCTGGAACATGGTACAAATGCACCTCTTCACTGGAAGTAGACTGAGACCACTTCTGAGGGTACCAGTCATGAGCAGGTCAGATACTTCTGGCTATATTTAATGGTCTCATGACTCATTTTATATATTTCTGTCTCTATGGGTCTCCCTTTAGAGGGAGGTGACCCAGACTGTAGCAACCTTCAAACTGAGGAACAGACCCTGTCAAACCAAAGATATTCAACATAGCATTAGAACAACTTAAGGGGCATATGAGTGACTGATAGAAGGACCATAATATTGGGAAGGGAATACATCATTAGGGTGAAGATTTAGGCTAGAAACTGAAACAGGATGGTTACCTGGAGCCCTTGGGTAAAAAGGAGAAGAAGGTGCAAGGATCAGTGCTCAGCCTGTTGGCGGCTCCTGGTCTAAACATTCACAGAATATTCTCCATCCTATAATGGTAATGATGTCTTATACTTGTTTTTGTTTCCATTGGCTTTGTTCCATCTTGGGTTGCATGACACCACCCTTCTGACCTCTGCTGTACCACCTGTGCTGTAAGTAACTAAATCTGTCATCTAGTCCATGGTTTCATCCATCTCTTAGTCTTTCACTAAAAAACCAGTTGTAATCAGAGAAATAGGAGGGTCAGAATACGGGATTAGAAAAGACATTAGAAAGAATTGACAGTGTTAGAATGAATGTTACGTTATGGAATATCAAGAGTTTGAAAGACCTTTAGAACAAAGATTGTTGAATGTTACAGTGGGAAAGGACTGAAGTACATAGAATGTCCGAGCTGAATGAGAGAATATATATTAGAAAAGAAACAAAACTTCTCTCAGTCTCTAGGCTGACACAGGAACCATTTTTAGTTCTAGTCAGACTGAGGATAACTGTCCCTCTCTATCTCCCTTCTCCTTTTGTCCTCTGTGGCTCTGACATCATTGCTGGGGCTGTGGAGGTTGAGGGGACAGTGTTTGAATAGCTGCAGTCTATTTGAGGCCTTCATTTGTCTTGTGTCAAGAGAATTTTCTCTAGCCTTTGACTAGACAGGTCCCTCTACTCCATAACCCTCCTGAGCCTACCCTATCCTGTGGGCACCTCTACAGGCAAACATCGGCAGCAACAAAAAGCAAAACCAGCGAAGATATCACCCAGTCCTCCAAGTATGCTCCAGCCTACTCTCCAGACCTTTACTATGGCTCAGAATCTGAGTTCTGGACCTACCATAGCTCCCCCAAAGGTAGGTGGCTCCCTCAGCCTGGGAGCTGGGAGAAGAGGAAAGAAAAGGGGAGGTTGGGGTCCAAACTTCCCCATGGCAAGGTCCCCACAAACCAGCAGAATGTTCCAGTCTTCTTTAAGACATCAGGAAAGCCTCCAGATTGGGAAATGTTTTGACAAACATTTCTTAAGCAATTTCTGTTTATTGGATACAAAGAAAGACAAAAAATAGTTTCTGCCCTTGAGGTCTCACAGTCTAATGGAGGAGACAACATGAAAACAACTATGTATAAATAAGAGATAAACAGGATAAGTTGGATACAATTCATAGAGGGAAGGCATTAGCAATAAGGAAAAAGAAATAAAAAGGCTTCTTATTGAAGATGGGGTTTACCTGGGACCTGAAAGAAATAAGAGAAATAAAGCACACAAATATTATACTGTGTAATAAGAGGGCAAGACAAGATCAGGAAACAGCCAGCTATCCTATGAAGCATAGTATTATAAATGGAAATAATGGAAGCCTAGCTCAGGTCTGAGATGACTGATAGACTTTATGGGTCTCAGTATCTTCATAAGTAAAAATGAAGGGAATGGAGCAAATGAATAATAAAATTGTTCTGGCTCTAATAAACCTGGAAATATTTAGGTCAGAACAAGATTGTAGAGGGTCTTAGATTCCAAGCTAAGATTTTTGGATTTTAGATAATAGTAGGTAGTGTGAAACTAGAGAAAATTAGAAGAAATCTATTTGGATATATCAAAGGACTCGTAAGCTGGGGCCACACATATATGGGTACAAGGAGGCATGTCACACTTGAGTCACAGGGTTTATAAAGGAAGGGAAAAACCACAAAGGTTTAGGTAAGGAATGCTAGGTCATGACAACTTTTGGTTACAAATGGTATGGATATGGGGAAAGTCCAAAAGGTGAAGTAATATAATGTTTCTTGGAATGAGGAACAGCTAGTTATTAGAGGAAAGGGTATTTTGCAAAATGCTAAATGAAAAAGTCAGAGTCTGATCCACTAGCATATTAGTGAACTAAAACTCTGAGAGCCCTTGAAAGGGCAGAATATTGAAGTTATGAAAATCAGCTTCACGGTAGGGAATAGAACTTAAAGTTCTTAAGCAGACAGATGACATTATCAGAGCTGTGCAGTAGGAAGTTTATAGTGTGTAAGAGGACAGATTGAAGAAGAGGAAAAATTGGAGGCAGGGAGACCAATTAGGACACTAATAAAACAATGTAGGGAAGAAGAGACAAAAACTTTGACTAATGAGAGTGGAGAAAAAAGGAACCAGTATAGAGAAAATAAACAAAAATCTAATCAAATAAATGAATAAGGCAAAGCAAAACAGATATTTGAGGCTTAGACCCACACAGTCTTCCACTAGACCTTAAGCCTTATGAAAGCAGGGACTATCTTATTTTGACTTTGTACCTTCCCCAGTCCCATAACAGTGTTCTAGACACCCTGAGTACTTAATGAATGTTCATTGTAGGTTTAAGTAAGGAACACTGGGTCATGACAACCTTTGGTTACAAATGGTATGGATATGGGGAAAAGTCCAAAAGGTAGAGTAACATAATGTTTCTTGGAATTATATCTAAAATTGACCTTATCGTCTCTTTTCCATATTTCTCCCCATATTTCTTCTACTTTTTCCAACTCAGTTTCCAAGATCTTCTAAGTCCTAGATGAGAGCTTAGGAGAGGGACAGTTTACATTATTTCAACCTTCTTCCACATTTTAGCCTGATGATAGGTGGCTGTGTTTGGAACTTCATACTCCTTAGTCCCTATGGAGCTGATCACAGACTCATCCAGGGTAAAGGAGAAAATATTAATCCATCAGTAACACAAAGGCATCACAATCAAGACTCAAAAAATCTTCCCTTCCAAAGTTCAAGTAAAGGCAGGTGGGAGAGAGACTAACAAAAAGAAATATTCTGAAATGACTACTATGTTTTGGAGACTGGGGCTAGACACCAGGGGAGATAAAAGATTAGATAAGGCTTGATTCCTGCCCTAGGAGAGCTCCCAGTCTAGGAGGGAAGTAAAACAAAAATATAGATAACTATAATACAAAACATGAATGTTCTGGGAACTTCTTGTTTACTTTTATTCCTCTTGCAATCTTTGGTTAATATTAACCGCATCTGACCAAAGCTTATCCTATGGGATGTGAAAATTTACTTTGAGCTTTAAACATTCCTTAGATAAGAAACTAGAGGAAGAACCTGAACTATCACTGACTCCTTGGTAACATGTAAATCTTCCTCCTGGATCAGCCTATTTCTGAATCCTTAATATAGTTTCATCTATAACCCGACTTAGTTCATCAATAGAATTTGGCAAGTTTTGTTTCCTTAAGGGATGTATAAGTTTATGACTGTTGTTTGTTTTTTTTAAAACCTTACCTTCTGTCTGGCAATTAATAATACTGTATATTGGTTCTAAGGCAGAAGAGTGGTGAGGGCTAGGCCATGGGGCTCAAGTGACTTGCCCAGAGTCACACAGTTAGGAAGTGTCTGAGGCCAGATTTGAATCTAGGACCTTCCATCCCTAGGCCGGGCTCTCAATCCTCTGAGCTACCTAGCTGCCCTCAGATTATGACTGTTCAACTAAATTTGTTCAATTTTTATAATGTTGAAGGAAGCATAGGAATTTGGATCGATCTTTTCTTTAACTTTTTTTGTTTGAAGAATGTACAAGATTGCAATATGTAAATGAATTATTTCTTTGTCACTCTGTCACAATTTTTCTTATAAGAAGCTTTGCCAGAATCCTCATAACAGTTCAGGTTTTCTCTGAGGCCTGAATCAATGGTTGAGCATAATAACAAAGCCCAGGTTTTTCCCCTTTACCTCATTTTGGTAAATATATATTTAGCAATAGCTACTCACCATATGAACTCAGAGAAGTAATATTTCTCCATTAATATCAGACAGTCAGTAAACACGTATTTAATAAAGCAGCTACTATGTGACAGGGACTATGTTAAACACTGGATATAGAAAGAAAAACAAAAAATAATCCTTGCCTTCAAGTAGCTCACAATCTAATGAGGGAAGATAGTATATAAACAATTATGCATAAATAAGATACAGACAGGATAAATTGGAGGTAATTAAAAGAGGGAAGGTATTAGAATTAAGGAGGATCAGAAAAGGCTTTTCATAGAAGATAAAACTTTAGTTGAGACTTGAAGGAAGCCAGGGAAGTCGGGAGTAGGAGAGGAGGAAGGAGAACATTCTAGGAATAGAGGTCAACTAGTAAACATGCCCAAAGTCGGGAGATAGACAGCATACTGGAAGAACAGCAAGAAAGCCAGATTGCATAGTCTATGGGGACCATGGGAAGGATATATGGGATAAAAAGACTGGAAAAATTAGGGATGGGTTGAGGGAGAGGAGGGGCAGTTTATGAAGGGCTCTGAACATCAAACAGAAACCTAGAAAGAGTATAAAGGATAAGAGGATGATTGACAGCTTTGAAGATTTCAAAGAGTTCACTTGGGATGAGAATTGAGAATCTAAGAAACTAAGAGCTCATTAGTCACTTTGGAGAGAGCAGTTTCATTTGAATGACAAGTTGGAAGCCAGATTATAGAAAGAAAAAAGTGAGAGGAAAGAAAGTGGAGCCTCAGTTGTAGATAGCTTCAAAAGGAGTTTAACCACACAAAAAAGGAAGAAATATGGGATTGTGGCTACTGGATGAATCATGAAGAGTTTTTGAGGATAGGCAAGACATGGGTATGTTTATAGGCAGTAGAGAAACAGCCAGTCGATATGGAGAGATTAAAGATGAGTGAGAGAGTGGGGATGTTTATGGGGGCAATCTGCTGGAAAAGAGGAAAATCAATTGTGCATGTAGAGAGGTTGACCTTGGTAATGAGAAGGCCCTTCTTTCTTGTGCTATGAATTAAGGAGGTTTGACAAAGTACTGTGTGAGGCATGAGACAGAGAAAGGTTGTTGGGAGATTAGGAACAGGCTGGGAAAGGAATAGGGAGGCAAAGACATAATTGAGGCAGAATGACTAGAACGTGTACCAGACAGTATTCTGGGTGCTGAAATTTAGTGCTGGACAGCATTTTGGATTCCTTCAGCAGGTAGAAGCACCTAAGCTTAGCATCTCTAGCACAAGAAAAATGTTTAATAGGAAACTACCTGATGATATGCTTCCTCTTATCCTGCAGCTGTAGCATAGATGAGCTCTAGTCCTAATTTTCTCTGGCAGTGACCCCCCCCCCCCAGTGTCATCGATATCTACCCTGATACTTCTTGTATTTTATGGAACTTAACCAGGGTTCAAGAACAGCTCATTGTAGCACCATAAGGGTGGCATGTTAGTTAGACTTTAAAGGGTGGGTAGAAACTCAGCAGATAAAGAAATGTTAGAAAGTCATTCTAGCCACATGGAACAGCATAGACAAATGCATGGAAATAGGAGGCCACATTTGTACAGCAAAAAATAGTTATAAGAAGGCCAATGACATTGGGCACACCTTGACTAGAATGTTTTGCTTCATGGGCCATCCTTTCTCTCTCTCCTCAAAGGGGAAATTATCTCTTGAAGCACTTCAGATGATCCCTCTCTTGAACCCAAGTTAGCCCTTCTCAGTGTGGAGATGGGAAAAGGCCTTGGTTGGGCAACCCTTAATTAGATGGGCCCTGGAAGGCTGAGCATTTGCCCCCTTCAGGATACACTCATGAAACTTAACCTGCCTCTGTCCCCTGCCAGTGCCCCGAGCCCGGAGGTTCTCAGCAGGAGGAGAAGAGGATGATTTTGACCGTGGTCTGCATAAGGTGAGCAGCACTTTGCTTTTTGGGCTTATGACCACACTGCAACATCATTGTGGGAGAGGTTCCACTGGCCTTGCATGGACTGCAGGACAATGTTTTAGAATCCCAGGATACAAAGGATCAGAGGGAACATAGAGCTGGACGTCTGACCTTACTCGTTCCTTATCCACCAATCAGTTGAGACCAGTCTGATCAATATCCTTTTGTACTCTTGGCTAGATGTCTTATTTTTTACTTGTATCTTCTCATCAGCTGAGAAGTAGTATAGTGTTGGACACAGCAATGGAATTAGAATCAGAACACTTTGGTCTCTTACTCAGCCCCTGGGTGACCTTGAGCAAATCATTTCCTAAGCTTCCTTCAAGTTTAGACCACAGGTTTTAATCTTAAAACACTCACTAAGAGGGGCAGTTCTCTTGGACAAATTTAGATAGCCTCTGAGCTGCCATGGCCCCTGCTTCTCTTAGATTTCTAGGCTAGGAGTTGGGGGGAGCTTGGAAACTTGACTGGTTGTCATGAAAGAGGAAAAGACTCAAAGATTATGAGAAACACCATGATAAGCTCCTCTTGACCCACCAAGGGCTTCTGCTTCCTAGAACACACTTCTGAAAAAGGATCTCTGGATTAAAAAAAAAAAAATTTAATCCTTATCAGAGATCCTGTATGCCAGGTTCTTTTGTCTCTCTGAGAGCAAGAAGAGGTAACCCTGAGGCTTCAGTTGGGAAGTAGGGCTGATGTCACAGAGGAGAAAACCTTCTTGCTTTTTGTGTTTGTTTTTCCCTTTTGGAACCTGAAATGTTTGCACAATGTGACATGTCACAAAATAAAACTAGTAAAAATAAAGCCTATATTTCATTGTCTATGTATCATGTCGGTCCAAAATCTTTATAGTTTTCATTCACAGCTAAATTACCAGGTTTCAGGTTTTTGTGTATGATATCAGCTGAATGAATTTCCTTTAGGCTCCTGTGAATCTGGCACTAAGGAAAAAGTCATTAGTGAGCTTTTCACATTTCAAAATGGTGTTCAGGTCCATCCCTGAAAGGTGACTAGTATAAGTGTTATCATCCCTATTTTATAGAGGACAAAAGTAAGGAAAATCAGTTGCCCTAGATATCACCATTAGAGAAAAAATAAGAGCCATAAAACCCTTGAAATGTGATTCAAAATCCATCACTTTTAATTTAATAAGAACTTATATTTTATTTTATCCTAAGTACTTTATTCTTGTGAGATAGACTGGCCAGGATTCCAACAAAGGGTTCATTCCCTCCTTCCTGTGCATACTCCTCCAGGGGCCAATTTGCAGTAACTTAGAACAACTTCCTAAACAGTGGGGCTTTAGTCTTCCTAGATTTGAAGCTATTCTTCCAAGAAGGGGGTTAATGGAAGTGGAAGGAGGACAGGGGACATACGGTAGTCACTTGTAGTCATTCATTTTTCTTTATTCTGAACACAAGCTAAAGATTTGTGCAAAATAAAATGTAAATTCCAGTTTGGGCCTTTGGGTTAGGAGTATGACTTTCAGACTATAGTTCTAAGATATCTTAATAGAGGAGAGAGCCAATAATGATTCTCAAGTAGGAAATGTCATGTATGGACCATGCTAATGTAAAACAATTGCATTCTTCTTTTTTCTTCTTCTGTTTCTTTTCTCTCCCTACTTCTTTTACCTCTTTCCCTCTCTCTCTTCTTTGTCTCTCTGTCTCTCTCCTCCATCTCTCTCTATTTCTGTCTGTCTCTCTCTCCTTCTCCCCCTTATACTCCCCTACTCCCACTTCTCATTTCCCTCCCTCTCTTTTTCTTTTCTTTTCCCTTTTTTCCCTCTACTGATTCCCAACTCCTCTTCCATTGTCCCTCTCTACTGCTTTCCTACTTCTTCTTCCCTACTCTTTCCTTCCTTTCCACCCTATTTTCTACCTCCCACCTACCCACCTCTTTACTCTTCTCCTCCCTCTTTCCTTCTTCCTTTGCTCACTCCCAGATCCAGAGTGGGATTGGACGGCTGATCCTGAAGGAAGAGATGAAGGCTCGTTCTAGCTCCTATGCAGATCCCTGGACCCCTCCCCGGAGCTCTACCAGCAGCAGAGAAGCCTTGCACACTGCTGGCTATGAGACTTCCCTCAATGGCTGTAAGGGCAAGATGGGTGGGGGTTGAGAAGTCTGAGGGGTTCTCAGTCTTCTAGCCCATCAAAGTTGCCTATCCCAAGGTCCTACTCAAAAGTTAGGAGAGATTCAGGCTCTAGGAAAAGAAACATAGTAACCCCCTGAACCTTGGCTCCTGAACTTGTAAAATTATCTCGAGTCTGGTATTGTGCATGCCACCTTCTTCTAACTTGAGTGCCTATTCCAAGATTCCAGCATATCTTACTTAGTGAAGAATATCATTCCTTCTTTCTGATCATCAGTACAAGATTCATCCTCAGTCCATCTGCAATTCCCTTAGTGATCTTGGAAACCTCTAGCTTTGAGCAGTCCTCTCCAACTTCTCCCTTCTAGCCATGTGCTTGTCACATTTGTTTTGTACACCCTCACTTACTTCTTGCATCTCAATCCAAGAAGTCTTCTTCATTGATGTGGAGTCAAGAGACCTGAGTTTGACTCTCTATCCATATGATAATCATGGGCAAGTTGCATCATTATCATAGCATTTATCCAGTATTTTAAAGTTTGCAATGTTCTTTACATATGCTATTTCACAAGAACCTTTTGAAGTAGGTGTTATTATTAATCCTGTTTTAGATGACAAAACTAAGGCTGAAAAAAAGCCATGACTTGCCCACCATTATATAGTTGATAGAGATCTGAGGCTTTAAACTCAGGTCTTCCTGACTCCAAGTCCAGCACTCTGTCCATTTAAGCAGCATCTAGCTACTTAAGTTCTCTCTGTTTTCGTTTCTTCATTCATAAAATGAAAGCATTAGAATACCTAATCTTTAGGACCACCTAATTCAAAGAGGAGTCAGTGTGGTTTGGTGGAAAGACTACTGGACATGGAGTCCTAGTACCTGGGTTTGGATCCCATTGACTTTAGACAAGTGACTTAACCTCTCTGGTCTCAGTTTCCTTTTCTGTAAAATAAGGAGGTTGTACTGGATGACTCCCAAGGTTTCTTCTAGCTCCAATTTTAATATACATGGTCCAGTGATTCCCTGAGTATGTTTTATATCACTGACCTGAATTATACAGAATTATAGATAAGCCTATATTCAAGGATTTTTCCAGTCAGAGGCTTTGCTTTACTGGAATAACCTGTGAGAACCCAGGTCACCTCTAAGCCACTATAAGACATTCAATGAAGACTTTACTGGAGTATAAACTGCTAAGCAATGATGTCAACTGAAGATCACAGTAGCTATCTTTGGCAAGGCCCGTCACTGGGGGGCTGACCACAAGGGATGGATATTTTTGGCCACAGTGACTAATTATGATAGTCTCCTGTGTTGTGGAGGGTTTGGGTACTACGTTGGTGAATAAAAGATTTGCAGTGATGAAATCATAGATCTTTGAAATACAGTTAAACTTTGTGTGGATTTCCTTCGACACAATTTGTCACTTATCTTTAGAGATATGCCATTGGGAACTGGTAAGATCACTACTGAGAAGAATTTGTTGGGCAAGGTTGTAGGGAGAGAGCTTGATGATTTTCCTCCACCCCAAGTGACAAACTGAGGCCTTGTTGTAACCATTGGGGAAGAACAGAGAGTGCTGAGAATACAAAAAACCTTCAGCTTCAACAGAAGCAGTAAGGAGAATAAATGAAAGAGGTAGAAAGTTCAAAAAGCAAGGGAAATCCAATGTTTGAGGCAGGATGAAAGTAATCTGGAGGGGGGAAGGATTTTGCAGTGATCTAACAGTCAAAGAAGCTAGAATAGAATTTCATTTCTGTCATTAATTCCATGTGTGACCTTGAACAAGTACCTTCCCTCCTCTGGGTCTCAGCTTCCCCCACCATAACATTAAAAGACTAGACACTAATCTCTAAAATCTCTCCAAATTCTGTCATTCTATATTTAAGTTACCCTTTGCAGCTCAAATATTCTAAATTCTTAGGGCTTCTTCATTTCAAACATTCTGTGCTTTGAGGTTCCTCCCAGCTCTAATATTCTAAATTCTAAGGGTCCTTCTCTGGGCTCTGATATCCTATGCTCTAACATCCCTTTCAGCTTTGGCACTTTGTGTTCTAAGATCCCTTCCATATCTAACATCCTATATTTTAAAATACATACCAGTATTGACATTTTATGTTCTGTCAACTCTGAGAATCTGTGTTCTATTATTGTATGGTTCAGAGAGTAGCCACAAAAGGGAACCAATTTATGTTTCTATTTCTACACATTGATCACTAATTGGCAACTCAGCACTAATTGCTGGCCTGTGAACCCACTTTTCATTGGCCAATAGTTCAATTGGCAAAGTATCTGAAAAATTGTTCATTGGGAATATGGATACCACATAAGGGAAGACACACAGTATAATTCCAATGACCAAGCCTACTAGTGGGATAGGTCTTGCCCTGCATACCACCTTGTGCTGACCTAATCTATCTCTGATTGCAGCTCCCCGGTCCCATTACCTGGCTGACAGTGGTACGTAGAGTTTCTAAACCTTGGTCTAACAAAAGACCTCTTCACTCTGTCCTACCCTAGTGTAAATCTACCTGCTTTGACTAGGAGATTGGGCTATATGTGATGAGTCGATTGAAACTGAGTCTTGCCAAAATTTGAGTCCCCTATCATAATTTGGACCTTAAGAAGGCACTATTCAGTGTTACTACTTGTTCTGTTTCATAGCCGGTAGACTAAGGTAGGGAAGGGATGGAGCCTATTCCCAAAGCAGGCTGGTAACTGAGCTTAGGTGAATATGCCAATTTATAAGCCAAGGTAGAGGTGTGTGATCTTTGTTGAGAAATTTGAGTTCCATTAAAACAGAGAAGCTCATAAATCTTGGAGTCTTCTACTACCCCCTACCAAGACTAGAAGCAAGTTCTGAATTTGGAGTCAAAAGACTTAGGTTTGAATCCTAGCTCTGTTATTTAGAGATCTATTTCTGTGATCTTAATGCAACCCTCTCAACCTCCCTGGGTCTCATCTATAAATCCCTATGATTTATGAGGATCCCTAGATCCTCATCTATGAAAAGATAAGTTTAAGGAAAGCTAGATTGCTCAGTAGATAGAGAGCCATGCCTGGAGACAGGAGGTCCTGGGTTCAGTCTGGCTTCAGATACTTCCTAGCTGTGTGACCCTGAGCAAGTCACTCAATCCCAATGATTAGCCTCTTCTGTCTTGGAACCCACTGATTCTTAAACAGAAGATAAGGGTTTTTTTCAGTGAGAGAAATTTAATAGATAATCACCAATGTAAATAATCTCTGTCTTCCCATTCTAAATCCTGTGATCCTATTTAGAGGTCTCAGATTCAAACCCCAACCATACCTCTAAAAGGCTTTATAAAGTTAAGCCAGTTGTTTCTCCTCTCTGAACTTCCATCTCATGTGTAAATGAGGGGCCAGAGTTGGACAAAATGTTCACTAATTTACTTTTTAACTCTAGATGCTATGAATATGGAGGAAAAAGGCTAATTTTTAAGACCTCTCCCTATCTTGTTTGTAGTTCTACACTCATGAATATGGGGAATATTTTTAATACAGTGAAACTCCTCACTGTTCTCTCTAGATTAGAGAGGTCTTTGGAGTGAAGGTACAAGTGATAGCTCTGATGTTTTCTTTTCAGATCCCCTCATCTCCAAGTCAGCCTCACTTCCTGCTTATAGGAGAAATGGGCTTCACAGGGTAAGGAGACTGGTTGATCACATCTATCCCAGGGCCAATGTTCCTCCCAAATTTGATTTATTGTTCTGAGGGTTTTATGGGTAAAATGTTGACAAAGCTACAAGGTGTTTATGGATAGAGAAGGTTTCTCTGAGAAATTTTGTTTTGTTTTTTGGGGGGGATCTAATTAATACCACTTGAGTCCTGGGAAGGAAAAACATGGATAAAATGAGTAAGTTGGCATAGATGACCTTTGAGTGAATAGCATGACATGGTAGATATAAAAGTTAATGGGTGCTTAAGTTGTATGAGTAGAAAGATACTATCCAAAGCAAGGGATGTGAGAGTCCTACTGTCTTCTGCCCTAGTTAGACCATTTGGTACATTGTATATAGTTCTGGGTTCCATATTTAGGGAGGGATAGTAACATGTTAGAGCATATACCCAGAACAATAAAGATGGCAAGGGAACTAGAGATCTAGCATGAAGCCATCCTCTCTGGCTGGGAGATTGGACTATGTTAGATGAGTCCATTGGAATTGGGTCCTATCAGTAGATGCCTCCCACATCATGACTTCTTGGGCCTTAAGAAGGCACTATTCATTCCATATTAGAACTGTCATGGGGATTAGGGATATTTATCCTGGAGAAGAAAAAGAAATGGGGGATGGAATATGATAGCTTTCTTTAAATATCTGAAGGACTTTTATGTAGAAGATGGATTAAACATGTTCTGCTTGGCCCCAGAGAACAGAATTGGAAGCGACAGGTGGAAATTACAAAGATCCTGATAGGGATTTGATGTTGGGAAAGACTTCTTAATAATTAGAGCTGTCCTGAATTGGAATGGATTTCCCCAAGGGGCGGTGGATATCCTGCACCACGGGTCTTCAAGAGGGAAGCCAGAAGGCCATGTCTGATCAAAAATGTTGGAGAGACAGAATTCCATTTCAGACCATCATGATGGGGCCAGCTTTGAAACTGTGATTGGTCATTACTGTGGAGAGAAACCTCCCAAAACTTGGGTCAAAAGTCTCAGAAGAGGTCCACTCTCCCACTAGTCTGTGTGTCTGTGTGCATGTGCATGCAGGTAATAGATCATCTGATGCCAACCTTGTGGTTTCTCTTTTTTTCAGACACCCAGTGCAGATCTCTTTCACTATGACAGCATGAATGCTGTCAACTGGGGAATGAGAGGTAAGCCAAGCAGAGACAGACTTTGACAGGGAAAGATTTCCCTCATCACTGGTTCCTTGAATTCTATCACTGATTCCATCATGGAGAATATCTCCCTAGCAGAAACTCAACTCCATTACTGCTAACAGACTGAGAGATGGTCTGTCTTCATAGTTCTATCTCATCCCATCATGCAGTTCCTGTTCCTTAAAATTCAGTTTAATTTTGTTCAACACATATGTACTAAACTCTTACTAAGTGCTAAGCTGAGGGGAAACAAAGACAAAAATGTATCAAGCCCTACCTCAAGGATTTATCTTTTACTTTGGGAATACAATATATACACAAAAAAGTAAACACTAAGCATACCCAGAAGCACTTCACTTCAAATTAGGAAGATATGAGATTGAATCCTGCCCCAGATATTTATTAGCTACATGACTCTCGGCAGGTCACTTAATCTCTTTGCCTCAGTTTCATCATTTTAAAGAGGTTAGATTTGATGAAGTCCAAGGCCCCTTCCAGCTCCAAATCTAGAATCCCATGATTCCATATCCTAAATACAAAGTAGTTTTGCTGAGGTTAGGGAAAGAACACCAAGTCAGGGCATCAGGAAAATTAGAGCCTTGAAAGGAATTAGGGATTCAAGAGGCTGAGGTAGTGAGGGAAGGAGGGCATTCCGAGCCCATAGAGCTGAAATGTTCACTGTGAGGAGCAGTAAAAAGAGGCCAATTTGGCTGGAACACAATACAAAGAGTAATGAGAAATTAATCTAGAAGCCAGACTGGAAAGGAGTTTAGATGCCAATTATCTGTTTTCTCCCTATATTTAGGACCTTCTGTGCTCTTAGAACTATAACAGTATCAATCAGAACAAAAAAAAATTGTTTCTATCTATATTGCACTTGTAAAATGCTTCCCTCACAACAGTCCCTTGAAGTAGGTCTGTTGTTCAGTTGTGTGATACCACTTTGTGACCCCAGGGATCACAGCTATCCATGGGATTTTCTTGGCAAGAATATGGGAATGGTTTGCAATTTCCTTATCCACTGGATTCAGAGATGAGGCAACTTGCCCAGGATCACAGCTGGGAAGTGTCTGAAGCTGAATTTGAACTCAGATCTTCCTGACTCCAGGTCCAGTGCTTTTAATCACTGAACCTCAGCTGCCTCTTTGATGAAAGCCACACAGGTATTATTATCACATTTAATGGCTGAGAAAACTGAGACTTGGATAAAAGTGATTTGCCCAAAATCCTGTTAGTGAATCACCAGGATTCAAATCTAGATCATCTGATTACAAGTTCATTGCTTCTTTAAATCCCAAAGCAGAAATAGACCTTAGAAATAATTGAATCTAAGCCTCTGTTAAATGAAATCAATTCTGGATTTGAAGTCAGAACTCTGTTCAAATATTAGCTCTTTCACTTTACTTGCTCTGTGACCTTGGGCAAGTCACTTGAAGTCTTTGAGTCTTAATGTTATCATCTGTTAAATGGAGGCTTTAATACTACCTGTATGACCTTGGATAAGTCATTTAATATCTTAGCTTCTATATATGTAAAATAAGGGGGTTGGGACTATCTCTGAAAATTTAGACAAGTCACTTAAAATCTTGGAGCTCTGATTGAACTAGGTGATTTCTAAGGGCCCTTCCAGGCTCAAATCACTTTGATACTATCATCCTTGAGGATCTTTCTAGCTCTGAATCATCTGAGGCTTGTTTGTCCTCATCCTGTCAGCCTCCTGGTCCAAGACCCCTCCAACCTCAGTCCTGCCCCTCACCAGAGCTCCTCTCCTTTGCGTAATTTCCAGACAACCTGCAAACAAGACTCTGGCTACTGAGTGGAGGTGAACATGGCACACGCAGTGCATTTCCATTTGGCAAATAGCTGCCAAGCTCTCCTACATAGAGAAGCACCCGGTCCATATGTCTTCCCTTCTTGCTGAAGCCAGGAGCCCAAGGGACTGAGTTAGCTGCCAAGAGTACTGTCCATCCTCTTCCCCAGGCTCCCCTGAGGTGTGTCAGGATGGAATGAATTACCTACCCCCAAAGATTGCCTCCTGAATGTCTCTCAGGAGTGGAGAATGGGATTTGTTGGGGAAAGGGAGGGGAGGATGGAGAGGGAAAAGTCTTGAAATGTGAAACATTGCTAAAGTTGGGGAGAGGGATGAGGCACTATGGTGGGAATCAGTCTGGTAACATAAATTGATCTGTCTTTCTTTTTTCTCTCTCTGCAGAATATAAGGTAAGAACCATCCCATGTTATGGGGGCTATCTCCTATACAGAGAATAGCTGTGCTAGCAATTCATCATAGTGATGTGTATATTCAGTATATTCCAAGGGGCCTTCAAAGATGGCCTTCCTTTTCACCTCTATCCCTGACTCATAGATGGATCCTGCCTTTGGAAATTAAGTGAAAGAAGCAACATGGTGTGGTCAAAAAAGGAATTGCTCTAAAGTCAGGGGGGGCCTGGTTCCATCTCCTGATCTTGTCACTTGTAAGCTATGTAATCACATCTGGGGCCTCAGTTCCCTCCTTAGTAAAATTAGGAAGTTGGACTATGTGATTTCAGTCTGATATTTCAGGGTACCCCAAAAGATCACAGAATATTATGTCATAGATTATTGACCTAAAATTAGATGGAACCTCATATAGCCCAGGACCCTTATTTATAGATGAGGAAACTGAGGCACAGAGAGACAAAGTGATTTGCTCAAGATTATACAAATGAATGAATGCCAGAGGTAGAAATTAACCAGATCCTCTGACTTCAGGATTAGTTCTCTGAACTTAGAATCCAAAGGCTCTGAACTCTTAATAGCCTCCATTAAGATCCATGAGAAGCCTGGTTCTAAGACTAGTGCTAGAGCTCAGAGAACTACAAAATTTTGGTAGTTCCCCAAGCCTTCTTTGATCTATCTGTAAGAATTGAACCTCTGATCCTTCTGCAGAGAGGTTAGCTCCTGAACTCCAAGCCTAGTTGGAGGGCTGAGTTACTTGCTTAGAAGCTAGATTCCTTTCATTAGTTTACCTCACCCCTTCCTCCAGGGCTCATCAAACACTTCATGATAAGTTGTCCATCTATCTCCTTGTTTGCTCCTCAGATCTATCCATATGAACTGCTCCTGGTGACCACCAGGGGGAGAAACCGACTACCCAAAGATGTGGACAGGACACGTTTAGAAGTGAGTGGAGAACTGATTCAATTCCAATTCCATTACACAAGGGATTGATTACCTCTAATAACAGTTCTGTGTTGGAGAAATGGGTGAGGAGTACAAGACTGTACCAGGGTGCCAGAGGGCCTGGGTTTCGAGGCCCAACATTGCCACTCAGGCAGTTCAGTGAGCTGTGCACCCCAACACCCTTCACCCTCAGTTTTCACCTTTATAACTCAGAGATAAGAATACTTGTACTACCTGCCTCCTCGTGCTGTTATGCTGAAAATGTTTTATAAACCTTAAAAGGCATTACAAATGGTAGTCATGGTTAGTCTCCTCCTAACAACTCTTCCCCAGGTAATAACATGTTCATTTTATAACTCAAAAGAGAAGTTTAGAAAACATGCTATTAGGGCAGCTGGGTGGCTCCAGCCCTAGAAATGGGAGGTCCTAGGTTCAAATTTTACCAGACACTTCCTAGCTGGGGGACCCTGGGCAAGTCACTTAATTTCAATTGCGTATCCCTTACCTCTTTCTGCCTTGAAATAGATACTTGTGTCAATTTTTACACAGAATGTAAGGGTTGTTGGGGTTTTTTTTAAGGCATGGTATTCAAGTGAACTGTTTTCATCTGCATGTATTCAATTCATTCTGGTATGTTATTAAGTATCTGTTGTTTACCTCAGTCAGCATGAGGGCTACAAAAGATCTTACCGTCTAAAAGGGGAAAAATACTTTAATGATTACAAGGAGATGCTTAAGGAGAAAGATGGGGACTGGAGGGAAATGGAAGAAGAGGGATTCAAAGGATAAGCTGAAGGAATAGAATGGTGGGCAAAGGGAAGTGAAGTTCTTCAGTATGATGAGGGAGTGGCTTTGGTTAAGATTATAATGGTAGAGTAAGAACCACAGTGTCAGTGAAAGAATACTGAATTTAGAGCCAGAAAAGATCAAATCTTGAATCCAAATCATGACTTACTACCCTTATGATGAGAAGTAAGTTAGTTCCCTTCCCTGGCTCCCATTTTCCTTATCTTACAGATATTGGAATAAAGAAGTTGGAAACAGATGATCTCTGAGGTCTTTATCAGCAGTGATATCCTATAGTCCCTTCAAATTTTACATCATCTAGCCTATTTCTAAGACTCCTTGTAGATCTAATGCTCTGTGTTCTAAGGTCTGTTTTGTCCTCAATATTATGTTAAGATGTCCTTAACATCTCCAAGATAATATAATTTATGGACCCTTTTAACTCTTCCATCTTACATCTCTTATTCTAAAGGCATTTCTAGGTCTAACATCCTGTTTTATGTTTCCTTCCAATATTAGCATTCTATATTCTAACATTTATTTTAGCCATAAGACTATAGTGGGGTTGGAGGTAGGGAGAGGGAGAGAGAAAAGGAGGAGGAGAGAGACAGAGAAAGGCAGACAGACAGAGACAGAGAGAATGGAGAGGAAGAGGAAAAGAAGAAAGAAAGAGAAAAGAGTCTATGACTTAAAAAAAAAAGTCTATGGCCTATAGTTTGATCTATTGTTTGTATTCTATTTTCTAAGATCCCTTTCAACTTTAACATTCTATGTTCTGAGGGCCTTTGCAGCTCTTGTGTTCTATGATCCTTTGATTCTATATAAGGAGACCACTGGGAGTTGCCAGGCAGACAAAAGCCAGCTAAAATGGAAACTTCTCAAGGTGATAGGATTTAGAGCTGGAAAAGACCTTAGACATCACTTAATGCAACTCGCTTTTAATCCAACCCTCCAATTTTACAAATGAGAAACCAAAGAAAGGCCCACAAGGAAGTAATATGCCCAAAGTTATACAAATTGTTAATAACAAAAGTGAGATTTGAATTCAGGTCTTCCACCACCAAATGCAATGCTTTTTTCAGGGACTATATGCCCTGGTTCCCCATTCAGTCCCCAAGCTGCCCTCCCCAACTCATGCCATTTTTCCCTTTCTCTGTCCCCCTACTTCCAGCGTCACCTCTCCCAAGAAGAATTCTACCAGATCTTTGGCATGACCATCACTGAATTTGACCGACTGGCCCTCTGGAAGAGGAACGAACTGAAGAAACAAGCCCGGCTCTTCTGAGATCAAAATCTATAAATAGACATTTATATAAAGATATATGTATAAATCTCTATATTGAAACTCAGTATAACCCACTCTCATATGGAAGGAGATGCTGCCTGCAGGGATATTTGCTTTTCTGGACTGCCAGGCAATTTCTAAGTTATTCAAAAGTTTATATCTTCTTCATTTCCTCTTTTCTAAGTGCATTGAGATCCGGGGAGGGATTTTCAGGGGGCTCTAGCCCTTTCACTAGGATTCTTTTTATACAGAAACATCAAGTTCGTCTTAACTAGGGCTCCTCTAACCCTCACCAGAGTCCCAACCCTCTTCATAACAGAGGTTATGGGAATCTCTTCTCTGTTTGATCCCCTGTTTCTTTCCCAAGCTTCCACTGTGTACTTCACATGGGGAAGTAGAAAGAGCACTCGATTTCTAGTCAAAGGCCCTGGGTTCAAATCCTAGCTCTACTACTTATTACATGGGTCACCTTGGGTAAATCATTTAACTCTTCTGGGCCTCCATTTTCTCTTCCACAAAATGAGGGGGCTGGACTAGATTATATCTAAGGTGCCTTCTAGCTGTGGTTCAGACCCCTGATTGGATACTCCCACGGAGTAATCCACAGGGCTCTCCAGCATCTTTGAGCCCCTCTGGCAGCCAACTGAAGAGAGAAAAGACTTTTTCACTGTTTCATTTGTAATTAGGAAATTTTGGAAGAAAAGAAGAGGTGATCTAGGTAGATTTTACAGAATGAGTCCCCCCTCCACCCCCCATCACTGGAAATCTTTCAGTGGAATGGACTGGTAGAGAGGATTCCTGCTCAGGTACAGGTTGAACCAAATAAACTATGGGGTCCCTCTCAGCTCTGATATTTTATTATTCTCTAAGGAAAAACTTCCTGACAACTAGAGCTGTCTAACCATGGAATATATTGCCTCATGAGTTAATGAGTTCCCCCATCAGTGGAAGTGTTCAAATAGAGGCTAGATGAACATCTTCCAGAAAGAATGGAGACAGGATTTCTGCACTGAGTGGAGGAGGGAGGGGACTAAATGAATTCTAAGCTCCCTTCCAATTCTAAGATTCTAGGATTCTCTTCCTCTAGTCCAACACTTTTATTCTATCCCTTTACACATCAACCAGTTACATCAGTGAATAGTGATGCCCTAGGAGGAATGACTTCACCTTGTTTCCCCTCCAGACTTCTTTCCTCAATCATGATCTTTCCTTTGCTCAGAAACCAGAATAAGGATCACTAACCCTTCCTCTCTTGCTCTAGACTGCCTGACTTTTTCCCCTCTTCAGGGTAGACCAATCCCCTAAACCTCTATGAATTCTAAACTCTATATTCAATGTGCCTAGTGTCTCAAACACACAACAGGGATGATGCTCTCATCATTCCCCTTCTTGATTCTAAGAAAGTTTGTGTAATTCCAAGGAAGATTTATAGCCGGACACCTGTTCCCCTTGAGTAAGCACTATGCTTTCTTGGGCCCTCTGGCTCCATTCCTCAGATCCGGGTGTGGTTCACCAGGATGGCACCGGAGTAGCAGCTGCTGAGTGGAATATAATGGCTTATATTCCTGGGACTCCCTTTGCTTCTGCTTCCTCCCTTAACTGGCCCCTCTGCCCTTTGGAATGGATGCCTCTCACTCTCACATGCCTGCCTTCTTTCTTGAAAGAGTGATGGCCTGAGGAGCCAGTAATATATCACAACTTATTTTCCAGGAAGCCCCATGCCTCTACCTTCTCTCTTAACTGCCCTGCAATGGTGGATGGCTCCTGTAAGGAGAAACAAAGAATAAAGCAAGTCCACAGGTCACATAGAACTGACAAAAGATGAGGCTATGTCTTCTTTGTGGTTCCTGTTGGTGGAATGATAAAGGTTCTTCTGTTTGATAAGAGCTTGTCAGGGCCTATATTAAACTAGTGAGGAGGCTGTGGCCTGAAGTCTTGTGAAGGGAAACCTAAAGACCAACATTTTGATGCTATCATTTGAAATTCTAACCTGTATTACATACTTGCTTCCTATTCAGATCTTTTTGGCTTGTATAGTCTGGGCCAGAAGCCACCTTAGGAGTTGAGATCTGATTATTTGGAAAGATTTGAAAAAAATTTTGGTTATTGTTGTTGGATTTTTCCCTCTCCATAAAACACATACTTTCAACTAAGCCCTATGCCCTCTTGTATTTATTTTTTCTAGTCTGGGTAGAGTTAGATTCAACAGGGGGAACACAAAGCAGACTTGTCATAATCAAAGAACCTAAGTCTCCATTGGGCAATCCCTTCCCATTTGTACTCCCCAGAAGCACAGTCTGTAGGAAATATTATAAGCTAATGTGGGCTTTCCAATGGTATGAGCTGGTGGGACATCCATCTACTATCTACCTACTAATTCTTGCTTTTAAACATGGGCATGGCTACCACTTTCATCCCAATGTATAACCTGACATGTTGAAAAAATGAACCCTTAATTGGGAATCAAGACATCTGGAGCAGGAACACTCTGTGGGACCTTGAGCAAGTGACCTTCTCATCTCTGAGCCCATTTTCTCAATTGTATAATGAAAAAAAGATTGAATATGATGTTCTCTAAGTTTCCTTCCATTTCTGATATTCTGTGTTCTCCAGCCCCTTCCAGCTCTGATGATCTATGAAATGGATACATCTTTGTAGGTAATGATATTGGAAATTAATATGTTACTTTAGAGTTTGCAAAGTGCTTTATATACATTAATCTCATTTTATCAAGACAACAATCTTCTGTAAAAGGTAATTCTGGTATTATTAACTCCATTTTATAGAGAAGGAATCTGTAGCTCAGAAAGATTTGAACCCATGTCCTTCTGACTAAATGTTACCATAAAATATCATCTATCTATTGATTCATGCTGCCTATTCAGTCTAACCAAGTTTATATTCTTGGTGGAATTGAGCAAATATGCAAAGATGAATCATCTTTAAGGGAATTCTAGAGAATTAGGAAGGAAGATGGTTGATCCTCTACTTACCTCACCCTACCATTTTCCAGAGGGAGATCTGGAGAGGGAAAAGAGGCAGGGTGTACATCCATGCAAAATTCACTTAGTCTTTCAATTCTCCCAACCCCCTGAAAGTGATCAGCCAATTTATTTGTGGAAGTATCTGTCTTTTTTTCCTTCCACCTTTCATGTAGATAGTCTCAGAATGATGTAGTCAAAAGAGAATTGGGACTTAAAGTTGAAGGACCTAGGTTTGAATCTTGACTTTGGTACTTACTGGCTGATATATAAGATACGAATAATGAGGGGCAGCTAGCATAGCATGGTAAATACAGTGCCAGGCCTAGGGTCAAGAGGACCTGGGTTCAAATTTGACCTCAGGCATTTCCTCGATGTGTGACCCTGGTCAAGTCACTTTACCCCATTTGCTTAGCACTTGTCTTTATGTCTGAGAGTTGTTACTAAGATAAAAAGTAAAAATTTGAGAAAAAATTATGAGTAATAATGCTGGGGGGAGCAATTATATTTTTTTCTGGTTTACCATCGAGTAACTTCTTTCTCCCCTAACCCAATTTTAGGGAAACCAGATGATCTGGCATCATGGCAAAATAAGTTTGATAAAGATCATCCATTGGATCATAGGACTTAAGGCTAGAAGCCCAAGCCTTTCATTTACACAGATGCAGAAAAGAAGTCTCAGAGATATTATTTAAGTGATTGGACCAAGTTTACATTGGTAGTAACAAACAAAGTAAGAATTAGAACCCAGGGATTTGGAATGCTAATGCAGGGTGCTTGCATAGCCACTGTGTATCTTCAATGATCCGGGTTTACCATAAAATGAACTTTTTTTTTTTAATGATGTAAATTGTTAGCAGAATTTAAGGGATTTTGAGAAGCAGCAGTCAATAGCAGAAAAGTGACAAATCAGCAGCAAAAAAATTGTCAATAAACCTAGGAGGAGGGAAAGAGGAATAATATGTAAGCACTTTTTCCAGATTCAATTCAACAAATAATCATTAAGCCCCTACTATGTGTAAAGCCCTGAGTTCAGTGCTGGGGATATAGAGATAAAATGTGGCATAAGGGACAATCTCAGCAAAACAGTGTCAAGTGCTGGTACTTAGGACAAAATGAATCAATCTTTGATCTCAAGAAGATTATGATAAAAAATAAATCAAAATATGGATAATACTTATGGTTGGGGGGGAAGGAGGTATCAGAAAAATCCTCATTGAAAACCTGTGTGATTGGAAAAATGATGTAATCCCGTCCCAAACTGAAACATTAGGAAGGGCTAATTGGTTCAGTGGATTGAGCTCCAGACCTGGGAGGGAAGGGGGGGGAGCCTGGGTTAAAATCTGACCTCAGACACTTCCTATTAACCCCCATCAACTAGCCCTTACCACTTTTCTGCCTTGGGACCAATGTACAGTATTGATTCTAAGATGGAAGATAAGGATTTATTTGTTTTCTATTTTAAAAAGAAAGTGTAAGGAGAATCAGAGGGAAAAGATAGTGAATTGCATTTGGGACATGTTAAACTTAAGATGTCATCAAAGTCAAGATTCCAGCAGACAGCTGGTGATACCACATTACAATTCAGGAAACAGATAAAGGCGGTTTGCATATATCTGGGAATCATCTGCATAGAGTTGATAATTAAACCCATAACCCATGGGAGTTGATGAGCTGATGTGATCACCAGAAGACCATATAGAAAGAAAAGAAAGGAAAACTCGGAATAGAACCTTGAAGAAAACCCATGCATAGCAGATAGAAGAGATATGATGATCCTCCAAAGGTGACTGAGAGAGAGTAGTCAGACAAGTGGTAGAGGAACCAAGAGAAAACAGCATTACAAAAGCCTAAAGAGGAAGGAAAAGAATATCTAGGAGGAGAAAGCCCCCAACAATATTAATAGCTAAAGTATGGTTGAGAATGAGGCCTAAGAATGGGCTGTTGGATTTAACAACTAAGAAATCACTGTTAATCTTGGGGGAAGATGGTTCAGTTGGTGGAGCAGAGAGTCAAAATGCAAGGAATTGAGAGGAAGTGGGAGGAGAAGAAGTAGGGTAGCTAGATATTATAGTGGATAGTGTTAAGCCTGGAGTCTGGAAGACTCCTCTTCCCAAGTTCAAATCTGGCCTCAGACACTTACCAGCTGAGTGACCCTGGGCAAGACACTTCACCCTATTTGCCTCAGTTTCCTCATCTGTAAAATGACCTGGAGAAGGAATTGGCAAACCACTCCAGTGTCTTTGTCAACAAAACTCCAAGTAGAGTCACAAAGAGAAAATGGTGTCAATGAATGAAGATGACTTTCTAGGAGAGCTTGAGGGGATAGCAGGGTCAAATAAAGGTATTTTAAGGATAGGGACTTTCTGGGCATATTTGCAGATAATGAATAGCAGAAAGATCTAAGTTTAAATGTTGAGAGGGGATCAAGAGAGGTGATCAAAAGGGCAAGATCCAGTAGAGGCTGGAGGCAATAAGATCAATGGTATGAGTAGAGGTGTGGGCCTGATCAAGATGAGTCACCTTTTCCTTAGAGGGGAACAAATAGAGAGCAGGGAAAGATATTAAAGGGATGCAAGATGTAGAATTGAAGTGAAGCCTTCATTTCCTTAATTAGGTATGGTGTGAGGTCCTCTATATCTAAGTACTGGTTCAGGAAGTAATAGTGTCCTGAGGAGAGGGGAGAAGGCTTGGAGCAACAGCTTTGAGGAGAGCAATAGGATCACTCAGGAAAAAGACGTTTGGCCTGGATAATTCAGATTTGTAGTGGACTTGGTCAATATGGTTGTAGGACTTTCTCTTTCAGTGTTTAGGAGCAAGCAGATGATGGGGAACACCCAGGAATTCCATTTATCAAAGCCTGAGCTATAAAGGATTCAAGGCTAGAGGATCCTTGAATCCTTTTCCTCTCTTCCACAGGATATCCGAAGATAGTAATCATATCTCCTCTCAACTCTAAATTTTATGATCCTGTAATGAGACTAACAAAGAGCATCATCACCTCCCTGGTTCTAGACACTATATTGCAGTCTAATGGGTCAGCTAGAGGATAGAGTGCTGATCCTAGAGTCAGGAAGACTTGAGTTTAAAATTAAGCTTCAGATAATTATCAGCTGTGTGACTCTGGACAAGTCACTTAATCTTTTGTCTGCCTTAATTTCCTCATCTATAAAATGAGGATAATATTACCTACTTTCCAGGATTGTTGTGAGGATAAAATGAGATAAAGATTGTCAAATATTTAGCACACTACCTGATACAAAGTAAGTGATATACATGCTATTATTATCAATGTGGCATTAGCTTCCTTTACACTTTTGGCCAAGAAGGGCTTTGTAGGAAAGTACTAGAATGTCATTTGTTGGGTCCATTACTGAGATTAAAGAGATTTTGCAGAAAAATTGAAGGCGCCAATTCAGTGTTAGCAGCATGATCCTTTTTATTTATCATTTTCTAGAGATGGCTGTGTAGTTAGTATAACTATAGACAGCAAAAGATACACTGATGAAGGCAGCACCAATCCTCTAAACTAGGGAAGCAACAGGTACATCAGGCAAAGACTGACACATATAAAGTGAAACGGGGAAAGGATACAATCAGGAATATCATCACAGAGCCCAAGAGCACAATGGTCTTCAAGGCATGGCAAGAGGAATCAGTGGTAGTGTCTAGAGAGGATGATCTGAAAATTTCTTTGAGGAACCTTTGCAGTCTGTTTTCATACCATGCTTCAGGGTAACTCAAGTGTTTTATATGGAAAGGAAGGATCCCACTCAGGTGAGTTGAACTGGCCTGAGATCATAAGCCAGGATCAATCAGCTGCCAATTGGTTAAACAACTAAGCCTGTCTAGCTAGGGACATTTCAAGCAAAGACAATATCAGATATAGAGGGTTCTAGAAGGAATGCAATTAAGGGAGCTCTAGTAACAGACAGGAAGAAATAGGACATGGATAGTTTGTTGGATAGAAGAATGAAAGGTTTTTCTGAACTACCACAATCAGAATCAGATATATAGAGAAAAGGGAGGTGAAGAGATGGTGTGCTCACTAGCTATTCAACAAAGTCTTATTCCTTCAGATGCGTCAGATGGGCTGGTATGCACTGAGATTGAGCTGTGGTTGAGGAGGGGCTGTGAACCATTCTGGACGAAAAGCAGAACTATAAAAGAAGGTAGTGGGAAGCTTTCCTTTCTTTTTCAATCCTATTAGATGCCCCTTCGAGATCTGCTTTCTGTGGCTTCATCCAGGCAGAGTGAATGTGTGTCACTTCCCTAGAGAGTAGGGACAGAGGCATTATTGTGCTGAGCAGGACAAGGGAGGCTTTCATCCAGCTGCCAACATCAGGCTGGCACAGTGGTGAGATGCTCAGGGGCACAAAGTCTAAGAGGAATATAGGAGGCAGGAGGCAGGGCCACTAACCAATGAACAATTCTCTCCTGGGCAGGCTCCAATCGCAGAGCAAAGTGTAGACTGGAGATTAAGTTCTTATGACAAATTAACTTCCTTCATTTAGGAGAGAGTAGTAGAAAGAGCTCTAACCTAAATTAACCAAGTAGACTTGAGTGGAATCCCAGTTCAGTCAATCAAGAAGCATTTATTAAGTGCTTACTATGTGCTAGGTTACAAAAAGAGACAGAGTTCCTACCTCAAAGAGTTTACAGTCTAAAGGAGGCAACAACATACAAACATATATACAGAATGAATAAGGAATAAGAAATAATTAGCAAAGGAAATGCATTAGAATTAAGAGGAGTTGGGAGAGGATTCCTATAAAAGATGAGATTTTAGTTGGGACTTAAAGAAACCTAGGGAAGACAGTAGGTGGGGAGAGCATTCAAGGCATGGAGGACAGCCAAAGAGAGGAGAGATGGAACGTCTTGTTCATGAAACAATAAGGAGTCCAGTATGGCTAGATTAAAGAGTATTTAGGTACAAGAATACTGAAATTGCAGGGAAAGGCTAACTTGGAAAGGATTTTGAGTGCCAGAAGAGGATTTTATATTTGATTCTGCAGGCAAGAGGGAGACACTGAAGTTTGTTGAGTAATGGGGTGATAGGACTAGGGGTGCTTGAGGAAAATTATTTTTAATTAATTATTTTATTTATTTAGTCAATTTAGAACATTATTCCTTGGTTACAAGAATCATATTCTTTCCCTTCCCTCCCCCCACCCTTCCCGTAGCTGACGTGCAATTCCACTGGGTATTATATGTGTCCTTGATCAGAACCTATTTCCATGTTATTAATGTTTGCACTAGGATGTTCATTTAGAGTCAACATCCCCAATCATATCCCCTCTACCCATGCGATCAAGCAGTTGTTTTTCTTCTGCGTTTCTACTCCCACAGTTTTTCCTCTGAATATGGATAGTGTTCTTTCTCATAGATCCCTCCAAGTTGTTCAGGATCACTGTATTGCCATTAATGGAGAAGTCCATTACATTTGATTGTGCCACAGTGTATCTGTCTCCGTGTACAGTGTTCTCCTGGTTCTGCTCCTTTCACTCTGCATCAATTCCTGGAGGTCATTCCAGTTCACATGGAATTGCTTGAGGAAAATTACGGTAATGACATGAAGGTGGATTGGCATAGGGAGAAACTGGAGGCAAGCAGATCCACCAGTAGGCGTTTATAATAATAGTCCAGGGTGTGAGGTGATAAGGACCTGTCCTAAAGTGGTGGCAATATCAGAAGACAGAAGGGGGCATGTTTGAGAAAAGTAGTGAAATTGACAAGCCTTGGCAATGAATTGGATATGGGGGATGAAAGATTTTGAGGAATTGAGACTGACTGAGGGACTAGAAGGATGTTGTTACCCTCTACAGTATTAGAAAAGGTAGGTTGGGAAAGTCTTTGGGGGGGAATAATGAATTCCATTTTGGGTGTATTTCATTTAAGATATCTACTGGACATCAAGTTTGAAATGTCTAAAGGCAGTTGGAGATGTGATATTGGAGGTCAGCAAAGAATTTGGGTCAGGGTTGGTAGATTTGAGAATCATCAGAATAGAGATGGTAATTAAATCCATGGGAGGTGATGAGATCCCCAGGTAAAGTAGTAGAAAGGAAGAAGAAAAGAGAGCCCAGTACAGAACCCTATGGGACACCTATGATGATCTGAAGATCTAGCAAAGGAGTCAGAGATAAATGGGCCAGATAGGTAGGAGGAGAACCAAGGGAGAATGAAGCACTGAAAACTTAGGAAGAAGAGAATAGCAAGTAGAAAGAAGAGAGTGTGATTAGCAGGGTCAGAGGCTACAGAGAAATCAACAAAAAATGAGGGAGGACTCAGAAAAAGTCAATGAATTTAGCAGCTAAGAGATCACTGGTAATTTTAGAAAGAAGAGTTTTAAAGGAATGATATAAAGTCACAAACCAGATTGTAAGGGATTAAAAAGAGAGGGAGAGGAGAGAAAATGGATGCACCTAGTAGTAGATGATCTTTCTTTCTGAGGAGTTTAGCCATAAAAAGCAGAAGAAATGTAGAAATACAGTAAAGAGGAATAGAAGGATCAAGTAAGGGAGTTTTCTTAGAATGGAGGAGATATGGACATGTTTGTAGGTAGTAAGTAGGGAATGAGCTATTATAAAGACTGATAATAAATGATAAAGTGATGATGACAGAGGAGACAATCTGTTGGAGGATATGGAATGATATCACTTGAGCAGGTAGAGGGATTAACCTTGGTAAGGAATATAGCAACTTTATTGTATGAGGTAGGGGTGAAGGAGGAATTAGTGGCAGAAGGCTTCCCAGGGATAAAAGGAAGAAGGGGGAGGAGGAGCTCACAGAAAACGGTCTTAATATTTCCCATGAAATAGTAGGCAAGGGTGTTAGCTGTGGGGGAAAAAAAGATAGTCATGAGAGGTTTGAGGAGAGACGAAAAGGTTTGGAAGAATGACTGTGGAGAGTGGGATAGTGAGTTGATAAGGGAGGTATAAAAGCATGCTGAGCAGCAGTAAAGACCCAGTAGAAGTCATGTACCATAAATTCAGATACTTTACCAACTTGAAAAAGCTGAGAAAGTCCTTTCCCTTCTTTTGATACACAGTTTCCTCATATATAAAATGGTAGCACTACTACTCATACTTCATTACTCTCAGGATTTTGAGGGAAGCACTTTGTTGTTGTTTTTTTAATAATTTTTAATGTATTTTGTTTATTTACATCACCAGTTTCCTTTAGGTCTCCTCCACCTATCCCCCAGAGAACCATCCCACAAAACAAATAATATTTTGAAAAAGAAAAGAAAAGGAAAAAATGTGCATTGTGGGACATTTGTGAACCTCTAACCCCTGTAAAGGAATGGAGTGAGAGTGTCCTTCTCATATCTATTCTTTCCAGACATCCTTATTCTTTACTATTTTGCAACATTCACTTTTTTTTTTTGCAGTTGTTTAAGCCATTCACATTTTTGTGGTCCTTTGTGTATATAGGTTTTTTTGGCTCTGTTTCCTTCACTTTGCATCAGTTCATGTAGATCCTTCCAAGCTTCTCTGTATTCATTGCATTCATCATTTCTTGCAGCATAGATATGTTCCATTACATTCATGTGGTGAGCCACATTTTGCTTAGCTATTTCCCAATCACTGGGCCTCTGCTTTGTTTCCAATTCTCTGCTATTTCAAAAAAGTGCTGTTATAAATATTTTGGCAAATATGAGGACTTGTTTCTTACCAAAGGTCTCTTTAAGGTAATGGAATCTCTGGGACATAGAAGAAATCACTTTGTTAATGTTAACAGCCCCACAGAAATGGAACTTATGCCTTTACTTTTGTCTCGCACTTTACCCAGAATATCTTTTACCTCATTTGTTTCACATAATAAATATAAAATGCACCAGAACATGGTCATTATCCTCATTTTACAGATAGAAAAACTGTGATCAGAGAAAAGTATTTTTTTTCCTCTAAGGGGTCTATAGCTAATGAATGGAAGATTAAAACTAGTTCTTGAGTTGTAGGATCTCAGAAATTTTGGAGAAGGAAAAAGACTCCAGAGGACATCTAGTACAGCTCCTCTCTGAGCTGGAATATACTATATCATCTTGAATCAAGGATCACCAAGACTACGTGAAAACCTTCCTTGTGGCAGGGAACTCACCACCTTGTGAGACAGCCCTTTCTCTTTTGGATAGCTCAGAAGAGGTTTTTAGTTGTATTCAGCAGAAATCAACATCAAAGAATGATGAACCGAAAGGATCCTAAGATGCCATTTCTTCATAACCCGTTTCCTTCATAGAGAGGATAACTGGGGCTCAGAGAAGGAAACTAACTTACTCAAGGTCACCCAAAGAATCAGGAATAGGACTGGCACTAGAATTCAGATCCTCTGATTCATAATATAGACTGTTTCCCACATCATTATGAGATTTCATACTATAAGAATACTATACTCTGAGATGAGGTTTAGAAATTTCTTGTGACTTACAGGCTCTTCTGAACTCAAGAATACAACCTTGAAGGTGTCAAAACCTTGTTTTTACCCCAACATTTCAGACTGTAGAGGTGATTCAGGCTCAGGTAGGGATTCAATTTAATTGAAGAAAGACTTATTAAACTCATATACCTATAGATAAGTGGAATGGCGGATTGAGCTATAGGCAGGAAGGAAGAGCAAGAAGGAAGGGCAGAAATAATGGAAGGAAAGAAGGAAGGAAGGAAGGAAGGAAGGAAGGAAGGAAGGAAGGAAGGAAGGAAGGAAGGAAGGAAGGAAGGAAGGAAGGAAGGAAGGAAGGAAGGAAGAAAACAAGGGCAAGAAGAAAGGGCAGAAATGATGGAAGGAAGAAAGGAAGGAAGGGCAAGAATGAGGGAAGGAAGAAAGGGCAGAAATAATGGAAGGAAGGGCAGGAATGATGGAAGGAAGGAAGGAGGAAGGGAGGAGGGAAGGGAGATGGCTGCCTTCAAGAAGTTTCTATTCCACAGAGTTGGGTTTGAGTTGAGCCAGGTAACCTCTTATGTTCCCTTCCAACTTTGAGATCCTAAGATTTATGATCCCATGGCTCTAATCTGACTGACAAAATTGCTAGTTATGTTACCTTAGTAAAGTCACTTCTTTCTGATTTCAGTTTCTCTGTCAATAAAATTTAGGCATTACAGCCCCTGCCTTAGCCATTATTGTAGCACTAATATATACTAACATTTGGCAACAACTTCCTTTTCTGTTCCCAAAGATAAGTGGTATTTGGGGAGTAATTGAAGACATCGCCATTGATTTTTCTTAGGGATTCATGTTGCTCATTTGAACATACTTAATAGATTAGCCTCACTGAGTATATCATTTATTTAGTATACATGTACAGAACATCAGGAATTTATAGTTTAGTGGGAAAGGATGAAATATGAACATCAATAATTCCTCCAGGAAACTCTTCCCTAATGTCACATAGCACTTTGTCTTATAACTTTCTAATACACTTATCAAATAATGTTGTATATTATAATTATTTCTGTATGTGTTTTATCCCTGTACTTTCTAGTGAACTCCATGGGGGTAGTAATCCTGCCTTTTCTGTATTTTGTATGTCCCCCCCCCCCCAATACTTTACACATGGTAAGGACTTAATAAATGTTTGTTTAGCATTGATTGCCTGACATTCTATAATATGAAAAAGCTTTCTAAGAGGTACAAAGTGCTATAGACATTCAAAGGAAGAAGATTTCATTGATGGAAAAAAGCAAGATGAACAATTGAAGCAGAAAGTGAAAGAGGTTGACCTCTGACCATATCATCCCACTCTTGACAGTATGTCCCCCGTTGCAGATTTCCAAAAGGAAGCAAGGAGGCTATCAATATGGATCAAATTTTAACCAAGAGGAGGTAGTTGGTGAAGTGGAAATGAAGGGAATCTTAGAAGAAAGTGACCTTAGAGATCATAGATTGAAGTTATAGAAGCATCACCACTGAATTCCTCTTCTAATGTTTTCTCAGGGCCTAGAGCTGACTCTAGCCTGTCGATAACTGTGCCAGCTGAGAGCATTATTTCTTCCAGATTCTGTCAAGATGGGCCTGGTGACTGACTTGCATCTGGAATCTAGGCCCTAGCTAATTTTGAAGAGAATGATCATTAGTTTATTCACCTGGTGATGAAATTTTTGGCTTTTGGTCTTCAAGAAATTCTGGGTTCTTAAATTTTTTTGTGTCTCATGGAACCATTGGCCAGTTCATAATTAGCCTACGGATCTCTTCTCTGAGTAGGATAATGTTTTTAAATGCATAAAATTCAGAGGATTACAAAGTAAAACGACCATATTGGAAAGATTATGAGATACTTTAAAATCAAGCTAGCTCACACTCCTCTCAAAGTCTATACAGGTCTCCTAATGAAGCCCAATCTTTGATCCACTAAGTCAAAGAAGGGTTACAATATTACAGCAGGGTGAGTGCCCACTGAGGAAACCAAGAACCCTTGGTCAGGTACAATAGGGATAAATATGTCCAATTCCAGACACATTTTAGGTGGAGAAGACAAAATAGATGGAGCAAGAATGCAAGACAAGAGGCTCTTTGCTTTACAAGATTTAGCTCAGAAGGTAAGGCTAAACTATAGATATCCAAGAGCCTGATGAAGAAGGGATTAAACCATAATCCAGAAAGGGCCAGGATACATAGAAGGATTTGGGATTTCAACATGGTTTGAAACAGAAGAGAGTTAAAGGTCCACCAGAGAGGTTGTTCCTGGGTCTTCATTGTCCTATCTTCAGTTCATCCGTCACTCCTCCTAATGGTTTAGAATGACAGCTGATATTTAATGTCATCCACTAGAGAAGCCACAGTGGTTCCAGAAAAACTGGCGTCCTACTAGTTGCCCATACTACAGTTTACACAACAGGGCAGCCTTGGGTGGCTCATATCTTGGAATAATAGTTAAACCACAACGGATTTATGTGAAAGACTGAGGTCTTATTCAGGTTCATTTGGATATCAGATAGGAAGATACTAAGGTCATAAAATTGGTGAACAGATTGACCTTTGTAGTCTGACAGGCTCCCAGCTAAAGCCTGAAAAGGGAAGTGGTTCCAGGAAGGAGAAGGTGGGATGTTAGAAACAGCCTATCTCAAGAAAAAGTAGGCCTGACAGAGACAACAAAAGAGAAAAATTATAAATGTTGGAGAGGCTATGGAAAAATAGCCTTACTTGTATACTGTTGGTGGATCTGTGATTCAGGCGAGCTATACTAGAAAACAATGTCTAAAATTGGATCAAAAAGTTACTAAATTGTGTATGCCCTTTGTATACCACTACCAGGTCAATATGCCTAAAAGATCAAAGAAAGTTTAAAAGGACTTGTATTCATAAAAAAAAATTATAGCAGCTCCTTTTTTAGTAGAAACAGATTGGAAACTAATGAACTATATTCCCAATGGGGAATGACCAAACACATTATGATATATGAAAATGATGGCATATCACTATGCCACAAGAAATGATGAAATGGACACTTTTAGAGGAAACTGGGAAGACTTTGATAAAAAGAAAAGTGAGCAGAAAAAGAAGAGCAATCTATACAGTGACAGCACTGTCAAGAAAAACAAGTCTGAAAGACTTTAGTACTCTATTCACTGCAACAATAAGTCTAAAAGACTGAAGATGCAACACTCCACTCACTTCTAGCCAGAAAGGTGCTGAATATGAAATACAGAGAGAGACATATACTTTGGACATGATTAATGTGGGTAATTGCTTTGCTGGACTATGAATATTTATGATAAAGATTTTGCTTTTCAAAACAGAAAAATTTGGTGGAAGGGTAATGGGAAGGACACATTATAAGCACATATAAAAATAAATAGATGCTTTAAAAAGAAATGAAAAAGTAGGCCTGAAAATTAGAAGTATTTTGGGACTAACACAATATGGCACTGCCTCCAATTCCCTCATCATTTGAGCAACCATTAGTGCTTTTGCTTATCAATATCCTAAAAAATGATGCTCCAAATTGAACCCAGTACTCCAGAGAGGGTCTGACAAGAGTTCAGTGGTACTACGATCTCCCTCTATGCCCCTCTCAATTCAGGCTAAGATCACATTAGTATTGAATGCAGTTAATGTGACACATTTGACTTCCTTTGAGTTTCTGGTCCACTGAGACCTCTAGATTACTTTGATCTCTTCTATCCTGTAACTGGGAAACTAATTGTAGGAGGTTATGAGGTTTTCAAGCACTTGTATATACATTTCCTTATCTCATGGAATAGATGTGCTGATGAAGTCTTCCAAGAGGAAGAGGTTGGAGAGTTTGCTTCTAGAAAGACCTGATAATATTTAACAGAACTTGTAAAGACATTGCATAATTGGTTCTGGTCTGCTAACCACATAGTAAAGAGGAGATTTTTGGTTCTTTGGCTTATGGTGCTTATGATGCATTCAAAAAGGAAATAAGCAGTCAGAACCTAACCAGAGGTCTTGATGTGAGTTTTTCCTGGATTTGCTGGCATGGGAGAAAAAGGACTAGCTGTTAAAGACTTTGGGACTACAGAGAAGCAGTGGACCTTCTCATCCCATAAGAAATGATGAAATGGACACTTTCAGAGGAAACATTCATTCAACATGTAATCATGTCCTTCTGGAAGCAGACTCCACAGCCTCTTCCACTTAGGGGATTGTACTAGCACCCCATTAGACACAAATTATTGTTTCTATAGGAAAATGCTATTTAAAGTTCCAAATTTTGAACTTGGGGGACACCATCATTTTAACTTGGAGGCTAATTGCTTCCTAAACTGACCTTTACCACTTGGAAAGGGTAAACCAAAACAGCCTAAAAGTCACTCCGGATGACAGTGAAATGGTCCAATGAGAACCAAAATAAATAAATAAATAAATGAACTTGAGCTATAGGAAATGGGGACTCTAGCTATGAGTTGCCCTTCTCCATTATTAGAAGTCATTAATTGAAGGTTGGGCAACTGCTTGGTGGGATTATACTAAGGGGGATTCCTGCTTCACAAAGAAGTTCAGGTCTTGAGTTCATTCCTAGCCCTAAGAGACTATGATTCTAGGGTTAAGGGATGTTGAGGAAGATGAAAGAATACATATGAATAAAGTAAGCTCAATTCAACATTCATTAGACATCTATTATGTCTAAGGAACTTGAGATGTAAAGATCAATGTAATAATGTAACCCTGATCTTAAGGAGATAAAAACAATACAAGGTAGAATGAGACTAGAAAAAAGAAGATACATTGGAAAAGTGCTGAGACAATCTAAGGAAGATCAGGGAAGACTTCATGGGGAAGATGGCTGCTAGGCTGGGGCTTTAAGGAAGAAAAAAATTTTAAAAGACAGAAATGCATTCTAGGCATGGGGATCAATCTACAGTACTACTTGGAGCTGTAATGGGGCAAGAGATTAGATTTGAAGGTGAGAGTATGCTAGTAAATGTTTAATAATCAGATATCGGGGTGGGATATACATATAACACACATGAAAAATATCCTTACCTTCCATCTTAAAATCAATACTATATATTTTACTAGCACGATACTATGTATTGTTTCTAAGACAGAAAAGCAGTAAGGGCTAGGCAATGGGAATTAAGTACTCTACCCAGAGTTACATAGCTAGGAAATGTCTGAGGTCATATTTGAACCCAAGACCTCCCATCTCCAAGCCTGGCTCTCTATCAATCAAGCTACCTAGCTGCTCTCTACCCCATCTCCCCCATATAACACACTTTTAAGGTTTAATATTTTTTTCCAATGAACATTTTAGAATTCTACCCAATGGTCTATAATAGTGGTTTTCAACCTTTCTAATGCCGTGACCCCACAATACAGTTCCTCATGTTGCGGTGACCCCAAACCAAAAAATTATTTTGGTGGCTACTTCAAAACTGTAATTTTGCTACAGTTATGATTCAGAATGTAAATACCTCATATGCCTTATGTATTCTCATGGCTACAAATCAAACATAATTTAAACATAGTGATTAATCACAAAAACAATATTTAATTATATGTTGAGAAATATTAATCCAGCAGGAGGCAGCCTGAGCACTGGGGCTGGAGGTAAGTCCTGCCTGGGGAGGGGGTCCGCAGAGGCTGCCTTCTTCTTCCTGTCGTCTCCCTCCAGCTCAAGCTGAGGCTTCACTTTGCTGGGGTTACTCCGCCCCCGTTATCAGCTCCAGGAGTTATCCTCTCCAGGACTCGTTCTTAACCCCTCAGGAGTCAGCGCCGGGGTGCTCTCTCTGGGTCTCTGTTTGACTCAGGTCTCCAGGCAACAGGGTAAATCCTTCACCCCTCATAGGGGGAGGGCTGCTGATAGGTAACTAATAGTACAATGTGCGGGCAGCAGGGTCCCTGTTCTTTCCCAGATCTTGTTGTAAAGTAGCGCGATTTCTCAGTGGCTAAAGCCATCATAAATATGTATTTTCTGATGGCTTTAGGTGACCCCTGTGTTTTGGTCATTGGACCCCCACTGGGGTCGTGTCCCATAGGTTGAGAACCACTGGTTCTCTGGTCTATAAAGAAATATATACCCTAAAAAAAAGAAAAGAAAAAAAGAAAGAAATATATACCCTTTGTCCCAGCAATATCTTTCATCACTAGGCTTGTATCCCAAAGAGTTACTTAGATTGAGGTGATTACATTAATGTAGGTGTTTCCCCTACTTCCCATCATGTTTCATTCTAGTCTAGCTCCTTCACTGAATCTTCCAGGAAGGATCCCCCTAAGGTGGCTATCCTTTGCTTCTTTTGGAAGCTCAGTACTCAGGCAGCACAGCTATGTCAGCACAAACACCATTATCATTACCATCAGTATCATCATCATTATCATTTGGAGCAGCATAATTATTATCCTCATCAATATCTCAACCATTGTAATAATCTCACAGTCAATTGATGCCTGTGGCATCATTTATAGTATGGTGTAACATCCACTCTAGGTCTTAGAAGTAGTAGACTTAGGTTCAAGTCCTGGCATGAGCATATCTTAGCTCTGTGACCCCAGCTAGGGAAGTCACAAACCCTCTGATCTTCACTTTTTCCATCTATAAAGAGGATAATAAAACTTTGACTAACTGCCTCACAGGCAATTGTAGGAAGCCTTCCAGGCCCTCAGCTATATATTTCAGTATCTCAAGGATCTATCACTTCAGCTCCACTGGCACAAGTCAGAGCTACCTTGTTACTTAGATGGCCACTGAGAGTTGTTCTAGCTGAAAAAGTCATCCCCCCTATGGCCAAACCCCTGTGACAGCTCTCTGATCCTAGCTATTCTTTGGCCAGCAGATATAAAGTCCATTACTGGCCTGTACTGGAAGCCTGCCTGGCTTAGTAGCAACTGCCAGACTCTGTGTTCCTCTGGCATAATGAGAACCCAGCTCCATGCTACAATAGTACATCAGAGAAGCACTTTAGTCAAGGGAAATGCCATATAAATGTGAGATCTTTCTACTTTTCCAGGATTCTTATACTTTATTACCCTCCACATACTCCCATCCGCTGACTCTCCGCTTTCCAGTACCATTCATTTTTTCTGGCTGTCCCCTATACCTGGAATTCTATCCCTGCTCACTGCTATCTCTTAACTCTCTTGGCTTCCATACTTCCAAGTGGCAACTCAAATCTCTTTTTCTGCCATAAGCCTTTCCCAATCCCCCTTAATACCAGTATCTTCCCTTTGTTGATTATCTCCAGTTTATCCAGACTTTATCTCATTTTTAGATAGTGTTTCATATAATCTCCTCCATTAGACAGTATTTTAGAGATCTTTCTTTGTATTTTTAGTACTTCGCATTAGCACAATGCCTGCACACTTTGGTAGTGTTGTTTAGTTATTTCAATCAAGTCCTATAACACTTTATGATTCCATTAGGGGTTTTCTTGACAAAGAGAATGGAGTGGTTTACCATTTCCTTCTCTAGATCCTTTTATAGATGAGTAAACTGAGACAAACAGTGTTAAGTGACTTGCCCAGGGTCACACAACTAGTGTCTGAGACTAGATTTGAACTCACTTCCTCCCAACTCCTGAATGCCAGGTTTTAAGAAGTTTGTTTTTTACCCTGTAGATGATGAAGAGCTTATGAAGGTTGTAGAAAGGAAAGAAATTCCTTAGGGCAAACCAACTTCCCTATTTCTGTCTGGCATATCACTGTTCTTCCAGACATTCTCAATCTCAGCACCATCCTTGATTCTTCACCCTCTCTCATTCCACAAATCTGACATTTGTAAGATGTTGTCAATTCAAACTCCTCAGCAGCTTTCCCATTGGCCCCTCCTCTGCACTCACAGAACCAACAGTCTCTCATCTGTTCTGATCTGGACTTCTAAAGTAACCTTCTAATTGGCCTCCCTGCCTACAATCCATTTACCACACAATTGCCAAAATGATATTCTTATAGGGCAGATCTAATCACTTCAGTCTCCCTCTCAATAAGCTGCAATAGCTTTCTTTTACTTGGAGAATCAAATTCAGACTCCTGTGTTTGGCATTTAAAGACTTTCTACTACCAGGATCCAAAGGATCTGTCAGGTTAATTCTTCTAGGTGCTTAATAAATGTTTGCGGATTGACTAATGGTGGAGTGACAGAAGGAAAAGATGAGAGCAATGCTTGGAACAAAGTAGGTGCTTAATAAATTTCAGTTGATTGACTTACCTACAAATGTTAAAACAGAAAATAGCCCTAGAGATCACCTGGTTCAGGTTCTTCACTTTCCAATTGAGGAATGCTGAGGCCCAGAGAGTGGAAATAGTAGAAGATCCAGTCTCAGATGTGAGCTTCATGGGACTCTTCGAAATTACTTTGATTTTTTTGTGTCGATTTCCTTCTCTGTAGGATAAATCACCGAGTTTTCTTTTGGCTAGATTGTTAGATCACTAGACCATGATCAAGGTGGCCATACCTGGCAAAGACGGGATTCGAACCCTTACTATCTATCTCATTGCCTTAAAGCACTTTCTTCCACACCAGATTCAATCAAAAGAATCCAGGGAGGGAGAGTGGTCCCGCCCAGGACAGCAGAATGTAGGGGAGGAGTGAGCTTTAGGGCCGCGGGTGGTGCTGATCCTGGGGCTAAAACTGGGCGGGAGGAGGGGGCTGAGGCGGTGCATCCTGTTTGGGGGTGGGGACATTTGGGGCGGCTGGGGGTGGAGGCTGCCACTTGCAGACCTGCTGGGAGTCCCAGCCCAGGCGACTGGAGAGTTGCTCCTCTGGTGCGTCTCATCCCGAAACTGGGGCTGCAGTTTACGCTCTGGGCCGCCCATCTGCGCGCCTACAGCCTGGGCTCAGTGCGCTGGCGCCATGGAGCAGGACAGAGGTGAGCGCAGCAGGGAGGTGGCTTAGGGATAGGGGTGAAGAAAGCCCTTACACTTGTCTCCCAACGCTAGGGAGACGGAGGAAAAGGGCTGCCTCCGGGAGGCTGGAGTTGCCAGGGGCTGGAATGATGACCAAAGGACTGGGAACACTGGGAGCACTCACGCTTCCCTGCCCCCTGGACGGGTATTGAAGAGTGTCGGGAGATAAAGACACCCCTGAAACCGGACACCTCATTTTCCCCTGAGTGCTCCTTATACCTTCACTGTCTTGGCGAGGTCTGGTCCCTGGCTAGCGGGGCGCTGGCCTTGGCCACTTCCTTACTCCCTCCCAAGCCCCTATCCTCCCTCACTACTTGGCGATTGTCTTCCCTATTATACCAATGCCAGGTTGTTCTCTACTTCTCTCTCCCTCAGTTCACCACACTCACCTTTTGCACACTCTCCTTCCTCCCCACCCCACTTCCCCTAAATCCCTTCTCCTTTCCCTTCTTATCCACAAACCCTACACTTGACCCTCTGCCTCCCCCCCCTTCCCTATTCCCCTCACATCCTGCTACTCCTCCCTACTTCCCTCCCTCCCCCCTTCCCACTCCCTTCTCCTCCCTTTCCCCTCCCTTCCCGCTTCCGTTCCCCCTCCTTTTCTCTACTCCAACCTTCCCAGGTTCTGGGATGTACCTACCTGGGGCTTAGGCAGGTTACCGGACAGTCAGGTAACTTGTGCTTTCCGGCTTAAAAGGGAATTTCAGAACATTGGAGTGGAAAGTGCACTGCACTGACCACCTGAGTTTGTTTCTGGTTCTACTGTTTAAATTGATAGCATTTTATAGTTAATTTCCTAAGCGTGTTTCTTTATATGTTGAATGGGGATAAATAATTCCAATTTACTACCATCTTGAACTAAGAAAAGTGCCCTATAAACTACTGAGGGCTGAGATGGACTATAAACTTCTTAATAAAACAGAACTTAAAACTCCTGGAAGAACAGAAGCTGCTTAATTTTTTTTTCTTTGTATTCTAGTGCTTAGCACAGAACCTGGCCTACCTGATAAATGGTTATTGAATGATCAGTATTTGCATATAAATAATAATAATAATAATAATAACAATTATTATTATTATTATAAGCCTTACCTTGTCTTATAAGCAATACTATGTATTGGTTCCAAGGCAGAAGAGCAGTAAGGGCTGGGCAATGGGGGTTAAGTGATCTACCCAGAGTTACACATCTGGGAAGGGTCTGAGGTCAAATTTGAACTTGGGACTTCCCATCTCTAGGCCTGGCTCTCAATCCACTGAGCCACCCAGCTGCCCCTATATAAAATATTATTATTAGGGGATTGAATGGGTTGTTATTTAGCCATTTTAGTCATTTCTGGTTCTTTGAGACCCCATTTGGGGTTTTCTTGGCAAAGATACTGGAGTGGTTTGCCATTTCCTTCTCCAGCTCATTTTCCAGATGAGGAAATTGAGGTAAATAGGATTGTGACTTGCCTAAGATGACACTACTAGTTAAGTGTCTGAGATCAAATTTGATTTCAGAAAGATGAATCTTCCTGACTCCAGGGCAAGTACTCTATTGTGCCACCTAGCTGTTTGAAAGGGAGGAGGCCATAAACTCTTCTGCTGGTGCTGAGTCCTGAGATATTTGGTAATTTGCCTCCGGAAAGGCTTGAGCAGAAATGTTTTTGATGGATGGAACAGGGGGTGTCAGATAGCTTTTGTCCACTTAGTGAGGCAGTTTGAACTATGGAAAAGAGCCTTGGTGTTAGAGTTAAACCTGGCTTTAATTCCTGACTGCCTCTGTGTGATCTTGGGCAAGACATTTTACATTGATAAATCTTGGTTATCCTCATTTGAAGAAAGGGTTGGATTGAATGGCCTCTAAGTTTCCCTTCCAGATCTATAAAAGATCTTCTGTTATAGTGTTATTTAGACTGAATCAGATTAATACAAGAGAAAATAACTCCTCCCAAACCTTCGTCTTCTAGTTATATTTCTTTTTCTAGATGTTGAAAAATAAGATATGCTTTTTTGCTTTTTCCAGTTCCTAGTGTTTAAATTTAGACTGAATTAGCCCAAAGGGAATAAATAATTTTTCTACACATGCATAAAGGCTACTGCTAATGGAAACATGATTATCACTTCAAGAATGACATCTGATTTATTTAAAAGAACAGTAGATTGAGTGGTTGCTAGGTGGCACAGTGGATAGAGCATAGGCCTGGAGTTGGAAGAATGTAGATTTAAATATGGCCTCTGAAACTTCTTAGCCATGTGACCATGGACAAGTCACTTAACCCCTTTTGTCTAGCCCTTGACCTTCTGTCTTAGAGTTGTTAGTAAGGGTTAAAAAAAAAATAGGGGATTGGGCATCAGGAGTTTTGACTTTGAAAACTCTGGCCTCTGACCTCTGCCAAATCAATTCATATCTTAATACAGAAGTGGTTTCATCTATAAAATCAGAAGTGTGACCTAGCTTATCTCTTAAAGTTTTTTCCAGCTCTTCTGTTTTATGTTCTGACATTCTGATTGTGATGTTAATGGATAAGTAGCCTAAGGTAGGGGAAAGTATCTTGAAATTAGAATTAAGATATCTGGGTTCAAATTCCACTTTTGACACTAAATAGTTGTTTTGGGGGCAAGGCACTCCCATTCAGTAGAACTTTCTTTACCTGTAAAATGAGGGAATTGGACAAGATGATCTCAACAGACCCTTCTAATTCTAAGTCCTATGTCCTTTATACATCCAGACATCAATAAGCATTTTTAAACACCTACCATAAGCCAGGCATTGTTGGGATACCAAAAAAAAAAAAAGATAAACAATGATAACACCTGCACTATCTACTTTGTAGGACAGTTGGGGGGGGGGGCGGAAGTACTTTGCAACAGTAAAATACTATAAAAATATGAAATAATTATTAGGTTACCTCCAGGATGTATCCTGGGCTCTCTTCCCTTCTTCCTCTATACCAGTGATGGTGAACCTTTTAGAGACCAGGTTCCCTGCCCCACCTATCTCCCCCACCTCCTTAGCCCTGATAGGAGGGAGAAAGTGAGGGAGTGGTCCTAATTTTCTGCTCAGGGGAGGAAGTAAGGGCTTCACTTGGGCTGTTAGGCAGAAGGTGGGGAGGTATGGTTGATAGGGGGAAGAGAGCAGCTCCACCCTAGTCCCTCTACCTTTCTAGTAACTAACTCTGGCAGGAAAGGGGTCTGTGCCCACAGAGAGGTCTCTGCATTTCACTGGTTCACTATCAGGGTGATCCCATCACCATGCTGATGATGCTAATCCAGATATAACCTTTTTTAAAAATTTATTTTATTATCATGCAAAACACACTTCTATATTGGCCACTGTTGTAAGAGCAAACTTATACATTACCAAAACCCCAAAATAAAGCCAAAGCTACACTGATATGAAAGACAACTCCAACAGTTCTTTCTCTGGAGGTGGATGGCAGTCCTCATCATAAGTCTTTCAGAATTGCCCCAGATCAGTGCATTGCTGAGAGTAGCCAAGTTTTCACAGTTGATCATCATATAGTATGGCTGTCTAACCTCTCAACTTCCAAATCTGCATCTTCGACTGCCTCTTAAACATTTCTCAAATTGCATGCCCCCCAAACCAGCACTGAACTCAATTATCTTTCCCCCTCAATCCTCCTCTCCTTCCAGATTTCCTCTATTACGTTTGAGGCATCATTATCCTTCCAGTCACCCAGGCACTCAATCTAGGTGACATCCTCAACTTTCATTCTATCCTTCCACCTGCAGCCAATATCCAATCCTTTGCCAAATCCTGTTGATTTTACCTTTGTAACATCTCTAGGATGTACCTTGTTCTCTCCTGACATTGTCACTACCTGGTATAATCCCTCACCACCATTATACCTGGATTACTACCATAGCCTACTAGTTCATCTCCTTGTCAAAGTCTCTCCCTTTTCTAGTCCATTATTTATCAAATTAAACTTTCTAAATTAGGGATCAATTTAACCATATCACCTCCCTATGAAAAAACTCCAGTTGTTCCCTATTACCTCTGGGATCAAAGGTATAATCTTCTGTTTGACCTTTCACAACTTGTCTTCTCCTTTCTTTCTAATCTGCAATCCAGTAGCACTGGCTTCCTTGTTCCTCGAATAAGATACATCTCCAGACTTTTTACCTCAGACACAGTCATTTAGCCTTTATCAGTCTCAGTTTCCTCATCTGTAAAATGGCAATAATAACACCAATCTCCCAGATTGTTTGTGAGGATCAAATGACATGATATAACTTTTTTTAATTCCTTACCTTCTGTCTCGGGATGGATACTAAGTATAGATCCCAAAAAAGAACAGTAAATAAACTAGACAATTGGGGTTAAGTGACTCATCCAGGGTCACAAAGCTAGGAAGTATCTTAGCTCAGATTGAATTCAAATCCTCCCAATTCCTAGCTGGGTATTCTACTATGCTACCTAACTGCCCTAACATTTCTAATGTATTTTGCAAAACTGAAAGCATTCTATAACTGCCAGTAATTATTATTATTAGCATTTTTTCCCCTGGATGGCCTTCATGCCTGGAATACTTAGCCTCCTCATTTCCACCTCCTGGCTTCCCTAGCTTTCTTCAAGTACCAATTAAAATCCCTCCTCCAAAAAGCCATTCCTGATCCCTATTAATGCTAGTATCTCCCCACTTCACCATTCTTGATGTGCTCTGTTTGTACTTAATCCTTGTATATCTGACATATCTTGTTTATACGTAATCATTTGCATGTTGTCTTCCCCATTAGACTGTCAACTCCTAGGGGGCAGGAACTGTTTTTTTGCCTTTGTGCTCCCAGTGCTTAGCACAGCACAATGTTAATATAACTTAGTAGGCACATAATATGATTAACTGACTGTGTCTTTGATTCTATTAACATGGAATGACTACTTCTACTGGTAAGTTCACTGGTATGATCATTCATAAAATCTCGTCATATTATTCTTTGACATCTGTTAAGGTCATATTTATATGCTAAATTTTGACAAGAGATGATCCTAGGTTTCCAAAAACTAAAGCAATAAACCTTGCCTTACCTTACCAGTAAGAAAAGGCTTCTTCTTTCCAAGACGAGGTTGTCTTTTAGCGTGAATATTTTAAGCGTAGCAACTCTTTAAAGACCTTCTTCTAAGTCAGAGAGAGATTGTTAATTTGTGGTACAAAGAAGGGTCCCAAGCCAATGAAATCATAGATCCCTAAAATATTGATGTTCTGAATGATTCCTCTTTCAGCCCTGAGTAGTCTCATAGCTGGAGAGCTGACTGCTGGGTGTTAACTTCAGCAATTAGGGATGAATTAGTAAAGGAATGGGGCAGCAGTAGAGAGAATTTTGGACTTGGAATTGGCAGAGGTAGTCTTGAATCTAGCCTTTCTCTTTGCCGTTTGTTAGCCATTTGCTAAGCCGATCACTTCCCTTTATAACTGTATAATTGTATCATTTATAAAGGGTTATAACTATCATCTTTAAAATGGAGATAATAACTACCCTACCTACGTCTCAGGGCTTCTATGAAGATCAAATGAGACAGTGTTCACAGTACTTTGCAATCTTCATTCCAAATGCAGTGGGGAACATTGTAAGTAAATTTAGGGATGTGAGCTTTTGGCGGGAAGGATGGGTAACTTGAGCAGTTAATGCAGTGAGCAATGGAGGGAGAGTGACTGAAGGCGGAAGATTGGTTAAGATACAATTAAAGTAATCTAGTCAAGGGGGAAATGAGAATCTTTATAAGGACACTGGCAATGTGAGGGGAGAGATGGAAATGGATTTGAAAGGAAGAAAGAATGAACAGGTCTTGATTCCTGGACATGGGGAATGAGAGAGAAAGGAGTCAATGTTCCTATAATACAGCATCTCTTTTTAACAAAGAGGAGACAAAAGCCCAGACAGGGGAAATGACAATCACAATCAAACCACTGGACAGAGACAGATCCAGAACTGGAACCCAAATTCGTGGTTCCAGACTCCTATTAATGTTGTCATTCTAGTGGTGCCACAAGGCTCTAGAAAAATATACTTAATGTAGGATGAAATTATAATTGAGTTAATTATTATTAACAAATTATTATCAGGGGAAATAGAATTCCCGCAACTCACAATTTAAATTATTACTAATATGATTTAATATGAAGTGCTAATAGCCAAAGAAGGAACTGTTAGAGTCAATTTGCAGATCAAAGCATGCCATTTTCTACTTTATTTCCTTCATGAGTTTTTTTATTGTTTGTGTGATATGTATCTTCTATCATGACATGAGCAATATGGAAATATGTATTGCATAAAAGCACTGGTATAACATCTATCACACTATTTACTGCCTCTGGGAAGGGGAGGAGGAAGAAAATGTGAAATCATAAAATGTCAGGAAATCATTGTTAAAAATTGTTTCTGTGTGTAACTGGAAAAAAAATAAATAGGGAAAAACTTTTTAAAGGAAAGAAAAAGTCATAGGTTAAAAAAATGAAGTGCTGAAATCCCAATAGTTAGACCTAGAAGGAAACTTAGAAATGATCTCTTCCAGGGGCAGCTAGGTGGCTCAGTGGATTGAGAGTCAGGTTCTAAGATGGGAGGTCCTGGGTTCAAATATGAACTAAGATATTTTCCAGCTGTGTGACCCTGTGTAAGTCACTTAACCCCCACTGCCTAGCCCTTACCAATATTCTGCCTTGGAGCCAATACATAGTATTGATTACAAGATGGAAGGTAAGGGCTTAAGAAAAAAAATGATCTTTTCTATTTCCCTAATTTAATAGATGAAGAAAATTTAAGAACTAAAGAGAGTAGGTCTGACTTGCCCAAGGCCATAGCAACATGTTAAGATATTGACATTGTAGGAACCCCTTCCATCAACTCAGATGTGCCCTTTAACTAAGTAGCTTTAAAGACTTGCCTGAAGCTCAGAAAGGTTAAGTGAACTTGCTGGAAACAAAATCTGAACCCAGATCTTTTAACTGTAAATACAATGTTTCAGCTGTTATGCTTTTTTAGATCTTGGCCAAAATCACACCAAGTACTAAGTAGATAGGCAGCTAGGTGGCATGGTGGATAAAGTGCCAGGCCCGGAGTCAGGAAGACCTGAATTCAGATTTAACCTCAAGATATTTACTAGCCAGATGACCTTGAGCTGGAGAAGGAAATGGCAAATCTCTCCAGGATCTTTGCCAAGAAAATCCCAAATGGGGTCACAAAGAATCAGGCACTACTGAAAAACAACAAAAATAAGTTTGACATTAAATCCAATACTCTTCCTACTTCTTAAATGAAGAAATACAAAGGTACAGATTACAGTGATCCCTCACCTAACACTGGAGTTATGTTCCAGAGACCCCCAGGATAGGTGAAAATCCTCAAAGTAGCAGTGTACTGCATTTCCATATACATGCACAAAATCCCATGAAATAGAGAAAACTGTGATATAGAATTACATATATGTACGTATACATAATATATTTTAAAAACCCATGATACAGTGAAGCTATGATAAGTGAACCACAATATAGCAAGGGATGACTGTATTCCCCTTTTTTTTTTTAAACCCTTACTTTCTGTTTTAGAATCAATACTGTGTATTGGTTTATTGGGGCTTGGCAATGGGGGTTAAGTGACTTGCTCAGGGTCACACAGCTGGGAAGTGTCTGGGGTCAGATTTGAACCTAGGATCTCCCATCTCTAGGCCTGGCTCTCCATCCACTGAGCAACCCAGCTGCCCCCTATATTCCCTTTTTCAGTCTTAAGAAATGTCATTCTGATAATTCTAACAATGAGAGTATCAGCTCTTACTGAGTCATCTAAATAAAGCCTTATATTGTTAGCATAAAGATGAGGGATGAGTTTGGTCTGGGGACACTTGGCTGGAGGACAATGGCTGTTGGAAAAGTGAAGGGATCAGCAAAGGGTCCATGGGGTGCTATTTATCCAGGGTTTTGGCTCTGAAGAAAACCCCATTCTTAAAAATGGGTGGTGTGATGTACTAGTAAAGTTCTTCGCTGGGAGCCACAAGACATGGGGTGCAGGGAGGCTGGTGACTTTGGATGAGTTGTTTCTTTTCTAACTCTATGATCTCCCAGAATAAGGGAGGTCAAAACCTCTCTTTCTTGTCTGGTTGGGACTCTCTGAAGTATTCTCTCTAGCTCTGTGTTACATTTTTAGAAGGTCTGTGAATAAAATGGTGCGTGCTCAGAGGTGGGGACCAGGATGGGGAGGGCACTTGAAATCTTGCCAGTTGAGTATCAGTTGAATGAGCTGGAGATGTTTAGTCTGGAGTGAAGAAGACTAGGGTGTGAAGGTCTGCCATGGAGAAAAGGGACTAGATTTAAGATCATATGATTTAGAAAAAAAGAGAATCAAGAAATCACCTAGACCCAATTATTAATTTTAAAGACTTGGAAACAAACTCAGTAGAGTCATTTGACTTATTCAAGTGGTGGAGCCAGGATTTGAACCCAGACCCTTAAATTTCAAATATACCATTCTTTTATATCATGCCCCTTGATTTTGCCTTCACAACAAGAGGTGAATGGGGTGGAAGTGATAGGGAGGCAGATATAAGGGATATAAGGGACTTTCCTAATTATCAACGTCTTTGGTGCCCAGCAATGAAATGAGCTGTTGTTCTTGGAGGCAGCAGTGAGCTTCCCATCACTGGAAGTAGTCAAGAGAGGACTGGTTTACACCTTGTTTGGGATCCTGTAGAGTAGGATGTGTAGATGCCCTTTGTTATCAAAGAATAAGAGGATTTCAGAAGTGAAACAGACCTCAAAGTGCATCTACTCAACTCCTTAGATGAAAGGACATAGAAGTATTTTGTAGGGTGCTATAGAAACATGAGTATCTTATAGTATCAAAATTGGCATTTCATTTAATCAGTAGATTCAAGTGGTTGTTTATTTGTTTCTATTAAAATCTTTGCTTTCTGTCTTAGTAACAACTCTAAGGCAGAAGGGCAAGGACTAGGCAAACAGGGCTAAATGCCTTTCCCTGGGTCATGCAGCTAGGAAGTGTCTGAGGCAGGGTGGTTGTTTTTATTTATTTATTTATTTGCTTGTTTATTTATTTGAACTCTCACCTTCCCTCTTGGAATCAATACTGTGTATTGGTGGTAAGGGCTAGGCAATGGGAGTTAAATGACTTGCCCAGGGTCACACAGCTAGGAAGTATCTGAGGTCACATTTGAACCCAGTACTTCCTTTCTCTGGGCCTGACTCTCAATCCACTGAGCTACCTAGCTCCCCACCCCCGCCAGGGTGGTTGTTTTTAAAGGGGATTTTTCACTTCATGGTTGTACCCTTTCCCATGTACATTCTGCCCCATACACACATTTGACATGTTATTTGTCATACACACAAGTTTTCTGAAACATCCTTCAATCAATTGTTACTCTTCAGTTATTGTCAGTTGTATCAGACTCTTTATGAACCTATTTGGGGTTTTCTTGTCAAAGACACTAGAGTGGTTTGTCATTTCCTTCTCCAGCTCATTTTACAGATTAGGAAACTGAGGCAAACAGGGTTAAGTGAATTGGCCAGGGTCAATCAGCAAATAAATGTCTGAAGCCAGATTTGAACTTGGGAAAATGAATCTTCCTGACTCCTGGCCAGGTGCTCTATCTACTGTATCACTTAGCTTCCTCCATCTATCAATTAGGAAGAATTAATTAAAATCCACTAGGTGAGTCTATCTGTCTAGGGCCTAGAATAAAGTAAAAGACGGGGCCCTTACTCTGATAGAAGTTATAGTCTTCTTGGAGGAGAAAGAAGATGCCTCCCCAACCAAAAACTTTGGAGGAGTCAGGAGGAGCCTGAATTCTAGGCTTGACTTTACCATCAAACAAGTCACCTTTGTTTTTTTGGTCTCATTTTCCATCTGTTAAAATCCAGGTTGGACTAGATGATCCCAAATGGCCCTTTCCAGCTCTCACAATCTGTGTTCTATGTTCTGACATCCAGTCTTCTCCATTCTTCTAAGAGTCTTCTAGCCTTGACCTCCTTTGTTCTTTGAACTCCTTCTTTGTCTGCTATTTTGTGGTTTAAAACAAGATCAAATACAATCAATTACTTAGAAACTCTGTGGATGGAATGGTGGAGGAAGACTTCAGAGCAGAGGTTTTCCTTGAGCAGGACCTTGAAGGATCATTGGATGGTGCTGAGGTTGGTAAGGTCCTTCCTGGCCGAGAGACTACTCTTCCACCGTACCTCTTCACTGGCTTTCCCTCTATTCCTGTCCATCTGGCCTTCCCTGGCCTCCTTCAAGATTTGGCTTGAATCTCACCTTCAAGAGGCTTTGTGTTATTTATGTGAGTTCCTCCTCTAATCTCCCTTCTCCCTTTATTTATTTTTTTAAAATATATTTTATTTGATCATTTCCAAGCATTATTCGTTAAAGACATAGATCATTTTCTTTTCCTCCCCCCCACCCCCCATAGCCGACGCGTAAGTCCACTGGGCATTAGATGTTTTCTTGATTTGAACCCATTGCTTTGTTGATAGTATTTGCATTAGAGTGTTCATTTAGAGTCTATCCTCTGTCATGTCCCCTCAACCTCTGTATTCAGGCAGTTGCTTTTTCTCGGTGTTTCCACTCCCATAGTCCCTTCTCCCTTTATTGGGAGCATAGATTCCATTTAATCTGTATCTCACATGTATATAGTTATTTGCACGTTATCACTTCCACTAGAGTATAAGCTCCTTAACGGCAAGAGCTATGTTTTTTTGTTTTTGTTTTTGAAAGTCTTACCTTCAGCTTTAGAATCACTACTGGGTATTGGTTCCAAGGCAGAAGAGTGGTCAGGGCTAGGCAATGGGGGATAAGTGACTTGTCCAGGGACACACAGCTAGAAAGTGTCTGAAAGGTTGAACCTAGGACCTCCTGGCTCTTAGCCTGGTTCTCAATTCACTGAGCCACCCAGTTGTCCCCCAAGAGCCAAGTTTTAACCATTTCTTTTTTTTTTTTATGTCTAGTGTTTAGCACCTTGCCATAAGCCCTCAAATGCTTGTTGATTTGGCTAATATTTAAGGACTGGTGGAGAAGTAGCCTGACTGAAGAAGTAGGCTCTCCATAAGTATCTCATGTCATTGCTTGGAGGAAGTTAAAATCAGTTTTTATCAGTTATAACAATAATAAATCTTAGCATCTGAAGCTAGAAGGAACAAATGTTGAGACCAATAGCTTCCTTTTTTATAGATGAAGAAATGGAGGCACAGCCTGCCTGCGGTTACATGATTAGTGTCTTAAGACTGGATATGAATTCCTGAAACCAGATGGATTACCCTGGCCACTGCATGGAGATAAATTTGGATAGGTAGACTAGAGGGAAGTCTATTTTTATAATCTGATGGGGTGGGGCAACAAAAGCTAGGTTTTAGTCTGGGTTTGACTGCCAATTTGCTATGCGAACTGATAAAGATTCATAAACCTTTACCTTCTGAGCTCAAGGACTCAAGTGGCCATCGAGGCTTCAGTTAGAATTCCAGCTTTGCCTCTTACCAGTTCTATGACCTTGGACAGAGTACCTGATTTATTTAGGCCTCAGTTTTGTTCTGTGTAGAATAAGAAGGTTGGACTAGACCTAGGTCTTCCGATCTTCCTTGGTACTTCTGAATAAACCCTACCATCCCCACTTGCCTTACCATTCCCCATAGCTCCCTTTCTTCTTGGTCCAGGGATAATGCTAGGGGCCCAGAAGGGATGAGCTACAAAGTACCCTGGAGTATATCGATGAAAAAGACATTTATTTACTCCAAAAGTGCCAGAGCTTCAAATTCCAGGCAGCCCCTGGGATTCCTTTGGAGATCTCAGATTATATAGCTTAGAGAGAATTTAGGGATCATCTGGTCCAGAGGGTCTTAACCTTTTTTTGTGTGTCTGGGACCCCTTTGGCAGTCGGGTAAAGCTTAGGGATGCCTTGTCAGAATAATGTTTTTAAATACATAAGATAAAATGTATAGTATTACAAAAGAAGCATTATGTTAGAATATAGTTAACAAATTATGTTAGAAACAAACAAACAAATTCAGATTCCAGGCTAAGAACCCTTGATCTAGTCCACCCTAACCCCCATTTTATAGAAGAGGAAGCTTCCCTAGAGAGGGGAAGTGACTTGCCCAAGGTCACACAGTAGTAAGGAACAGGGTAAGGATTTGACTGCCTGGTCCTCTTGACTCCGAATCAGTGCTCATTCTCTTTCATTTTTGCCTTTGTGGTTTCCAGCTCTTAACAGTGCCCTGCTTCCCCTCCACCCCCCCTCACTCTTTCCTCTTGGTCTGCTCCTCCCTCTTGGCCAATCCCTTATCCACCCCTCTTCATACACTCTTGGTTCTCTGATGGAGTGGAGTAAGAGGGAGAGGCCAGAAGGAAATGAAGGGGGGGGGTAAAGGGGGGTATGGGCTGCCCCTTCCTGGATCAGCCCTGGGAATCCAGCTGTGCTGTTTGCAAAGGCAGTTATCACTTGCTAATTCTTTGTCAGACTTAAAAGTTGGGAGGAGGGGAGGAAAAATATGAAGGGAGTAAATGATGCAAAGTAGGAGAGGGACATGGAAATAGCAACATGGGGGAAGGGAAGGACAAGTCAGAGCCCTTAGTCTTTAGAGCAGAAAGAGATTTAGAGATCTGGCATAATCTTTTCATTTTACTGAGAAGGAAACTGAAGTCTTAAGACATTCAATGATTTGCTCTAAGTCACACAAGTTTGGTTTGAACCCAGGCTTTTGACTCTAAATTGAGCCTTTTTGAGGAGAAAAAGGAAAAGAAGAAGCAGAATGAGAATAAGTCACATGTATGTATATATATATATATTTTTTTTTCCCTCCCTCACAACAACCACATAAGATAGGTATTACAAATATTGTCTCCATTTTGGAGAGGAAAAACCCCAAGATTTAAAGAGGATAGAGACTTGACATTGCACAGGTCATAAAGAATTTGAATCTCAGGCTCTTAGCCTACTTTTCTTTCCTTTACACTATAGAGAAAGGAGAAGAGAAGGAGGGAAGAAAAGGGGAAGTAGTGGGCTGAGCTATATAGGTCTTTATAGCTTTCTGGTTCAGCAACTCAATTTCCTTCATCTTCCCCTTCCTCAGATAACCCAAACTCAACCATTAGCAAACAAAACCTGATGCATATCCTCATAGATTCTAGAAGTGGTAGATCTGGAAGGCATACCCCTTATTCATTCATTCATTCATTCATTCAATCATATTTCCTCATTTAAGCACACTTGTGAGTTAGGGAGTAGAGCTCTTTATCTACTAGGATATATCCCAAGGTCCCAGATCAGATCGTAGACTAAGAGCTGGAAAATATCTGCTAGGCCATCTATTCCAACCTCCTCATTTTATGGCTAAGGGTGCTGGAACTTAAGAAGTGTAAATGAAAGGAAATTCCTAGGGGTTTGGTTTGGTTTTGTCTTAAAGGAAATAAAATACTGTGGTGTTAATAGACTGTAGGGATAGGGACTGTATTTGTGATTTCAATGACTTGGGGAGCTCCCAGGTGGATGAGGAACTCTCTACCAAAGCAGACCAATGCCTATAATCTTAGAGACTTGCCTAGGACTTGTTAGAGGCAAGACTTGACCCCAGGTCTTCCTGGTTCCAAGCTTGACTCCTTACTACACTGTTCCTCTACTAAAGGCCAGCTTGTCTTTAGCTAGTATTTATATTACTCTTTTCAGGATTGCAAAATACTCTACAAATAGTATCTCTCCTTACCCTCACAACCTGAGCAGTTGGTAGTACAGAGTATAGAGGGCTTGGTTTAGAGTCAATAAGACTCATCTTCCTGAGTTCAAATCTAGCCTTCAGGAACTTAATAACTGTCCTGCCCTGGGCAAAGCACTTAATCCTGCTCACCTCAGTTTTTTCATCTGTAAAAGGAGCAGGAGAAGGAAATGGCCAGTATCTTTGCCAAGAAAACCCCAATTAAGGTCATAAAGACTTAGACATGTCTGAAGGACTTAGCAATGAAAAAATCCTCAAATTCCCAGAAAGCAGTTATTATTTAAATAATCATTTAATTATTTATTTAATTTTCAGTTATTTATTTAGTAATTATTTATATTTATAATTATTTAAATAATATTTAATGAACTGACAAAAGAAGCTAATAATTCAGAGTGCTGAGGTTGCTTTTTTCCATAAGCAGGGTGCCATTTAATTTATTTCTAAATGAATGGTAAAATCACATTAATTACAAGACCAGATCAGAAGTGAACAGTGACCTTTTCCTGGATTTTCCTCTTAGTTATCTTTTACTTTATTGAAAAGCTCTGGGCTTCTCCTGCTTCTAATATCAGATTCTCTCAATAGCTCCAGATATCCTCACATCTTTCCCCTTGATCTCAGAGGATTAGATTGCCATCTTCCTTGCCAAGGCTAAATTTATCCAACTGTGCCCAGATATGTTGCTTTTCTGGTAGCAGGGGCCACCCCTCTTTGCAGCCATGGTCCCAGAGATGTTTCAGTGTCTCCTTTGGGACCATTCTAAGTCTAAGCCTAATATGGAATTGATCTTTTTGGAGAGTGAGTGATCACTCCTCAGTCCCCTATTACCAATTACAAAGAGCTGGAAGCTTTGTAGGATTTCACAGAGTGGGCTGTATAAGAGGATTTTTGATGGCTCTCTCATGTATGCTACATTACAGACTCATAGAAGGGTCCAGTTCCTTCATTTGTTGGATAGACAAATTGGGGTTTAGAGAGAGGACAGGGACTTGCCCACAGACACAGCAAGGTGGTGATGGAGCTTGGATTAGACCTCAGGTACCCTGATTTTCCCAGTCCAGGGCTCTTTAAGCCACACTCTACTTACCAAATGAATTAATTACTGGTTTACCTCTCCCACCATGCTCCTAAAGATCCAGAAGGTCAGTGGAATGAGCAAGAAATTTCAATGTGTTCCCTAAGAGATATTCTGAACATACTTGAATTTACAGAACTCAGAGCGCAATTTCTGGACTCTGTTACTTCAGGAGAGACAAGAAAAACTTCTCTTCCATTCTATTCCTTTGCTGCCTACCAACCCCACCTCCCTTGACTTTCCTTCTCCTTCAGGCTTACTTATTTCAGGAATGATTGTTGGTGACCAAAGACCCTTTTACTGGGGAATCAGGGTTCTCTTCCTGCTATGGTTTTCCTGGAAATAGCAGATCATTTCTGCTCACATAGGACAAAAAATATTTGACTTTAAGTTAGGAGGTGTGGATTTGAATTCTGGCTCAAATATTTGCTATCTTTGTGACTGGATAACTTCCTCATCTATAAAATGGTATTAATAAGGTTTAATTTTACTTCACAAAGTTTTTGTATGGAAAGTGTTTTGTAGATCTTAGTCTTTTGGAGATATGAGTCATTGAATGATTGTAGCTATGATACTAACTATCTAAAATGAAGACTAGAGATCAAATGATCTCTCATGTCTATTCCATTTATAAATCTGATCCTCAAAATAATAGTAATAGTTCATTTTTATGGGATTTTTTCTGTCTCCTAAGAATGTTCACATCTCATTCATTCTTTATAATTACTCTATGAGAGGAGTCAGAACAGAAATGATGATTCCAATAATACACACTGAGACCCAGAAGAAGTGGTCTGACCAAGTAAGGGCCGGGGAGTCACTAGGCAAACATTTCATTGCTAAGAGGCAGTAGAAAGACTTTCCTCACTTAAGAGTTTCATATCAAATAAATCACTGATTTGATTAAAAAAAAAAAACCTCTTGACTTTATGCATTTCTTGGCCTTTGACTCTTATTCAGTTAAATATGACTCTTTGTAACCCCATTTGGGATTTTCTTAGCAAAGATACTAGAGTGGTTTGCTGTTTCCTTCTCCAGAGGAATTTATAGATGAGGGAACCAAGGCCAACAGGGTAAGTGACTTGTCCAGGGTCTCACACCTAGTAAGTGTCCAAGGTCAGATTTAAACTCAGGAAGAGGAATCTTCCTCCCTCCAGACCTGGTACTTTATCCACTGCTCCACCAATTGCCCTTACAACAGCTTTAAGAAGAGGCATTGATTGTCAATAGTGTCATCCCCATTTACAAATAAAGATCAAGGGAAGTAGTATGATCTTTTCTATGGCTATGTATTTGAGTCAGTGGCAGAGCCTGGAATCAAATAGAAGTTTGCTGACTCCAGATCCAAGGTTCTTCCCCTTATGCCATTTTCTCCTTCCAATTAATGGGGTTTAAGCAGTCCTGTTACCTGACTCAGAGCAGTTCAGGAAATCAATGTGAGCTTGTTTCTGTCTTATTCTTCCTCCTCCCTCATCCCCCATTGTTAAATCTCAGTATTTCATGGGTATAGTTGGAGGTAGAAGGGACCTTAGAAGTTTTCTAATTCCAAACCCTTCATTTTAATAGATCACACCTACGGAAATGACTTGCCTAAAGCTCTGCAAATAGTTAAGTAGCAGAAGTGGGACTTGAACTGTAAGTTCCCATATGGAATTTAGCTCTCCTCTTGTTCACCACTGGGCAATCTATTTGAGTAAGTAGGAAGGCAGTCCAGGCTAGTCTGAGAGGGTCCCAGGATACATTTGAGCTGTTGTCTAAAATTCCATTTAGAGTTCCCATCTCTTGCCAGCCCATGGGGGCTTTGTGGGAGGGAAGGCTACTGTAGGTCAGAGGGCTGGGTTATTCCTTCTCCATCCAAGCCTCAGCTGTTAGGATAGAATGCTCAGCAACATTGCGGCAATTCCTCCTCCTGGGAATGTGGCAGCCCCGCCAAACCTTAGCTTTTTTTAGCACAACTTGAATTAAGAAAACTGATCTGTGAGGCTGTGAGGCTGTGGAGGGTGGGAGGTGGTGGACCCTTTTCTCCCCACCTCAGTCTTGACACTCCTTTAGCCAGGCAGCCTCTGCCTGCCACACCCAAACCCAAAAATGCTCTCAGAGGAGTTTTGAGGTCCTAAGGTCATGGGATTTAGCACTGCAAGGGGAATGTGGGGATCATTTAGACCTACTGTACTTATTTACAGAGGAAGAAACTGGGGTGCAGAAAGGCAGAAGTATGTGTCCAAGATGGAAATTATCCCGACTGACTCTGGAATCAAGGGAACTGGGGCCAAATGATGGTTCTGTAACTGGGCAGGTCATTTTACCTCTCTTTTCTCATGTATAAAAACACGAGAAGTTTAGATTTAATGATTTTCAGGTCTTTTCCAAGGCCAGTAGATAGGACACTGGCATTGGAGTCAGGAAGACTCATTTTCTTGAGTTCAAATCTGGTCTCAGACACTTATGAGTTGTGTGACCCTGGGCAAATCACTTAACCCTGGATTTCTCAGTTCCTCATTTGTAAAATGAGCTGGTGTAGGAAATGGAAAACTACTTCAATATCTTTGACAAAGAGTCAAACATGCCTGAACAACAAAAAGATCCTTTTGACAACTATGATCCCACACTGTCAATAAGTACAAAAGCACATAGGATCATCCCTTAAAGGTCATCTAGAGTTGTCCAGGCCTCTTATTTTGAGGAAATTGAGAACCAAGGAATTAGACAATTTGTCCAAGTTCACAGGCCATCTGACAACCAATCCAATGTTTTTTCCACTATACCATGCCACCCTCCAGAGGGTGAGCAGGTGGGAGGGGGGATGGATGTGGATTGGAGAAATATAGGTTAAAAGGGATCTTACTTTGCCATCAGTCAATTTGAATGCCAAAAGAATAAAAATAAAAATAAGTGTGGCCAGATCTCTGACCTTGAGGCCTGAGATCCTGGGATTTTAGAGATGAGATGCCAAAGAGATCATCTAATCTCATTCTATAAGAAGAGAAAACTGAGGCCTGCAGATGTTAAATAGGAAGAGCACAAAAATAATAAGTTGAAGAACTGGAATTCAAACCAAGTTTTATGTCTCTGAATCCAGTGCCTTTCATCATTATGTCAAACTGGGCATGCTAAATCAATTGTTCATTCAATTTAGCGTTTATTTACTATGTACCAGGAATTGTGCTAAGTGCCTGGACTACAAAGACAAAAGCAAATAGTCCCTACCCTCAAGGATCTTATATTCTAACAATGAGCCAACGTGTTCTTCACAAGGTATATGCAAGACCAGATCATTCTAGAAGAGAAGGTGTACAGCCTGGAGGAACCAGGAAAAGCCTTATGTGGAAGGTAGTATTTGCGCTGATTTTTGCAGAAAACTAGACTTTAGGACATGAGTGTGGTGAGATCCCATTCATAGGATCATGGTTCTAGAAGTGGAAGAATCTTGAGAGACTATCTAATTTAACCCTCTTAATATCATTTTAGAGAGGAGGAAACTGAGTCCCAGAGAGGCTGACCCAGGCGTGGGAGCAACCAGTGCAGAATAGAAAACATAATCTCTGTCCTCCAGAGGTTTACAGGATACAGCTCACTGTGATAGATTTCTACATGTTGGCTGTTGGTTTGGAAATGGAGGAGGGACAGATCATCATAGGGCTAGAGGCTTAAAGCTGAAAGGGACTGCAGAGAAACTGAGATCCACCAGGATCTGTGAATTGCCCATGGTTCATAGGATTTGAGTATCAAGAGCTGAGATTTGAACCCAGGTTCTCTTGAACTCAAATTTATATCTCTTTCCACTGTGATTTTTATATAATAATAATAATAATAGTAATATTCAGTATTTACATTGCTCCTACTATGCGCTAAGTGCTTCGTGAATGTTATCTTATTTGGTTCTCACAACAATCCTGGGAGGGTAAGTACTATTATTACCTCCATTTTTCAGATGAGAAAACTTAGGCCAGCAAGTTACTTGATTTGCCCAAGGTCACAGTACTTACTATTTAACTCACAATATCTCTAGAGACAGGTATAATATTAATAATATTTGTCATTCTACTGATAAGGAAACCAGTTGAAAGGAAGGGACTCTAAAGCATAGAATGCTCATCCAGGAAAGAAGCAAAGGGGTCATTAGAGGAGGCATCACTTGATTTTACTGAAGGGGAAGCTGAGGCTGAGGGAAGAGAAAGGAGTCATAATGAGAGACAGAGCTAAGATTTAAGGCTGTTGAGTCCAAATCCAAATGCTGTTTCCACTCTATCCTCCAGCATCCTTGCTTGGTCCCTGGTCTTATCTAGCTTATAGTCCATTGGGGAGATGGTCTCTAACTAGAAGACAAGGTAAAGGAAAGTATTACATGAACATCAGAGAAAGGAAAGATGGGCCATCTTAACTCAACCACTTGCTATCTGTAAATATGGGCAAGTCCCACCTCTAAATCCTCATCCCTTACACAGTTAATGTATTTATCCAGAAGAAGGGTCTGTGTGGTTTGCCTTTCAAAGTTTGATTTGGGGGAGTGGCCCCAGGAGGACAGACATTGTTAGAGGATATGACTTTGCCTGGCCTTCCTTAAATTCTCAGATGTTTGTCCACTCACCTTCTCTTCCCTCAGTCCTCCACTCCACTTCTCTCCCTGTCATCCTATCATGCCCACCCTGGGATGAAGTGCCAAAAAGGGGGGGGGGGTCCTTGGGGTGCTGACTGAGACACTTTGCTGTCTTGTTCTAGGGCCTGATTGTCCCTGAAATCTCATGGGATTATACATCCAGAGTGGCCTTTGGGAGAGCCTAAGATCGCTATCCTATCTTTGAATGTCAAAAGATCAGCAGTTTAACACTGGAAAGGATCTCAGAGGTCATTTTACAGATGAAGAAACTGAGACCCTGAGAGGTTAAGGGACTTGTCTAAGACAACAAATGTAGTAGACATCAAAGGTGGAATTTGAACTTACATCTTCTGATTCCCAAACATGTGTGTATGTTTGCACATGTAAGCATCCGTACAACTGTATATATTTGCATGCATGTCTGTTTGGATATATATACATTCATGCCTGTATATATTTGCTACATTTTTACATATTTGTGTGTGTGTGTGTGTGTGTGTGTGTATGTGGATAAGCTCATAACTGCTCATAACTTCCCCACTTCCGCCTGGAACCATTTCCTTTGTGAGCTCAAGGGGGAAGAATGCTGAAGACAAAGGAACAATTCTGAGAGAACTCAGTCCCTCAGCCTTGAGCAGCTTCCATCAAAGCCAGCTGCCCATCTCTCCAGTGACGCTGATTCGTTTCCTGGTGATGAAACTGGAACAGGGGAGCTAGACTAAAATGGAAAGAGCTTCTGAATAGGGATTTGGGAGACCTGGGTTTGAATCTACGTGTTGCCAAGAGTCATGGCACCAAGCGAATGATACTCATCCTCCCCTACAAAATAGAAAATTAGAATAAATTTTTTCCAAGTGTCTTTTTATCTATCTTCCTAGGTCTTTTGACCTCTGATGTCCAGTGAATTTTTCTGACCTTTGGCTTGGTCCTAAACTGCCCTCTCCCTATGACCTCTTTAACAACTGGGAATTGCTTAGTGATAGCCTACCAAATAAAACTTAGGTTCTTTTTTTTAAATTTTATTTTATTTGGTCAATTTCATACATTATTCCTTGGTTACAAAAATCATATTCTATTCCTCCCTTCCCTTCCCATGCCCTTCCCATAGCTGATGTGCAGTTCCATTGGGTATTGCATGTGTCCTCAATCAGAATGTATTTCCATGTTGTTGATGTTTGCACTAGGATGTTCATTTAGAGTCTACATTCCCAACTGTATGCCCTCGACCCATGCAGTCAAGCAGTTGTTTTCCTTTTGTGTTTCTACTCCCACAGTTCTTCCTCTGAATGTGGATAGTGTTCTTTCTCCTAGATCCCTCCAAGTTGTTCAGAATCACTGCATTGCCACTAATGGAGAAGTCCATTACATTCGATTATACCACAATGTATCAGTCTGTGTACAATGTTTTCCTGGTTCTGCTCCTCTCACTCTGCATCACTTCCTGGAGGTTGTTCCAGGCTCCATGGAATTCCTCCACTTTATTATTCCTTTGAGCACAATAGTATTCCATCACCAACAGATACCACAATTTGTTCAGCCATTCCCCAATTGAAGGGCATTCCCTCATTTTCTAATTTTTTGCCACCACAAAGAGCGCAGCTATGAATATTCTTGTACAGGTCTTTTTCCTTATTATGTCTTTTGGGTACAAACCCAGCAGTCTATGGATGGATCAAAGGGCAGACAGTCTTTTAGTGCCCTTTGGGCATAAACTTAGGTTCTTCTTGACATTCAAGATCCTCCAAAGTCTGCCTCCTGTTTATCTCTTTGGGACCACTTTCCCCCATTGTGGCTCAGTGATTAAAAGTATTGGGCCTACAGGCAAGTAGATGGTTCCATGAATGGAGACCCAGGCCTAGAGACAAGAGGTACTAGGTTTAAATCTGGCCTCAAACACTTCTAGCTTTGTGACCCTGAACAAGTCACTTAATCCCAATTTCCTAGCCCTTACTGCTCTTTTGCCTTAGAACCAGTACACAGTATTGACAAAAGGTAAGGATTTTTTTAAAAAGAGACTCAGCCTGGAGTAAGGATGGCATGAATTCAAATCTAACCTCGAGATATTCCTTAGTTGGGTGACCTTGGACAACAGCTAGGTAGCTCAGTAGATAGAGTATTGGGCTTGAAGTCAGGAAGACAGGAGATCAAGATCTGAGTCTCAGATATTTCCTAACTCTGGGCAAGTCACTTAATCTCCAATTGCCTGACAAAAGGATCTACTGGAGAAGGAAACAGCAAAATACTCCAGTGTCCTTGCCATACCCCCTCCACCCCTCCCATGGATAGCTATGGTCCATGGGACTACAAAGAGTCAACCCAACTGAGCAACCAAGACCCCCACTAAGGTTGGCCTATGTCATGGCCAAAGTAGAGACACATTAACTGCCATTCCCTAAAATGCTTTGTGACTTGACTTACACTATTTTCTCCACCTGGAATGCTCTGCATTCTAGCAGTGCCTGTCCAAAACCTACCTAGCCCCCAGGTCCTGCTCCAGTGTGTCACATCCTCTAAAAATATTTCCTTTGGGGGCAGCTAGGTAGCTCAGTGGATTGAGAGCCAGGCCTAGAGATGGGAGATCCTGGGTTCAAATGTGGCCTCAGACACTTCCCAGCTGTGTGACCCTGGGCAAGTCACTTGACCCCCATTGCCTAACCCTTACCACTCTAATGCCTTGGAGCCAATATACAGTATTGACTCCAAGACAGAAGGTAAGGGTTTTTAAAAAAAATATTTCCCTTACCCCCCACCAGCTGGTAGGGAGCACTTGCTTCATCCTTTAAGTCTTCTGGTAAGCTTTTTTTTTTGTGGCATTCTTATCATAGATAATATGGCGTTCTGCCTTTTGTTATAGCAGTTGCTCCATTTGCCCGATAACCTAAATATGAGAGAGTGTCTAACTTTAAGGCAATGGCTGTTTTAAACATCTGGGTATTCTTCATAGAGCATAGCATAGGGATTTGAGTTAGGTACTCAGTAAATATTATATTGCTAGTTGTTAATTTCTTGTCAGTTGTTTTTCAATGTTATCTGACTCTGTGACCCTTTTTGCTGTTTTGTTTTTGTTTGGTTTTGTTTTTTTTTTTTGCGCAAAGGTATTGGAGTGGCTTGCCATTTCCTTTTCCAGATAAGGCAACTGATGCAAATAGCTATAAGTGACTTGCCTAGCACACAGCTAGGAAGTGTTCCAGGCTGGGTTTGAACTCAGATCTTTCTGTCTCCAGGCCCAGCACTTTATCCACTGAGCCACACAGCTGCCTTCCAATAAGTTTTTTTTTTTTCATTTGAGGGATTTTTTTGATTAGGTGGTTTTGGCTGGTTATAATTATTAAAGGAAGAAGTCAGCATGATAGAAATAGTAGGGGAGCCTGATATTGTATATATAGAGAAGGAGCTGTTAAAGTTAAAGCCTCTGTGTCGGTGATACAATAGTGATAGGCTGATGATGCTAATTATAAGGCTATGGGCTGTTGGATTAATTCACATGCAGGGTTTTTTTGGAGTACCAAATTAGTGGAATTATTATAGAGGTTAGGATTAAGTTTTTAGCATTGAAGAAGAAGATCATTAGATATGATCTTTCCAGAGGCATTCGAAATGGTAACAAGTAAGGATAGTCCTACTCTTGCCTCACAGGCAGAGAAGACTAGTGGGATTAGAGGTGCTATGGAAGTAGAAAATATGTGGAAGTGGGAAAATAATAGGGCTATGAGAATAGTGATAGTATTATACCCTCTACACATAGTTGGGGTTACTTCAGCTTCAGTGCTTCAAAATATCTGATTTTGTTATTGCAGATGCTAGCCAATCCCCTACTCATGTATATCCTGACTCTTCCACACTGTATAATTTTTGTAAATTGTTGTAGCTTAAAAAAAATAAACTAAATAAATCCATCCCCAATTGACTAATCTGATGGTGATCAACTTCTTTACACTTAGCTAGGGTGGTCCTCAGCTATTTCAGGGCCCACATTCAAAGCCTTCCAATTTGGTAGGATGTGCAGGAACTTTTGAACCACTGACAGAATGGTCTAAGAACCTGGGGCCAGCTGCCCATCATTATGGAACATTAGAAGAGAACTTCTGCAGAGATATCCATGGTGCAGTGGATAGAGTGCTCAGCCTGAAGTAGCTCTGTGACCCTGGGCAAGTCACTAAATTCTATTTACCTCAGTTGTAAAAAGAATTGGAGAAGGAAGTGGCAAACCACCCCAGTATCTTTGCCAAGAAAACCACAAAGTTGGTCACAACTAAAATGACTGAACAACAACGTCTGGTTGTAACTCAGTTGTTAAATCTTTTCTAGGATGCCCCTTCATGAGAGGGTCTTCCATTGTTGATTTTCTCCAGTTCATACTGTATACACCGTACTATCTTTTCAAGTGTGTTTCATAAGAGAAAGAACTCTCTTAATAAGCCTTTCTTCTTATTTTCAGTTTAGCACTGTGCCTGGTACATGGAAATCCTTAATAAATAAATGTTGACTGATCATCAATTTAGAGTTATAAATGACCTCCAAAACCTTCTAGTGCAGCCCTTCCATTTGATAGACTAAGAAACTGAGAAGCGAAGAGTCTGCCCAAGGCCACTTAGATAGTAATGTTAAAGGTGGATTTGAACCTAGGACATCCTCTGACTTGCACAAGTACAGTGAGCTATAAGAAGATAGAAGGATTGAGGTTTAAAACTGCATTCTGCTGCTTTTGCTGATTGTGTGTGTGTGTGTGTGTGTGTGTGTGTGTGTGAGTGTGTGTTTGCATTCAACTCCACTTGTTCCAGGCCACAGTCCTTCTTCTGGCTTTGTAAGGTCAGGAAGTGTTTGTTTGAATGATAAACAATGCTGATCCAGCTGGCTTCTGTGGCCCCTACTTCCAATCTGCTGTCTGGCCTTCACCAAGGATCGGAGGGAAATGCTTGTCAATTCAAAGGAAGGAAGGGAGATGTCGGTATAGCCCCAGCTGGGTACATTTGCAGTGGGTTGGATGAGATGAGCGATCTGGCTGTGGGAAAGGGAAGAGGTTCCTCAAACCTTGGAGAGAAGCAAGGGAAGGTGATTATATTCCCTCTCGGGTAACCTTTGGAACCAGGTGTCTGGTAGGCAGATAATAGTAGTCCGGGCAGAACATAATCAGGATGGAGAGAGAATATTCACAGATAGAATGTGGGTGGAAGCCTGTTGATCCTTGTGTGCTTCTGAAAGTACGGAAGGACTTTGGGAGAAGGAACACAGCTGGTCAAATGAGACTGGATGGTACCCACTGATAAGAAGTGGCCTCAAATTAGTCTGACTCATGCTTTGGGTTATACATCTGAGGATCCTTTGAATCTAACAGGAGAGGATAATATTGGAAGAGAGTCTGGACTCTGACAATAGGCAGAACCATCACATATGAAACAGAAGGAAGGCCTGGCTATTAGCATCAATTCTGCTAATACTATTTAGCTGCCCCCATTTCTGGAATACTCTCCCTCTTCTGCTCCAACTACTAACCTCTCTGACTTCCTTTAATTCCCTACAAAAATCCCACCTTCCCAGGAAACCTTCCCTAATCCCTCTTCAATCTAGTGCCTTCCCATTGGTAATTATTTTCTACTCATCTTGTATATAGTTTGCTTTGTATATATTTGTTTGCATGTTGTATGTGTCCCCCCCCCCCAATCCCCTGTTAGAGTGTAAGCTCCTTGAGAACCAGATTTGGGAGATTAAAGCATTGCCTTTCTTTTAGAGTTGTGCCCAGTGGCATGGTATCAGTCAAACCCCCTTGTAATTCTGATCGTTTTAGATCCCTGCCTACCTTTTTTTCTGCTATCTCTTAAAGGTGATCCCTATTTGCCTCATCAGGTTAACCAAATTGCTTCCACTTAAAGTGAGCAAAATAAAGTTCACCCAAGGCAAATGTGGGATGACATAAATCAAGCAAGTGGACAAAGATACTAAAAATGGTGGGGATTTCTCATCAATATGATCAGGTTTAAAAAGAGAGAAAAATGGTCCAGCCTATAGCAGTAGGACCAAAGCCTATAAAACTTGAAAAATAATGCTTGCTCTGTGGTGACCATTGATTAAACCTTTATTAGAGTGCAGTGCCCTTCAGGGGCCTTGCCGGGAGAAGAAAATGTAGACAAATGGACGAAAGCTTAAGGAGAGCATTAAGAACCTTGAAGGTTTTGTGCAAAGGAAACTACCCTTATTTAGGATTCTAGTGTTCAGTCCCAGGTTAGGATTCTTTAACCAGCTTCTAGTTAGGGAATTCAGGCAAATGGCCTAGTATTCCATTCAGGATATACTAAAGCACAGATACAAAAAGGTCTTTGATTACTTGCTGTGTGCAAGAAACTATTCCAGTCACTGCTAATATAGACAAAAACAAAATACCACTCCTCCCCCAATAGAATGTAAGCTCCTTGAGGGCAGGGACTGTTTTGGGCTTTCTTTGTATCCCCAAAACTTAGCACCATCCCTGGCACATGGGAGGTGCTTAATAAATATTGATTGATTAATTCCCATAGATGTACAAAGTCAAAGATCATAGCATTATGACACCAGAGAAAACCAAATTTGCCAGAGCCTGATGAGAAACTCATAGTTTACAGTGTGGACATCTATCATTTTTTAGGATTATGGAATTTTAGAACTGGAATGAGCATTAGAGATTGCCTTAGAGATCTAATCCTTGCATTGTGTGGATGAGAAAGCTGAAGTTGAAAGGAATGAAAAGGGCTTTTGAAGGACATAAAGGTAATGTGGCAAAGCAAAGACTAAGTCCAATTCTTTCTGTTAAGTGTTCCGCCATTTTATTTTATGAATGCGACTGGTTATTACTTTCACACTCAAGGCTGCTGAGACCTTAATGGCAGATGCATTTAAGGCTGTGACCCCTGAGTGTTAGGACTTTTTCCCAGACTAAAGGAAGTTTCAGGAGTTAACATGGAGACAGGTAAGGGCTGTGCTTTGGAAGAGCTAGTTAGTACTATCAGCCAGAATCTTTGTGAATTGTATATTTAGTTTTGAAAAGGATTTTAAATGGAGTTATATATGGCTTGATGGATGCTATTCTTTGTTGGCAATGTTGAATATAGGAGGGAAAAACTATTTCCTATTACCAAATGAGATTGACTACCTTACTAAGTAATGAAGTTCCTGTTACTTGTGTTGTAGAAGAGATTTTTCCTCAGGCCCTAGCTAGACTAGATGATCTACTTAGGTTCCTTCTTATCTCTGGAGTGGAAGATAGGAGTCCAACTCCTTCCACTCCTACCTCTGATGTAGTAAACTACCTATGTGACCTTAGGCAAGTAATTTAACTTCTCTAGGCATCATTTAGAGAGCAAGTTGAGATCACCAGGCCTGGAATCTGGAAGACTCATCTTCCTGAGTTCAAATATGGCCTCAGGCACTTACTAGGTGTGTGATCCTGGACAAGTCACTTAACCCTGTTTGCTCTGGTTTCCTCATCTGTAAAATGAACTGGAGAAGGAAATGGAAAAACCACTGTAGGATTGTTGCCAAGAATAACCAACTGCCCAAATGAAGAGTTAGACATGACTAAAATGCCTGAACAACAGGTCCCTGTTTCCTCATGTGTAAAATGAAAGAACTGGACTAGATGCCCCTTCCAGCTTTAGATATAGTATCCTATGAAGCTAAAAAAGGGCCAAATACCACCATACTGAAGTACTCTGCACCTCACTGGACAGAATGGGAGAAGCATAACAAGAGCAGAGAAGAGAGGTACAATAGCCTTTTGAGGGGAGCAATGTGGTGTTGTGGGAAGAACACTGAAAAAACTTGCATTCACATCCTGGCTTAGACCTTTCCCTAGCTGTGCCTTTGAGCAAGTTACTTCATTTTTAGGAGCCTCGTATTTCACATCTCTGCAATGAGAAGAATACTTGCAGCTTAACCCATCTCACCAGGTCATCCTGAGGAAAATGATTTGTAAACTGGGCCTGCCACATAGGTATGAGCTAATATGACTGTAGTTATGATAATGATGATGAATATTTGGCCCTGGGTGGAAGAAGCCCCTAGATATCAAGTAAGGAGACAGGAACCCCAGAGAACTCTCCATATTTGCTTTCAGAGGTCAGGGAAGAATAAATTCTCTTGCTTCCCAGTTTTTTGCCTTGGGTTGGACTACTGGGCTAAGTAAGGCAGCCCTCTGCTTGGTTATAGTTTTCTGAATGACCCTGAGGAACTGCCTCTATGTTCCCTGGGGTTTCCTTGTTCTTGAGCCAGGGAGGAAGCTGACTGCTTGGAAACAGCTGCATTTCCTGGTGAGATTATATGTGTGAAATCTAACCTTCACTTAGCCATTCAATAAACGTCCTGAGAATCTGCTGCACATCAAAGGTGGACTTTGACACATAGTAGTTGTATGATCTTGGTTTGGTCACTTCCCTCCCTGTTTCTGTAAACAGGGCTTAGAACTAGACTTGTCATTTCATAGATAGAAGGAATTTCCAAGTGAAGAAACTTTCTCTACCAAGACTGGGAAGTCATTTTGTATTAAAGGCCCCTCCAAGGCAAATTGTTCACTTAAAATTTCATTTATCTATTTATTTATTTGTTTGTTTGTTCGTTTGTTCGTTTGTTTGTTTAAACCCTTATGTTCCGTCTTGGAGTCTATACTGAGATCTTCTGAGATTTTCTTCTGTTTATCCTGTATAGATCTTGTTTGCATATAATTGTTGGCCTGCTGTCTCCCTCATTAGATTGTGACCTCCCCAAGGGCAGGGATTGTTTTGCCTTTTTTGTTTTTTTAATCTCCAATGCTTAGCACTGTGCCAGGCACCTAGTAGGCACTTAAATGCTCATTGATTTAACTTAACTATTTCCCAATAGAAAATAAGGGGAGCTTTGTATTAAAACAAACTGGAAATTGAATTATCATCCAGGCTAGGAAAATGTGCTAGAGACGTTGTGTCCTCTTAGAATGACTTCATAGGATTTGTAGCTGGAAGGGAAAGAACCTAATGATCATGTAGTCCAACCATGTCATGTACAATTGAGAAAACAGCTTCAGAGAAGTCAAGTGAATTGTCCAGAGTCAAACAACTGGGAAATAACATTCAGGATTTAGACCACTTAGTCCCCTCCTCTGACTCCAAATTCATAGAATTCCCTGCTAACTTCCAGTCTTAGAGGTAAAGCAGTTAGTGCGACAAGTTCTTTACTCAGATTGGAATGGGTTAATATTTAATTTGGCCCTGGTCAAGAAGGGGGAAACAGAAGTTTTAAGAGATTGAAGAATATGAAGCAATACAGCAGGAAGAGCTACTTCCTGCAGACATCCTGGACTCAGAGCAGCACTGGCCTTAAAGGTCTGCTTGGGATAAGGAAAATGCCCGTCTCCACATTGTTGTTGGTTTTTTTTTTTCCTTGGGGAAGGGTGGTGTTGGGAGCAGAGCTGTGCTTGCATGAATATAGGGAACTCTGTCTATCAATGCAGAATAACACCTGCTCTGTAATTTACATCTCTATAGAGTACTCTGGGGGTTCCAGAGATTAAGAAATTTGCCCAGCATCCCACAGCTATGTGTTAGAGAGATGTCTCAAATGTCTCAGACTCTGAAACCAGCTCTACCCATAAATCCATGCTACCTCATGTAGCCCACCTGTGTAGAAAAGATGGGAATAACTGGTGCCAAGGCCTGGTGCCCTTTGGCTCAGGAACCATGATGATCAATCCACTCAAAATTATGCCTTTCTTGTGTCTCCAGACTCTGGTCTCTGATACATTGCAAAATTTCACTTTGTCAAATCCAATGGATTAGATGATCACTTGTGTTCTTTCTAGCTTTGAGCTCTGAATCCTATGAATATAATTGGGAACCTCAAAGATTTTATTCATTGAAGTCCTTCCATACCTCATCAAGGGGTGGAAGGGGGCACTGATTCTCAGAGCGTTAGTTCTGAAGTTGGATTAAGTCATTTCAGTCATGACTGACTCTTCATGACCCCATTTGGGATTTTCCTGGCAAAGATACCGAAGTGGATTGACATTTTCTTCTCCAGTTTATTTTACAGTTGAGGAAACTGAGATAAATAGGGTTAAGTGACTTGCTTAGGCTCACATCTAGTAAGTGCCTGAGGCCAGATTTAAACTCAGGAAGATGAGTCTTCCTGATTCCAGGCCTGGCTCTCTACTTTAAAAGCTTCCTAACTGGTCTCCTTCACTCAAATCTTTCCCCTCACCAGTTCATCTTCCTACACTGTTTCCAAAGTATTTTTACCGGAAGTACAGATCTGATAATATTACTCCAGTCAGTAGTTTCTTCTCTTTCAAACTAATATTTATCTTTTTATTCTGGGTAGCATTTTTCATCACTGTGAACCTCTGAAATAGTGGCTGAATATATTGTGTTGATCAGAGTCTTGTGCCCTTTTGACCAAATCACAATGTTTTCCACAAAACATAGGGTCTAGCAAAGAAGAGAGAAGGGGAAAGGGAAGTTCAAGTCAAGGGAACAGAATGGGGAAAAAAAATCAGAGGAAAGAATATTTGTGACATGTTGTTCAGTCTGGCCAAAATGGAGGTCATGTGTATGGAGTGGTAGAAGTTCAGGTTGAAAAGGTCAATAATCATAATAACTCATTTTGACCCCACTTAGAAGCTCATAAAGTGCTCTTCTCACCATAGTCCCATCAATTGTTAGATTGTTGTAGTTATAGATAGGTTATTTCAAATAGCTAGGGAATGTAGTGGATAGAGTGCTGGGCCTAGAGTCATGAAGACCTGAGTTCAAATCCAACTTCAGATACTTACTATCTGTGTGTCCTTGGGCAAGTCATACCAAATGGACAATATGGTCCACAGGGTCACAAAGAGTCTGACATGACTGAACAACAACATTAATAATGGAATTAAGAGAATGGCAACCAATGTAACATGTAGACCATGACACAATGATCACTTGAAGAAACTGGGAATGCTTAATTCGAAGCAGGGAATATTGGATGGGGTGAGATGTGATTGCTGTCTTCAAATGGCTATTAATAGTTGGCATTGGGGAATGGGGACTTATTTTCTGTGGTCCCAAAGGGCAAGATAGGAATTGGAACTAGATCTGTGATTTCATTTAAATATGGACTTCAAGAGCAGGTGTGTGTTTGTCTATAGGGCATCCCCCTCTGAAAGGGGGGATTCTGAACGTGTGTGTGTGTGTGTGTGTGTGTGTGTGTGTGTTCGTTCATCCATCCTGGAACTCTGGCAGTCTGGTGAAGCCAATGGACCCTTTCCAAGAATAATGTTTATAACTTCCCATTATAAAATACACAGGATTATAAAAGATACCAATTATGTTGAAATACAGCTGTGTACCTCCCCTTTTTTTAAGTTAATAAATTCCAAGTTCAGAGCCGAAATGGAAATGAGGGATGTAGGTAGTGGCAGAATAGAATGACAGACCAGTTCCTCATAAGGAGAAATTTCTTAGAACTGTCCAAAGTCACACATAGCTTCATAGGTTTCTGTTTCTAATGAATTAAACATCCTAACATCTCTTGTATACACTACAGTTCCAACAGTGCTTACCACCCTGGTACAGGCTCTCATCTCCTCACACCTGGATAATTGCAGTAGCCTATCTCTCTCCATTTTATACTATCTTGCACTCAGCTATCAAGTTACTCTGCCTAAGGAGTGACCCCTCCCCCCATTGTCCCAACCCACCCAATCCAATAAATGCCACTGATTCCCTATGGGAGATCCAAGTATCAAGGACCCCCGGATGAAATACAAAACCATCTATTTGGTATGTCAAACCCTTCACAACCTGATTACCTCTTACTTTTCTAGTCAGCTTCTGTTTTCCTTCTCTCTACCTGATTGCAATCCAGTGACACAGGCCTCTGTTAAGACACTCCCAAGCCCAGAATTTGGGCATTTTCTCTGGCTGTTCCCAAGCTGGGAATCCTCTCCTTCCTTATTTCTGCTTCCTGGTTCTCCTGGTATCTTTCAAATCCCAGCTAATATCCCATCCTTTACAGGAAGTCTCTCCTGATTTCCCTTAATGCTAGTGTCTTCTATTGATTATCTCTAATTTATCCTATCTTTACTGTTTCTATGTAAATGTTTTCATCTTATCTCCTCCATTAGGCTCTGATCTCCTTGAGAGCAGGATACTCTTTGTATCTCCAGGACTTAGAACAGTACCTGGTATATAATCAGCAAATGTGATAGACTCACTGGTAATCAAGATACATAGGGAATTGACTCATCAAGTCCCCAGTACATAAGACCTCAAATGTGCACATATTGCATTCACAATAACAATTGCAAACTATTACTAGGCATGAGAAATATTGCCCCAGAGAAATACAAATTAAGACAACTGAGGTTTCACTGTCATATCCAGCAAACTGGCAAATATAATAAAAGATTGAAACAGTGCTGGAGGTGCCTTGTGAAAAGAGACACACTAATACATTCTTGGTGAAACTGAATTAGGCCAACCATTATGGAATAAAGCTAAAAAGTGGAGGAAGAGTGTAGAAGGATTAACATGTCCATGTCCCTTTTTTTTTCCCCTAAAACATTTACCTTCCATTACTTTGTATTGATTCCAAGGCAGAAGAGCAGTAAGGGCTAGGTAATGGAAATTAAGTGACTTGCCCAGGGTCACAGCTAAGAAGTGTCTGATGCCAGATGCCAGATTTGAACCTAGGATCTCCCATCTCTGAGCCACCTAGCTGCCCCCATCCATGCCTTCTTAAACCAAAATTCTTTGTTTCTCATTTAAAACACAATCCCATTTCTCCTACTTTGATTGAGTTAGAATTCTACCTTGCTCTGCTGCTTATTGCCTGTAAATAAATGGTGACAAGTCATTTAAGTCTCTCTTTCTTTTTTTAAACCCATACCTTCCATCCTAAAGTCACTACTATGTATTGGTTCCAAGGCAAAACAGTAAAGGCTAAGCAATTGGGGTTAAGAGACTTGTGCAGGATCACACAGCTAGGAAGTGTCCAAGTTCAGATTTGAAACCAGGACCTCCTGTCTCTAGTCCTGGCTCTCAATCCTCTGAGCCACCCAGCTGCCTCCTTCATGTTCCCTTTGATCTAGAAACTCTATTGCTAGGTACTGAGGGCAAGCCTAGAAAACAATTTTAAAAGTTCCACACACCCAATATATTCACAGCAACACCTTTTGTGATAGCAAAGAATTGGAAACAAAATAAGTCACAATTTGGGAACTTCTACATATTATATATTATAATGTTATATAAATAGAATATTATTATGTCATAAGAATTGCTGACTGAATAACCTATCAAGAGGATTCAGAGTCCAGTTTGAATGTTTATTTATCAAGAATGTGATGGAGGAGATTCCCTCTGACATCCATTTCTGCTCTAAGATTCTACAATTCTGCTTTTCATGCCTCCAAAGTTGAGGCCACCAGGCTTCTCCCCTAGCCTTTCTAGCCTTGCCCTGTGCTGATCCAGAAGGAGCCATTGCTGATCCCTGACTTGGCTCCTTTGCTGACCAAATCCTGTGTCAGGGGCATCTTCTCTGGATGGAAGGAGGAGGATCCCATGGGAGAAACCCTGGGTTCCCTGGCCTCCTTGTCACCCACCCAGGGTCTTGCAGGGCCCTGCCTTCATATCACCATCAACTTGTATTTTGTACCTTTTTTTTTTTAAGTTCTAGAGCAGCTTCTTCCTGAGCTTACTGGATTGCTCAGTCTCTTGGATCATGAGCACCTGAGTGAAGCTACCTTGGAGAAGAAAATAGCTGTCTCAGCCATTCTAAAGAGTCTACAGCCTCTTCCAGGTCAGTTCCTCCCTTTCTCTCTCCTCAAGAAATCTCTACAGCCAAACAGCTATTACCTCCTAATAATTAGTGTACTGTGTGAAAACAATCACTGGACATCTCCTGTGAGAAATCATCATGGAGACCTTTAAGTTGGGCTTTTAAAAAATGGGTTAATGAAGAAAAGGAAGGGCAAACCTCTGGTTCTAGAGATTAAAAATGAGTCAGAAGACAAAAGAGTTCTAAAGTATAGACATATTCAGGAGATGGTCCAGTCCCCCCAGAGGGGCATAGACTGGATGGAGGAGAGGAAGGGCATAGAGTACCAGGTAGAGGAATTTGAACCTTACTTGACAGGCAGAAGGGAATAATTGAAGATTTGTGAGCCTATCACTGATGTGATCAGATTATGGCCAAGAGAAATTATTCTGGTTGGGTTGGGAAGGAGAAATTTTAACAGATAGAGTAGAGATGGGAAGATCTCTTGGGAAGTTTTTGCAATAAACCAGGTGGGAGATAATGAGGATGTCTTCTAAAATGGTACTGATGAAAACATGGACAAAGAGATGGATGGTAAACATGGAAGAGGCAGAATCTAGCATAATTTGGTAACTGATGAGGTCTGGATGATGAATCCAAGTTAACTTCTAGTTGCCAGTATGAGGAAGGGAGAATGATGGTGACATACACATGATTCTCTAGGCCTAAGAGCTACTCTGAGGTATGCTTTGCTGGACTGATCTGAGAATGGCTTTATTCTACTTCATCTCTTCTTTTTATATCCTCCACTACAGGCTATCCATTTTCAGTCTCTACTCTCCAGAGGAATAACTGTCAAGTCCTTTTTCCTCTTCCCCCTCAGACTTGTAAACCAAATAGATCATGAAGGATCTCATCAGTTTATCCTTTAGTGGACATTCTTGATTTCAAAAGTCCTCTTGAGATGGGCTGCCCCACTTCAGTTCATTCATGGGCTCAGCCCTTCTAGGTCCAAATGATTGATTCTTCTTGGGCAGCTCTCTTCCCCTTCCTGGCCTTCACTTTTTTCTCTTCTATAAAGTGAAAGGCTTGGCTTCTGTGGTCTCTAAGGTCCCTTCCATCTCTAAATTCTATGGTTCTATTAATAAACCCAGTGAAATGAGATGCATTATCATTCACTATCTTACTCTCTCTACCAAGAGAATATTTTAAAGGACAAGATAATCCACTTTCCCCATCATCTCAAAGCACAGTACCCCAAGAACACTCATTCTTCTTCATAGAATTAAGGGAGGCAATACTGGTATGTCAAGTAAATAATAGCTCCAACATATTCAACATTTTACAGTTGATGGAGTTATTTCCTCATTTGTCCAATAGGATAAGTAGAGCAAGAATTATTATGCCCATTTTACACATGAGTAAATTGAAGCCCAGAAAAAAAGCAGAAAAAAAAGCGGTTACTATTTTTGGTGGTTCAGTTTATAGAACTGGACATATTTGCATGAGAAAAGAGAAAATTAAAGGGAGACATTTTAACTATAGAAAAGTACTTGGCTGTTACATGGAACAGAGATTAGAATCCCTCTGCTTGGCCTCCAGAGCAGAGATAGCATCATGAGAGTAAAAGCTGAAGAAATATAAAACAGGACAGTTGCTAGTTGTGGGAACCTGAGCAAGTCACTTAACTCTCTTGAGCCTCAGTTTTCTCATCTATAAAACAGATACAGTAATAGCACTTATCTTATAGAGTCCTAATGTTTATCAAATAAGATAATGTAGGATAGAGTGCTTTACAGGTCAGTATAAGCTATTATTATTATTGTTCTTTTGGCTCTTTATAGGGATAAATTTCCCATTAGAATTCCTTCCAGAAGTTAAATGTACTGCCTTAAGCAGTGATAAATTCTCCATCTATGAAGGTCTTCAAGTGAAGTCTGGATGAATTCTTAGAAGAGAGAAGATCCTTGCTCAGGTCAGGTTCTAGACTTAATGATTTTTTTTAAACCCTTACCTTCCATCTTGGAATCAATACTGAGCATCAGTTCCAAAGCAGAAGAGCAATAAGCAATAAGGGCTAGGTAATGGGGGGGGGGGGGAAGGGAGTAAATGACTTGCCCAGGGTCACACAGCTAGGAAGTGTCTGAGGTCAGATTTGAACCCAGGACCTCACCTCTCTAGGCCTGGCTCCCAATACACTGCTGCTCCTTGGGAATAAATTATTTTTGAGACTTTCAGATCTTCCCAGCCCTTAGCATGCAGAAGCAGGACTTGAGCCACAGGTATCCTGACTCAAAGCCTGCCATCTTTAGGATTCCAAGACCTCTATTTAAAAACAAAACAAAACTATGTGGGGGCAGTTAGATGGTGCAGTGGAGTTGAGAGGTCCTGGGTTCAAATCTGGTCTCAGACACTTATTAGCTGTGTAACCCTGGGCAAGTCACTTAACCCTGTTTGCCTAGCCCTTGTGCTTCTGTTCTAAAGTTGTTACTTAGAAAATAAGGGTTTAAAAAAATGTATATTCAGGTCTGACCTGATATAACAAACTAAATGTATAAACAAAGTTATCTATAACAAACTAAAATCACAGACTCCTAGAAGGTAAGTGTTCTAATCTGTCTTAGAGAACATCTCAAACAACCCTCTCATTTTACTTTGGGGAAACTGAGGCCCAGAAAGAATTCCCTAGCCCAAAATCAAAATATGAATTACTGAAAGAACTAGGACTAGAATCTCATTCTCCAGGATTTTTTTCCACTGCACTCTGCTATCTCCATCTCTATAAACAGCCTGTATTCCATTTCTGCCTGATCCCTGGGGGAGGGAATATTTCCTAACCTTGTACAGAGTCTAGAAAGGGACCTCTTAATTCCCTCTAAGTCTGAGGCAGTGAGGAAAGGATTCCATCCCTCCTCTCTGACTATTTATTCTTCTTTGCAGGAAAGGAGATATCATACATGTATATGAACACAGCAGACTTGCACTCTGGACCTAGCTTTGTGGAGTCACTTTTTGAAGAATTTGGTATGTATTTTCAAAAGTGCAACTCTTATAATAACCCTTCTGTGATCCTCTGAAATACCTGGGTGGCCCCTGCCTGGTCCTGTGCCTATCTTATTTAACAGGGGGGAAAGTTGAGGTGTGAACAAGTGACCTGTCTAAAGCCACATTCCAGTCAGTGACAGAGCAAGCCTTAGGAGCCAACTCTTCTGGCTTCAAATTCAGTATTCTTTCTAGCACTCTGTGAGATTAGAATTTAATCTTCTTGATGAGTAGGTCTGAAGTCAGGCTTTTAAGAAATATTTTTAGGAACTATGGAAGCCTAGTTTTGAATTTGAAAGAATGGGTTCGTATTTGATTGACCTTGGGGAAAATTGGGGGACAAAAAGAACCCTGAACTAAAGAATCAGGAAATGCCTTTGGAGTTAGAGGACTTGAATTCATATCTGGCCTCTGACAGTACCTTCATGACCTTGTATGAGTCACTTTTTTTAAACTCTTGCTTTCTATCCTAGCAACAATTCTAGAACAGAAGGACAAGATCTAGGCAAATAGAGTAAAGTTACTTGCCCAGGATCACACAAGTAGGAAATATCTGAGGTTAGATTTGAACCCAGATCTTCCCAACTCAAGGTCTGGTGTTCTATCCACCAAGCCACCAAGCTGATGTCCCTGTGCTACTCACTTATACAAGACTTTCCCTGGGCTTTAGTTTTCTCTACTGCAAAATGAGGAAGTTGCATGAGACGGAATTTGAGTTTCCTTCTAGTTCTAGAGCTAGGACACTATGATCTTTTGAGATGTGACTTTGGATCAAACTCTTCCCACTTGGTAGCTCTCAGCTTCCTAATCTAGAAAGTGAAGGGAACTGGAGGAAATGATTTCCAGGATTCCTCTTATTTCTAATTTTCTATCACGATCTTGATATGGACAGATCTTTGGATTAGATATTAGGATTACAAACAGATTTAAAAGACAATAACATTTATATAACATTTTAAGGTTTAGAAAGAGTTTTGAATTAATTCTGTGAGGTAAGTATATTACCTTATATACTTGTGTATATGTACATGCATAGCTATATACACATATATAATAAACCCTGCTTTCAAAGAACTAGTACTCAAATGGGGGTTTGCCTTCAATTCCAAGAAGAACAGAGAAGGATTATTTCTTTTTTTTTTGTCTTTGCATATACATGTTTCAGCCCTATGTGTCTAGTACATATTAGGTCATTAATAGATACCAGTTGATTGATTGGTTCCTGGCAAAAATCACTATTAATACAATGGAAAACAAGATAAGTGAACAGGAAAAGTCTAAGCAAAATGTTAAGAGAACTTAGCAGAGACAGTAATCATTTTACTGGTATTGGTGGAAGGACAGGGTGGAGATTTGGGGAAGGTTACTTAGAAAGAGAGCACCTGAGTTTGACCTTGACAGAGGAGATGGGGTTTGGGGCAGTTCATTTCTAGGCTTTGTTGGGAGGGGAAGAGAATGTGATCAATCATGAGAAACAGGAGAGAAAAAGCCAGGAATGAGAGTGAGAGTAGACCATTTGGCTGAAATATGGAATATATGAAGGGGAGATACAGTTATGGTGTAATATAAATTCTTTCATTAGTTGATTCTTTTTGCAGAGAATTACATTTGATTCTAGAAGAGACACAAATTTTAAATGAGGCATCATCCCTTTCCTCAGAATGCTTAGTTTGTGGGAAGGAGAAGTGGTAAAGACAACTATAATTCACAACATTATATGTTAGATACGTCAGAGAGAGATGCTAACCATTTTCTCATTATATCTTCTGATTGGCCAAGGTTGCAGAGTGAGTCATATTATTTTGAAAATGGCCAATGCTGGAATTTATTTTGCTTGTCTATGCATATTTGACATAAGAATATTTTTTCTTTTTATTCTTTAAATAGTGGAAGTTGGAGAGAAAATAATAGACTTTTGTTAATTGAAGAAAAAAATAAATTAAAAATATTTTAGCAAGGTACAAAACAAACTATGTGAGATCAGAAATGGAAAGTCTTTACAAATCAGGGAACTCAAGGAAGCTTCAAGAAAGAGACATTTTAGTTGAGATTCAAAAAAATGGAATATATTCCAGGCTAAATCTTTATCTAATGATCTAAATCTTTTCTAGACTGTAACCTGAGTGACCTTCAGAACATGCATGAGGATGATTGTGAGGCTGACAGAGACAGCTTGGAGCCAGCAGCGGAGCAGTTCCTGAGAAAAGTGAGTTAGGGATTAGAGTGTTTTTGGTGCTGATCTCTCCTTTGATAATAAGAATGGGTCCTATTTCTATCATTAGAAATAATGCTGGGGCATCTAGGAGGTTCTGGGTTCAGATCTCACCCCTGGACACTTCATATCTTTGTGACCCTGGGCAAGTCACTTAACTCCAATTGCCTAGCTCTTACCCCTCTTCCACCTTGTAACTGACACTGAGTATCAATTCTAAGAAAGACAGTAAAGGTTTAAAAAAAAAAGAAAGAAAAAGAAGTCATGCTATCTGTGTCAAACCTAAACCTACAGAATCTCAGAGAGAAGGGATACCAAAGGGTAATTAATCCAACTCATGCTCCCTGAGCAAAAAAAAATTTAATTCCCTAACAATGAATCTATAATATTGAAGATTTCCAGTGATGAGTTCACTTCTTCCTACAGTAGTAGCCCATTCCACTTTAGGAGGGCTTCATCAGGAAGTTATTTTTTACATTGACCTGAGATCTATTTCTTTGCTGCTTCCATCCATTGTTCCTAGTTCTGCCCTATGGGACCACAGAATGAATGTAATCCTTTTTTTAGTTGAAAACCCTATAAACACTTTAATGCAATTATCGTCTTCCTTCCAGTCTCTTTTTAATTTTTTTCCAGATTAAATGCTCTTTGTTCCTCTCAAAAGACTATCACATGGCATAGCCTCCTCCCCTCACCATTCTAGTCATCCTCTAGGATATGTGCTGCTTTGTCCACTTCCTTTGTCAACTAAGCAGTGGTGCTTGGTATGGAGCACAGTACTTTATGTGGGGTCTGACTAGGGCAGAGGAATGCAGGATTACCATCTCCCTTATTCTGATCACAGTATTTATGTATTTGTCTTTTTTTTAAACCCTTATTTCCTGTCTTAGAACTGATACTGAATATTGATTACAAGGCAGAAAAGTGATAAGGGCTAAGCCCATGTTGGGCAACCTGGTGTGTCAAAATTCACCAAAAAACCAAGCATAACTTGGGTGGTGTGTCACTTGAGAAAAAAAAATAATTTCATGATATTTATAGTTTAAATAACAAAAATGTATAATTGTGATATATAACTGTATTTAATAAACTCAAAACTAATTATTTAACTTAACTGCTTAGTGACTTCTTTGTTCATCTGTCAGTCGGTTTCTTTTGTTGGTCTTGATATTATTTAACTTGTGTGGGGTGCCATGAACTAAGGTAAGTAAGGGGGAGAGGGAATTCTTTTAACTAACCTGCCTATTAGTGACTTTTTTGTTGATGAATTTCATTGTTCAATCATCTTCAGTTGAAGGTTGGTATTTTGTACACTTCAAGCCCAAGTAAGTGCTACTAACTTCACCTGTCAATCTGTTTCTTTTGTTGGTTTTGATATTATTTAATGCTGAGAATAAAGTCTCACAAAAATACATATGGGGGAAATTGTGAGTAAAGCCATTGTTATATTTTTCAGGGTGCTAAAAGTGTCTGGTGTTCCCAGACACTGGGACCAGAGCCCCACCCAGTCTTCCACTGACCTGCCCCTGCCCCTCCCCAGCTGGCTGCCCCCCTCCCCTGCTGTGAGAGCAGCACCAGCCAGCCTGCCTATCTGAATTCCTTCTGCATAAGCACTCCACCTCCCCACCCACCCCAGCTTCTTTCCCCCCTCCCCCCCATGGCTATCCAGTGGAGCAGCCCTGCCCCCCACCCCCACCCCCGTGGGGCCAGGCATGGCCACGTCCATGGGCGCATAGCTCCCTGAGTGACTCCCAGGGCCCAAGGTGCATAAGTCCATATGTGGCTGTGTGTCATCAAAAATGGCTACGTGTATCAGTTCTGACACACGTGTCATAGGTTCACCATCATGGGGACTAGGCAGTTGGGGTTAAGTGACTTGCCTAGGGAAATATAGCTAGGAAGTGTCCAAGATCAGATTTGAACCTAGGCCTACTTGGCTCCTTAACCACTGAGCAACCTACCTAGTTGCCCCTACCATACTTACATTAATGGAACCTAAACTCAATTTAGCTATTTTAGCTGTCATATTGTACTGCTAGCTTTTGTTGAGATCACAATTCTCAAAACTCTCAGAACTTGCATGACAACTATTGTCTCCCTAACCCATATCTGTCCTGTTCTTACTCTCTATGTATAAGAGGCAATTTTGGAATCCTACCATGGAGATGCTGTGATTCCATGATGTGAGCTCTCCTACCATTTCATAGTCTTTAGGCTGAAGAGTTCTCTTTCCTGTTATTAAAAACAATATTTCAGAGTCAGGATTTTTTCTTTATTTTTCACTCATTTTGGGAAGGGATTTTTTTCCCAACCTTACCTATATGTTGAAGTTTATCTCTATTCCTAGGATGGAGGGAGTAGTGTCCTTGGGTTCCTTCGTGCCAAATGCACTGGATTAAGCTGGATACTGCTCCTCAGTTGCCAAGTTCCTGTCTTAAGCTCTGACTTGATGCTTCTGCTAAGGGTTCCCCCAGGTGGCCTTTCACCAGGCCACTCCTACTCCTGGTTCCCCTGGTGCTCGGAGGACTGGGTTGCTCCTGCATGTCCTGGGCTCATCCTCATACTGCTGATTTCCTTGCTCTTCCATCTTACCCCACTGAGATGGGTCCTTTCTTCTATCCCTCTACATTTTTATTTTTTGACTCTAACATTGCTTTACCCTATCTTTTGTTGGTTCCGCTAGTCCAAAAGTTGTTTTTGAGGTTCTTTTTTTTTTTTTGTACATATGGTTGTTTAGAGGTGTGTTTGGGTGAAGTGAGAGTCCTTACTCTACTGTCTTGGCTGCCAGAACCAGAAATTGTCTAGGCTGACAGCTGACTGGCCTTTTGACCTTGGACAAATCATTTTCCTGTTTCTTGAGCCTTAGTTTCCTCATTTGTTAAATGGGGATAGTAATCTTTGCCCTGTCTTCTTCACAGGACAATGGAGACTACTGGGAGGATCTTTGGTCAAAACTTTTATAACTAGCTATAAAGGACTCTAGAACTAGTAACTTTTTTTTTTTTAAATTAAACCCTTACACCTTCCATCTTAGAGTCAATACCATGTATTGGTTCCAGGGCAGAAGAGTGGTAAGGGCCAGGCAATGGGGTTTATGTGACATGCCCAGGGTCACACAGCTAGGAAGTGTCTGAGGCCACATTTGAACTCAGGACCTCCTGTCTCTGGGCCTGGCTCTCAATCTACTGTGCTACTCAGCTGCTCCCCAAACTAGCAACTTTAAAAAAAAATTGGTATTCATGAGTTTACTTGGGAAGAGAAGTGTTGTTATAATAAAGTTTTCCAGGAAATGGAAGAGTACTATCCAATGAAAAACAGTGTTAGAGCAATAGAAAGTTCCCTGCACTGGGGCTGTGAGATTAGGGTTTGAGTCTTGCCTTTGGCACAGTCATACTGTGTGTCAGTGAATGAATCACTTTCTCTCTCCATGCCTTACCTTTCTATTCCATAAAATAGACTTTGTGATCTCTGAATCCCTTCCCATTCATTACCTTCCTTCTTTTAATTTGATAATCTATTTATCCTGTATATGGTTTGTTTTGTACATATTTGTTTCCACATTGCCTCCTCCACTACACTGTAAGTTCCTTAAGGGAAGGGACTGTCTTTTACCTCTTTGTATCCCCAGGGTATGGCAGGGTATAGCACCCTGTCTGGCACTATGTAGATGCTTTTTAGATGTTTATTGTTTGATTGATCCCTAATGATCCATGGTCCTGCCATTCCTGAGTCCAAGTTATGGATTTTCATTGAGATTGACATTCTTACTATCTGTGATTCCCCCCACCCCATCTCAGATCCATATGCTGGTCTCCTTTTCTTTGTTCACATTATCTTAATCTTTTTTTTCTTCTTCTAGACATTGGATCCTCCTCCACCACTTCCCACTAATCCTCCTCCAGAAGATGACTATGAAGAAGCCCTTCCTTTGGGTCCAGGCAAAACACCTGAATACATCAGCTCTCATAGTGAGTCCACTAGGTGATCAGAGGTCAGACAGAGACTGGGGGGTGGAATAATGGGTAGAGATATTCATATGATGATGGGGACTGGATCTATGATTTTAAAGGAAATTCTGCAGGAGGACTCATCACCTTCTAATGCAGGTTGGCATCTTCTGCAACTTAAAATATTAGAGAGTTGCTTAGATCACAGAGATGTTAAATGACTTGCAAAGGGGCCAACCAATATTGTATTTGATTTTTTTCTATTCATTCATTCACTCATCCATTTCTTTTATGAGAGATTAATGCCCAAATAATAGATACATGTTGTTATCAGAAGTGGTTTTATTGGTGTAAATATAAAAATTTGGGAGGTTGGGAGTGGGATAAATCCAGGGCAAATCCCCAATTGTTGATTACGGAAAAATCCATACTTAAAAACTTTCATAGTTAAAAGTACCAGATGTTGGAATTTTGTTTAATTTTGGGTAAACAATAATCATAAAAGTAAGAAATATTATCTCTTCTTCAGATGAGTTTAATAGTATATAACAATAATGGTAACAGAGAAGATATATAACCAGTGTAATGTAAAATGTAAGTGAAACTAATATGCCAATGAAAGTGAAAAAAAGGTTATAGGATGGATTAAAACCTAAAATTATTAATTTTCAGTAAACATTTAATGAAAAAAATCCATATTAATTTAAATGAAAAATGTAACTTAAATTATTAATGCTACTAATAATTTTCAAAAGCTAGTGGTGACCCTAATGATGATGGACAAATCTGAATTTTCAGGAAAAGCATTAAAGTAGAAAAGGACATTATATTGTTTGCTTTTTTTCCCTGAATGACAGTAAGTCAATTGTGTGTGTGTGTGTGTGTGTGTGTGTGTACATTTAGTCTACAGTATTTCAAAGTGAAATAAAATTATCTGATTATTAATTTAATGCTCCAAAAAGATAAATAACAAAAAATTACCAAGCCAAAGAAAGATTAACTACATCTAATATAGAGGGAGAATTTAATGAGAAAAAAAGAATACAGTGTTTTTCCAAGTACATTTGGAATATACAAAAAAAATCAACCATATTTAAGGCTTAAAGAAAATACTTTATGCATTTCATTTATGGAGCAAAGGTAATAAAGTTAGTTGAAAATGATGATACTATGAAGAAACTAAAAAGATATTTTAAATAATACATCAATGAAAGAGGAAATTGGTTTTTAAAATTGATTATATGAAATATAATGGTGATACAAATATTCTTTTCAGAATCTCTGGAATGTAGTCAAAGTGGTACCCAGAGCCAAATAGATGGTGCTGAATATATAATTCAATTAAGAAGAGAAACTTAGAGTCTACATTTCAGAAACTTGGAAAAGAAACAAGCCAATATATCCTGTTCCATATAAAATAGAAGAAAAATAACAAAAAGCAGAAATGAGTAAGTGAAAATAAGAAAATAACTGAATAAAGGATTCCCCCATAACTGATAAAAAGTTAGCAAATAGAATTACATAAAAATGATAGACAGAAGCCAAGATAATCAAAATGAGATGTAGGTAAGAGAAGAGCAAAAAAAGTAAGAAAATTATTGGCGATTATTATTCTACATAATTCAATGCTAATAAATTGGAGAATCTAAAAATGGTTAATAAAATAATAACACCAAATACTAATATTAACTTTTAAATTATCAAAACAATGATTAATGCTTGTATTACATTTTAAAGGTTCTAGAGAAATATTAGGGAAAATTCAGGCTGGCCATTAAAGATGTCATGAAAAAAAGACACACAATAAATAGGTGCACTCATAAGCACAAATTCTGTCAAGCCACTTCCATGTTTCAAGTGAACATAGCTGGGCGCCCTATAACTAGGTAAATGTAAAACTGAAAAAAAAAAGAAAATTTCACACCGCTATCAATTAATATCTACAAAAAATATATCAGTACTTTAAAAAAATTATCCATTTGGATTAAATGAGATTTAAAATTGGAATGAAAATAAAAGAAAAAATCCATAGCTATATCAGATACTTTAATTTCTTTTAAAAATTATGTTATAAATACAAATAGGGAGAAAATATTTTCCTTGTTATAATAAAAACTAACATAGAATTTATGTGAAATGAGTTCATATCATATGCAATGTAATAACCTTACAAGAATTCTCAGATAATTTATAAAGCCAGGCCAGCTATTCTTTCTACTTTTCTTAATATAATAATATATGTGAACTTATTTTAGCAGTAAAGCATGAAAAAGAAATGAAAAACAAGTATTGAAGATGAAAAAGTTAAAATATTTTTATATGCAGAGGATATAGTTGCACATTTAGAAAACCCAAGAATTGCAACAATGAAAAAATTTATGAAATTACTTCAGCAATCAGATCCTCAAATTTAAAATGAGTAATATAATATAACAAAGACAAATTTATAAGAATCCCAAGAAAAATGAGAAGATAATGAGGACATTGAAGCAATGGCAGGTCAGCAGAACCAGAAGGATAGCATAGGCATTAACTCCAACTAAGATTTCCAAATTAGTAATGGAGTTAATGAGGAAGACGCAGAGGAGGACATTCACTTTTATTTGTATTTAGTTTAATGTTGCTAAGATTCTACAATACTATTATTTCTCTAGTTGTTTTAAAATGTAAAAGGTTCAAATTTGAAGATCTGACTGGGTTAGTTCCATTTTTGTTTCAATTGTTTTAATTTTCATTTGTTGTGAATAATTTTAATAATTTTATATATTCTATTTTATAATAATTTTAATAATACTTCAAAAATTAAAACAAGGAAAGCAAACAACATTTTAAATATGGTTCAGTGGAATAGAAATCCAGAAACCTGTTTTTAAGTATTGATTCACCTGCTTATTCAGTCAGTATGTGGTCTAAGACCAGTCCCCTCCTCTCCAGAAGTCTCAGTTTCTTCATCTCTTAAAGGGGAGAGAATTGGATTGGATGACTTGAAGTCTTTTTGACATTGTAGGTTCCCCTTGGACTGATTAAGTTGAAATGCTGAAACTCTAGCCTCAGGCTTTGGTGTTACTGGAGTAAAGGAAAGAACTATAATCTGTTGACATCATCAGTTTCTTAAACCATTACAATTCTTTGATCTGAAGAACATACTAAAACCGTCTTCCCAATGAGGAAACCAAGAGACTCAGCTCACAATATCCGTGGCAGTGGGAGAGCCATAGGGCCAGAGAGGCGAGTGACTCAGGAAGAGAGATACTGGAACCTTTTCCAGAGAGGAAGGACCCAATAACGTCATACAGTATCCTTCCTGGCAGATACTGCCTCTGGATAGTATTGCCAGGTGTCCGGAGGTCTCCTCTCAGAACAGAGATTGGACAAGATCCATTCCCTCTCTTGCCCCCTAGAGTATCTCCCTCCCACACCTCTATCTCTGACAAAGTCTGTGGCCAAACGAAGTCTTTGCTTAGTTTCTCAATAGAGCCAATGTCCCTGGACGTAAGAGGATTCCGAGGATGATGGCCGTTCCCAGGCCCACTGTGAAGAGAATCATGGACTTGAAGTCATGAGGCTTGAGTTCTATGATTATCTATGACACGATTTACCCAATGACTCTGGGCCATCCATTCACCATAGCCATAAATCTCAACTATGGCATAATGGTTAAAATGCTGCATCTCATCAGATCCAGCTTCAGACACTTACTGGGTGAACCTGAGCAAATCACTTAACTTCTGTTTGCCACAGTTTCCTCATCTGTAAAATGGAGATAATAATAGGACTTATTTCGCAGGGTTTTTGTGAGGATCAGTAAAATATTTGTAAGCATTTTATTAACTTAAAAGCCCTATATAATGCTAGGTATTGTTATTGATATTGATACTATTACCTCCCTGCATAATCCTTTGTATCCTGGACTACAAAGTAAGTAGTAACCCTTTGCCTCCTGACTTCAGGAGGATTTTTGGAAGTATATTTTTAAAAAAAGTCTTCCCTTTTGTTTCATATGTAAATATCAAGAAATAAGCATTTCTTTTGCTTAAAATGCTTTCCAAACTTCTTCCTTGAGGAAAGTATGTAGAAGGTCAAGAACAAGGTCCCCTCCCCCAAAAACAACAACAACAAAAAAATCCTAAGGCCTTAGGAAAATGGATTAAGTGTGATAACCAAATTTAGAACAAAGAGAACCTCTTGTCTAAGTTAAGATCTTTGTATTCTTCCCCCTCAAATGATTAATCCTCTGACCTTTCCATTCAGAAAGAATTATATACTGATCCCTGGGGGAGGAGTCCCTATTTGTACTGAAGGCTTAAAGCATCTGTTTATCCCAGTTTTTTTTTTTAAACCCTTACCTTCCTTCTTGGAGTCAATACTGTGTATTGGCTCCCAGGCAGAAGAGTGGTAAGGGCTAGGTAATGGGGGTCAAGTGACTTGCCCAGGGTCACACAGCTGGGAAGTGTTTGAGGCCTGATTTGAACCTAGGACCTCTGGTCTCTAGGCCTTATCCCAGTTTTTTAATAGAAGATTAAGGCTTATCCTAGAATGTTAACCTAAGATTGTATTTTTACTTGTTGTGGCCTTTTCTTTGTTAAAGACTTATATTTTAGAGATAGAGATCTATCTATAGAGATAATAGATCTATCTATCTATCTATCTATCTATCTATCTATCTATCTATCTATCTATCTATCTATCTATCTATCCCCCTGCCAGTCTGTCTAGTTATCTGTCCCTCTGTTTATTCTATGTATTCTTTCATTCTCTCTATCTATTCTATGTATCCACACACCATAAACTGTCTTGGAATAGAGGTGTCCTGGGGAAGGGAATGGGAGAAGACCAAGCTAACTCTGCTAGTCTGACCATTTTTCTCTCTAAGCCAACTATATTTCTATTTAGACTGTAAAACAAAATTTTAAAATGCTTATTGCACCCACACTTCTACCAAAATTCAGAATACAGTATTTAGTATTTCTTCTTCAGTAGATCAAATGAGAGAATGGCATGATGGAAAGAATATTGTACAAAGAATCAGGATTCTGCTAGACTTTGAAGAAATTCTTTCTAGCTCAAATGCCTTGTCTTTGAAAATTATCTTCCAGCTCTAAAATTCCATGTACTATCTTTTAAGGTGTCTTCCACTCTTAGCATTCCTCTATTCCATGTTCTGAGGTGACTTCCAGCTCTGATATTCTATGTTCTAGTATGTCCTAAAAGTAGTTTCCAAGTTTTTTTCCAAAAACTTTCCAAGGTGCCTTCTAGCCCTCATAGTCTGCATTAATGTAATAACATACTTTGTGGTTTGATGTTCCATGTTCTGTGTTCTGTTTTAAGGTACCTACTAGTTCTAGTATTCTGTATACTAAAGTGTCTTCTTCTAATATTTGGGGAAATATTTGCCTCCTTTTTTTACACTGTTCATTCTCTTAGGAGGTGGGGCATGCTTAGACTTTTCATTTGCCATGTCAGAGAGAGTATATTGAAGTTCTTCCCTCAAATGAGGAACTTTTTGAAAATGAAGGACTCAGGTTGAGCTCAAAGAGAAAACTAATCTTTCCAAGCACCTCACCTGTGCTCCTGAGGATAGATGTTGGTAACAGGTTTTGTGTGTTTCCTATCTGATGTCATTTCTGTCTTTCCTGCAGATGGTTCTAGCCCACCTAACTCCATCATGGATGGTTACTATGAGGATGCAGAAAGCAGCTACCCTGTGACCAGAATTAATGGGGAACAGAAGAGTTCCTGTAAGTGCTAATGTTTTAAAAGTCCTTCAGTCACTTAGTCTCAGAACCTCGTTTGTGGTGAAGACTCTCCATCACTGCAAGAGATCTATTCAATAAAATTGAACTGCCCCCATTTAAGCAGCTACTCTGTTCAGAACCCAGCTCTAGTTACATTTCCAAAAAGTTTTTCCTGGTCCCTCTAGTTCAAAGTGTCAACATGGAATCTAGAAACCCCAAACTTATAGCCTAGTAAGAACTGATGAACCCCAAGTTTTAGGACTAGTTTGTAAGTTGGAGACCCCAAAGCTCGTACTTGTTCCTTGTTACTGTGAGAATCCACCCTGAAGGAAATCTCAGGCTAGCAGTTTCAGATTAAATAATGGACTCTAAGGTTAAAAAAAAAATCCACTTCAGGTGGGGGCTAAGACCAGTGGAGTGACTCTTTAGAGTGACTCTAGCACAGTAGTAGGCAATGTGTCAGTCTTGTAAGCTGAAGGTCATGTGTTTGATCCTCAGAAGGAGGGTGTGATATACTGGGAGAGGCTTCTGGAGACAAGAAGAGTCACTAGGCTTGGGCTTGGCCCCAACCTGAAGTGGATTTTTTTTTTTACCTTAGGGTCCATTATTCAGTCTGAAACTGCTAGCCTGAGATTCCCTTCAGGGTGGATTCTCACAGGAACAAGAAACACGTACAAGCACAAGCTTTGGGGTCTCCAACTTACAAACAAGCCCTAAAACTTGGGGTTAATCAGCTCTTACTAGGCTACAAGTTTGGGATTTCTAGATTCCATATTGACACAAGTCATGCAGTCAGAAAGTATTCATTAAGAGCCTACTATAATTGGACAGCTAGGTGGCTTAGTGGATAGAGTGCCAGGCCTGGAGATAGGAGGCCCTAGGTTCAAATTTGGCTTCAGATTCTTTCTTTCTGTGTGATCCTGGGCAAGTCACTCGATCCCAGTTGTCTAGCCCTTACCACTCTTCTGCTTTGGAGCTGATATTGAGTATTGATTCTAAGAAAGAAGGCAAGGGTTTAAAAAAATAAAAAAGAACCTATTATGTGCTAGGCACAGTGGTAAATTTTGGGGATAGAAAGACAAAGATAATCTCTGCCCAGAAGAATGACAAAATCTAATGTAAAGAGATAATATGGAAACAACTGTGCATGGGCAAGCTATGTACAAGATGAATAGTAAATAATTTTAACACAGAGAAGGCACTAAAATTAAGAAGGATTGGGATCAGGAAAGTTTCCTAGGTAGGATGGGACTTTAGCCAATACCTGAAGGAAAATAGTAGACAGAGATGAGGAGGAAGAGCATCTCAGGAATGGGAGATAACCAGAGAAAATGCCCAGGGTAGAAATAGATTGTCTGGTTTGAGGAACAGCAAGGAGGCCAGAGTCATCCAATTGAAGAGTACTTGAAGAGTGGAGAGAAGTATAAGGTCTAGGAAGATTCAAAAGTGTGGGGAAGGGAACTATGTTATAATGAGCTTTGAACACCAAAGAGAGGATTTTGTATTTGATCCTGGAGTGATAGAGAATCACTGGAGTTTATTGAGTGGGAGGCATGACAAGGATGGCAGCTAATTAGTGAATAGAGTGCTGGCTTTGGAGTCAGAAACAAATCCAACCTCAGATCTCCATGGCCTCATGTCCCTGGGCAAATTTGACCTCTGGGTGCCTGACAAAACAAACCCCTAGAGAAGGAAACAGCAAATTGCTGCAGTATTCTTGCCAAGAAAACTCCATAGATACCTATGGTCCATGGGGTCATGAAGTCAGACACAACTCAACAACAATGACATGGTTGGACTTGCACTCTAGGAAAATTACTTTGGTGAATGAATGAAAGATGGACTTGTGGCATCCCCAGCAGGCTTAAAACTTATTTTTAATTTATTAATTAGTTAGTTTGTTACATTAAAATTCCCACATATCTCCCTCTGTTCCTCTCCTTTGCACACTAGAGAAGGCATCATTTGACAAAAATATATGTGTATGTATATATAGAGCTACACTTATTTCTATTTCTCAGTTCTTTTTCTGGAGGTTAACATACGCAAGTCATTCTTCAAACAGTATTTATGTTGCTGTCTTATAATGTTCTTATAATTTTAAAAAATTAATCTACTCATTTTTTATCATGCAATAGTATTCCATCACAATCATGCCACAATTCGTTTAACGATTCTCCAATTGTTGGGCATCCCCTCAATTTCCAGTTCTTTGCCATCACAAGGAGCTGTTATAAATGTTTAAGAACATATAGGTTCTTTTCCTTTTCCTCTAAACCTTTTAGGAAACAAAACTCACAGTGGTATTGCTAAGTCAAAAAGTATGCACTGTTTTATAATTCCTTTGGGTCTAATTCCAGAGTGCTCTCCAAAATGATTGGGTCAGTTCACAGTTCTACCAACAGCATATTATTAGTGTCTCCATTTTTTGCACATCCAGCATTTGTCATTTTGATCTTTTATCATTTTAGCCAATCTGATAAGTGTGAGATATCACAGAGTTGTTTTGATTTTCTTCATCAAAAAACTATTGGTTTATGCCTTTTTACTATTTATCAGTTTGGGAATTTCTCAAATTCTTATAAATTTGACAGTTTTCTATATTATTTTGGGGGGGTTCTTTTTTCTTTTTTTTTTCTTAAGTTCATTTATTAATTAATTTAGAATATTATTCCATGGTTACATGATTCATGTTCTTTCCTTCCCCTCTTACCACCCCTTCCCACAGCCAACGAGCAATTCCACTAGGTTTTACATGTGTCATTGATCAAGACCTATTTTCGTATTACTAATATTTGCATCAGGATGGTCATTTAGAGTCTACATCCCCAATCTTATCCCCATCGAATGATGTAATCAAGCAATTGTTTTTCTTCTGTTTCTACTCCCACAATTTTTTCTCTGGATGTGGATAATGTTCTTTTTTATAAGTAGTTTTCTATATTATTATTATTTTAGATATAAGACTTCTATTCAAGAAACTGTCTATAATTTTTTCCCAATTCCTGCTTTTCTTCTGATCTTGGCTACATTCGTTTTATTTGTATAAAACATTTTAAAATTAATATAATCAAAATTATCCATTTTATATCTCACAATGCTGTCTCTTGTTAATTCATCAATTCTTCTCCTATCCACAAATCTGATAAGCAGTAAATTCCCTCTTCTAATGTGCTTATGATTTCTCCCTTTTTGTCTAGGTCCCATTTTGAGCTTTTGCAATAGTTCAAGGCCTGGGGAGATGAGATTTTGCACCCAAGTGTTAACAGTATCAGAAGGAAGAGAAGGGAGTATATCTGAGAGGTGTTGCAAAGGTGAAATAAACTGGCCTGGGCAACAAAATGCGTATAGTTTCAGCCTCTCATGTATTTATCACATTCTAACAATATGTTATTTCTTGGAATGCTTCTCTTCTTTGCAAAGTTGTAAGCTTCATTAGTATAGTGACCATATCTTTATTCGCTTTGCTAAGCACAAGGTCTTGCACATCCTAGAAGCTTTATTGATCTTTCTTGTTACTCATCATTTAAGATGCTGATCATGGGGGCAGCTGGGTTGCCCAGTGAATAGAGAGCCAGGCCTGGAGATAAGAAGTCCTGGGTTCAAATTTGACCTCAATCACTTCCTGTCTATATGACCCTGAGCAGGTCACTTAATCCCAGTTGCCTAGACCTTCCTGCTCTTCTGTCTTAGAACAGATACTTAGTGTGGATTTTAGGGCAGAAGGTAAGGGTTTATTTACAAAAAAAAAAAAGATGGCAATTAAGTGAATGAATGAGGCTAAATGTGGACTGATATTAGACAAATCAGTTACTCCTTTTTGATGGAATCTTCTCCAACTGGGTAGAACTGAATGATTTGTGAGGTTTCTTCTAGTTTTGACATTCTATGTTTTGCTGTACTTTTTTTTTATTTAAAAGAAGGTTTTTAAACCTTTACCTTCTGTCTTAGAATCAATTCTAAGTTGGAAGAACAGCAAAGGTTAGATAATTGGGGTTAAATGGATTACTCAGGGTCATACAGAGGAAGCCCCTGAGGCCAGATTTGAACCCAGGTCATCCTGTCTCCAGGTCTGGAGCTCTATCTACTGTGCTACCTAACTGCCCCTTTGTCATCCTTATTAAGCTTTCACATGTAATATTTGTTCAGCTCTGGCATTTCCATATCAAACCCTAAGGCTCAGTTTTATCATTAGTAAAATAGAAATAATACTTGCCTCATCTACCACTTAAGATTACAGTGAGGATAGCATTTTGTAAATCTTAAAGTATTATTATCAATGAGATTGATTATAATAATCATCATTATTGTTATATCGTAATCTTAGTTCTAAGATCTCTTCTAGTTCTATAATTCTCTGTTTTATGATTTTAAGCCCAAAGACTTTTTTTAAACCCTTATTTTCTGTCCTTATAAAAATTCTAGGCTAGGACTATGCAGTCAGGGTTAAATTATTTACCCAGTGTCACACCACTAGTAAGTATCAGAGGCCAGATTTGAACTTGGGTCTTCCCAACTCCAGGCCCAGGGTTTTATCTTATCCACTGAGCTTCTTAGCTGCCCCAAAGCCCAAAGACACTTGGTCTAAACCTCCACATTCTACCCAGCAGCCACAGTCCCGCACCTCTGACCCCTTAAAGGCAGGATCTGTTTTTCTTTTTCTTACTTCTGTCCCCAGTATTTACAGTGCCTAGAACATAGCAAATAATAAATAAAGTCAATACAAAATTTAAAATATTAAAAATTGAATTGGAGTAGAGGATTTAAATGCTTCCCTGGTCTGAATCTTTCTTTACTTCATCCAGATAATGACTCTGATGCCATGAGCAGTTCTTATGAATCCTATGATGATGAAGAAGAGGATGGAAAGGGGCAGCAGCTAACCCACCAGTGGCCCTCAGAGGAAGCCTCCATGCACCTGGTGAAAGACTGTAGAATCTGTGCCTTCTTGCTACGGAAAAAGCGCTTTGGTCAATGGGCCAAACAACTGACTCTTATCAGGGACAACCAGCTGTTGGTGAGATTTTGCATGTGTGTGTGTGCACAAGGAACACCAGTCATGAAGTCTCTGCTCTGACTTTCCTCCTCTCTGTCCCTTGCTTTCCTCATCTGTAAAAATGCCTCATCTCATAAGACTTTGGTGATGAAAGTGTTTTGTTGCCATCAAGTGCTATAGAAATGAGAATCCTCATTATCATTGCCCTTCTAGAATCCATTCATTGGATTTGATATTGTCTTTACCGTTATAAATTATCACATTTGAGTTGCTTTAGCTCAGAGGTTAATAATGTGTGGTCTATCATTAAAAAAACACCATTTTTTAAAGCCTATACCTTCTGTCTTAGTACTAATACTAAGTATTGATTCCAAGGTGGAAGAGCAATAAGGGCTAGACAACTGAAATTAAGTAACTTGTCCAGATTTACATAGCCAGGAAGTGTCTGAGGTCATATTTGAACCCAGAACTACCTGACTCCAAACTTGGTTCTCTATCCACTGAGCCACCTAGCTACCCCTCAATATTTTGATAACTATATTTCAGTATACTTGGTTTCTTTTGTAATCCTATATATATTTATTCATTCAAAGATTATTCTTAGAAGAAGGAATCATAGGTTTCATCAGAATGCCACAAAGGATTCATGACAAAAAACAGGACTAGGAACCTTTTCTTTAGTTAAAATAAAATCATCCTCTGATGGCTAGACCTTTGATGATGAACCTCTTCTCTTTACTCTTGAGTAAGCTGAACTCCAGATGACTATCCCCCATAGTCTATCACTGGGATCTTCCTCAAATTCTTCCCAGTATGGTAGAACCTGTGAGAGCCTGGAATTCCTAGCATATCCTTTGAGAATCCAGGTTCCCTTCATATATCAATGAGGCAAACCAGGAAGATCTAATTCATGGATCAATGTCATTATTTACATAAGGCCCCTTTTGTTCCTCATGCCTCACGGTAGCATAGACAAGATCCTGAGTTTTTCAATGTTTTAAATAGTGGAATGTAAGCTCTGGCAGGTCCTTCCAAACTCAAAAAGCCTTAGAAATGGTTTTGGTGATGCACTATTTGTCTCTTATCCCAGGACCTGCTCAACTAAATGTGGAGAGGCTCATCACCAAAAGATTTGCCAGTAGATGATATATTCTTCTACCCTGGCAGCTCTTGAAGCAGATAAAAATACAAAATGGCCCTCAGTTCTGGGTATCCCTTCTTCTGTTTCCATAGCAACATAGCTATGTCTCCCATAGCATAGAAAAAGAACAGAAAAGGGGGCAGAGGGCCCTAAGAATTACAGGTTTTTGACTAAGAAATTGGAATTTAACTGTTTATAATTTGAATATATGATCATTGTCCAAATATTGGATTTTCAGGGTATCACTTAATATTGTTAGACTGTATATCATTCAAATGAAAGAGGTAATAGTTCCTATCTAAAACCAGTAGGCCTGGTATTTCTGTGTAATGATCCTACCTGAGCTAGACTGGACAAATTAACTACCGAGTGTACAAGAGTTTCTGGGGATTAGTATGGAGGTGATGGGTATCCCTGGAATCCTGAGCTGTGCTTTTGGTACTAGTCATCAACTCTCCTTCTTTTTAGCTATTGGAGAGCTAGTGTGTAGTAAGCCTGCTCTTTCTGTGACAAAGGCTATAAGAATGTACTATACCTTTCCTTTCCTTTCTCTTTATTTGTTCTTCTCCCCTCTCTGTTTCTCTTCCCCCATTCACTCTTCTTATCCTCACTTTCTTTCCCTTTCCCTCTTTCCTTCCCTCTCTTTTCTATTTCTGTTTCTCTGTCTCTGTCTCATTTTATCTCTACCTCTTGTTCTCCAGTGTTACAAAAACTCCAAAGACCACCAGCCCCACCTGAAGCTGTCCCTGGACGTGTGTAATGTTATTTATGTGCCCAGGGATGGACGTCGCAAGAAGCATGAGCTACGCTTCTCCCTGGGTGGTACAGAGACCCTGGTTCTGGCTGTACAGAGCAAGGAACAGGCTGAAGAGTGGTTGAAGGTAGGAACACTTAGTCTTCTTTTCCCTGGCAGAGCTACCTCAATTCCCTAAGGGGGGAGGTATTTCTCAGGCCTGTTTGGATTTCCCAGAATCCCAGGCCCAAAGCAGGAGTTAGCCTGATTCACACTAAGCTCTTTTCTTGAGCCTTACTGGGAGAAAAGAGAGGCATTCTTTAGAGTATTGGAAGACTCTTTGAGTGTAGAGAATCTGGCAACAGTACTAGAAATCTGATAAAATCATAGACCGTTAAAGTAAGAAGGAATCTTGGAACATGAAATGTCAGAGCAGAAAGATGCTATTGAGCATAAAATATCAAATCTGGAGAGAACCTTTGAATGTAGAATCTTAAAACTAGAAGAGAACTGAGAGGTTATCTGATCAAAACTTCTTATTTTGTAGGGAAGATCAAAGAAGTTAATTGACTTGTCCAAGTTCACATAACTAGGCAGAACCAAGGCTGAAATCTAAGTATCCTGATTTCCATTCAATTACCCTCTCTACTCTGCCATAGTCAGTATCGTCCTAGGACTCTAGGGAGTGCCTGAGCTTCTCCCTTTATAGTCCTATTAAAACACTGGAGCTGAGAGCTACTTCCCTTTTAGGCTTTTAGTGGTAATCTGCTCCCTGGATATTTGGTTTTCTGTCTATTTTCTTTGTCCTGGGAATAAAAGGGAGCATAGCTGGATGATCTGTAAGTTTGCCTCCAGCTCTGCTATCCTATATATAGAAGCCTAGAAGTTGGATAAGATAGTTTTTCTCCTTGGGTCTCAGTTTCCTCCTTTGTAAAATAAAGAAGTTATAGTAAGTGATTTCTGAGGTCCCTCTTAGTGCTGAAGTTCTAAGTTTCTATCAGTCTAGTAAAGGGCAGTAGAAAGACTTCCAAAGTGGGAGGCAGGCTAGACTGGTTTCTAGTCTCTAAATTACCATTAAAACTAACCTTGAAACTTCTCTCACATCTCCCATTTCTTCCTCTGTAAAAATGAGATAATAGTTACTGCCCTGCCTATTTTGGTAATGTGAAAATCAAATGATACAATTTGTATGAAAGCTCTTTTAAGCTGTATATACATATAAGAGATTGTTACATTAAAATCATTTCTCTTTCCCAAGACCCCTTGCAAAGAATCCCAGTATCATCATTCAAAATCTTTCCAGTGGGATATATCTCCCTTCAGCTCTTCCTCCTACATTCATTTTTAGGAAAGATGAGAATTTCATGTTTATTTTGGTCCTTTCCACAGGTTATCAAAGAGGTGAGCAAGTCTAGTGGTGGAACAGATGGAACAGAGATACCTAAATCTCCAGTTTTCCAGTACAAACTAGATCTGGACAAGGTAGAATCTCTTTTTGGGTGAACTTTAGCCTTCCCATGAAGCTCATTGCTTGAAACAAGAGGGCCTTAAGTTATTGATTCATCTATTAAATATTTACTAACTGCCTGAAATATATAAAACACTGTTTCTTTTGATGGGGATGCAAAGATCATTAGAATCATTAGATTTTGAAACTAAAAGGGCCCTAAAAAATCAGTTGTTCAAATTTCCTGATTTTACAGATGAAGATATCAAAGACAAGAGAAGCTAAATTATTTGTCTAGATTCACAAAAGTAGTAAGTAGCAGGTCCAGACATCAAATCTGTAACACTTTACTCCAAACCTAGTGCTTATTTCACTGGCCTATCCCACTTTGATCTATTTTTGGATTTAATTTTTATTCCAAATTTATATGCACTCACATATACCCATATACATACATATATATATATATATATATATATATATATATATATATATATATATATATATATATATATATATATACACACACACACACACATATACATATATATGTTTATTTGTGGATTTCCATAGTAGATTGCATTGGTTTTCTATGGATCTCATTGGTGAATAAGGCAAATGCCTCAAATACAAGGTGTAATAAAGTAAAGAACATAAGAAAGATGTAGTAAACTATTCTCAATGGAGGACAAGATCACTTTTATCTGCAGGGATCAAAGGAGATGTCACAGTGGTGATGCTGGAGTTGAGCCTTAAAGGATGAAGTGGATTTCTTATTTCTTAATGTTAATTACATTTCTCTTTTCTCAATTAATTATACTTTTCCCCTCCCACTCCACTCTATCCCAGGAGGAAAAAATTAAAAATCTGTAACAAAAAAACATAGTCAAGGAAAACAAATTCTCTCATTGTCATTTTCTAAAAATATGTCTCCTTCTACATATATAGTTCATTCTCTCTCTGTCAGAATGTGGGTGGCATTCCTTTTCTCATAAGTCTTTTCACTGCATTGTCCAGAGTTCATAAGAAGGTGAATTGAATTCATTCCTGTGAAAATGAGGAGGTGGAGAGGATAGACAACACACTGGATAACACAATTAGGATCCAAAAGGACATGTAAAATCTGGGAAGATATGCCAAATCAAATAGATGAAATGTAATAAGAATAAAATATAAACACCTGCATATGGGTTCAAAAAATCAATTACACGTGTATAACATGAGACAGGTGTTGCTAGGTAATGGCTCTTTTGAAAAAGACGTGAGGGTTTCAACAGAATCTCAGAGTTGGAAGGCATCTCAGAGATGATTTTGTCAAACGTGTGCCTAAATGCAAATCCTTTCTACAACCTCCTTAATATTAGATGGTCTTCTAGCCTCTGCTTGAAGTGTCTAGTTGCAATGATGGCAAATCTTTTAAAGGGGTGGGCAATGTGAGAAATGTCCTCAGGACAGGTAGAGAGGGGGAGGAGAGCAGCCTGGCCCCATGTTCCTCTGGCTTTCTAGTAACGAACTCTGGCAAACTCTGTGCTGGAGCAATGGCATTCATGCCCACAGAGAGGGCTCTGACTGCCCCCTCTGGCATGCATGCCATAGGTTCACCACCACAGCTCTAGTGAATAATCTCTGCTTGAAGTCTCTAGTGATTGAGAACCCAATGCTTCCAAAGGAAGGAAGGAAAATGAAGAAGCATTTAATTAAACATTTCCTATGTGTTTGGCATTGTGCTAAGTGCTTTTCTCTAAATATTCTCTCATTTGATACTCATAACAGCTCTGCAAGGTCAGTGTTATTATTTTCTCCATTTTACAGTTGAGGAAACTGAGGCAAATAGAGTAAATGACTTGCCCAGAGTCACATAGCTAGTAACTGTCTGAGGCTGGTTTTGAACTTGGAATTCCAGTCCAGTACTCTTATCTACCTCATCACTTAGCTGTCTCTAGGCAGTCTATTCTTTTATTTTGGACCACTCTATCAGCAAGGTTTTTTGTTTCTGATAGTCTAAATCTTCCTCTGTAGCCTCTTCCATTTGCTCCTAATTCCTCCTTCTGGGGCCATGCAGAAAAGTATGATTCCACTTCCAGTTAACAGTGTGAGTTTGTATTTATGTGAATGCTTGTATATGTACACACACTCCCCCTGGTGGCTGACCTTTTGGTGATAACATTGAAATACTCTGCAAAGAAAGATCATTTTTTCTCCTCTCTCAGCCTTAGTTTCTTCTTCCTTAAAGAAAGAATTAATAGTTGCCAACCTTCCTCATATTTTCATTATAAAGAAAGTGTTTTGTGGTCCTTTCAAGCTCTATAAAAATGAAGTTATTATTGTGCTTTATTAGCTAGATTTGTTCTCAGGTGCTAGAGATCAGGGTCCATCAATGGTTCCATACTCAAAGCCTTTCCACCTACATAGATGAATAGATCTTGGGAGAGCTCAGGACCTTCTATCAGGGTGTGAGAACTGCCTATTTTGTGACAGGGACAATGAAAGCAGTACTTTGGGGGTGGTGATGACTGAGAGAATAAGTGAGTGAAGATATTGGGAAAGGTGGTACTGTTGAATAAAATGGGTTGTCTCATCCATGTCCCTCCGTTTTCTTTTCCTACAGAGATTATCCCCAGACAAGCAGACATCAGACTCAGACAGCATTGGCACAGGAGAAAGCTGTTCAACCAATAGTCATCGAGCATCGGGGGACTCTGGTAAGAACCTCCCTGTTCCTCCAGCTTGGTGGTAGATTCCTAGAAGCTTCCTTAAAGTAGCCCTATGGAAGGAGAGAGACAAATAGACACACAGACAGACAGAGAGAGGGAGAGAGAGAGAGAGACAAAGACACAGAGAGAGAGAGACTGTCTGACTGGAGCTCACACCATATTCAAGTGTAATTGTTAGAACATTGTGCACTTGCTCAGGTGTGTCTTAGATCAGCCATTCCTAAGAGGCCACTTAAAATTAAGGAGGGCTGTGAGGCCCAGGAATGCAGTCCTAGGAGAAGGACTGGATGTTCCTCTTTGTTCTAGCTGTGGCATAGTTGCACAAGCATTGGCTTTGAGTCAAGGGACTTGAGCTCGAATCCCTGCTCTACTACTCACTAGCTGGGCACCTTGGGCAGGCCACTTAGCTATTTAAGCCTTGGTTTCCTTTTCTATAAAATAAGCAGGGGGAGGAGGGAGCTTTCTGGCATTTCCTCCATGAAACCTTTCTTATTTTCCCCCAAATGGGTATGCTTTCTCCTTTTTTTTTTTAAACCCTTACCTTCCAAGGCAGAAGAGTGGTAAGGGCTAGGCAATGGGGGTTAAGTGACTTGCCCAGGGTCACACAACTGGGAAGTGTCCAAGAACAGATTTGAACCTAGGACCTCCCATCTCTAGGTCTGACTCTCACTCCACTGAGCCACCCAGCTGCCCCCTTGCTTACTCCTTTTAATCCTCACAGCATTCTTCTTTTCTTTTTAAATTGGTCCTTACCCAATTAAGCCCACTACTGTAAATATTCCCATATGTGGCTCATCTCCTCTACTAGATTATGGACTCCCTATATGGCTCTTTCTTTATTTCCTTTAAAAAAATATTTTTTAAACCCTTACCTTCTCTGTCTTAGAATTAATACTGTATATTGGTTGTAAGGCAGAAGAGCAATGAGGGCTAGGCAATGGGGGGGATTAAGTGACTTGCCCAGGGTCACACAGCTAGGAATTATTTGAGGTCAGATTTGAACCTAGGACTTCCCATCTCTAGGCCTGGCTCTCAATCCATTGAGTCACCCAGTTGCCCCCTCTTTCCTTTTTAAAAAAAAATTCTTACCTTCCATCTTAGAATCAATATTGTATATTATTTCCAAGGCAGAAGAGTGATATGGGGTAGGCAATGGAGATTAAGTGACTTGCCCAGGGTCACACAGCTAGGAAGCATATAAACTGGACTCTCAATCCACTGAGTCACCTAGCTATCCTTCATTCTATGGATCTTTTTTAATAGGAAGGATGTTGTTTATGGGATTCATGCTTTCACTCAAGGTTGAGCTAGATAACCCTGGAGCCCCTTCCCATTCTGAAATTCTATGACCGAAATGTGTGTGTCAGTTGCTAAATCAATCCAAATCTATTCCCAGTTCCCAGGATCAGGAAGGATCATGAGAAGGATAAGGAATTCTGAGAACTAGTTTCTCCTCACCACTGATCTTGCTATGTTTCTGTGATAGGGAGAGGGAAGAAGAGTAGCCTGGCTGAGCTGAAGGGCTCTGTCAGTCGTGCCGCTGGCCGAAAGATCAACCGCATCATTAGTTTCTCCAAGAAGAAGTCACTGACTGAAGATGCACAGATGTCCCCACCAGAGGAGGGGGTCCCATGCTGTGGTAGGTATAGGAGTCTGTAGGGACTACAGTGTTTTTACACTGTGAGCCCAGGCAATGTTGTTCTTCTAAAACTGTTGACTCTTAGAAATGAAGGGGTTGCAAAAGACATTGTAGTTTTAACTCTAGAGAGAGCTTGAATTGTCTTCTCTCTTTCACGTTGCAGGATGTCTCACTTCAATTTAGGAAACATTGACTAAGGGACTTAGTATGTAAGGCAATGGGGGAAAGGAATGGAAAGACAACGACAGGAATCAGTGAGATATAGTGGAACAAGCAGTTATGGTCATCTGCAAGTGATTCTGTCACATACTACTACTTGTGTGAGCTTGGGCAAATCACTTTATCTCTCTGGGCCTCGGTTTCCTCACCTATAAAATAAGGGAGTTGGACTAGATTTAAGGGTCATTTCATCTTTATCTTTATGAAACTTGCCCTTAAGAAATTTATAATATTCCTGGAGGATGCAACATATACACAAATGCATATATTTGAGAAGGAAGAAGGTGCTAACAAGTTAGGAAATCAAGGAAAACTTTGTGGAAGAAGTGACACCTGAACTGTGATTTGACAGAAACAAAGGTTTCTGGGAGGTGGAAAGTATAGAATGAATTCCAGGGTTAGAGGACAATCTTTGTGAATGCACAGATAAGAGATAAGAAACTGTGTTGAGGGAAGAATATGAATTAAGCTGGGAAATAATAACCCAGATTAGCTAAAAATCAGAATTTATGAAGGAGAAAAATATAAATTAAGGATGGAAAAATAAGTAGGAATCAGTTTGCAGAGGGCCTTCAATGTTAGGGAAAACAATTTAAATTTTATTCTAGAGGCAATGGAGGGCCATTGAAAATTTATGAGTAGAGGAGTGGTATGGGTCAGGTCTATACCTTATGGAAAATTATTTTGGAAACTCTAGAGGATGGACTAGAAAGGAGGGAAAGAGTAGAAAAATATAGACCAATTAAAAGATCATTAGTCTATTAGAGAATGATGACAGCCTGAGAATTAGGGTGGGTGATGGCCAGATAGGTATAATATAATTTATTGAAGCCAAGACTTAGTAACTTAATGAATCCATTAGGGTCAGGAGGAGAAAAGAGTTAAGGATCATATCCAGCTTTGTGTCTGAGCACTTATCTGTGTATTGTATTTGAGGTTGTATCAGTGCCTCAGCACCAGGTATGGATCAAAATTCCTAATCGTTTCGATTCTAGGTATGTTGTCTGAGGCCCTGGAATGGCCAACACTGGGCTATTTCTTTCCCTCCTCCTTGGGGGACATTTCCTTCTTTATCTTCATGGAAGTTACCTGAGATTGTACTATAGGAAGATGTACTATTTAGTACTATAACTATTTAATCTATCACTTCTCCACAGGAGACACCATAAAAATTGTGCTAAGGGGCCTGCAAGGTCCTTTCCAACTCTAGATTTGATGATATTCCATATTCCTTTAGATTAAAGCTAGAAGAAGAGCCCTAGGCTATTTCTGTTATGTACATTTTTCTAGTTTTGCTTACTTCATTTAGCAGCTGGTCATATAAGTCTTCTCTGAATTCTTCATGTTCATAATTTCTTACTGCACAATGATAATCCATAACATTCATGTATCAAAACTTATTTAGTCTTCCCCAATCAATGTGCATCTGCCAGTTCTTTGCCATTGGTTATTCTCAGAAAAAATTAAGAAAACATCCATAGGTGGGTGTGATGTCCCAGTCTTACTGCTCCCCCCTCCAAGATCTTCCTTATTTCTTTCACCATTGATCTAGATCTAGTGATCCTGATGTCTGGTGATAGAAACAGAGAGGGTCATGGAGCAATAATTTTATGTCATCGTAGGTGCCCATGAATTTCCTACTTATATCCAGCCAGATAGGATGCATACCATTTTCTAGCCCCAAATTCTAGGATTTGATGGTCTTATTACTGAAATGTAAATGATCAAGAAATCATTAAGAGTCTTCTTTCCCATCCTACTCAGGTTATTTGAATGTCTTGGGGAACCAGTGCTGGAAGGAACGTTGGTGTCGTCTCAAGGGCAACACATTATATTTCCACAAGGATCATACAGATCTTAGAACTCATGTGAATGCTATTGTCCTTCAGGGCTGTGAGGTTGTGCCAGGTTTTGGCCCCAAACACCCATTTGCTTTCCGGATTCTTCGAGGCCGCCAGGAGGTCTCGATCTTGGAGGTAAGAGTAAAATTCCTAAAATGTTCCATGTGGTGTAGAGGCTTGGAATAGAATGCCTTTCCTGCCTAGGAAAAGAGTGTAGCAACACAGATCCATTCAATTATCACTTGAATGAACCCTTCTGTCTTTTTTGTAAGACTTTAAGTTTGGAGAAGTTTTTAGGTGACCTAAAGAAGTGAAGGAAACATTTATTAAGTGATTGCTATGTACCAAGCAGTATACTAAGCACTTTTTATGTTTTATCTCATTTGATCCTTATAACAACCCTAGGCAGTAGATACTGTTATTATCCCTATTTTACAATTGAGGAAACTTAGGTAGGCAGAGGTTAATTAACTTATCTGGGGTCACACAGTAAGATTTGAATTTGAGTCTTCCTGACTCCATACCTAGTGTTCTATCCACTACAGCATCTAGCTGCCTAGACATTCTGTTACCAAGCATGGGCTTTAGGGTGAAGCTATTAATGTCCTTGAAAAGTAGTGTGGTATAATGGATCAGGGACTAGACTTGGAGCCATGATAACCTGGGTTCAAAGCCCAGTATTGACACTTTACTACCCGTGTGACCCTAGGCAAGTCTCTTAATTTATACAAACCTCAATTTCTTCATCTTTAAAACAGGGACAATAATAAAACTTATCAAATGAGGACATTTATGTCAAGTGCTTTGCAAACCTAAGCTATATAAATGTGAGCTAGTTTTATTATTGGTAAGTCAGTTGTTCAGTCATTTGAACGGAGCATTTATTAAGTACATATTGTATACAGAAAGAATACTGTGATGAGCACCAGAGGAAATGAAATATATTTTTTTAGGATACCTTAAATCCTCAATGAACTTTAGGGAATATGATGCCACTGTTATGTACAGATCACAATGATAAGTAAATTAGAGAATTATAAAACTGTTTTATATGAAATATTAGAGAGAAGGCCATTATCAATTTGAGGGAATGGAGAAAGAATTTTGTAGGAAGGAGTATTTGACTTGAAATTCATCAAATGAGAAGACCTTATCCACACAGGGAGCAAACTAAAGGAAAATACAGAAGTTTAAGGGTATGAAATGTGTTCAGAGACACAAGAATTATTCACTGTGGCTGAAGGAGAGAGTATGTGGGAGTTGGGGGAAAGTATATTAAGTTGGAAAGAGAGGGTAGCTCCAAGTCATGGAGGGCTTTGTATGTGAGGCAAAGAAATCTGAACATTACTGAGGAGGCAGGAGATGGTTAATGGTTTTCAGGTGGAGGTTGACCTAAGCAGGAAGATTACTCAGTAGTACAAAAGATAAATGGCAGAGGTGGAATAGAATAGAAGTTGAAAGGTTTATAAGGAAGATATTGAAGGATGGAAGAAGACAGAGAAAATGCAAGGGACGGGGTTGCTGGGAGGGCCCAAGGCATTTCTTGATTTGTCCTAGATATTCACTATGACCTTTCTTTTTGTGTCTCCTACCCAGGCAAGCTGCTCTGAAGATATGGGCCGCTGGTTGGGGCTACTGCTGGCTGAGACAGGCTCCAGAGTACCTCCTGAGGCCTTGCACTATGACTATGTAGATGTGGAGACCATAGCCAGCATTGTTAGTGCTGGGCGACACTCCTTTTTGTAAGAGCCTTACATCTGGTGGTCTGAGCCTATGATAGAAGGGTGTCAGAGCAGAGTCCTCCAGCTCTGTTTCAGGGGAAATGGGCTGGTCAGATGGGAATGAAAGAAGAGACTTAGCAGGTATCACTCTATCCTCTTAAAGGAGGAAGGGGAGGCATAGGCTATAGGGAAGTATTTGGATGGAGGTGAACATATGTGGGAAAGAAGGATTAATAAGCAGACAGGAAAATGGGCAGATGAACAAATAGCTAGAGGATGAATAGATTGGTGGCAGATAGACAGATAGATGAATATATAACTAGATGGATAGACTGATGAATAAATGATGGATTGATGTTTGAGGGAAGAGCATTAGTGTTTTTTTAATAGTTCTGAAGCCTTAGAAGCTTAAAATTAGCACTTCTCTTCTTTCCTCTCTTCTCTACTATCCAGATTTGCAAGTTCCTGTCAGGGCCAATGGCTTGAGCCTAGAGTCTATGATGAGGTGCCCTATGAGAAGATGCAGGTATGAGCAAATGACTCCTGCCCAACAGAGTGGTCAAGTCCTTGGTCCTTCTTCCTACCCTGGATCCTTTTTTTTCTCCTTTTCTCCATTGCCATAGTGATACCTCAATACTGCCATGAGTCCTAAGGGTAACTTCTTTAGAATTATTTGGAGATATTTGGTGGCATGGTGCATACAGAGCCAAGAAGAAAGGATGAGCAGGTTAATTTTTTTTTTTAAATGGAAAGACCTCCATGGAATTATGAAAAGCAAAGCAGAACCAAGAGAACATTATATACAGGTATAGAACTAATCTTTGAAGAATAACCTATGAATATCTACCTACAAAGAAAAAACTAATAAACAGAAACACAATATATATATATGTAAAAACATATATGTCAAATAATGCCTTCTCTGGTGTACAGAGAGAGATACCCAGAAATAAGAAAGAAAGAAGGAATCTCCCAAAGAGAAATAGAACCAAATCAACTCAGATATCCAAAATCCAGTTTTGGATAATTGAAATAAACTGTGAATAAAGGGTAATTTATAGATGGCAAAAAAAGTAAAAAGAGCACCAGGCCTCAGACATTTATTACCTGTGTGACTCTAGGAAAGTCACACAATCTCTTTTTGCTTCAGTTTCCTCAACTATAAAATGGGGATAATTATAGTACCCTTCTCTTAGAGTTGGTGTGAGGATCAAATGAAATAGGATTGTGCTTGGTACAGTGCCTGGCATATAAGTAGGTGCTATATCAATGCTCATTCCTTTTTTCTTACCTTCCCCATCCCAACTCCTAGCTTTGCCTTCAAGGACCACAATGCCTCTCAATGTCTGCCTAACTAGGTCCAAGCTGCTCCCTACATTTAATGAACCTGAGCCTACAGCAGTGAGGGCATATTCAGCCTTTGTCTAGTCATGTCAAGTCATGAAGTCACATGCCCTGAAAGCTAAAATCTTGTTGGGTTTTCTTGAAAATGTAGGGTTTAAATTAATGTCCAACACTCCAAGTATTACATTTTATAAAGTTTATTAAAAATCACTAGAAGTAAAGGAATAAAAAGGGAATTATCTAATAAAATTAAGACCACGTGAGCAATAGTTTCCTGGCTCTCACCTCAGGCCACCTCCACCAAACCCAATTACAGGGAGAGAGAGCAAGAGGTGGGTGGGGTGCTGGGAATCATAGTTTTTAAGGTAACAGATTCTAATTACACAGATCATAGTCTTCTTTTACCCTTTTTAGGATGATGAGCCCAAGCGTCCTTCTGGAGCCCAAGTAAAGAGACATGCCTCTTCCTGCAGTGAGAAATCACTCCGAGTAGATCCACAAGTCAAAATCAAGCGTCATGCTTCTAGTAGGTTTCTCTGGGAACTTCTTCCCCAGTTAAGGTGGGAGACAGGGAAGATTTTTAAAGTCACTTCCAGCTTGGAAGTTTTATGCTCTAAAAGCCCACCATAGATCTAGCTTGTGTGACCTTAGTCAGGTCACTTCATCTTTAAAATGGGAACAGTAATACCTTTTAGTGCTAACATTTTATATTTTGTCTAATAGTTTAGATGCTAACATTTTATTTTCCAAGTCTTCTTCTGATTCTAATATTCTATATTCTTTAACACTTCACATTTTTTTCCTAAAATTTCTTTGGGTTTGGAATATCTGTGATTTTGTCTGATGGCTTTCATCGGACAAAAACAGACATATGCTATCTTAAAAACAGACATATGCTATCTTAAAAGTCTTAGTGCAGTTTTCAAGTTATCATATATTTGTTTCCTCACATCCACATTGTTTATACACCAATTCTCATAAATTCCAAAGGTATTTTGTGGATCCACATTCCTAAACCGTTATGGGTCCTTCCTTATAAACTTGACTTCAGTAGCCCTCTTATAGGCAGTTATCCCTAAACCAAAGCATTTCCTAAAAAAGACGTAATGATAGCTATAAAACATTCTTATAAAACATCTTCCTCTCCCCTACAAATACTCCCAATATCAGAGGGAAGAGGATGGACAAACTCAGAATACCTTGGTCTGGAAGCTCCTATGCAGGGAGGGTAAGGGACACATTCACCTAAGACATCTCCCACCTCTGGTACTACGGCACCCTAAAGTCCTTGCTATTTGTGCCCCGTCTTCATGCTTCTCCCCACCAGGAGCAATATTTCTTCAGGATGGATCACTAGGCTGGAATCCCTAAGCCTGCCCTCTCTGCAGCCCAACTCCCAGATGCCAGGGCTAATGTTCTTTGCTGCCACAATTAGTTCTTTTCTTTGATATCACAGGTCATGCTTCTAGAAGCTACTTCTTGCCCTGACTGACCTTCCTTGTCCATGTCTCCCTACTTAGCTAGCCGCTCTGTAGCAAAATGCTATAGCTGATCAAGGAGGAAAAGAGGAAGAAATATTCTCACACCCTGCTTCCCTCTTGTAGATACTCAGGGGTTATACTCCACAAAGCTGTTCCTGGCCCATCAATGTATCCAGAGCTGGCCCACTGCTTTTTTTTTTGTTTGTTTTTTAAATGGATGCTAAACTATTTAGAATTGATACTAAGAATCAATTCCAAGACAGAAGAATTGATAAGAGCTAGGCATTTAGGGTTAAGTGACTTGCCCAGGATCAAATAGCTAGGAAGTGTCTGAAGTCAAATATGAACCTGGGACCTCCTGTCTCCAGGCTGAACTCTGTCCATAGAGTACCTAGTTGCCCCAGAATTAACTTTTTAAAAAGTTTCTAAGCTTGTGGGCAATTTTCCACAGAAGGCTAACTGCCTTTCTAATTCTATCAAAGGGAATTTCTTCACATTTTATAACAGCATAATAGGACATGAACACATCTTTTCACTTTGTTACCATATTAATACCTGTTATCTACCCTTAATTTCTGTGACTACATCAGCCACAGTGTGTGTGTGTGTGTGTGTGTCTATGTGCGTGTACAGTGTCTAAAATCTCAGTGCAGTTCCGAGCAATGAAAGCCTAGAAAAGCACTTCAGCTTGACCTGTATATAGTACATGTGTAAATGTATACACATATTGCACTGTGCTTGGGCAGGATTGTATAACTCTCCAAGGGTAGTAGTTGGGCCTCCTCATCCAGAATTCTGTGCCTGTGTTGAAGCCACTTCTCTGAGGGCCCTTTTCCTCTACTCCCTCTTTCTAGGTGCCAATCAATATCGGTATGGAAAGAACCGGGCTGAGGAAGATGCCCGCAGGTACCTGGTGGAAAAGGAGAAGCTGGAGACCGAGAAGGGTTTGATCCGGAATGAGCTAATGACCCTACGAAAAGAGAAGAGAATGCTAAAGGAGGCCATAAAGAACAGTGAAGGTACAAATGGTCTTCATTCTAATCAGGAGATCCCTTAGAACAACGTGATTTTTAGGGAAGTCTGGGCAAGATCCAGCAAGCTCACTGGAAGTGTATCTTTTTCTGGAAATGGTCAGCTGAGGAGATGTTGGAAGGGTAGGCACAGCACACAAAGAGGCCAGTTTTTCTCTTCCTATGTCCATGTCCACATTGGCTAAAATGCATTCTTTCCCCCCTTTCATCTTGGAATCAATATCGTATTAGTCCCAAAGCACAAGACTGGTGAAAGGGGTAGTCAATGGAGGTTAAGTGAGGGGAACTCAGCTATGAAGTGTCAAGACCAGATTTGAACCCAGGACTTCCTGTGTCTAGGTCTGGCTCCTAATCCACTGACTCACCTAGTCACATCACCCTCCCCTCAATAATTTTCAAATAATATTTTAACATTTTTTTGGTAAATTCATGTCAAAGATTATGATTATTAGCTCAGATTTCCACTGTATTTTATTTTTATCTCCCATGAAGTAGCTTGTTCAAATATTCTTGTCTAGTTGTATCTGATTCTTTCTGACTCCATTTGGGGTTTTCTTGGCAAAGATACTAGAGTGGTTTGCCATTTCCTTCTCCAGCTCATGTTAAAGATGAAGAAACTGAGGCAAACAATGAAGTGACTTGCTATACAACTAGTAAGTGTCTGAGGCCAGGTTTGAACTAAAGATACGTCTGCCTGCTTTAGGCCCAGCATTCTATGCACTGTGCCACCTAGCTTTTCCAAGGGATATTGTCCCTATAACAATGAATATTTAGAGAGATAAAATGGTATAGTGGATAGACATGACCAGTATTGGACCCAGGAACACCCAGGTACAAATTCTGCCTCTGAACTACACTAGCAGTATGAACTGAGCAAGATACACAACCTCTCAGGGTTCTAGGGCAATTCTCTTAACAATACAAATTATAGTTTGCCAGTTGGCATTGTTGGTGAGAGGGTTCTTTACCCTGATGAGATCACAGGACCAGATTTTTTAAAAATGAAGTACCAGTTGTTCAAGAGGCATTTCTTAATTAATTGTTGTGTGCTTGGCACTCTGCTTGACCCTGAAGATACAGAGGCAAGAATAAGATAGTCCTGGCCTCTCCATTTTGTCAAATTAAATCTGTCTTCCAAATGAAGATCTTATAAAGCAAAGCTTGCATTTTTTCAAGTTAAATTTATTTTTCAAATGAAGAACAGCCTTCTTCTTTGCCTACCTCCCCCCATCCTTCCCTGTCATTTAAAAAGCAAGAAAAGTGAAACTACCTGTTGCAAATGTGTATTGTCAAGCAGAATAAACTCCTAAGGCTTAGCAGTAGCTTGAAGATCAGGAAAGACCACATGTAGAAATTGGTGCTTAAAACTGAAATTTAGGGGAATGTAGAGAATTCTAAGAGACAGAAATGAAGAGAGATGAGCATTTCAGGCCTGGGGAGGGAGTGAGAGTATTTCTTTTTAGCTTTAAGCATATTCTAGTCTTATGGTGCCATAAGCTGGTGCCACCTAGTGGTAAAAGTGAGGATTTCTTGTTTCACCTGAACCACTTTAGGCAGGGAGAGCATTCTCACAGAAGTTTTATGCTTCAGCTTTCAAAGGCTGTTTTATTATTATTATTACTATTACTTTTACCATTACTATTTTTAAACCCTTATCTCCCATATTAGAATCACTACTGCATTCTGGTTCCAAGGCAGAAGAGCGGTAAGGGCTAGGAAGTTGGGGGTAAGTGACTTGCTCAGGGTCACATAGCCAGGAAGTATCTGAAGTCAAATTTGAACCCATGACCTCCAGTCTCTAGGCCCGGCTCTTAATCCACTGAGCCACCCAGCTGCCACCTTTATTATTATTTTTCAAATACTTATTGCCCTAGTAACAACTCTAAGCCAGAATGACAAAGGCTAGGCATATGGGGTTAAGTAACTTGCCCAGGGTCACACAGCTAGGAAGTAGCTATTTTCTTTATTAAGAAACCTGGAGAAGGTAGCACAGTGCAAGCAAAACCAGTAAAATTACAGTCTTGGGACCTGAGTTCAGATCTTGACTCCACTATTTCTCTTGATCTTAGATTCTTCACTTTATAGATGACCCTGGGCAAGTCTCTTACCCCCAACTACTGCCTAGCCCTTACCACTCTTCTGCCTTGGAACCAGAACATAGTAGGGATTCTAAGATGGAAGATAAGGGTTTAAAAATAGTAATAATAATAATAAAGAAAACAGCCTTTGAAAGCTTATAATGTTTGAAAAGCTGAGGACTTCAAGGTTCTGCAAGGAAGGGAACTAGACAATTTTATCCCACAGAAGGATGATCTATCTTAGTCTAATGGGTAATCCTTAGAGGTCAAGGGTGTGTGCAGAAATAACACAAGTAGTTGAGGAAAAGTTTAATTTAATTTAATAAACATTTATTCAGCACCTTTTGTACTAGGTAAGATGCTAGATACTAGAGATGTTGGTGGTCTATGCCCTGAAGGAGCAAAGTCTAATAAGGGTATAAGCTGTATGATCATTAATTAGAGTGTGATTAAATACATAGGAGAGGTCAAATGGAATGCTCAGTAGGTGATGTAATGAGAGCTTCTTCTAGAACCCCTGAGGGACTGTTGTCAGAAATATTCAGAGATGAAAACGGACAAGGTCAGATTCTGGAACAACTAGTAATCTAGTCTAGGGAGAAACTAATGTCTAAGGTTAAACAAAAGTAGTTTGGGATTAGGCCTTAGAAGTCAAAATAAGGAGTCTGTATATCCCTATAGACATTAGTATTGGGCCAGTGAATGTTTTTGAGCTGGGTAGAATGATGTGATCAGAATTCTGAATTCTTAAGATGAATATGTCAATGTGTACAAGATAACTAAAGGGGAGATTAGTTATTCTTGGGTGGGCCTTACCAGAATCAAGTCTAGCTGTCCCCACAATCCTAATAAATGTTTCCAGTGATTTTATACTTCTTGTATAATATACATACAAAAATATATACATATATGCTTATACAGAGAAAGAGAGAAAAGAAGGGATGAAGTAACTAAGAAAGAGAGGAGGAGAGAGGGGAAAGCCACAGCCACCTAATTCAACATTTATTAAATTCGTACTATGTACATTGCATTATTCTAGGCAATAAGGAACCTTTGCTATCAAAGGTCATTGATACAGAGCTGAAAAGACCTTTAGAACTCACCTAATCTACATTCCTCATTTTATAGAAGGGGAACCTGAGGCAGAGATTTTTATAAGTGACTTGCTCAGTCACTAAGATATTAACTAGGAAAGCCAAGATTCAACTCAATTTCTCTGACTCCAAATCCAATATTCCTTCTACTTTACTACACAGCCTCTCAGTTTATATTTTAATTAAATTCCCAAAGGCCATCTAATCTCACCCATTTCAGGGAAGGAATTCCCCCACTAAATATCTCTGACAAGTGGGTTATTTAGTCTTTGACTGGACCTCCTCAGTGATGGGAAGTTCATTGCCTTATTTTTTAAAAAATACTTACCTCCTGTCTTAGTATCAATACTAAGTACTGGTTCCAAGGCAGAAGAGTGGTAAGAGCTAGGCAATTGGGATTAAGTGACTTTCCCAGGGTCATACAACTAGGAATCCAGGCCTGGTGCTCCGTCTACCAAGCTGAACTCATTACCTCATAATGTTACCCATTCCATTGACAACTGCCTCAAACATATGTTTTTCCTTAATGAAAAAGGAGTATCTGCCTCTCTGTGACTTCTACCTCCTGGTCTTTGTTCTGGGGCCAAAGAGAAGAGCCTAATCCTGTGCAGGCATTTGATCACAATCATCCAACAAGAGAAGACATTAAATCTTCTCTTCCCCAGACTGAATACTTTAATTCCTTTAACCGCTCTTCACATGGCATGACTTTGAGTCCCTTTCATCAACCTGATCATTTTCCTTGAGAGAATATAGTGTAGTTAGTGGCCAGAGAGTAGCACTGTTGGCTAATCTTGCTATTTGAGTCACTTTGGGCAAGATATCAAACCTCTCTGACCCAGTTTCTTTATCTGTAAAATGAGGTTAATAGTGCCTGTAGCACATACTTTACAGGACTGTTGTGACAATAGCTCACTCCTACTGCATTTTGTTAATTTTTTATTATGTTGGCCTGAATATTTAAATTCCTGGTTGCAAGGGATTTAATTTCTAAATCCCAAAATGAATTGCTAAAGTAAAATGGAATTTATTGTAGTTTATTTTACAATAGAGGGAAGATATTAAGGAATGAGAGAGAGTGAGAGAGAGAAAAGTCCAGCGTTCTCTAAGCCAGGTAGAAATATTAAGCCCCAGCCAGCGGAAAGAGTTTCAAGACAGTTCGGCCTTTCTTAGAGGTTCACACCTTCAGAAAAGCAGGGAAACTAAGTCAGCCTTTCCACTCACCACAGTGACCTTCTAAAAGGAAAGCAGTCTGAGGTCTCCTGCACAAGCTCCTCCAGGGTCCAGTTCCATAGCCAAGTCCGAGTGTCTGTCTTCCAGTCTCTCCTCAAGTGTCTGTCTTCCCTCCAGCTCCCAGTGACTGATCCTTCATTCTAAGCCTGGGATGACTGATCCTCCAGTCCAACTCAAAGCCAGAGGATTTAAATCTCTTCTGGCCTCTGTGGTCTTCTATTTAAAGATTTTTTTCTCTTGTGTTACCTCCCCTAAATTTCACGTCTACCAATCACAGCAGACACTCTCTCCAGGATTGCCCACTCTTTAGTTCACACCTTTTTTTTGGTTAGATTATACCTTTTTTAGTTATATCACACCTTTTGTAGTTCGAACCTTTACTAGTTAAGTTTGCAACTTTACTGGTTATTTACTTTTTTATAGATTAAAATGGATAGATCTACTTCAAATACTGAGTTAACACTTTTGGGGATTAAAATCTAAAAATAGACTGGGGATTACAATTTAATCTTCCCAATAAAGGAAGAGCTAAGTACCTTCATTGTTACAATCAGGGGATTACAATTTAATCTTCACAATATGTATATGTATGTTTATGTACTTTGTACATTCCTACCTGTCTGTAGCTAACACAAGAGGTATCTGATCACGTTCTGTCTGGTATATCTCATTGGAACTGTAGGGACTAGCCTTGATTCTGAAATGGCCACTGGAAGCCCAACATTGTCTCCTTGCTTCAGACTTTCCTCCATCTAATCTATCCTATTCTTAATGACATATTAATCTTCCTAATTCACAGTCTAAAATATTTTGCATCAATTGCCACAGTTCCTGTGTCATCAGTTATTATTTGTCAATGCCCTTCCTAAACCATGGCACCTAGAATGGAGCATGATACTGTTGGTGAGGTCTCCCTTGACCCCATGATTTCTGAGGATATCCCCAACAGAAATAAGATGAACTGTTTTGTTATGCTCCTTGAAAACAGGGCTGAGATTAAAGGATCTAGAAGAGAAGGTAGTGATATTAGAGACCCAGTGCCGGGAAAAGGAGGAGAGACGTATTGATCTAGAGCTGAAGCTTGTGGCTGTGAAGGAGAGCTTGAAGCAGTCCTTGGCTGGAGGACCAGCTCTTGGACTTGCTGTGACCAGCCAAAGCAAGACTGTGGTGAGTATTCGTTTTTCCTTCCCATGTGCCCTGCTACACATATGCTATGGATATCTCTTTTGCTTGGGATCCCTATTTGGGGTGCTGGGAGTTGGAAGAGAGTAGTCTTGATTGCACTTTAAGAAATCCTACCAGCTTCTGTGATTCATTGTTGTTGAGTCATTTAAATTGTGTCCAACTCTTTGTGACCTCATTTATAGTTTTCTTGGCAAAGATACTGAAGTGGTTTGCCATTTCCTTCTCCATTTCATTTCACAGATGAGGAAACTGAGGCAAACAGGGTAAAATGACTTGCCCAAGGTCACCCAGCTAGTAAGTGTCTGAGGCCAATTTGAACTCAGGAAGATGTGTCTTCCTGACTCCAGGACCAGCACTTTATCCACTATGACTCCTATTCAGCTGATTTCAATCCAGCAAATCCCTCTAGTAGGAAATCCAGAATACATAGATGAAACAAAAAAAGGTCTCTGTCTTCAAAAAGTTTACATTCTAGTAGAGACAATAAGGTAATAATTCATATCTATGTAGTATCTTGTGGATCATGGTGCTTTTTTCACACTATCCCTGTAAGGTCAATACTTCAAGCCATAATATCCTCAACCTACAATTGAGGAAGCCAAAGCTAAGAGAGTGAAATGAATTGGATTATAGAGCTGGAAGAGGCATTAGAGACCATTTAGTCTAATATTCTCATTTACTAGGTGAGGAAATCAAGGCCCAGAGTAAGGTGAAAGGTTATGCAGGTAATGTGTCAGAGCTTAGATTTGAATGCTGGTATTCTGACCTTTTTTTTGAACCCTTACTTTGTGTTCTAGTAAAAGAAGGATGAGGGGGATAGGCAATCAGATTTAAGTGACTTGCCCAAGGTCACACAGCTAGGAAATGTCTACTTCCAGATTTGAACCCAGGTCCTCCTGACTTCTGGCTTGACTTTCAATCTACTGAGTCACCTACCTGTCCCTGGTCTTCTGACTTTTAATTCAGTGCTGTTCCCACTACCCCACATTCACTTGTCTAGGCTAGGAAAACATTAAAAGTAGAGCTAGACCTCAGGTTTCCTGCCATGCTCTTTCTACTATCCCATTCTGCAAAATAACAAGTTGTAATGCAACAAGTACCTAGGAGAGGTTATAAAGAAAGAGAAGAAATTTGAGGAGAGATCTTTCTAGCTAAAGTAATCAGGGCTCCAGGAGAATCAATATGGTGGCGTAGAGGCAGTGAAAGTTCAGAACTGTGAAAACCCTTCCTTACCAATTACAACCTAAATGCTCCTAGGGGACTGAAAATCAAACCTCAATAAGGCAGAGCCAAGGAACCCTCCTGCTGGACTCATTTCAAAAGGTATGCCCAATAAAAGCCAGAATTTGAGAATACTCCAGTTTAAGGGGAAGGGAAAAGGAAGGACCCAGGACACCCACCCACCCACACACACACACACCTAGATCTCTAAACCTCCAGTGGCAGCTGGAACTTCTGGGCAGGCAAAGACACTGGTCGGGAGGGAGTACCTTGTGGGCAAACCTGTGCCAGACTCAGAGCATTGAACACAGGTGGTGGGGAAGGAGTTAGAGAAGGAGCCCAGAGCTGGCAGCCTAGTTGCATCAGCAGGGACCCTCCATATTGCTCCCCCCTTCCAGGAGGTCTTGGCCTCAGGGCACATCCAACCCAACCCAGCTGGACTTAATCCATCAAAGTCTTCTGAGGGCAAGAAAGCTCAAGCTCCAACACCCCTCCCCCACAGAAGGCTGGACTTTAATCCAATCAAAGACTCCAGAGGGCAGGGAAGCAAAAGCTCCAATATCCCTCCCCCATAGACTGCACTGAGAGACTTGCTGACAAAACTCCAAGAGGGAAGACTGACAGAAAAGCCCAAAACCACACACACAAAATGAGAGGAGCAAGAGCACAGACAACTGCATGGAGTAAAGAAGGGGTAAATATGAGCAAACAACAGAAAAAGAAAAAAGAAATTACAATCAACATCTTCTATACAGGCAATGAACAAAGAGCAAACGGAATAGAGGAGGAGGGAACACCAATGAAACAGAAAACCAGCGAATTGGACACAGACTTTGGAAGAACTCAAAATACAATTCAAAACACAATTAAGAGAGGCTGAAGACAATTGAGAAAAGAACTTAAAAACTAAGATAAGTCAGGCACTTGAACTAAAATGAGAAAGTGTCTTGAAAGCCAAAATCAACCAGCTTGAAAATGAGGCAAAGGAGATGAAAGATGAGGCAAAGGAGATGAAAGATGAGATAAAGAGGATGAAAGATGAACTCCAAAGAAAATCAGGCCAGAAGGAGAAAGATGACCAAAAAGCCAGGGATGAAATCCAGTCTTTAAGAACCAGAATACAACAACTAGAATCAAGTGACTTCACAAGGCAGCAGGACACTATAAAACAAAATCTAAAGAATGAAAAACTTAAGGAAAATATAAAGCATCTCATTCACAAAACAGAAGATTTAGAAAATCGTTCCAGGAGAGACAACTTAAGAATCATTGGTCTCCCAGAAGACCATGGCAAAAGGAAAAGCCCTGACATCATACTACAGGAAGTCATCCAAAAAAACAGAGAAAGAAAACTACAGACCAATCTCCTTAATGAATATAGATGCAAAAATCTTAAATAGGATATTAGCAAAAAGACTCCAGCAAGTCGTCACAAGGGTTATTCACTATGACCAGGTAGGATTCATACCAGGAATGCAAGGATGGTTCAATATTAGGAAAACCATCCACATAATTGACCATATTAACAAGCAAACCAACAAAAATCACATGATTATCTCAATAGATACAGAAAAAGCCTTTGATAAAATACAACACCCATTCCTATTGAAAACACTAGAAAGTATAGGAATAGAAGGGCCTTTTCTAAAAATAACAAACAGTAGATATCTAAAAACATCATCTGCAATGGGGATAAACTAGAAGCCTTCACAATAAGATCAGGAGTGAAACAAATATGCCCATTATCACCTCTATTATTTAACATTGTACTAGAAACACTAGCTGTAGCAATTAGAGAAGAAAAAGAAATGGAAGGTATTAAAATTGGCAATGAGGAGACTAAGCTATCACTCTTTGCAGATGATATGATGGTCTACTTAAAGAATCCTAGAGAATCAACCAAAAAGCTAGTCAAAATAATCAACAACTTTAGAAAAGTTGCAGGATACAAAATAAACCCACATAAGTTATCAGCATTTCTATATATCTCTTACCCATTTCAGCAGCAAGAATCAGAAAGAGAAATTCCTCACCCTAGACAATATAAAATACTTAGGAATCTATCTGCCAAGACAAACACAGGAACTATATAAACACAACTACAAAACATTCTCCACACTAAATTAAATTAAAACTAGATCTAAACAATTGGAAAAACATTGATTGCTCATGGGTGGGACAAGCTAACATAATAAAAATGACAATCCTACCCAAATTAATTTACTTATTCAGTGCCATACCCATTGAACTACCAAAAGACTTTTTTTACTGAATTAGAAAAAGCCATAACAAAGTTCATTTGGAAGAACAAAATATCAAGTATATCCAGGGAAATAATGGAAAAAAATGCAAAGGAAGGAGGACTTACAGTCCCAGATCTCAAACTATACTATAAAGCAGTGGTCATCAAAACAATTTGATATGGGCTAAGAGACAGAGAGGGAGACCAGTGGAATAGACTTGGGGTAAGTGACCTCAGCAAGACAGTCTATGATAAGCCCAAGGATCCCAGCTTTTGGGACCAAAATCCACTATTTGATAAAAACTGCTAGAAAAATTGGAAGACACTGTGGGAGAGATTAGGTTTGGATAAACACCTCACACCCTATACCAAGATAAACTCAGAATGGGTGAATGACTTGAATATAAAGAAGGAAACTATAAGCTAATTAGGTAAACACAGAGTAGTAAACATGTCACATCTTTGGGCAAGGAAAGACTTTAAAGCCAAGAAAGAGCTAGAAAAAATTACAAAATGTAAAATCAGTAATTTTGATTACATCAAATTAAAAAGGTTTTGTACAAAGAAAACCAATGCAACCAAAATTGGAAGGGGAGCAACTGATTGGGAAACAAACTTCATTACAAAAACTTCTGACAAAGGTCTAATTACTCAAATTTATAAAGAACTAAACCAGTTGTAGAAAAAATCAAGCCATTCTCCAATTGATAAATGGGCAAAGGGTATAAATAGGCAATTTTCAGTTAAAGAAGTCAAAACTATTAATAAGCACATGAAAAAGTGTTCTAAATCTCTTATAATCAGAGAGATGCAAATTAAAACAACTCTGAGGTATCACCTCACACCTAGCAGATTGGCTAACATGACAGCAAAGGAAAGTAATGAATGCTGGAGGGGATGTGGCAAAGTAGGGACACTAATTCACTGCTGTTGGGGTTGTGAACCGACCCAATCATTCTGGAGGGCAATTTGGAACTATGCCCAAAGGGCAATAAAAGACTGCCCTTTGATCCAGCCATAGTACTGCTGGGCTTGTACCCCAAAGAGATAATAAGGAAAAAGACTTGTACAAGAATATTCATAGCTGCACTCTTTGTGGTGGCCAAAAATTGGAAAACAAGGGGATGGCCTTCACTTGGGGAATGGCTGAACAAATTGTGGTATATGTTGGTGATAGAATACTATTGTGCTAAAAGGAATAATAAAGTGGAGGAATCATGGGAACTGGAACAACCTCCAGGAAGTGATGCAGAGCGAGAGGAGCAGAACCAGGAGAACATTGTACACAGAGACTGATACACTATGGTACAATGGAATGTAATGGACTTCTCCATTAGTGACAATGCAGTGATCCTGAACAACTTGGAGGGATATAAGAGAAAAAACAGTATTCACATTCAGAGGAAAAACTAGGAGTAGAAACACAGAAGAAAAACAATTGCTTGAATACATGGGTCGAGGGGATATGGTTGGGGATGTAGACTCTAAATGAACATCCTAATGCAAGCACTAACAGCATGGAAATAGGTTTTGATTAAGGACATATGTAATACCCAATTAAATTGCGCGTCAGCTGTGGGATGGTGAGTGAGAGGGGAGGAGGAAGGGAAATAATATAATTATTGTAACCAAGGATTAATGTTCTAAATTTACTAAGTAAATTAACTTAAATTTTTAAAAAAATAAAGAAATCAGGGGAGGTTTTATGGAACAATTGGCAACTAACCTGGGCCTTGGACAGGGCACTGGAACCCTTTAGACCTCAGTTTTCAGATAAAATAAACAAATTGGGCTTCATGATTTTTGAGGATTTTCCCTTGGCCCTATCTAGTGAAGGCTTTCACTAGGTTGAGGTATGTATTGCTTAACGGTTGGTTATAAAAGGTGGGGAAGAGGCTGTAGCCAGGGGAAGAAGATGGATGCGCAGAGGTGAGAGAGAGCAGTAGCCCTGTCCATAGCAGGTTCTCTTCTCCTTACCAAATTGTGGGATCAGGTAAGGCAGCTTTCTCCATAATTCTAAATTTCAACTCTGTTGCTTTCTCTAGGAATCAGCAAATAAGCCTCCCAATCTAGAACACCCACCTCCTGTCAACTGTACAGCTGAACTAAGGAAGAGGAGCCCATCTATCAATGCTTCCAGCAAAGGGAAAGTGCTCCAGAAAGCCAAGGTATGGGAACATCACCCTACACAGCATCAAGCTACCACAATGCCTCACCACACCTAACCAAAGCCAAGAATTAGAAAGGCAAGCTTCAGAAAAAACCAGGAATCTAATCTTGACTATGCCACCAACTTACTGTATAATTTGGACTAGTCCCATTTTTATCTTTGGGTTTGATTATCCTCCTCCATAATAATAACTAATTGTCTTTCTACATCTCATGATTCTTCAGAGAGCTCCTGAGACTTTCCTTCAGGTCCTATTAACTTTTAGTTTAGACACAATTTAAATATTAAGCTAGAAGCAGGGAATCAGAAAGGGGAATGGATGTCCATTAGCTTATTGATGTCCTTTTTAATTAAAAACCGATACCTTCTGCCTTAGAATCATTGGTATCAATCATCTCTCTGGCATACCCCTGTCACTGAACAGAGTAGAGTATAGAGGGTCTATCACCTCATTATTTCTAAGAAATTTAGAGGAATCTATGCAACCCAATTTATTTTTTTCAAATGCAGCTCAACTTTTCTTACTATCATATTCCACTGATGACTCAAAATGTTTGCAATACATTAAAATCCCCAGGTCTTTTCCAAGCATGCTATTGTCAAATTACAGCTCTCCATCTTGTATTACTAAAGATGACTTTTCGAGCCCCCTTTATATTTTTATCCCTAGTGAATTTCACAATATTAGATTCAGTCCAGGATTCTGGCCTGTCACAATTTTTATGGACCCTGACGGTCATCATCAAGCACGTTCATCTTTCTTCCACAATTTGGCTTATCTATAAATTTAATAAATACTCCATCCATGCTTTTATCCAAATGACTGATAAAATGTTCAATAGTACACAGCCAAGTACAGATCCCTGAGGCACTCTACTGAAGACCTTTTTTCCTGTTGGCATTGCATTATTATCATTCCTCTGTTGGTTTGGCCATTTATCTAGTTCCCAAATCATTTGATTATGCTATAAACTATCTTACACACATCTTTCCCACAGGAATAACAAGAAATGGTTATCAAATGCTCTGACACTGGTTTAAAAAAAAACACCTGATCTGCATTTTCCTGACTCACAGTTTTATCAGTCATGAACAAGGCATCTGTTAGCCAGGGGATGATTTTCTTCTTAGTTTTTCTTCACTGAAGTCTTGCCTAGACTGATTTGGTCACTCACTCTTTCACTTCATACACAGCTGTTAGTCAACAAGAATTTATGAAGTACATAATTATGTGTTCCAATTGCTAAGGGTACAAAGGCAAAAGCAGGGCCCCTTCCCTCAAGGAAATAATAGTCATTTGTCAGTGTTTGAGGGAACAGTCCATCATTCTTGGAGTCCAAAGCATTCTTTTTATAGTGACAAGTCTCAGAAAGTTGGGAATTTAGATGGTGTAATGGATTGGGCACCAGATCTGAAGTCTGAGTTCAGATATCACTTCTTGGAGTGTGACCCTGAGCGAGTAACAACTTCTATTTGCCTCAGTTTCCTCATCTCTAATTAAATGGGGATAATGATAGCACCTGCCTCCAATGGTTGTTTTGAGGACCAAATGAGATAATATTTGTAAAGTGCTTTGCAAACTTTAAAGTGCTATATAAATGCTCATTATTGTTACTTGGTATTGGAGAACCTCTTTACTACTTTTGTGAAATTAGGCAAGTCACTAATCTCTAGGTCTCAATTTATTCATCTCTAAAATGGACTAATAAAAATAAATAGCTAACATTCCTATCTCACTTACCAATATTATTTCCCCTGTCTTTACAAACAACCCTATAGTGTTGGTGCTATTTATTGTCCTCATTTTGCAAATGAGAAAACTGAGGCAAGTGGTGGCAAATAGTGTTTGCCCAAAGGTTACAATACTAGAAATGAGGGCTTCTTGATTCAGATAATGTGGTCCTATCTATTGATATTTATCTCAATACTTCAAGAATCTGAGTTTTTTTTTTCAGTTGTAGATATTACCACTCCCTCTACTATGAGACTGCAGCTCTTTTATAATTTAGATAATGATTTTTGAAGGTTGCTGTGGCTGAAATATTTTGCACCCTCCATCCAACCTGATAAAGTTTCTTTACATTTCTTAATCCTAAAGGTAGCTAAGTGGAGCAGTGAATAGAGCACTAGTCCTGGAGTCAAAAAGACCTGAGATCAAATTCAGCCTCAGATACTTACTACTTGTGTTATCCTGGGCAAGTTTTGCCTGTTTGCTTCAGTTTCCTCATCTGTAAAATCTTTCCATTCTTGTCCTATATATGTGTGCCATTTTCAGGATAACTGGAGCTCCTTGCTCTCTGACCTCTGTTCCTGTACCTACATCATTTCCTGACATTTGGAATTCCTTCAATGCACCCCCACTCCCATTTACCGTTTTTAAAAACTTCTGATTTTTCAAGATCAAACTCAGCCCTCTCTGTACTTCTATTCAATGGTATCCTTTCTTCCTTGGGCCTCATATATCACTTGATTTGCCCTTCTCTTTTCTTTTTTTTTAACCCTTACCTTCCATCTTAGGATCAATATTGGGTATTGATTCCAAAGCAGAAGAGTGGTAAGGGCTAGGCAATGGGGGTTAAGTGACTTGCCCAGGGTCACATAGCTAAGAAGTATCTGCTGAGGTCAAATTTGAACCCAGGCCCTCCCATCTCTAGGCCAGTTTGCCCTTAAATCCATTTCTTGCCATTTTCCCTCCTATATTTGTGTGTATATCATATTCCTTTATTAGACTGGGGCCCTGTCTTATCTTCTTATCTCATTCAGTGGTGGCAAAGGGCTTTGCTCATTGAAGTCACTTAATATCTATGAGATTGAAAATGAGCACTCAAGCATCCACTATTTACTGAATTCTGTCTTTGGTGCTATGGAAGTAAGTGAAGGATACAAAAAACAAAAGTGCCATTCTCTATTTCTCATAGAAATTATAGCAGAGAGTTTGGTGTCCAAATTTCTGTCTGTTTCCCTACCAGAAAATATTCACTTGTATGAGTGATGGAATGGCTAATCTTGAACCAAGTCCAATACCAAGGTATTACAAGAACTTGGAGACTGTCCAGCATTGCCAGGGGCTCCAGTTTAATTTGGGATCCATTAGGATACTTTATACTCAGTGAGACTCACTCACAGGTTGTTAACATATAATGCAAGAGGAGGAAGGGCCTTTGGAAATCATCTGGTCCAATTTCCCTCTTAATGGAGGAATCCTTTTTATAGCTTCCCTAAATGAGATTTATAAGCATTCTTGTCTACCCAAGTACAAATGGCCCTTGAGCTATTAACATTACTGAGTACTATGGAACATTTTTATTGAGGATTTTGTAAAATCAAAGGTGGCATGTTTATCAAATAGGCAGATTATACAAAGTAGGAGGGAGAGCCAGATGAGAAAAATGGAATTAAAAAATGATGTTGGCAGCTTGAAACATTAGACTTAATGTTACAAGATGATAGAGACAAATACAAAGTCTTAACACTTTCACAACTTCCTAAGTACAAGATGAAGGAGCTTTGACTAGATAGCAGTTTCTGGACTATGAAAAAGATCTAGGGGTCTTAGTGGGCCACAAGTCAACAATATGATATAGTATCCAAAAAATGCTGTGGTATCTCAGGCTGCATTAGTAAGGCAGTGTTGAGAATACAAGAGGTAATTGCCTCATAATACTTTATGCTCTTCAGAGCACACCTAGAATCCTGTGCTCAGTTCTGGACACAATATATGAAGGTCCCCAACAAGTTGGAGAATGGCCAGATAAGGGGAGCCAGAATGGTGAAGGGTCTTAGGTTCATTTTATATGAGGCTCAAAGGAAGGAATTCAAGGGATCTACCTTGGAGAAGAGATTCCTGGAGTAGGGGGAAAGAGGCTGAGATATAGTAGATAGTTTTCAGGTACTTGAAGGACCAGTAGATAGAAAAAAGACATGACTTGAGTTTAGAGGGAATAACCAGAGACAATGGGTAGAAACTTCCAAGGAGCAAATTTAAGCACGATGAAAGGAAAAACATCCAAAAATCTTTTAAGTTGTCTGGAAATGGGAAAGGCTGCCCTGCAAGGTAGTAGTTGCCTTCTCATTTATTCTATGTAAGTTAAGTCATTGAGTGGATCCTTTTTTTAGGTATGGGTGGACCAGATGCCCTTTTATTTTGCTTTTTTTTTTCCTTCAGAATTAATGATTTGGGGGGGGGGGGAGGGCAGGGTATGGTCTAGACTGGAAGCTTTTCATTTATTTATTTACAAAAATCTAACCAGATGTCCTTAAAAGTCTCTTTCAGCTCTGAAATTATGTAATTCTGTGGGACTAATATTTCTGGGTGTAGCTGGGTGGACTTTTTCAGTAAAGTCACTATTATTTTTCTAGTGCCTTACAATTTTCAGATCCTGTGAAATAAGTCTTAATATTATTATTGTCTCCATTTTACAGGAGAAGAAACTGAGGCATAGGTACTTATTGCTAGAATTTGAATTTAGGCCTTCCAACACCAAATCCAGCGCTCCTTCTGCTATACCATGCTGTCTGTCTTCAACGAACCTGTGCTCCTTTCCCAGTTCTAGCTTTGAGTATCTGTGTGACTGTGAGCAAATAATTTCCTCTCTTGAGTTTTAGTTTTCTTTTCTATAAAATGTGAATAGTAATGCCAGCAATAATAATACCAGTTATACAGGCTTCTTGGAAGGCTCAAGTAAGATACATATGAGGAATGCACTTCACAAATTCTTAATCAATTAAAAAATATGGCCTAGTATTAATCTTTGTTATTATCATTGTTGACCCCATAAATTGAGGCCTAATAGTGATCCCTCCTTTTAGTGATAATAACTCATTCATGTGACAGTTGGGGAAAACAATGGCAACTTGCTGGTGGTGATGTAGATGGGACCATGATTTGTATAGTTAGTCTAAATGATGCTGAGGGCCTTTCACTTGGTTACACCCTTGCTTTATGGGTCTCAGGCTCCTTCTCTGTAAAATGAGATTAAATTAGATGAAATATAAGGTCACCTAATGTTGAGATTCTCTTAGAGCTACTGTAATAGGGCTCTTGGGTCTTCTTCCTTCCTCCATTCATTGAGCAAATCTGGCCACAGTCTGTTTTTTTGTGCCTTACATAGACATCATTTCTTACTTTTCTGGGGTTTCCCCACCCCCCACAGGTGGGGCAGAGGTAGAATGACCACTCATCCAAGGGACTATCCTATAATGGTGATGGCATGTTTGTTCTTTGTTCTTCTCAAACATCATTCAATAAAACCTGTTCATTTGTCTTTGTGTATTGCAGGAATGGGAAATGAAGAAGACCTAAGAGGAACATGAGAAATATATCCTCTGGGGAGAGACCAGCTTCTCCAGTCCAGCCTTTTAAATCCCTTTTCCTGGAGAAACAGAGAAAAGTTATAACTGTTTGGGAAGCCATGAAGACCATCTTCACTGTGTTTTGGAGGGAAAGGGAGAAGGCACTTTGCCATTGGGGATACAGGGAGGGAGGGATGGGGTAGACAGGCTAGTAATGGAACAAAAAAGACTCTTGGGAATTTTAGGGGTGGGAAGTGGATTGGAATGAGGGGACTGTTAGGGAAAACAGTATGTTTAGACAAGCTGGATTGGCCATTTAACTGAAGAAATAAGAAACTGATGAATAATCACTTTTATTTAAGTCTTAGCATCCCATTTCTTATCTCTGAAATGGCTTATGGAAATAGTAAAGTAAATGGGATACTGTAGTAAGGATCAGCTCCTATTATCACACTATAAAGGGTTCCTAGGGCCCTGGCAGCTACTGGAAGCAAGCCTGAGACTGAAAATGAAGAGGATCCTCTATAATGTCACAGATCTGTGGTTTCATGGCTTGGCCAGTCCCCTCTATTTTTACCAATCCCATTCATCAATGGATCTGGCCTTCCAAAACTTTATTTTTGTGACTTCTGGTGATCAGCTTCTCTGTGCTCAGATGATCATCAAATAGCACATCTTGCTCACCAGACCTGGGCTTAAAGTCATTTCAGTTTGCTATGGCCTGCTAAAGCCTGTACTATACTGATATAACCTCAGAAGTCCAGGGTCAACCTCCACACCAAGAAGAGGTACTAGAGGAGAACTTTACTGAGGATGGCTAGGATAATGGCTGCTTGTTTAAGGTTGGGCTAAAGCTATATGGAATGTGAATCCTATGACCCTTCACCTATTCTGTCTATGGAGTTGCCTTTCTGGGAATTAGAACTAGCCATCAGTAATGTTTGCTGTGCCTAAATCTGATTGATATAAAAGCAAAGACCTGAAGAAGTAGGATAAACGTATGCAGCTGGGGTATTTTTAGTCACATATTCTGTCCAGGCCAACTCTCGGGAGAGTGATGCACACAGATACAAGCTTCCCATGCCACTGGCACACTCTCAAGCCTACACCTGCTCATAGATGGGTACTGTGCTATTAGAAAGACATAGGATTTGGGATCAGAGGACCTGGGCTAGAAACGTGCCTCAGACACTTACAAAGTATGTGTCTTTAGGGCAATCATTTAATGTGGCTAAGCCTCAGTTTCCTCATCTACAAAATGGGGACAACAACAGCACCTACCTCACAGGGCTTTTGTGCTAATTACATGAGATAATGTATAGAAAGTGCTTTGGAAATGAAGGATTATAGAAATATAAGCTATTCTATCTCAGCCCTGTAACTTAAAACCTGCTTGACTGGGTAAATTTGATTCTGTAAACTTCATATAAAATAAAGGGCTTGAAGTTAGTTCATTCACACTCAAAATCCTGTGAATTTATATACTGCATAGAAAGCTACGAGCTAACGGTCCAGGTGTTTTTGTGTAGCAAATGTACAAATGACCTCTTCCCTGAGACTCTATCCTAGAAGCCGTCTGTCTCTTCTCACATGTGATGCCTCATCTGCCGGTTAATCTCTTGTGTATGGGAATAGAAGTCTGCTTAAGAGGTGTTAAAGAGAAATCTAAGTACTCAAGATTTCTCTTCCTTCTTCTCCATGTGGAGCTCACTAGGGAAAGGAACTCTCCCCCTTTCCCTTTCCCACCTTTTCTGTAAAATAGTCCATTGCCAAAAGCCAAATGAAGCCTTGCTGTGAGTATAAATGTGCTGGGGATGTGGGGACCTTTTGTATTGAACTGTCATGCATACTGGGCCACAAGTTACTTTTTAAAAACTGAGCACTTTAAAATCTGTGTCATGTTCTCCTCCAATAAAGATAAAATTGTAACTATTCCATTGCTATGGAGTCAGCAATGTTTCCAACTTGGAAAGGTACTTAGGAGGCCACAATTTCAAATTCATTGCATATTTATTAAGTGTCTGCTTTATGTGGGGCACAGTAGTATGCTAGGCTAGAAAGAGAGACAACTGTCATATTGAAGAATATTGTGCTTGGAAGCAAGTTCTGGCCTCAAGCCTTGACTCTGCCTCTTTCTAGATATATGACTGAGTGAGATGAGGCATTTTATCTCTGAGTCTACAAATCATCTCTTAAATGAAAGTACTGGGATAAATAATCTTTAACATCCTTTAAAGTGACATTTTATAGTAGTGGTAGTCTCTCGGTGATCAAGGATGACGACATTTTATAAGTCTAGATAAGACACAGTTGTTGGCCTCATGGATTTACAGTCTAGTAGAGATTATCCCTTAGGAGTGGTTTTCAAGTGTGTTTCAATCACATCCAACTCTTCATGACCCCATTTGGGGTTTTCTTGACAAAAATACTGGAGTGGTTTGCCATTTCTTTTTCCACCTCATTTTGCAGATGAGGAAACTGAGGCAAATAGGCTTAAGTAACTTGCCTAGGGCCATACAGCTAGTAAGTGTCTGAGGCCAGATTTGAACTCAAGAAGGTAAAGCTTCCCAACTCCAGGCCCCAGAGCTCTTTGTGCTATGGTGCCATCTAGTGGCCCCTGCATTCAAGTATTTTATTTCATTTAATCTTCCATCAACCTTATGAGATGAATAAAAGGCATTATCCCCATTTGATAATGAAGAAAACTAGATCTCAGAGAGGCAAGTACACAGCCTAAAGTTGCACCACTATATAGTGTTAGAATCAAGACTGAAAAACAGGTTTAATGAATGAGTTTCCTTTGATCCATTTTGCACTGTCTTATGTACCTCCCAGTCAGCTGGATCTTAACTTGATCAAAGTTGCAAAAATGGGCAGCACTGTGTTTTGGTGAGAAAGGTGATCTTTGTTTTAGTTATCCCATTAAATTTGCTGAAAAGTTCAGAGGAGGAGAGTTTGGGGAGCTCCAATGGATAATTACATTCAGTTTTTTAAAATTACTTTTTTTTTTTTTAAACTGCTGAATGTTAAAGGCCCTATGCTGGGATAAAAAGATTAAAAACAAAAACAGTCCCTGCTCTTAAAGGGGATAAACTCCTTTATCTTATTAACCACCATCCACTCCATTCTACGAACTAGGAGGCTGAAAGTCTATGGAGCTATAGAATCCTTTTGAATGTCTTATCCTCTATGACCCATAGACCATATCATTAAATAAGATTCCACTTACTATTTTTTGAGCCCCTACTATGTGTGAAGTCTTGTGTGGGAAATAAAAATTAATGAAATTCAATTTTTATTCTTGGAAGAAGATAAAATGGAGAGTTGAATAATTATAAGAAGAAATGAATGCTAAATGGAATTCAACTCAATAAACTTGGAGATCTACAAGGGAAGGCTGGAAAATCATTTGCTGGAATGTTGTAGAAGAGATTTAGGGTTAAAGTAAGGAGCCCCTGAGATACCTTCCATCCCTATTATTCTGAGCCTAATAGTGAGTACTTTTTTCTTTTTAATTTTTGATCTTAGGTTCCCTTTTCACTTTTAAAATTATTAAAGAGCCTCCCCCCAAGTTTTTGTTTATATAGATTATATTCACCAATATTTAGAATATTAAAAAAAATAAGACATCTTAATATTATGAAAATAGTTTTGATTTTGTGGCCCTTCTGAAGGATTTTCCAGGTCTCCCTGTGGTCCTCAGAACTATTTTGAGAACTACTGCTATAAATAGTTTTTGTATTATCAAAAACAAGTTTCATTTCTAGAATGTGATATGGTTTTACAAAACAATTCCCCTCACAACCGTACTACAAAATAGGTAGTATAAATAGTTTGACATATGAGGAAAATGAGGTTCTTTTATCAGATATGAAATCTTAGCTAAAATGAGACTTCTAGTTCTAAGTAATTTTTATGACTTATTTATAGCTTACCTCAGTGTTTTTTGTCTTTGTTTCAGAGGCTCTTTATCAATCTTGTCTTCCACTTAATTCATAGCAACGCCTCTTCTTCAACTCTCTTATTTTCCTTCTCCCTCTTTTTTACATATAATAAATTCAGAAAGCTGTTTGGGGTCCTTCTGGATTTTAGGGACTTTTGTGTCACTACTAGAATTCCTTAGCATTCAGGTTTGTTGCATTGGTACTTATTTGCACTCCATGACATCAGGAATTAATACATTCTCTTCCCTTTTGCTCACTGTCAGATGTCACTTGAAGTTTCTTTGCCAGTTCCTTGTTTTTGGCACAATTGTTTCTATATTTCTTTGTGGACTTCTAGAACATACCTCCCGAGAATAGTCATACATTTGGCCCGTGTTTACCTATCTACACACTATGCTACCTGCTTTCTAGTTATCATCTCTAACTCTTCCCCCAGAACTAGGACCTCCTCCCCTAGATCCCCAGCTGTGATAGGTGAGTTTTCACCTTCTCTTGGTGGTAGCTAAACTTCTACATCACTTTCCAGTCATCTCTGTACCATATCACCTACTCTCTTGACATCATCTCCTTCTCATTTTCCCTGCTCTTCTCCCCAAATACAATGTAAATTCTTTGAGGGCAGAGACTGTTTTGCTTGCTTATGTTTGGGTTTCCAGTGCTTATCACAGTGCTTGGCACATTTGTTATTCAGTCATATCTGACTCTTCATGAGTCCATGGATTTTTTTCCATGATACTGGAGCAGTTTGCCATTTCCTTCTCCAACAGATAACCATACATATACATATCAAAGCTCTCCACTGTCTTGACCTGTCTAACTTGGATAACCCTGCACAGCATAGTGCATAGCTCACAGTTTCTTTGAGCTATGCAAGCTCCTCTCCCACAACAAGGTAGTGATGCAAGAAAGACTTTTTTTTTTTAAGCAAATAGGGATTGAATGACTTGCTTAGGGTCACACGGCAAGTAAGTGTCTAAATCTGGATTTGAACTCATGTTTTCTTGTCTCTTTATTCAACAGCTGATTCAACAACTAAGACTAAGCAAAGTAGATTGAGATAGATAGGAGTAAATGTAAACATTGAATAAAATTTGAACTTTAGCAAAACATAAGGGAACCCAAAACACAAGTTTGGGTGAGCCCAAAACAAGAATGCTTTGAGTGGATCTAGGATCTGGAGGATCTCATATTTCCTTGTAGTTATCTCCAACATTCCTGGAGAATTATTATATGGCTCAGGTGGCATTCTGGTTGCACACAATCAATAAAGGTACATTTAAACAATATAACAACTCTCCCTCAAACAATATAAGTCATTTCCCCCACAATAGCTACAATATAAAAGGGAAGAAGACCTACACACTAAAATATAAAAAGTAAATCTAACAAAGTTTATAAAGATTAAGTAGGATTTGAATGAAAAAACTTAATTTGTTGTTGATTCAACTGTTAGATTTCCATGGAGTTAAAAGGAAAATGAAAAAAAAATGCATGGAGTCACAAGATGGAATGTCCAGTAAAAGGAACAGCAAAGAGGCCAATGTCACTGGATCGGTCATCCTGTTAAAGTAGGGCTGAAGAGGAGAATAAGGTGGAAGAGTGCTGGAATGGTGGAATAAGGCTAGGCTATGTAGGGCATTTAATGTGAAATAAAGGATTTTTTAATATTTAAACCTGGAGGTGATAGGGTTCCATTAGAATTTTCTGAATAGAGGTAGAAGGGCGATGGCCTTGTCAGACCTGTACTTGAGGAAGATTAATTTGCCAGTTGGGTTTAAGAGAGACTGGAGTTGAGAGAGCTCTAAGCCAGGAAGACAAATCAAATAGAGATGTCTAGACATTTTTCTAATGCCCTCAACCTGTTAATCCTCTCCAAAATTGAAGTTATACACTCAAAATATAGAAACTTTAGTTGTATCCATGATTTAGAACAACTGGAATCCTAAAGAAGGTTAAAAAACCTTATAAACTGATATAGTTCTGGAAATGCTAGCAAAGGCAATAAGTCAAGAGAAAAGAAATTAAAGGCATAAAGATAAAGTTGGAGGTGCTAAAATGATTCCTATTTGCTGATGTCATGATGGTGTATTTGGAAAATCTTTGGGAAAAAGAGAAGATACTAATTGAGAATAGCTTAAAAAAATCAGTCTATAAAATTAATACTCAAAAATCAACAGCTTTTCAATATAATAATACAAAACACAAGAAGCAACATTAGAAAGGGAAATCCTATTACAAATAGGTGCAAAATAGGCCTATTGAAGCACATGTAAAACTTGTATTGTTTCAATTACAATGTACTCCTTAAAGAAAAAAATAACTTAAATAGCAGGAGGAATATTCGGTACTCATTTCTAAACAATATCAATATAATAAAAATAATACTACAAAAATGAATAGCTTTATGTTATAGCAATCAAATTTCATAGGGAATACTTTGTAGAGCTTCATAAAATAATAATGAAATTCATTTGAAAAAAAAAAAACAGATCTAGAATATTAAGGGAAATGATCAGGTGAAGATGAAGAGGAAATTGCACTTCCAGAACCCAACCTATTATAAAGCAGCCATCATCTCAATTATCTGGTATTGGTTAAAAAAATATATCAATGGAAGACAATTAGACAAGGGGAAATCAGAAACAACAGAACTGGATAACCTAGAATCTGATAAATTACCTAGGAAAAAAATCCTTTTTTATTAAAAACTGCTGAGAAAACTGGAAAGCAGTATGGCAGAAACTGGGCTTAGATGAACACTTTCCACCATGTTCCACAATACAACCTTAATAGATATGTGACTTTAATATTAATGATCATACTATAAAATATTTAGAAGAGAAATTGGTCATATGCCCCTTACAGTTATTGGTAGGAGAAATTTTCTTAGCCAAATGAGAGACAACTACAAAAGAAAAAATAGATTAGTTTGATTATCTGAAACTGAAGATCTGCACAGACAAAAGTAATATACCTTGCACAAGAAGGGAAGGGGTCACCTTGGGAAAAAAAATCTCTTATCAAATTTCTCTTATTAGAGTTTGATATTCAAGGTATATAAACAAACATATAAGACTAGTACATATCCCCAACAGAAAGATGGTTAAAATAAACAGTTCTCAAGAGTTGCAAAAGATTTAGAACCACATGAATTTTTCAGATCACTAATAGAGAAATACAAATCAAAACAACCCTGCAGTTTCACCTTCATCTGTAAAATTGTTAAAAATGGCAATAGTCCATGTTATAGGGGTTGTAGAATGACAGGCACATTAATATATTGTTGATGGAGCTGAAAAATGGTATAATTTTTGGAAAGCAGTTTGGAATTATGCAAATAAAGTGACTAAAATGTTCATATCCTTTGAGCCAGAGACTTGATAAGAAGAAAATTCCCATATATAACAAAATTTTTATGGTAGAATTTTTTGTGATATCAAAGAATTGGAGACAAAGTTGATACTTGTCAAATGTTGAATGACTGCTCAAACTGTGGTACATGAAATAATGGAATACTATTGTGCTATAAGAAATGTGTGACAAATTCAGAGAATGGAAGGTTCTATGTGAACCAATACAGAATGAAGTAAGCAGAACTAAGAGGAGAATCTACACTGTACCCTTTATGACAACAAACTACAGAATCTGAGATTGTTTTAGAAATAAATATATTAAGTCATTTGGTAGGAGACGGGAGTAAGGGAGGAGATGTCGTTTCCTCCCATCTAGATTCTAGAAGGTTTACATTATAAAATTTAGATAACAGTCCTTGAATGTACCAAAGATATGGTTAAACAATTTTTGCAGGAGGGCAAATTGAAAGCAAAATAGATTGAGATACATATGAGAAAATGTAAACTTTGGCAAAACATAAGGGAGCCCAATGCAAGAATCCTGAATACATCTAGGATCTGTGGGATCTCATAGTTATCTAGTAGTTATCTCCAGCATTCCTGGAGAATTATCATAGGGGTCGGGTGGCATTCTGGTTGCAGACAATCACATAAAGGTACATTTAAACAGTATAACAATTTCCCCCCAAACAATATAAGTCATTTCCCCCACAACAATATAAATGGGAAAACCTACGCACTAAAATATAAAAAGTGAATCTAACAGTTTATAAAGATTAAGTAGGATTTGAATGAAGAAAGAGGATAGATATCCCATATTTACTTGCATATTGTCTTCCTGATTTAGACTGAACTCCTTGAAAGTAGGGGGCTGTCTTTTGCTTTTCTTTTATCTCCTGTGCTTAGCACAGTGCCTGGCACATAGCAGTTTCTTAATAAACATTTATATAATAGCCAATTCCCATCGTTCTACTTATTATTTTCCTACTACCCCCATTCCCACCCTCTTCTTTTCCATTCCCCTTTTTAATCTTAAACAAAACCTATAACAAATACATAAAATCAGGTAAAATGTTAACATTCTCCCACTCTCCCTTTTTATTCCTTTCCCCATTTCTTTTCCTTCCCTCACCACTCCTCTCTTCTCCCCTTCTTTTTCCTTTTTTTCCAAGTCTTTTGACCCGCCCTGTTCCTGATTTACAGTAGCCGGAAGCTAGCGTTTAGCCCGCCCCTTCCGATAGCCCGGAGTTGCCATGGGAGTTAGTCCTTGAACGAGTTGGAGCTTGGGGCCCTCACCTGTAGGAGCCGCAAGGATTACTGGGACTTGTAGTTCTTGCTTCTGGTGTCTTGGACGAGGGCGCCTCTTTCTCTTCGACTTCAGTCGGCAAGACGGCGGAACATGGCTGGACGCTGGTTTCTGGCGGCCACGCGGACCCTGCAGCGATTTGCGGGCCCAGGCGCCACGGGCCGGGACAGGTAACAGCAGGGATGAGGCCGTGGGGCGGGGCCTTGGGGAGCTGGGGTCTCAGGCGGGGATGGCGGGGCGGCGGGCTGGTAAAGGACTGGGCTGCCCTGAGGCTCCTAAGTCCTGAGCGGACCCGGATCTCGGGGGACCTCCTGCCAAGCAAGCCCCTCGGGGGCTATGGGAGGAAACTGAGGCTCAGGCAGGCGGGGAAATGATTTGCTTTAGGTTCCATAGGTAGTAAGTAACTGAGCTTGATTTCGGACGCCTGGCCTCCCGTCTCCAAGTGAGAGTTTGAGTGGCTGGCGGAGCCAGACCTGGATCCCGCATGTGACTGACCCTGGCCAGTGGATTTTCATACCCCACACCTGGACCTCATTTTCTTTCTCTGTAAAGTCAATGCATGTGAATCTCTGCATCAGTCAGTCAATTGAGACACAATATGCAAATAACTGTACAAACAGATATACATGGGGTTACTTGGTGCCCTCCCTCTGAAATCATCTCCAGCATTAAGAGGAGTTGGGGAAGGCTTGGAAGCCCCTGAAGTCTGGAGGTGGGAGAGATGACAGTCTCTAAGCAAGGTGATTGGTCTTCCACCACCACCCCCCTCCCCTCTACCCCCCAGGAGTTCACGTTGTAATAGGGGCAGACAGTTTTTATATTAGGAGCTGTAGCAGCAAGTCAAATTGTAAGTTCCAGTAGTTTTCAGGGTACATTAGCAAGGCAAATGGAAAGGCAGCTTCTTTAGTGGCTTTTCCATTGACAAAAGTGTCTCTGTTTCTCATATAGAGTCATTTAATAGTGTCAAGGACTTGGTTGGTGAGAACTTTTCAGGGTCTACTTGTGGCTTCTATGAGATTGTTGGATAGGACAGACTATGGTATTGGCAGAGGCAGATGCCAAATGCAACTCAAGTGTTGTTCCCCTAGGAAGTTACCCTGGAAGCAAAGCTGAAGGTCTAGGTTAGGGGGATGAGGACAGCTCTTTGCAAGGGCAGTCACTGGTATGGAAGATGCTATAGAAGAAGGGGGTGTTGCGAGGAAGAGGAGCTCACTCGAAATGAACTTATTTTTCTCAGTAAAGTGAGAGATGAAAGATGCTCAGCTGAAGAGGGTAGGAAGGAGATAGGGAAAACTTGAAGAGAGAAAAAGTTTGAGATAGTATTTTCTTGAGGTTCCTAGTGTTTTAAAACAACATCTTACTGACTATACCAGCATATATCACTGTGCCAGGTTGCTACTTAAGACTTTATATTAATCTCTGCAAAATTGCATCTTATTCTTATATATTGGACTACAGCAACAACAAAAATTATTTTGTATTACGTTGGTAAAAATAGTTTAACCTCATTGTATTTTTCTTTGTAATTTTAAATTATAGATTTTGGGTTTTTTTTGTCATCATTTTCATAGTCTTATATTACAAAGTAGTGCTTTAATTCAACTAAAATATAGTTAGTGGCATTGATGATTTCTTTTTATATTTTGCTTGTGGAATATCCCTTCTTAGCATCTAACAGTTTTTAGCTATCATGTTTTTATTTCACTTGACTTGGTTATCCTTTTTCCATTGTAGAGATTGTCCTTGTTCATTACTATAATAGCACACAGATTTTCTTTGAAGTCCAAATATGTTTTACAGAAATGAATCCTGAGAGATATGTTACACCCAATAACTTTGAGGAAATAATTGACTTTATTATGGTTTTTTTTTCCTGCCTTGTAGGTTCTTCAAAAGTATTTTGTCAATTTTTACAATGATTTCAGTGAATCTCCTTCAACATCAACTTTTATTTATTCTTTAAAGTAATTAATGTAATTAAACTCTTACTTAAAATTTGTCATCCTTTGTTTTATTTGAGAACCCACAAATGCCCCTTCTTAGAAAAATTTAGCCTCATTGATTCTTGGATATTTTATTCATCAAATAAAGAAAATTGGCAACATTTCAATACATTGCACTAACAAGATGTTTCATTAAACTAAAATTGTCATGCAAAAAAACAAAACACCTTTTTCTGAACTAACCCATGGTTGGCTTACAACATTTCCCTTTCCTAGAATCACTTCTTTTGAGGCTACTTTTAAAAAAAAATTAAACTCTTGCTATTCTTTTCACCCCAGACAAAAGTAGCAACTTTCAATGTGTGAAAATTGTAACCATAGTAAAGAACTTTGAGTTCCCCATAAATATACCAATAATTATTTTCATACTTAATGCTTCTTAAGAAATGTTTCATGTTTTAAACATATTTTGGTATTCTCTTGCTACTTCACAGAGCATCTAAGAACAAGCTAATCATTGACTTCTTATCTCACATCTCTACCACAATTTATTATTACCTTATTACATAATTTATAACAAACCTAGAAATTCATGTTACTCAGTAATTCTTGGTGATAAAAGAAATTCTATTTGCATTTTTAAATTCAACATCAAAAAATTATACAGATAAACTATAAACGGATTGAGATAGACTCAACTCATATGTGACCTCTGAAGGAATTGGAGAAATTCTTTTTGGGGGGAAACTTTGTTCTAGTCAAAACGATCACATACTAGACTTGCTATAATCATATTCTATTAATATGTTACTTATTTCCATCCACAACTCAGTTACTATGTCCTGCTATTCCAAATAACTACTACTTATTTGCTTTTTTGCTTTCCCATTCCAATGTAAAAGACTGTAAAATTACCAGTTTTTAATCATCTCAGAGAGGAACTTTTTTACAACACAAAGATTCTGTATCTTTTCTTTCTTTTTTTTTAAACTTTACCATCTGTCTTAAAGTCAATACTAAGTATTGGCCCCAAGGCAGACAAGTGGTAAGGGATAGGCAATGGGAAGTTAAATGACTTGTTCAGGGTCACACAGCTAGGAAGTGGCTGAGGCAGGATTTGAACTCAGGGCCTCCTATCTCTAGGCCTGGCTTTCCATACTTTGAATAACCCATCTGCCCTGTGAACATTCTTTTCAAGGTGCTTGAATGTCTTGACCAGTCCAAAATCAATGAAACGTTTTTCTTCCATTTTACTAAGAAATTTCAGTGTGACATAATGCATGTTGAAAAGTGTTATAAAGCTTTCTTGCCATAATGACTAACTGAACAGTTGGCAGACTACTGAGCAAGCTCTCACATACCTGCTCCAACAAAACCCTGAAGTTCATAAGAAATTTGAGAAACTATATTAAGTGATTTCTTCCATTCCAGATTTGTACAAGAGGTACAGAAAGAAGCCTTAAGGGTATTAAAAAAAGGAAGCCTCTCCAACAAATGCAACATAAGTACAGGGAGCCAGTGCTACCAGAGGCAGGACACATGGAGTCTTATAATATTGAGCTGGAGGCAGCAAGATCAGAAATTCTCTGAGAAATCTGGGATAATCAGAAAGCTCAGCTTGGAGACCCAGGAAGTCCAAAGAAGCAGCAGCAGTGACCGGCAGGGAGGGAGTTGCTGCATTCAGGCAAGAATAGCCCAGATAGCCCCAGGATTTCTAATTCTGTCCTGTGAGAACCCTGTAGTTTCAGTCCTCTGAACCTAAAAGATCTAGGATCTAATTTTGAGAGGTAGAGGTCAACATACAAACTCAAGGGACCCAGGGTAAGACCAAGGAGGGCCAATTGCCCCATCTAAAAGTGCAACAGAGAGAAAAACTCCAATTTAGAAATTAATGTTGGAGAGGAAGAAACAGACATCATTTCATTGATCAATATTAAACATTATTGCAAATCTAGAGATTCCCCCAAAGAATAAAATCAAATGATTAAGAGAATAGAAGAAAATGTATTTTTGATTCTAATAAGAAAAAATGTGGATATTAAAAGCAACCGACTGGAAAACAGGTTAAGGTCAAATGTATTAAGGTACATCAGACTTCCTGGAAACCATGATTAAAAATAGTCTAGACCTTTTATTTCGTGAAATCATTAATCATTATTACCCAGATATAGTAGAGTCAGAGAACAAAGTAGAAATATAATTCAGTGATCATCTCCTGAGAGGAATTTCCAGCATGAAAGATTTAAGAACGTCACAGTCAAAATCCAGTTCTCATTTAAAAAAAAAAAGTCATTGCAAGTATCCAGAAAGAGTGAGTTCCCATATTAAAGGACCAAAGGCAATATCATAATACCTGTCAGCTAGTTTCTCTTGAAAACTAGAGGCCTTGAAATACGTTATTTCAAAAGAAAGAAAAAAAAAACTGACCTTACAACCAAAAATGATTTATCCTATAAAATTGAGAATAATCCTACAGGGGAAAAAAATGAGTAGTTATGGGAACAGAATTTTCAAACATTTCTGATAAGAATATCAGAGTTGAGTAGAAAGCTTGAAATACAAATAATGCAAGGGTCCAGAGAAATCTGGAAAGGGAAGTTTATTTTTTTTTAAATGGAAGGAGCTGTATGATGTAGTTCTAATAAGGAAAGAATAAACTTGATTCTTCTGAACCTTAATGCCAAAGGATAAAAATGTAAATAAATAAGAAAAACTGAGGTCCTATGTGAAAGAATGAAAGGTAAAAGGAATATATCATAATAGATGTGAGAGAAAAGAGTGAAACTTGCATTCTCTCATAATTGGAGTGTATGAGAACAAGAATGTACAATTATGAAAATAATATTTGGGGTAATGGACATCAGGTGAATCTCACTTTTAAACACAATATGGCTGAACATGCAAGGGGTTTGTAGTAGAAATATATGAAACTCAACAGAGAAATCGAGGATGAATAGGTAAGTGTGGAGGGAACATTATGGGGGAAGGAATAGTCACAAGCCAAAAAAAACCTTTCTGACCCTGAAGGGGGAGGAAAAGAAAGGAAAAAGAAAAGACCTAGGGGGTGCCTTGGATTATTATCTCTTAGAAAACTGACAAATGGCCAACTTGGTATATGAATAAAATGGAATAATATTGCATTATAAGAAATGATGAAAGAGATCATTTTAGAGAATCCTGGATAGTGAGTTAACAGAGAATAAGTTAAGCAAAACCAGAAGAATAATTTATGCAAGGATAGCACCAATGAAAAAAATAAAGAATTTTGAAAGATTTAACGATCTCCAGAAGAACCTGTGATGAAGCATGTTCACAACTCCCTGACAGGTGCTGGAAACAAGGTGCAGAAAGAGATGTATATTTTTGGACATGGCCACTTTCTGAATTCTTCTTGACTGTCCTTATTAAATTTTTTTCTTGGTTTTCATTGCGGAAGACAGGAGAGGAAAGAATTAACAATAGTGTTGGAAAAAAAAAGAGGGCTATTGTAAAATTATTGAAATAAACAAGCTAGCAGACAGAAATTCATAAGTAATCATAGACAAGTATGAGTTTTGAAAGTTACATACAGAATTTAGTTTTTTAAAAGCTAGTGGTATGAAAAGGAGATTAATTTTTTATATAGAAATCTGTAGAGAATGCTTTTGGGGAGGATTTCTAAATTCATTAAAAAAAGGTTTTTTTGGGATCTTTATGGATCCTCACTATAATCCAGTGTGTTGGTTATCCCTCCTAGCTTTCTATTATCTGCAAATTTGGTAAGCATGCCATGGCATTTATGCCTTCTTTCAATTCACTGATTAAATGGGAAAAAATAATAAAAGAGAAAGGGAAAATATAATAAAACTATGGGAACTCATTGTTGGTTGTCTCTCCAACCGAGGATGACGATTGTCTTTGTGCGTTTTTGTGCACAAAGACACCTGTGCATGAAGATTTAAGTGGAAAAGTTGATGCACAGAGACAGTCCCACTCTCTCAGCGTTGGAAGCCTGGGTCCAGTGGCACGAAAAGTCGTTACACCTGGAGACTTCCTCAGCTGCATTGGATGGCCGTGTTGTCTTTTGTGCTCCATCACGCCCTAAGCACTCCACAGTGCCTTGCTGCATCGCCATCTCAGCCTTTGAACCTTCTTGTTGGTTTCTTCCGCCTGTTCCGCTGAAGCAGTCTCCTTCACATGCTGAGTGAGCAAAGCCCTAGTTCACCAGGGGTCGACGTGGACCCGATGGCTACCCTCACAAGGTTTAGCCGGTCTGTTGAAGCTGTTGCCCGGGGTGTGGCCGCTGCCGCATGCTAGCAGCTACTAGGAGCCACAAGTGAGAGCTGGATGTCAGGTGAAGGTCAGTGGCTGGAGAGCTGCCCTAGAAGGTCAGGACAAGCCCTCCATACCAGAGATATGGGAACTCATACCATAGTTTATTATATCTTCCCTTTCACCTATTTATCTCTGATTCTGGGATTGTATATAGTGCTATAAGTAATTTAGAGAAACTTTTCTACAAAATCTCTCTTCTTGAGCTGGGATACCAAATCTCAGAGATCAGAGGTGACTTGCCTAAGACTAGCTAGAAACTTGTTGAGCCAAGATTTAGATATAGGTTCTTTGAGTTTGAATTCAGGACTTTTTCCACTGTACCATTTTGCTTCAGCACTGTAGTAAGATAGAGAGAAGCATAGATTAATTATGATATGTCCTTAGCCCTTTGGGGAATTTCTTTGAGGGGAGTGACATTTGAATTGGCATTTAAAGTTTGGGTAGAAACTACTGATGCTAAGGTTGGGGAGGATGGTATTCCATGACTAGTTCAAGTAACAGTTCAAGTATAGGCATAAAGGCTTAAAAATTCAGAGCATGTTTCTCAGACAGAGAGTGATCTAATTTAGCAATGAGATATGATTGAAGGAACTGAATTTTAGAGACATAAAACCTGGGTTTAAGTCGCAGCTATGAACTGGGATGAGAACCCACATATCTTAACTATCAATCTAGAACAGTAATGGTGAGTCTTTTAGAGACAGTGACCAAACTGCAACCCTCAGGCTGCATGTGAGCCACCTTACCCCAGATAGGGGAGGTAGGAAATGCTCCTGTTGGGCTCCTGGGCAGAGGGGTTAGTCGTGTGAGGACTGCCCTCAGGCATGGTAGGGGGAGGGGAGTATCCCCCTCTGGCATGTATACCATAGGTTTACCAACATGGATCTAAAATAATATAGTAAATTACACTAATACAATTCAGTAAGCATTTTCTGTATTCAGATATTGTGACCGTGTTAGATACCGGAAATAAAAAGACTATAATTAAACATTCCCTGCTCTCAAGAAGCTCATATTCTTTTGGGAGAAAACAATATGGACAGGTTAAATAAGCATAAAGTACATATAAAGTAAGGCTAAAACAGTTGGACATTGGGGAGTGCAACTATGGCTACAGAGCACAGAGTGGTGGGGAGATAAGGCAATGAATGCAAAGCTTGATTTCAATTGTGGAAAATTAAAAAGGACTCAAATAATTCTTTCCCTTATCCCAAAGTGGCTTTGGTCAATTAAGTTAGAAATGTCAACACAAAGACTAACAACATTTCAAAATAGCTAAACCAAAGTTCTCAAGAAAAGGAACATGGAGGGAGCAGCAGGGTGACTCAGTGGATTGAGAACGAGACCTAGAGACAGAAGGTCCTAGGTTCAAATCTGGATTCAGATACCTCCTAGCTGTGTGACCCTGGGAAAGTCACTTAATCCCCTTTGCCTAACCCTTACCACTTTTCTGCATGATCAAATGTGAATGACAACTATTATCAGAAATGTAAGAATCTAGGACAATTTCAAGTGACTGGATTAAAAAAATAATAAGGCTATTCACTGCTATAGAAGGAACTGACAGAGTTGGAATGGAGTTTGAAGCATACCATTCTTCACTTTATTTCCTCCATGAATTTTCTCTAGTGTAAGCAATATTTGCCTTTTTCACAACATGATGAACATGGAAATATGTATTGATTAACACATGTTAAAAAAAATCCTGGCTATGCTACTTATCACCTGTGTGGCTTTAAGACTTAATTTCCCTTCCTCTCCCTTTCATCTATAAATTAAAGAAGTTAGACTAAATGATTTCTCAAATCCTTTCTAGCTCTAAAACCTGGTTCCTTGGATTGAGTGTTTTAGGAAGGTGAAGAGTATACCTAGCCCCTTCCTATATCTCTAAGCTTCTTACACCTTAATCCATGTCATGGACTCTTCTATCCAGTGTCATTGCCCTCCTAGCTGTTCTACAAGGAAGACACTCATCTCTGCTCCAGGCATAATCTCTGTCTGTCTTCTGTGCTGGGAATGCTCTCCCTCTTCCACTCTGACTACTGACCTCTCTGACTTCCCTTAAATCCTAACTAAATCATATTTTCTTTAGGAAACCTTCCTCAACATCTCTTAATTCTAATGATTTTTGCTAAATATTTATTTATCCTATAGTATATGGCTTTCTTTGTTTTGTTTATTTGTTTGCATATTATCTCCCTGTTAGATTGTAAGCTCCTTGAGAGTCTTTTGCTTTTTTGTATCCCCAGAAGTTAGCACAGTACTTGGCATATAATAGATGCTAAATTTAAACCCAGGTCTCCATTCACTTCCTGACCATTCCCAAACAATTCTTCCATAAGCAAGTCTTTCTCCCCCTTCCACCCTCCAGTCCTACTTATGTATTCTGTTCTTTACTGGAATGTAAACTCTTAGAGGACAAGGACTGACTGGTAATATTTATATCCCTAGTGCTTAGCCTGGCACATAGTAAACCCTTAACAAATGATTTATCATTCATTCATTCATTCATTCATTCATTTAGTTTCTGCTTAAAGAATTACTTTGGGGGGCAGCTGGATGGCTCAGTGGATTGAGAGTCAGGCTTAGAGATGGGAGGTCCTAGGTTCAAATATGACCTCATAGACACTTCCCAGCTGTGTGATCCTGGGCAAGTCACTTGACCCCCATTGCCTAGCCCTTACCACTCTTCTTCCTTGGAACCAATACACAGTATTGACTCCAAGATGGAAGGTAAGGGTTAAAAAAAAATAAAAAGATTTACTTTTATGGAATTACCTTATAAAGCAGCACATTCCACAATAAAATAAGTAAAACTTAAAAAAAAAGTTTTGTGTTTTTTTTTTACTTGAGATAGTTGTACTCATTGTACATGTACAATGTACTTCATTGTACCATCAATTTACCTCAGTTTTGATCACTGGGACCAAGCAAAACAACTCAGATACTGCCTTTACCTTCCTTTTCTTACTTACCTCTCACTTCTTGATCCCTTGAAATCTTTTCAATTAAAATTACTCTCTCTAAGGTTTCCAATGATCTCTTAAATTCTTAATCCAATGGTATTTTCTCAGTTATTATTCATCTTTAAGACCAATAGCTTTTAATGACTTTAACCATCCTTTACTTCTAGATAAACTCTTCTTCCTTGGCTTCTTTGACACTGTTCTTTCTGGTTCTCCTACTTGTTTGAGTATTCTTTCTACGTCTCTTTCACTGAATGCTCCTGTCCATTAAATTTAAATATCTTTTAAAGGGTCTATCCTAGGCACTTTATTACTCAGTGTTCTCATCAGCTTCTGTGGTTTTCATAATCATTTCCATGATGAGCAGACTCAAATCTGTATATTCAACAATAATCTTTCCTTATCTTTAGTCTTTGAAGATCTTCCTTTAGATATCTCAGAAATCCTAAACTCAACATGGACAAAACAGAACTCATTCCTCAAAAAACCCATCCCTTTCCTAAACTTCCCCATGTCTGTTGAGGCCATCACCAAACTTCCAGGCACCAAAGTTTAAAATTTAGGAGTCATCCTTGACTTTTCACATCCCTCCATCCCTATATCCAATTAGTTGCCATACCTTCTCAGTTCTATCTCTACATCTCTGCTAGGAATCTCTACTAGAATCTCTATCTCTACTAGGAATAATAAAACCCTTTGCAATGTGTCTTTAGCCTAATTTTCCAGCCTTATTATTCCTTCCCTTTCATTTATTTTCTGTTCCACTCAAATTGGCTGATACCCTACATGACATTGTGATCTTTCAGGTATTAAACATACTTCTTCATTACCTATATAATGTTAGATTATGTTGCTATTGTTTGTCCTTTTTAAAAAAATCTTAAATTCTCATTTTTTAATTTAAAACCCTTACCTTCCATCTTAGAATCAATACTAAGTATTGGTTTCAAGGGAAAAGAGTGGTAAGAGCTATGCAATTGAGGTTAAGTGATTTGCCCAGGGTCACATAACTAGGAAGTATCTGAGGTCAGATTCGAACCTAGGACCTCTTGTCTCTAGGTCTGGCTCTGTATTCACTGAGCCACCTTGCTGACCCTTGTCCTTTGTTTTTGACCTATACCATATAGAATCCCCGGTTTCCTTCAGAGCAAAGCTAAAATATGACTTTACACTTTCTTCCTCCTGAATCACTTTCTTCCTCTTGAATTGTTTTGTATATATTTGTGTATATGCTGTATCCCCTCAAACAAATGAAAACGAGTGCAGTGACTTTTATTTTTGTCTTTGTCTTCTCAGGGTTTAGCACATTATTTTGCACATAGTAGATACTTAATAAATGTTTATAATTGAATCAAAATGCAGATGACTTGGATATGCTTAAGGAGTACAGCTGTGCATTCTGTAATTGTAGCAATATATACTGATAGTAGAAGAGAAAGTTAGGTAGCAATGAATGGGCTGATCTGTGAACCTAAGGGCCTGTAAGGGTTAAATTGGGGTTTTGACTAAATAAGAGAGTTATAAATTCAATGTTGTGGTCGCTGAATTAAAAATATTATCCCTAAGCCAGAAAAACTTAGCAGCGTTTATTTTTAACATGGAAGAGAAAGAGTTGAAGTATGAAATGTAAGAGGAGAAGAGGTAAGGAGTTCCCTAGGCTTCTCTAAGTGCTGATCCAATGAAATTCAGCTCACTCCCTGACAAAGTTCCAATCTTCACATGGAAGTCCAAGTCACTCACCAGCAAGCTGAGTTACTCACCAAGAAAAAGAGACTTTCCACAGAACTCACACTGAAAGGAGTATCCCACCAAAGCACAACTGAGCAGAGAGGGTCTCCTCACAGAACCTCAAGGGAGAAATCTCTCCAAGCCAGAATCCCAAAGGAGAAACTCCAAGGAGCAGTCCTCTAAAGAAGTACAAAGGAGAAGTGAAGAGGACAGGAAGTTCCACACTTTTTATAGTCCTTTTTCCTTGTCATTTCCTGTCCCTTCCCTTCTTCACAGGGGCCAATCACAGCTTCCAAATTGCCTAGCACTGCCCATAGGGCAGTGTCTGTTGGATCCACCTCTTATCCTCTGAGGGTGTAAACTCTTATCAAAGGATTCACAAGTTTCTGATTGATTGAGTTAAAAGGGTGGAGCTCTCTAAGTAAGTGACTTGTGAATTCTGTTACTTGATGGCTAACAAATTGTTAAGTAGGGGTCTTTTGATTAAGTAACTCAAAATAGACAAAGAGAATAAAGAATACCCTTTCATAATCCCCTCTGTTTTTCTTTGGGAGGCTAGTCTCCCCAATGAATCATTTAACATAACTAGCTTATACCTATAAAGATCTTATAGCTAAAGGTGCATACAATATTGCACTTTTTAAGAGGAAATTTCAGTAGAGATAAGAGGGAAATAAAAGAGCGGGAGCAAAACCAATGATTTGTAGGTGCATTGACAAAAAACCAATTAGGGGCAATCACCTTTGGCATAAGAGTTGATTCAGGGAGTTGATGATCTTCTTTTCCTGAAGTTTTTTTTCTCAAAAAAATTTTACCTGGATTTCATGAAAATTATACAGGGCCAAGATGGTCAAGAAGGTATAGAATATAATGCCTCAAAATGAAAGTAAGTAACTTTAGTAATGGAGGAGAAATCCTGGGCCAAAGGCAAGAGTGTCTTCTATCAGTCTCAAAGAGGGACTATCTGGAGACAAGCAAACAATTTAGGAGATTTTTAGGCTTAGGGCCAGGTCTTTCATATTCATTTCATTTTAGTATTTACTAATTTTATCTCTCTTTTTTTTAATGCATTTATTTCAGAGGCTGGACACTTGCCTTCAGCATGGCTGCCCAGAGTAGTGAGGGAGAGGCATATGGCTCTACTGACCCTTCTGGTGAGTCAGGCCCCTTATCAGCTGAAGAAGCCCTGGAACACAAAGCACTTCGACTGCAGGAGGAAGTCCGGGATTTAACTGTGAGTCCTAAACACAATACTGCTATTATTCTTTCTGAGATGAATGAAGGTTTCCTTCTTTTATTCATCTTGATTTTGAGGCTATAATGTACTGATTAGGTGTCCATGGTTCTCTTTTCAAGTCTATCAGAAGCTGTTCTGAAACTTGAGCTGTTTTGTAGGCTTTCATTCACTTCCCCCTCTTAACCTTGACTTTCCCATTTGTATGTGGATAATAATATTTGCCCTATTTATTTCACAGGGCTGTTGTGAGGATCTCATGAGATAAATATGTAAGTTTCTTTATGATCATAAAGAATCATAAGAGTTATGCTAAAAAGGGGCTTGGGGATGATCAAGTACATTGTCCTCATTTTCTAGACTTGCAAAGCAAGCCTCTTACAGGCAACTTGTACAAGTTTAGACCAAGTGTCAAATTATAGAACTAAGATTTGATCCCAGCTCTTCTGATTTAAAACCCATCTCTAGGCTATCTTCTGTTAGACATAAGCCCTGTACTGATTTCTATGGCCAATTTTCTAGGCATCTTCTTGGAGGACCCAGATATTGGCCACAAGAGTATCTCATGTGTCCTGTCTTCAGCACAAATTTAAAAACTAGATATCATTGCTTAATTTTATCTGTGTAATAAAAGCATTTCTGTATAGATGGGAGATGGGACATCTGGAGACTAGTATTTAAGAGAGAAAAGGAGTTAGAGGTAACATTCTTGTTTAGAAAAATACTATCTCACTTATATATAATGACCCTGAGGGCAGTGGGAATGAACTGAGACTATAACAATGGAAGTACTGATATTAATGGGTACATTTCAGTCACCTGCTTCCTCTCACTATTTTATAGAACCACCTTTATTTAACTTTTCAATTATTGTGTAAATTTTTGTTATGAATAACTTATAAAGCTTCTTACTTATATAAAGTATGATGGGTTAGGAGGATAATTTTATTTTTAATTATGGATTCATTCTACCTATCTGATCAAGTACACTGGTCTTGAAGTTAGGAAACCTAAGTTCCTTCCAATCCTGGTTCATGCACTTACTAACTGTGTGATCGTGGGCAGTTGACAGCAACAGGGACTTGGCCAGCCAGTGTACTGCCGATGTCAAGTGTGTAAATCTTGAAATCTCTCAGACTTGTGAATGTTAAAAATTTCCCCATCGGGGAATTCTTAATTGGAACAAATTTCCTACTGAGAAACATTCCCCATTTTTATGTGAGAACTCGCCAGGATCAGAAATGGGAGGACCTCTACTCCAACTGTACTTAAGACTGCTTTAGGAGAGAAAACTCCTTCCTAAACAATGAAAGTACTTGGACCCATGCTTATAATAAGGCAAGGAGTTCTTTGAGCCAGGCCTGTTTTTAGAATTGATACAATGGGATGCTAGGTACCTAAAAGGGTCGGGCAAGTTTTCTCTTGATGAGATTAGCTGACTCAGCTGTGTTTTCTCTCGTTCAGACTTACTGAGGAGATTGGTTGACACAGCAGTATTTTTTCTGATTCAGACTTACTGAGGAGATTGGTTGACTTAGCAGGAATTTAGATGGGCAGTCCTTTGGAAAGCATCTACAGTGATTGGTAGATGTAAGGACTTAGGGGAGGTGACATGGGAGAAAAACCCCTATATAAGAAAAAGCAGAATCTCTTGAAGAGATACCCTTTTGGAGGAATTCCTTTTGGAGGATCTCTGATGAGGATCGCTTGTAAAGAATCTCTTGAGAGAGTCTCTGGAGAAGGGAAGCTCTTGGAGGACAATCTCTAAGGAGGTCTCCCTGGAGCTCCTCTAATGGGACTCTGTCCCTCTGGAGGCTCTGGAGAGAGGCCTTTTGGAACAGTCTCTGGCTGGAAGGCTCTCTGGTGAAGTCAGCTGAGATGGAGCTGGCCTGGTGTCACTAGAATCCTTGTTTAGGCAGACCTTGTGGTAAGTGTTAAAAGACTGACTGAATGATTCTCTCTCTTAAGACTCAGGTCTAGGCCATATTGGCTTGAGGCCCTTCATAATTATTCCTTTCCTACTCTTTCTCTCTTTCTCTAATTCCTCATTATATTATTAATTAAAAATCTCTATAAAACCCAGTTGACTTGGGTATTTGAATAATTGGGAATATTTCCCTGGCGACCACCTTATATTTGATTTAAAAACCAAAACACTGTAGTGAAACATATTTTCTGCGGTCAAATTTACTCACCCTCTCTTATATCTATCACAATTTATATCTTCCACCATTTTAATCACTACAGTTTAAGACCTCAACCATTTTAAATCTCACAACAGTCTGGGGTCTTCTGGAGGCAGGCAGATGAGAAGAATGAGGACAAGAAGGCCAAGGCTTGTGGATTTTCATTCAAGTCACTTTATTAGAAGTAGTCAGGATTTTTATAGGGGGAAAGAATCAAACTAGGGTTACTACCCAAACTTTCCATACACATAGTAACAGACAATGTTTACATGGTGACACGTAATGATTAATAGAGAGTCTTAAGGATCATAATACAGTCTGTCATACATTAGTGATTTATCAGATACATCTCTCACAAGTATTGGAAGATCGGGGGTGTCCATAGGTTACATGATACATACAAACATGCCTTGATAGAGAGGGAGAGAGAAGGGTGGGGAAATGTGACTGGGGATCTTCTGCTCTATGGGTCTAAAGATCCTTGGATCTTTGGTTGGGGGTCCCATCAATTCCTCCCTTTTGATTTAAAAAAAATGAGGTAGGTAACTGTGTAATTTGTGAAATTTTGTTAGAATAGGAAGCTGAACTCTAATCTTTAGCTACTAATCAAATCTGTGTGGCAAATCTGTTTGTTTTGGAAATTGTGATACAAAATGGATTGTAGGGATATTAAAGAGGTATTAGGGAATAAAGAAGGTTTTTTAACAGGGAATAGAGGAGTTGAAGGGATGGAGGGAATATGGCTGCTGGTGAGGTAAAAGGAGAGAAATACCCCCTCCTGAGAGGCTATCTTTGAAAAATGGGGTTACTGAGAAATGGGCCAACTGTGATAGCCTGAGGGGAAGTCTTCTCTATTGATTGATGTTGAAGATACCCCAGGGCAGGTAAGCACAGACACCCCCCCTCCCCAAGGGACACAACTCTGCCCCCACACACACCAAGGTCTCCCTGCAGGGGTCCGATAAGGACCTTTTATGGTTGAGTGGCTGTCCTAAGGTTCAGCTCTTTTTATGTCACCCTGAAATGATAGTCCTCTTATCTGACTGCAGGTTATTTAACTCAAGATGAAATTTTAATAACAAGTTTAGATTGGGAAGATATCAGGAAAGAAGGAATCGGGATTTCTCTAGATTGGGTTTGAATCTCTCTCAGCTTTTGAACTGAGGCCAGGTCTCACTGGCTGGTGGAGAGTTTCTTTTATTTCTGTCTATGCTGATCTATGCTAGTTTTCTTAAGTTCAAAGTCTTTAGCAGTAGCCAGCAAGGGGAAGAAAAGGTTCTAACTTTCAAAGCTGGTTGGGCCTATCTTTTTGGGCTGAAGCCCCTAAAGATTGGCCTTACAGTTCTATTCACTCCCCTTCAATTCTTTTGTTTGATGACAAGATCACAGGAATCCAGGTAGAGCACACAGTTGGAAAATATCCAGGAATAGAGGTACTTCTATCCAGAGACGGAAGAACTCCTTCCAATCTGAGGGCCAGGAAAGAGAGCTTTCAAGATCAACTGTAACTCTCCAAGTTCCCCTCCCCCCACCAACTGTCATTGCTGCCCATCAATTTCACTCTAACCTTCCAACTGCTGTTTGTTCCAACTCAGTGGCAGAAAGTCCAGAGCTTGATTCAGTTTTCCTTTCCACAAAAATGGAACTCTCAGTTTTATTAGGGTTATTGTTAGAGTATGCTGTTCATGCTAATCATAAAGATTTGTCATAGAGAAAAGTTGTTTGTATATTTCTGTGACTTCAGCTTGGAAGCCGAAATTTTCTGGTTTGTGTCATAACTTTTGCCCAGGGACCATAGCCTTAAATCAGTAGGGTCCTATCTCAGGTTTAGACTGAGATTGCCTCCCCCAACAAGGCATTTTCCTCTGAGCTCCTCGGTTAGGAGTATGACAAACAGGTTATTTCAGGAGAACAATCTGATCAGTTATAGAGATTAGAATACAAACCTGTACATCGTCATAGTTACATTTTGCAAGGTAGCTGAACAACAACAATATTTTTTGGATGGGGGCCCCTGGAATAGTTGGGTTGGGGTTAATATAAAAGGTGCAGTAGCCACTTATTAACATGAACTCTTCTTTTGGCTTGTCCCCAAGTTGTGGGTTTCATGACTTGGATCTTTGGGGTAGTCATTTGTGTTCTCCTTACTCTGATTATTCCTGAGAGCCCTCTACTGTATCTTGTCTCATTGTGTATCCAAGCTTGTTCATTTCCTGTGTAAATAAAAGCAAAGCCTTGACCCCTATGTTATAATTCTGTAAAAGATTGGTAGGTTTGGGTTAGGTAATGTTCTTTTCAAATATAATGTGGTATGTATATAGTGTGGTATTCTCCTTTTGTTGTTGTTGTTGTTGTTGTTGTTTTTATGTGTGTTCTAAAGGTTAAATTATAATGGATTGTCTGTTGAAATTTTTAGAGAGAGGGCCATGAGTGTGAAGGGTTATGGGTAATGTTTTCAGCCTTTTCGACTACTTCCTGCTGAAAAGGGGGAGACATAGATGATTCTCTCATGGTCCAGTCTCTATCTACTCACAGGGATTGGTATTGGTGAGGTGAGAAAGACTTAATTTGGAAATATAATCCAATTCTATTGTGTTAAGCTTTTTGTCCTGCAGAGGTAGTGACTGTTCATATAAACCAAAAGTTACTGTTAATGGAAAATATGCAAGGGTTTTTGTTTGTTTGTTTTCTAGATAATAATTGCTAATTTTCTTTCTACTTTTTTTCTAGTTCTTTCTGTGTGTTATCACTCACTGAACATGTTTAATTATCTGGCAATTTTCACCAATTCATGCATTTCCTCTTATTTTTATTGCGTTAGAAAAAGAGTTGATAATTTTGGTACCTTGATTAATGACTGGTATAGTTATTCTCTGTGAATCCCTCAATTATTTTTTTCTGGTGTGAGAATTTATTTTTTATATACTATATTAATTTTCTTATAAAGGTCAATGAGAATTTCTGTGTATTCCCTTATCTGGGCTTTGGGTCAGAGATTTTATCCACTTTATTGTTTTGGGTTTTTTTGCATTTTCTTTGTCTTTAGGAATTCCAAAGTATGTCTTCCTTTTTAACAGAATTTAGTTAATAAATGAAAGGGAGAATGATTCTTTCTCTTTCCTCATCACATCAGTCCACCTGTGGGGAATGAAGAGGGGTAGAGAGTTTGATGGAGCATCTTTCTTAAATAGTGATTGCCAGTTAGAAAGGATTTGGGATATTCAAAGGAGGGGTTGAATAATGAGCTCCTAAAACTATTTATTGAACTGCCTTACCTAGCTTCTGGGTCCCTGCTCATTTGAGGGGCCATGGAAACCTATGCCACTTTATTAGTTATATGCTGGCTTAACCAATATACTTTGTTTAAATCAACAAATTGATATTCTTATCCAAAGTTCAGTCTCTTGAGATAATTTTTATCATAATACTGACCTTTTCTAATGGTTTTCATCTTCCCTCTGGCACAAGTGACAGAGTCTCACCAGCCCAAAGCAGGCTGATTAATTAAGCTAGATCAGTGATGGCAAACCTATGGCATGGGTGCCAAAGTTGACACACAGATTGCTCTCTGTGGGCATGCGACCACCTTTTTCGTCCCTACACCCCAGTTAGTTTCTAGAGAGGCAGAAGGACTCGGGTGGAGCTGCTCCCCTCCCCCTCTCCACTGTTCCTGATGATATTTTTTCACATCACCCACCCCTCTGCCCAGCACCCCAATGTGAGTGCTTTCTCCCTCTCCCATATATATGTGTTTGGGGGATAGGGTGTGCCTTGCACTTGTGGTGGGGAGGTGCATAGCACTTGGTCTGAGGGGTGGGGTGGGGGCAGGGCCCAGCACTCTGTTTCAAAAAGGTTCACTGTCATTGTGCTAGATGAACCAAGTTCCTCTACAAATGCAAGAATAAAAAGCAACTTGTATTTGACAAGGGAATACCACTCAGAGCAAAGATCGGGCATTTTAAACTGATATCTTTTCTGATCATTTTGATGTTCTTGGTGTATAGGAAAGATACCAGAAAGCTCTGGCTGATTCTGAACATGTACGGAGGCGTACACAGAAATTTGTGGAAGATGCCAAGATATTTGGTAAGTGGAGGCATTGTGCATAATCATATTTCCTTTCTGTATAGAACAGTTCATTAGTGGTTTTGCATTTCATACAGAATAAAATCAGTGAGGTCAGATAGAAAATTGTACTCATTCATAATCTATTTCCAGTTTACTATTTATTTGTTTATTTATTTATTTAACCTTTACTTTCTATCTTGGTATCAATTCTAAGACAGAAGGGCTAGGGCTAGGCATTTGGGGTTGTGACTTCCCTAGAGTCACACAGGTAGGAAGTGCCTGAGGTCAGATTTTAACACTGGTCCTTCTGACTTCAGGCCTAGGGCTCTATCCACTGTACTACTTAACTGCTCCCTATTTATTCTGGTTGTAGTATTTGACTTGAAAGGAACTCTGGGCATCCTTAGCTATAATATTGATGGATTTCATTTTGTAAAATCTTATGGTAGTATGCAAGGTATGCGGTATTATTTTTTTCTTCTAACTGTTCAGATGCTAATTGCCACCCACTCTTTGAACAGAGTACATGACAAGTCGTTCCTATGACTGATTAATCATGGCCTCTCTTTATACTTTCAGTGCACATTGCCCACACTTATCCTCTAACATCTTGTGTTACATGATGCCAGGAATCACTGTGGCATATTGGAAATGGTACTGCATATGTAACAGAAAAATATCTGGCTTTTCACACCTCGGCCAAACTACTTGCTGTGGTGATTTAGGACAAATCACTTAAAACTTTAGAGCTAAAATATACCTCAGCGATTATCTAATCCACCTCTACCTGAATCATAATCCCTTCCAACATAGACGTAGGCATCTCCCATCTCCCCACCACTTTGAGAATAGTAATCAAATGGACATCAACATACCTGGAAAGGATGTGCCAATTATTTTACCTATGAATTCAATCATGATTCCTTTTGATTTACAAAACATTCTTCTCTGGTTACCACTACCCTAAATATGTTGTCTTCCCTATTAGACTATAACTTTCTTGTGGGTGGGTAAAGATCATCTTGATTGCTTGCATTTTGGTCCCCAGTGCTTATTAGTACAATGCCTGGAATAAAGAATCTAATAAATACTTTTTCATTTATTCATTGAACATCCTGCAAGTGTCCATTTAGCTTCTGCCTTAAGATATCTAGGTAGAGAAACTCACTACTAGCTACAAAATAGTCTATTCCACTTTTGTACAATTCCTATTTAAAAAATTTTTCTTTAAATTGAGCTGAAATTAGCCTTCTTATAATTTTTACTTATTAGTCATAGTTCTGACTTCTGGGACTAAGCAAAGCAAATTTACTTTTTTAAGAAGCTTTTTCAGGTACATAACACCATTAAGTCTTCTTTCCAGACTAAACTTCCCCAACATCTTTAACTGGGACTTATATGGTATAGTTTGGAATTTTCTTAGTACCTTTTTCTGCTCCAGTTTATTAATCACTTTGTCTAAAATGCAGTCACATGACTGAACATGGTGTTCTAGATGTGCTCTGACCAGGCAGTGGATAGTTGGGTTGTCAGCTCTATCACTTAGGGCAATATACTGCTACTAATATAATCTAAGATCACATTAGTACTTTTAATTTTAGTTGACATCAGTTAAATAAAGTATTTATGCTAAATGATGTCTAAGATCCCTCTCAGCTTTAACAATCTTTGCTTGTAGTAATGAGATAATAATAGGAAGCATCAGTACCCTATCAGAATATGATCAATAAAAGGTATAACAAAGGTTAAAGACTTGAACAGTGACTAACAAGATGGACTTAAGTTACATGTGTTGAAAACTCAATTAAAAGAATTAAAGTACTGCTTTCTTTTCAGGTCCACATGGAATAGTCACAACAATCGACCAATTTGATGATCATAGTTGTCTAAGTTTAGGATAAAGCATTTTATATACCACATTTATAAATAATAACTAAATAAATAGAATGAATAAATTCTAACAGAATTAAAAATAAAAGTCAATATCATAAAATATGAAATTTTACAAATTATACCAAAGTTAAATGATAAAATTCCAAAAAGAAAAGAATATTATAAATGTTAAATCAAAATTTATGTGAAGTAGCTAAAGCTATACAGTGTTTGAACCCTCAGCTTTTAAAGAAATTAGAAAAAGAACAAATTGGCAAAGCCAAAGAAAATTAAGATTGTTAAGACCAGGGAAGAAATTAGAGGTAGAAAACTAAAGAACAGTTGAAATATTCTGAGTTTAAATTTCTTTATTTTTTAAATGGGGATAATAATGCACATAATACCAATTTTATGGAATTGTTGGGAGCATCAGAAGAAATGTTATTTGAAAAGAGTTTTAAAAACTTAAAAAAAATAAAAAAAATAAGAAAATAAAAAATTTAAATGCTATATAAGGAAAGAAAGGGAAAAGTAGTGATTTATTAAGTGTCTATTATGTGCCAAATACTGTTCTTTGTATCATTATAACAATGCAAGAAGTAGGTACTTTTATTACTCCCTTTACAGTTTTATTATCCATTTTATAATTGAGATTGAGGCAGGTAAAGACTAAGTGATTTGTCTGTGGTTACATAGCTAGTTTAATTACTAGAAGGCAGATTTGAACCTAAATCTTGTCTTGAGGCCCAGTGTTGGATACATTGTGTTACCTATCTACCAGCTATTATTAATACTATTATTAGGCAAAAAGAGGCAATGAAAGAGATGTCTCCAGAGTCAGGTACACTTGAGTTCAAGGCCAATTCTGTCACATACTGGTTTTTCAACCCTGGGTAAATCACTTAGCCTCAGTGCCCCCAGGCAACTCCTTTAGATTATAAATTACAGGGAAGGGGAAGGGAGGGAGGAGGAGAGTTGGGTTGGGGCCAAGGAGGAGGGGGTGGAGGAAGGCAGAGAGGGAAAAAAAAAAGAATTGTGACAGATTGCATAAAGCACTGGATTTAAACCCAGAACATCTGAGTTTCAGTCCCAGCTCTGCCATTTACTTAACTGTGTGACTTTTGATGTGTTGTTTCCCTTCTGTGCCCTGTTCTCATCTGTAAAATGAAGAGGTCAAAGCAAATGCCCTCTTAAGTTCTTTTCCAAATTTAAAAATACCTTATGTCTTATCCTCTCACCCCTGTTTATATGCCTTAGTCTCTTTGGAATTAGTCCCTTCCACTCTATCATAGAAATAACCCTGGATTTGGCATCAGAGGATTTGAGTTCAAAATCTGCCTCTACTATTTACTATCCTGGGCAGGTCAATTAAACTTTTGCCCTTAGTCTCTTGATCTATAAAATGTTAGGGGTAGACTTGATGACCTCTAAGATGACCTCTTAACTCTAAATCCACTGGATTCAGTGAGCATGTAGCCTTAAGATCTAGTAAATCTGGACATTTATTCCATTTGTCTGATTATTCTCCAGGGATCCAGAGTTTCTGCAAAGACTTGGTGGAGATTGCAGATATCTTAGAGAAGGCTACCGCTGGGGAAACAGAGGCAGGCGACCAAAAGACAACGCTCAAGAAGGTCTTTGAAGGACTCTCTCTTCTCCAGGCTAAGTTGCAGAATGTGTTTGCTAAGCATGGTCTGCAGAAAATGACCCCTATCGGTGACAAGTATGACCCTTATGACCATGAGATTGTTTGTCACATACCAGCTGATGGAGTGCAGCCAGGCACAGTGACACTTGTTACCCAAAATGGCTATAAACTTCACGGTAGAACCATCAGACCTGCCCAAGTAGGTGTGGCTGTTGAGACACAGGAATGATAGGACCTGGGACCTGGGTAAACTAATATTCTTCCTTCTTGCACAGAACAAAGCCCCATGGGTTTCCTTTATTTATTACACAGATTTGTATTATAATTAGTATATTTTACTTGATCTATTTTGAATTTAATCTATGTAATGGAAAAAATTTTTGATTTGTATTGAGAATCAGAAGACATGCATTTCATTTCAGTTCTGACATAGAAAAGCTCTGTGACAATGGTGAGTCATTACTTCTAAGCTATAAAATGAGGGGTTTGCACTAAACAATTTCTAAGGTACCTTGCAACTTTAATTCTGTGTTCATATGGATATAAGTTCAATATTATGACATTTAGTTGCTTTAATGTAACCTTCACTTTGACTTCATCAGAAGCCCTGTCATTGGCTTTCTTTAAAATATATGTTCGAGAAAGTTTATTTATTAATAATGGTACACTGATGTCTCCATGTGGCAAGACAGAAGAAAATGTAATATGGTGTATGCTTGTAACTGAATTTAATTCTGTGAGGCATCCCACTCCTACTCTTTCCCACTTCCTTATATTCCTTAATATCAATTCAATATTACCGTAATGGGAAGTTACTGGGCCAGGAATATGCAGGCATGTGTTGGTTTTATATGATATGTGACCTTGCACAAGTTTTCTCTCTGGGCCTCATCTATGCTTGTAGTTGCATATTGTATTCTTGGCTCTGCTTATTTCACCCTGTATCAGTTCGCATAGCTCATTTCATGCTTCTTTATTTATCACAGACATAATTTCTTTCAGCACAATACTATTCCATTACATTCATGTACCACAGTTTGTTTAGCCATTCCCCATTCATTGGGAATCTACTTTGTTTCCATTTCTTTGTTATTGCAAAAAATACTGCTATCCATATTTTGGTGTATATGAAGACTTTCAAATTGTTTTCCAAAAATGAAATTTTCACAGTTCCATCAACAATGTATCAATGTGCCTACTATTCCACAACCCCTCTAAGATTGACTTTTGCCATTTTTTGCCATCTTTGCAAGTTTAAAGGATATAAGGTGAAACCTCAGGCCAATCTTTGTCTTATAGAAGTAATTATCATGACTATCTTGGACAAAATTGCAGATGTTTTTTATTTCAGTGGATGAATTATACCGCAGCAGGCAAATGTTATGTGAGCAAATTATCGGTCCATATCACTGTGGGAGCAAGTATGAATTCAATCCGTGAAAGTAGTCTAGCCATGATAAAAAATTGTTAGCATGACTAAGGAATGGGAGTCTCATAGAATTCAAAAGTTGGAAGGACCTTAGAGGTCAGTTACTCTGACCCCTACTTGAAGCTTGAATCATCTGTTGAGTTTCGCAGTGAAGTGGTCATTCAGTCTCTACTGAATTCCTTTAGTTACCTGGAACTTAACACCTTGCTCTTAGAACTGTCCTAAAACAGAATGGACTGCTTCAGGGTAATAATTCAGGCCAAGGCTAAGTGACCTTGGAAATTTTCAAGGAGAGCCTGTATAATCACTCTTTGGGAGTATCATAAGGAATATTGAGGGTTGGGGTAGATGCTCTTTGTAGCTCCTTCTAATTTTAAGTCTATGTGGGCTTTTTTTTTTTTTGAAATAAGGCTCCTATTTGAATTTCTCTTACCACAGGTACCCTTACTACTACAAATTCATGAATTTAGCCTGTTTCTGACCATTTATATAATTAATCATAATTCTTCTAGGATAAGCCAGGTCATAGGACCTATATTCATGAAAGACGTATCATATGAGCCTAAATGTAGAAATATCATAATGACCTAAATATAGAGTTATGGGCTTCATTTCTTCCACTTAAGATCACTTGCTGTGTAGTGATGATCTGCCTGATTAGGACTTAGATCTCCCCAAACCTAGCCTGCTTTTGACTAAACATAAAATATGTTGTAGAATTGGATCACAGCTTATTTCTTTTTAATTAGTTTGTTCTTCCTTAAAGATATCAGATTGGTCACACTAGTAACTCAGACTGTAAGAGATTTCTCCTTCCTCCCTCTCCCTCTCCTTCTCTCTCTCCTCTCTCTCTTTCTCTCTCCCTCTCCCTCTCCCTCCCTCTCTCTCTCTCTCTCTCTCTCTCTCTCTCTCTCTCTCTCTCTCTCTCTCTCTCTCTCTCTCTCTCTCTCTCCTTTCCCTCTCTCCCTTTCTCCCTCCCATTTTAGAATCAGTACTGTGTATTGGTTCCACGGTAGAAAAATGGTAAGGGCTGGAAAATCATTTAAGTGACTTGCCCAGGATCACATGGCTAGGAAGTATCTAAGACCAGATTTGAACCTAGGCCCTCCTGTCTCTAGGTCTGACTCTCAATCTACTGAGCTGGCTAGCTATCCACTGAATCTGTTCTCATAGCCATCAGTACTGCTTCTTTTTTCTTTCTGTGATTTCCTATGCATATGACTCTTTGCCAAAGAGACCTTCTCTACTGGATGGACCATTTCTACAACCTGTTTAAAAAAGAGTCATGGGCATCTAGGATTTTTAAGGGGCCTTAAAGCACATCTAGTCCACATCCCTCATTTCTAGTTGAGTAAATTCAGACCAAGAGTGACTTGCTTACAGTTTAATAGCTGCTGAGTAGTAGAACCAGGACCTGGACTTTGGTCTTCTGACTTTCTGTGGCCATGGCACCATTGGTGCCTTTATTTTTTCTTTAAATACAGGTTTCAGCATCTTTTTTTGTGGTGAGGAAAACCCAAATTTCTAAGAAAGTATACAGAAAGTAGAAGAGCATAGTGGTTTAAAAAAAGTCTTGGGAATTAGCATATTTGAGTTCGTCTGGCTTTACCGTTCATTTTCTGTATAACCATTGGTGAGTCATTCCTAATTTTGACCTTAAACTTCTCTTCTGTGAAATAAGGAACCAAACTAATTATTTTAAAGTACCCTTCTAGCTTAAAATGACTATGATTTTAAGTTCTCTTTTCTAAATTAATTTAGACTCCTAAATTAGAACTCAGTAATATTTCTTCTTTACCAGGTAACAGTCTTTTTTCTCTTTATGATTTAGCAACTTGAAGCAAATGCTTATATGCCTTAGGGAACTAGTCATTTTACAGAGCTGCAGATGTAGCTTTAGAGAGCTGAGCTGTGTAATCTTTGCTTAGATCCAAGAATTTTTTTTATAAAATGTAATTTCTGTTTCTTGTTTCTGTTTTTATTTTGGCTCCCTTCCCTCAACCCCTCCCTTGTTTAACTGTGTGGGCCTTTTTATTTCAAGTGTTTCTTATAAACAACGTATTGTATTTATAACCCTATTTTTCTCTCTCTCTCAAACTATAGGCAGGAAGTTCTGGTTAGTTATTTATTATATTATATAACATATAATATAACATATATAAAATATAATAAATAATTGACTCATCTGAGAGGATGGGCTTCCGGTTAATTAAGGTTCTATTTTATAAAGCTTTCAATGTCAATAAAATTGGCCTGTTTCCTTCCCAGATTTATGGACCTTCTAGTCCCTGCTTTGAACAGAAACTTAGCATGAATCCTTTAGAGACAAGAGCATTTTATGAGTGCTCTTAATGAATTATTTTCATGATATTGATAAACTTCTTGGCCTTAGTGTGAAAATTGGTATAAGAACATAGCAAGTTCTAAAGGGTGCTGTGTGATGGAACAGTTGAATTCCAAAGATCTCTTCCCATTTGATGACATTGACTACCCAATGACCTCAGTATGTCACATAATTGAACATATTTAAAATAATCTGTGTTGCCAAAATTAAGTTTTGTGCTAAAGAATTTTCTTCCCCATTGATATTGGTGATCATCATCATGAGATAACTGAGGCTAAATCTAATTGTGAACATAAAGGCATTAAATGTGTTTAGAATATCCTGAATAAAATCTGCCTTTAAATAATATTGGTGTTTAATCAATGCCAGGGGCTTCTTTGATTTCTAAAAAATTTTTTTAAATAAATTTTATTTTATTTTTGTTGATTTTGTGTTCATATATTTATTTCTCCTTTCCCTACCCAGAGTTCCATCTTTTGTAGCAAAGATTTCAAAAGAAAGGGGATAGGGAGACATGCAGTGAAACTAATCAACACGTTAGTTTTGTCTGACAGTATATGCATTATTCCACACTGATGGTCCCTACCCTCCTTCAAAATGGAGAGGAAAGCATATTTTCCTATCTTTTCTTCAAGGTCAAGCTTAGTCCTTCTATTTTTATGTATATTGCTTTCCCCAATCTGCTTATTTTATTTTTCATTAGTTTATATATTTTCCCATACTAATTAGTCAATAAATTCCAAGTGCTTAATATGTGCCAATACTGAGCACTGGGAATATAAATACAAGCCCTCCCCACCCCTCACCCCCCAAAAGTAGTCTTTGACCTCAAGGCTCACACAAGCTAATGGGCAGGATAACTTATACAAGGAATCTGAAAAGGAGTGGAAGTAGTTGTAGGAATGAAGATACTTGGTAATGGTAGAGAAGTCTGGAGAGAAATTAAGACATAGCTGGTCTAGAAGCCATCTTTAAATGGAATTCTAGGAAAAGCCATCTTATCAGAGGGAGAAGCTATTTGTGGCTGGTCTCCTTTGCTGGATCCTTTTCCCACCCCATTTATGACATTTTCACTTATCAACGATGCAAACTAAATCTGAATCTACATTCTCTCTCTGTCTCTGACTCTGTCTGTCTGTCTGTCTCTCTCACTCACTCAAGATGTTCAAAATGGAACTCAATTTCAGGCCTACTAAATCCTAGCTCTCATCCATGGTTCCATGATTCCAATCTCTCAGGTTGGAAACTTTGAAATTCATCTCCCTCAACTTCCATATGTAATTAGTTGCTGTTTTTTTTTAAACTTTAAAACACTTGACATTTCCTGCCATTTCTTACTCACATAACCTCTTCTTGAATTCTTCAGACTCTCATCAGTTCTTATCTGTACTATAAGTAATAGTCTTGACTAGTATCCTTGCTTTCAATCTATCTTCACTTCAATTCATACACTACAAAGCTACAAAATGATATCCCTAAATCTGACCCCATCACCCTTCTCCCAAATAAAAAGGATGATTCCCCATTGCTCTAGGATATATACTTTTATCTTCAGCCTTGCATTTACAGCCCTCCATTATATGGCTCCCATTTACCTTTCTAGTCTTTTATTATTCCTTTGTGTTTAATGTACTTTTTGTTTAGTTGAACTGGCCTGCTAACTATTCCCCAAACATTACATTCTAGCTCTTGCTTACATGTTTTTGTACAAATGGCCTTTCATCTGTAGAATGCACTGCCTCTTTCAGCCCTTTATTGTCTCCTATTTCTTTCAAAGGAAAACTTGGATCCTCTCTCTTAAAAGAGGTCTTTCCTGATCCACTTTCTCCTTTTATCTTTGTCTATCTGTCTTTCTATCACTCTCTTTTTCTGCTCTTCCCTGCGTATCTTGTGGTTTGGGCTGTGTACATCAGAACCATAATCAGAGGTTGTATTCAAGACCATATAAAAATTATGAGATATAAAGTGAAGAAGGTGCAGTCATGTTATTTAAGACTAACTGCAATAAAGGTCTGGAACAAATACATGCAGGGTTCAAACAAAGTCCTATTAGACTTCAGTGGAAGAAAATTATTTTTGGCTGGGAAGATGTGGGAGGCCTCATGATGAAGGCAGCATGTGAGTGCCTTTTTTTTTCTCTTCTCAGCTGCTCACTCTTAACAGGTTTTTGACCTAGGTTAAGTTCTTAAGAGGGCTCTTAACTGTCAAGTAATCTCAGCTGAGATTTCCATGGAATCAGTGTTACAACTAAACAACCTTTCATTTAGTTCAAACTCTTCCTTTATAGATGAAGAGAGAAGAGGGTGAGCTGGGAGTTAAGCTCAAGTTTTCTGACCCCCAAGTTCAGAACTCCACAATTCCTCCTGTTGTTTTTGATAAAGGCTTGAGATCTGTAGTCTTGAATATTCAAAGCTTCCTAACTTGGGGACAAGATAAGGCACCACCACCCAGGGAGGGTACTTTAGGTTGCTGAAGCCAAGGAAGAATTTTACTTTTTATTTTTAAGAAGACTGGCTTTTTGAAAAAAGTTTCTAATTGACCCCTCCGGAACCTTTGCCTTTTTTGTAAGATGAGTAAGTCGGGCTAGATATTCTTTCAACTGTCCTCCCAGATTGACAGCCTGTTTATTGTGTCTTGGTTCAGCTGGACTGATGCGGTTTGGGAAGACGGATTTGGGTTCGGATTCTGGTTCCATTTCCAAAGTTGAGGACGTAGCCCTGGAAAGTCCAGCTAATTATAGAAGAAGGGATCATGGAGAGAGTCAGCCTGCCCGGAGGGATTTTGGAGTCACAAGATGGCTTTGAAGCCAGACTTTGCTTCCTTTGGTATCTCAACACATATACTTATCCGACCTCTCTGAGTTTCAGTTCAGTTCCTGAGGCATTTATGAAACCCCTTGCTGTGATTGAAAGACGAAAAGGAAAAACAATCTCTGGTCTCTGGGGCCTATATATTTTACTGACAATATGAGAGTGTTAGAATCTGTAAGACATGGAACTTTAAAGACTCGAGATCAAGGATGAGATGACAAGCTTCTTTCCCGGAGCGACAAAGACTCCTCTGCTCGCTATCCACAGGGCCAATCAGAGGCCCTGATTTCGAAAGACTGACAGAAGGAGCGTAGTCCTATGAAAAGTGGGGGGCCAGGACAGTGGGGATATTGACCAAAGAAAGGTTGCATCTCTGAGAGTCGGCAAGAAAAGTAACCAATGAAAATCCAAATCTAGGATGGGCAGATGGATTAACCAATGAGAATTGTTGGGCGGGTCCATGTTTAGCCAGCAGCCTATGGGTTTGGCCGTGGGTATCTTCCTCCCCTCCCTCCTGCCACACCCCCTGCCTCCGGTCAGGTAGGCTGCAGATAGCTTGGGCTGGCTGGCTCTGAGCCTAGGCTGGGGAGCGGCGGCCCACAGGGTCTTCCACCGGCGCTGCCCCGCCTGCCCGCTGCCCAGCCCAGGCCGGCCCCCGCCTCAAGCATCTTCATGGCGGGCGCAGCCCTGCTTCTCATCACCCTGGTGGCCTCTGCGGCCGCGTCTAGAGATACCCCGCCCAGGAAAATCGGTATCCTGCGAGAGCGCCGGGGGCGGAGCAGCGGGGGCTGCAGGGGGGATGGAGGAGGACCAGGCCTGGAGGATAATGGGGATCCTGGAGGAGGCACGGGCCCTGGAGGACGGGAAAGGGCCACACCACGATTGGGAGGATAGAGAAGGCCCCGGGCACAGACGATGGGCAGTATCTGAGAGGATGGAAGAAGACCAGGCCATTAATGAAGGGGCCGATGGGGTAGTCCAGACCGTGGATAAGAGAGGATAGACAAAGACCAGGTCATGAATAAACTGAAGATGGTCAGGCGCCAGATGAGGAAGAGGATGGTACAGGCCTGGATGAGGGCAAGGATAAGGGAGGTCTGGCATGGATGAGGGGTTCACAGGGGGAGCCCTAAGCAAGAAGCTAAAGCTGAAAATTGGGAAGGTGGGGCCATAGGGACAATGGGGAAAGATCAGTTACAGACACTGTCAGGCTACTGATGCAAGTTTAGGTTGGAAAGGTAGTAGGGAGAGAGACATTCAAGTAGAAGGTATAGGAACTGAGGAAGGACCACATGAATCCAGAAAATGTCAGACTTAGAATGATCTAGGCTTTGTAGTTTATATGTGTGTGTATATGTATCTACATATGAAATATATAACATATGCATACATACATATTCAAGGATAGGTAGATATATTGAACCTTGTCTTTTTGTAGCTTCTCTCTCCATTTCCTACTCTCTTGCCACCTCCAGTCCTTAGTTCTAGGCTAGGACCTATCAAGAAGTATGATTCCTTTCCTCTGCAATAGCATTTAGATATTTGAAAACCATAGCTTGCACTATTCCAATAGGCTTCTTTCTGAGCTCTCTCTGTTTTCAGTCTTTCCTCTTTCACCCTATCCTTCAGAAGCTAACAAATTAAATTTCTAATGATCTAAAGCATCATCATTTTTGTAAGGCCACTAAAACTTCTGAAATGGCTTTTCATTGCTTCCTGAATAAAAATTCCTGATCTTCTTGCAACACATTCCATACCACATTTCCAATCTTATCTTGCATTGTTCCTCATTATACTCCACATTCTTGCCATGCTGAGTTTTCAATCCTCTCATGTTCTCCTATTAATTCTTTCCCTGCCAGTTCTAAAATTACATGATTCCATTTCAATTATAATCCTTCTTGTTTTTCAAAGCTCTGTGCTGGTACTACCACCTATATGATTTTTTCCCTAAGCCTTTTGGCTGAAAAAAATTGTTCTTAGATCTCCTAGCACCTTTCTAGTCCTCTTTTTTTAAATTTATCTTATTCTAAATTGTGTTAGAAGTATCTGTATTTGTCTTCTAGCCTTCCTATTATACTGTAGTTATCCAAGAGTTTAAAATTGGAAAAGACCTTTGAGATCATCAGGGCTAACCACCCCCACCTTTTTCTTTTTTTTTACAGAAAAGGAAACTGAGGTTCAAGGGGTTCATATAACTTGCCTAAGATTTCTCAGATAGTAATAGCAGAAATGAGATTCAAGTTCATATCCTTTAATTACAAACCTAAAGCTTTCCAATAGGTGAAGATATGACCTTTCTGAATTCAGAATTCATGCTTTCTTAGCTCTTTATCTCTTCCAGTTTAGCCTAGCACAAAGCTTTTTATAAGTCAAGTTGAACTAGTGTTTATTGAGTGATTAAGCAATTTAAAGCAGAAGTTTTGGTTTGCTTCTGGATGTTTTCCCCTTCATTATTATCTCATGTTCCTTTGTTCCCTCATCTTTCCCTTTGCTTCCCAACAGCGGTTGTAGGAGCTGGAATTGGGGGCTCAGCAGCAGCCCATTTCCTTCAGCAGCTCTTTGGGCCCAGGGTACAGATTGATGTATACGAGAAAGGGACTGTTGGAGGCCGCCTGGCTACCATCACCGTCAACAAACAGCAATATGAAAGTGGTGGTGCATCATTCAATTCCTTCAGCTTGCACATGCAGGATTTTGTCAAACTCCTAGGTAAGTGAAGGCTACAACAGCTGGCAAGGAACAGCAGGGGAAGGAAAGCATAGGTTCATTGGCTGATGATTACATAATAAAATCAGTGATATCATCTAGACACCCAATTTCAGGGGATTCAGAGATCATCTAGTTTCTAGACAGTATTAAGACTTAGATCTTTTCACTCCAGATCTTATGATCTTTGAGTTGAAGTTCTTAATATCCCTTCCAACTCTATAATTCCCTGAATTAATAGGCTGCTGGACAGTTTCCTACATGATGAGAAACATTCCTTCCTCCAGGTTGTATAATGGGAAAGATTGGCATAATTATTAAGGATAGTGTTTGTTTTGATCACTGAGTTTATAGGAAATCTGCTCTGGGCTCTTCATTATTCCTAGTCTTATTTGTTTATTAAAAAAAAAAAAAGACCTTACCTCCTGTCTTAGCATCAATACTAAATATCGGTTCCAAGATATATTAACTGTAAGAGCTGGGCAGTTGGGGTTAGGTTAAACAGCTAGGAAGAGTCTGAGGCCAAATTTGAACCCAGAACTTCCAATTTCTAGGCTTGGCTCTCTATCTACTAAGCCATCTAGCTGCCCCAGTGCTAGTCTTATTTACCTCAGAGTGTGCTGAGAAAGTGCTGATCAACATTGGAAGATGGAGTTTCCTAAAATGGGAATTCCCTACACCAGTGAAATCACAAGTTCAATTTCCATCCCTATCTTTAGATGATAGTAGGTCCAAGTTTTAGCCATGGTTTCAGAAGGTTTTGAGATTCCAGCTTATTATTGGATCTTAGGGCCAAAATGAGTTTACCTAAACCCTCAAGTTGGTCCTGAAAACCTTAGAAGATGAGTTCTAAATCTCCCTAGCTAAGAATGGTGGAACAGGCATGAATTTTCAAAGGGAAGCATATTCATATAATGCCCTCAAGACTTGGATCCTGGGTATTAAGATTATATCACTGACTCCATTTTGTAATCATCAGCCAAACCTATCTTCAGCAAAGACTAGGCTTAGCCCATAAAGGACTTCCATTGAATAAAACCACAGACTCTGACTTCCTCCCCATTCCATTCCTTCTTTTCCCCTAAAGGATATTTGGGCCATATAGAAATAACCATATCACAGCAACTTAAACAATAATAAATTTTTGAGGTTTATAATGGTGTCACCTAACAACAACCCTCCGAGATGAGTATTGCACATTATTAGATATGAGGAAATGAAGTATTTTGCCCATGATCACACAGTAATTATTAGAGCCAAATTTTGAACTCAGACCTCCTTATTCTGAGTGCAGTCTTCTTTCTATTGCTCTAGGCAATTTAAGCACTTAGGACTATAAACTTAGACATGATGAGAATTGGTGAAAGGAAAGAGAGTATTGAGTCTGGAGATGAGATTTAAGTCAAAGGACTTGATCTTTATTTTGAAGTATTTGAAAAGTTGTGATTATTCTACTTGAACCCAGAGGCCAGAACTAAGGCAGGTAGGTAGCATAGTGAATAGAGTATAGAACATGGAGTCATGACAACCCCAGTTTGAATCTGGCCTCCAACTCAAGTCCCTGGACAAGTCACTTAACCTCACTCTGCCTTTGTCTCCTCATCTATAAAATGGGAATAAAAATAACATTTCCCTCCAGCATTGTTTTGAGGATCAAGTAAGATAACATATTTAAAGCACATTGCAAACCTTACAATAATAGATGAATATTAGCTTTTATTATTATTATTAATTGTAGAGAAACATATTTTGACTTAATATGAAAGTAAGTTATTTTGAAGTAGAATGAGCTGTTTGGGAAAGGTTTTCAAGCAGAGGCTGGATGTCCACATGCCAAGGGTGATACAGAAACAAGATTATTGTTTAAGTAGTAGATAACTGAGAGGCTCTCTAAACTCTCTTCAAGTCCTGAGAGTCTTTCATTCTTTGAAACACTCTTCAAGCCCTTCAAAGATTTTTGCTTCTATGTCTACATTCTAAATACTCTTCATTGTCATCTTGGATTTTCTCAACCTTGGACTATCTTTGAAAAGGAAATGAGTGACTTCTTCGTCTTCTCAGGTCTGAAACAGCGACGTGAGATAGCAGGGAAGAGCGCCATATTTGGTGGTGAGCATCTTATCCTGGAAGAGACGGATTGGTATCTACTGAACCTCTTCCGAATCTGGTGGCACTATGGCATCAGCTTCCTGCGACTGCAGATGTGGGTAGAGGAAGTCATGGAAAAGTTTATGAGGTGTGGCCCTGTGGAGAACTCGGTGAGAAAATTCCATTTTAAATACACCGGCCAAAGATGGGTTTAGCTGTTTACCTTTGAGCAAAAAGGCTATAGAATTAGCTATATATGAGAGCACAAATATTAGAAAGGAAGCCTAGAATGAGAATTGCAAATTTTTTCAGGTGACAGTCTTGATACAATGGGGAAAAAAATTCCACTGAATATGGAATAGTACGACTTTGGTTCAAAATCCTGGCTCTGTGGTTACTACCTGACACTGGGAAAGTCATGTAGCTTCTCTGAACCTCAGTTTCTCTGTATGTAAAGTGAGATTAAATTGAATGATCTCCAAAGTCCCTGACAGCTTGGAAAGCCATTAGCTTATATTTTGTTTGTTTAGCCTAGCCTATATGCCACAGACTGTGATGGGCATCCTAGGTAAGAGCTATAAAAGAAGTTTAATCATAATTATCTATCTATCTATCTATCTATCTATCTATCTATCTATCTATCTATCTATCTATCTATCTATCATTATGATCCTTATTTCTATGGTGTTATGCCACATGCAGATCTCTTTCCTCAGAACAGCCCTGTGAGTTAGGCAGTACAAGTGGTATTATGGTCATCTCACAGATGGATAAACAGAGAGAATCAATGACTTTCATAGGATCACATAGCTATCAGAATGGTAGTGCTAAAAGACCAGGAGTGTTTGCTGTCCTTGAATAGTTTACAGTTTACCATATTGATTTAACTATTTTCCATACTTTTTTCTTTTTGTATGTATTTTTTTTAAACCCTTACCTTCCATCTTAGAATCAATATTGTGTATTGATTTCAAGGCAGAAGAGCGGTAAGGGTGGTTTAGTGACTTGCCCAGGATCACACATCTAGGAAGTGCCTGAGGCCAGATTTGAACCTAGGACCTCCCATCTCTAGACCTGGTTCTCAATCCACTGAGCCACCCAGCTGCCCCCTTCTTTTTGTATATCTAACTTGTTAAAAACAAGTATCGCCTTTGTGTGTATGTATACATACATACATATATATATATATATATATATATATATACACACACACACACACACACACACACAAGTATATAGTGTGTGTATATAATCAATCAACAAGCATTTATTGTTTAAAAATATTTTTTCATTAATATTTTTTGTTTTTATAGACTAAATTTTCCTTTGTATCTCTCTGTAAAGAAGGGAGAGGTGTCTTCTCATAGCTCTTCTGTGAAGCCAAGCCTTTTCTTTGTAATTTTCAACATTCATTTTGATTTCTTCTTGGTCATTCTTTTCATTTCCATTTCAAAACACTTTACTAAGTGCAGACTATGTTTCAGACACTGTGGTGGATGGTGGAGGTATGAAGATAAAGAATGAAACAGTCTTTCCCTTTAAAGAACTTAGATTTGGGGTCATCTGGGTAGCTCAGTGGTTTGAGAGCGAGGCCTAGAGAAGGGAGGTCCTAGGTTCAAATCTGGCCTCAGACACTTCCCAGCTGTGTGATCCTAGGCAAGTCACTTGACCCCCATTGTCTAGCCCTTACCACTCTTCTGCCTTGGAGCCAATATACAGTATTGACTCCAAGACGGAAGGTAAGGGAAAGAAAGAAAGAAAGAAAGAAAGAAAGAGAGAGAGAGAGAGAAAGAAAGAGAGAGAGAGAGAGAGAGAGAGAGAGAGAGAGAGAGAGAAATAGAGAGAGAGAGAGAGAGAGGGAGGGAGGGAGGGAGGGAGGGAAGGAAGGAAGGAAGGAAGGAAGGAAGGAAGGAAGGAAGGAAGGAAGGAAGGAAGGAAGGAAGGAAGGAAGGAAGGAAGGAAGGAAGGAAGGAAGGAAGGAAGAAGAAAGAAAACTTAGATTTTTAACTAGGAAGACAAATATATATAGAATAAATATATCCATGTACATTTCTCCTTTCAAACAGTTTTTATTTATAGGATTATGCCTTATTTTTCATTCTTTGTGTACTCATTCAGATTAGATTGTGGAAGTCATAGCTGGAAGGGACTTTTGGTCTAACCTCTTCATTTTATTAATGAGGAAACTGAACCCCAGAGGGGTAAGGTGACTTAAGATCGTGGAATTTCTGAACCTCAGTCTTCTCATGTGTAAAATAAGGATAAAAGTTGTACTACTTACTTTAAAGAGCTATTTTGAAAAAAATCACTGCAAATAATAGAGAACTAGATCAATGCAACTATCAGTTTAGAGGAGGCAGTTATCATATCCAGTAGAGGGAGTTAGGTTACGGAAGAAGGGAGCATTTGAACGGGATTTAGAAAGATCCAATAGACATTGGATAGACATATTTAGGATTAGGGGAGGGAATGTGGTACATTGCAGATGTGGGGAATGGTAGGAACAACAAAACAGATTTAAGAAAGTATGAGACATGATTGCAAAACATCAAACTTAGTCTGACCAGCATAGGCTATATCTAAGGGATAAACAAAGTTGGAATTGGAGCTAGATCATAGAAGACCTTGAATGTCAAAATGAGGAGTTCAATCTTATTTTACATCAGTGGGCGGGGCATTTTATTTATGGTTTTTGAGTAAGGGAGTTACATTGTATAAGGGATTATGCACTGAGGAAACCATTCTGTAAGTGTGTTCACAGAATTTAGAATTGTGTTTCAAAGAATGGCTAAGATTTTGATAGATTGCAATGCAACCTTCTCAGATCACAATGCAATGAAAATAATAATTAGTAAGGGTACATGGAGAGGTAAATAAAAAATTAATTGGAAATTAAGCAATACGATTCTCCAAAACAAATCATAGAAACAATAATTTCATTGAAGAAAATTATAATGATGAGACAACCTTTCAAAATCTATGGGATTCAGCCAAAGCAGTACTCAGGGGAAAATTTATATCCTTGAGTTCATATATTAACAAATTAGGGAGGGCAGAGGTCAATGAATTGGGCATGCAAATTAAAAAACTAGAAAGTGAACAAATTAAAAATCCTCAGATGAAGACTAAATTAGAGATCCTAAAAATCAAAGGAGAAATTAACAAAATTGAAAGTCAAAGAACTATTGATTTAAGAAATAAGACTAGAAGCTGGTACTTTGAAAAAAAAAACAAATAAAATAGACAAAGTACTGGTCAGTCTAATTAAAAAAAGGAAAGAAGAAAACCAAATTGACAGTATCCAAGATGAAAAGGGAGACCTCATCTCTAATGAAGAGGAAATTAAGGCAATCATTAAAAACTATTTTTCCCAGTTATATGGCAACAAAAAATGACAATCTAGGTGATATGGATGAATACTTACAAAAATATAAATTGCCTAGACTAACAGAGGAAGAGATTACCTAAACAACCCCATATCAGAAAAAGAAATTGACCAAGCCATCAAAGAACTCCCTAAGAAAAAATCCCCAGGTTCAGATGGATTCACAAATGAATTCTATCAAACATTCAAAGAACAACTAATCCCAATATTATACAAACTATTTGACAGAATAAGCAAAGAAGGAGTTTTATCAAATTCATTTTACGACACAAATATGTTACTGATCCCAAAGCCAGGCAGACAGACACAGAATAGTATACTTGTCAGATCTTTGGGCAAGGAAAGACTTTAAAACCAAGTAAGAGCTAGAAAAAAATCACAAAATGTAAAATCAATAATTTTGATTACATCAAATTAAAAAGGTTTTGTACAAACAAAACTAATGCATCCAAAATTAGAAGGGAAGCAACAAATTGGGAAACAATTTTCATTACATAAACCTCTGACAAAGGTCTAATTGCTCAAATTTACAAAGAGCTGAACCAATTGTACAAAAAATCAAGCCATTCTCCAATTGATAAATGGGCAAAGGCCATGAATAGGCAATTTTCAGTTAAAGAAATCAAAATTATTAATAAGCTCATGAAAAAGTGTTCTAAATCTCTTATAATCAGAGAAATGCAAATTAAAACAACTCTGAGGTACCACCCACCCCTAGCAGATTGGCAGCAAAGGAAAGTAATGAATGCTGGAGGGGATGTGGCAAAGTCAGGACATTAATGCATTGCTGGTGGAGTTGTGAATTGATCCAACCATTCTGGAGGGTAATTTGGAACTATGCCCAAAGGGCGCTAAAAGACTGCCTGCCCTTTGATCCAGCCATACCACTACTGAGTTTATGCCCCAAAGAGATCATAAGGAAAAAGACTTGTACAAGAATATTCATAGCTGCTCTCTTTGTGGTGGCAAAAAAATGGAAAATGAGGGGATGCCCTTCAATTGGGGAATGGCTGAACCAATTGTGGTATATGTTGGTGATGGAATACTATTGTGCTCAAAGGAATAATAAAGTGGAGGAATTCCATGAAGACTGGAACAACCTCCAGGAACTGATGCAGAGTGAGAGGAGCAGAACCAGGAGAACATTGTACACAGAGACTGATACACTGTGGTACAATCAAATGTAATGGACTTCTCCATTAGTGGCAATGCAGTGATCTGAACAACTTAGAGGAATGTATGAGAAAAACCACCATCCACATTCAGAGGAAACACTGTGGGAGTAAAACCACTGAAGGAAAACAACTGCTTGAATACATGGGTTGAAGGGATATGGTTGGGAATGTAGACCCTAAATGAATATCCTAATGTAAACAACAACATGGAAATAGGTTCTGATCAAGAACACAAGTAATACCCACTGAAATTGCAGGTTGGCTGTGGGATGGGTGGGGGTAGGGGATGGAGGGAAATAATGTGATTATTGTAATCAAGGAATAATATTCTAAATTAACTAAATAAAGTAATTCAAATGGGAAAAAAAGAAACAGGACAAAATTTGAACTGAGAAAAAAAAAGATTTTGATAGATTGCAGCAAGGGGAGTAGAGTGAGGAGTTCATTCCAGGTGAGGGGAATAATATAAACAACAAAATGGTCTCAAGAAAATATAAGATGTGTTTGGAAAAGAAAAACTTGAAATCAAACACCTACTATGTGCTAAGTACTGTGGTACACAGCGGGGATACAAAGAGAGGGAAAAGACAGTCCCTGCCCTCAAGTAGCTCACAATCTGATGGGTGGAAGGCATACATACAAAACTGACAAAGATAAAGATAGGGGAAAATATACCTGGCTCAGTACTGTGTTAAAATCTTACGACCTGCTCATAGCCTGTGCCTCCTCCTTAAGTGAAGATTTGGGAAGAGGTCCCCTATAGCCATCTTCCACTCCAGTTAGAGAGAGGGAAGAGATCCAGGGACAAAGGTACTGAGGAGGTGTTAGTTTTAACATTAATTCCATCTTGCAGGAAAGTGAGTTTCTGGAGACAGTAAATCTAAGAGAGCAAGCAGTTGGAAAATGTTTCTTGTTATGATCCCTAGTTACTGTAAAGACTCAGCTCAAGCTTTATCTTCTTGCAAAAACAAAAAACCTTTAACAAGGTATGAGACTCATTTATACTAAAATCCCTACAACGTATAAGCATAGAGGGACTCTTTGATATGACAAAATGTGTCTATCTGAAACCAAAAGCAAGTATCTGACAAAGTGGGGATACACTGGAACCTTTTCCATTAAATATAAGAGCAAAACAAAGATGTCCACTCTCCCCACTGTTATTTGATATAGTTCTAAAAATGCTAGCAATAGCAGTACAATAAAAGAAAATTAAATGTATAAAGATAAACAGGTGATAAAACTATTCCTATTTGTTGATAATATCATGGTGTACTTGAAAAATCCTAGGGAATCAGCAAAAATGTTGAGGTAATTTAATAGCTATATCAAAGTTGTGAGCTAGAAAATAACCCTTAAAAGTCAGTTTTATTTCTATGTAAGAACAAATCTGAGAGAGTAGGGGGCAGCTGAGTAGCTCAGTGAATTGAGAGCGAGGCCTAGAGATGGGAGGTCCTAGGTTCAAATCTGGCCTCAGACACTTCCCAGCTGTGTGACCCTGGGCAAGTCACTTGACCCCCATTGCCTAGCCCTTACCACTCTTCTGCCTTGGAGCCAATACACAGTATTGACTCCAAGACAGAAGGTAAGGGTTTAAAAAAAAAAAAAGAGAATAAATCTGAGAAGCAATAATAGAAAGGAAAATCATTCCAAGTAATTACTAAATGCATAAAGTGTCTGGGTATCAGACTACCAAAGCCACAAAATACTCATATGGATTCAATGGCTACATCTTCCTTTAATAAATGAAGATCAAGGGGGCAGCTGGGTTGCTCAGTGGATTGAGAGTCAGACCCAGAGACAGGAGGTCCTGGGTTCAAATGTGGCCTCAGACACTTCCTAGATGTATGAACCTGGCCAAGTCACTTAATCCCCATTGCCTAGCCCTCACCACTCTTCTGCCTTAGAACCAACCAGTAGTGATTCTAAGATGGAAGGTAAGGGTTTAAAAATAATAATAATAAAAATAAATAAAAATGAAAATCAACTTAAATGGGTGAGGAAATATTCATTGCTAATGGGTAGGTAATACCAATGTAATAAAAATGGCAATGCAACTAAAATTTATTTACACTTTTAATACTATATCAATAGAATATCAAAGAGGTCTTTAATAGAACTTTATAAAATAATAAAATTCATATGGGAAAAGAAATCTGATCTATCAAGGGGAATGATGAAAAGAATTATAGATGAAGGGAAAATATAACTTCGAGGCCTCAAACTGTCTTATAAAACAACAATTGTCAAAAACAGCTGGTTTTAGTTAAAAAATAGAGAAATAGAGGAACAAAACAGACTAGAGAAGGGAGAATCAGAAACAATGGAAACAGTGGAACTTGGTATTGTAATGCTTGAAAAACTGAAAACCTGGGAAAATTAGAAAGCAGTCAGCCAGAAATTAGACTAAGACTAATACCTTATATTAGATACCACAATATTTTCAAAATAGATATATGACATTAATGTTAAAGATCATACTATTAAAAAAGTTAAGAGAGTAGTACATCTTAGTCTTCTCAGAGCACTAGGTAGGAGATGTATTAGTTTGTTTGTTTTTTAAACTCTGACCTTCCATCTTAGAATCAATACTGTGTTTTGGTTCTAAGGCAGAAGAGTGGTAAGGGCTAGGCAATGGGGGTTAAGTGACTTGCCCAGGGTCACACGACTGGGAAGGGTCTGAGGCCAGATTTGAACCTAGGACCTCTTGTCTCTAGGGCTGGCTCTCAACCCACTAGCTGCCCCAGCCATGAATTCTTAATCAAACAAAGGATATAGGCAATTTCAAAATTTAAGATTTTTAACTTAGAATATACTCCACTGATAACTTCTCTACAGACAAAATTAATGTATCTAGATTAAGAAGGGAAACAATCAAATAAAAAAGTCTATCTCAAGCTTCATTTTCTTTTTTTTTTTTTTTTTTTTTTTTTTTTTTTTTAGAAGGAAACAAGTATTTATTAAACACCTATTATGTTCCAGTCACCTGACTAAGCATATTACGAATATTTTCTTCTTTGATACAACAAGCCAGTTGAGGAAACTGAGGCAGTTAGAGATTAGATGATTTGCCCAGAGACACATAGTAAGTGTCTGAGGTTGGATAGTGTTGTGACTCTAAATTCAGCATTCTATCTACTCAATCAAGCTGCTTCTTTATAATGTATTTTGAAGAAACATGCAATTGAATAATATTCTCTGATGTACCTGTAAATTAGAGAAAACTAATTATAAAGTCATAGAATACATTAGAGTTGGAAGAAACCATAGAAGAGATCCAGGCTAACCCCCTCCCCCATTCTAATCATAAGTATTTTTATTTGACATTTTAAAAATTATTACTTATTTTAATATTCTCTTTACTTTAAATTTGGAATTCTAAATTCTCTCCCTCCATTCCATAACCTTCCCATCTACTGAGAATAGCAATATCATATTAATTATATGTATGAAACCATGAAAAAGATTTTCATATTAGCCCTCTTTTATTTTTTTTAAACCCTTATCTTCTGTCTTGAAATCAATACTGTGTATTGGTTCCAAGGCAGAAGAGTGGTAAGGGCTAGGCAATGGAGGTCAAGTGACTTGCCCAGGGTCATACAGCTAGGAAGTGGCTGAAGCCAGATTTGAACCTAGGACCTCCCATCTCTAGGACTGGCTCTCAATCCACTGAGTCACCTAGCTGCCCCCTTACCCATCTTAAAAACAACAACAACAACAACAACAACAAAAAGTGAAAAAAAATTATGCTTCAGTTTGCACTCAGTTCATCTGTTCTCTCTCTGAAGAGGAATAGATTTTTTTTCATTGTGAATCCTTAGTAATTATCTAAGAACAGTACAGATCAGAGTAGCCAAGTCTTTCACAGTTCATCGTCATTACAATACAGTGTCACAATGAAGTGATGTTCCAATTCTTCTCAGTTCATTTTGCATCAGTTCATAGAGGTCTTGTCAGGTTTTTCTGAAAACACCTCCCTCATCATTTTCTTTTTTTTTTTTTTTTTTTTTAAGTTTTAATATTATTTTATTTGGTCGTTTTCATACATTATTCACTGGAAACAAAGATCGTTTTCTTTTCCTCCCCTTCCCCCCCCCCCCCCCCCCCCCCCCCCGCCTTTCCCTCTCCCATAGCCGACGCATGATTCCACTGGTTATCACATGTGTTCTTGACTCGAACCCTTTTCCCTGTTGTTGGAGTTTGCATTATAGTGTTCATTTAGAGTCTCTCCTCAGTCTTATCTCCTCCAACCCTGTGGTCGAGCAGTTGCTTTTCAGCGGTGTTTTTACTCCCACAGTTTATCCTCTGCTTGTGGGTAGTATTTTTTTTTTAGATCCCTGCAGATTGTTCAGGGAAATTGCATTGATACTTATGGAGAAGTCCATCACCTTCGATTGTACCACAATGTATCAGTCTCTGTGTATAATGTTTTCCTGGTTCTGCTCCTTTCGCTCTGCATCACTTCCTGGAGGTTGTTCCAGTTCACATGGAATTCCTCCACTTTATTATTCCTTTTAGCACAATAATATTCCATCACCAACATATACCACAATTTGTTTAGCCATTCCCCAATTGAGGGGCATCCCCTCATTTTCCAATTTTTGGCCACCACAAAGAGCGCAGCTATGAATATTTTTGTACAAGTCTTTTTGTCCATTATCTCTTTGGGGTACAAGCCCAGCAGTGCTATGGCTGGATCAAAGGGCAGACAGTCTTTTATCGCCCTTTGGGCATAGTTCCAAATTGCCCTCCAGAATGGTTGGATCAATTCACAACTCCACCAGCAATGAATTAATGTCCCCACTTTGCCACATCCCCTCCAGCATTCATTACTTTGCATAGCTGTCATGTTAGCCAATCTGCTAGGTGTGAGATGATACCTCAGAGTTGTTTTGATTTGCATCTCTCTGATTATAAGAGATGTAGAGCACTTTTTCATGTGCTTATTAATAGTTTTGATTTCTTTGGCTGAGAATTGCCTGTTCATGTCCCTTGCCCATTTGTCAATTGGAGAATGGCTTGATTTTTTGTACAATTGATTTAGTTCTTTATAAATTTTAGTAATTAAACCCTTGTCAGAGGTTTTTATGAAGATTGTTTCCCAATTTGTTGCTACCCTTCTGATTTTGGTTACATTGGTTTTGTTTGTACAAAAACTTTTTAATTTGATGTAATCCAGATTATTTATTTTGCATTTTGTAATTCTTTCTAATTCTTGCTTGGTTTTGAAGTATTTCCCTTCCCAAAGGTCTGACATGTATACTATTCTGTGTTCGCCTAATTTTCTTATAGTTTCTTTCTTTATGTTCAAGTCATTCATCCATTTTGAATTTATCTTGGTGTAGGGTGTGAGGTGTTGATCTAAGCCTAATCTTTCCCACACTGTCCTCCAATTTTCCCAACAGTTTTTATGAAATAGTGGGTTTTTGTCCCAAAAGCTGGGATCTTTGGGTTTGTCATATACTGTCTTGCTGAGGTTGCTTGCCCCCAGTCTATTCCACTGATCCTCCTTTCTGTCTCTTAGCCAGTACCAAATTGTTTTGATGACCGCTGCTTTATAATATAGTCTGAGATCTGGGACTGCAAGACCCCCTTCCTTTGTATTTTTTTTCATTAATTCCCTGGGTATCCTTGATCTTTTGTTTTTCCAAATGAACTTTGTTATGTTTTTTTCTAAATCAGTAAAAAAAAATTTTGGGAGTTCCATGGGTATGGCACTAAATAGATAGATGAGTTTGGGTAGGATGGTCATTTTTATTATATTGGCTCGTCCTACCCATGAGCAGTTAATGTTCTTCCAATTGTTCAAGTCTAGTTTTAGTTGTGTGGAAAGTGTTTTGTAGTTGTGTTCATATAGATCCTGTGTTTGTCTCGGGAGATAGATTCCTAAGTATTTTATTTTGTCTTGGGTAATTTTGAATGGGATTTCTCTTTCTAGTTCTTGCTGCTGAGCTGTGTTGGAATTATATAGAAATGCTGATGACTTATGTGGGTTTATTTTGTATCCTGCAACTTTGCTAAAGTTGTTGATTATTTCAATTAGCTTTTTGGTTGAATCTCTAGGATTCTTTAAGTAGACCATCATGTCATCTGCAAAGAGTGATAATTTGGTCTCCTCCTTGCCTATTTTGATGCCTTCAATTTCTTTTTCTTCTCTAATTGCTACTGCTAGTGTTTCTAATACAATGTCAAATAATAGAGGTGATAATGGGCATCCTTGTTTCACTCCTGATCTTAATGGGAATGGATTTAGTTTATCCCCGTTGCAGATGATATTAGCTGATGGTTTTAGATATATACTGTTTATTATTTTTAGGAATGACCCTTCTATTCCTATGCTTTCTAGTGTTTTTAGTAGGAATGGGTGTTGTATTTTATCAAAGGCTTTTTCTGCATCTATTGAGATAATCATGTGATTCTTGTTGGTTTGCTTGTTGATGTGGTCAATTATGTGGATAGTTTTCCTAATGTTGAACCAGCCCTGCATCCCTGGTATGAATCCTACTTGATCATGGTGGATGACCCTTCTAATCACTTGCTGGAGTCTTTTTGCTAGTATCCTATTTAAGATTTTTGCATCTATATTCATTAGGGAGATTGGCCTATAGTTTTCTTTCTCTGTTTTAGGCCTGCCTGGCTTTGGAATTAGTACCATGCTTGTGTCATAAAAGGAGTTTGGTAGGACTCCCTCTTTGCTTATTATGTCGAATAGTTTGTGTAATATTGGGGTTAACTGTTCTCTGAATGTTTGATAGAATTCACTGGTGAATCCATCAGGCCCTGGGGATTTTTTCTTAGGCAGTTCTATGATGGCTTGATGGATTTCAATTTCTGATATGGGATTATTTAAGAAAACTATTTCTTCTTCTGTTAGTCTAGGCAATTTATATTTTTGTAAATATTCATCCATATCACCTAGATTGGTAAATTTATTGCCATATAGTTGGGCAAAGTAGTTTTTAATGATTGCCTTAATTTCCTCTTCATTTGAGGTGAGATCCCCCTTTTCATCCTTGATGCTATTAATTTGCCTTTCTTCTTTCCTTTTTTTAATTAAATTAACCAGTACTTTGTCTATTTTGTCTGTTTTTTCAAAGTACCAGCTTCTAGTCTTGTTTATTAGCTCAATAGTTCTGTCACTTTCTATTTTATTAATTTCTCCCTTAATTTTTAGGATCTCTAGTATGGTTTTCTTCTGGGGGTTTTTAATTTGTTCATTCTCAAGTTTTTTGATTTGCATTTCCAATTCCTTGGTCTCTGTCCTCCCTAATTTGTTAATATATGCACTCAGGGATATGAATTTTCCTCTAAGTACTGCCTTGGCTGCATCCCATAAGGTTTGAAAGGATGTTTCGCCGTTGTCATTTTCTTCAACGAAATTGTTAATTGTTTCTATGATTTCTTCTCTAACTAAATGATTTTGGAGTATCATGTTATTTAATTTCCAATTAATTTTTGATTTGGGTCTCCATGTACCCTTGCCGATCAATATTTTAATTGCCTTGTGATCTGAAAAGGCTGCAGTTAATATTTCTGCTTTTCTGCATTTAAGTGCCATGTTTCTATGACCTAGTGTATGATCTATTTTTGTGAATGTGCCATGTGGTGCTGAAAAGAAGGTGTATTCTTTTTTGTCCCTATTTATTTTTCTCCATATGTCTATTAATTCTAATTTTTCTAAGATTTCATTCACCTCTTTTACCTCTTTCTTATTTATTTTTTGATTTGATTTATCTAAATTTGATAGTGGTTGGTTCAAGTCTCCCACTAATATGGTTTTACTGTCTAATTCCTCCTTCAATTCTCCTAGTTTCTCTATTAAAAATTTGGATGCTATACCATTTGGTGCATACATGTTGATTAGTGATATTTCCTCATTGTCTATACTTCCTTTTAGCAGAATATATTTACCTTCCCTGTCCCTTTTGATCAGGTCTATTTGTACTTTGGCTTTGTCAGATATCATGATTGCAACTCCTGCCTTCTTTCTATCGGTTGAGGCCCAAAAGGTCTTACTCCAACCTTTAATTCTAACCTTGTGAGTGTCAACCCGTCTCATATGTGTTTCTTGAAGGCAACATATGGTAGGGTTTTGTGTTCTAATCCAGTCTGCTATTTGTCTGCGTTTTATGGGTGAGTTCATCCCATTCACGTTCAAAGTTATGATTGTTATTTGTGGATTCGCTGGCATTTTGATGTCTTCCCCTAGTTCTGACCTTTCTTCTTTAGCTTTCTCCTTTTGAACCAGTGATTTACTTTAGGTCGGTCCCCCTAGTCCCCTCCCTTGAGATGCTTCCCTTTCTAGCCCGTCCCTTTTTATGCTCCCTTCCCCTCCCCCCTCTCCTTCCCTCCCTTTTTGTGCTCCCTCCCCCCTCCCCCTCCTTAATTTTCCTTTCTTTCTTGCCCTAATGGATAAGATAGAGATCAGGATCCCACTGGATCTAGATGTTCTTCCCTCTCAGATTTGATTTCACTGAGAGTAAGGTTTAAGTACTTCCACTTCACGCTCTCTTCCTCTCCTTCTCATATGAGAGTTCTTCCCCTCCCCTTCCCATGTGTATCTTTATATGGGAAAGTTTATTCTATTGATTCCCCCCCTATTTCTTGAAGTTAATCTTAGTATTATCACGGTTCCCCCCTCCCTTTTCCTTTTTTTGCCCCAACTTTCCCCAAATCTTCTTGATTCCCCAATCTTTCCCTATGCATGTTTCTTCTAACTACTCTTATGATGATACAATTTATGAGAGTTACACAAAACATTTTCCCCACATATTAATATATATAATTAGATGTAAATGTAGTCCTTATAGAAGAGAGTTTGACTTAAAGAGAAAGATAAGATTTATCTCCTTTTCCCTTTCTTTCATATTTACCTTTTCATGTTTCTCTTGCTTTCTGTGCTTGGATATCGAACTTTCCACAGAGCTCTGGTCTTTTCTTAGCAAATGCTTGGAAATCTTCTATTTTGTTGAATGCCCATACTTTCCCCTGGAAGTATATAGTCAGTTTTGCTGGGTAGTTGATTCTTGGTTGGAGACCCAGCTCTCTTGCCTTTCTAAATATCGTGTTCCATGCTTTGCGGTCTCTTAGTGTGTTAGCCGCTAAGTCATGTGTGATCCTTATGGGGGCCCCCTTATATCTGAAGCTCTTCTTCTTGGCTTCTTGTAGGATTTTCTCCTTTACTTGGAAACTCTTGAATTTGGCAATTACATTCCTAGGCGTTGTCTTTTGGGGATTTAATATAGAAGGTGTTCTATGAATCCTCTCTATTTCTATTTTGCCCCCTTGCTCCAGAACGTGGGGGCAATTTTCTTTTATAATCTCCTCTAGAATAAAATCCAATTTGTTGTTTACCTCTGGTTTTTCTGGGAGACCAATGATACGGAGATTTTCTCGTCTTCCTCTGTTCTCCAGGTCCGTGACCTTCTCAGTGAGATATTTTCTGTTTTCTTCCAATTCATTAATTGTTTGGGTTTGCTTTATTGATTCTTGCTGTTTTATCATCTCACTTTCTTCGAGGTCCTTAATTCTGGTCATTAGGGACTGGATTTGCTTTTCAGCCTTGTCTGCCCTTGTATTGGCTGCTTCGAGTTCTTTTTCCAATTGAGCAGTCTTATCTGTCAGACAGCTGATCTCTTTCTCCCATTTTTCTTTCCAGAAGGTTTCCATCTTTTGGATAAGTTCCAGTTTGAGATCTTCCAGAGCTTGTTGATAGTTTCCATTTTGGGAGGCGTGTTCTGAATTTTTTTGGATTTCCTCTTCATTCTCCTCTTTCCCTTGGGTACTTCCACCATAAAAGTTTTCAATAGTCACTTTTTTCCCTTTCTTCCTGGAGGCTTGATTTTGGGCCATGTGAGCCATCCCTTTGGTGGTTTTATTTCCCTTTCCTTTTTGGTCTGGGGTCTGGGTTATAAGAGTGGTTTTTCTGTGAATTTAGGTTGCTTCAGACTAGTTCTTCCCAGCCTCCGAGCCCAGGTATTCAGCTCCGCCCAGATAATCCGTGCGCCTTGTTCAGCGCAGCCCACCCGAAGTCCCGCTGGCTTCTCCAGTGAAAGCGCCCTGAGACGTTTTTTCCTGGCAGTCCCCAGATCCCAAGGACCCTGGAGTGCCCCCCCAGACAGAGACGCTCCCCACTCACTCGCTGTCCTGGTGAGCGCTCAGGTAGCTCACTCTGGTTTAGTGGGGGAGGTGGGGTGGGGGAAGGGCGGCTCAGTTCACTTTTCTGTGCAAGCTTTTCCTTCTTATTTTAGTGTGGAAATGTTCAAGCCCCACGTACCTTTGCCTCTGTGGGGTACTGGGGAGTCCTTCTGTTCCTCCAAAGGTGATTTTATGCTCCTTTGATGTAGTCTATTTCGTTCGGTGCTGGGGAGAGGAAACGGCGGCGTCTAGATTGCAGCCATGATTACCCGGAAGTCTCAAGCTTCATTTTCTACATGAAAACAATTCCCTAATCCTCACCTCATGTGTATGTATACAGATATTCGTTTATGAACATATATGTATATATATGTACACACACATATGTGCAATGTCTCTTCTATTAGAATTCCCATTCTTGAAGTCAGGGATGGCCTCACCTTTGCTTTTGCTTCCTAAGGGCTTGGCACATAAGTATGTTAAAAATGCCTGTCATTTGATTTATCTAAGTTATTGTTAAACATATGATGATGAGGTACTTAAACTTTGGTGATAATTGCAAGTTTGATACACCCAAAATAAGGAGAATCATAAGGTTCTAAGAGCTGATCCTTACATAGCATTTTAAAATTTGAAAAGCACTGTGCATTTTCTCATTTGGTCTTCATTGCAGCCCTAGGAAGTAAGTAACATAAGTACTGTTCTTCATTTTACATATGAGAAAAATGAGGCAGAAAGAGGGAAAATGACTTGTCCAGTATTACACAGCTAGTAAGTTGTAGAGCTGAGATTCGAACCCAGGTTTCTGGTTTCCAAAACCAGTGTTCTTTCTGTCACACTGACCCACATCAACTTTCTACCTAAATCTTCTGTATTGAGGATTTATACAGGGCCCCATATGTCTGCTCCTCCCACCCTCTCCCCAGCATAGTAGAGTGACTCAGCAATGTTTCTGTTTGGGAGGGACTCTCAAGCCTAATCTCTAGTTGGGGGTTCCTTTTCTTCAGGATATACAAGTACCAGGCCCATGGCTATGCCTTTTCAGGAGTAGAGGAGCTGTTGTACTCAGTGGGTGAATATACTTTTATCAACATGACCCAGCGCTCCGTAGCAGAATGTCTGCTGGAGGTGGGAGTTACCCAGCGCTTCATTGATGAGGTGATTACAGCCCTGCTGCGTGCCAGTTATGGACAACCTGCAACAATGGCTGCCTTTGCAGGTGAGTCTTAAGGCCTTTGGCTTGTCCTTCTTTGCCCATACCATTTTCTCTCAAGTTGAAGGCTCTCCTTGACTCTTTCAAAGAGATCTTCTGACTTTCAGGAACAATAGTAGACGATGTTTGATGAACTGACCATATATTAAGAAATTACCCCCTCTACTCTATTGGCCCTCAGAATGAATAACCACATCTTTCTGTAAATTTCCTCCAGGAGCAATGTCACTTGCTGGCATACAGGGGAACTTGTGGTCCGTGGAAGGGGGCAATAAACTAGTCTGTTCAGGATTGCTGAAGCTGACTAAGGCCAATGTGATACATGCCAGGGTGACCTCTGTGGCTTTGCATAACACTGGTAAGTGACCAAGAAGCCAAACGGAGGAAGTAAATAGCATTGAAGGGAAGTGATTCCCCTTGTTGGCCAAGGCAAATGAAAAAGTCATTGTGATGTCTCAGAGGCTTTGACACTTTTGCCTAAACCCAATTTTGTGAATAATTAGGGAAACCAAACACCAAAAACACTCAGTAGTGATTTCCAGCACCAGAGGGCACTATCTTCATGGAGTCCTACCTCTAGTCACAGGATCATGCATTGTTAGAACAAGAAGGAACCTTTGAAATCAAAGACCAAGCCCATCATATGTGGAAATTGAAACCCTGAAAAGGGAACTGACTTGCCCAGGGTCCCACAGCTTATTATTGGCAGTGCTAGGACTAACATTGTAAGGTCTTGGCCTCCATTATGTGCCTCTCTTCAATGAACTTTTTCCTCTGCTCAGTTGTTTCTTGGCGAATCAGTCCCTGGCTTCATTGCCTTGCCCAGGATCCTAAGGCAAAGAGAATAATCTTGTTGGGTTCCTTGGAAAATAAGAGGAAGAAACAATTTGAATTTGAGAACATGAAGTTGATTGAAAAATGGGGGTAAGCTAGGTTGTGAGGAACCTGAAAAGACAGACATTTTGATTGCGGATTTGATTTGATTTCTTTAGGGTCACTAATGAAAATAAATATGCTAAAGCTAACAGGTCTTCAGCCTGACCAAGGCAGTTTTAATGGTTAGTAGTCCCTCTGGAGTGAAACAATGCTAATCTTGTCTACTTGTACCATCTGTAATCTGTGCTTTTCAGGATGCTTTCATAAATATCAAGTGATCTGATCCTACACACACTAAGGAAGAAAGGAGAGATTGTAACTTCACTGTACAGTTGAGAAAATAACTCAGAGGTGAAGTGATTGTTATAGCCCCATAGCAAACTAATGAAAAAATTGGCATAATAACTGATATTTATATAGTCTATTAAGTTCTACTAAGAATCTTACATATGTTATTTCCTATGAACCTCACAACTCCATGGTGAAATAGGTACTTTGTATATGGGTATTATTATTCCCATTATACATGGAAAATGGATTCCAAAAAGGTTAAGTGACTTGCCCAAGGTTACAGCAAATAGCATATGAACCCAAATCTCTTGATTCCAAGAATCTCGTATTTTATTATATGCTGTAGTAGGAATGTAGAGTAGTAAGTAGATTGTAGCCAAGAGATAAGTTGATCTTTATTCTCTTTTATCTCTCTCCTCAGAAGGCAGAGCCCTTTATCAGGTATTTTATGAGAAGGAAGATAAAATGCATTCGGACTTCTATGATATAGTAGTCATTGCTACGCCCCTCTATGCCGGCAGTAACAGCAATATCACCTTTGAGGGCTTTCAACCTCCCTTTGAAGAGTTTGTTGGTTCCTTCCAATCCACCGTCACTTCACTGGTCCATGGCTACCTCAACTCCTCTTACTTTGGCTTTCCTGATCCTAAGCTTTTCCCTTTTGCCAGTATTCTTTCTACAGATGCCCCCAACCTCTTTTTCCGTGCCCTGGACAACATGTGCCCTGTCAACATCTCAGCTACCTTTCGAAGAAAACAGCCACAAGAGGCGGCCATTTGGCGAGTCTTGTCCCCTCAACCCCTGGAACGTCCCCAGCTGAAGAGCCTTTTCCGTTCATATTATTCAGTCCAGACAGCCCAATGGCAAGCCTATCCACAGTATGGCTCCCGAATGGCTACACCACTGTTTGCACTCCACGACCAGCTCTTCTACCTCAATGCCCTGGAGTGGGTAGCCAGTTCAGTGGAAATAAGTTCTGTGGCAGCTAAAAATGTGGCCCTCTTGGCCTATAACCGCTGGTACCAAGACCTAGATAAGATTGATCAGAAGGACTTGATACACAAAATTAAGACTGAATTGTGAGAACTACTAGAAAGAAGGGAGATAGGTAGGAATCTGTGGATCTTCATTTACATAACAAACATTTATTAAGCACTTGCTTCATATGGAGTCCTGTACTCTAGAGGCTTAACTTGTTACACACACAACATGTGGATAAAACAGGGCCTCTGCATGGAGCTTACAGTCTCCTGTAATGATGGTTCTTGATCTTAAGTCAGTGATCGCTTTTAAAGCAAAGGGAAATCTGTTTCCCATGTACTTGATTTATCTTGTGTAACCCTCCTCTCTCCTGTGTCAGACTTTTCTGCTTGCCTTTTATGGATTTGGGGGAGTAGTTGCCTCAGGGGAGGGGGAAGTAGAGGCAAAATGATGCCTCTTTTAAATTTAATTTCAAATAAAAACCAGTCCTCTGAATATGCTATTGACTTAACTTCTGATTTCCTGATTGAAGGGTAAAGTAAGTCAGGGTAGAGTTATAGGTAAGCGTGGGAAGATTGCAGAAGCAAAGATTTATCACTATACCTAAACCTTAGAGATTGTATAGTCCAGGATTTCTTAATTTTTATTTGTCTCCTGGACCTATTTGTCAGTTTAGTGAAGCCTCTGAACCTCTTCTCAGAATAATGCTTTTAAATTAACATAAAACAAAATGCATAGAATTACAAAGAAAATAAACCATATTCAAATAGTTATAAAATTACTTAGAAAAAACCAAATTCATAGATTCCTGGTTAACCCTGGATCTATTCCAACCCTCTAATTTTACAGGTGAGAAAACTGAGACCCAGTTTGCCAGTTGATCCTCTGCTCTGCCAGTCTTTGCCATTTTGGAAAGGCTTTTGCTCTGGTGTTGGAAACAAATGGTGTCCAGTAATCAAGGACAAGACTAGCTAAGTTCATAAGGGTCTATTTCCAGCTGGTTTGCCTCTAGGTCATGAATTCTTTGACCATGAAACAAAAGTACAAAATGACCCTCAGTCTTGTCCTTTTGCAGGGTAGTGGAAAAGGGGGGCAAGAGATGCTGAAATCACATGCTTTTTAGACTACAAAGTTTAACTCTTGATACATTAAATATGAGATCTTTGCCTATTGGTTTGATGTGCTGCTGAAACAACTATATCCATAAACACATGGATACTCGTTATAACAGAAGCCAGAAGGCAAGTATAAAAATAGCCTGGTAGCCTCTTCTTGAAAAGACAAATAGGTAAGGCTCAGAATGTAGGAAGGAGAAAGAAAGAAAGAAAGAAAGAAAGAAAGAAAGAAAGAAAGAAAGAAAGAAAGAAAGAAAGAAAGAAAGAAAGAAAGAAAGAAAGAAAGAAAGAAAGAAAGAAAGAAAGAAAGAAAGAAAGAAAGAAAGAAAGAAAGAAAGAAAGAAAGAGAAAGAAAAAGAAAGGGAGGGAGGAAGGAAGGAAGGGAGAGAGAGAGGGAGGGAGGAAGAAAGAAAGAAAGAAAGAGAAAGAAAAAAGAAAGCAAGCAAGAAAGAGAGAGAGAGAGGGAGGGAGGAAGAAAGAAAGAAAGAAAGAAAGAAAGAAAGAAAGAAAGAAAGAAAGAAAGAAAGAAAGAAAGAAAGAAAAAGAGAAAGAAAAAGAGAAAGAAAAAGAAAGGTGGAAGGAAGCAAAAAGAGAAGGAAGAAGGGCAAGGAAGGAAATAAGCGTATATCAAGTACTTACTATTAGTTAGGCATTGTGCTAAACTCAAGCTACAAATATAAACAAAAGGGGAAAAAGTTCTCAAGGAATTTACATTTTTCAATCTTTCATTCTTTTATTTTCCCTTTTTTACCCATTTCTTTTTTTAATTTTTAATTTTATTTTTATTGTCATGCAAAACACACTTCCATAAGAGCACACTCATGCAAAGCCAAAACCCCAAAATAAAACTGTAAATATACGGATATGAAATATAGTATGCTTTGATCCATACCCATCCAACTCTAACAGTACTTTCTCTGGAGGTGGATAGCATTCCCCATCATAAGTCCTTAAGAATTGTCCCAGATCATTGTGGAATTTTTATTCCAATGATGGAAAACAACACAAAAGGGAGCTGTAGAATAGGGGAGTGTGAAAGTACTTAGACTTAGGTGCATGGGAAGGGAATGAAAAGATTGGGCACCTCCACAGAACAGAGACCCCAGGAGGAACTTGACAATGGGAAAAAAAGAATGGGAAGATTCCAGGTTAAGAAGACCACAGGGATAGTTAGATATTCTAGGATGAAGATACTCCAGGTCTTAAGGAAAGTTCCAGAATGGGATAGCAGAAGAGACATGGTTTTGAATTCTGGGTGCTAGAAACAAGTCAGGAAGGAAATGAGCTCTAACAATGGGTAGAAATAGAAAAGAGTTCTATCTCTTCTCCCTATCTCTGAGGAAGCAGGTCATGACTGCTTTTAGAGACTTCAGCAAATTGGCAAATTCTCCTGGACTCTCCTGAGAAATTGAGGCTGAATTCCACTTTGGCAGCAAGGATAGTGACCCAAGATAAGCATTGGTGGGAAATAGTTGTGTGGAGATTTTTGTTTGTTAAGTGGAGGGAAGGCATGTGTGTATGTAATAGAATGGGGGTAAATGGAGACTGTCACAGAAAGTTAAAGCTGATTTGAACTATAGAGAAGATGGACAAGTTACTTCTGTCTAGAAAAGAGATCACAGAATTTAGGATGGGCAAAGGGTTTAGGAAATATCTAACCTCACCCCTTCTTTTACAGATAAGGAAACTGAGGCCCAGAGAGGTTAAGTGACTTGCCTACAAACAACAGTGCTGGAATTTGAACCCAGGATCATTGACTAAGTCTAGTGCTTTTCCTACCAAGTTATTCTGTCATCTATTTGCTCTCTGGTTACTTCAAAATGGACATGTTGATCACAAAATAGGCTACATTTCCCCCTTAAATTTGACCAGTATAATCCTAGGATGATCTGTACTCATACTCTTGATAAGATAGCAATAAAAATGACAAGATCAAATTATCACATTTCCATTGAAAGAAAAGCAATAAGGACCACACTCAAAGAAACTCCAAAACATTTTGCAGCAAGCATTTTTAATAGGGTGCATTGAGGTCATGAGGTTTTCTTTACACTCATTTAAGTTCTTCCATATATTATGGGAATTTTTAATTTTTATTTCCTTTTATTAATTTTATTATTGGAGAATATGAGGTGGTCAGGACTATTTCTCCTAATTAGGAGGTTATTGAGTTAGCTGGTACCTGTCTATAGGGTATGAACATTTCTTTAGGAAAAGCATTCCTCAGATAAGAAGCCAGAGGAAAGATCTCAATTGTCCCCAATTCTGGTTATCTTGATAACATGTAAATCTTTCCCCTTAAACAGTCTAATGTGAACCCTGTAAATATTTAATGTATAACCTTAGTTTACCTATAGAATCTGTTTAATTAGGTTTGTTTCCTCAAGGAATGTATGAGATTATGTTTCTTTTTAACTGTTCAACTTTTATGACATTGAAAGAAATGGGAAAATCTATCTTTAAAAAAAAAACAATTTTATGCCCAAAAAGAATGTATGAAATTACAATATGTGAAAGAATTATTTCTCTGTTAGTGATATAATTTGGTCTATTAGAAGCTTTGTTAGAATTCAGATTTTGTTTAGGATTCCATTTCTACCTCCTGTTACCTATGCTTAAGCATAATAAAACCTAAATTTTATTTTTTGCTTCCAATTACTACATCATGGTAGATCTGTGTTGTCAATAGTTACTTCTCACATGGACTCAAAAAGGAGATATTTCTCACCTAATACATAGCATGGAAGCGCTCCCAGGTTCTTGAAAGCTATGCCAGAAAAGCAAAGATTTAGGAAAAGTTCTGTCACACTAGCAAGGCTTCAAGTATGCATCAGGCCTGTTATCCAGAATCTAACTTAGTGAAGTACAAGAGTTTAATGATCAAAGGGTCAGTCTGCAGGAGCTGACCTTTTTTTTTTTGGCCACAGTAACTTCCCAGTGCACCAACTGGGAAGGATGCCATCTGCATCAATGGAGGGAATCCCAATACTTATATAATCATAGGCTTTGAAATATTAAATTATTTTGAGTGGGTATACATGTGTATTTTGTGGATATACGTAGGAGAGAGAGCTGGCTTCAGTCAAGAGGACTTGGGTTTGAGTCCTGCCTCTCACACATTCTGTGAGACCTGGAAAAAATCTTATAACCCTTCAGTGGCTTCAAGCAACTCTGTAAGATGAACTTGCAGAGCCAGCACTGATTCTCTTTTATAAATAAAGGAAGTTAGTTTTCTTCACAACTAAAATCACAGGTATGACATTGCAATCTATAATGCATATATGTAGGAGTCTAAAGATATAGCTATCTTGTTCTTTCCTCTAGGGCCTGGCACATAGTAGGTGCTTAATAAATATTTGAGTGATTGCACTCATGATCATCATTATCTTCATTATAACGAGCTATTTATATGATCCTTTAAGATTTGCAAAGCACTTCACATATGGTAACTGATTTTCACAACAACCCTGGAAGGTAGGTATAATTATTATCCCCATTTTACAGATGAGGAAACTGAGACAGAGAGTGTTTAAGTGACTTGTCCAGGGCCACAGTTACTAATATATGGTTGTGTCTAAATGTATGATTCTAAGTGTGTCTAAGTACTTATGTGTCAAACTCAGATCTTCTTGACTCCAGATTTTGTATTCCCTCAGCTTTTCCTCTAACTGCCAGTTTGGGGGTGGAGAAGGAGGTGGGGCTATATTTTGCCCAACCTGTTACTTCAGAACCTGCACTGTAAGTAATGAATCTGAGGATTCCTAATGGAATATTAGCTATAAAGGTCATTGTCACCCTGTTCAGTTGTAATTTATTTTATTTAGGGTTATATGCTATCTGCTCATTGCTCAGAAAAACTTATGTCCCAAACATCAGGATTTTATTTCATTGTTTTACAGAGAAAAAGGGTTGAAATCAATATGTTTGGAATGTGCCGAAGCCCTAAAATCTCCCGTGGCTGGTCACTATATTGTGTCTGCACTTATACACAGGCTTCAGTTACTCTGGAGAGGGTGGTAGGTGTAGGGTGGGCCTTGGAGGACCACTAAAACTGGGTAGAATATAAAATCTCAGGTTTGGAACCACACTAGAAGTTAGATGATGATGATGATGATGATGACGACGATGATGATGATGATGATGATGATGATGACTATCCAGTAGTGACAAGGAGATTGCTTTTGTTGGACCATTCTAATTATTAGTAAGTTCTTCCCTATATTGAGGCAAAATTTACCTTTTGACTTTTAACCATTGCTCATGGTTCTACACTATGGAGCCAGAGGTTCCATAGCTTGGGAATACAACTAAGATTCCTCTGGCTCTTGCCCAGTTCGTTGGCATCCAGATTATATTCAGTTTCTCATAGGGTTTCTCTCCTTCTTCTGGCAGGACTCAGAAACTGAGAATTCTCCAGACTATACCTTAGTAATATGTAGTCCTAGGCCACTCAGTTCAGAAAAACACAAGAACACGAATATGTTTCCTTATAGCTTTTAGACATCCATAACCATTTTAAGAATCTGGATTTTGAATAGGAATAGAAAATGAGGCACACGACTGTCCATCTTTGGTCTTCCACAGCATATAAATGGGACTTGGGGTAGGGAGAAGAGGGGATATTCTCTTTGATCTCCTATGACTTACTCCAGGAGTCCAGAACTTACTTGTTCTTTTAATCCAGCGGTTCTCAACCTCTCAATTTGCAGCAATGAGAATACATAATGCATATCAGGTATTTACATTCCAAATCATAACTGTAGCAAAATTACAGTTTTGAAGAAGCCACCAAAATAATTTTTTGGTTTGGGGTCATGGCAACATGAAGAACTGTATTGCGGGGTCAAGGCATTAGAAAGGTTGAGAACCACTGTATTTAACCCATTGCCACCATTCCTCTCTTTTCTTATTGCATTAACATCCCTACAAGTTTTTATCCTTTTTAATCCATTTTTTATCATAATATCAGAATATTTAAATATCAGAATAATCTTAATCTGCTGCTTTATGTATATCACTCCTCTTTATCCAAACCTTCAGTGTCTTCCTATTGACTACTGAATAAAGTATAAACTTCTGATCGTCACGTTCAGGACCCATTGCAATGTGACTTCAACCTACCTTTCCGACTTTGTCCCATGTTACTTCATTCCAGCCAAACAAATCATTTCCGGTCATTCTCATTTTATTCTTTCCTGGCTCTGCACCTTTGTTCTCACACTTCTTCTGACCTCCATCTCTATCTGCTGAATTCCTTCCCTTCTTTCAAGGCCCATCTCAGGTATCATTTCCTATGTGGAGATTTTTTTACTGCCTTTCTCTAATGAAAGTGATTTCTCACTCCTCAAGTCTTTCTTAAGAGCTTTGCATTGGCATGTATGTAATAGAGGTTTGGCGCATTCCTAACCCACCTAAAAGGGTGTCACTCACATGAAAGACATTGATGGACCTGCTTCTGGGAGGCTGGAGGGCTGGAGTATTTATGGACATTCTATGCTGGCCTACCAGATGGTTGGGAGCAACCTTTGTCCATTGGTTGTGTAGCCAGAGCTGGTGGCCCCTTTAATTGCTGTCTCAACCACTCGGCTAGCTTTCTCTGCCTTTCTGTCCCAGGCAGAAGGATTCCTTCACATGAAAGCTGTTCCCAGACACATAGTAGGACAACACAGAATGTCCACATATGCTATCACTCTCCTGGAAAAAGATAGCTTAGCTTCGTATCACATGAGTGAGGCCACCTACGCATGTACCAAACCTTCATCACATGTGGAGCCTCCCTTTATTACATTTATCCTACATAGGCCTCTATTAGAGTTATTTGTGCTTGTGTGTGATAGATACACACACACATATATATATATATACATATATATATATGAAATATCTCTCTATACACATTCCTATATATGGGCTTCTGTGTATTTATAACTATAAATAGATTAGAACTACATTGGCATAACATTATAGCTATATCTACAAATGCACATCTACATGTGTATTTATAAGCATACATAAGCTAGATATAAATATATAGAAATGTTATAGATATACCTATGAAAAAATATGTGTGTATATACAGAAAAAAGATTGGATAGAGATATAGAAATCTAGATATCTATATCTTCTCATAGGCATGCATATATGTAGATGTATGTATAGGAAGGTTGTAGATATTGAGATATTTATAGGAATATACACTTGTATGTCTATCTATGTGTATAAATATATATATGTATGTATACAGAGTAATCTGGAGATATCTACATCTGTCTAGCTGTATCTATCTGTATTCACATTTCTCTCTAGATAGCTTTCTCTATTGGATTATAAACTTCATGAGAGCAAGGTTTGGGCCCAATCTATGTATCTCTGAGGTCTTGCAGATAGTACATAACTAAGAGATGTTTATTGAATTAGAGAACAGTTGGGACATCGGAGCAGCTCTTCAACATTTCCAGTCCAAGTTTAAACAGTTTGCAGTCCAAGCCCAAGGCTGACTACATGAGGCTCACTCCAGATCAGAAGGGCATAGCCTTCATTTCTGCAGGGCATTTGGTTGCACCAATCAATCTACAGGCATTTGATAAAGCACTTACTATGTGCCAGGCACTAGAATTAGGGATACAAAGACAAGGAAATGGAAAAGTAGGCCTTTTCAAGAAGCTTCCAACTGACCTCTCCCTCTATACACAGACAGACAGACACCCCCACAGACATCGACACACACAGACATACAGACACACATAGACACACCCATGCAAACACAGATACACATAGACATATATGCAGACACAAATACACCTCCCCACAGACACACACAGACATGTATAGACACACCCATGTAGACAGACACACGTAGACACATATGCAGACACACAGACATAGATACACCCCCTCATAGACACATACATAGACATAGACACATCCAGATACACAGACATAGACACACACAGATACACCCATCCCGACACACAGACAGACACATACACAGACAGATACATACACACACAGACACATGCCCTTCTTTCCCTCACCCTAGAGAAGTATAGAGAAGGGAATGGAGGGCAGAGCCCTAAAGGTTGGGGGAAGGAAGAGGGAGAAGGAGGGTGGGAATGACTTCACCTTCATTTTGTTTTATTAACAATTTTATTTAGACTCAGTTCAGACACCATCTCTGTGAAGCCTTCCATGACATCACTGCTTCTGACTGCCTGAAAATACTCTTTTGGTTTCAAGCTTTCTTAGAGTACTTTGTATTTCTTTTTTTCTTGCAACATAATCTACCTTGTATTCTACTGTGTATTTGTTATATCTTCTCTCCCCTATCCCAGAGGATTCTTATTCCTTGAAGTCATTTTCTTTTTTCTTGCCTGCTCTCCATCCCCACTGCCCACCATTTTTCCAAGTCTAACCTTTATTGTAGCTGATTGGGTTTAAAAAACAAAACAAAACATTTTTTTCCATGCATTTATCCTTTCCTTCCTCTCCTTCCAATAAGTCGATAATTTAAAAAACCCTCAACAAATATGCAGAGAATAGTAAAACAAATTCCTATATTGGTCATGTCCAAAAACTGAACAAGACAGCTTCATCTTCCATCTTTGTATCCAAATATAGGGCTTTGTATATGATGGACATTTAACAAATATTCATTGACTTAGATTGAACTGTTGGATCAGCAATGCTAAGGGCAGCCCATCTGTGGTTCAGCATCCTAGGTCCTTCATCAGAGAGGAGAGAATGACTTCCTCTGTTCCCGGCTTAGAAAATACACGTGCAGCCCACAGCGATAGTCTCCATAACAGTCCTTGGGGTGCAGGCCTTCTGCTTCCTCCAGCCAGCCCGGGGAAACAAGGAGCAGAGGTGGCGACGTACGGGGATCTGGCTGTAAATAGGCACACTCACCATGGTTCGGTCCTCCTGCATCGTGAAAGGATTGATGCAGCCTAGACAAAGGCAGCGGGCCTCTGGGAGGTCCACAGGGATACGAGCTGGGTCATGGTTCAAGCTGCAGGAGAGATGCAGGAGGCTCACAGAGAAGGAGCTGATTCACAAAGTCCTCCCTTGTCCCTTTGCCCCCAGACATAAGGGCTAAGACAGTCCAAAGCCTTTACCCACTGGTCGTCTTTCCCCAACTCCTAGGCTGGTGTAGTATAAAGAGCCTTTGACTAAACATAGGGCAATTCTCTGAAGTACTATCTAATATTCAAAAATTATAGTACTTCTTGCAGTATCAAAGTGTTCCCAGAATCAGCGAATCTTAGAGATGGAAGGGAATTTCAAAGGTAACATAATTTGCATCTGAGTAGGCATCCACAGTATATCTGCTTGGTAAGTGTTCATCTAGCCTCTACTTGAAGCCCCTTAATGATGGGAAACTCATGACCTCTAGAGAGAGACTGCTCTAATCTCAAATTTTTCCTTATATGGAGCTGAAATCTGCCTTCCTACAACTTCCCCCACTGCTCTTGTTCTGCCCTCTTGGGCCAAGCAGAATAAATTCTCTACCTCTTCCATATTACTGCCCTTCAAATACTTGAAGACAGTGGTCATGTTTCCCCACTAAGTCTGCTCTTCTCTAAACCAAACATCCCAATTCCTTTAACCTAAAGTAATACCGTTATTGTTAAGTCGTGTTTTTTTTTTCTGTTGTGTTCAACTCTTTCTGACTCCATTTGGGGTTTGCTTGGCAAGATACTAGAGAGGTTTGCCATTTCCTTTTCCAGCTCATTTTATAGATGAGAAAACTGAGGCAAACAGGGTTAAATGATTCGCTTGGAGTCACACAGCAAGAAAGTGTCTCTTCCATAAAGATAATTCTCCCTGATTCTAGGCCTGGCACTCTATCTACTATGCCACCTAACTGCCTCAGAATAATAATCGCTAATATTTATGTAGTCTTTTAAGGTTTACAAAAAATGCAAATAACTCATTTGATCCTCACAGCATTATACTTTATCCCCATTTTACAGCTGAGGAAACTGAGATGATATAAAGTGATTTGCCTAGCTAGGGTCAGGTAGTTAGGGAAACTCTGAACAACAACACTTAAAAACAATTTATATTTCTGGGGTGGTTTCAAGTGTTTTACATTTATTGCCTCATTTGATTTTTACAACAGCTCTGTGATTTCACTGGGGTGAGGAGCCAGAGAGAAAACTCCCTCCATTAAAGCATATCAGTAACTGTTTAGTAAGCTAGTTGGGATCTCAGGTCTAAAGGACTTAGAAGGTAAGTGACCTATCCAGGGTCACATAGCTAATATATGTCAGAGATGGGTCTTGAACCCAGGTTGTCCTCATTCCAGCCAAGCAGCAGGTATTTGTTATCTCAAATTTGTGGATGAGGAGAAAGAGACTCATAAAAGTGGTTTCTTGTACAGGAATATAGAGCTAGTAGGGGATGAAGCCTGAATCGGAATCCAGGTCTTCCAAATACAGGCCCAGCACTCTTTTCATATGACTAACACTCTTTCTACTGTCTCCTTCACTTGATTTTATTTGTAGTTTGTTTAGGTTCAACTCAATTGTCACTGTCCCTTTCTACATGGTAAATGTCCTCAACCTCATTTAGTCTTTGTTGTGGGAGAGGCACCTTAAAGTTGGAATGGACCATAAAATAATTTGCTTGAATATTCTTCCCTACATGAGTAAGTGAAAACAATTCTAGATTTGAAAACTAGGTTCAAACCTTATCTTTGCTACTCATTACCCTGATTGACTCAGGGCAAGTTTGTAAGTTTGTTGGGGTCTCAGTTTCCGTATCAGTAAAATGTGGAGAATGAGCTTCCTGTGCTTTCCTGGCCTCCATCCTCTAACTTAATCACACTTCTATAGCATGAATTAGGAGAATTTTCTTTCTTTCTTCCTCCCTCCCTCTCTCCCTCTCTCCCTTTCTCTTTCCCTCTCTCCCTCCCTCCCTTTTTTCCTCTCTCCCTCTCTCCCTCTCTCTCTTTCTCTCTCTCTCTTTCCTTCCTTCCTTCCTTCCTTCCTTCCTTGCCTTCCTTCTTTCCTTCCTTCCTTCCTTCCTTCCTTCCTTCCTTCCTTCCTTCCTTCCTTCCTTCCTTCCTTCCTTCCTTCCTTCCTTCCTTCCTTCCTTCCTTCCTTCCTTCCTTCCTTCCTTCCTTCCTTCCTTCCTTCCTTCCTTCCTTTCTTTCTTTCTTTCTTTCCTTCCTTCCTTCCTTCCTTCCTTCCTTCCTTCCTTCCTTCCTTCCTTCCTTCCTTCCTTCCTTCCTTCCTTCCTTCCTTCCTTCCTTCCTTCCTTCCTTCCTTCCTTCCTTCCTTCCTTCCTTCCTTCCTTCCTTCCTTTCCTTACCTTACCTTCTGTCTTAGTATCAATTCAGTCAGTGCTAAGAGTGGCATGGGCTAGGCGATCCGGGACTTAGATGATATGCCGAGAGTTCCACAGCTAAGAAGAGGTCAAATTTGAATACAAGTCCTCCCAATACCAGGTCTGGCACTCTCTCCACTGTGCTATTTAGCTGCCTCAGCACTATGAGTGTCTATCCCATTTCCAACAACTGCTTTGTGTCAAACGTGTCAAATTTTAAGTCAAATGACTTCACTTCTCAGATCCTTCATTCTCTTTTCTGTTAGGGAGAATGATCATATTTGCTCAATATACCATATAAAGTTGTTGGGAGGAAAGTGCTTAGTTAATTTTAATACACTATAGGAATATATATATTCTCCTATACTAAAGCTGGAGCACATTATAGTGAAAAGAGAGCTGAACTTGGACTCAAAAGACCAGGTTTCATGGTGACAACCAAATTGTTTTGACTAAAGCACACCCTCTCCCTGGGCCTTGGTTTCCTTATCTATAAAGTGAGAGTTTTAGATTAAATAAACCAAAAGTTTTCTTCCAGTTTTATCACTACAATTCTATTATTTTGTTATTCTATTATCACTTGTCCCTTCATTCTGGAGACCAGATCCTGGACTCACCTGTATGTCCATGGAGATAGACTCCTCTTGTTGGACATCCACAGTTGCAGGTTGACCTCACATTTTCCTTTGGATGTCTCTGAGCTGTTCCTCAGCTGGGATACCATCTCCTGGATGCTCCTCTCATATTCTTCCATTAAAGCAAACACCTTCTCCCCTGGCAGCTTCACCCTTTGGACCAAGTCTAAGGATGCCTGAGCCACCGAGGGAAGAACTTTTGGCCTCACCTCCCCTTTCCTCTTTCCTTTGGGATTCTGAAGTTTGGCCTTTGGCTGTCCTGGGACACCCAGTGTCAGGGAGAGGAAGATGGAGACAGCAAGGAGTCCAAGCTGAAGAAAGAGCCCATAAGAGTTTTACCATCTACGTTGGCTGAGCAGAGAGCCAAGCCCAGGGCCACACTTCTAATCTTTATGAGACCCAAAAGCAAGCAGCATCCTGTGGCCCCACAGCCCTGGCCATACAAGATAGCCCAAGGAGAGAACGATTCCATATTGTCCAGAACCTTTCCCCCTAATAGCCTGCTTCAATACTCATGCCTCCCCTTGCCCTTCCCTAACCACCCACAAACATACCTATCTCACACCTGCCCACCCATTCCCATTCCCACCCATACAGTCCCATATGTACTCCTATACATTCTTTCCCTCCAATAAAACCACTCACACCTACTTTCTATCCACACTCCATCCATCACTCTAGCCCACTTATACCTATCTTCAATTCCCTACTCCCTCATACCACAGTTATCACCATCCTCTGTGCCAATCATGAAATACACAAGATTGCAAAGGAAAACAGTTAGATTGAAGTAATTACAAAAAATGTAAAACAACAAAACAAAACTAAATTTCTCTAGAATTCTAGAATCATGATCTTTTTGAGTTCAGAGTTGGAAAGGATTGTTGAAATTACTTAGAGAGGAAACCAAAGCCAAGGGAGGGGCAGTAGCTTATCAGAAGTCACACAGACAACATGTGGCAAAGTCAAGATCTTAGTGAATTCTATACTTCTGTTAACAAAATGCCATCTTCACTCAAAGCCTCAATGTAATCATTGACTATTGCTTCTCTCTCACTAATGCATTTAATTAGTGCCTAATCCTATTGGTTCCATCTCCAAAATATCTCTTACATCTACCCCCAGATTCATGTCACCTAATTCTGTACCTCATTATCACTTATCTGGATTATTATCAAAGTTTCCTCATTAGCCTCCCTGCCACTTTTGTCTCCCCTCCCTAGTTTAGTTTTCACACAGCTACTACTTTATCTTTCCCCAGCACAGAAATCTTTCATTGCTCCTTATGGCCTGGAACATAAAATGCTAGCTCTCTAACTTGTCATTTAGGATCCTTTATAATTTGGGTACAAATAACTTTGCCAGCCTTATTTTATATAGCTGCCCCTAGACACACTCTAAATTCCAAGCAAATTGTATTACCAGATAATCTCTAATCTTCTACTATACTAGCTCTTACCTCTGTACATTTGCTGACTCTCTCTCATGCCTTAAAAACACTTCCTCCTCATTTCCACCATTTGGAATCCTTCCCTCCCTTCAGGGTTCATTTTAAATGCTAGCTCCTCCAAGAAGCCTTTTCTAATTCCTTCCAGATGAAAATAATATACTTTCCTGAATTTTCCTAAGATATTTTGTTTGAATCTCTCTTTTTTAAAAAATCTACAACCCCTTCTTTCTCCTGCCCTGATCACATTTTAACTTGTGTTACAAAATCATAGTATCTTAGATTTGGAAAAGACCTGGAAAACAACCTAGCTTAAACCATTCTTGAACAGGAATTCCCCCTCTACAACACAACTGCTGAGTGGTCATGTGGTTTTTAAAGACCTGGGGGCGGGGGGGGGGGGGGGGGGGGAGGTCTATCCATATCCAGTCAGTTGTCATGCCAGCTTTTTAGTATACACCATTTGCTCTCTTCTGATTCTGCCACAATCCTGGTGGAGGTCCTCACCACTTTTGGATTGTTGCAATAGCTTGCTGGTTCGGGTGTATCACTTCAAATCTCCCTCATTCTTATTCATCCTCCAGTCAACTGTCAAATCTGATCTTTCTAGTGCACAAGTATGATCATGGCAATGGAACCATTTAATAAACTCCAGTGGCTCCTTATTAGCCTCTAGAATCAGATAAAATTCTCTGTTTGGCTTTAAAAGGCTTTCATAACATAATCCTTTCCTACCTCTCTTTTCTTATGTTTACTTTCCTCCATGTACTCTATGATCCAGTGACATCTCTTTGCTATTCCTTGTCACTGTATAGCCTTCTCCCTCCTCACTTTCTCTGAGAACAATGATCAACTCAATACTATGATTGGTTCTGGAAAAGGCCCATCATCAGATCGCTCTATTGCTACCCTCATCATCCCTATAACTTTACCTTTCCTTGGTTACCACTTTCCCTATTAGAATGTAAACTCCCTAGTCTCTTATATTTATGCCCCTAGAGCTTAGCATAGTGTCTTATGAATAAGAAGTATTTAATAAATGCCTTTAAATTAATTAACTAGTTAATGTACTAATGTCCCTGAAGGCAGTGATGATAATAATAATAAAACTAGCTAGCATTTTATAGCACTTCAGGGTCTGTGAAGCACTTAGCAAAATCATCTTCACAACAATTCTAGGAAGTATATGTTATTTTTTTTTAAACCCTTACCTTCCATCTTAGAATTCTTTGTATTGGTTTCAGGGAAGAAGAGTGGTAAGGGCTAGGCAATGGAGGTTAAGTGACTTGCCCACGGTCACATAGCTAGGAAGTATCTGAGGCAAGATCTGAACCTAGAACTACCTGTCTCTAGACTTAGTCTTCAACCCTCTGAACCGTGTAGCTATCCCAGCAGGTGCTATTATTATCTCCATTTTTAATAGATGAAGAAATTGAGGCAAATGGAGGAGAAATTACTTGTCTACAATCACATAGAGAATAAGTATGTGGGTCAGGAATATGTCATTCTTCATTTTTGTGCTTTGTAAATTGAATTGAAATCAAAGCTTGATGTTTACTTTTAATGTCCAGACTGTACTTATTTCCTTCTCTAAGCAATACTCATAACTGTAACTATAATAATCATATATATATTTATAATGCAATAATCACATGTAGATATAGGCATCTACATGTGATTATGTGATTATTACATTTATAGCTATGAGCATTATTCAGGGTTTTTCACTTATTCAAACATATATACATATACATGTATAAACACATACATTACATTGCTTTGCAATTTCTGCAGTACTTTAATTAGAATGGGAACTCCTTGAAGGCAGGGGCTGATTTTCTCTTTCTTTTCATGTCTGCAGTGTTTAGCAATAAGTCTAGCACAGAGTACATATTCAATAATTGTTTGATCATTGACCAATTGTCAATTTTTTCTCTAAACCTTTACTTTCTATCTTAGTAATGACTCTCAGACAGAAGGGCAAAAGCTAGGCAAGGATGGTTAAGTGACTTGCCCAGATCGCATGGCTAGAGAGTGTCTAGGGTCAAATTTGAACCCAGGTCTTCCCAATGCCAGGCCTAATACTCTATCTATTGAGCTATTTAACTGTTCTTGATTGTTAGATTTTATTTGGGAGTAAGATTGGCATAGAAAAAGAACTCTGGTTTTGGAGTAAAAATCAAAGCAGAACAGAAAACATCATTAACAGCTTGGTTTCGAGTTCTGGTGTCTAGCTTCGGGTGTGTGACCTTACCACGTTAAGCCTCAGGTTCTTTATCTATCAAATGAGGACATTGAGGCAGATGGTCTCCGCTGGCCCTCTAGCACTAAATGCATCATTCTTCAAGACCACACAGCCTCCTTCCTGTCTCCCCTAAGAAAGGATCTGGCCGGGAGGAAAGAACAGTTATGTCTTCATGCTGCACATCACTGAAAAGGAGCTAGCCCCACTGTAAACAAATTGTCAGCCCTGTAAACAAGTCATCTCTGTTACTGTGGCAAGGGGGATTAAAAACGGCTGATGGGCTGGAAGCGAAAGGGTCGAGAGCGGGCTGGAGCATGAGGCTTGGCTCCAAGGCTTTGAGAATACACTGTTGTGAGCTTGTCAGCTCAAACGCTGCAGGGGAGACAGGACAAAAGGGGCCAGTACAGCAGTGAATCTCCATAGATCCAAGGAACAATGACCTCGTCAAGATAACCAGATGAATGGGTTCATCAGTAAGCATGGGCAGTAAGGCAGTTACCAAGGCAACAGATGGCGCTTTCCCACTGGAGAGTGGATTGAGCATGTGCAGGGCTGTGCAAGCAACAGGGGCCAGAGATCCAGAACTAATGTTTGAGTGACTTTTGGGAATGAGTGAGGGAGTGGTAATTGGGGCAAGTGTCATGGGCAGGGGAGTAGAGCGGGATTTGACTTACTGAATCTGTTATCGTGTTTTTGGAGGAAAAGTTAGGCGCCGATGGCAAATCCAATTCTTATAGCCTTTAGCCAGAACTGTTCAGGCTAAAGGGAGGTATTTAAGTGAATCCAGGTTTCCTTTATATTTCTTCTGTAACTCCCATTGGCCATGATGGTGGATTTTTTTTTTCTCATGTGGACACAGTGAGCGGAGTTGATGCAATTGGGAATATAGATATTGACTGCTGGTCTTCTGGGAGCTGATTATATAATGTGTTCAGAATACTCTAGAAAATATTTATTAAGGGGCAATAATGTTAACATTTTAGGACCCAGATTTCAGATAGGGAAAAGGGAGATTTACATCTACTTTAAAACAGTTATAGGAGACAAATACTTGTCCCTGGAAAGAATATTGTTTTTCTTTTAAAGAGGAATTAGAAAGCTTAGTTGATATACATTATAGCAGAGCAGGGGGCAAAAACACAAAACAAGTCTTTAAACCAGGATTTTAAGATATATTCAGTTCCACAGAAGTGAAGAAGATACCAGTATACTTCCTGTTGTGGGAAGGAGCTTACCTAAGATTTGGCTAAAGGAAGGAAGAACTAGGCTTTGTAATTTAACTAGTTATTTTTGCTAAAGTAGCAGGCACTTTCTAAGTTTCTGTTTCTTAGGACCAAGTTCTTAGTTGCCCTATCCTAGTTATACTCTGTAGTCTTTGTAGCTTGAGAAATAAGAGGGAAGGAAACTGCAGGGGGAAGGGTGATACTCTGGTAGGTTTTGATGCCCCAGATCCCGGAAAATGGGGAACAGATGTATATAAAAAGGAGAAATGGGATCAAGAGCTAGAAAATGAAGCTTTAAAGTAACTGGTGAAACAAAAAGAATTAACAAAGCAACAATCATGGCAGTTAAATCTGAAGCCAGAGGCAGGAACTATAAGATATCAGGCATCTACTCAATGCCATATCATCTGAGACAATGGGAATATTAACCATCACAGAAAGAATTATAGAATATAGGAGAAACAGGGGAAAGGAGCTCATATTTATGATGGGACAGTATTACAGAATAAACAATGAATCATGTTGCCGATTTCCCCACAGGGAAGAAAGTTTGGGGCACCTCAAAATATAAGCCTGAAGAAACTGCTTGGGAGACTTTCACTTGGATCCCTGAAGAGAGGATGATAAATCTCTCCAGAGAGCTCCTGGGGAATGTTCTATGCTCATCTCAGACAGGGAGGGAAGAGAGACAATAGTTGATAGATCTCTCAGAGAAAACAAAAGCTCCAGATCTGAGGTCCCAGAGCAAAAGGTTAAGGCCAGGAGACAGCCTAGGGCTTAGACATGGTCAAACAGAGTTAAGGAGGGGAAAGTCCTAGGAATCCTACTGGGGTTGAACAAGCATTTTGAAAGGAGAGAAAGAACATGGGACAGCCTGTGCAGCTTTGCCATAAATTTTGCTTGGCATGCTGCCTATAGCACAGAGAAGAATCTGTATCACTAGTCAAAGCCTATAGGGGATTGAGGAGGGTAGCAGGTAAGCATTAATCAAATAGGGTGGCAAGGAGTTGAAGAAAGGAGACATTTTCCAAAGTGGTGAGCAGCCATGAAAAAAGGAGGGAGTCTTTCCAAAACTGCATCACATTTTGTTTCATGGAGTCACTGGATCATAGGTTTAGGGCTAGAAGAAAACTAAGAGGCCATTGAGACACACTTTTTTTTTTTTTAACTAATGAGGAAACTGAGGCCCAGCTTGGATTATAAGGTTTTTGTTGCCTTACCTCTACACTCCTAAGTTCAATACCTATGATCACAGAGCTAGTAAGTTTCTGAAACTGGATTTGAATTCTTCCTGACGTCAGTGATCTAGCCAGGAAAAAAGTCTGCAAAGGTTTAACTTTCAAGAAATGATGACTTTGGGACTTTGAGATACTACAGTGGATAGAGAGCCAGTCCCGGACTTGGGAGGACTTGGGTTCAAATGTGAACTCAAACATTTGCTCTCTATATGACCCTGGGCAAGAGCCTGATTGCTTAGCTCTTGTGCTCCTCTATCTAAGGTAAAGGTTATTTAAAGAAAGGAAGGAATAAGACAGACAGACAGACAGAAAAAAAGAAAGATAACTGAAAGCTAGTGCTGTGGTTCAGTATTAAATGTATCTGTGGGCATTCAGACACATGTATTTGAATGTCATTTAAATATATGTATGCTGGCATGTTAGATTACTTTTTTTGGGGGGGGGGGGAAGTACCTTTTTTTAAAAATTAAAATGTGCAAAAAATGTTGGGCAATGGTGGGATATTATACTGGCTTCTGACTAGAGATGTGGGCAGAAGTAGATATTTCAGTGAGGGATAAAAAAGACTGAAATTCTAGCAGGCTTGGAATTTTTTTTTTTAAATGATGATTGTGGGGACAAAAGTAGTGATGCATATGATTAGGAAATTCAAAGGGCTTTGAAATTTAGTCATTAGGAAGTTGACTTTTAGATTACAAAGTTTTAATTGCCTTTCTAATGCCTGGCCAACACAGGATGTTGTTTGTGAACTGAATAGAATAGTGAATAGAGCAAAAGACTTGGAGTTAAAAAAGACTCATATTCCTTAGTTCAAATCTGGCTTCATACAATAGATATGTTATCCTTTGCAAGTAGCCTTCTTTGCCTCAGTTTCCTCATCTGTAAAATGAGCTGTAAGAGGAATAGGGAAACCTCTTCAATATATTTGCCAAGAAAACTCCAAATGGGATCATGAAGTTAGACATGCCTGAAGAATAACTAAACAGCAACACTTAATTGTGGTGGTGCTATGTGAATCAAGTGGTGCTATTGTGGATCAATATTTGAACTATAAATAAGCATTTTTATACTTTGTTTATTTGATCTTATTAACTGGAATTCCTTATAGGTATAATTTTGTTAAATGTCGATTTAGTAAAGTGAATTTTTAATGCTATCTCTAAAATTAAAATTTTATATAATTCTAAGTAGATATAATTCATAGGCTCATAGATTTAGTTCAGGGAGGCTATCTTGTCTAACCTCCTCATTTTATAAATGAAGAAACTAAGTCCCAAAGAGTTGACTCACCCAATGTCAAATAGGTGGTAATTACAAAGATAGGTTTTGAATCTAGGTCTTTTGACTCCAAATCCTGCTCTTTTCCCATTGCATCATATTGAAGCTTATTGTTTCGATTAAAATTGACATCAGTGGCACATAAGATAGGCAGCCTTAAGGGGAAAAGGAGTCCTACCTATAGGAAGTGGTACATTACTTGTCATCTTCTATGGCAACTCTCCTATCCCCCAGACTATTTAATCAGGGAACCAGGCCTTAACAATCTGGACTTAGATAAGGTGATATAGGAGAATTGGACTTGGATTTGAATCTGGGTTTGAATCTCATCTCTGACACTTGTATAACTATGGGTTTTTCACATAATCTCTTCGGGCCTCAATTTTCTCTCCTATGAAATGGGGATATGAATGGCTGTAGCTCCTATTTCATGGGGATTTGCCTAGGGTCACACAGCTAAGAAGTTTCTGAATCCAGATTTGAACCCAGGTCCTCCCAACTCCTAGTCTGGTATTCTATCAACTAGGCTATCTACCTATCCTCAGACACAGTCTCTTGCTTAGGCCATTTCAGAGGCTTCCTATGTGGATGTGTATAATCTAGGAATAGGGTCTTGTGGGTATATGTGTATCACTGCATAAAAAATGGACTTGTTCTATCCTCAGTGGGAAGGCCAGATGACTAAGTTCTCTTTCCAGTACAGGTACAGCAACTCAGGTACAAAAAAGAAAATACAGGGGGCCACATGGGAAGAATGAATATTGTCTGTGAAATGCTGGGAGAAGGGGATCAGGTACTATTGACTTTGCCTATCTAGACTGCGGATTCTGGAGATGCTGAAATTCAAAATGCAACTTTCTACTACTCAAAGTCATCTGGGCATGTTGGGAACCATATGCTGAAGGGTGAGCTTCTGGTGAGGACATTGCCAGAGATGGCACACGGAAAACTGAATGTGAACAAGACCGAGCCCATTCTATTCCTGATTGTATCTCCTCTTGACTGGAGATTAGCTGGACACATCACTGTCTTCCTTTTGTGCTTGGATTACATAAAGCTACATGGTGGGGAAAGCAACTGTAATGATGATGTTTACTATTAATGGAAGAATCACTGGGGAATCAGATACTTAATACAGGGTCATTTAGAGAATGCCAGGCTTATTACTAAGTAAGAAGAAAGGAGGTTGGAATCAGGAAGATCAAAGATCAAAGACAAAGTGAGGATCTGTTTAAATAAGTTCATGTAATATATGAGGGTGGTGTTAGGAGGGGCTGAGGATCCCTTGGGCAGATAGTAAATTTTAGGGTTAAGTTAGGATTAATAATACTAATAGCTAGCATGTCATGTATATAATACATTTTGCAAAGTACTTTACAAATGTTAACTTATTTTGTTCTCACAACAACCCTGGGAGGTAGATGCTATAATTATCCTCATTTTACCATTGAGGAAACTGAGGTAGGTAGTGGTTAAAAGACTTGCCCAGGGTCAGAGAGAGGGTAAATTCCTGATGCAGGATTGTGAACTCAGGTCTTCCTAACTCTAGGTCCCGTACTCTGCCTTTTGTACAGCCTAGCTACCATTTAATTAAGATGGATACCCAGAAGCCTTTCCATGAGACACATGCTCTAAGTTTACCATAATGGCTCCTGTCTTCTCCATTTAAAGCAGTTATCAATAGGAGGCCAGGAGAAAACAATGGGAATGCTAACCCAACAGAAGGCCAGTTAAAGGTAATCAGGAGAAGGGACCAACTTCCAGTTGAGGTAGAACTGTTCCAGATGACAGAGCGCCCCAACCTCCAATACCAGAACTTGGTTTGAGCATATTCAAAACTATGCAATTATTTGTTAATCATATGAGACAAACAGCAACAGATGTGGGACATCTGGATCATGACTGAATGACATTTGAAGAGAGAGTGAGGAAGGAGCAACACCCCTGGGTAGGATAGGAATCAGAGGAGAGTGGGATGTGGCTTATTGAATACGAAGTCCTGTCTCTGGAGGGGACGATGGACTATTTGTGAACAGCGAGCTCATTCCCTCTAGCTTTTAGCAGGAGATATGTGGGCTTAATAAAATATCTAGTATCATGGACTCTAGAAAAGAAGTCTTTAGCGTTTGGCAGAATTGCCAAGGGTGGGCACTCTGCTGACATGCCACTCACAGCTTCCATCTGTGAGGCACTTGAAGGCTAATAGAATACTTTCCTCACAAAAACTGTGTGAAGGAGTCAGTGCAGCTATTACTCTCCTCATTTTAGCCTATGACAATCCAGAGTCACCATTAAGTGTCAAAGGAGCTCTTTGGGGAAGGATTATCATTATTTTCTCAGGGGGTCTAGGTAGTATAGTGAATAGAGTGCCAGACCTGGAACCAGAAAGACTCATCTTCCTTAGTTCAAATCTGGCCTCAGACACTTTGTTGTCATGTGACCCTGGGCAAGTCACTTAACCCTGTTTGCCTCAGTTTCCTCACCTACAAAATGGGCTGGAGAAGGAAGTGGCAAACTACTCTTGTAACTTTGACCAAGAAAGCCCCAAATGGGGTCATAAAGAGTTAGATATGATTGAAATGACTGAACAACAAAAATTATTATTCTTTTAAGTCACACTAACCTTTTTCATACCTTACAAAGCAATTTCCTTGAAATATTTCAATGATATAGGTAGCACAAGAATTGTTATCCTCATTTTGTAGAGGAAGAAACTGAGACTCAGAGAAATGAGCCTCATCTACTTAGAAAGCTGAATTCAGGCTTAGGTTTTTGGTATCCAAATCCAGTGCACTTAAATGAACTATACTGCCACTTATGAAAGTATATTTCATGAAGAGTTGGAAACTAGGTTTTGTGTTTATTTTGCACCGTGTAGAAGGACTGGAGCTAAGACTCCTCAGGCTGCAGGGGAAGGTTGATAAGAAGCATTAGATACTACTTAGATCAAGAGCAAAGTGGCACTTGGTTAAGGGGTTAAGGATTTCATAGTGTTCTCTACATGTTACCTTCCTTTATCCTCATATTACTCTGGAAGGTAGGTGCTATTATTATCTCCATTTTATAGAAGAGAACACTGAGACTGAGAGAGTTGTGACTTGCCCAAAGTCACATAGCTAAGTCACATAGCTAAGCTAAGTCACATAGCTAACTAATAAATATGATCCAAAGGTCAAGTTTTGGGCGTTAGGCTTGGAGTTAGGAAGACCTGAGTTTAAATTCTGTCTTTGACACTTACTACTTGGACAAGCTACTTAATCTCTTTCAATCACAGTCATATGTGTATGTATATATATCACATTATAAAAATTAAGATCTTTATAATGAGGATAACAATAGCATCTGCCTCAGGTGCCTCCTCACTTGTTATGAAGAATAAAATCAACTAACACAAATGAGCCAACATAAAGTGTTTTTGAAGCTTTAAAGTGCTATATAAAATGGTAGCTATCAGCTGTGAAGATGGGATTGATTTTCCCCTTGCCTATTTTTGAATTAATCAACCAAAGTTTGAACACCCCTACTTGGCACTAGGTGGGAGAGTTCACAAGCCACTTAGATAGCTTTACCCTTTCAACTCAATCAGTCAGAAACTTGTGAATCCTTTGATAAGAGTTTACACCCTCATAGGATAAGAGGTGGAACCTACAAACACTACCCCCCTGGGCAATGCTAAGCAAATTTAAAGACTGCAATTGGTCCCCATAAAGTGGAGGAAGGGATAGGAAGTGCCCTAAAAAAGGACTATAAAAGATGATGAACTTCCTGTCCAAGAGGTCTTCATCCTGAATTTTCCAGTTGGAGGATCTCCTTTGGAACTTTGCCTTGGGTCTTAGACCTTCTACCTCACTTGGACCTGGAACTCTGGCTCTTAGATTTCTTCTGGATCTTCTCCCTTTGGATCTTCCCCTGGTGAGTGAAAGCTGACCCTCCTTTCCTTGCTTCTGGAGAGGCACAACCTTCTTGGAGGAGGCTGCATGGGTTGAACCCTTGCTTTAACTGGCCAAGTTCTCCAGCTGAGGGGTTAAAGAACCCTGTGTGGGTTGAGCCAGGACCATTTAGGGTGATAAGCTAGACTTCTTAATCTACCCTCTTTCACATTTCTCTACTTTCACTCTATCCACCTTTTTAAAAATAAAAGCTGCTAAAAGTCATTTTAACTTGGGCTGTATTAATTTTAAAATCGGTGACCGTGGTGTTATCTTATAATTCCCATATATTTTAGTTAAACCCTTAATTTAATTCCTTGCACAGTATATGCCTGAGATAGGATTTGATCTCAGGTATTTGACTACAAATTCAACACTCTGCCCACTGGTGCTGAGTTATTTGGAACTGGCCTAAGAGTGAGGAAGACCTAAGTTAAATGCCACTTCTTTTATATACTAGCTATGTGACTTTAGGGATGTCCCTTACCTTCTTAGGACCTTTGAAACTAAGATCATATGTTACAGAGAAGAGAAAGAACTATTGGAGTAAGAATGCAGATGGAAGCAGATAATTTATCACTTGTTTATTTGCGTATATGTTTTAGGGTTTTGGTTTTATAAGATTATTCACTTATAAAAATAAATAATATGGAAACATGGTTTACAGGATAATACAAGTATAACCCAGGTTTAATTGCTTGCCAGCTCTGGGAGTGGGGAGAGAAGAAGGGAGGGAGACAATTTGGATCATATAACTTCAGAAAACTCATGTGGAAATTTGTTATTAATATAAAATAATTGTTAAAAATTACAGTTGATCTGCACTGATGTCACCACTGGTAGTTGTCTATGGTAAAGAAATCATTTGTTGTTTTTCATTAATTTCAGTCATATCTAACTCTTTGTGTTCCTAATTGAGGTTTTCTTGGCAAAGATACTAGAGAGGTTTGCCATTCCCTTCTCCAGCTCATTTTACAGATGAAGAGACTGAGGCACACATGATTAAGTGAATTGCTCAAAGTCACCCAGCTACTAAATGTCTGAGGTTGCATTTGAACTTGGAAAGACTTATTTTCCTGATTCTATCCACTGTACCACCTAGCTTCCCTTGAAGAAATCACAGGACCCAGTGCAAAAACAAACAAACAAAAAACAAGTATAGAGGAACAGTGCCTCATTCCCAGATCCACTCTGTCACTGGCAGAGTCTAACCTATCACCTAGTTCTCTTGACTCCCATTTTCTTTTCTTTACATGGCCATGTCTCCCCCTATTTGCCAGTGTAACTAACTGCCCTAAATGAAATATGGAGCAGTCAGTCAAGTTTTAGCTGTTTGGTTCAGAGTTTGCTTTTTTTGGAAAGTCTGGATTATTGAAAAGATTTTGCCAGGTTTCACCCAGATGGAGTATCCTTTAGACATGGCCTCCAAGTGTGGAGCCTGAGCCCAATCCAACTCTGCCCCATCACAGAGAGCCAGTGTAGGAGAATCAGGAGGGATCTTGGCCTAATCCTGCCTTAGCCACTTAATAGTGTGTGATTCTGGGCAATTCAAATCTTTCGCCCCTCTTGAGCCTCAGTCCCCTTAGCTGTAAAACAGAGATAATAAGGACTTGTGAAGAAAGTACTTTATAGAGGAAAAATGCATTATTGTCTGATTCAGAGATTGAAGGCACCTTAGAGATCATCAAGGCTGACCTCTTCGTTTTATAGAGGAGGAAACTGAGGCCCAGAAAGGGAAAATAACTTGCCTAAGACCACATGGTCTGTGTGTCAAGTGACAGAGGCCAGAATTTGAACCCAAGTTCTCTGACTGTGTATCTATTACTTTGAATTTGCAGCCTGAGAACTGTGAACCAATCCTCTAAACAAGTCAGCCACTGGCAAAAGTTATAAAACTAGGCTCTGTTCCTTCTTTGGCCTGAGGGACCTCCCAGGCATGAAGGGAGCGAAGGGGGACTGGGGAAAGAATGCTACTCTGATGGCCTGTACTTCCAGGCCAAACAGCCCCAGGCATGCACCAATAAGAAAGAAAGAATTGAACCCCTGGATCCCTAAATGAGGGGGAAGGAGAGAGAAGTAGAGGGAGGGATAGCCACGTACCAGAGTGTGAGCCGAAGCCATTGTAGAGAACCAGTGGATGACAGCAAGAGCAGCAGCAACAGCAGGGATGCCTCCCTTGGACTGGCAGAGAAATGATGGAACAAGGCAATTATAGATAAAAAGGGGTGTGTTTGTGGGGCCTGAGGGGTGGGATGGTTCAGAGCCTCAGCCCCTGGCCGTGTCTGGCCTGGATTCATGTTGGCAAGGAAGGGGGGCCGTGGGCAGCCCAGGAACCTGCCCAAGGTGCTGCCCCGGCTGTTGACAAAAGGACAATGCCCTGTGTGTCTGGCGGAGCGAGGCTGGACAGCATCTCTACTCTTGGCTTGTGGCCACCTGACCACCAGCACCCACAGCACATGCTGAGACAATCGGGTTCCCTGGATGGACTTTGGGGGGAGGGTGAAGGTTGGGGAGGTGCGGTCAGAAGAGCAAACGTCCTCAGGAGTTTCTTTGGCTGCAGCTGGAGCCCAGCCTAATCTCAGAGGGAAACAGCTCCTGAACTCTGCAAAGGAAGCCACGTTTTCAACAAAAATCAGATCTGTGCTTCTGCTTCCCACGAAACAACTCGGTGACCCTGAGCAAGTCGCTTCCCATTTTTGGGTCTCAATTTGCCCAAATGTAAAATTAAAGGGCTGGAAGAGATTATTTCTCCCATCTCTGTAGCTTTACCATTCAATGTCCTATATTCTAAGATGCCTTCACCTCTAGTCTTCTATGTTAAAAGGTGCCTTCACCCTTCATAATCTACCTTTTATGTTCTAATATCTGTTTCAGCTCTGACATTCTTTTTTTTTTTTAACCCTTACCTTCTATCTTGGAATCAATACTATGTATTACTTTCAAGGCAGAAGAGTGGTGAGGGCTCGGCAATGGGGGTCAAGTAACGTGCCCAGGGACACAGAGCTGGGAAGTGTCTGAGGTCACATTTGAACCCAGGATCTCTTGTCTCTAGGTCTGGCTCTCAATCCACTGAGCCACCCAGTTCTGACATTCTAAAGTCTGTTCTCAAGTCAGTTTTAACTCTGACATTCCATGTTGTGTATTCTGAAGCCCATCTCAGCCCGGGTAGGATGGGAAGTGTACCCCTTTATTTGGGTATTTCTTAAAATTGAAGACATTTGAAAGCAGGCAGATCATTCCATAGATTTCAAGGAGTATAATTGTTCTACACTTTCTTTAGAAGTGAAATTTGTTCCTAACTTGTGGCATGGAAGTGTGCTTAGAAAAGGGCCACCAGGAACGTGAGGGGAAACTGAGACTGTATTATATGATGAATGATTGAAGGAAATTTTCCTGGGTGTGAAGTCTAGGCTTATAAAGAGAAGACTGGGGTAGGGTGGGGTGGGATAAGGGTGGAGAAGAGATAAGGAAATGTATTTGAAAGGCTGTTATATATGAGAGGGATTAAATTTGTCCTACTAAGCCCTGGAAGAATTAATAACAAAGGGTGAGAGTTGCAAAGAAGTAGATTTAAGTTTGATATAAGAGAAAACAAATTCCTAATGATTAGGACCATCTAAAAATGACTTGTGACTTGAGGAGGTAACAGGTTCCCTCTCACTAGAAGTCTTCAAGCAAAGGGTGAATGACTGTGTCAGAGACACTGCTGAGAGGATTCTTGCTTGGTCTGATTAGACTAAATAGAATACAGGTTTTGTTCTGAGAGGTAGGTACTATTATTATCCCAGTTTACAAGTGAAGAAACTGAGGCAGATAGTGTGACTTGCCCTACTACTAAGGAGTGGATGCCAGATTTGAACTCTTGAGTCTTCTGACACCAAGCCCAGTTCTCTATCCACTGTACTACCTAGCTGCCTCTTATTTAGGTAAGAGTTTACAAAAAATTCCCCTCATTATAGTCTTATGAGGAAGATGATGCAAATATTATTGCTTCCATTTTACCTTTTGAGAAATCAAAGGTCAGAAAAAGCAAAATGACTCACTCTGGATCCATAGCTAGCCACTGACAGAGGAGACTCTTGAACCCAGATCTTCCATCTGCTAAGTCAGGGCTCTTCCCACTGTACCAGTCTCCCAACAAGGCTCTTCTTGTGAGCAAGGCCTGGGGGGTCTGGCAGAAGGAAGGCTGGAAATAGATCTGGGGAGGTGACTCTTCAGGCTCTCCCCCAAGTGGGTGACTAGCTGTGGGAGAGCAAGGGGAGTGGCAAGGAGTTTGTGCCTCAGGACATGTTTTTGGAGTCATCTTCCTTACAAAGTTTCCAGTGATAGAGCTGAGCCCTGCTTGGTATTTGACCAAATATGGTGGTATTTCCCGATATCCTCCTGCCCTTGCCAACTCTGCAGTCATGTAGTGCAAACCTCCCCTGGATACATCCATCTTGTGACATTCCAAAGTGGTTCTAGTCCTACGAATGAGCTTCACTTTCTCGCCTTCTTCCCTTTCCTATAAATAACCCTGGGTGGGCCTTGGCAGGGCTGGAGAGCTGTGGGACTTTGTCCTCAGCCTCCTGCCTCTCCGTCCCTCCTTCCATTCTTTATTATTGAGCAGAAACACAGGCGGTTATCTGGTTCCTCCTGTCACTGAAGAGTATAGCTGAGGACCTTTCCCCTCTATGTCTCTCATCCTATATGATCTCTGTGATCAACTCATTTACCAATACACAGGCGATTCTCTATTCTGCTGATTATTAAAGACCTCATGAAATTCATGAATGAGAAGGGACCTTAGGTCCCAAAATATAGAATGTCAGATTTGGAAGGAGCCTCAGAATGTGGAACCTAGAATCTTACATCTGGAAGTAGCCTTAGAGCTTAGAAATACATTGTCAGAGATGGAAGATGTCTTAGAATTTGGAATATTAGACCTGAAAGTGACCTTAGAACACAGAACATGAATTGTCAGAGCTGAAGGAGTCTTAGAACTTAGAATATACATTGTCAGAGATGGAAGATATCTTAGAATGTGCAATAACAGAGAACTGTAGAACATAGAGCATGGGATGTCAGAGATGGAAGGGATACTGGAACTTAGAATACACATTGTTACAGCTGGAAGATGCTTTAGAAGAGATTGTTAGAGCAGGAAGCAGCCTTAGAACATGGAAATATCCAATTGGGACTTAGAACACACAATATAGGGCAGCAATGGTGAGCCCTTTAGAGACCAAGTGCCCAAACTGCACCCTCATGCTGCATGTGAGCTGCCCCCTTAATCCAGACAGGGGAGGGAGGAAGCACTCCTATAGGGCTGCTGGGTAGAGGGGTGGGTAATGGGAGAAATTTCCTCAGAGTAGTGGAGAGAGGGAGGGGAGCAGCCCCTTCTGACACACATGCCATAGGCTCATCAATATGAACACAGGGTGTCAGAACAGGAAGATGCTTTAGAATATCAGAGCCAGAGATAGTCTTGGAACTTAGAACAGGGATGGGCAACCTTTTGAGCTCAGTGTGTCAAAATTTGCCAAAAAACTGAGCATAACTTGTGTGGTATGTCACTTCGAGGAAAAAAAACACACATCATTTTGTGCTATTTATAGTTTAAATAACAAAAATGTTTAATTGTAATATGTAATTATATTTAATAAACCCAAAACTAATTATTTAACTTACCTACTTAGTGATTTTTTTGTTCATCTGTCAGTCAGTTTCTTTTGTAGGTATTAATATCATTTAACTTGTGTGGAGTGCCCTGAACTAAGATAAGAGAGGGGGAGGGGGAATTCTTTAACTAACCTGCCTATTAGTGACTTTTTTGTTGCTGAATTTCATTGGCTAAATCTTCAATTGAAGGTTGATATTTTGTATACTTCAAACCCAAGCAAGTGCTACTAACTTCATCAGTCAATCTGTTTCTTTTGTTATTTAATTAATAATTAGTGATTAATATTATTTAATGCAGAGAATAAGATTTCACAAAAGTACATAGAGGGAAAAATTGTGAGTAAAGCCATTGCTATATTTTTCAGGGTGCTAAAAGTGTCTGGTAATTGGTCCCAGGCACTCCAAATTTCCTGTTCATAGTGGTACTCCAGAGATGTGTCCCCCACAGCATTCCACTGCTCCCTTCCCTGCTGGCTGGAAGTGAGGTCAAAGATCAGATCTCAGCCTAACCAGAAATCCCCGAACTAGACTCTGTGCCAGATTTCTGTTGTTTTGGCCTACAGACCTCTGGCACAGAATGTCTACATTACAGTACAGCAAATGTTTTATCCTTGGCTACTGCGCCTGGCCATGCAGAAGCCAAGGATGAAATGTCCTTCTCAGCATGTGGCCCCATACTTCTCTGTATGTGACCACATGTGACTGCATGTCATTGAAAATGTCTATGTGTGTCAGTGATGACATGCATGTTATAGGTGTGCCATCAAGGACTTAGAATATAGACTATCAGATGCCATAGAACAGAATATCAGAACAGAAAGGAGCCTCAGAACATAGAATGTTAGAGCTGAAAGTGACTTCTGAACAAAGAACATGGAATATCAGAGCTAGAAGAGACCTTACAAGATAAACTGTGAAATGTCAAAGCTAGAAAGGGCTTTAGAACATGAAAGTTAGGAGAACTATGAGGTGGAATTTAGTTTCTGGAGCCAGTTCAATGCTCTCTCTATTGTAGCACATTTATTCTTCTTCATCACCAAGGCAAGGCTAATCTTAAGGAAAGTTATGATGACTTTTTTTTTTTTTGCTTTAAAGTTTCCTTTAATTGCTTCTTGTCTATCTTTGCAAACACCCTTTGTTCCAACCCTCCTGTTGCTGCATGATGGCATCTCAGGATCTCAGAGTTGGAAAGGAACCTCAGAGGCCATCTACTCTCACACATAGTGAGAATCTCCCCTTCATCTCCAACAAGTGCACATCTTGACTCCCTATGTATATTTCTAGTGTTAGGCAATTCACCACTGGGTAAAGCAGTCTATTAAAAGTTAGGAAGTTTTTCCTTAAATCAAGTTGAAATCTGCCCCTCTAGAACTTTTACCATTATTTATACTTCTCTTTGGGGATTAGCAGAATGAGTTTTAATCTCTATTCCACATGATAACTTTTCAAGTATTTAAAGACACTAACCATGTATCCCCTCTGTCTTCTGCCATATCTTCTCTTCTCTAGGATAAACTTTGCCATTTCTTCAATTTATCCCCATCCTTTTAAAGCCCTTCCCCATTCTGGTAACTCTCCTTGTCTTGTTAATCAATATCTTTACTAAAATGTGTCCCATAATCATTCTGTTGTCAAATCCTCAAAGATGTCTCACATTTTCCCTATCTCATACACTTCTACTGCTACCACGCTGATATAGATTCCCTTTCCCTCTCATTTGGACTCTTGTAATATCCTCTTAAAAGATCTCCCTCCATACCTGGAGATGGGAGGTCCTAGGTTCAAGTCCACCCTCATTTGCTTCTTAGCTGTGTGACTCTGGGCAAGTCACTTAAGCCCCATTGTCTAGCTCTTACTGCTCTTCTGCCTTGGTTCCAAGACAAAAAGTAAGGGTTTAAAAAAAACCCTCCTACCTTGAGTCTCTCTTCCTGGGTTCAATTCACATGCTGACCAAATAATTATTCCTGAATTGCTTCTCAGATCATGTTTCTATCCTTAAAACTTTCAATGGTCCTCTATTGCCTCTGAGATAACATTCTGTCTCCTTATCTTCTTAATCAAGGCTGCCCATACTTCTAGTCCTCATCTCCATTTATAACATTCCCACCCCCCTTCTACTCTTCAACAGAAACCTTTGGTTCTAGACATCTTTGCTTTGCTTGTTATCCATTACATATAGGTATAGAGCCAGAGAGGACCTGTGAGGTCATTTCAGAAATCCCCTCACTCTATAAATGAGGAAACCAAAGTTCAATCAGGAGACTTAAATAAACAACCCAAGTTTATACAGGTAGCAAGCATCAAAGAGAAGTGTCCCATGGTTTTCTACCTCTATTCCTTTCCTTAGTGTGGTACAGTAGAAAAGGCATTGACCCTGAAGTCAGAGGACTAATATTCAGATTTTGCTTCTGAGCAATGAGTAGTTTCAACTAGCTAGCCTCTGAGGTCTCATCTTCCTGACATCAAATCTGGCCTCAGTTACTTACTAGCTATGTGGCCCTGGTAAAGTCACTTAACCCTGTTTGCCTTAGTTTCCTCATTCGGAAAATGAGCTAGAAAAGGAAATAGCAAACGATTCCAATATCTTTGCCAAGAAAATCTCAAATGAGGTCAGGAAGAGTCAGACATGACTAAAACAACTAAACCAACAAGGCTTCTGTGGTCCTGTTTAGTCCTAGAGGTAACATCCTATGAAATGTCATCCAGCCTTCAAGCTTATCTATCCAGGAATCTTTCTCTCCTCTTTCACGACTGAAGCAATGTTTCCCATATTTGACCCCAACTGCACTTTGTTTTCATCCTTCTTATTACCCTCATCCTGTTTCTGCTGGAGGAGGCATTTGAGTCCTTCTAGCTGCTTTTGACTCCCTAAGCCCCTCTACTCACATTTTAAGGAAAATGCAATTGAGCTCTAGAGAACAGAGGGCATCTTGCCCAAGTATATGTAGTCAGATCATAGCAGAACCCAGACTTTGATCCTGGTCCTCTGACCCTATTTGGTGTTCTTTCCACTCCCTTAGATCTGCCTTTTCTCAATCTGAGTCTGGGTTCATTTCTGATCTCTCCTGCTAAAGGATGGACTGATCCCAAAGAGGAAGTAGGTCTTATGAAGCTTTGTCTCCTCCACAGCATAGCTCAGGCAAGGACCTTCCACAAACCGGGTCGTCAGTCATTGTTGAAAGAATAAGATCAGAGACCTATTTGAAGAATCAAAGACCATGAGGTCAATGGTGATGATGATGGAGGGAGGCCTTGTTTGGCCACCAGGTGGCGATGCTATAAAGCCAGATTTCTGACTCAGGAATTCCTTTATTTTGCCTCTAGATTTTAGCTTATGCAGTTCCCCATCTTCACCTCCCCTTCACCCACAACCCCACACTTAGAATGGTGAGACCATAGAGCAAAAGCTGATGTGGTCTAGGACAAGTTCATGGATTTGGACAAGGATAACCGAGGCTCTAAGTTCAGACTCAGGATGTAATGGCATGTTGTCCAACTCTAGAAACGGTGATCTCTTTCTGTTGTGCTAGGCTACCTCAGCTTGCCTTTGGAAATCTGACCTAATCTTCAAGTCTCTCGATTCAAAAGCCTTCTCTGATGGAGATCTGCCCAGCAGAAATGGTTCTTCTTTTGATTTTGTAATTTGTTTACATCTCTCATGCACTTAGCATTTTGTTGTTAGTCAGTGGTTTCAGTTGTGTATGACTTTTTTTTTTTACCTTTTTGTATTGGAATCAATTCCATGTATTGATTCCAAGGCAGAAGAGTCATAAGGACTAGGCAATGGGAGTTATGTGACTTGTCTAGGGTCACAGAATTAGCAAAAGTTTGAGGTCAGATTTGAACCCAGGACCTCATGTCTCTAGGCTTGGCTTTCAATCCACCAATCTACCTAGTTGCTCCCCCATCTGACTTTTCATAACCCCATTTGGGGGTTTCTTGGTGAAGATATTAGAGTGGTTTGTAATTTCCTCCTCCAAATCATTTTTATAGATAAGGAAACTGAGGCAAACAGAGTTAAGTGACTTGCTCAGTCACCCAGCTAGTAAGTGTCTTGTTAGATTTGAACTCATAAAAATCAATACTCAATTCCAAGTCCAGCACACTCTCTGTGGCACCACCTAGTTGTCTGCACTTAGCATACTTCATAATAGTAATGATGGTAAATATTGACAAGATCCTTTATATACATTATCTCATCTAAACCTCCCAACAACTCTATGGAGTGGATAGTCAAGTATGATCATCTCCAAACCATCACTCAGCCATCAAAGTGATCTTCCTAAAGGGCATGGCTGACTGTCACTTTCCTCCCCATTTCCCCCAATGATGAGGCTCTAGGATCAAATATAAAACTATGCTCCTTGAGGGCAGGCATGTTCTTTTGTCCCCTTTTTTTGTATCCCTAGCACTTAGTATAATACCTGGAACATAGTAAGTGCATGATCAACATTTAATTGCATTAAACCGGCATTTTAAAGTCCTTCACAACCTCGTCTCTTTTGACATTAACAGTCATTTTTTTTATCCTTTACCTTCTGTCTTTATACCAATTCTAAGAGATAAGAACAACAAAGGCTAGTCAATGGAGGTTAAGTGACTTGACCAAGATCACAAAGAAAGGAAGTGTCTGAGTCCAGATTTGAACCCAGGTTCTTCCAGCTCTAGGCTTGGTGTTCTATCCATTGTTCTACCTAGCTGCTTCAACCTTTCCAGGCATCTTACATTTTACTCCAAAGGAGTCTAGACTTCAGCTATGATGGTGTATATATATATATATATATATATATTGAATCTCACACATGGTGTTCAGAGTCTCAACTCTATGTTTTTGTATTGGCTGCCCCTCCTTCTATGACTGGAATGCAATTCCTCATCACTTCTGATTTCTTCAGCTTGCCTGACTTCCTTTAAAGGTCAACTCAAATCCTGATTTCTGCAGAAGGCCTTTTCTGATGCCCTCCTTCCCCAGTAACTAGATCCTTCTCTCTGCAAATATCTTCCATCTCTTGGATTAATGCATGTAACTATATTTCCATGTTGCCTCCCCAGTAGAATATAAGCTCCTTGAGGATCTGGACCATATTTTTACCTTTCTTGTCATTCTCAGAGCTTATCATTGAGCCAGATGCATTGTAGGTGCTTTATATTTATTGAGTGACTGGCTGACAGATGAGGGCAATACTTATCTGCCAAGGTTGTTGCAATGATTCAGAGAGATCTCATATGTAAACTGCTCTGCAAACCTTGAAGTATGATATGAATGCAAACTTTGAGGAAACTAAGTCTGAGAAAAGAAAGGACCTGAATGAGGTCACATAATTGTTAAACAGCTGACTTGAGATTGAAACTCCAATTTTCCCACTCCCTTTCCATTGCTTTCTCCCATACAATGTTGCTTCTCTATCCCACACCTATTTGAGTGTGGCCCAGGATCTTTCTTAGGAAGGATTCTGCACAAAGGAGGTGCTTCCTAACGGGGTTGAGCTGGGGCACAGTGGGATAGAGCACTGGACCTTGACAGAAGAAGACCTGAGTTTACATATAGCCCTAAACACTTATCATCTGTGTGATCTTTTATCTCTGCCTACCTCAGTTTCCTTATTTATTAAAGTGAAAATAATAATAATGCCTTGTCCCAGAGTTGTTGTGAGGAACAAATGAGATAATATTCATAAAGTACTTTGCAGTCCTTAAAGCACTACACAAATGCTAGCTAGGTATTAAATGGACCTGGATTTATAGCCCCACTACATTTTACCTGTTACCTTGAGCAAGTTGCTTTCCTTCTTGAGATCTTGATTGAACTAGTATATTTCTAAGGTTCCTTCTCCCTGTATCCTGGGATCTAAGAATGAGTGAGTTGTGCCTGCAATGCCTATGTGTAAGTCATCCCCTGATGAGTTAAAGACTCCCCCCCCCCAAAAAAAATCCCACCAAGTTTATTAAAAAGGCAGAACAGAACCGTGAGGGGAATAAAACAACAAATTGGTCTGCAGGTCATGTGGTGGGGTGATGAAATGAAGTTTCTACTCCCCTGGTCCTACTGAAAAACCATGTGGAAGATGAGAGAAAGAGCAGTAGGGAGGAAGGGGACAGCCATGTTTGGGGGTTGGGGGAGAGACAGTGAAGGGGAATGGGAACTCCAGTGAGGAAGGAAAAAGGACAGATTTGGTCAGGGAGGTGACTGTGAGGAGGCAAAGTAGAGAATGATTCAAGGAGAGGGAAAAAAGCAAAGTCTAGGGGGTGGGGAAGAAAGGTCAGCATAAGCCCGAGGGAGGCAGGGGACAGCAGTGTTTTGGGCCATGAGCCTGAGTTGAGAGGAAAGTGACAGTCACAGGGGACTTGCTAAGGGACAAAACGTGGACAATGGAGAGAATGATTCACAGGGAGAAGATGGGGCAAGGATCAAAGTTTAGGAGGGGGGGCAGAGTAGATTTGGAAGAAAAGAATAGGTAGGGCAATGGAGAGGATAGTATACATTTGAGATGGAGGGAACTGAGAGAGGAAGAGAGGGGACAGAGTGAGATGGAGGACAAAGGAGTGTCAAAAGGTAAAAGGATCTGAGATCTGGACTAGAAGGCAGCTTAGAGGCCATCTAGTACAATTTCCTCAATTTTCAGATGAGGAAACGGAGGCATGGGAAAGTTCTGTGACTTGCCTGACTGTTGTATAGGAAAGAAGTGTTAAGAGGCAGGATTTGAACCCAAGTCTTGTGACTGCAGAGAGCTAGTGCTTTTTTAAATTGAAGGGGCAGAGAAACAATTGTGAGAGAGAGGAGAAATCTGAGACAGTCAGAAGGGCTAGAGGTGAACAGACTGGGGAGCCAGAAGGCAGCATTGTGTGTAGGAGTACAGAGGGAGGCTCCTGGCCAAGGATTCTTGCCATCAGCCCCCCTGCAGCTCAGCCCCATTTGGGGGCTCCTTGCCCAGGCCCATATTTGCACAAATGCCTGCTTACTGCTCTCTCTGGAGTTCTGGCCAAAAGGAGTTATTTTAAGCTCCCTGGAAAGGAACATTGTTTGGTGGGAATGAGACAGGCCTGTGAGCTCCCCATTCTCAAAAAAGGGAAAACCACCCGGTCAATGCCTCGGGATAATCTAAACATGGAGCCGGCCTGGCTGACATGCCCATCTACTTTTTGCCTACTCTGCCTAGGCATACAGCCCTGGGGCTGGGAGCTCACGTGCTGGCTAGTTCTGAGAGTTCCACACTTATACTCCTTGCTGAGAAATCAAGCAGTTCAGGGGTAGAGAGGCAATTTGGGGACTTCAGCCCATCTATGCCAAACCCACTGATTTTTTGAAACCCTGATCTTCTGTTTTAGTATCAATTCTAAGGGCTAGACTGGGGTCAAGTGACGTCACCAGAGTCACACAGCTAGAAAGTGACTGAGGCCAAATCCTACTCATTTCAAGAAGTATTTGGCCCAGGGAGGTTAAATGATTTGTCCATGGTCATATAAATAGTCAGTGTCATATTTGATCACCATCGCTCTGGTCATAGAATTAGATTTTGAACTGGAAGCAGAAGCACCTGTAGCCAATTTGTGAGAAGTAATTGTTAATTTTTTCATTGGGCACATGAAATCTGCAATCACCAAATCAGGACTAGATTTTTTGCTTTGTTCATTATCTAGACTTAAGAAAGTGTTGGAGAAGATATTAATAATGTAGATTAAACTTTAAAAGATGTGTTGTGCAGACATGGGTTTTTGGTGAGCACTTGGTAAACATATATTAGCACATCTCTGTCTGGGAGGGAAGACAGAGATCATCCTGCCAGTTCCTAATGTTGTATTTCGTATTGTTCTCTATCTCCTGCTTGGTCTTAAATTCAAATTCCTTTCCCATAGATCTGACAGGTGTACTATTCTATGTTCTTCTAATTTGTTTATGGTTTCCCTCTTAATATTTAAATCATTTATCCACTCTGAGCTCATCCTGGTATAGGGTGTAAGATGTTGATCTAAGCCTAATTTCTCCCATACTGTCTTCCAATTCTCCCAGCAGTTTTGGACAAATAGTGGATTCTTGTCTCAAAAGCTGGATTTATCAAACACTATCTTGCTACTGTCATTTACCCCAAGTCTATTCCATTGATCCACGCTTCTATCTCTGAGCCAATACCATATAGTTTTGATGATCACTGCTTTACAGTATAGTTTGAGATCTGGTAAAGCTAGGCCTCCATCCCTCACATTTTTATTATTATTTCCCTTGATATTCTTGATCTTTTGTTCTGTAAGATGAACTTTGTAATCATTTTTTTCTAATTCAGTAAAAAAAAGTGTTTTGGTAGTTTTATGGGTATAACACTGAATAAGTAAATTAATTAGGTAGGATTGTAATTTTTATTTTATTAGTTCATCCTACCCATGAACAACTGATGTTTTCCCAATTGTTTAGCTCTAGCTTTATTTGTGTGAAGAGTGTTTTGCAGTTATGTTCATATGATTTCTGAATTTGTGTTGGCAAGTAAATTCCCAGGTATTTTATCTTGTCTAGAGTGATTTTAAATGGAGTTTCTCTTTCTAACTCATGCTACTGGATTTTGTTGGAAACATAAAGGAATGCTGATAATTTACGTGGTTTTATTTTGTACCCTGCAACTTTGCTAAAGTTATTGATTATTTCTACTAGTTTTTTAGTTGATTTTTTTATTCCCTACATTTACCATCATGTCATCTGCAAAGAGAAATAAGTTTAGTTTCCTCATTGCCTACTTTGATCCCTTTAATTTCTCTTGCTACTGCTAGAATTTCTAGTACAATATTAAATAGCAGTGGTGATAATGGGCATCCCTGCTTCACTCCTGATCTTATTGGGAAGGCATCTTACTTATCCACATTGCAGATGATACTCACTGAGGGTTTTAAATAAATACTGTTTATTATTTTGAGGAAAGGCCCTTTTATTCCTACATTTTCTAGTGTTTTCAATAGAAATGGGTGTTATATTTTGTCAAGGGCTATTTCTTCATCTATCTATTGAGATAATAATGTAATTTCTATTAGTTTGGTTGTTGATATGGTCAATTATGCTGATGGTTTTCCTAATATTAAACCATCCTTACATTCTGGGTATAAATCCCACCTGGTCATAGTGAATAATCCTTGTGATAACTTGTTGCAGCTGTTTAGCTAGTATTTTATATAATATTTTTGCATCTATGTTCATTAAGGATATTGGTCTATAGTTTTCCTTCTCTGTTTTTGATCTTCCTGGCTTGGGAATCAGTACCATATTTCTATCATAAAAATAAATTTGGTAAGACTCCTTCTTTGCCTAGTTTATCAAATAATTTGTAGAGTATTGGGATTAATTGATCTTTAAATGTTTCATAGAATTCACTTGTGAATCTATCTGGCCTGGGTGATTGTTTCTTAAGGAGTATTTTGATGTCTTGTTTAATTTCTTTTTCTGATATGGGATTATTTAAATATTCTATTTCCTCTTCTGTTAATCCAAACAATTTATACATTTGTAAATATTCATCCATTTCACCTAGATTGCCATATAATTGGGCAAAATAGTTCTGAATAATTACCTTAATTTCCTCTTCATTAGAGATGAGATCACTCTTTTCATTCATGATGCTGTTAATTTAGTTCTCATCTTTCTTTTCCTTAATTAGATTAATCAATACTTTACCTATTTATTTGTTTTCCCAAAATACCAGCTCCTAGTTTATTTATTAGTTCAATAGTTCTTTTACTTTCAATTTTATTAATTTCTCCTTTGATTTTCAGGATTTCCAATTTAGTCTTTATCTGAGGGTTTTCAATTTGTTCTTTTTCTATTTTTTTTAGTTGCATACCTGATTCATTAATCTCTTCTTTCTCTTTTTTGTTAATGTGAGCACTTGGGGATATAAATTTTCCCCTGAGTACTGCTTTTGTTGTATAAAAAATTTTGATATGTTGTTTCCTCATTGTCATTCTCTTCAATGAAATCATTAATTGTTTCTATGATTTGTTCTTTAACCAACCAGTTTTGGAGAATCAGATTATTTAATTTCCAATTAATTTTTGATTTGCCTCTCTATGTGCCATCACTAATTATAATTTTCATTGCATTATCATCTGAAAATTTTGAATTTATTATTTCTGCTTTTCTGCATTTGTTTGCAATGTTTTTATGTCTTAGTTCATGGTCAATCTTTGTGAATGTACTATGTGCTCTTGAAAAGAAGTTCTCCTGTTATAAAGAAAATGAAGCCCAGAGACACTGTATCTTCCTTAAGGTTGTTTCCTTAAGTATTATATCCTTAAGATACTATCTAGGATTCTAACCAAACTTCTGACTCCACATTGATTACTTTCCCAATTATACTACACTACATTGAAGTCTAAGTAGAAAAAGTCTAATCATCTGAGGGATTAGCAGTGTGGTTAAGTGAAAAGAACACTGTCCTCATAGTTTCAAGATTCAAATCTTGGTTTTGCTATTTACCAGTTATATGACTTTAGCCAAATCACTTAATTTCTTGGAACCTCAGTTTTCTTACTTGTAAAATGAAGGAGTTGCACTAGAATGTTTTTAAGGTCACTTTTAGCTCTATATCTATGATATTCTTCTATATGATGATCCTTTAGATACTTGAAGTCAAGGATATTGTTTTCCTTAGATTTTATCTTCTCCAGACTAAATCATCCTTTTCTTAAGGTAAACTTCAGATGACATTACTTGGAGCTTAAGTTATTTCTGAAGTTCTAAATCCTATGATCTTCCATCCTTATGGCTTCCTCCCTGATACTTCCAGCTTGATGATTAATCAAAGGATCTCAGAATTGGCAAGTATCCCAGAAGACATATGACTTGGATGTTCCACAATAAGTATTGATTCAATTTCTTTTGGTGATATACATATACATTTTTTTTATTGAATCCTTCTGTATTTATATTCTATTCATTTTGGAACAGATCCATTTCCTTTAACCTAGTGAACTTTCTCTTGTAACAAAGATTTTAAAAAGAAGAAATTAGTCTACAAAAATCATAATACATGAGTCTCATCTTATACACATAAAATAATTCCACTCATAGGCCCCATGTCTTTACTGAATGGAGGGAGGGACATACTTTGCACTCTTTTCTGGGTCCAAGCTAGGTCATTATAATCACATGTCATTTCATTATTGTTTCTTCCATTTATATTGTAGTTATTGTGTATATTGGGGGGGGGGGATTTCTATTTACCTAACTTGACATCAGTTCATGAAAGCGTTCCCATGTTTCTCTGAATTTGCGACACTCATTACTTCTGTTACTATTCTGTTACTATTTTATTACATTTCTTACACCACAGTTTATTTAACCATTTCCTAACTGATGAGCACCTATTCTGTTTCTACTTCTTAGCTACCATAAAACTCCTGCAATGAATATTTTGGAATATATGGACCTCTCTGCCTTTGACTTTTTTAGAACATATTCCTAATAGTTTTTCTGGATCAAAGAATATCGGCACTAGATTTTTGGCCAAAATAAAACCCTCCAAACTAATTCTTTCTCCTTATTTCCATATCTCTGTTAATAGCTGCCCCATTCTTATCACTCAGGCTAAAAACCTGGGTTGTCTTTGATTTTTCCTTTGCCTTTATTCTTCAACAAATCAGGTCAAAAGTATCACAGACTTACATCTGGAAAGGACTTTAAAAATCACTTAGTAATGCCTACTCATCTTATAAATAAGGAAATTGAGGTTTAAAGAAGTCACTGTCATGCAGACAATTAGTAGAACTGGAATATGAACCAAGGTGTCCTTGACTCTTAAGTCTTGTGGTCTACCCAATATACCAAGTTTCTTCCCTTGAAAATATTTGTCATGTTAGCTCTCCTATATACTCCATTCTAGTGCTTTCTTGTTGTCCATTTCCTTATCACTTCTGCCTTGAAACATTACCTTTTTTTTTGGTCTTCTTGACTTTCTTCCCAGAGAACAAATTTTCTAATGTACAGTTCTGGTACAGTTACTGTTCTGAAAAGTTTACTGTCTCATAACTTCAAGTCATCCACAAACTGGTCCCAGATTACCTAACCTGGAAAATAAAGGAGTTAGGCTAAATGATCTATAGTTTTTCTTCTAACTCTAAATTATATCACCCTCTTTAGTTCTTTAGCCTCATTTCCAACAATTCCCAGCCACATACCCCTAGTCAAATGGGTCAGTTTGGGCTTCTCTAAATACATTCAGATACCTCTGTGTCCTGTCAAACTTCATTCTCTTGAGAATTTTTAAAAAAATTTGGTTGATTTCAAACATTATTCCTTGGTTACAAAAATCATTTTCTATTCCTCCCTCCCCTCCCATAACCGATGCACAATTCAATTGCTGAAACAACTCAGCCTTCATGGGAAGGACCATTCCAAATATTGTTAACTTCTCCAACATCTATAAAGATTGGAGAAAAGGACTCTTGGATTCATTGCTCACATGTGAAGAAAGTATCTTCTGTTGAGACTGATCGACTGTACCCTATCACATGCATTGTAGATAATAATCCATTAACAAATGGATGCTGTTTTTCAAAGACACATTGAACTACTGATTTTTTCCTTATTTTTCCTTATTGCTTTTCTTTTATTTTGATTAGAATATTTGATTTTTTCTCATTTCTTGTACTAAAGATACACATAATTAATATTTTTCTGCAGTAATACAAGTTAATATATATATATATATATATATATATATTCTTGCTATAATATCAATGCATACCCAAAAGCTTTAAACTATGGGAACCTGCCATTTATTGACAAAATATTATGGGACTGTGATTAATGTTTATATATGATTCCAGAAAAAGGGATAAAAAAACAAGGAGCACAGACTTAACCTGAAAAGTGCCAAAAGAGCCCACAGGAAGTAATAATGTGAGATTCGAGGTTGCGACTCTTGACATATGTTAAGTCATAGGACTTCCTTGTATCTACACTCTTTGCGAAGTACTCAGACAAGTACAAAATTTGGCTATCATGTTGGCTCCCTATATCCCTGAGAATGTCAAAATTCAGACGAGGGAATGACACTTCCCTATCAAAATAGAATTCTAATTCTTTTCCTTCTTATATTATGACAACTTCCTGTAGTCTTGGCTGCAAATGGGTAAGTGAAATAGTACTGCATTCTGTCCTATAGACTTGTGGGATAGAAATTACTTTAAATTGGACCTATACAAGGGCCTATTTTGAATTTTTTTTCTCCTTATGTTTTTTATTATTTTTCTCTTCTTTTGATAATTGACTCATACACCCCCATAACTCAACATTGCATCCTGAGCTGAACTGGATGTTTTTTAATACCTACTTCAGGGGGGATTGTATTTTAATTTAAAATCTAAGAATTTTGATTTTTTGTTTGAGATTGTATTTTTATAAAAATCCAAGATTTTGATTTTTGTTCGAGAAAAGATCTTCAAGGAAGAAACTTGATAACTCCTAAATCCAGAGAATGAATTGTTGCAGAAAGATTCATAAATGCAGAAGATGCATAAAAAAGATGCATCTTCATCAAGAAGATCAAGAATGAACTTTGGATATGGTTGATTGAACTGAACTTTGATTGAACATTTATTTTAAATGTATACATTTATGCCAAAAGGGACTGCCCCTAATTTGGCATTCTGTCAATGTGCCTAGCAAAACATTGGTTTTGCTTACTTTCTTTTCTATTCCTCCCTCACTACTCTAATTTCCTCTTAGACAATTGAATATTGTGTATATCTATAGTTAGAAGTGCATTTAGGACTATAAGGTGATTATGTTAAATGATCAATGGGGAGACTAGTCTCCCAATGATCATCAGGAGGGATTGTGAACCTTAAAAATTCTCAGACCCTACTTCATAAGGTTTGGTTAAGACCATTCCCCATTTGGGCAGTGAAGGTACTTGACCAGGAATGTGGGAACTCTACTCCACCCCTACTTGGGCATGACCTAGGGGAAGATGAAGTTGTAAACTCCTTGCTAAACAATGAAAAGTACTTAAACCCATACTTATAGTAAGACAAAAGCTCTTAAGCTGTGCCTATTTTTAGATCTAATACAAAAGGGTGCTAAGTACCTTTAAAGGTCAGGCAACTTGTGAATTTACAAGGAGCAAAGAGGTGAGAACTTATTCAGAGGTTTTTTCAGGTGTGAACTTAATCAAAAGTTGAAGTCTACTTAGGTGTGAATTATGAATGGTCTGTCCTTTGGAAAACGTCTACTGTGATTGGTAGATGTGAGAACTTAGGGGAGGTGACATAGGAGAAAATTCCCTTTAAATAGGAGCTCAGATAGAGCTGGGGGGAGTCAGCTTGGAAAGGCTGAATTGGAGGAGGCAGCTGGCCAAGGCTGCCTTAAAGGGTCTCTCTTGGGATTCTCTCGAGGACTATCTCAGAAGTACTCTCTCTGGAGATGGCAGCTGGCCAAAGCTGAGCTACTCTCTCTCTGAACACTAGAATCTTTGCTTGGACAAATCTTGTGGTGAGTGGATAAAGGACTGACTGCTCTTTCTCTTAGGACTTGGGCCTGGGTTGGCCAGGGCTGGCCTGGGCCAGCCTATCCTTTTCTCATTATTTCCTTTTTCTCTCTCTCTCTCCCTTTCTTTAATTCCTCATTTGTATTAATTATAATTCTCTATAAAACCCAGCTGACTTGGGTATATTTTAATAATTGGGAATTTTTTCCTGGCGACCACCTTATATTTGATTTAAAACAAGATACTGTCTTGAAACCATATTTTCTGCAGTCACAATTTAAGGCTCCAACTCTTTTAACTGCCACAGTTTATGTCTTCCACTATTTTAATTATCACAGCATATGTCCTTGATCAGAATCCATTTCCATATTGTTGGTATTTGCACTAGGATGTTCATTTAGAGCCTACATCCCCAATCATATCCCCTTCAACCCATGTAATTGAGCAGTTGTTTTTCTTTGGTGTTTTCACTCCCACAGGTTTTCCTCTGGATGTGGATAGTGTTTTTTCTCCTGTATCCCTCTAGGTTGTTCAAGATCAATGCATTACCACTAATGGATAAGTCCATTACATTCGATTGTACCACAGTGTATCCGTCTCTGTGTACAAAGTTCTCCTGGTTCTGCTCCTTTCACTCTGCATCACTTCCTGGAGGTTGTTCCAGTCCCCATGGAATTCCTCCACTTTATTATTCCTCTGAGCACAATAGTATTCCATCACCAACATATACCACAATTTGTTCAGCCTTTCTCCAATTGAAGGGCATCCCCTCATTTTCCAATTTTTTTTTTTTGCCACCACAAAGAGCACAGCTATGAATATTTTTGTATATGTCTTTTTCCTTATTATCTCTTTGGGGTACAGTCCCAGCAGTGCTATGGCTGGATCAAAGGGCAGACAGTCTTTTATCACCCTTTGGACATAGTTCCAAATTGCCCTCCAGAATGGTTGGATCAATTCACAACTCCACCAGCAATGAATTTATGTCCCAATTTTACCACATTCCCTCCAACATTCATTACTTTCCTCTGCTGTCATGTTAGCCAATCTGCTAGGTGTGAGGTGATACCTCAGAGTTGTTTTGATTTGCATCTCTCTGATTATAAGAGATTTAGAACATTTTTTCATGTGCTTATTAATGGTTTTGATTTCTTTGACTGAAAATAGCCTATTCGTGTCCCTTGACCATTTATCAATTGGAGAATGTCTTTATATTTTGTACAATTGATTTAGCTCTTTGTAAATTTGAGTAATTAGACCTTTGTCAGAGGTTTTTGTAATGAAGATTGTTTTCCAATTTGTTGCTTCCCTTCTAATTTTGGTTACATTGGCTTTGTTTGTACAAAACTTTTTTTAATTTGATGTAATCAAAATTATTTAGTTTATATTTTGTGACTCTTTCTAAGTCTTGCTTGGTTTTGAACTTTGTTATGTTTTTTTTTTCTAATTCAGTAAAGAAATGGGTATGGCACTAAATAAATAGATAAGTTTGGGTAGGATGGTAATTTTTATTATGTTAACTTGTCCTACCCATGAGTGGTTAATGTTTTTCCAATTGTTTAGATCTAGTTTTAATTGTGTGGAAAGTATTTTGTAGTTGTGTTCATATACTTCTTGTATTTGTCTTGGCAGATGGATTCCTAAGTATTTTATATTGTCTAGAGTGATTTTGAACAGAATTTCTCTTTCTAATTCCTGCTGCTGAGATGTGTTGGAGATATATAGAAATGCTGATGACTTATGTGAGTTTATTTTGTATCCTGCAACTTTTCTAAAGTTGTTGATTATTTCGACTAGCTTTTATTCTCTAGGATTCTTTAAGTAGACCATCATATCATCTGCAAGGAGTGATAGCTTGGTCTCCTCATTGCCAATTTTAACACCTTCCATTTCTTTTTCTTCTCTAATTGCTACTGCTAGTGTTTCTAGTACAATGTTAAATATTAGAGGTGATAATGGGCATCCTTGTTTTACTCCTGATCTTATTGGAAATGCATCTAGTTTCTCCCCATTGCAGATGATATTGGCTGATGGTTTTTAGATAGATACTATTCATTATTTTTAGGAAAGACCCTTCTATTCCTATACTTTCTAGTATTTTTAATAGGAATGGGTGTTGTATTTTATCAAAGGCTTTTTCTGTGTCTATTGAGATAATCATGTGGTTTTTGTTGGTTTGCTTGTTGATATGGTCAATTATATGGATGGCTTTCCTAGTATTGAATCATCTTTGCATTCCTGGTATAAATCCTACCTGATCATAATGAATAATCCACCTGATCACTTGCTGGAGTTTTTTTGCTAGTATCCTATTTATGATTTTTGCATCTATGTTCACTAAGGAGATTGGTCTGTAGTTTTCTTTCTCCATTTTTGACCTGCCTGGCTTTGGAATCAGTACCATATTTGTGTCATAAAAGGAATTTGGTATTACTCCCTCTTTGCTTATTATGTCAAATAGTTTGTATAGTGTTGGGATTATCTGTTCTTTGAATGTTTGATAGAATTCAATTGTGAATCCATCAGGCCCTGGGGATTTTTTCTTAGGGAGTTCTTTGATGGCCTGTTCAATTTCTTTTTCCAATATGGGATTCTCGAGTATTTTTTTATTTAAACCCTTACTTTCTGTCTTAGAATCAATACTATGTATTGGTTCCAAGGCAGAAGAGTGGTAAGGGCTAGGCAAAGGGGGTTAAGTGACTTGCCCAGGGTCACACTGCTGGGAAGTGGCTGAGGTCAGATTTGAACCTAGGACCTCCTGTTCTCTAGGCCTGGCTCTCAATCCACTGAGCTACCCAGATGCCCCCTCTTGAGTATTTTTAATTGATGCTCCAATCTTTTTTTTTTTTACCCTACCTAATGTCCACTTCCAGTCCAACAGAAACTTCCTGGGTAATGAGTAAGTACAGTCAATCAGAAGAAATCAATATTTTGCCATGTCTGAAAAGGCATAGCTTATTTTATATTTATTGACTCCCATCTCTTTGCCAATAGATAGGACACATGTTCTAGCATCAAGTATTCTGAAGTCACGATTAATATTAATAGGCTTCAGAATTCTGATCAATACCATAGCTACTAACATTGTTTTCTTTTACATTGTTGTACTCAAAAAGTAAATTGCTCTCCTAGTTCTGCTTACTTTGCTCTTCATTCATTCAAACAAATATTTTCTTGATTATTCATCCTTTCTTATAGAACAATTATATTCATTGACATTCATAAATCATAATTTCTTTAGTCATTTTTGAATTGATGGGTTTCTACTTCCCTTCCAGTTCTTTATTATTGTAAAAATGTTGTTATAAATCTTTTTATACATATGGAGCCTTTCCCTGTTTTTGATTTTCTTGGATAGATGTCTTAGAAATATTTAAATGGGTATATTTAATTTAATGACTTTTAAAGTATAATTCCAAATTGTTTTCCAGAATTGTGGGATTGATTAGTTTCATCAATAGTGAAATCATTCCTATTTTCCCACAACCACTTCAACACAGATTGTTTTTTGCCTTTTGACATATTTGCCAATGTGATAAGTAAGAGGTGAAAACTTTGGAATTGTTTTAATTAACATTAAACCTAGTATTAATGATTCAGAGCATCATTCCCATATGATTGTTAATAGCTTTCATTTTCTTTCATTTCCAGGTGGGGATCTCAGATGATATTATAGGGAATTCTGGGAAGTGCCAAGGACTTCTGAGGATTGAAGTCTAGGGTTCAAACCTCCATTTTTACAGAAGATTGGATTTTAGTTAGTATGTAGAGTAAGCTAGGGAAGTCAGAAAGCTGAGATGAGGAGGGAGAGCACTCCAGGCATGGGGGATAGTCAGAGAAAATTCCTGGAACTGAGACATGGAGTAATCTTATTTATGGAATACCCAGGGAGTCACTGTCACTCAAGTGAAGAATTCATGTTGGGGAGTAAGGTGTAGTAAGATTAGAAAGGCAGGAGGAGCTAGGTTATGAAAGACTTTAAATGCCAGAGGATTTACATTTAGGATTCATATTTAGATGATATATTCTTTGGAAGCTTAAGGTATGTTGTGTAAGAACTATAGACTATCTAGAACTGCAAAAAACTAAAGAGATTATTTGGTCTAACTTCCTCATTTTACATAAGAGAAAAATTGAGTTCCAGATAAGTTAAATGACTAGTCTAAGATCACAAAGAGAGGAAATGGAAGAACTATACCTTGAAGCTAGTTTTGACTATCCATTTAGCATTTTTTTCACTGTACCATGCTTTTAATGTTTGATTGAATTAACTTGCAAATTAAGCTGTTCAACACCCCCCCCCCTTTTTATTCCATTGGGATTTCATTAATAATTAAATAATTTCTGTTTCTTAGGTTAGATTGCTTAAATTCTTTGTTGTTCTGTCAATTTGGGTACATTAAATATAGATCTAGATATAGGAATTCATTTGCTTCCATTTCATTTTTTTGTTTCATTGGCATATACTTTTATGTAATTATTTCTAAGAATTTCCTTTATTGTCTTATTATTTGCTGATAAAAAACAATTTCATTTTGATCGTTCAGTTTTCCTCTTTCTCTGTATTGTTCTGCCTTCCCATCTTTTTCAAATTAGTTATTTGCTCATTAGTCCATTGAAAAGCCAATAAACAAACCTCTGTAAAAATTATATCTCCTATGATTTTCAAAATTTCTATATGCATTCATTCAGCCTTTATGAAGTATCTACTCTTTTGTAAAGAGAGCCTATTGCTTAGTACTTGGAATGCAAACACTTTGAAGCACTGGCAATTCACATTCCTCATAGGTCTTTAGGACCAGTCAACTTTGTAAGTTCCTATTACTTGTACAACATGACAACAACATAGTAAATAAAGCATCATCAGAATTGGTATCAGGATATCTGAACCTGAGTTCAGGTCCCAATTCTCTCACTTACTAGCTCTTCCTTCATTTTCTTCATTCTTTATGAATGAATGACAATTATTTATGAAATGCTTACTCTGAGCCAAGCATTCTGCTAAAACTCTAAGGATACAATTACAAAAGTGCAATCATATTTTCCTTCAAGGTTCTTACTTTCTAATGGGGAGACAACAAATATAGGAGAGTGGCATCCAGAAATAGGAGGAGTGGTACAAATAATCTCAAAGATGATGAATGGAAGAAGAGGGCAGTCCTTTGATGTACCCTTTTCAGAATCACTGATAGTGTTGAACTTATAGTTTTCAAAGCAAGAGGCAGAAAGAAGTATGGAAGCCCTTATGTAGTGGCTTGGATGAAAAATGGCTGGAAGAAGAGGTTACATGGTCCCAGGGAGTTCAGAACAGAGTGATTCAGCTCCTTTCAGGTATGGACCCAGAAAATCTTTTTTAGAGTCTGGAGTGGCAACAATTGTTATGGTAATCTTTGTACCTCTTATCTCAATGTGGTTATGAGAAAAGCATTTGTAAATTTTAAAGCACAACACAAATATGGACTATTATTCCTTTTTTTCTCTTTATTTTTTTTTTTTATTTAAACATTATTTTATTTGGTCGTTTTCATACATTATTCATTGGAAACAAAGATCATTTTCTTTTCCTCCCCCCCCCCCCCCCCCCGCCTTTCCCTCTCCCATAGCCGACGCATGATTCTACTGGTTATCACATGTGTTCTTGACTCGAACCCATTTCCCTGTTGTTGGAATTTGCATTATAGTGTTCATTTAGAGTCTCTCCTCAGTCTTATCTCCTCCAACCCTGTAGTCAAGCAGTTGTTTTTCATCGGTGTTTTTACTCCCACAGTTTATCCTCTGCTTGTGGGTAGTATTTTTTTTTTAGATCCCTGCAGATTGTTCAGGGAAATTGCATTGATACTAATGGAGAAGTCCATCACCTTCGATTGTACCACAATGTATCAGTCTCTGTGTATAATGTTTTCCTGGTTCTGCTCCTTTCGCTCTGCATCACTTCCTGGAGGTTGTTCCAGTCTCCATGGAATTCCTCCACTTTATTATTCCTTTGAGCACAATAGTATTCCATCACCAACATATACCACAATTTGTTCAGCCATTCCCCAATTGATGGGCATCCCCTCATTTTCCAATTTTTGGCCACCACAAAGAGCGCAGCTATGAATATTCTTGTACAAGTCTTTTTGTCCATTATCTCTTTGGGGTACAAGCCCAGCAGTGCTATGGCTGGATCAAAGGGCAAACAATCTTTTATCGCCCTTTGGACATAGTTCCAAATTGCCCTCCAGAATGGTTGGATCAATTCACAACTCCACCAGCAATGAATTAATGTCCCCACTTTGCCACATCCCCTCCAGCATTCATTACTTTGCATAGCTGTCATGTTAGCCAATCTGCTAGGTGTGAGGTGATACCTCAGAGTTGTTTTGATTTGCATCTCTCTGATTATAAGAGATGTAGAACACTTTTTCATGTGCTTATTAATAGTTTTGATTTCTTTGGCTGAGAACTGCCTGTTCATGTCCCTTGCCCATTTGTCAATTGGAGAATGGCTTGATTTTTTGTACAATTGATTTAGTTCTTTATAAATTTGAGTAATTAAACCTTTGTCAGAGGTTTTTATGAAGATTGTTTCCCAATTTGTTGCTACCCTTCTGATTTTGGTTACATTAGTTTTGTTTGTACAAAAACTTTTCAATTTGATGTAATCCAGATTATTTATTTTGCATTTTGTAACTCTTTCTAATTCTTGCTTGGTTTTGAAGTATTTCCCTTCCCAAAGGTCTGACATGTATACTATTCTGTGTTCGCCTAATTTTCTTATAGTTTCCTTCTTTATGTTCAAGTCATTCACTCTTTCTTTAATTTAAGAAATTATTTTTTATTTATTTTTAACATTAAAATTCTTTTTTAATTTCTAAAATCCCTTCCTCCCTTATACCTTTATGCTTACTGTCTGAGAAAGCAAGTAATGTGATATAAATTATACGTGTAAAATCATGCAAACCATTTCCATATTAGCCATATTTTTTTTTAAAGCAAGAAAACTAAAGAAAGTAAGAAAATTATACTTTAATCTTCACTCAGAGTTTACCAATTCTCTCTCTGGAATTAGATCGCATTTTTTATCATGAATTCTTTGGAATTATCTTGGATCATGGTATTGATTAGAGATGGTAAGTCTGTTGATCATCATTACAATATTGTTGTAGCTGTGTATAGTGTTCTCCTGGTTTTGCTTCATTTTACTTTATTTCATATGAATCTCAGGTTTTTCTGAAACTAACCTCTTCATCATTTCTTAAAGAACTGTAGAATTCCATTACAACTATATACCGTAACTTGTTTAGCCATTCCCCAATTGATAGGCATGCCTTCATTTTCCAATTCTTTGCTATAAAAAGAGCTGTAATAAATGGTTTTATACATATAGGCCTTTCCCCCTTTTTATTTGATCTCTTTGGGTTACAGACCTAGTAGTGATAATGCTGGGACAAAAAGTATGCATGATTTGTGTCCTTTGGGTACAGTTCTAAATTGTTCTCCAGAATGACTGAGCCAGTGCAGAGCCAAGATGGGAGCTTAGTAGCAGCGAAAGCTGGAATTGCTTAGAGAATCTTCCCAAAACCAACCTTAAAATAGAACTTCAAAACAACTGAAGTCACAGAACCAAAAAGGAGAGAGAGTGAGGGGCCTCTCCTGCAATGAATAACTTGAAAGGTAGGCAGAGAGAAGTAAAACTGTAAACAGAGGAGTGTGCAGAGAGAAGTAAAACTGTAAACAGAGGAGTGTGCCCCCCACAACCCCCCACCAAGTTTCGAGCCTAGTCATTGGTCAACTTTAGGATCCTGGGACCCTGCCTAAGGCAACAGTAGAGCAACCTTGTAATATTTATTGGGAAAGGAAATGGGAATTGGAAAACAGGAGGATAAATAGGGAATAATGGGAGGTTTGTATAGGGGTAAGGAGGAGTTAAGGGGAGAGAATCCCTCTGCTGAGAGGAAGCAGCAGGAGTCTGATAAGGACTCTTTGTCCTGGAATGATTGAGCTGAAGTTCAGCTCCCTCTATGATCAGAAAAGATAGTCCACTTATCTGACTGTGAATTCAAATAACATAAAGTTTAATAACTAGTTGGGATTGGAGTTTTTCTCAGCTTCAGACCTGAGGCCAGGCCCCAGAGGCTGGTGGAGAGTTTGTCCCACTCCTGTCTACTCTCGTTGTTCTAATTCAGAATCTTAGCAGTACACAGAAAGCAAACAAGAACAATTCTAACCTTTAGAAACCTGTGTCTTTGGGCTGAACCAAGAAGAGCATGCCACTCCAGACTGGGCTGAACAAGCTCCTCTCTCCTCCAACACCAGGACCCAAGTCCCTACCCCCCCCCCCCCCCCAGGAAACAAGAGCTAGTCACAAGACCCAACTGCCACTCCCAGTTGGCCCTTCCGCCACACAAACTATTAGTCTAGTTTCCTTTCCACAACCTTCACCCACATCTTGAAGTCCTAAGTCTTGGCACCAGCCTGTAATGAAGCCCCAAAGGCCAATTCAGCCAAAATTAGAAGGAATGTAGAAAACTGGATGGAGACAGAAAATTTGGAGCAAGTTACTCTGTTAAAGATCTCATTTCTCAAACATGTAGAGACATAAGTTAAATTTACATAAAATGAGCCATTGATTAATAATCGAATGATATGAACAGGCAGTTTTCAAAAGAAGAAATTCAATCTATCAATACTCATATAAAATAGTTATACGAAAAAGCTATGAATCAAAGCTATCAATAGCCATATGAAAAAATGCTCTAAATCACTAATAATTCCAGAAATGTAAATTACAAAAACTTTAATACCAGATTGTTTAACATCTCAGAAAAGGAAAATTGTAAATGCTGGAGTACATGTGGAAAAATAAGGACACTAATATACTTTTTAGTAGATCTGACTAGCCCAATCATTCTGAAGTTTTGACTGCATTTGGTTTTGTTTAAGCAAAACTTTTTACACTTCATATAATCAAAATTATCCATTTTCTTTCCTGCGATCCTCTCTACCTTTCATTTGATCATAAAGCCTTCCTTCTCCATAGACCTGATAGATAAAAATTTCCATATTATCTTAATTTATTTATGATATCACCCTTTATGTCAAAATTAAATACTCATTTTATCTCATCCTACACAGTGTGAGATATTGATTTATGTCTATTTTCTGCAAACTACTTTTCATTTTTCCCAGAAATTTTTGTCAGATGATATTCTTGCCCCTAAAGCTTGGATCATCAAGTTTATCAAACACTGGATTACTAAGATCATTAATTACTACGTATTATATGCCTAGTTTATTTCATTGAGCCACCATCTGATTTCTTAGCCACTACCAGATTTTTTTGATGATTACTGCTTTGTAATACAGTTTGAAATTTGATATTGTCAGTCTACTTTTATTCACATTAAAATTATTCCCTTGGTACTCTTATTTTTTCTGTTTTACAAATGAATTATTTTTTAGTTTTATGGGTATGGCATTAAATAGTAAAGTAATTTAGGTGAAATTGTCATTTTTATTGACTACTCACAAGCAATGAATATTTCTCCAGTTTTTTAGATCTGCCTTAATGTGAAAAATGTGTAATTCTGTTCATACAGTTCCTGGATTTGTCTTGGCAGGTAGACTTCAACAATTTATTATTACCTACAGTTATTTTAAATGGAATTTATTGCTCCATATCTCTTGCTGGGTTTTGTTGGTAACTTAAGGAAATGCTAATGATTATGTAAGCATATTTTACATCCTAAACTTTGCTAAAGTTATTGTTTCAACTAGCTTTTTAATTCACCCTTTAGGGTTCTCCAAGTATATTTCCATCTTGTCTACAAAGAGTGATGATTTCATTTCCTTATTGTCTATTCTTATGCTTTCAATGATTTTTTTTCTTATTTATATACTAGTGTTTCTAATACAATATTAAATGATAGTGGTAAAAGTGCACCTCCTGTTTCACCCCAGATCTTTTGAGAAGGCTTCTAGTTTATTCTCTTTACAGATAGTGCTTTCTCTTGGTTCTAATAGAAACTACTTATCTTTTTAAGAAATATTCCATGTATTCCTATGCTTTCTAGTGCTCTTTTTTTTGTTTTAAAACCTTATTCTTAGATTTAATACTTTATATTCATTCTAAAACAGAAGAGTGATAAGGGCTCGGCAATGGGGGATAAGTGACTTGCCCAGGGTCACACAGCTAGGAAGTGCCTCATGCCAGATTTGAACCCAGGGCCTACCATCTCTGGACCTGACTCTCAAGACTCTAGTGTTCTTAATAGGAATGGATGTTGAATTTTGTCAAAAGCTTTTTCCACATCTTGATATGATCATAAAGATTTTTGTTGTTTTTTTATATTGATATTATCAGTTATACTTATAAATATAAATTCTACCTCATCATAGGGTATGATCTTTGTGATAAATTGCTATAATTACTTTGCTGGAGTTTTATTTAAATTTTTGCTTCAATACTCATTAATTTTATTTCTCTGTTTTTGCTTTCCCCAATTTAGATAGTAAAACCACATTTGTGACATATGAGGAATTTGGTAGGACTTCTTTATCTATTTTTTGAATAGTTTATATAATTTTGGAATTAATTGTTTCTTAAATATTTCAAAGAATTCATTTGTAAAACCATCTGGTCCTGGAGATTTTTCCTTAGGAAGCTCATTGATGGCTTGTTTAATTTCTTTGTCTAATATAAGGTTATTTAAATATTCTATTTCCTCTTCTGCTAATCTGAGCAATTTATATTTTTCTAAATATTCATCCATTTCACTTAGGTTGTCAGTTTTGTTGGGATTTAATTGGGTAAAATAGTTCCAAAGAAATGCTTTTATCTCATCTTCATTGGTGGTGCATTCATTCTTTGCATTTTTGATAGTGATAATATGAATTTCTCTTAAAAAACTGAACTAACCAATGGTTTACCTGTTTTATTGGATTTCCATAAAGCATGTTTAAATATTAGTTTAAGATTTTTTACTTTCAATTTTATTAATTTTTCCTTTTATTTTCAGAACCTTTGTGTTGTTTAAAGGGGAATTTTAATTTGTTCTTTTTCTAGTTTTTTAGTTTCATGCTCAATGTATTGATTTGCTCTTTCTCTGTTTTTTGGTTTTTATTTTTTGATACATGTTTATAGATACAATTTCCCCTTTAGGCACTATTTTAGTTTTATTTGATAAATTTTATCATATCATGTGATTATCATTATGACAGTATTGGTTGTTTCTATAATGTGCTCTTTGACTTTAGGATTTGATTATTTAGTTTTCAACTAATTTTTAATCTATTCTTTCAAGACTCTTTATTGACAGTGATTTTTATTGTATTGTAGTCTCCAAAGGATGTATTTAATAATTCTTTTTTAAAGATTTATTTATGAGGTTTTTACATTCTAATACAAGGTTAGTTTTTTGTGAAGTTGTCATGTATAACTGAGGAAAAAGATATGCTACTCTAAATTACTATTCAATTCTGCCTAGATGTCTATCATATCTAATTAAAAAATCTATTCATCTTCTTAATTTCTTTCTTATTTATTTCATTTATTTAGTTCTGAGAGGGAAAAGTTGAAGTACCTCACTAGTATAGTTTTCTTGTATACTTCCTTCTGAAACTCATTTAAATTTTCTTGAAGGTTTTTTTGTGCTCTTATGTTGGTGCATATATATTTAGTACTGATATTACTTCATTATCTATAGTACCTCTTAGCAAGATGTTTCTCGGATTATCCCTTTTAATTAATTCTATTTTTGCTTTTGCTTTGTCTCAGATCGTGATTGCTATTCCTGTCTTTTTTGCTTTTAGCTGAAACATAATAGATTCTATTCCATACCCTTATTTTAACTCTCTCTGCATATTTCTATTTCAAGTGTGTTTGCTGTAAACAACATATTGTTAGATTCTGGTTTCTAACATTCTGCTATCCACTTATGTTTTTCATCCTATTCACATGATTACTTTCTCAGTTTTCCTCATCTTATTTTCTTCTATTTATCCTTCTTGTTCTTTTTTTTTAACCTTGTCTATCATCAAAAATTTGTTTTGTTTCTAACCATTGCCTCCCTTAATCTACCCTCCCTCTAATTACCTCTCCTCCTTTCCCTTATCCCCATTCTTCTCCTCCTTTCCTGTTGAGTAAGATAGAATTCTATACCCAATGAAGAGTGTATGTTATTCCCTCTTTGAACCAGTTCAGATGAGAATGAGCTTTAAGCATTGATGCCCTACCACCATTTCCCCATTTTCTGTAAAAGTTCTTCCTTGTACACCTCTTTTATACAAAATAATCTCCATCATCTCCCTTTCTCCTTTTCCCAGGGCATCCCCCCTCCTTTTTATTTTTTATATTTTTATATTTTTAATTTTTAAATTTTAACATTATTTTTTTGGTCAGTTTCAAACATTATTCCTTGGTTTCAAAAACCATTTTCTATTCCTCCCTCCCCTCCCCCTCCCCTTCCTGTAGCCGATGCGCAGTTTAATCTCTCTGATTATCAGAGATTTAGAACATTTTTCATGTGCTTATTAATGGTTTTGATTTCTTTGACTGAAAATTGCCTGTTCATGTCCCTTGCCCATTTATCAATTGGAGAATGACTTGACTTTTTTGTACAATTGATTTAGCTCTTTGAAAATTTGAGTAATTAGACCTTTGTCAGAGGTTTTTTAATTTTTTAATTATTTTTTATTTTATTTTTTTTATTTTCAATTTCAATAATTGTTCCTTGGATACAAAAATCATTTTCTTTTCCTCCTTCCCTTCCCCCCACTCCTCCTATAGCCGATGCGCAGTTTCACTGGGTATTGCATGTGTTCTTAATCAGAAGCCCTTTCCATGTTGCTGGTATTTGCACTAGGATGTTCATTTAGAGTCTATATCCCCAATCATATCCCCTTTGACCCATGTCATTAAGCAGTTGTTTTTCTTTAGTGTTTTTACTCCCACAGTTTTTACTCTGGATGTGGATAGTTTTTTTTCTCCTGTAACCTTCTGAGTTGTTCAGGATCAATACATTACCACCAATGGGGGAGTCCATTACATTCGCTTGTACCACAGTGTATCAGCCTCTGTGTACAATGTTCTCCTGGTTCTGCTCCTTTCACTCTGCATCACTTGCTGGAGGTTGTTCCAGTCCCCATGGAATTCCTCCACTTTATTATTCCTCTGAGCACAATAGTATTCCATCACCAACATATACCACAATTTGTTCAGCCATTCCCCAATTGAAGGGCATCCCCTCGTTTTCCAATTCTTGGCCACCACAAAGAGTGCAGCTATGAATATTCCTGTACAAGTCTTTTTCCTAATTATTTCTTTGGGGTACAAACCCAGTAGTGTAATGGCTGGATCAAAGGGCAGACAGTCTTTTATCACCCTTTGGACATAGTTCCAAATTGCCCTCCAGAATGGTTGGATCAATTCACAACTCCACCAGCAATGAATTTATGTCCCCACTTTGCCAAACCCCCTCCAGCATTCATTACTTTCCTCTGCTGTCATGTTAGCCAATCTGCTAGGTGTGAGGTGGTACTTCAGAATTGTTTTGATTTGCATCTCTCTGATTATAAGAGATTTAGAACACTTTTTCATGTGCTTATTAATGGTCTTAATTTCTTTGACTGAAAATAGCCTATTCATGCCCCTTGCCCATTTATCAATTGGAGAATGTCTTTATATTTTGTACAATTGATTTAGCTCTTTGTAAATTTGAGTAATTAGACCTTTGTCAGAGGTTTTTGTAATGAAGATTGTTTCTCAGTTTGTTGCTTCTCTTCTGATTTTGGTTACATTGGCTTTGTTTGTACAAAACCTTTTTAATTTGATGTACTCAAAATTATTTAGTTTATAGTTTGTGACTCTTTCTAAGTCTTGCTTGGTTTTAAAATCTTTCCCTTACCAAAGGTCTGACATGTATACTATTCTGTGTTTGCCTAATTTACTTATAGTTTCCTTCTTTATATTTAAGTTGTTTATACTTTCTGAATTTATCTTGGTATAGGGTGTGATATATTGATCTAGACCTAATCTCTCCCATACTGTCTTCTAATTTTCCCAACAGTTTTTATCAAATAGTGGATTTGGGTCCCAAAAGCTGGGCTATTTGGGTTTGTCATAGACTGTCTTGCTGAGTCACTTACCCCAACTCTATTCCACTGATCTTCCTTTCTGTCTCTTAGTCAGTACCAAATTGTTTTGATGACCACTGCTTTGTAATATAGTCTGAGATCTGGGACTGCAAGGCCACCTTCCTTTGCATTTTTTTTTCATTATTTCCCTGGATATCCTTGATCCTTTGTTTTTCCAAAAGTACTTTGTTATGTTTTTTTCTAATTCAGTAAAAAAGTTTTTTGGAAGTTCAATGGGTATGGCACTAAATAAATAGATAAATTTGGGTAGGATGCTCATTTTTATTATGTTAACTTGTCCCACCCATGAGCAATCAATGTTTTTCCAATTGGTCAGATCTAGTTTTAGTTGTGTGGAAGGTGTTTCGTAGTTGTGTTCATATACTTTCTGTATTTGTCTTGGCAGATAGATTCCTAAGTATTTTATATTGTCTATGGTGATTTTGAATGGAATTTCTCTTTCTAATTCCTGCTGCTGAGATGTGTTGGAGATATATAGAAATGCTGATGACTTTTGTGGGTTTCTTTTTTATCCTGCAACTTTGCTAAAGTTGTTGATTATTTCCACTATCTTTTTAGTTGATTCACTAGGATTCTTTAAGTAGACCATCATATCATCTGCAAAGAGTGATAGTTTGGTCTCTTCATTGCCAATTTTAACACCTTCCATTTCTTTTTCTCTAATTGCTACTGCTAGTGTTTCTAGTACAATGTTAAATATTAGAGGTGATAATGGGCATCCTTGTTTCACTCCTGATCTTATTGGAAATGCATCTAGTTTCTCCCCATTGCAGATGATGTTAGCTGATGGTTTTAGATAGATACTGTTTATTATTTTTAGGAAAAACCCTTCTATTCCTATACTTTCTAGTGTTTTCAACAGGAATGAGTGTTGTATTTTGCCAAAGGCTTTTTCTGTATCTATTATGTGTAACCAATGAAAATGTGGTTTGCCAAGAGTGTGAATTGCCAAAACTGTAAAAGTTTCGGCCAAACTGTAAAGATAATTTTTAGTGTCTTGATTTAAAAATCTAAAATTAAGTGGTCACCATGGGAAAATTCCCAAATATGAAAATACCCAAGTCAGCTGGGTTTGATGGAGATTTTAATTAATACAAATGTGGGAATTAAGGGAAGGAGAGAGAGAGAGAGAGAAAGAGAAAATAGTAGAAAGGGTCTAGGCCAAATGGCCTAGGACTAAACCTAAGGGAGAGTGAATCAATCTTTATCGCTCACCACAAGATCATCTTCAAGCAAGCTCCAAACCTCAGAACTCCAACTCCAAATAACTTCCAATCCAAAAACTCTGAACTCCAACTAAACTCAATTTTGAACTCCCCTTCCTTTTAAAGAAATTTTCTCTTTTGTCACCTCCCCTAAATTTTCACATCTACCAATCACAGTAGATGCTTTTCCCCCAGGACTGCCCATTCTTAGTTCACATCTTTTGTTCTCACCTTCTCTGGTTAGATAAAATCTACTGAGTACTTCACACTTCTTTTGTTAAGCTTGCCTTTTGTAAGTTGCTTGACCTTTTAGTGATTAATTTAACCTTTTTTAGGTACTTAGAACCCTTTTGTATTAGATCTAAAAATAGACCACCTAGCTTAAGGTTTTGGCTTCACCATAAGTATGAGTTGGGGACTTTTCATTGTTCAATCAGGAGTTTCAACTTTATCTTCCCCAAGGCACTGTCTGAGTAGGGTGGAATAATTTTAAAAGTTCTCAATACATTCCTGATCAAGTACCTCCATTGTTAAAAATGGGGAATAGCATAATCAAATATTCTGAAGTAGAGTCTGAGCACTTTTAAGATTCACATGAGATAATCATGTGATTTTTGTGGTTTGCTTGTTAATATGGTCAATTATGTGGATTGTTTTTCTGATATTGAACCATCCTTGTATTCCTGATATAAATCCCACCTGATTATAGTGAATAACCCTCCTGATCACTTGCTGGAGTCTTTTTGCTAGTATCCTATTTAAGATTTCTGCATCTATGTTCACTAAGGAGATTGGTCTGTAGTTTTCTTTCTCCATTTTTGACCTGCCTGGCTTTGGAATCAGTACCATATTTGTGTCATAAAGGGAATTTGGTATAACTCTCACTTTGCTTATTATGTCAAATAGTTTGTATAGTATTGGGATTAGCTGTTCTTTGAATGTTTGATAGAATTCACTTGTGAATCCATCAGGCCCTGGGGATATTTTCTTAGAGAGTTCTTTGATGGCCTGTTCAATTTCTTTTTCTGATATGGGGTTACTTAAGAATTCTATTTCTTATTCTGTTAATCTAATTTATATTTTTGTAAATATTCATACATATTACCTAAATTGGCATGGCTATTGCCATATAATTGGGCAAAATAGTTTTTAATGATTGCCTTAATTTCCTCTTCGTTGTAGGTGAGGTCTCCCTTTTCATCTTTGGTACTGTTAATTTGGCTTTCTTCTTTCCTTTTTTTATTAGATTGACCATTACTTTGTCTATTTTGTTTTTTTTCTTCAAAATATCAGCTTCTAGTCTTACTTATTAGTTCAATAGTTCTATCACTTTTGATTTTATTAATTTCTTCCTTAATTTTTAGAATCTCTAATTTAGTTTTCTTCTGGGGGTTTTTAATTTATTCTCTTTCAAGTTTTTTGATTTGCATGTCCAATTCATTGACCTCTGACTTCCCTAATTTGTTAATATATGAACTCAAGGATATAAATTTTCCCATGAATACTACTTTGGTTGCATCCCATAGAGTTTGAAAGGCTATGTCATCATTGTCATTTTCTTTAATGAAATTATTAATTGTTTCTATGATTTGTTCTCTAACTGATTTTGGAGAATCATATTATTTAATTTCCAATTAATTTTTGATTTGGCTCTCCATGTACCCTTACTGATCATTATTTTTATTGCCTTGTAATCTGAAAAGGTTGCATTTATTATTTCTGCTTTTCTGCATTTATTTGCCATGTTTTTATGACCAAGTATATGGTCAATCTTTGTGAATGTACCATGTGCTGCTGAAAAGAAGGTGTATTCCTTTTTGTCCCTATTTATTTTTCTCCATATATCTATTAACTCTAATTTTTCTAAGATTTCATTCACATCTTTTACTTCTTTCTGATTTATTTTTTTACTTGATTTATCTAAATTTGAGAGTGGTAGGTTCAGTTCTCCTCCTAGTATAGTTTTACTACTTATTTCCTCCTTCAATTCTACTAGTTTCTCCTTTAGAAATTGGGATGCTATACCATTTGGTGCATCCATGTTGATTATAATTATTTCCTCATTGTTTATACTCCCTTTTATCATGATGTATTTATCTTCCCTATCCCTTTTAATCAGGTCTATTTTTACTTCGACTTTGTCAGACATCATGATTGTGACTTCTGCCTTCTTTTTATCAGTTTAGGCCCAATAGGTCTTGCTCAAAACTTTAATTCTGATCTTGTGAGTATCTACCCACCTCAGGTATGTTTCTTGTAGGCAACATATGGTAGGATTTTGGATTCTAATCCACTCTCCTATTTGTTTACATTTTATGGGTGAGTTCATCCCATTCACATTCAAAGTTATGATTGTGAATTCCCTAGCATTTTGATATCCTCTCCTAGTTCTATCCTTTCTTCTTTTGCTATGTCCTTATAAACCAGTGGTTTACTTTTAATCAATCCCCCTAGTCCCCTCCCTTAATATGCTTCCCTTTCTGGTCCCTCCCTTTTTGTTCCCTTCTTGTTTTTTAGGGTCTGTTAAGTTCTCTCCCCCCTCTCCTTTCCCTGTTGGTACTCCCTCTGCCATCCCTCCCTTAGTTTTCCATTCTCACTTTCCTTGTAGGATAAGATAGAATTCAAGATCCCAATGGATCTAGATACTCTTCCCTCTCAGCATTGATTTCACTGAGAGCAAAGTTTAAGTATTACCTGTTAGCACTCTCTTCCTCCTTCTTATCAGAGTATTCTCCCCCTCCCCTTCCCATGTGTATCTTTGTGTGATAAAGATTATCCTACTTATTTTATTTCTTCAAGTATCTCTTGGTGCCATCTTCAATTCCCCCTCTCCCTTTTTCTTTTCTTTTTTTTTTTGGTATATCATTGTATAGCAGTTATTGCCCCAATATGTTCCTGTCAATGATTCTTCTAATTACTATAATAGTGACTATAATTTTTGAGAGTTACAAATAACATTTTCCCCATATATTAATATATAATTTGATCTAATTGTAGCCCTTAAAGAAGAAAGTTTGAATTAAAAAAAAAAAAAACCTCCTTTCCTTCTCTTTCTTATTTACCTTTTCATGCTTCTCTTGATCTTTGTGTTTGGATATCAAACTTTCCATTTAGTTTTGGTCTTTTCTTTCTAAATACTTGGAAATCTTCTATTTTGTTGAATGCCCATACTTTCCCCTAGAAATATACAGTCAGTTTTGATGGATAGGGGATTCTTGGTTGAAGACCCAGTTCTCTTGCCTTTCTGAATATCATGTTTCAGGCCTTGCTGTCCTTTAGTGTGGAAGCTGCCAGGTCTTGTGTGATCCTGATTGGAGCTCCTTGGTATCTTAATTGTATTTTTTGGGCTTCTTGTAGAATTTTCTCCCTAGCTTGAAAGCTCTGGAATTTGGCAATTACATTCCTGGGAGTTGTCTTTTGGAGACTTAATGTAGAGGGTGTTCTATGAACTCTTTCAATGTCTGTTTTGCCCCCTTGTTCAAGAACATCAGGGCAATTTTCTTGGATGATTTCTTGTAGTATGGTGTCAATATTTCTCTTTATTTCTGGCTTTTCAGGTAGACCAATGATTCTCAAATTGTCTCTCCTTCCTCTGTTTTCCTGTTCTATCACCTTGTCAGTGAGCTATTTTATGTTTTCTTATATTTTGTCAGTCTTTTGACTTTTTTTTATTAATTCTTGCTGTATTGCAAGATCATTGGTTTCCAGTTGCCCAATTCTGGTCATTAAGGCCTGGTTTTCTGCTTTAATCTTTTGATTTTCTGCTATATATCTTTTTAATTTTCTCTTTGAAACATTTCCCACTTTTCTTGCCAGAAGGCTTCCATCTTTTTGATAAGTTCCAATTTAAATTCTTCCAGATCTTGTGGACAATTTCTGTTTTTTTAGAAGGTTTTGTCTTTGTTTGAATTTCCTCCTATATTTCCTCTGTAGCCTGGGTTTTCCCTCAATAAAAAATTTTGGGGGTCACTGCCTTTTTTTTTTTCTTGGAAGGTGTCTGTTGGTCCTGTGCACAACTTGCCATCACAGTGGAGTTTTTTTCTTTCCCTTTTAGTCAGCAATCTGAGTGAGATTGGCAGGTTCTCTGTGTGTAGAGTTAAGGAGCAAGGATTTTGTCTGAGGCAAGCTCTCGAATCTTTGCATCCTCTGATGTTCATGGCTCGTCTCTGTGCTACCTTCCCGGGAGCACCCACAGTCTGCACTCCCCTGCCCTCTGGGGTTTCAGGTGTAGCTGCTATCATGGGTAGGTCTTTGGTGGTCTTAGTCAGCTCCCAAGGACCTAGAGGTACCCCTTGCTCACTCTAGAGGTGTCCCTTGCTCACTCTCTGATTCTGGCACATGCTCCCTTTGACTCTGGCTCCGTAGGTGGGGTGGAGGTGGGTAAATCAGATCATTTTTGGGTGGGAGCTTTTCCACCCCCTTATAGTGTGGAAATGCCCAAATCTCACATACCTTCAATGCTGCGCCCTATTGTAGAGTCCCATCATTCTTATGAAAATGGATTTTTTTTTTGGTCTTTTAAGGTAGTCTATATTGCTGGGTGGTGAGGAGGGGAAGTTTCCATGTTCAGACTGCCGCCATGCTTTCCTGGAAGTCCCTCCTTTTTAAAAACAAAACAAAGCAAAAACCCTTACTTTCTGTCTTTAAAAAATGGGAAAGGACCTGTTTGTTCAAAAATATTTATACCTGCTTTTTTGTGGTGGTAAAGAATTGAAAACTAAAGGGATGTTCCTCAACTAAGGAAGAATTGAACAAATTGTGGCATATGATGATGATATATTATTGTGGTATAAGGAATGATAAACAGGATGATTTCAGAAAGAGTTGGAAAGACTTATGTGAACTAATGCAAAGTGAAATAAGCAGAGCCAGGGGAACATTCATTATACACTGCAACCACAAAATTTAGAATGATTAAATGTGATAGACAGACTTTGTTACCAATGGTAACACAATGATCCACAACAATTCTAAGGGACTCATGAAAAAGAATGCTATCCACTTCCAGAGAAAGGAATGTTGGAGTAGAAATGCAGATGAAATCATATGCTTTATCACTTGTTTATTTGGGTATATGATTTGGTGTTTTTGGTTTTATAAGATTATTCACTTACATAAAAATATGGAAATATGTTTTGCATGATAATACATGTATAATGCAGATTGAATTGCTTGTCAGTTCTGGGAGAGGGGAGGGAAAAAAAGGAGTAAGACAATATGGATCATATAACTTTAGAAAACTTATGGGGAAATTTGTTATTAAAATAAAAAATAATTGAAGTGGAAAAAAGGAATTCACTTCTGAATCCATCTGGCCTAGGGGTTTTTTCTTAGAGAATACATTGATAGCTGCTAATTTGGGCAATTTATATTTTTGAAAACATTCATTCATTTCACCTAGATTGTCAGATTTATTGTCATACAATTGGGTTGTTTTTATTTTCTCTTCATTGGAGGTGAATTCTCCCTTTTCATGTTTGACACTGGCAACTTCATTTTCCTCTTTCCTTTTAAAAATCATATTAACTAATTCTCTATCTATTTTTCCCCATAAAACCAAAATCATACTCTTATTTATTACTTCAATACTTCTCTTACTTTCAATTTTATTAATTCTCTTTTGATTTTTAGGATTTCCTATTTAATCTTTAATTGGGGATTTTTAATTTGTTCTTTTTCTAGTTTTTTTTTTAGTTGCATGCCCAATTCATTGATCTCCTTTTTTTTCTATTTTGTTTTTAAGCATTCAGGGATATACTTTTTCCCCTAAGTACTTCTTTGACTGTATCCCATAAGTTTTGGTATGTTTTCTCTCCATTGTTTTTCTCTTTAAGGAAATCATTGATTATGTTCTTTGACCTACCTCTTTTGAAAAAAACACACTATTTAATTTTCAATTAATTCTTATTTTTTTCTTTTCACAAACCCTAATGGGTTATAATTTTTATCAACAGTATGATTTGAACTGGGAGTATTTATCATTTTTGCATTTAATTGCAAAGTTTTATACCCTACTATGTGGTCAATGTTTGTATATGTATCATGTGCTGCTGAAAAGCAGATAATATTCCTTTTTATCCCCATTCAGTTTTCTCCAGAAATATATTAAATATAACTTTTCTAAAATTCCATTCACTTCCTTTACTTTTTTCTTGTCTATTTTTGGTTAGATATGTCCATTTCTGAGAGGGACAGGTTAAGGTCCCATACTAGTATAGTTTTACCATCTATTTCCTCTGTAAACTCATTTAGTTTCTCCTTTAAAAATCTGAAGGCTATACCACTTGGTACATATAAATTAAGTATTGATATAAATTCATTATCTATAGTATCTTCTATCAAGATGTAATAACTGTTTTTATCTCTTTTATCCAGATCTATTTTTTGCTTTAGATTTGTCTGAGATCATTATTTCTACCCTTGCTTTTTAAAAATCTAAGTTTAAGCACAATATATTCTTCTCCATCCCCTTCCCTTTACTCTGCAGGTGTTTATCAGTCTCAAATTTTTTTCTTGTAAACAACATACCATAGAATTCTGGTTTCTTTTTAATCCAGTCTGCTATCTGCTTCCATTTTATGGGTGAGTTCATCCCATTTTCATTCACAGTTATGATTACCATCTGTATATTGCCTTCCATTTTATTTTCTCCTTTTAATTACATGCTCTCTCCTATCAGCCTGTTCCTCCTGTGGAAAGGAAACAAGACTGACAGTTTGTGGGGGAAGGGGCCAACTGGGAGTGGCAGTTGTGACTAGTACTTCCTTCACCTGGCAGGTGAAAACAAAACACAAGTGTTTTGCTTTTAATCCTTGGCCCCCTCCAATTCCCCTTTCCTAATATTACTCCCCTCACTCTTCTCTACCTTTTTGATTCTAATTCAGTTTCTCTTTAGGGTAAGTTGGATTCTATCCCCCAATGAGTATGGTTGTTATTCCCTCTCTGGGTCAATTCCAAAGAGAGTAAGGTTTAAACATTGCCTGTTACAAGCCATCTCCTCCCTACCATTGAATAATGGGGGTTTTTTGTGCTTCTTTAGATGATACAATTTATCCCATTTCTCTCAGTTCAATTCTCTTTTTTCATCCTTTGATTTTTTTTGTATGTCTTCCTAAATGGCTTACTCTCATACGCTCTGTTTATGTAGACTTCTTCTAACTATTATGATAATTATAAAAATTTTAAGAGTTACAAATATCATCTTTCCATGTAGGAATATAAACACAAGTCCCTGAAATATTCTCTTTTACTTTATTACTCTATTTACTATTTAATATTTAATACTATTTAATATTACTCTATTTACTTTTTTATGTTTCTGTTAAATCTTGTATTTGGACATCAGATTTTCTGTTTACATCTGTTATTTTCATCAGGAATGCTTGGAAATCTTCTGTTTTATTAAATAACAATTCTCTCACACCCCTACCCCCCAAAGAATACAGTCAGTTTTGATAGGCAGGTGATTCTTGCTTGAAAACCTAATTCTCTTGCCTTCTGGAATATTGTATTCCTGATCTTCTGATCCTTTGATACAGAAGCCGCCACATCCTGTGTAATCCTGACTGGGGCTCCATGATATTTGATATTTTTTTTCTTTCTGGCTATTTGTAATAGTTTCTCTTTGGTCAGGGAGCTCTTGAATTTGGCTAATATTCTTGGGAGTTGTCATTTGAGGATTTATTGCAGGAGTTTTTCTGTGGTTTCATTAAATTTCTATTTTACCCTCTTCTTTAAGAATATTAGGGAAGTTTTCTTTGATAATTTATTAAATGATATCTAGGCTCTTTTTATTATGACTTTTAGTTAGTCCAATAATTCTTAAATTATGTCTCTTGGATCTATTTTCAAAGTCAGTTATTTTTTCAATGAGATATTTCATATGCTCTATTTTTTCATTCTTTTGATTTTGTTTTACTTTTTTTATATCATATGAAGTCTTTAAGTTTATAGTTTCCTAATTCTAATTTTTAAAGAATTCTTTTCTTCCATGACCTTTTGAATCTCCTTTTCCATTTGTTAAATTCTAATTTTTAAGAAACTCTATTCTTCACTGAATTTCTGTGCCTGTTTTACTGTTTGACCAATTCTGATTTTTAAGCTATTTTTTTTGCTTTTTTGCATTACTCACCCCCCCATTTTCTACCTCTTTAATTCAATTTTAATTGAATAATTTTAATAATTTTAATTTTTAATTCATTTTTAGCTCTTCTGCAGCCTGAGACCATTCCTATTTTTCTTTGAAGTTTTGCATGTGACTGCTTTAATCTCACTGTTCCCTCCTGAGTGCCTTCCTCTCCTTTATCTTCATAAAATGTTTCTATGATTAGGGAGTTTCTTTTGCTCTTTGCTCACTTTTCCAGACTTTTTATTTATTTATTTTTTTAATTTTTTAATTTTTATTTTTTTAAATAGTATTTTATTTGATCATTTCTGTGCATTTTTCATTAAAGACAAAGATCATTTTCTTTTCCTCCCTCCCACCCCCCCTGGCCAACGCGTGATTCCACTGGTATCATATGTGTTCTTGATTCGAACCCATTGCCATGTTGTTAGTATTTGCATTAGAGTGTTCATTTAGAGTCTTTCCTCTGTCATGTCCCCTCAGCCATTGTAGTCAGGCAGTTGCTTTTCCTCCGTGTTTCTACTCCCTCAGTTTGTCCTCTGCTTATGGATAGTGTTTTTTTCTCCTTGATCCCTGCAGACTGTTCAGGGACATTGCATTGACACTAATGGAGAAGTCCATTACGTTCCATTATACCACAGTGTGTTTGTCTCTGTGTACAGTGTTCTCCTGGTTCTGCTCCTCTAGCCCAGACTTTTTATTTAAACTTTTACTTTTGTCTTAAAGGTGGATACTTTTCTCAGGATAAAGAGTGAACTCTCTTAAACTTCAGTTTTTCCTTGGTGCTCCCTTTAGCTCTAATTCTGGTTTTCTATAACTTTCAGTTCTTGCATGGTGGTATGATGGCCTGTGGACCGAGAGCTCTGGAAGTCATCTCCTGCTGCTGATTCAATCTCCTCTAGAGTCTGCTGATGGCTTTCAGGGCTCAGAGTACTGTGAGCTACTTTGCCCTGGGGCTAGGGGTTTCACACAAGGTTGAATGGGCCAAGTCCAATGAACTTGAAGGCATCACTCCAAGCTTATGCCAGGGTTCAGGATTTTAAGGAGTGAACAGTGCTCTGCTGTTGATTTAGGCAGGGTCCCAGGATCTCAAAGTTGGTTTGTGCTTAGGTTGAGAACCTGGTCCAGTAGGCGGGGATGGGTGGAAGGCTTTCACTACTCTGTGCACAATTTTCTTCCAGTTCCCCTCTCATCCCTATCAAATAGACCTTCTCAGAGTACCTTTTAATCTATTTTCTGCAGAAGACTTTCTTCACTCTGTCCCCTTGTTGGATCTGTGACTCTAGCTTTCATTTTGAGGTGCTATTTTATGATTGGTTTGAGAAGATTCTCAGAGGAATTCCAGCCTTCTGTGCTGCTACTCTGCCATCTTGGCTCTATTCTCTCTGTACTCCTAAGGTAATATGTTCTGGAGGGGTGTGGTCATTGTTCTCTTGGTCTGCACTAATGTTCTTGACTCAGGAAAGGCCCTTGCTCCCTGTTAGCTGAATATCCTAGCTCTCCTCTCTGCTCTGGAATTGTGATCAGGTCCCATGTTTCCTTGTGACTAGAAGCACTCCTCTCTATCCTGGGAACCATGGCCTAGAATTGCATTTAGGTAATGGAGTTGTCAACATAGCACCATTGTCCAGTAACAGCACAGGGGTCTCCATTAACCTCTGTCTGACCAGTTGTCTTAACCATCTCTGGACTAAAATTTCCAAAGCTGCTCCTGCTGTTGCCACAACCACCTCCAAGGCCCACAACTGATATTGTGCTGTGTTGTACTCTAAACCATTTCCCACCCTAGTGTCATACACCTCTTTTTCTGACCTCCTAAATTGTTCTAGTCTGGAAAAATGTCTTACCTCATTCTTTTGTTGGTTGTGCCAACTCCAGAATTCAATTTGGGGTCTTATTTTTTTTTTAATATAAACCCTTACCTTCCATCTTGGAGTCAATACTGTGTATTGGCTCCAAGGCCGAAGAGTGGTAAGGGCTAGGCAATGGGGGTTAAGTGACTTGCCCAGGGTCACACAGCAGGGAAGTGTCTGAGGCCAGATTTGAACCTAGGACCTCTCATCTCTAGGCCTAGCTCTCAATCCACTGAGCTACCCAGCTGCCCCCTCGGAGTCTTATTTTGAAATTATTTGGAGAGAAATATTAGGAAAGCTAGATGGTGCTTCCTTTATGGTGACATCTTTATTCCAACCAGCTAGATTTATTTTCAGCCAATTCCATTATCTCTTCAAACTTTTCCAAGGCAGAAGAGCAGTAAGGGCTAGATGATTAGGATTAAGCAGCTTGCCCAGGGTCACACAACTAGGAAGCATCTGAGGTCAGATTTGAACCCAAGACTTATCATCTCCAGACCTGGCTTTCTATTGGCTGAGCCATAGAATAGTCCCAACTCTTATTGTCTATAGACTGGTTTTCCTAGTTATCTATCAGTATTGCTTTACCAGCCACTCAATTTCAATATGTTCAAGACATTGTTTTCACCCCTTACTTCATTATTTCTATCCAGAGTGGCACTGTTCATCTAATCTCCCATTTCTGAAACTTTAGTATTAGCTTTGACTTTTTAATTCTTCCTCACCTATCCAATTACCAGTGTCTGGTAATTCTCCATCTGCAGTGTGAATTTGGGATTAACTCTCCAGTCTACTTTTAGATTTAATTACCAGAAGTGTATATACCCCCACTTTACACTTAAATGGGGGGGAGGTCTACAACCCACTTGCTAAAGTGGGTGACAACTCAGAAATGACTGACTGCCCCTAGGGCAGTCCTAAGAAAAATTAGGAACTATAATTTGTCCCTGTAAAGTAGGGGGAAGGCACAGGAAGTGATGAAAAGAAGGATCTTTAAAAGTAATTGCAACTTCCTGTAAGTGAGTTGTTCAAGCCTTTTTAAGGTTGGTGGAGGATCATTTGGTGAGACTGCACTTTACTTTGGATTGGTGAGTGGAAAAAGCTGACTTTCCTTTCCTGACTTTTGGAAGATTGACACCAGATAGGCCTCCCTCTTGGAGGCCATGTGGGTGATACCTAATTTACCCCTGAGCCCTTTGGCTGGGCTGCTGGAGCCCTGCTGGAGCAAAGCCAGGTGCCGGAGCAGATACTTAGTTCATTAAGCTAAATTTCTTACTCTACTCTCTTTTCTCATTTCTCTACCTTACTTTTTCCCTCTATTTTGTAAATAAACTACTATGAAGTCATTTTGACTTGAGAGATATTAATTTAGGTGACCACGTCCTCTTATATTTAGTCCAACCTTTAATTTTTAACCCTTATAGCAGTATATTTTCCACTGATTTTTTATATAGTACCTGGATTTGAATACAGGTCTAGCTGTGTGACGTTCCATCATCAATATGATGAAAGGGTTAAAATTACCTCTAAGGGACTGTCCAACTCTAAATCTACATCTATGAGCCCACCTCTCTATTAAAACATCCAATACCACCCCCATCACCATTATCAAGGTCCCTGTTATTACCTGCTTATTTTATAGCAAAAACCTCCTCAAAAGTCTTTCCACCTCCAGTGTCCTTTCTTTAGTTTGACCTTCATACCATTTCCAGATTGATCTTCTTTTTGCATTGATCTGATCATATCACTCCTTTGTGGAGGTACCTTTAATGACTTTCTACTGTCTTCTAAGTAAAGTTCTACTTCCCATTACATGGCGTGCCAGGCTTTTCATTGGCTATTTCCAATCTACCTCTATAACCTCATTTCTTTTCTGATTGGCTATGTGATTTCATCAGGAGAAGAAATTTCCTATTGAAAGACATCTACCAATGCCATTCAAGTCCTTCTCTGCAGCTCGGGGTTGTTTGGGGGCTCTGAAAGATTAAGTGACTTGCTCATATGGCACAGGATAAACTCAAGCCATAAAATTCCTTATTCAGAGGCCAGCTAAGTATCACTATAGGTTATTTTATATTACTACTCTTAAGGTATGCTACTTCTCAATCAAATTTCATTATTTTTTTTCCTTCTCACACCCACATGCTCTGTCTATGCCTTCCTGCTTTTCATGCCTCCACTAACATTGCTCTCATTGCTGGAGTATCCCTTCCTAATTATCTCCTCCCTCCCCCAATGAATTCTTACTTATCTTTTAAAGCCCAAGTCAAATGCCACCTTCTTCTGGAAGCCTTTTCTGATGCTCAGGCAGCAATACTCTTTCTTGATCTTGGGAAGAGCTCTCTGAGGTTAGGGACTATACCTTATTTCAGAACCATATTATTCAGTACAATGATCTGCATATAGTAGTTATTTAATAATATTTGTTAAAATGAATTTAACTTCATGATCATTTGCCAAATGGATGATTCAACCAAAGACTATATTTTTAAACCCTTAATTTCTGTCTTAGAATTGATACTAAGGATCCGTTCTAAGACAGGAGAGCAATAAGGGCTAGGCAATTGGGGTTAAGTGACTTGCCCAGGGTCACGAGGCTAGGACCTATTAGACCAGATTTGATTTATTAGACCAGATTTGATTCTAGGATTTCCTAACTCCAGTCCTGACTCTCTAGCCACTGAACCACCTTAGCTGCCCCACCAAAGGGGCACTATTAATATAGCTGAAGATGACTTTAGTTCTTATAGCTGCCATACCATGCCACTGGCTCATTTAAACTCTTTGTTGACTTTGTTCCCTTTCCCTGGATTTTTCATCTGGATGGTAGGAAAGTGAAGCTTCCTCTGGGTCTCTAGCATTGTGGCTGTCAGAGAATAAATGAGGAAGGATATATTCTCATGTTATCACTGTCCAATTTCACTAAGGCTTATTTATGGCCAATGAAATTTTTTTTCTTTGGGATTTAATTTCTCCTATTGAAAAGGGGACAATTGGTAGCATCAAAAAAGCCTAGGAAATGCTTGTCATTCTCAGAAGAAACCATCTTTGAGCAGACTAAAGAGAAGTTGTGTGGTGGTACACAAAGGATTCAGAATTGGCATTCCAGAATTCAAATCCTAGCTCTCATACTCAGTAGTTGTGAAATCTTGAAGAAGTCATTAACTGTCCCAAGACTCAGCTTCCTAATCCTTAAAATGGGGATAATAATACTTGTCCTTCTGACCTCATGTGATAGTTTTGAGAAATGTATTTTATAAATCATAAACTTCCAAAGAAATGTTATTGTTATGAGGAATATGAATAAACAAATGAAAGAAAAAAGTATTAGGCATTTGTGCTTAATATATTTATTAAAACATGTTCTGTGCTAGATGTTGGTGTTACAAATTTAGAAGAGTCTTGGTCCTTAAGGAGATCACATTCTAATGGTGGAGGGTTTTGAGGGAGGGGACAGAACACATTGGAAAATGGTGCCCAGGAAAAAATGATTTTGGTTTCTGTCATCCCAAGAACCACAAATAGAACTAAAAGAAAGTCTAATATCCAGTAGCAATGGGAATATTGATTCAATTACTGATCCTAGAGTAAAAAGTGGAAAACAGTAGGGACAGGGAAGGGAGAAGTTGGAAGGGTGGGCATTATGGGTGTGGTAGCAGGACGAACGACAAGATGCCTTTGCAGGCCTATGTTTTCTGTTGGGTAGCTGGATAGAATTTTTGATTTAGGATTTTAAAATGGGAAGGGACACTAAAGATCACTTAGTAGGACTCTTCATTTTATAGAAGTAGAAATAAGAGCCTAGTGGGAAAAATGACTGTCCAAGAATGACAATTCAACTAGCCTGTGGAAATGCTTCTTCCCCAATTTGGGCCTCATATTGCCTCCCACACACTCTTCTCTTCTGACTCCCATTCACATTGATTTCCTAGGGAGTTAGAGGGAGCCCCAAGGCTGACAGGGAGTAAACAGTCTGCTCCCTAGAGCAGGCTGGTGGCGCCGGCTCACCCAGTACATCCTGCCTTACAGCCTCCTGGGATGTTTATCCTTCTATCACAGTTTACAGGATGTCTGGGGTTATGAGTTCCAGACTCACAGCTTTCTCCCTAAAGCTGTCATCTCCCTTGCACATTGGTCTTGGCCTGGTCTTGGTTATATCTATTTTGGGAAGCCAAGAACCCTGTGGAAGTGTTCAAGCCAAGAATGGCCTTATCTGCTTCCTTTAACTGCTCAGGTAAAAGAGATTCACATGTTGAATGAAAAGAAGGAGAAGTCATTTATTATCATCAGAGGAACACTGAATCTGGAGTCAGATTCTTGGCTTAAATGCTCACTTTGCAAATAAAAACTTAGTAAATCTCCTAATCTTTCTGGGCCTCAGTTTCCTTATCTGTAAAAAAAGGGAGTTAAATTATCTCAAAGGATCTTTCCAGTTATGATGCTGTCAAAAATAGGCCACTTATTGGCTCAGAACCTACCACAATACAAAATTGTGGTATGATTCCAAGAACAGGGTAGAGGCATTGAACTGAGAAGTGGTTGCCTTCTCAGGGGTACTGTGCTTCCAGCTGGGCCATTTGTCAAGGTCAGAAGTCTCTATGCCATTCTGTAAAAGTTCCTGGGAGCAGCTAGGATCTCAGTAGACTGAGATCCAGGCCAAGAGATGGGAGGTCTTAGGTTCAAAACTGGCCTCAGACATTTCCTCGCTATATGACCCTGGGCAAGTCACTTAATCCCCATTGCCTAGCTATTACCACTTCTGCCTTAGAACCAATATACAGTATTTATTATCAGCCAGAAGGTAAGGATTTTTTTTTAAACAGTGCATACAGGATGATAGTAAGAATGACAAGAAAGTGAGCAAGCTCTTCTTATCAGCTATCCCTGCTAGCCCTATAACCAACCCCCCTATTCTCAGCTGGAGCCCAGGTGATTTCAAGCACCTGGATCTCTGGATCTACTGGCCAAGGGATTATGTAGTCCTAGAATGGTGTGTTCAAGGGGTTAAGGACTGGGAGATGAGGTATAGAATCCTGGATGGGGGGAGGAGGATTGGGACACGAGGTTCCGAGGAAGGCCAGGAGGCATCTGAAAAAGGTCCAACCTGTGTCAAGAGAGGGTGCATTGTGGCTTGGAATGTAAGGACTGACATGTTGGGGCTCAGCCTAGCGCTGTTGGAGGCTATGGGGAATGAATTCTATTTTCCCTGCTGTGGTTGGGATGCTTTCATAAATTTGGCCTCCCAATTATTTCCTAATAGGTAACGGGATGGTTTTGAGGGGGTACTGGAGGAGCAGGGCCAGAGACTCAGGAGCCAAATCTGACTACAGAAGAGCCTTCTCTAGGACACATGCATCTGGACATTTACTGCTGTGTCTGTACCTGGCATTCACTACAAGCCATTAAGTTGTCAGACAGGGAACTTAAAGACAGATTGTAAACTCTTTTTTGGAAGCCTTCTCCTGCCAAACATTTCACATCACCCCTCCGCAAAGGCCCCTCCTCTCCCCCTCTCTGGTAAAGCCTCTTTTCCTTAGCAAGGTTCTCTTCCCCTCAGGCAAGGTCTCTCCTCAGTCCATCCCAGCAAGAGTCCCTTCCTGAGCAAAATTCCTCCCATTGCCATGACCCCAAACCTCAGCAAAGACTTCACCCTCTCAAGGAAGGCCCAGTTTGTCCTACTCCAGAGCACTACTCCCGATGCCTTGCCAACTTTATCCTCCTTTCTCTCTCACTCCATTTAGCACTAAGGAAGAGAGAAAGAAAGAATTTGGGCTTAAACTCTGTTAGTTGTAATCACTCTACATGGAGATTTTGCTAAATTTTTTTTTTAAACAGGGGCTGGAACAGAATGTAAGTTCCTAGATGGCAGAGGCTGTGTCATTTTTATCTTTATGTCTCCAATGACAAGCCTGCATATAGTAGTTATTTAATCATTGTTGACTGATTATGGAAGCATCCTATGGAGGTTGGTTGTATTTGGTAGAAAGTGACCAATGTGTCAAAACAAAAAGTGTCAAATAAAAATAATGAAAAAAGTCTGGGATCATATCATCCAGTGTAAATCTTGATTCTCAGGGTTTGTAGAGTGTCCTTTTCAGATAAACCTATGTCCAGATAATGACGTGCCAAAAATAGGTCAAGGAGCCCAGCCAGGATGTTGAATAGAAATTCTGAAACCAAGTCCAAGAGCCAGAATTTCAGAGCTGAAAGGGACCATATAGACTTATCTAGCTCAACTTCCTCATGTTACAAAGGAAGAAACTGAGTCCCAGAGAGAGGAAGGGACTTATCTAAAATTATCTAAAGCAGTGATATCAAAATTGAATAATAGAAATGGGGGCTATTTAGTTTTAAGTGTATTATTATCTATATTTTGTTGTATTTTTATTTATTTTGTTAAGTATTTCCCATTTCCTTCCTTCCTTCCTTCCTTCCTTCTTTCCTTCCTTCCTTCCTTCCTTCTTTCCTTCCTTCCTTCCTTCCTTCCTTCTTTCCTTCTTTCCTTCTTTCCTTCCTTCCGCCTCTGTCCCTTCTTACCTGCTTTTATTTTATACTCTTTCCATTTCATTATATCATATCATAATAAAGTCACAGGATTTTAGAGATTATTAGTTCAACCCTCTTATTTACAAATGAGCAAACGGGGTCCCAGAAAGTGAGAGCAGCTTGTCTAACAATCATACTGAGTTGGTGGCAGAGGCAGGACTAGAACCCATGTCTCCTGACTAAAAGGATTGTTCTCTCCACACTATACTGCTTTGCTTACATCAGAGTAGGATTAAGCAGGGGGAGAAAAAGTCTTCTTGGAGCTATGATTTGTCCCAAATATTTTTTATAGAGTTGTAATAGACCAGAGTTATAAAGATAGTAACCTCATAAACATTACCTTATTAAGGCTTCTTGGAAACTGGAGGTCGCAGCCCCTCTGGGTCATGGAATAAGAGTTTAGCATCCAGCGAACAAACAGAGGCTAACGTTACATTTTTCACTCATTTAGAAACTTAGTTTCTAATTATAGGGCTTGTTAAAAGGCCAGGCTGGTCTCTCAAGCAGGGGAGCTGGTGCTCAGGCAGCCTCAAGAAGGTTGCCTGTCTGGGTGCCTGTCCCGGTATATGCTGTGGGGGAGGCTAAGAGGAGGGCTTCAGTGAGGGGGCTTAGGATCATAGAACCTTGCAAAGATTTCTCCCCCAAAGAGGGAGTCTGAGGCCCAGGAAGGGAAACAATTTGCCCAAGGAAACACAGAAAGTTAGTGGCAGCAATGAACTAGAACTCAGAACTAAGAAAGCCTTGGTGAAGTCCACTTGACCAAGACTGAGGAGGGAAGCGAAGAAAGGAGGGATGAAGGCCTTAACATGCTTCAATGTTTTCTGACATTGTTGTTCGTTATATTAGCTCACCTTAATGTTGGGAGCCAATGTGAGACTGGGGATTTTTTTAAACAATGAGAATGAGGATAGCCTGGGACAGGGGAAAGCAATATTAGAGATTTGTTTAGTCCAGCACCTCATTTTGCAGATGGTAAAACTGAAGAGCATACACATTTCATCCTGCTATTCTTGTCCACATGGTTCCCTAAATAAGGGGGGATCTAGCAACTCTACTAGAGACCTTTTCTAGGTCTTTTAGTATTCTGGAAGTTCCACAATTTTGTTCAGGCTTCCTTGGTAGTGGATACTATCTCTATCTCTCTCTAGTGTTATGTATTATTATTACTACTATATTATATAGTATTATCTATGATTACTATTATATTATTGCTACACATGTGTATATATATCCACCTACGTGTGTATATATTTAGACAGATGGATATATAGACAGATGATTGATTGATAGATATACACACATATATTTCTGTCACATAGTCATGCTATGAGAATGCTTGCTTCTTTCTTCCCATACCCATTGCCTGGATGCTTTAGGAAACAGACTTAAGCCATTTGAGTTACATTTCTTGGTTGGTCTTTGAAAGACTTTGGAGGATAATTGAGGGGGAGGATTTTAAAAAATTAGATTTAAGGACCTATGGGCCCATGGGAAATATTGTCCCAGATAAGAAATGCCCATCCCAGGAGCTGTAAATAAGAGCTCATCAGGATATGAATTCAAACAGTCCTGCCTCAGAGTACAAGGCAGAGAGATGATTAAATCAGAGATGAGTATAGAAGCAAGTGAGTTCCTGACTTTGTGGTGAACCATTCCAAGGTTAAAATGAACCTAAGTGATCGGGAGAGGAGCCATTGTGGAAACACTGGGGTCTTGTCTGGCATCAGAGCTGTGATTTCTTACCATTACAAGAAAACTGAAAAATTTCCCTCCTCATTTTGGAGGTAGAGCCCTGGAAACACAAAGGCTTATCCTCTGGAAGAAAGAGCAGCCCATTCCACACATTGGGAACTAAAGAAAACTTCAGGAAGAGTGACAAAGATCACTTCTTGCAGGGGGCTCTTGCAGAACCTTAGTAGGATCCAGGTGCTGAGGGACTTTGAGATATGAAGATGCCTGTGACATACCATTAGTATATGACTATAAGCAACTGAAACTCTACAGGTCCCTATGGAAAAGTTACTTACTGGCAGATGAGGAAAGCTTCCATATAATCTCTGATATGATTTTGAGCTGGAAGGGACCCATAGAGATTATATATCCCAAATCCTTTATTTTACAAATAAATGCAGGAAACTGAAAGAGATGATGTGACTTGTCTAAGTCACTTGTCTAAGCTATTAAGCATTTAAGATAGAACTTGAATTTGGTTCTGCCTGACTCCTAGGTCAATTCTCTACACTTCCAGTGAGTTGTATTTGTTTTGTTTAAATGTAAATAAATACTTTTCTTCCTTGAACTTATAACCCATGTGTTTGTAAGGGAAGTGGTGACAGACTGGGTATAGTCCAACAATGAAATTCCCAGATTTCCTAAGAGAGGGCAATGAGTCAGAGAGGTAAGAAATCCCCTAAAATGCATCCTCATTACTTGTGTGATATGTGGGAGCTTATATTTAATTTTCTCTTGCCATCCTCATTTATGTATTGAATTAAAAAAAAAAAACTCAGTCCCAAATTTGCTTCCTTTCTCTACCCACTTCCCCACCCATTGAGAAGGGAAGAAATACAAAACCCATCATACGTATGAAGTCATGCAAAACATATTTCTGCATTAGCCATGTTGGGAAAAAAGGCAAAAAAAAGTGAAAAAATATGCTTCAATTTGCACTCAGAATTCATCAGAATTTTCTCTGGAGAAGAACAATATCTTTTGGAAATATGGTGGATCATTGTATTGATGAAAATAGCTAAGTCATTCATAGTTGGTCATTATTACTATTGATCAATATTACTATTACTGTTGGCTATTATTATTCCTGTGCATCAATATTACTATACTATTATTGCTATGCTTTCTTGGTTCTGTTCACTTCACTTTTCATCAGTTCATATAAGTCTTCCCAGATTTTTCTGAACCCATTCCCCTCATCATTTCTTATGGTACTATAATATTCCATCACAATCACATATCACAACTTGTTTAGCCATTCCCCAATTGATGGGCATTCAATTTTCATTTCTTTGCTACCACAAAAAGAGCTGCAATAAATATCTTTGTATTATCTGCATATAAGTCCTTTTCTTCTTTGATTTTTCTTTTTTAGATTACAGACTGTAATTTAGTGTGGTATTACCGAATCAAAGGGTATATACTGTTTTATAGACTCTTGGATATAATTCTAAATTGTTCTCCAGAATGATTGGACAGATCACAACCCCACCAATACTGCATTAGCATTTCCTGCATTATATTTCCACATTCCTTCCATCATTTGTCATTTTTTCTCTTATGTTAGACATCCTGATAGGTGTGGGGTGGTTCCTCAGAGCTATTTTCATTTGCATTTTTCTAATCAAAAGTAATTTAGACCACATTTTCATATGACTAGAACTTTGCATTCTTCTTCTGAAAATTACCTGTTCATATTCTTTTACTACTTGTCAATTGGAGAATGACTGGTATTTTTATAATTTTTTCTCAGTTTCTTATATATTTAAGAAATGAGATCTTTATCTGGAAAATTTACTGTAATCTGTTCCCCATTGCCATTTTCTGTTTTCCTTCTAATTTATACTTCAATTCCTTTTTTTTTGATACTTAATTATTAAAGCATGACTAGCATACATTATTTTTTAATTGTATATTTCCTGGATGGCAATTTTTATATCATCTCTAGTGTGAAATTCACTTTTGGTAAGATGCTTTGGCTTTTTTATTCTCACCATGTGTCTTGCCTTTGAGGTAACCAGCAATTATGATTCTTAAGGGATGGTAGTGTTCTAGGATATATGCCTGCATAGCATGGCAAGATTAGTAGGAAAAGGATAGATTTTTGTCAGAGGGAGTAGCTTGGAATCATTGAAAGTGCTGCTTAATTTCCAAAATGTAATTCAGTTCCAATGAGAGACCTTTCCCTGATGCCCTAATCTGTCCTCACCAGTATGGAAGCCATAGGTTCTTGTTGGCAAAATACATCAGGCCACTGACAGAACCCTTCCCTTCCATTTATAAATCCAAACCTTCCCATACCCCCATACTGTATATCATGGGATGTTGGGGAATAGACCACATCCAGGCTGTGTAGGAGCGCTTTCCCCAATGTCCTAGTCTAGTTCTTACTCAAATGAGTATCTCTCCTTCCCAATGGTTGTGAACCAAAGACTTTCTAGGACCTTGGCTTTGGAGAGGATATGATGGCTTAACTCTTTTTGATGTACTGAGGGTTACTAACTACAGTCCTGATAAGATGGAATATCACAAGGCCATAATTTACTATCGAACCTGTGACTGTACCCTAGAAGCTACTGGGCCTTCTCATCTGTGTTATGTGTAGGATTCCAGGATCAATCTCTGACTTGAGCCACAAAAGGCTCAGCTCTGGCCTGGTCAGACAGCATTCCAATGCATAATTTATGAGCAGGCCATGCAGTCTTTGTTCTGGGAGTTTGAAAAGAGCGGGCTGAACTTACCACACCTCTAGCTTGTACGTCATTGGTATGTCAAGCCAATGTAAATCCACTATGTACTGTTGCATATGTATTACCTGCCTCTGACATCATTACATCAATAAAGACAGGATGGGGCACAACCCTCCTCCTCTCTTCCTCTTTCTCTCTCTTACCTGCCTGCTGGCCACATGGATCACTCCTATTATGGAGATCCAGTGTGCCTCTAAAGATCTTTCTTTATTCTTTTCCTTCCTTCTCACCTCACTCCTGATTCCTAATCAATGCATTCTTGGTTAATTTTTATCTTCCTTCATTGTGTGCCCTACAAAGGAAGTTAAAAGGAAGATGCGTCCTTCCTGTACAGTATCTGATCTGTGTGTGTGTGTCTGACTCAGTTTCCCTCAAACTCTCCCTCCAGCTTCTTTCTCCTCCTCAAAATCATAATCCTGTAGATATTCCCTTTTTGTGTAGTGGCTGTGGGACAGACTACTACATTATGGAGCCCAACATGCCTTAAGGACCCTCCATGTTATACATACCTCCTGGGCATTGCTAACAGTTCCTAGGCCAGAAACTTAATTCTCTGCTCTACACTGGAATCTTCCTATTTGTGTTGTTTTTACCAAGTAGAATATGAGTTCCTTGAGAGCAAGGAGCATCTCACTTTTCTTTTTGTATCTCCAGTGTTTAGCACATTACTTGATGCATAATAAATACTTAATATTTTTTTTCACTACTATTCATTCTTCTATTCATTTGCAGTATCTAAAATATATGTGTTTAGCATCTGCTTGGAGCTATGTCATGGAGGGACTCTTTCTTCTCATCTCTAAGACTCTTATTCAGAGCAGGTACATATATCCTCCTCTGGCTGCTTCCTTTCATTTATGAGGGTTTTTAAAATTAACTGCTGAGCCAAATCTCCTTTTATAGATTATGCTCCGGGGGCCTCTTCTTCCTGTAAGTCTTGAGATGTAAAGTTGACCTTCTGAGCTCTGGAGGGACAATGGGAGGATCCCCTTTCCCCCATCACACCTCATAATGAATTCATTTGTTCCTAGCCAAGTCTGAGATTGGTATGGGGTTGCTTTCTGCTTATGTCTTTTCTTGCTGTATTACAAGGCCTTATGAGATCTCAAAAGACACCTGTCTAATTGGTGCCTAGGGGTGTTGTAGTGGCACCAACAGCTGACACAGTGGCTGACCAGTTAAGAGGGAAAGAATAGGTGAGAGAGAGAGAGAGACAGACAGACAGACAGACAGACAGATAGACAGACAGAGACAGAGAGACAGACAGAGACAGAGAGACAGGGACAGAGACAGAGAAACAGAGAGAGACAGAGACAGAGAGCTCTAAGAAGGAAGAAAAAACTTCACTTAGTATTGATTGGGCTATTCTTGGTGGAGGAAAAAAATGTCAAAAAACCTAATATGCAGCTCCAGTGAATGTTCCAGTGAGGTTTAATTGTTCAACTGATTGTAATCATCCTAGAATTCTTATCACTTAACATTCCCTTTTCCTCTTTAGGAACAAAACTGCCTGTTCCATACCTGAGTAATATTTGTACTCTGGATATGTCTTCTTAAAATTTTCTCCTCCTCCTCCTCCATCTCCTCCTCCTCACTACCACCTCTCTCTCTCTCTCTCTCTCTCTTTCTCTCTCTCTCTCTCTCTCTCTCTCTCTCTCTCTCTCTCTCTCTCTCTCTCTCTCTCTCTCTCTCTCTCTCTCTCTCTGCCATAATGAGGATGACCCCTTAGAAAAAAGTGAAAAGACAAGTTATTGTTTCTCAGGAATATGAAGCAGGGGTGGAATTGAAACCCTAGGAGCCTAGCACCCCATTGAGGAGATAGATAATGCCAAGGCAATTAAATCAGCACAAATGATGAGGACAAGGAAAGGACAAGGACTGATTGACTCCAGCTCCTGTGGTCTCAGGCTATTCCTTGGCAAGTACCTGGTAGTGCTTGGCTAGCCATTCTGCTAGCCATTGATGGACTAAATAAATTAATTTTCCTTTCAACTTCATGTCAGTGTGAACAATAGAGATTTTCAAACCATTCGGTTTTTCCCCATATGAATTCTCAGGCCTTTCTCTTCTGAATGGTTATGGATTTCACTGAGGATGTTCTCTAATGTCCAAAGGCATAATGTAGCTTCCCTATATCAATTCGCCAACAGGAACATCTGGAGGAACTCGGATGATTTATTTAGTGTTGATGGATACCTAGGTGCTTTGGGTTGCTTTTTTATGTGTTTTATGGGTTGGATTTTTCAGGAAGGTTTTATATAGTTGTGGTCTTGATGCAGTTGACCCAACATTATTTGTGAACAAGAGTATTTGGATAGCCTTGCTATTGGTTGATAAACCTTGTTTTCTCTAAATTCTGCCAGGAATGGAGGATTGTAGAAGTTACAACTGAAAGGGAGAGAGGGGGAAGCGGGGGAGAACTCCATGATAGTAATTTCTTTATGTCTTCTGATTTGGTTTGCAGCAAGAATGATAGTACTGATATAGCAGAATTCTCCCTATAGTAGTCTATTAAGATATTGTTCATTGAACAAAGACCTCATACTTAGAATACCAAAAGTAAAATTAAATTTTTTTAAATAATCTAAAAATTATGTGTTTCTCTTACACCATCTCTCCCCCTCTTCTCTCTCTCTCTCTCTCTCTCTCTCTCTCTCTCTCTCTCTCTCTCTCTCTCTCTCTCTCTCTCTCTCTCTCTCTCTCTTCCCTACTGCTCTGCTCATTTTCCTTAGAAGAAGAGGGGGGCATTGCATAAGATTGAAGACATATTTCTCTTTGTTTTATGGGTTGACATAGCCAAAGGCTGCAGCACCAAATGACTAGGTAGCTTCCTAACTTCTCTGTACCTAGCTAAACTGATGGTCCAGCAATAGAAGTAATCTATCATTAGAACTGTACTTAAAGCCTTTCTGATTTACCAGAATCTACCAAAGCTCATGCTCCATTTCCATAAACTTCAGGAATTCAGGGTAACTTCTATACTGCTATGGGGATTTTGAAGTAGAACTTTTGAAAATGATGGCCTATTTCTTTGAGGTTATCCTTGAAGAAAATATTAGAAGGGAGCAAGAAGGCTTTTGCAGACCATTTTCCATTGCCAACCACTTCTTAATTAATCAACTAGAATTTATTAAATGCCAATTGTGTGTCAGATACTGTGCTAAGTACTGGGCACACATAGACAAAGATGAGACAGTCCCTGCCCTCATGGGGCTTATAGCCTAACTTCATGGTCATATAGAACAACTAAAAGGTATAGAGAAAACAATCCTATGTGGTTAATTTATAGCAGTTTCAAAAGATAACACTAATGAGATATGTTAAAACAGCTCATTAAATTATTTTTTTAAAAGTACATCCCTCAAGACTCTTCACCAATAAAGTTTTTTTTCTTCCTATGCTAAGATCATACTTGCTTCTTTTATGGGCACAGCCATGGAGGCAACTTTGTTTATTAATTCCTTGGCTAACAATGTTAAGCAAAGCACAAAGTAGAGAGATGTATGCTTGAGTAGGGAGTTTACAGCTAACATGGTGGAGGTCCTAGGCAAGGTCCAACTGGGACAAGGATTCCTTATATGTGGGGATGTCTTCTGGATGCCAAGCCCCTGAATACTACAGAGATGCTTCAGTGATATTTTTGACCACTCAAAATATTGGCCTGACAATTCATACAAAAAAAGTCAAGTGGATGAATAATCTCTAATTGTATAAATTATGACCTGATACTGTATTGGGAGGCCATTAAGTTCATCCATTAGTGAATGAACAAATGAAAATAATTTTTTTAAACCTTTACTCTGTGCTAAGCATTGTACTAAGTGCTGAGATAGAAAAAGAAAATATACAGTTAAGAAGCTAATCCTCTAACAAATGGCGACAATATATAAAAGAAAATTCTACTGAAGGGCATATGAAAAATTGTAGAATACCTAAAGGTACAGTGGCTGAGAGTATTTCAAGGCTTAGAGTATCTCAGATTGCACCAGCAGGTCAGGTAACAGTGCCAGGGACCTACTGAGCATAGAGGTTGGTAACATGTTGGTGATAGATATAGTCTTGGGTCTGGAATTGAGTAGGGGGGAAGAGATTAGGCAAATAACATTTGGGAATACCTTTTTTATAATCTCTGATTCTTTCATGACATCACAATTCATTTTTTAACAAAGCCTCTATCTTCATAAGGTTGTTAAATAATGGACTACAACTGTCTCTTAAAAATGAAAATTGTTAGTGACCTGAAAAGCAATAGAGAGAGATATGTTGGGCCTCCTCAAAATATTAGGAAACTGCCATAAGAGATACCTTCAAGAAAATTGATTGGAATGATTAGTATGGCTGGAAAATCTGTTTTCCAAGAACTAGGGCTAACATGATACAGTAAGTATCACTACATAGGGTGTTAGACTCAGAGTCAGGGAGACTGGGATTTGATTTGAATCCTTTCTCAGATAGTTACTAGCTGTATGATTCTGGGCAATCATTGAATCTGTGGTTATCCCAGTTTCCTCATCAATAGAACCTACTTCCCAGGATGTGATGCTTAAATGAGATAACATACATAAACCTTTTTTCAAATCTCAAAGCACTATATAAATGAGTGTTATCTTAGCTTTTAAGGACAACATGTAAGTTTGTCCCCATGAAATGATAAAAGAAGTAGAAGAAAGTGCATAGAATGCTGGGTAAATCATCTATGAAGTTTTTTTTTATGGAATGGCATGTAGAAGATTTGCACAAGAATGGGAAATTATAGTTGGGCTGAAATCCACATCTTTGGAAGGAACACCCATGGTGATGAGATCAAAGATTCAATGAAGAATTGAATTGATTTTGTAAGTGGTCTTTGAAGCTCATACAATTTAAGAACATTTTGTCCTAAGTCATCCAGTCCAATTTTCTGGTTCTAAAAATAGTACCCAGGAATAGTCTGTGGGAGGGATTTTTCCCTTGACGTCAATCTTGAAGGTTATAGGGTGTCCTAAAGATATCCTAATTTTTCTTTAGAAATTGTTTTAGACCTAACATCTGACCTTTCAAACTATTCTAGCTTTTGAGGTACCATTTTCCTCAGGACCTGGAGTGCATCTCTGCTCCCTACCCTCCTTATCTGTTCTTATGTCCAGGGGACACCTTCTATAACTCATTTGCCCATCTCATTCTCAATGCAACCTCCCAATTGTAGGCACTAGAATATTTTCAAGGAATGGCAGATTTGGAAAAGTATTTAGAAATCAAAACACAGAATGACATATTTGGAAGCATATATGGCATATATATATATATATATATATATATAATGGAAGAATGGAAAGGGCTTAATTCAATTTAAGAAGTATTTATTAAGCACCTATTATGTGCTAGGAATACAAAGACAAAAATTAAATGTTCTCTTTCCTCAAAGAAACTTTGCACTAGAACTAAAATATAAAACACAATATGTCAGACCTGGAATGGACTTTAGCATGTAGAATATTAAAGCTTAGAACCATGGTTCTTGTTTTTCTCTGGTCTCAGGACACTTTCATGCTTTTAAAAATTATTACCCCTCCAAAACAGCTTTTGTTTATGTGTGCTATATCTATCTATAGTTATCACTTTAGAAGTTAAAACTTCTCAATATCATTATAAAATCATAATTTTTTTTATCTTATAGGCTTTCCCTTCCCTCCTTGGAGAATTTTGGAGATTTGAGTGATCTCTGGACCACTGTGACATGAGACCTTCTAGCTGAATTCCCTAATCTCACCAGCAAGCCTTTCTCTCCCAGGTGATACTATCCTTTAGAAGGGTATTTTTGATATAAACTGAAGGGCAGCTCCCAAATAAAGGTTAGCATTCAAGGACAGGAAAACTCTTGAATCGGGAGTTAGGAAATCTAGTTTCTAATCCTAACTCTTCCACATATCTGTAACATTGTAAAATCATTTCTTCCTAGGCATCAGTGTCTTATATGTAAAAAGAGAGAAGTGAGACAAAATGATAGCTAAGATCTTCTATCTTCTATTTCTAAAATGCAATAGGATTTGGGGTAAGAAGAAATCTTATAAGAAATTCTTGAGATCATGGGATGCAAAATAATGGAATGGGCGAAGGGAGAGTAGATCACATAAAAGAGAAAGAACACTGAGTGGGGAATTAAGAAGCCTATACTCTTATCTCTAGTCTGCCAAGTACTCTGGAATAATTCATTTTTTTTCTAGGCTTCAGTTTATGAATCTGTAAAGTATAAGGAAGAAGTAAGTTAGACTAGATGATCTCTAAGGTTTTCTTAAGCTCTGATATTTTGTGATTCTCACTTTATCAGTATTAGTGAATTCTGAAATGGTAAGAAAATTTGGAAAATGGCTCTAGAACTTGAGCAAGTATTGCTTAGAAAAGAATGAAACAAATCAAATCAATATAGAAGTTGAAACATGGTTGTAACCATTGGTGAAACCACTATTCTCTTTATCTAGGGCATAGTCATTGTGACTGGTGACAACCCAAATTCTCCTAATCTTGCATAATTCAATCACATCTACATATAAGAGATAACATCACTATTCTCTTAGCTAAAATTGTGTCCTCTGCAATGACCAAATCTATCTCAACTCAACTCTACAAGCATTTTTTTTTAAACCCTTACCTTCTGTCTTAGAGTCAATACTATGTATTGGCTTCAAGGCAGAAGAGTGGTAAGGGCTAAGCAATGGGGGTCAAGTGACTTGCCTAGGGTCACACAGCTGGGAAGTGTCTGAAGCCAGATTTGAACCTAGGACCTCCCGTCTCTAGGCCTGGATCTCAATCCACTGAGCTACCCAGCTACACCCTCTACAAACATTTACTGGGTTACTATGTCCAAGGAATGGTACTAAGCTCTGGGGATAGAAAGACAAAAATAAAATAATCTCTGACCTTAAGAAACTTACATTTTATGAATTGAAATTCACCAAATGCAAGGTCTGGCTGTGTCACTTCCCTACTTCAATGGCTCCTAATTGCAGAGATATGACATATACACAGATAAATAAATATGAAGTAAATACACATTTATTTTGGTTAGTGGTGTTAGTAAAAGCACTAGTAATGGGGAGCATCTAGGTGGCTCAGTGGATTGAAAGTCAGGCCCAGAGATGGGAGGTCCTGGGTTCAAATTTGACCTCAGATACTTTCTAGTTGTGTGACTCTGGACAAGTTACTTGACCCCCATTGCCTAGCCTGTACCACTCTTCTACCTTGGAACTAATATGTACTATTGATTTCAAGATGGAAGGTAAAGGTTCTTTTTAAAATTTTTTTAAGAATACTAGTAATGAACTGGGGGCAGGGATAAAAAAAAAGACCTTGTATAGGGGAGATATCTGAGCTGAGCCTTGATTTTAGGAGTTGTAGGTCCAGAGGGAAGTCATGTCAAGCATACACAAGAATGCACAGTTTGTTCAAAGGTGAGGAGGCAGGAAATGGAATACTATATACATGAAATAACAAGTAGGATATTTTGGCTATGAGTAAAATACATGATGGGGACTAATGTGAAATAGACCTGAATGGATGAGCTGCAGCTGGATTGTGAAGGGCTTCAAATGCTTACTAGAATAGTGTGCATTTTATTCTATTTTATTTTATTCTATATTATTCTAGTGGCAAATTAGGAGCCACTGAAGCAGGAAGTGACATAGTCAACCTTTGCTTTGGGAATGTTAATTTGGTTGTTGTATGGTAGATAGGTTAGTGAGGGGAGAAGCAAGGTTGGGAGGTAATTACAAGGATGGTGGCCAAAGGAATCTAGAGAAAGGATAGATGTGAGAGATGTTATAGAATTGACATATTAGTATTAAACTAAAATACAAAAGGAATCCTGCAGGCTGCATATTGGTTTCAGAACTGGAAAGAGAAATAGAGGGGGATGAGTAGAGTTTCAGAAGTATGTGTTGGAAAGTGTGAATCTTAAAAACTGCTCAGACTATACCTTAGAAGATTTGGTTAAGCTATTCCCCATTTTTAACAATGGAGGTACTTGATCAGGCATGGATTGAGAACTTTAAAAATTACTCCACCCTACTCAGACAGTGCCTTAGGGGAAGATAAAGTTGCAAACTACTGACGAACAATGAAAAGGTCCCTAACTCATACTTATAGTAAAGCTAGAATCTTAAGCTAGGTCTATTTTTAGATCTAATACAAAATGATGCCAAGTACCTATAAAGGTTAGATTAGTGCCTAAAAGGTCAAGCAACTTACAAAAGGGAAACTTAACAAAAGAGGTGTGAAGTACTCAGAGGATTTAAGCTAACCAGAGAAGGTAAGAACAAAAGAAGATGAGAACTAAGAATGGGCAGTCCTGGGAAAAAAGTGTCTACTGTGATTGGTAGATGTGAAAATTTAGGGGAGGTGACATAAGAGAAAATTTCCTTAAAAGGAAGGGGATTATTGAATTGGAGGAGTTGGAGTTTTCAGTTTTTGAGGAGTGGGAGTTTGGAGTTGAAGTGAGGACTGGAGCTTGCTTGGAGATGATCTTGTGGTGAGTGATAAGAACTGACTCACTTTCCCTTAGGCTCAGGCCTAGGCCAAAGGCCCTTTTCTACTGCTTGGCTATTCTCTCTCTCTCTCTCTCTCTCTCTCTCTCTCTCTCTCTCTCTCTCTCTCTCTCTCTCCTTCTCTTAATGCCTTCATTTATATTAATTAAAATCTCCATAAATCCCATCTGATGGGTATTTTTCATATTTGGGATTTTCCCATGGCAACCACTTATTTTAGATTTTAAGTCAAAACACTAAAAATTATTTTTTACAGTTTTGGCCAAACCCTTTCACAGTCTTGGCAACCATGTTTTGGCGGTTACAATAGGTTCACTGGAAAGAAGATGGCTGGGACATAAGGACAGTCGGGGACACTTAGATGGAATGGAACTTGTGAGGTATTCATCAATCAAAGTAAATAAGTCCTAGTGAAGGAAGAGAGATTAAAGAATGATGATGAAAGTGGCAGGGCAGCTGGTGAGAAGTATTTATTAAGTATCTGATATATATCAGGCACTGTATTAGGTGCTAAAGGTACAAAGACAAAAAACAAAATATTCTTTTCTCAAAGATCTCATATTCCATTTGGAAAGGTTTAGAGGAGACTGGAGAATCTGATACAGAGTCAAGAGGAAAAAGGATGGCTATATAGCAGAGAGGGATGGCAGATAACATACAATTCCTAGTTCAGTGATAGAGAACCTTTTAGAGTCACAGTGCCAGCACCCCACTCCCAAGACTGAGTGTTATGCCTTGCCCCCCTCCCCTACCTCACCCCTTGTTCCCCACCCCTTACCCCAGACAGGGGAGAGAAGACCTGCTCCCATTGGGCTGCTGGGTGGAAGGACAGATAAAGTGAAAAAATATCCTCAACACAGGTGAAGAAGAAGGGAGTGGCCCAAGAGCTTAGTTCCCCTCTTGCTCTGCTGTCTGTGAGCTTCCAACCTTACTCCTTGTGAACTCCCATTGGGCTGCTGGGCAGAGGGGTGGGGGATGTTTGCAGGTCCAGTGCAGAGGGGAAGGAGAGCATCTCTGTTGGAACATCTCTGCTTTCTAGTAAGGACTTGGGGGTGGGGGTGGCTCACATGCCCACAGAGAGTGCTCTGTGTGCCATCTTTGGCACACATGCAATAGGTTCACCATCACTTTCCTAGTTGGTTCAATTGAATTATTTTCTCTGACATCATTCAGCAGCAAACAAGCAAGAATATAAGGTGGATAGTAAGGATAATCCAGGAGTGCAATTTATCAAGGAATACATGATGACAGGACATAGCCAAGATGTTTGTAAAGTTGAAGTAATTCACTATAAGGTCAAGACTATGAAGGAAGGAAAGTGGAGCTAGAACAGGGGTGATGATGGAGGGAAATGAGTGGAATGGAGTCATCCAACACCATGAAAAAGATGAAACAACATTTTGATAGAGGAGAGATAGGAGAATGAGAAGTTATGCTCTGAAAGAGTTCTGGATTATGACCTTGATAAGATCAAGAGTACGGCCATCCTGAGTATGACTGAGGTAGAATAAGGAGCAGACCATTGCAATTAAGGAGGTTGATGAACTAACTGAATGGAATATTTATGGGGACATTAAAAAGTATATCAAAGTTTTCATGTATGAGAAGAGAGGTTCATGTACTATAGGAAACTGGGGAATGGCAAGAGCAACCAGGATCTGCATGGAGGTAATATGAATTAATGGAGTGAATCTTTTAAAATTTCCTATTATTCTGAACTTGCCAAACACCATTAATTATGAATATTTCCATATGAAGAACAGGAATAAAGAATTCTACATGCAACTATATATCTCCATTGTGGACTACTTGGTTTTTAGAAATCTTTTATATGTTTGTCATGTTGGTTCCAAAGCTGTCCCTCTTGTCTTTGTGTTCTTTGAACTTGATGCAGTGAATCTTACAGGCATAAAGGCTGCTGAGTGACAGTGACAGAGGGAGACTCTGGATTTGGCAGGGAGGATCATAGAGTATGACTTTCTTCTGACTCCATTTGTCATGGAGACATGAGATCCAATGCTTAAAAATGTGGCCAGGGATGTAATATTCCCTAATGGAGAATGCTACTTGATGTCAATAATTCTACTAGTTCCTCTCCTATATGATCATATCCAAACTCCCTAGCTTGGTATTCAAGAGACTGCAATGATTTTTTCTCCCCATCACTTTTCCCCCACACAAACTGTCTCTAGGGAGGTAGACATAACACAGTGCAAAGAACACTGGGCTGGGAGCCAAAAGATTTGGTTTGGCCCCAGGCTTTACCAATAACTTTGTATGAACCCTTGGGTAAGTCACTTCCCCTTCCTGAGTCCCAGTTTCTTCATCTTTAGACTGAGGGGGTTGGATTAAATGCCATTTAAGGACCCCATCCAGCTCTTATACTCTCAAAGACCCCAGAGATAGGAACTATTTGTTATGATGAGGGAATAAAAGACGACTTTAGTAAAGAAATTATGACAAAAATAGCAATTCATTTTAATAGGCTTTATGTTTTTTCAAAAAGTTTTATGATCACAATAATAATTGTAACCTGTATCATTAGGAAAACCATACTGAGAAGATTGTAGAATCATAAAAGCTTTGAATTCCAGTGAGGAAGACAAAATAAGTTATTTATCCCCATTTTTACAGAGGAGAGAGAACTGAGACTTAGAGAGAAGTGAGTTGGCCAAGGTTTCAGTCAACTAATGACACACCTGGAACTAGAATGCATATTGTCTGACATGGTCCTATTTTCACTCATTTGAGTGAGGCAATGGGTGAAGTGGAAAGAGCCATGAACTTGGAGTCAGGAAACTAAAGCTCATTTCCTGGGCTCTAAGTTATTGCTCACATCTACTCTCTTCCCTTCCTTCCCTTATTTTTGCCTCCCCCCTTTCTTTCTGCCTATCTAAGTCCTGTCCATACTGTCAGCATCTGTTTGAGTCTCATCTCTCTATGAAGCCATCTCTGATTACTTCCACTAGCCCTCAGTGATCTGTCCTGTGACCTCCCATTGTACCTTGCCTTGAACATTCTGTTGGCACTCAGGTTATGCTTCCTTATGTTGCTGTTCAGATTGTTATGACTATGTCCCTTTTCTAGTTCCAGGCTGTGACCTTCTCCAGGGCAGGGACTAGTCAGCATTGGTAAACTTTTTAGAGATCATATGCCCAAAATGTAACTTCAAGCCACATATAACCCTCCCCCACCCCATTACCCCAGAGAGCATAGGAAGGAAGTGCTCACATTGGGCAGCTGGATAGAGGGGTGGGGCATGCAAAAATGTCCTTAGACACAGTGGAGAGGGGGAGCAGTCCTGCACACTAGGACATGTGTCACATCTTTGCCACCATGGGACTAGGTCTTCTTCACCTCTGGATAAGCTTAAACACCGTAGTTCCTAAATCATAGGTGTTACTCAACAATATTGACTGTACCAATTTCATAGATTGTCAGAGATGGAATTAAATTCTGTCTAATTCAATAAATATTAAATACTATGTGTCAGGCATTGTGCTAGACAATGAGAATATAAAAACATAGATGATACTTTCCCATCCTCACATCAATAAATACAAAGTATATTTAAGGTAAAATATGTGGTATTATTGGCTTAAAATTGGGGGAGATCAGGAGAAGGTCTTATATAGAAGATGGAACTTGAACTAAAATTTGAAGGGAATTAAATTAAGGGGTCAAGATGGGAAATTATTTGCCCAACATCACACAGAACATTAGAGGGTATAGAGGAAAGAGCCCTGGCCAATGAACCATAGAATTATAGAATCTCACTTTGGGAAAGATGTCACAGGTCATCTAAAAGAACCCCTACTTGAGTAGACCTCCTTTTAAAATTTATCAAACAAGTGATCATATAATAATTGCTTGAAAGTATCCAGGTGATATAGAAGAGAGAGCACTGAATTTTGAGTCAGGAAGACCTATGTTCAAATTCAGCTTAGACACTTGTTGTATGACCTGGGGCAACTCACTTAAATTTTGTTTGCCTCAGTTTCCTCATCTGAAGGATGGAGATAATAATAACTACTTCCCAAGGTTTTGAGGGATGATCAAATATAATGTTTGTAAAATGTGTTACAGACCTCAAAGATCTTGATAAATGTTAGCAAATATTATCTAGTTGATTGGAAAATCACTCCTTTTTTAGGCAGCCCATTTTTTAAGGACAATTCTAATAATGAGCCAGACTGTATTTTTCTGCAGCTTTTCCCAATTACTTCTACTGTAGCTTTGCTTTGTGGTGCAAAAAACCATGTTAAATATATAATAGCCATTGAATTGAAGATAGAGAATATCTTGAATTGGTCTTCTCTCCCTTAGGCTAAGCCTCACATTTCTTCTAGTCCCCTCACCCACTTGGTCACTCTCTTCTTCACTTGCACCAGCTTGCCAGTGTTCTGCCTAAAATGGGAAAACCAGGTTGACACAATGCTCCAGATGGCATCTGACTAGAACCTCAGTTTCTCTCTCTATAAAAGGTGATATAGATTAAAGTCTCTTCCTCCTCTGGCATTCAGTGATAACTATGAAGTAAGGAGGGCAAGTAACATTGAGATTTTCATTTAGAGTCTAATGGAATGTCCAGCTGAGTAGGCCATGTGAAAGACAAATGTGCCCGAAAAGGGATACTTTCATTGCTTTTTGTACTCTGCTGTCCCAGTGGATACAAGCAGTGGGCTGAGCAATTCTTCTGGTTTATGTGGGTTAAAACACTGGCAGCCCCCCTTGCCCCTTTATAAGTTAGAACCATCTGAAGGAATAGGAATAATAGTAACTGCTCAAATTTCTTTAAGATTTACAAAGCACATTATGTACAGGGACTCACTTATCTTTACTAAAACTCTAAGAATATGAGATTCAGAGGAATGGTGTGGCTTGGCTAGACAAATATACAGCAAAGCTTGGATTTGAACTTGGGTTCCAGATCTGTCCCTGCCACTCGCCAGATGTGATGATGAATTGGGCAAATGACTTTATCTCTCTGGGCCTCAGTTACTTTATTTTTATAGTTTTTTAAAATCCTTATCTTCTGTCTTAGAATCAATACTGTGGATTGGCTCTAAGGCAAAAGAGGGGTAAGGGCTGGGCAATGGGGATCAAGTGACTTGCTCAGGGTCACACAGCTAGGAAGTGTCTGAGGCCACATTTGAACCCAGGACTTCCCATCTCTAAGCGTGGCTCTCAATCCACTGAGCCACCCAGCTATCCCCTCCTTAGTCACTTTAACTGTAAAACCAGAGGGTTCAACTAGATGAAGGCTAAGTCCCTTCTAACTCCAACTTCTAAGGGATTTGAGACCAGGGCTATCCCCACAACATCATGCTGCCTCCCAAGATGAAGAGTAACCTCATCAGTGGAGCTGTGGCTCCCATTCTTTGGTCTCCACTCCAAGTCATTTTGTTGGATTCCATTGTTCCCTTGCTCCAACCCCCCACTTTTCAAAGCTTCTCTCCAAGCCCAGCCCAGCCCCCACCCTTCTCTTCCGAGCTCTAGGAGGCCCATGGGCAGGAGGCAGGATTTGGTTCTTCCTGCCTAAAGTTCTCAGGACTTTTTCCTTTTCATCCTTTCCCAGATGGAACAGAAGAGTTTGAGGAGAGGAAGGAAATTATTACAAACAACTTTCTCTGAGCGTGTTCCTCATGTTCCCAGGCATATAACTGGCAACAGTCACAGGCCTGTCATCCTCACGAACTCAGTTGTCCCCCCCTTCTTCTTCCCTTCCTCCCTTCCTCCTCCTCCTCTCCTTCCCTCCCTCCTTCCCTCCCCCTCTGACTTAATGACTTCCACATGGGCTTGGGCAGTCTGAGCCAAACCTCCCAGCATTGTCTGAAATCTCCAAATTTAGAAGAAATATGAAAATTGTCAAGCTCTCCTTCCTTAGGGGGTAAAGCCAACACTCCCCCAACACGGGCAGGTCAAGGCGAAGTGGTCACATGAGCCGGGCCAGGGCCAATGGGGGCTCTGGGAGGGCTGGACAGAGGGAGTTCAGGCCTTCTGGACTCCTCTTTCAGCTCATATAAGGTAAAACGAAGAAAGGGGCTTTCTAGCTGGGGAGATGCGGGGAGAAGTTCGGGGGGAAGGGGGCTCAGGTTAGCAGCTGTTTAAATATGCTCTGGTGGTAGCTTTGGGGTCCCAGTGGCAGTTTATAGTTTGAAGGGAAGGGATGGCCTCCTTTCCCATCCCATTCCACAGCCCCCCTCGCCCCAGCCCCTCACCCTCCTGCTGAATGCCAGATGCAGCCCATCCCTGCTGGGTGGGACCAGGATGGAGCTAAGGCCGTGACCTTGACCAAAGAGGTAAGTCCTAACAGGGACTTTGATGGAGGCTGATCTGCCTTTCTTACTTAAGGGTTTCTGATGCTCAGTTTTTGTTCCTTGTCCCCTTTTGTTCCGTTTCTGGCAGGTTCTTTAGGTTGTCCTAAGCATGAATTATTCTAGCTTCTGACAAATGCCACCTTCCTTGTCCAGGTGACCTCCACCAACTCAGCCCTTTGATGCCCAGCAGCCCCCATTCTTCCTTCCACTCCTTTCACCTCATTGGTGCCAATAGCCTGGCAAGGAGTCATATATCTTAAAAGTTTTGTTTTGTAAGCTGCAACAGAAAAATAGAGAGAGATGAATCCTAGGCACAGAGTACTGATAAGAGAGGCATTTGCTACAGAGTGAGGATTAAGACTTATGGGGTTTTAGGACTAGGGAATTTTTCTTACTGAGTATGGTTAGGGGAAGGGGGTTTTGTGCCAAGGGTGGGCATGAGAAGATTATGGTGAGTATAATGAGACTGGTGCGGGGAGAGAATATTTAGGGAAGAAAATTGTAATATTTAGGGTATATTGTAAGCATGTCTTATAAGCCCTGCCAAAGACTGTTCCTTTTGTAAACCTTGTTAAAAGACAACTACTCTGTTCTTTAAATTGGGACTGTCCAAGGAGAGCATGTAGCTGTGCTGAGCTTAGGACTGGGCAAGCTGGTTAGGGTAGGAATGTGGGATGGAGAGGTGTGGTGAGTTACATTTGGGGTCAGGAGGCTTAGGATAGCTGATGAGGAAGAGGAATGTGGGAGGGGTGACAAGGATAGGGCAAGGTATACAGGGTAAGGATAATTATATGCATAAGGGTTGAAAATCAAAGGCAGAATTTAGGGGGGGTAGGTGTCTAGGTTAGAGATAGAGAATTGAAGGAGGAAACAATTAGAGGGAAGAGTATTGGGTAGAAAGAGTTAGAGTTGGGACAAGTAAGGTTAAAGGGAATGTAGATAGAGATCATGGAACTAGAAGTAACGTTAGAAGCCTTTGACTCCAACCAAGTCATTTTATAGATTAGAAAACTGAGGCACAGGGAGTTTAAGTGTCTTGCTCAGAGTTACATAGCTAATAAATGTCAGGTGGAATTTGAACCCCAATTTTCTTTGCTCCAAGTCTCCTGCTCCATCCACTCTACCTACCATACAGTACAGACTTTATAAGAGGAACAAGGAAGATGAAAGGAAAGATCTTTTGGTTAGAGATGTATCCTAGGGAAGGAGATAAGAATAAAAGATAGGGTGATTCAGGGTCTTTGGGTGAGTACAGTTTAGGATATCTAGGACTGGGAGCTGAGGTTGGCTCAGGGTGAGAGGGGACATTGTGATAGAAGGAGTTAGAGTAGGAGGCAGGAGGTGGTGGGGGCAGCAGGATTCAGCTGATGAGGAACACTGGGCATCTCATCACTTGGTACTTGCCTTGGTTTGAATGGTTCAAGAGATCTGAAGTAGTTCTGTTTCTCCTATGTGGAGGAACGACAAGGCAGGAGGGAATCTGGAAAGTCACTTCAGGGGCTTTCCCTGCTTTATAGAATGGCATCATAGATAATTCAGGCTGGATCAGGATATGGCTGTGATTCTGCTGGGTTCTCTGAAGCCAAGGAATAGTTTTCAGCCTTTCCTTGGAGCTTTCCAGGAGAGAGGGGCTGAGGCTGCTGTTGGGAGGGAGCCCAAAGTTGCTGCCAGGCCTGTGGGCTTAGGACCCCTCCCATTTCCTCAGAGATCACCCCTCCCTCTCCGTATGCAATCTGTGACAGGTAGAATCCTGTACAGGCACTGACTAATCTCTTGGTTTTTTTTTTCAATGGTCCCCATTGTAGTCTAGTCTCAATGGCTTCCTCCTGAGTAGAGGGGGAGGAGTTTCCTTTTGCCATTTTAGTCCACAAGGAGTTGCCTATGGGGCATCCTTAAGACTATCTTCTAGAGACATCTTGATTTATTAACACCAACACCAAATCATCCAGTGAGTCTGATAGGCATGGCATATCTCTCCAGTTCAAACACAGAAGACACTATTAGGGTTTTGGGGAGACATCACAGCTCAACTATTGATCCTGAAAGTCAAAAGACCTGGTTTATAATCCTAATTCTTCTGTGTGAATTTGGGCAATTAATTTCCCCCTTTTGCAATCCAGTTTCCTCATGTATTAAATGGGAGAGGAGGATTGAATTAATTGGCCTGCTCTCATGTGCCTTGTTTTAAGACTCCTTCTGTAACAATTCATATAATTTGCTCTAAAGTCCCTTCTAGCTCTCATGCTCCATTATCTTTAGGGCCCTTTCCACTCTAATACTCCATGCATTATGATTTTATGAACTTTTAAAAAGAGATCATTTTCCTTTCCTGTCTAATGAGGGACAGTGTATCAGTTCCTGACAAGATTTTTATGTTTACCTATGAAACCTGATTTCAAATTGGCCTAGAAAGGGGAAAATCCTGGTAACTCCTTAAAAAAAAAACCTTTACCTTTTCTTTTAGCATCACTACTTAAATATTGATTCCAAGACAGAAGAGCAGTAAGAGCTAGGCAATAGGGATTAAGTGACTTGCCCAGGTTATACAACTAGGAAGTGTTTGAGACTGGATTTGAATTTAGGACCTCCTGTCTCTAGGTCTGGCTCTCTATCCACTGATCCACCTAGCTGCCCTGATAACTCATTTTTGTATTGAAAGTTTTATCATATGTTTCTTCAATTTCTTATGATGTGCTAGTGGGAACAAAGTTAAGATGTGATACCTTCTCTCAGGGAGTTTTAGTCTTCTGCTCAGTATTCAAAGCCACTGACAATTTTGTGCCTTCCTACCTTTCTAATTTTCTCATAAATACTCCCCTCCATGAACTCAGAATTCCAGCAAAGTTAGATGATTTTTGTCCTATGAACACACACTATGCTATGCTCCTGCAGCTGGATCATATCTTTCCTTGTCTACTCCTTATATGCAAAGAGCTTCCCTTCCTTTCCCTTCCCTTCCCTTCCCTTCTCTTCCCTTCCCTTCCCTTCCCTTCCCTTCCCTTCCCTTCCCTTCCCTTCCCTTCCCTTCCCTTCCCTTCCCTTCCCTTCCCTTCCCTTCCCTTCCCTTCCCTTCCCTTCCCTTCCCTTCCCTTCTTCCCTTCCTTTCCTTCCCTTCCCTTTCCTTCTTTCCTTCCTTTCCTTCCCTTCCCTTTCCTTCTTTCCTTCCTTTCCTTCCCTTCCCTTTCCTTCTTCCCTTCCTTTCCTTCTTTCCCTATCAAATATTTCCCATCCTTGAAAGACCAGCTCAAATATCACCTCCTTCTGAAGCTTTCTTTTATGCCAGGGCAGTGACAACCTTTGGCCTCTTTTCTCACATAGAATTTTGTTTTGCTAATCTCTCTTACATTTAGTGTGTAATACTGTGCATTATAGGTATATGCCAAAGACTTATCCCCTTACTTGATCCATGAAGATGGGAGCTGATATCTTCCCCAATACTTAGCAAAATACTTGGTAAATATAAAAGTCTTAATCAATGTTTTTCACTATGTAAAAAATTGTCTGCTAAAAAAGATAGGACACTTATACAGGTGTCTCCAAAAAAAAAAAGCAGAAAATGGTGAATAGTATTACAAAGAAAGGGAGGAAAATATCACTTCTAGCTGGGGTGGGAGCAGAAAGGAAGGCTTTATGGAGGTGAGGGGCATGGTTTCTGAATTTATAGGTAAGGATGGAAAATTGAGGAGGGTATGACATTGGAAAGGAATGATGGGTGCAAACTAGAGTCATTATTCTAAGGAACAGCAAATAGTTTAATTTCACTAGAATATAAGGGAGAGGAGAAAATAAAGCTCAGAAGGTAGGTTGGGATCAGATGATAGGAAGCCTTGAATGCCAAGCTAAGGAATTTAGACTTTTTCTTTTAGGTAACTGAAAGTAAAAGGCTTTTTGAGCAGAGCGGTGACATGATCAGAGCTCTATTTGAGGAAAATGAATTTTGTCAGTATACTTTGGATGGATTGGTAAAGGATTAGAGTGGGAAGGTCAGGGAGGAAGACTGGAAGCAGATTGAACAGTTGGGACTCTCGGTGGTTTAAGCAGGATGTAATGAAGTTTTAATCTGGAGTACTGGCAGTAGAAATAGAAAAGGAGAGAGAAATGGGAGAAGCACTGTAAGGAAAGACTCAATGTGATTTTTCAAATATTAGATTTTTGCTTCTCTCTCATGTCTAAGGTTTAGAGTTATAGTGACTGGGAAGATGACAGTGGCCCTAAGAGAAACAAGGGGACTCAGAGGAGGGACAGGTGGTAGGGAGAAGATGATGAGATTGATTTGAAAAACATGGAATTGGAGGGGCTATAGGTGGAGATAACCCTGTGGGCAACTGGACATGAAGGCCTGGAACTCAGGAGAGAGGTCAGAGCTGGAGGTAAAGAGTATCAGGCTCAAGTCATGGAATTAATAAATTCCACAGAGAAAAACCAGAGAGAAGGGAAAAGATTACAGACCTTGAAGAATGCCTACATTTAGCAGGGGTGTACATGCATGTATCTGTGTGTGTGTGTGTGTATGTGTGTGAGTGCACACGAGAAGGGGGTGATATGGGATAAAGAAGAGAAAGAAAAGCAAGGGGAAAAGATAGAATGAAGAATCTGTGGAAGAAAACTGGGAGAATGTAGTATCACAAAAGCCATGGAAGGAGAGTTTCATGAAGGTGTGCCAAGAGCTACAAACAAGGTTGAAGAAAAAGAGCTTTAAATCTGACAAAGATATAACAGGTAAACCTTGAGAGAGCAATTTAAGTGGAATTATGAGAAGAGTGAACAAGAGATCTTAGATATCCAGGGAGGTCAGGGCTCAGTACCACTTTTGAAGCCCTAGTCATAATCAAAATTAAATGTGTTGTAAATGAAAGAAATATAATTTGAATATTAATTTTCTTAATTTTGAAAAATGGTTTTCTAGGTTTTTGCTCTGTAAAATGTGCTATCCAGTGAAAAAGAACCCTCATGCAGCAATTCTAACATTTTTGCCTCATACATAAATAGGGGTATTCCTTTAATGGGTAAATTAAAGATATCCTTTGAGCCTAGGCCAAAAGATCCTTCTGCTTCCTCCCCCTTTGTTACTGCCCCTGATAATAATCTAACCGGAAGATTCCAAATATTTATCCTAAACCCATCATTTCCCAAAGTAGGAAACTGACTCTAGGGTCCTGAACTTAGGGCACAGAAAATAGAAAAGCAGGTCTAAAAAGGACCTTAGAGCATAGATTGTTCGTAGTGGAAGGAACAGTTCATAGCCTGAAATTCTCAAGCTGGAAATTTGCTTCTCTGGAAGGTCTCCCTTCTATCCAATAAAACTCCCCCTCCATTGGTCCTTTCATTCCATACCTTGTCTTCTTGCAATAAAATAAAACAGGCTCACAGAATATAAACCATGCCATATAAGGACTGGTTGAAGGAACTAGGGATATTTTGTCTGGAGATGACTTAATGGGGGAAGGGAGAAGATGTTCACAGTTGTGGGATATCTGAAGGGTTGATATATGGACAAGGGATTAGATATGTTCTGCCACAGAAGACAGAACTAGGACTAATGGGTAAAACATTATACAGAAGGCAGTTTTTTTTCTTAGTTTGAAAGAAAAGCTTCTTTCCGATCAGGATTTTCCCCAAATGGAATCGTTTGCTTGTGGAGGTAGAGCTTCCCTTTGTCATTGCAGATTTTTCAGTCAGAGGTTAGAAGACTGCCTATCAGGGTGCCTGTTCTTGAGATTCCTGTTCAGTTATGGGATGGACCAGGTTACTTTCAGGAGATTCTATGATCCTATGTCTATAGTCTGATCCAAAGGAACAACTGAGTTACTTCAGACTCCAAGAACAAAAAAGCTTATAAAAGGCTCTGCCATTAACTAGCCATGTAACTTTGGGTCTCAATTTCCCCATATGTAAAAGTGAGTGGTTTGGAGAAAGGTTCTTCTTAGAGGTAACATTGAGATAGAAACTGCCATAAACAAACCTAAGGAGGTTAAACTAGATGTACTTTTCAGGGGAAAAATTCTGTGAGACAGATGCAGTGTTTGATAATAGGAGGAATTAGGAAGGCTCTGGGTTAAAATATCTAATTTATGAATCATGTGAGCAGAGTCAAGAAATTTAACCTTTCTGAATCATAGTTTCCTTTTCTATGAAATGGAGATTATAATATAAAGTATTTGTACATATCAGAATTTCTAGAAGGATTAAATGATAAATATACAGAGCATTTTGTGAAGTTAAAAAGTTCAATGTGAATAATATTTTTAAAAAAATTTAGAAGGCATTGGGGCACAGTGGGAAAATATCCTTGACTTGAGTCAGGGGAGACACGAGTTTGAATCCTAATAGTTAAGTAACCAAGAACAAGTCACTTAATCTCCAGGAGCCTTCCTCATCTCATCTATACAAAGGGGATGAAAATAGGTCCCACCTCAAAATTTAAAGAATATCTCTAAAAATGCTCACAAACCTTAAAGTACTGCATCAAATCTAGCCATTTTTATGATTATAATTTCTATTCTTCACATATTTAACTGGGAAACAATCCTAGAACAAGTCGTTATCCTGTTGTAATGATTGTGTTGTTAATATTCTGCAAACTATTATGGAAAGAGATTACTACTACTGCTGCTGCTATTTCTACTTCTCCTACTATAACTATAATAAAAATTATTCCAGCTCTACCATTCAATGTCCAAGGTCAGTTGCTTGGGATGAAAGTGAGGAAATATTGGGATGAAAGTGAAGAAAACCCTTGGCATTGCTGTGTGGCATCTTCAGGTATGTCTGTATGTGTGTGTAGATACGTACACAACCTCTTAGTTTCCCTGATTTCCTTTAAGATTCAATCCGAATCCCATTTTCTCCAAGACACCTCTTCCTCCTTTACCTCTTGGATTACTTTCTATTCATGGTGTGGATATTTTGTGCATTTTGCACCTAGTAATTTGCATGTTTTTTTACTTGTCTAGAGGCTAAGTTTCTTGAAAGCAGAGATTGTATTTTTGCCCTTCTTCATATGTGCAGCAATTAGCACAGTGTTTTGCATGTAGTAAGCATTTGATAAATGTTTGCTAATTGATTGGGTTACTATTTTTCTGATCCTTGGACAAAGGTATGTATTAGCATTCATGTCCATGTGACCACACGAATGTATGTTAGCATATACATATATCCCAACACACACGTCAAAGGTGGACCCCTGCACACGTGTGACCAACCTGCAGGAGCCTCTTCCTTCATGCAATTGCAAATGAGTCAAAGTTCTTCTAAACTGAAAGTATAAGGAATTCAGGGGAAAGAGCCCATGATACCACTCCCTAAAAGCTGTGTCTAGACAGAGTAGGTCCCTACACATGGTTGGAACTAGGAAGCGGTTGATTCAGCTCACAACTTCCTCTCATCAGATGGATTGTCTGTAGATGATTAAGTTCATTTTTTAAAAAAACTTTGGCTTATGAAAGAGTTTTGTTAACTGCAACAGTTTGAAGTTGGGAAATGCATACTTGGCCCTTCTCCAACCTACAATCATAGAATATCAGATCTAGAAGGGAACTTAGAAAATATTGGTTCAAGAGTCAGAAAGGACGGTACAGATTCTCTGTTCCAGCACAGAGGGAAAATAAAAGCCTTGGAAAAGTCCTTACGCAACGTAAATGGGGGGCGGCTAGGTGCCTCAGTAGATTAAGAGACTGGCCTGCAGATGGGAAGTTCTGGGTTGAAATGCGACTTCAGATACTTCCTGGCTGTGTGATCTTGGGCAAGTCATTTAACTCCCTTTGCCCAGTCCTTTCCACTCTTCTACCTTGGATCCAATACATCTGAGATTAATCCTAGGATGGAAGGTAAGGGTTGAAAAAAGAGAGAGAGAGAGAGATAAATGTCTTTGTCATGGTTTATTTACAGGCAATAAGTAGTAGAGCTATGTAGAATTCAAACTCAGGTTTTTCTATTTCAATTCCAATGTTCTTTCCCCTTAGGATGTACTAACTTTCTTCCTCAGAAGAAACTGAACTCCAAGATGGAAAAATGATATAAAGTTATACTGAGAGATAGGCATAGTTCTCCTGCAGGATTTACAGTTGGGTGGCATCTCAGACATCTTTGGGTTCAACTGCCTCACAAATTAGTAAACTGAGACCTAAAGAGAAGATATGATTTGCCTGAGGTCTCACAGGGCACCAGTGGTAGAGGCAGAGTTCCCAAACCAGGGCTCTTAATTGCTGATCCTTATAACAGAAAATTTTAAAAAGGTAAAAAAAAAAACAACCCAGTTTGGCAAAACTCACTAACATATGGAAAAAATTTGACATGTATAGTGTTCCATATCCATAATCTCCATCTCTTCAAAGAAGAGAGGGAGGTACATTCTGTTACCTCTTCTTTAGAACAGACTTGATCATTACAATTTTACATAAGTTTCTATTGTTTTGTTGTTGTCATTCTTGTCATTTACACTGTGATAGTCATGTGCATACTGTATTCCTTTTTCTGCTTACTTGGCATCAGTTCATAGAAGTCTTTCCAAATAAGTTTTCTCAGGTTTCTATGTATTAAAAATATTTATTATTTGTTATATCAGTCAATGAGTATTAATTAAGTCTTTATTATATGTTAAATACTATTGTAAGTGATCAGGATAAAAAGAAATTATATAATTATGCTCCTGCACTACACCTTATTTAGCCATTCTCCAGTCAATTGGCATTTTTTAATTTCCGGGTCTTTGCTCCCAATATGCCTCTGCTATACAGAGATCCTTTTCTTTTTGTCATTTAGATCCTTGGTCTATATACTTAGCAAATGAATCTCTGGATCAAAGAAGGGTGGCCATTCTAATAATTTTCTTTGCATAATTCTAAATCCAAGCCAATACATTTTAACAAGTGATGGTCCAAATTGATTCCCATCTCTGAGCTCACCTGTAGAAAGCCTGCATTGGACCGGAGACTTATTGGTCAGAAGGATAGAAGGGCTATTTCAAAGTGTTTCTGAATCGAATCTTTCATACCAGCTTCTTCAAGATTTGGTTATGGAGAGAAACTTATGTGTTAAGATGTGTAGGCATGATTCTTTTGGTGGTTTCTGATAAGGCAAAGAGAAGAGCATCTCAGAGCCCTAAGTAGAAACCTGTTTATATTGTGATAGATTGTAAATGTAACAATAATAACAAATATAACTATATGTTCTCCCTTCCCCTTAATAGTAAACTGCTTCCATTTACTTTTTACCTCTTTCTCTCTTCCTTCCTTCCTTCCTTCCTTCCTTCCTTCCTTCCTTCCTTCCTTCCTTCCTTCCTTCCTTCCTTTTTCCCATGTGTATTGATTCTAAGGCAGAAGAGCAGTAAGGACTAGGCAATGGGGATTAAGTGACTTGCCCAGGGTCACACAGCTAGGAAGTGTCTGAGGTCAGATTTGAACCCACAATCTCCCATCTCTAGTCCTGGCTCTCAATCCACTGAGCCACCCAGTTGCCCCCTATTTTTACCTATTTCAACTAAGAATATATTTTTATTGATTCTGCCTGTGGAGTCCTTAGTTAATGGAATAAGGCCTTGAATACCAATGTTTCTGCTTTGCAGGAGGAACAACACAGCCCATGACAGCCTGACAATTGGGATATTTGAAGCCCTGATCCTGATGCTACTTGGGTAACCAAGTTATCTCAGTCATTCTTTTAGGTGATGGTAAAAATTAGGGGTTACAGTTGAAAGATGCTGGATCATTTTTTTTTGGTTATTGATGGTATTTTCCCAGCCCACTGTTATAGTGGAAAAAGCATTTTCCAGTCAGAGGACCTTGCCCCTGGCATACACTTTCTGTGTGACCTTGGGTAAATTATTGAATTTTCCTGGGCCTTCATTTCCTTATCTGTGAAATGAAGAGATGAGACTAGTGAGAGACTAGAGAGCTGTTTCTAGCTCTAGGTCTATAGATCTGATGACATTTTGTCCCTCCCCAAGAATACCCAAAAAGTAACAAAACTCCTGGAACATAATTGCTTTTGGAAATCCTTACATCTAGACACATCAGGAACAGGGCACATTTTGCACACACAGTGAGGTTGACTTCAGCCAGAGCCTGCTTCTTTACTCCATTGACTTTCCATTTTCAGTCAGCTGCTACTCTGAGTCCTTCCATGGGATGCTCTGAGTCCTTCCTCTACTCCCTTTTCTTCCTCTTCTATGCCTCCATTGAAACCTCCCCTTTGCCTTCCTTGTTACTCTTCTCTTCCTGGCCATGAGCAAGCAGGCTTACCAAGGCCTGAGTCTGTTTATAGGTCTGGGGTTCTCTGGGGAACTCAAATGATCTGCCCTCTCTTAGGAATGCAATTCATCAACAGAATTGAGGGAGCCCCTTGGGAGCCTCGCTCACACGCTCTGGAAAGAGTGCACTGTGGAATTATGGGAGGGGCCCCCAGTTGAGGTCACAACAAGACTTTTGGTTTAGAGTCAAGATGACCTCCCTCCCCCCCTTTTTCCCACATCCTTCCCCCTCTTCTCCCTCCTACTCCAGTAAGTTCTTCCCATCAGTGTGTGGGTGTATAGGCCAGAGGCCTGGGAAAGAAGTGTTCAAGAGCTAGAGAGAGGTGGAGGAAGAGATTAGCACATGCAAGAACAGACATTGAGAAGTGGGAGGGAAGGAAGGGGTAGATGGCATAGAGAGGGAGGTAGGCTAGAGAATTCTGGATTATGAGAGCTGGAAGAGACCTCTACCCTGTACCCACGTCAGAGTTCTTCATCTCCTTCCCGTCTTTCATTGAATCTCTGATGTGCTACCATCTCCAGTGTTACGGAAATCACTATTTCCCAAGGTAGAGACACAGCTCTAATTATGTAATAGGAAGTTTTTCCTTATATTGAGTCATACGTTTTTGCAATATCCACCTTCTTTCTTAAACCTCTAATCCACCCAACACAGTCTTTCCTTTTCTGGGCTAAACATCCCAAATTCCTTCGAATGATCCATGAATTGCACAATTTGTAGCACCCTCCTCTCCCCAACCCGATCACTCTCTTCTTGGGTCCATTCTAGTTTGTCATTCTTATTCCTTAAGAGAGTGGTGTGGAACATGGCAGAATTCTCCAGACGTGAGCTGATCAGAGCAAAAGACAGAAGGACAATTTATGCTCATTCTCTGGATACCCTTCCAAGGTCCTGAGGGTGACAAAGGGAGCAGAGACATTCATTCCCGAGGTCATGGGACCCATATCACTCCACAGCTGTCTATCAGGGTGACTCCAGAGAGATCTAGTCTAACATCTGAGGCAGTGCCTAAAATTCACAGAAGTTTGGTCTCTTGGTCGCTTGTCCTGGGCACTGGAGGCTGATAAAGGGGGAGAGACTCTTCTATCTAAGGGTGATGCCCAGCACTGGTCCATCTGGGTATTAGTCTGGCAATAGGTTCTTTTATTTTTGTTGAGTTATTATAGACTTTATAGCTAGAAGGGACCTTAGCAATCACCTAGTCCAAATGCTTCATTTTATAGAAGCTATTGAGTCCTAAAGAGAAGCGACTCACTTAGGGTCACAGGGGGAAATAGATAGCTGGACCGAGATTTGCACCAAGGTCCTTTGTATACAAATCTACTGGTCTTTGCATGACTTTACATTGCCTTTCATAAATGACTGAATGAAATCTTCTGATGTTTTTCTGCTAGAACATCAGACTATTGGTCAGATCTGACCTTTTGCATCGGCTCTGGCCTCTCAAATCTATTTGTCTTGGCATCAGTTTTTGCTTCTGTATAATGGAGAACATGATGCCTACCTTGTTCACTTTTCAGGACTGAAAGGATATAACAGATGGGAAAGTGCTTTGTAAATGCCTATAGAAATGTGAGCTATTGGTGTTATTTCATGCTGGAGTTACTCAGGCCCCTTTCTCAGCCCCTCTTGACTTAGAGGGTTTTTCTTACTCTCCAAGTGGGTTACTTTATAGTCTGTATCCAATGACAAAGGCATGTTATCTCAGGATAACTCAGATTTAACTCATGACAAGGTTACCAGAAAAGACTCACACGTTCTTGGCATCTCAGAGGCCACAAGCTTCCTCCCAAGGATTGGTAGAACTCTTTCTACAACGACTTTGACAGTAAATACATGTAAAGAAAAAATCTATATGATTTATTTTTAAACCCTTACCTTCTATCTTAGTATTGATTCTAAGGTAGAAGAGTGATAAGGGCTGGGCAATTGGCATTAAATGACTTGTCCAAGGTCACACAGTTAAGAAGTGTCTGAGACCAGATTTGAACCTAGGACCTCCCAACTCCAGGTTTGGTGCTCTATCTTCTGTGTTACCTAGCTGCCCCTAAGGATATATAATAGAGATTCACAGTTGATCTAACGTCTCCTATTTGAGAGCTAAGCTCAGAACAGGAGGCCAGAAGTCTCAGTTCTCACCCTTTCTCTACCACATAATATGTTGGTATTATTGGCCAAATTCCTTGACCCTCTTTAAGTCTCAGTTATTTCTCCTCTGTAAAACAAAGAAATTAGAATTGATTGTTTCTAAGGTTTACATTAGCCCTCAAGTTTTAAGATTCTATCTCATCAAGGCCTGATATTTGGCAAAAGGCACTTGAATCTAGTAGACAATGGGGTTTTTGTATGACTGTCCCTCTGGGTCTCAGCCTCTTCACTTATAAATAATAATAATTATTATTGACATTTCTACAACATATTTTAATTTTTTATGAAACAATGTTCATCTTATCTAATCCTCACTACAAATCTGTGAAGATTATAAGTGTCATCCCCATTTTATAGGTGAAGAGACTGAGTGAGGCTCATAGAAGGTTAGAGATTTGTTCAGAATCATATCACTAATAAATGTCAAAGTCAGGATTTGAACCCAGGTCTCTCTCGACTCTGAGTCTAGAGATCTTTAAATTACACCTCAATGAGCAGATAGAATTAGATAAATTCAGAATTTCTTTCCAGTACTAACATTCTATATTCTAAGGTTCTTTCTGGCTCTTATATTCTGTGTTCCGATGTGTCTTTCAATGCCCCATGTTCAAATTCTCTCATTCTTTGCTTCTTTATGTGTCAGTCCTTCTTGCCCAATGAAGAGGAATGGTTTCAATAATCCTGGAGAGTGCATTTCCTAAACCATCTGTTGGCTATGCCCCAGCCTGGAGCACCCCTGTTTCAGTTGGCTTCCTTAAATGGCAATGTCTTGTTCTGCTCACTTCAGTGTTCTCTAAAACATCCTTTCAGTAAGTGGGCCCTCTCTGGATCCTCTCCCACCCACATTCCTAGAGCAATATAGGCATTGTAAGCCAGTGTCAGTTCCCCTGGGGCTAATAATGGCTGGCACCCCATAGGAGAGAAACGGATTTCTTTCTATGGAGCAATTATAAAGCTCCAGAATTCTTTTTTCTTGTTCCCTGGGGCTGCCATCCCAGTAAAAGGGGCAGCAGTGGTAGAATGAGACAATCTCTTCATACATTTCCACTTCTTGGGGAATTTATGTCAGGTTCACTAATCTTAAACGGTTAGGGGTAGAAGGCTCCTTAGAGTATGGATGGGAAAGTAACTGGATATGGAAACACAAAGTCTGAGTTCCAGTCCTAGGTCCAAAACTAGCTGTGTGACTTCAGGCTAATTACATCACTCCTCTGGACCTCAAGTGTAAAATGAAGGAATTTATTTATCTTAATGATGTTTACGGTCCTTTCCAGTCTTGACATTCTGTGCTTCCAAGAAATCAGACACCCTCCTGCACCTACAATCCCATGCTGCCTTGTCTCCAGAGATAAGGAGGTCAGAACCCAGGGGCGCTGGGTAGTTTGGCCAAAGACTGACAGCTGGTCAGTGGTATAGCTGGGAGTACTATGTGGCTCCCTCTTTGGCATCCTATGTGCCTTTCCTCTCCCTAGTTCTGCCTCTGGGTCCTGGAGCTTGGCTATACCTTGTAGTCCCCAAACCAAGAGTTGCTTCTGAGAGGATGGATTGTGTTTGGGATCTTTTTTGTCCTCAAACTAGACCCTGCTGCCTCAGGACAATGCTGTACAGTTCTCCAAAGCTAACCCCAACGTGTGGGTGGTCTATGAATGAGGCCAGGAGAGAAAGAGAACACTGCAACTCATAATCATAAAATTACAGAGCTAGAAGAAACCTCAGAAACCAGCTAGTACACCCTCCTTATTTTGCAGATGAGGAAACTGAGGCTCAAAGACATGAAAGGTCTTGCCCGAAGTCATGTAGGTTATAAGCACATAGGCAAGATTTGAACTTAGATCTTTAGAGCCATTGCTTTTTCCACTCTATAAGTGGGTTACAAAGTGCAACCCTTACTGTTCCTGACCCCACCCCCAAATTCGTTGTCTCCTTGAAATTTCACCATCAAATCCTAAATATCACAGTATGGGGAGCCAGAATGGATTTTAGAGGCTCTCTAGTCCAATTCTCCTTTTACAAGTGTGGTAACAGGTTAGGAGAGGAAAGGTAAGGACTAAGATCCAACAGGGAAAGGATAGGAGAGCTAGTCTGGAATTCTAGCCTTGGGACTACAAATCCAGTTCTTTTTCCATTATACAAAGTCTTCCATTCATATCAATATACCAATACTCTTGCTGGGGGGTCCCAGAGGCAACAATATAAAAAACATTAGGCTGAGAATCAGAAAAGCCCTAATCCTACCATGGGGAGCCATTTCCATTCTGTCCACCTCAGATTTCCCCTATGTTCATTGAAGGGGTAGGAGCAGACCATCTCCAAGACCTTGGTAACTCAAACGTTCTATGCCCTGCGCTCTGATATCTAAGGTTTCCCTCTCCCATTCTTTTTTCAAGGGGGCAGAGCCAAGATGGAAGTTTAATAGCAATGAAGGCTGAGCTGCTCTGAGAATCTTCCCATGTTCTTTTAATAAGACTCCTTTGTAGGATTTAAAACTAGAGTTCATATTGTCCAAAAGTTTTATTTTACAGAGGAGGAAACTAAGGCCCAAAGAGGAAGTCATTTGCTAAGTTTACAACATCATCATCATAGCCAACTTGTGCTTTCTGCTTTAGAATTACTATCTTATTTGATCTTCACAACAATCCTGTGAGACGAGGTGCCAACATTTTCTCTATTTTACAGTTTACGAAAGTTAGAGGTTAAATTAAGACTTGCCCCAGGTCACACCACTAGTAAGTACCTGAGGTCAGATTTATAGCCAGGCCTTCCTAATTCAGGGTTCACTGCACTCACCACTGTACTACCTCACTGCTTTTTATAGAATAAATAAGGATATACTTACTTAATAAATGAATGAAAAAAAATGATTAAGTATTTACTAGGTGCCAAGCACTGTGCTAACCTCTTGAGATACAAATAGAAAAAACCAAAACAATCCCTCCTCTATAGGAGTTCAGTTTCTCTTCTCTGGTCTTTCATTTCCTCATCTCTGCAAAGTCATGGCATATTTCAGAATTTCCAATCTCAATGGACCTAAAACACCATCTGGTCCAACCTGTCATTTTAGAGACAAAGGCAACTGTGGCTCATTGTCATTTCCCACCAGCCAAGACACTAGGATTTAACTGAGCAGGCTCTCCACAGATGTTTGTCCCACTAAATGACACCCCTGAAATCCCCGTCTCCCACCTCCTTCCCACCCTAGGTCCCTTGGCTCATCTCCAACATACAGGCTGAGGCATTTAGCCTTCCCTTAGAGAAATCTGCCATTCTCATTACCATAAAAGGCCAAGTGCTCCTTTGCTGCTAGCTGTAGGATGGTAAAAGGCTGAGCTATTTTTAGGGAGTTTGAGGGCTGCTCCTCAGCTCAGGCCTGGGTGCCTCAAAGTTCCCTCCCTTGATCTCCTGTCTCATTCCTCTTGTCTCTTCTTTTCCTCCCTCTCTTTCTTTCCTCTTTATATATGTCACCACTCATCCATTCTCCCTTCCTTCTTCTTTCCCCCTCCTCATTTTTCTTTTTTATTTTATCTCTCAACCAATCTTTCTTTTCCCAATACTCTCTGCCTTACTGCCTTCACTTTTATCTCTCCATTCTTCTTTTCTCTCAGTCTTTCCCTCCCTCTCCTACACTCTTCTCTCTTTGCTATCTTTTATCTTCTCCTTACAAACTGTCTGTCACATTCTTTCTATCATTTCCCTCTCCCTCTTTTTTGTTTTCCTCTAGTCTCCTGTGTTTATCTATCTTCTCAACGCTTTCCTTTTTTCATCCTCTCTCTTCTTCCATTGCCTCACTCTCCTTTTTCTCTTCTTCTTTCATTGTCTTTCTCCTATTCTCTATCTCTTCTGCTCTTTCATTTGGCTTATTCTTTATCCATGCTTCCTCTCTCTTTGTCTTCATTTTTCTTATTCTCCTACCCATTTTCTTTCTCCTTTCTTCTTTCTGTTCTCCTTTCTCTCTTCTTCCTTCTTCTCTTTCTCTTCCAAATAAACTTTCTTTCTCATTCTCTTTTTATCCCATGTCTCCTTTGAAAATAAACTTCCTCCTATTGATTCCTCTGAATCTGAAACTGTGCAGGCTCTTTTAAAAAAGTCTTATTTACAACATGATTTCCAAACATCCTGCATCTGGTCCCAGGAAGGGCCAAAAGCTATTTGGAGGGGGAAAAGTTGAGGTGCTACTTACAAAGCCAAAGAAATTTAAAGGCACCTTCCTTCCTCCATTCCCTTACATTCTGTACTCTAATCAACTCCTTTCCCCCTTCCTGTATGTCCTGATTCTATAGCTTCAGTTTCCCAGATTTTGACCCATTTCTGCTAAATTAGGAAAAGGAGGAGGGAGAGAGCAAAGAAATAATGAGGCATAGCAGTAGAAGGAACACTGAATTTAGAGTTAGTCTATACTTCCTCTAAATTCAGTGTTCCTTCTACTGCTTCTACAGGGACCAGAAAAACAAAATGACAGATTGTTCATTCAGTCAGTGATCAAACATTACCAAATATGGACTGGTTGAAGGAACATCTGTGACTAGTAGAAAGAACACAGGATTAAGACTCCATGCTACCTGGATTCAAGTCCCAGGTCTGCCATTAATTAGCAGTGGGCCCTGTGCAATTCACTTTACTCCCCTGGTCTTTAATATCCTTATTTGCAAAATGAGGGGGTTGAACTGAATGCTCTGTAAGGACCCTTCTGCCTAACAATCTATGACTATAAACATAGATTGTTTAGGCTAGAGAAAAGAGGATGCATGAGTAGACAGCTATGATGTCTGACTATCTTAAACGTTGCATTATGGAAAAGAAATTAGGGCTTTTCTTCTACCCAGGCTAGAGAACTAGGAACAATTTTCAGGGAGACAAATAAGCAAAAGACTCAAAGATCGAAGAAGAAGCAGCTGAGTGTTTTGAAAAGAGAATTGGAGTGGGAATCACAGACATGGGTTCAGATCCTAGCTTTTCTACTATAAGAAACAAACTTTTTACAAGTCAGTTCTCCCTTCTCTGGGATCTCAAATTCCTCATTTTAAAAATGGAAATAATAATAATTCTGGCATTCTCTACTCTGGAGCATTCTAAGAACCAAGTAAAGTAGCATAGTGGGTAGAATGCACACCCTAGAGTCAGGAAGACATCTTCCTGAGTTCAGATCTAGCCTTGAAAACTTACTAGCTGTATAACCCTGGGAAAGTCACTTAACCATGTTGGCCTCAGTTTCCTTATCTGTCAACTGAACTAGAGAAGCAAATGACAAATCACTCCAGTATTTTTGCCAGGAAAATTTCAAATAGGGTCACAAAGAATCAGAAATGACTGAAAAAAATACTACAAAAATGTGAACTTTTTCCTAATAAAGATGGTAGATGCCATTTTCATGGCACTCTTAATTCTCATCCCACCTTCTTTCCTTTTATAGTAAAAATGTGGGAAAGAGCAAGGTTGGGAGAAAGGAGGGAGTATTTGAGTAAATATGGTAAGTATGAATCCATCCAGCTACTTTTAACAATGAGGGGGTGACACAACTGAGAAAAGGCATTTTGAGTGTAAACCAAGGACATCTGGACCCTGGCAGGGTTACAACAATTATGTTTTTGGATTCCTCTCTCTCTTCAGAAAGAGAGATGTTGAGAGTCTTTCCAGGGAAAGGAAGCTCATTTTTCTATGATCTTGATTTCCTCCATGACTTTCCTTGCTACTCTCTTTTCTATTTGTTTATTAAAATGTCAAGGAAAAAGAGGTGGCCTGTTCAGGGGCATTTTTGTCAAATTTAGGATTAGAGTGTTTCAGAGGTAAGAGGCCATGGCCCGGTTCTGAGGACTCTTGCTATCTAATAAAGAATAGAATTTAATCATTGTAGAGTTGCCAATTTAGGAATGGAATAGGTCTGAGAGACCATCTAATCTCCCCTTCTTATTTGACAGATGAGGAAACTTGAATTAAGAGTTCAATCACTTACTTGATTCATAAGGTGAATAGTATGAAAGAGGCCTGACCGGAGAGTCAGGAGCCCATGGTCATAGTAAATCCTTTGCTACTGACTTACTCACTGTGAGTCTTACTGAGTCCATTTTCTGCCCTCTTTGGACCTCAGTCTCCCCCAGTGTAAAATGAGGAGGATAGACTAGATGGTCCCTAAAGTCTCTTAAACTTTTTATAGTCTCTGTTCTTTGTTTGAGGTCCTCCCTCTCTCCATGTCTGATATTCTATGTTCTTTCACCTGTACCTCTCATCTTAGAGCTCTGGCTTGAAATTAGGACAGGGCTAATCAGTATTAATCTTTCAGCCACAGAAATCTTGCCTCTGGCTTCAGGCTGTGTTCTGTGGGTTTCTGGCCTTGGGGCTGGGACCCGCTCAGGACTTGTCCCCCTGGGAGGAAGTTGGGAGCGTGTGAGGACTGTGATCTTGAGGCTCTGGGCAGGGGTATGAGATACAGAAGGGAGGCAGGAGCTATGGGAATGAGCAGCTGAGAAGCAATACGAACCTCAGTAAGCATACCATTGACCCATCTTCCCATCTCTCTCTCTCTCCTCTGAGCACCTCCCACCTCTTGTTCTTCTAGGATTTTTGCCAAGCTTTCTTTCCCACCGATTCACTTTTGCTATGAAATAAAGCTACTTATTTCCCATATTCCTTTACATGCTATATATAGGCCACATATGAATTTATGTATATAGTCATATAGTTCTATGGCAAGAGATAAAAGATGTGTGAGGCCACACTTTTATGAGGGTCTTCAAGCAGACATGTGTAAGGGCATTACTAAATTTTAAATCTGTAATGGATTTCAGAGATTATCCAGTCTAAACTATTTCTAAGCAGACATCTTTTCAAACAACATCCCCTATTCAGCTTTTGTTTAGAGATCTCCAGTGATAGGCAACTTCCTTTCCTCCATTTTACTTTGGGGAAGCCCTGATTGTTAGAAAGTATTTCCTATAGAAGTTAAAATCTCAATCTTCCTTCCTTTTACCCATTGCTCCTAGTTCTGACTTCTGAGGTCAATAAAGCTGTTTCTTCTTCCCCATAACAACTGTTTAAATATTTGAAGTCACCTATCATGTCTCCCTAAAATTGTTTCTTTCCTAGGTCAAACATTCTCATTTCTTCCAACAGATACTTATACTCCCTTGTCATGGTCTCCCTCTTATCAGTATACTTTTAAGGACAAATAGGAGGGAAAATATTTGAGAACCTATAGGGTGGGAGTTCTTAACCTATTTTGAATTATGATGACCTTTTTGGCAGTTAACTAAAGATTATAGGCCCTTTTTCAGAATTTTTTTTAAATACCAAAAATAAAATAAATAGGATAACAAAGGAAAATAACTATATACTCAATCTATCTATCCATCTATCCATCCATCCATCCATCTATCTATCTATCTATCTATCTACCTATCTATCTATCTATCTATCTATCTGTCTGTCTATCTGTCTCTCTCTCTCTCTTCATCCATCTATTTGTCTGTCTAATCTAAACATATACTAAATTCATGGACTCTAGTTTAAGAACCCTTGTTGTAGGGGGACTATGAATGAGGGTATATAGATAAGTAATCCAAAGATCTGACCTCTTGTATAATCTAAGATCTTTACTAGTAGGCATGGTGCCACTTTTTTTCTTTTTATCTCCAGCTTCTAGTATATATAGTACCATGCATAAAGTAGAAATTTAATACTTTTTTTGTTGAATGTATGAATGAATTCATAGTCTCTCTTTGGGTGTCTCTCTATGACTCCCAGCACTCAGACTATCGCTTGGCCTATGAGACTGAGAAAGTCACTTAACCCTGTTTGTCTCAGTTTCCTCATCTGTTAAATGAGCTAGAAAAGGAAATGGCAAACCACTCCAGTGTCTTTGCTAAGAAAACCTCAAACTGGGTCAGACACAACTGAAACAACTGAACAATAAATAGCCTATGATTAGATTGTTCAAAAAACAGTCGATGCTGCCTATTGTATTGTCTAAGATGAGTTCCCATGCAACTCTAAGAGTCTTTGCCTCTGTGATTCTGTGACAGCATATCATTCCAGAAGAGGCCTCAGTGAGGGGACAGTTCTACCCCAAAAATGTATAGGCCTCTTGCTCATCCCTTTAGACAGCAGGAACCTGTAAGAACCAGAAAAGGGAAGGATCAAGTCACTAGCCCATTTGAAGATGAAATCAACATCTCTGACTTCATCAGGACCATATTTGTAACCAATGAGCTACCAACACAGCACTCCTAACCATTTGCAGACACTGCTCAGAGCAATAGAAACTGCATCCCATCTGACTAACAGATGTGACCAAAGTTACAGCCCTTTGGGCTTTTTGGAAACAAGTAATATTTAGGACATGTGTAATGACTAAGATAGGATATTTTTTTCATATGTAATTTTATTTCCCATGGACAGAGTTGGGCTGCTCCCTTTTATCCATTTCCTCTTAGCCACAGGAGTGTGGTATAGTGGACAGAGGGCTGGAGAGAGAAGAAAAAATGTAAGTTCTAGACATAGCTCTGTAGTAACTCACTTTTTGGAGCTCAATTTCCCCATATGTAAAATAAGAAAATTGTATAAGATAACTCCTAAGGTCTTTCCCAATCTGGATATTAGGAATTTAAAAGTCCCATCCAGTTCTAATATTGTGTGTGTTAAGGTCCTTCCCACCTCTTGATAGCCTATGTTCTAAGTTCCTTCTCAGTTTTGACATTCTCCGTTCTGATCCAGCTTTGACATTTTGTAGTCAATGATTCTGGCTCTAGGCCATAGATGTTTCTTTTTCTTTCAGCTTGGTGGATCTGTTTTACATTTAGGGCACCTCATTTAGACAGGACTTTCTTCTGGTCACACTAATAGTTTATTTCCAGCCTGCCAGAGACAATATTATAGGCCCCAGAAGGAAGGGCAGGGGTGGAACTCTTTGATATTTCCTGGGAAACTCAGTTTTCATTCCCTAATTCAGTTTTCTGGATTACTAGCATAGGCCTGGGAGTGCTGTTGGGAAGGAGCCCAAGCCTTCATAGGACCCCAGTGAGATATCAGGGTCTGGCCTTGAGTTGAAGTTGATAGAACACTTGGGGAGGCAACAGGGTGGAAAAGAAAGGCAGGGATGGGCTTTTGGAGATGTTAAAAGAAAAAATACCTTAAGCTAAATAGCTTCTCACTGGAGTCTGAGAAAAATGAATGACAATAACCTAGTTCCTGTCTATCCTCAGGCCTCTTTTCCTCTACAAACTTGAAGGTAGACCAGGGCCAAGACCAAGTCCAAAGGACCATAGGATCAGATAGAACAAGACCTCAGAACTCACTATGGTCGATGCTTCATTTTTATAGAGAAGAAAGTTAGATCTTAAGGAGGTAAAGTACTTGTAAGGCCACTTATCTACTAAGTCGCAGAGTCTAGGCTAAAAACCAGGCCTTCTGACTACAATCCAATGCTATTTCTAGGACTTCAGGATGGCAGTTAAGTTTACCATTACTTGATGATCTCATAGGGTATAATGTCTTTGTTTCTTTCAGGAGGAATCACCGGGAACAAAAGAAACTGACAACTGATTGGGGCACATTGAGAAGACCTTGAACTTCCAGAGAACCTACTTGTCTGATGATCCTTGAGAAGGTGAGGAATGAATACTCCCATATGTGTCCAGGGATACTACCCAATGGCAAAACAATCACCTCCTAGTCAAAGTCCCCTAGATATGTTCTCTATAAGCTTCCTTTCCTGCTTCTTCTCTTTCTTTCTCCTCTTCTCCTTTCATAGTATAAGATCAGAGAATCATAGATTTAGAGCTGGAAGACACCACTAATATTATCTGGTCCAACATTCTCTTATATATGAGGAAACTGAAGAACTGAGGCCCACAGATGTTAAATGTTTTACATAATGTCCTACATACCTTAAGTGATAGTAGAGATTTGAACCCAAGTCCAAATGCAGTATATGTTTACCCTGCCTTCTTCTTTCATGATAGATGTGTCTTGAATATCTAGAAAAGGTCAATCAATCTTTATTGATTGGTTAACTGATTGACTCAAGGAGCAGTTACCAGACACCTACTTCTGCATTAGGCAGGATGTTAGACTAAACTATCAAGTCTTTTTGCTCCGAAATTCTTAGATTCTACTATGGTCCTAACCCTGGGTCAAATTTCAAGGCTCAGGTTGAAGGGGCATTCATGCCATCTCTGCACACATTTTATTTCCCTATGGGAATATATAATCAGGCAAGGTTAGAAGTAACGGTTTAGTAGGTACTCACAGTTAGAGATCCTGGAAGATTTCATCCATAAGGTAACCCATTAGAATTTGGGGTATCTAGTCTAGAAGTATAAAGATCAGTGATGATAAGCAGATGAGACCATTGTCAAATTCCTAGAAGTTGCCAATGCAGAGACTGTTTTAGAGAGGTAATCATAGGATATTACAGTTAGAAGACATCTTAAAGATCATCAATCTAACTCTCATTTTACAGAGAAAGAGTCTTCAAGAGGTGATTTACTAAGATCTCACAGATAACTAGGTGACATAGTAGGATTTGGATCTTCTGACTCATATTCTAGGGCTCTTTCTGTTACATGAGTCTGCTGCCATCTAATATGTAGAGCGAAAGGAAAGGGAGGGAGAGGAAGGGGAGAAGGTAAAGAGCAAGAATGGGTACTAGATCTAGTGAGTTAGATGGGGATTACAGATTGGGAAGATTCTCCAAAATCTATTTAGTCCAACCCATGCCTACAAAATGATTCTTTCTATAGGATACACAATGACTGACCATCCTGACTTAGCTTAAAGACTTCCAGTCCCCCTGCCCCATGACGTGGCCCATTCTGGAATGGGCCACCATTTCCTTTCTATTTATTAAGAAGATTTTTTTGACATGAAACCCTCTTTGATCTCTTTTCTTTTCTTCTCTTTAGTTTTCTTTTCTTTAGTTTAGTTTAGTTTTCTTTTCAAAACACTTACCTTCTGTCTTGAAATCAATACTATGCATTGGTTCCAAAGCAGAAGAATGATAAAGGCTAGGCAATGGGGGTTAAGTGACTTGCCCAGGGTAACTAAACTAGGAAGTGCCTGAGGTCGTATTTGAACCTGAGACCTCCCATCTCTAGGCCTGACTCTCAATCCACTGAGCTACCCATCCTGCCCCCTTTTGTTGCTTTTCAATCTCCCCTTGCTCCTAATTCTTCTCTTAGAGGCTAAGCAGAATGAGTCTAATCCCTCTATCTGGGGACAACCCTTTACATACTCAATTGAAGATACCATTTCACCTTCAATTCAATCTCTTCTCTAGGCTATATGTCCCCAGTTCATGTCACTAATCTTTAGATAGCATGGGTTTGAGAATTCTTAAAAGGTTTTCAAAAGAGGACTAGAAAGTCTAAGTCTTCTGCTGTAGGCCCTGAACACATAGAATAATGGGAGCCACCATTCTTTAAAAAGTGCTTTAAGTTTTACAAAGAACTTTCCTCAAAACAACAACCCTAGAGGGAAGATCCAAACCTCCAGCATTCACATATGAAGCACGTGCATGCCACATAGGCAATTCCCTGTCTTACATGAAATACACACATACTTTTACATCATTCATATATACTCAATGCATGCACAGAGCTCACATATGTCACATTAACATACAGAACATACACACAATATGCATGCATATAAATAGATACATGAATTCATATTAGATATATCTCACACACACACACATATATCCATGTACATTTTGTAAAGAAGCCAATACAACTTTGTTTAAAGTTACTGGATTGTGGGGAATCATCCAGGCACTGGATAACTGTGTAGGCTTCCCTATAAAGTAAAGAGACAGGCTGTCTCCCCCAGATGCTCAGCAGGCCAGACAGAGCCATCTGCTTTCTCTCCCACTGTCTCATGCTGGCTCCACCCCGAGGAGGTAGGTTGCAGAGTCCCAGGAACGGGACACTGGGACGACAGATGTTCTATCTCTTGAGGTTTCTCAGCTGCCTGGAGAGCACACAGGATGTTAAGACTGGTCCATGGAACATTTCTGAGTTTGTTTTCTTCCTGTTACATTCTCAGCATGCCTCCCTCCGCCTTTAACGGCTTCTCTACCTCTGTCAAGTCTATCCCCACTTTTCTCTCCACCCCTTCCCTCCCTCATCCTTTTCTAAGTTCACTTGGACTGAAGCAGTTATACCTCACTGACAGAAACAGCGGCTTCACCTGGAGTCTTTGTCCCATGTCACAAGGTACTTCCATTGGATTCTGATTCTGTCACGTAAGTGGACTCGGGTGGGTGGTCTAGCTTAGGTGTGAGGAATGGTGTCAGGCAAGCTGGCCCTTTGGGGTTGGAAGGAAGAAATGCATGCAGTTCAGACTAAGCCTAGGAGCCCTGGGCCTCTCTTTTTGTTGTTTAGACCTTTTTGGTCCTCTCCAATTCTTCAGGACTCCATTTTTGGGGTTTTCTTGGCAAAGATACTGGAGTGGTTTGCTATTTCCTCCTCCAGCTCATTTTATAGATGAGAAAACTGAGGCAAACAGATTGAAGTGACTTGTCCAGGATCACACAGTAAGTGTCTGAGGGCCAAATTTGAACTCGGGTCTAACCGACTACAGGCCAGTGCTCTACCTACTGCCCTACCTAGCCAACCTCGGGAGGCTCTTCTTTAGGAGTTAATATTATTCTCCAACTTAACCTCTCATACTGGTTTCTGAAATCCCAAAGACCTTAGGGATCATTAAGTTAAGAAGCAATGTGGTGTTTTTTTTTTTGGAAATAGAAGTGGATTTGGAATCAGGAGACATGGATTGGAATCCTAGCTCTGACAGAAATTAGCTTTATTACTATGGACATGTTATTTATCCTCCTCTTTGAGTCTCTACTTCTTTGTCTGCAAATTAAAGATAATAGAATTATAGATGATTTAGAGATGAAATGTATTATGGCATCATAGACCCACAGTTGGAAAGGACCTTAGCAGTCATTTAGTCCAAACTATTAAACTTATGGATAAGAAGTCTAGGACTAGGGAAATTCAATAACTTGCTCGAGGTCATATAGGAAGTAACTAAAATAGGATTTGAATTCAGGTCCTGGGACTACAGTTCAATATTCATTTCATTCCATTACCCTGGATCTTAGGAGTCATCAAGTCTAATCCTTTCCTTTTACAGATGAAGAAAATGAGGCCCAGCGTTAGTGACTCACCTAAGCTCAGTAGAAGGGCCCTGATGAAATTTCAATAGCTTGACTTCTGTTGAATTCTTTTTCCACTACTTCACAGGATTGTTAAGGTTTGCAAACTGTAGATATATGCTATATAAATATAAATGTCATTTATCATTATGATTTTCTCATTCAGTCTCTGTTTCACAGAGAAGGGAAGCATTTTCACTAAGGTGGCACGGTGAATGGCAAAAATTAGGCTGAGAACCACAGAAACAGTTGTAGAAGTGGGAGGGAGAGCCATCTTTGCCAATTCACTTTCAAATCCATGTTCTTTTTATTATCCTGTGCTGCCTCCCAAAGATGGCAAGTGTGCCTTACACAGGGTTGGTTTCTCCAACTGACCAGGGAAAAGAAAGAATCCTAAAGGCACTCCTCGTTCTCTTTAAAATCTGAGGATTTAATTCTTTATTCACAAAGCACTTACTCTTGCAGGCTTTTCCTCTACTCCCATTATCCACAATCCTTAGCTCAATAAAACTTTTATTCCAACGTTCCATGCCCTGAATTGGACCCTAGTCTGGGGAGTTGCTAGAACCAGATAATATTCGAACTGAGGAAGGTCTTAAGAATCATTTATGCCAAACATCTTAACTTATAATATCTCCAGAAAGGGGAAGAGATTCAGCCAAGATCACACATCACCCAAAGCAGAGCCCAGGTCCTAGACTTCTATGCTGTGTCCCTGGTGTCCTACAATAATATGAGGCAATATAATGAAGCAATATAGTGCAAAGATCACTGGATTTGGAGTTGGAGAACCTGAGTTCCCATCCCAATCTGGCTACTTATTTCCTTTGTGATCATAGGACAAGTCATTTGTTGCTTTTTGGGGCCCCAGTTTCCCCATCTCTAATGAGTCAGACAAGAAGACCTTTCAGATCCCTTACATGGTAAAACACAATTTGTCTAGAGAAAAAAAGTCTTCTTCAGCTACTCCAAAGAGCAGCTCAGTAGTCACTTTTAAGAGGAGTTGATTAATTGGACATTCCTTCTCACTTTTCCTCCTTGGGGTGTGATGGAGAAGAGCAGAAATTTGGGAGGTGAATAAATAAGAGTCCTGGATATATTTTTAATTAGTTTTATGACTGAGCAATTCACTTTTCTTGTGACCCCAGTTCCCCCAAAACGAGGATCAGTGTTTGAAGTAGCTGGGAGTCAACGTAAGAAGAGATCAGCATTATTCTTAAAGTGCAGTTAAAATGGGAGTTATTATTTTTGAGCCATAAAGTGAGTGGTCATTAAATTCTCCTAAGTTTGAGGCTCCTGAGAATGGAGTGAGGGAGGGGAGCCAGGTGACAGGCAGCAGGCTCCTGGTGCCCCTCCTGGCCTGCCTTGAGCTGGCTTGGACCTACATAGCCATATAAGGGAAGGAACATTAGCTGAAGCAGGGCTAGGGGGGTTGGGGGGAAGGTCTTGTTCTGGACAGGGATGGAGAAAACCCAGACATCCACTGTTTATTTTCTCCTTCTTTTGCACTTCCTCTTGACTTTTGGGGCTCAAGTCAGAAACCCAGTATCTTCCCAGGAGAGACTGCTCCTCCTTTCCGAAAGGATGAAGATAAATGAAAAGTGTGTATACGTGAGTATTGGGGGCGCTAAGGAAGGATGGAGAGGAATTTGGAGGGGAATGCTGCTCCTCTTTCCATTTCTCCCAGGAATCCCAGGAGAACCCAGACACAAGTTGATACACAGGCATGGTTGAGGGGTTGCAACTGGTGGGCAGAACTATCAAGTAAGATCTGGCTGGTTGGAAGCTTCTAGTATGAATGAAGGGGTCTGTGACTAGATCAGGGAGCTGGTAGGAAGCGGGGAGCATGAGACTCTCTCTGATGATAGAAACAGTAGAATAGAAACTCCCTGAGAACAGAACTTGCTTCATTTTTGTCTTTAGACTTCAATATGTAACACAGTACCTGGCACCTAGTAGGTCCTTACTAAATATTTGTTGATTGGCAACAATGGTTTGCCAAGCACTTTTCTCCTAGGTGTAAGGTGACATGGTGTGGAATGGAAAGACCAAGAGAGAGAAACTTTGGGTTAGAATTCTATCATTAACCTTTACTAATTGTGTGCCCATCTACAACTGATTTGGTTTCTCTGTTTCCTTACCTGTAAAATAGGGTCATTGTGAGGCAAGTGCTTTGTAAATCATAAAGTGCTATAGAAACCAGAATTGTCTCCATTTTATAGAGGGTGAAACTGAGGTTCAGAGAGGTGAAGTGAACCCAGAGTTCAACTCCAGATCCAGCATTCTTTAACTACCCTGCAGTGTCTCTCCATCAATTTTGTTTTTTAGAAGAAAATGGGATGAAGTGGATGACCAGGTCCATAGGACTCAGAGCTTGAGGGTTTTTGATCTAGGCTACAGTGTACAAAATGGAGACAACCACTTTCAGGTCCCCTAAAGTAAAGAGAAAGTGGAGCATCAAACCCCAAACCTCAGAGTCTGGGAAGATCTAAAACATAGAACTGATCTCTCCTCAGTCAATCCCCCTGACTCCCCAAGGCCAGGCATTTTAAGTGTTTCCTCTCACTTTGACCAAGGGAAAACTATCTTAATGTGAATATCCCTAAATTCCCAAGGTCTTGGAAGACTCTTCTTTGGTCCTTAGTTTCCTCATTTGTTAAAAAAGGAGATTAGACTAGTTGATCTCTATTGGCTTTCTAACTCCAATGCTCTATGATATCTTCCTTTGAGATTAAATTGAAGAATTATATTATGTACAATAGTAGAAAACTGTACTATCATCAAGTATTGCCCAGTTCTTACTAACATAGACAGAAAGGCATAGTGGGATTAGAAAGGTTCTCATAAGTCATGCCTAATGCAAGTTTTTTCCATGTCATTTGTATGCGTCTGTTTTCTTCCTTTATTTCCTCTTTTTGGTGCCTACAAGAGCCAGTTGGAATGGACAGACACCTCTGGCCCATCTGGATCTGCTATTCCTCCTCTGTCTCCCAGCCCGAGGTGCAGTGCTGCATCTCTGGTCAGTTGTGAGTCTGAGATGAAGCACTGTAGCTCGGGAAGGGAGGAACTGTCCAACTCAAGAGAAACAAGTCACCTCTGCTGGAAGACTGACTCTACTTAAGGCCAACCAGCCAAGCTGGGTAAGTAGGGGCTGGGAAAAGAGGGAGAGCAAGTAGATCACTGATCTAGGTGTACACTTCATCTTAGTTTAGCAGTGTGAAAAAGTTCTCTTGTTCCTTATGCCTATTATCTTTCTGAGTGAAGTTGACTCAGAACGGGGTCCCATCTCAGCAGGTCAGAAAATAATTTAGGATCTGAGAAGACATCTGTGTCAAATACTCCTTGAGCTTCTTCTGGACTTTAGTGATCAGGGTAGATACAAGAGCTAATTCTTCTTTTCCATTTATTCCATTGTTCATGGGCTCACTCTTTCAACAAGCATTGCCAGAGGCCTATAAGTGTGAAGTCCTGAGTTTGGAGCAAAGTGGGAAACAGATGAATGAGACATAGTCCTTGTTCTCTGGGAGCTCACATTTTAGTAGTAGGATTGGTGAGAAAAATAACTATAGTACAAATTAGTATGTGCATACTGTGTGGAGAGGCAGTAGATAAGGATTGAGAGCCACAGAATCAGTAATTTGGGGTTCAAATCCAGCCTCTGACATACTTTTGTTGTTCCATTGTTTCAGTCACATCAAACTCTTTGTGACCCCATTTGGGGTTTTCTTGACACAGATACTGGAATGGCTTGCCATTTCCTTTTCCAGTTCATTCTACAGATGAGGAAACATCTGTAGGTAGAGGTAATTAGGATTAAGCAACTTGCCCAGGGTCACATGGCTAGTAAGTGTCGAAGGCTGAATTTGAATTCAGGAACATGAGTTTTTGCTGACTCCAGGCAAATGTATTACTCTATCCTCTGCACTGCCAAACTTCTCTGTATTAGTATGCTGACATACTAGCTATATGCTTAGACAAGCATCTTGAGCTCTCAGTACTCTAGGTAGCTCCCTATGACTCTGAGTTACAGAAAGGGTGCAGACTTCAATATTCCCTGTAGGGGGAAGCTTTCTTATCCAATAATTCCCCTTATCAATGAAATCATAAGTCCAGTCCCCATCCTCCCTAGGTCAATTCAAGTAGCATCACGTGAAAAAGAGGCAAAGACCACTTCTTCTGGGGTCTTCATAGAGCAAGTATTTGAATTGGTCCTCGAAAGAAGCTGGGCATTCTACGGATTAAAATGAATAGAGAGGATATTGCATGCTGAACAAAGTAACTAAGCAAGTACACTGACGTGGGACGGGTCAGGGCCTGCTCAGGGAGTGGTGAGTAGTTAGTCCAAATCTGTGAAGTGTGGAGGAGCACAGATTTGAAAAGAAAGGGAAGCCAGATGTCAGAAGTTCTTGAATTCCAAAATAAGGAGCTTGGACTTTATTTATTCATTTAATAAATACTTAGGCAATGGGTAGTCATGGAAAATTTCTTAGCAAGGGAGTGGCTTAGTGATCTGTGTTTTAGGATGGAAACTTGAATAGTGTGATTAGGATGGATTGAAGGAAGAGGCACTGGAGGGAAGGAGATCAGTCTGGAAGCCATTACATTAATCAAGGTGAGAGGTAATGAAGTTTTGACCTTGGGTGATAGCCATGGGCCTGGAGAAAAACATAAGAAACATTATGGAAGAGAATAGATAGAACTTAGAGACTTAAGAATGAGCAATTTTTGTCTTTTCCTCCTCAAAAAGGATTTGAAGATCTCAAGAGGGATGGAGGGAGAGATGAGGAAGTTTAGGTTACAATTAAAAGACACAGGAAAATCAAGTGGAGGAACAAGTTTGGTGAAGGTGAGTTTGGCCTAGATGGGTTGAGTTTGAGGTACAGGTATAATGTTCAGGTATAGATTTCTAGCATCTTTGGCCAGGTCAAAACCTTAAGCCAGAGCAAGAGACATCCTTCGTGAGTCATGTCCCTCCAGGTAGGGAGAGAGACCTTCATGGCCAATGCTGAAGCTTCTAGAGCCGCACCTGGAAAATTCCTCATGAAATTGGCCACTTGTGTATCCCTCTACAGCTCCTCTCCCCCTGCCTCCCAGAAAGCCATCATTTATAGCAAAGGATAAAAAAGAGAGGGAAAAATAGTTTAATAACATAACCAGCCACCTGGTTAGTAATTTAGTAAGTCTAACATTATATGATTCTATATGTTCTATATGTATAGCTCTCCATTTCTTCAAAGAGGGGAAGAAGGTGCCTTCTCATATTTTTTCTTTTCAAAAAAGATTTTAATCATTATAATTTAACAACATTCAATTTTTTTGTTTTGTTCTTTCCACTTTTGTTGTAAATTGTACATTGTTGTATATATTGTCTTCCTAGTTCTGCTTTCTTCATATTGCATCAGCTCTTGCCTTCCTTTCCTCCTCTGTTTTCATTATTTTGTATAGCCAGTCATATCCCATTACATGCATGTGTTACAGTTTATTTCATCTATCAGTGGACATCTACTTTAGAGCCATTCCTTTCAACATATACCAGTACTTTTTCTATTTCTTGACCACTTTAAATATCCCCATGAAATTGTACTAAATTGTCCACATTGGTAAGAAACAGAGAAAGAATCTTCCCCCATTCCTCTTCCCCCTAAGTAATAGCAGCACCCATCTCTCTCCCTGTCCCAGCTTTACAGTATCCTGTTTTCCTGAGACTGATGACTGCTCCAGGATGCTCTGTGGTGTATGATTACTTTAGAATTCAGGTAGCCTCTTGTTGGTACCCAACTATTGCCAAACTCTCAAGTGATAGAAGACAACACCAGTACAACCTACAGGGAAAGAATGGATCAATGTTTTTGTCTACCCTCTGGTCTGAAGGTCACACTCTCCCAACCTTGTCCTCAGGGTCCAGTTTTCCCAGGAATCCCTTAGATGCTAAGATGGGGATTCCTGGAAATACTGTTCTTGAGGTCATGGATTTACAACTGGACTATATCTCCTTCAACATCCCCTGCAGGAAGAAGTTTTAAAAACCAGTATCTGAGTTGCCACATAGGTATCTTTTCAGAGATGATATAAGATGAAATAAATGGAGCAAGAGATTGGAGGTAAGGAGATTTAGTAACCTCATCTTTGTCCTTGGAAATGAAACAGCCCCAAATATTTTAGCAAAGCATAGTACAATGGACACTGGATTTGAACTCAGAAGATCTGGTTTTGAATCTCAGCTCTCACACTTAGTATTTGTGTAACTTGGTGAACCATCTAACTTCTCTGAGATTCAATTTTCTCATCTATAAAAATAGGTAATTGGACTATTTAACCAGATGACCTCTAAGGTTCCTTCCAGCTCTAAATGTTGTGCTTCTATGCTTCTATGTCCATAGGCACAGAGCTTTATGCTTTTCAAAGCACTTTCCTTACCCTGAATGGTTAGTAGTGCAAATAATATCAGCCCATTTTACAGATGAAGAAACAGACTCAAAGAGGGGAAGGAACATCCAGGATCATGCTATCATTCATTATCATGTTATCTTTCAGTGGAGGACAACCAAAATGGTGAAGGGACTAGAGACCATGTCATATGAGGATTGCTTGAAGCAACTAGGGATAGTTAAATCGTAGAAAATAAAATTTAGGATATGCGCTAATTGTTTTCATGTATTTGGAGAGGAGTTATGGGGAAGAAGGATTAAGTCTGGTCAGTTTGACCCCAACATTAGGAGGAAGTTGAAGAAAAATAGGTTTTGACTTAATAGAGGGAAAAATGACTTAATAGTCAGATTATTCTGGAAGTAGAATGGGCCCCTCAGGGGATAATGAACTTCCCATTATCAGAGATTTTAAAGTGAAGGCTCATCACTTATTACAGACATTATAGAAGGAGATCCTACTAAGGTCTAGTTTGGACCTGATGACTTTATGAAGTCATTTCCACTTCTGAGCCTTGATTGCATTACATCTCTGTGAGACAGGATAGGACTTTTGTCCTTGTCTTAATTTCAGGTAACTGATCCGAAAGTATGCAGTTAGGCATCATTAAAACCAGGGCTAAGACCCTCACCTTCCTTTCATGTTTTGAGGTCCCATTTTTTACTATCCACAGTGGTTTTTAAAATAAGATAACAATGTTAATTACAATTTTATAAGTTCATCCACAGAAGTAACTTACCTAATGTCACCTAATTGGTAAGTAATAGAATCAAGGTTCAAATTCCATTCCTTTCATTCCAATTCCAGTATCTTTTCCACATTGCCTTTCTTAGCATTGTGGGAACATCATTTCTTCCATAGAGCACATGCTACAAACGCTGTCATGACCTTCTCCAAGGAGTGAGGAATTATGAGGATGATGAGAAAGTCTACTTCACACACCATCCTCCAGAGGGAGGGTGGGAAAGTCTGATTTAGGCACTGTCCCCGGGGGAGAATGTGGAAAAGCTTCTTCAGGAACTATTCTCCAGAGGGAGGGTGGGAAGGGCACATCTTTCCCTTGAACTAATTTCTTATAGTTCCTCCATATAAGAGTTGTGTGCCATGATGAGAATAAAGTATTGAACTCTTGACTTGTGTCCTGTTTGCTTCTTTAAAGGCTGGGGAGTTTAGAATTAGTGGGGATGCTAGATTCCCTTCCTTCCTCCCAAGTCCTTGCTGAGAGAATCTTGTATGAATACTTGGAAATTCTAAGAGACTCTAGAAGGCATATTGAAAATCTGGGCTACCCAGAGGTGCTCTCAAAGAAAATTTAGCCTCATTTGAAAGGGAGCCGGGAAGGTCTTCAAATGCTTATATGGGAATGAACATGTAGCTGAATATATAGCACTTTGAGGATTGCAAAATGCTCACATGTATTATCTTTTTTGATCCTAATAATAACACTACATAGTAGATGCTCTTATTACCCCATTTTGCAAATGAAGAAACTGAGGCTGACAGACATCAAATGAATTTTCTAGAATCATAGCTATTAAATGTTTGAGAATGGATTTGAACTCTGGTCCTCCTAATAGCACTCTTTATGTTCAACAGTATGCCAGTCAACAGAGATGGCCAACATTTACAAATGACAAGAAAGAAATATTCCTCTTCAAGGGACAGAGTATTTTTTCAGCTTGGTTATAAAAGATTTGTTTGGAAATGAAAGATGTTTCCAAACCTTAAATGAGTGTTTTTTTTTAAAGGTGGGTGGTATCTTTAAGTGTGAATGTTTGGGTTTATTTTAAATGGTGCATATTACCCAGGCCATCTGGCTAACATTCTACATTAGTTGCAACATCGTTCTATCCATAGGCATTTATAGGAGGATGCTCTATGAATACTTATCCTTTTATCCTAGCTAAAGCATGTATATCATTAACTTTCATATTTAGTAGAACTTTTCTTCCATTGCTATGCCCTTCCATTTTAAGAATAAAATCAAGAAAACATTTCTCTAGGCAGTTTCCCTGTGGCCCCCACTGCTATTGACTTTTGTGTTGTGGTCATTGTTTTTCTTTTCCCTGCTCTGAAAGACAGGTCATGCTTAGCTTCCCTTAAGCTGGAAGCATTCTATGCCCCTGCCTCTAAGCAAAAGGCTAGAATGAAGGCTAGTGCATGATAACACATCCCCATCTCTGAAGCAGTAACTGCTCGCTGGCCATTTTCAAAATGAGATTCCCAGGGCCTGTGGGATATGCAAAGCTTCTTACTTCAAGACTCCCTGATTTATTCAGTGTGGGTCTTCTCCCTACTGATTTTCTATTACAGCAAATTCAGTGGAAGCAGCACCCTCAATCTATCTACCAGAGGGTAGGCCTTCATTTACACCTTAGCGGCATTGCTTCGCTGAAGGCTTCATATCCTGTAGCCATTTGGGTGATTTACCTTCTCTAGTCCTTAGAAGACAGATAGACTCCATTGTTCTTGTCATTGTATTGATTCAAAACCTTTTCTTTTCTTTTTTAAACCCTTACCTTCCATCTAAGAATCATTATGGCGTATTGTCCAAGGCAGAGTCCAGGGCAGAAGAGTGATAAGGGATAGACAAGGGGGGTTAGACTTGCTAGGGGGTTAAGTCACACAACTAGGAAATGTCTGAGGCCAGATTTGAACTCAGGACCTCATGTCTCCAGGCCTGGTTCTCTATCCACTAAGCCACCTAACTATCCCTCAAACCTCTTTTGCTCTTTAGGAACTGCCAGACCCTTAGCTCTGCAGGCTTAGCTTTAGGAACTGGCATATTTGGTCTTAATGGAAAATAGAAACTTCCTTGTAGTCAGAGCTGTCTCAATATGGCTGCCTATGTAGGTAAAGTTCCTTGATCCTAGGTGTCTGATAGGGATAGGTAGTCATTTATTAAGGCTGACATGAGATGGATTCTAGTCCTAACCTGGACTCTGTATTTCACTTCGAGGTCTCCTAGAGCATTTTTCATCATGGATCCTGTGGCATTGTCTTGGCTCCGTATTGCTGAGAATGGCGAATCTAATCATCATGAATCCCCTTGAGATGGAGAGATACTCAAGTCCTAAGCTCTGCCTCTCCCTACAAAGATTCCAGGTCTAGGCAACAATGTTATACCTCTGACCGGGAGACAGCATGATGCAGGGGAAAGAGCACCAGCTCTGAAATTAGAGGCCTTGGGTTCAGGGGCCAATTCTGATGCCTACATGTGTGATCTTGGACGTGTTCCTTCACTTCCCTGGACCTCAGTTTCCTCATCTGTAAAGTGAAATGAGTGGCTAATTGGCTTCTTATGTTTCTTCCAGCTCTAGATAGGAGATTCTGTATTTATTATTATAAGAAATAATTATCCATCTTTTTTTCCTGTTAACAGGAAATCAGTTGCTTATGGGCAAGATCCCACATAGCTCTATGATTGGGTTTCCCATCTGATGAAGAGCCTCTCTTGTAAGACAGTGGAATAAAATGGGGTTTTCAGGATGCCTTTCATGCTTGGGATGAGGGCACCCTACCAATAAGGCATTGAACCATAGCCCCTCTTTATGCTTCAACTTCTCCATCTATAAAATAAAAGATTTAGCCTAGATCAGGGGTTCTTAACTTGGGTCTAGAGACCCCCAAAAGGTGCATGGATAGATTCAGGAGGCCAGTGAATTTCGATGGAAAAAATTCCATCTTTATTTTCAATAACTTCTATCTGAAATATAGTCTTTCCTTGAGTGATTTAAAACGTTTTGAGGAGTCCATAGGTGTCACAAATCTGCAAAAGGAACTTGACCTCCCCCCCAAAAAAGATAAGCATCCTGGGCCAAGATATTCTCAAAATATTTTCTAAAAACAAATGCTTTATCTGGCATCTTTCAGTTATCCATGCCTAAGACTTACCTTCAGTTTAAGTCATTTTTCTGTTGTATCCCATTCTCTGACTCCATTTGGGGTTTTCTTGGTAAAGAGCCTGGAATGGTTTCCCACTTCCTTCTCCAGCTCATTTTACAGATAAGGAAACCGAGGCCAGTAGGGTTAAGTGACTTGACCAAGGTCACATAGCTAGTAGGTGTCAGAGGAGGATTTGAATTCACAAAGATGAATCTTCCTGACTCCAGATCCAGTACTCTATCCACTGGGCCAACTTACTGTTCCCTAAGATATGCTTACCCTTTACTTTTCCCTACTAATTTGACTAAAGGACATTTTTGGACCTGATATACTGGCAGAACCTAAGTATCCTGGTTTGGAAGGGCTTTGGGGTAAATTATGGAAGGAGAGAGTATGAAATATTCCTGGGGAGAACTTTGGGCAAATTGTCTATTTTCTTGGAGGAAATACAGTGTAGTTTGCTGAACTCAGGTTTGGTTGCTGCCTCAGATACTTGCTAGCTAAGTGACATTGAGCAAGTTGCAACCTCTCTAGGCATCCTTTTCCTTATTTGTAAAATAGATATAATAATAGTAACTACTTCAATGGATTATTGTTAGGGACACATGAGAGACAAGACAGAAAAAGGTTTTACTAACCTTAATGCACAATTTAAATATAACTTTTAGAAATCTATATAGATAAACCATTGTATATAGTTTCGGTAATGCAGTATTTCATATTTTAGAGGGATATTTAGAGAACTATTTGAAATAGTTCATATTTTATTTATTACTGGCATCAACAGTTTCTCATAGAAGCTTAGTCAAATAAAAGTGTCGGGATCATTTCCTCACTCCATCAAGATTTCATGGATCAGAGCCTGGGAAACTAGTCTCCCTTGAAGACCTCTGAACTCTAACCCAAGATGCCACTGTGAACCTAGTGGCAGCTACTGAACTTGCAGGAAGTGTGATAGAAACCAATACTTCCTGTGTCATATATAAATATACAGATTGTTGTGGTGCCCACTATTAAAGTAGAGTTTCTTAATCTGGGACAAATAGCCTATACATGGATTTCAGGAGCCCCACAAACTTAGGTGGGAAACAAAGGCATCTTTATTTTCGCTAATTTCTAACTGAAATTTAGCATTTCCTTCAATTATTAAAAGACATTATTAGGTTTCATCTGACTGTCAAACAGTCCTGTGTCTCACAAAGATTAAGGTTCTCAAAGATACCAGAATGATTTGCCATTTCCTTCTTCAGCTTATTTTACAAAAGAGGAAACTGAGGCAGAGTTAAGCAACTTTTCCAGGGTCATACAGTTACTATCTGAGACCAGATTTGATCTCAGATCTTCTTGCCTCCTAGCCTGGTGCTTTATCCACTGTGCCACCTAGCTACCCCATATTCATTCTCTGTAAATGCGGGAAAGGGGCATGACTAGTTCAACATCATATAGTGAATAAGTAGAAGAGCCAGGCCCAGAGCTTTATTCACACCTTTATGCAGCAATTTCTATATTGTTTTACACAACTTTTTCTCAGCACTACTGGCACCTTAGGAATACTGGAGCCTGAACTAAATAAAGCCATGAGTTTAGGGTTTGGAAGAAATGCTAAAGGACAACAGTATCTTGCTTCTCTACTCTTCTTTGCACTGCTGACCCACCAGCCCAGATTTGTCTGAATTTAATTGTTTTCTAGTCTCCTGGGCAAATGATTTCAAATCAAGCAAATGGTAAAATAGTATATTGGGTTGTATTTGTTGCCTATGGCTGTTGGTGCAAAGCCTGACTTTTTAATATAGTACCTGAGTGAAATTAGGCAAGTCAGCTCCCCTTCTTTGCATTCAGTTTCCTCACCTGTAAAATGAAGGGATTAGATTCAATTATTTCTGAGATTGCCCTTAGAGCTAATATTTTATTCTAGGTTGCAAGGTCTATTCCAGAAATGTTTTAAAATTTCTTTCTGCTTTAATATTATATACTCTCAGTTAGTTTCATGGTCCGTCTCATGACTGATATGAGCCCACAAGATTTGGGATGGTTTCTAAGGTCATCTAGCCTCTAGTAGCTATGCTTAGGAAGCATAGCCTAGAAAACTTGAAAACCTAACTTTAAGGTCATACATCTCAGCACTCTGCCTAAGCAGATACCACCTAAAATGTAAAGATGAGATTGATGGATGATCTTTGGTGTTCTTTCAGTTATTCCTGGGGATAATTTCTATCTTAACAAGAAAGGTTCAGAGAGAAATCCCTGAGAGATCAAAATCTTCCACAGAATCTCCCTCTAGCTTTCAAAAGTATCTAAGTCCAATAATAAGAACCATAATTATTAGGCAGCTATTTCTATATAGCTTTACAAAATCAAGAGTAGTTTTTTTTTTTTTTATCCCTTTAGCCTCAGAGACATTGAGAGCTGGGTTTCTCTTACATTTGACACATATTAGCTGCATGGTCATGTGTAAATCACATGGCCTCTCATCTGAATTTTTATGAAATAGTTGATTTATGAGTGTCTTTCATGTTGGTTGTCTGGAGGGTCAGAATTCCCAGTGATGGTTCAGGGCCAGATTTCTAGACTTTGGTTTGCCACTAACTAGTTGTGTGACATAGATCAAGTCTTATTGACTATTTCTGAGGTCCTGTTTATATATAAATAGAGATTAGACTTGTGATTTAATTGATACAGGCAACTACTTTATGAAGAAACTCTACAAGAATTTCCATAGAAAGTGTTGATAATTCTTGCATTATTTCTCTCTTGAAAATTGGATGGGAATTTTGCTTTCCCTGGATAAGGGGTTCTTAACCTTTTTTGTTGATCCCTTTGGTAGCCTGGTGAAGCCTATGGATCTCTATTCTGAAAAATGTTTATAAAAGCATAAGATAAAATATATAGGATTACAAAGGAATCAAATTATAGTGAAACATAATTAAATTTTATATTAAAAAAACCCCAAGTTTATGGACCCTAGGTTAAAAAATCCTGGACTAGATTTTTATCAGTGCAAACTACTTTGGACAAGGAAATTCCCTTCACTGATCCATGTCAGCAACTTATCTATAACTTTAGGAGTTAGTTAACATGAAACAGCTGTAAACTTGTGGCTATTATTATTATCATCATCAGAGCTATCTGATTTTTCTCTGATTATCATCCCTGAAATCATCCTGTTCTCATGGACAGACTTCCTCTTTGCTCCCAGGGGCCTTTTTTAGTCTGAGCTGCCTAAGGAAATGCTTCTACTTCTAGTAATTCAGCAGACTTTTTTTAGACTAAAGCTTTTTCAGCCAGTTTATGTTCATATCTACTGAGAGGAAAAACATTTTCTTCTATGCCTTATGCATATTTTTGTATGGATGGGTTTTACACCCACTGTAAGAAAGCCAGATTTTGATTTTCATTCAGCCATTTCAGACACATCTGACTTTTCATAACCTCATTTATTTTCTGGAGTAGTTTGCCATTTGTCTTCTCTAGCTCATTTTACAGATGAGGAAACTGAGGCAAAAAGGGTTAAGTGACTTTACCTAACATCACACAGCTAGCAAGAGTCTGATATGTGAACTCAGGGCAAAGCCAGTTCTCTATCCACTGTGCCATCTAGCTGCCTTTTCATGTTTTGATAGGGATAGACAATACAGATACATTGGCCACCCCAGTGTATCTTAGAGATCTTAGAGATCATTTAATTTAGCTTCCTCTTTTTATAGGGAAGGAAACTGAAGCCAAGAGATGGGAATGGACTTGCCTAAGATCACATAGATGGTGTTGAAACAGGGACTTCAGAGCTTTCTCCAGTGCATCTTGAGTTGAAGAACAAGGGGACAGAGTGTCAGTAGGGTTGGAGAGGGGATAAGAGGGTGGGGATTATCCAAAGGATACAGGATGGGGATGAAGGGGATAAGGGAAATGAAATATACTTATGTCATCAGTATTTTAACAAATTATTTTTCATGATTAGAGGCAAGAGAGTTCTGGTAGGTGATTGGTTGGGAATATTTGGCTCTGTCCCCATTACCTACTCCCAAAGTAACAGTATACAACCTTAGGCAATTTGAATAACCTCAGAGGACTGACAGGGGGCAGCTATATGGTGTAATGAATAGAGCACTGGGCCTAGAGTCAGGAAGACTCATATTCCTGAGTTCAAATCAATCCTCACACACCCACTAGCTGTATAAGTATGACCCTGGGCAAGTCACTTAGCCCTATTTGTCTCCATTTCCTCATCTATAAAATCAGCTAGAGAAAGAAAAATGGAAACCACTCCAGTATCTTCACTCCCACCCCCAAAATCCCCAAATGGGGATCGTGAAGGGTCAGATATGATTATACAGAGGGCCTCAAAGGAGGGGGACAATGACAGGTGACTTTTCAGGACTTCCCTGGGTAGGATTCCAGGATCCATGTCTATAGTGTAGTTCCTCAGTATATGTCTCTTACTACATAGTCTTAGTCACATACCTGTGGTCACTCCTTGTCTATGTCCCATTGTGATTTCTCTGAATATCTAAGCATTGCTACTTTGCCTGAAGTTCCCCATTAGCCAATGTTAGTCCTCTTTGGCTATCCTCCAGTGTGTTTCTCCTCCATGTCATTCCACCTGTAATTATCTTTAATTCCCAGCCTATCCTATGTGTTGTTTCCTTTTTTCTCTCCTATGGTTCTCCGTTTAGTCATCTTATACAACACAGTCTTCCTGTAGCTCCCATATCTACTTTTCTTTAGCTCTCAGACAGTGTTGTCTCAACCAGAGATTTTGACTTATTGCCACAATGGTAGGGTGGGCAATTTGGAGGGGGGTTGGTGGGGAGGTGGAGGGTGGCTGTCTGTGAGAACAGAAAAGGCCTTACATGGAAGGTGGCATTTGAACTGAATCTTGAAGGAAATCATGTTTTCCAAGAGACAGAAGTAAAGAGGCATGGGGAAAAGGTGAGGCAAAGACATGGGGATGAAATATCATGTAGCAGATAAGGAAGAAGATCAGTAAGACTGGACCATGAAGTTCTAGAGTAGTAATATGTAAGAACGCAAGAAAGGTAGGATGGGACCAGATTGTGAAGAACTTAAAAAGTCAAACAAAGGAATGTTTATGTCATTTGAGAGGTAATAGGGAGCTGCTAATGTGTCTTATATGGATGAGAGACAAAGTTAGACCCATGCTTTCGCAAAATCATTTTGTGTTTACTCGGGTTCACTTCTTCCCTTTGTCTCTTCCTATTGACACAGACCCTTAGTCCATTTTGACCTCCCTGCATCCATCCCTTTCACTCAGTACCAAATCAGCTCTGATTTTTTATGTAGACGGCTTGGAATAGGAAGAGACCTGTTAGAGGGAAACCAGTTAGGAGGTTCCTCAGTAGTCCAGGAAAAAGGTGATGAAGTCCAGAACTAGGTTGGTGGCTGTGTGAATAGAAAGAAATAGTGAGAAGAGCAAATTGGGCACAATGTTAAAATTTTTGTGGAGGGGCAGCTAAGTAGCTCAGTGGGTAGAGAGCCAGGCCTGGAGACAGGAGATATCCTGGGTTCAAATTTGGCCTCAGATACTTCCCAGCTGTGTGACCCTGGGCAAGTCACATAACCCCCATTGCCTAGTCTGTACCACTCTTCTGCCTTGGAACCAATACGTAAGTGTTGTAAAAAAAAAAGTTTGGTGGATATAGAAGCATTACTATTTGGCAAATGACTGAATCTACGGGGTGAGTGAGAATAAAAGGCAAAATATGACACCAAGATCACCCAATGAAGTAACTAGAAGGATGCTGCTGCCTTCAATAGCAACAGGTAAGATCGGAAGAGTGGTGGTCATATGGAGAAAGATGAGTTCTTTTTTAAAATATAGAACTTGAGCTATTTTTGCTCCAAATTACTGCTAATTAGAGAAATGCAAATTAAAGCAATTCTTGAGATTCCATCTCATGCCCATCAAGTGGCAAAGATGACAGAAAAGGAAAATGAGAAATGTTGGAGGGATTAGGAGAAAACAGGAATGTTGATGCACTCTTGGTAGAAATGTAAATGAGTATAACTCCTCTAGAAATCAGTTTTATTTATAAACAAATATTTACTAAACAATTCATGCCTTTTGATCCAGTTCTCCAACTCCTATATCTATGCATAGAAGAGATCAAATAATGAGGAAAAGATCCTCTATATCCAAAAAATATTTATAGCAGATCTTTTTTGTGTGGACAAAAAACTGCAAACCAAGAGGATGTCTAATAATTGAAGAATGGCTGAATCAGAAGTAGTATATAAATGGCATGGAATGCTATCATGCTGTAAGAAATGAGAAAGTATATGACTTTGGAAAGATTTATATAAACTGATTCAGAGTGAAGGGAGCAGAACCTTTGTACTATAATATAAATGTATGAACAACATTAAGGACTTTAATAAAATGATAGTTACTTGTGAATGATAGGTAATGAAATAAAAAGGTGAAATAAGCTGAACCAGATCGATTGGGACAATATTGTTTAAAAAATATGAAAACCCTAAAACAACTTCCAGAGTTGATCAGTAGAAAGACCAGTCATGACTATAGACAATAGATGATGAAACATACCATCCATTATGGAGAGAGGTGATGGATTTAAGGGGAACAAAATAGCTATTGGGGAAATTTGTTTTGCTAGACTCTAATGAATATATGTTACAAAATATTTTCTTTTCTTTCTTTTTTTTCTTTTAGTAGAGTGGTAAGTAGGAAAAAATAGATTTCTGTTATTTTTTTAATAGAGAGATGGAAGTGCTACAGTTATGAAATGTTGCAAGTACTTCCAGATGAGGTTACTAAATTGTTAGTTTTACTTAATCATTTTACTTTGTTACAAGAGGCCTCTCACAAAGCAGAAATAATTGGTAAATATTTATCATGTAAAAACAAAGCACAACAATATACTATTTATAGTTGCTCTTTTTGCAGTGGTAGAAAACAGGTAGCTAAGAAAATGTCTATCCATTGCAGAAAGCCAGCCAAACAAGTTCTGGTATATGAATGTGATGGAAAACTTTTATTCTGCTAGAAAAAAAGGCTAGTAAAAATTGCCTAATGGACAATATGTTGATAGGCATATACTTGTTGTTCAGTTGTTTCAGTCGTGTCCTATTCTTCATGACTGTTTTTTGGAGTGATTTGCCATTTTCTTCTTCATCTCATTTTACAGATGATGAAACTGGGACAAACAGGGAAGTGACTTGCTCAGGGTCATGGATTTGAACTCAGGTCTTTCTGACTCTGGGCCTGGCACTCTATCCACTGTGCAACTCAGCTATCCATATATATGCACACACACACACACACACACACACACACACATATATATGTCTGTGTATACAGATATGCATACACACATATATACCTATATGAATTACCTGTAGAGAGATGACCATTGGACTCATAGGAGCTAATGTGATCACCAAGTCGGGGAATTCAGAGAGAAAAAAAAAAAGAGAAGCTGGCTCAGGGCAAAGACATGGGGCTATACTTGCAGTTACTGAATGATGATCCTCCAGAGGAAAAATGAGTTAAAATCATCAGATAAATTTAAGGTGAACCAAGAGAAGATAATGTCAGAAAACCAAAAAGAGAAGAGAATATTTAGGAAAAGAAGGTGATCCAAAGTGACTAGTGCTGTAGAGGAGTCAAGAAGAATTGTGTCTGAGAAAAAGCTATTAACTTGACAATCTGGACATCTTTGGTTGTTGTTCAGTTGTTTCTGACTCTTCCCAACCCATTTGGAATTTTCTTGGCAAAGATACTGGAGTAATTTGCCATTTCCTTCTCCAGCTCATTTTACAGATTAGGATTGGAGGCAAACAGGGTTAAGTGACTTGCTCTGGGTCACACAGCTAGCAAAATCTGAGGCCAGATTTTATCTCTGGAAGAAGCATCTTCCTGGCCCCAGGCCTAGCATTCTATCCCTGGTACCACCTATCTGCCCATTTTAGTAACTTTGTAAAGATGACTTTCAATAGACTGATGAGGTCAAAAACCAGATTGTAGGTTTAGAAGAAGAGAGGAGGAGGTTGAGTTTAAGGAAGGAAGAAAATATACAGGATGAGAGCTAATAGGGACAATATAAATCCAATGAGGCTTTTTTTTTTTAAGGGCAGGGGAGATATTTAGATTGCTGGGAAGGAAATAGTGATAGGTACAGATTGAAGATAAGATAAAGAAAGAATGAGTCAGATCAGTTTGCACAATATAGTAGAGCTTGAAATAAAGGGTACATGTTGAGGGGGGCGGCCTTCATGCAAAGTAGGACTCTTTCTTCATCATATTAAGGAGGAGATGGTGGGGGATAATGCCATGATGTGAGATGAAAAGAAGGGATAACAAGTGACAATTCCATAAAAATATGAGGCCTACGGTGTGTAAATTTATGATGCATGATCACTGTATGATATATACATATACATAATCTGCATATAATCCACATGAATCTTATGCATGTATCTAGTATAATTTTAGGGACTGGACATTTTTTTCATTGTATGGGGAGAATGCAAAATCCTGCAAAATTCTCTCTCATTCTCAAATGGCCCTGGGATAGTGGTTCATTTCCCTCCCCAACTCCACCCAAGATCCTATTCTACTACTGAAGAGGTTGAATTGGAGAACTCCATTTTGTCCCAAAGGAGCATGGTGATCTAAAGGCACAATTTGGTGGTGGTCAGGTAAATGGAAACTCACTTAATATTCTATGTGAAGTACCTTCATGAATGGGAAAGATACAACCTGGGTATTGGGGAAAAGGGGAATCAGACACTGAATTCCATTTGGATTCAAAGCAGTGTCTGACAGACCTATTTAGAGACATGAGGGGTCTGGCAATGAGCACATCCTATAAGGCCAGAAGTTGTACAGTTTTCCATTCCATTTGGAACTAGATATATAGGGAAGCCCTTTTAAAGGCTTTCTGGAAAATGTTCACATTTCTCCAAAGATTTCAAATTTGTAATTCATAGGATTAGTGGGTATGCTCATCTTTCTTTAATGTATAAGGAAAATGAGACTCAGTCACTTGCCTAACAAGCAAGTAAGAGAGCTGGAGATTGACCCTGAGTGTTTTGTTTTTTTAAACCCTTACCTTCTGTCTTGGAATCAATACTGTGTGTTGGTTCCAAAGCAGACGAGTGGTAAGGCTTAGGCAATGAGGGTTAACTGACTTGCCCAGGGTCACACAGCTAGGAAGTGGCTGAGGCCAGATTTGAACCTAGGACCTCCCATCTCTAGGACTGGCTCTCAATCCACTGAGCTACTCAGCTGCCCCCAGCTGAGTGTTTTTCTTTAATTATAATGCTATTTCCTTAACATTCAGTGGAAAGCACTCTTTCCCATATCTAGGTACAGAAGATAATTGTCAGAAGACAGTGACTTCTGAAAGCAATGTTTTTTAGAAGTTGATTGTGTCATTCTCTAAATTTTTAGCTTGCTGACATAGAAATCAGTCTTTTTTGGTGGTGTGGTCCCTGGTAGCAAGAAATGAATGCCCTCAAGTTTATAATATTTTGTTTTCAAACTCTCGATTTCAGGACCAAGCAAGTAGTCCCTTAGGCTCTGGTGTGGCTATTCCAAAAGCCTGAGATACTGTCTTAATTTCACTTCCTCTCAAAAAGCTGTTGCTTTTAAACTCAATTTAATTTGGTAGGTATTTATTAAATACCACAGTAGTGTTCAGGGCACTGGACCAAGCTTTGAACTCTAAATTTAATTTAATTATAATTCAACTAGCATTTCGTGTGAATTTTTCATGTGGTCAGCTTTGAGATATGAATTCATCTTAACCAGTATTTATTGTTTCTATGAGCAGAGACTTAGGTCTTGTCATCCTGACTTAATGTCTCCCATAGTTCCTAAGCTCTCCACAGTCACATTCTTGCCTCATACTTACTTCCTGTCTCTCTCAGACCTGTTCATCTTCCACAGTTTTCCAAATCAGGTACAGTTCACTAACTGACTGATGAAGGCCATCTCCAGTAAGTAGATAAGTAATCCTCTATAGAAAAGAGAACAAAGTTAATTACTCCACTCATTCTATAGCTATTATTTTGTATGGAGTTGAAGGAAAGTGAATTGAATTTGGAATCAAAGGCTAGATTCAAATCACTTTCAAGGTCCCTTCTTGCTTTTTTTAAAATTGGATTTATTTATTTATTTGTTACATTAAAATTCCCTCCCTCTCTGCCCTTCTCTAAAGAAGACATCATTTGACAAAAGATATATGTACTTATAAAATTATTTCTTTCTTGTTTCTGTTTATAGTTCTTTCTCTGGAGGTGGACATACATAGATCATTATTCCAACAACATTTCTGTTGCTGTATATGATGTTCTCTTGGTTCTGCTCATTTTGCTCTTCATAATCTCATTGAGTTCTTTTCATGTTTACTTCAAATTAACCTACTCATCATTCTTCTTCTTCTTCTTCTTCTTCTTCTTCTTCTTCTTCTTCTTCTTCTTCTTCTTCTTCTTCTTCTTCTCCTTCTCCTTCTCCTTCTCCTTCTCCTTCTCCTTCTCCTTCTCCTTCTCCTTCTCCTTCTCCTTCTCCTTCTCCTTCTTCTTCTTCTTCTTCTTCTTCTTCTTCTTCTTCTTCTTCTTCTTCTTCTTCTTCTTCTTCTTCTTCTTCTTCTTCTTCTTCTTCTTCTTCTTCTTCTTCTTCTTCTTCTTCTTCTTCTTCTTCTTCTTCTTCTTCTTCTTCTTCTTCTTCTTCTTCTTCTTCTTCTTCTTCTTCTCCTTCTTCTTCTTCTTCTTCTCCTTCTTCTTCTTCCTATCTCTATGTATTAGTGCCAAGGTAGAACAGTGGTAAAGGGCTAGGCAATGAGGTTCAAGTGACCAGCTAGGAAGTGTCTCAGGTCATATTTCAACCCAGGACCTTCCATCTCTAGGCCTGGCTTTCAATTCGCTGAGTTACCCAGCTGCCTCCTGATTATCATTGTTTAGGGCACAATAGTACTCTGTAGTGATTTATGGATATTTCATATCACCATGAGAGCATGAATTATATCTTATCTAAGACATATCTAATTTGAACTCAATTCAGTTGATATCAATTACTATATTTAGCAATAACCTAGTAAACATTAGTTACTAATTAGTTACTAGAACTTTTATATTCAGTTTCCTTCCTGGCACATAAAATGAGTTCTCTCATGGGAATATGGGTACTGCCACTAGGAAATGGAGAAATTCAACAACTGTTGGAATTGCTAGTCTTTATTTTGATCCCATTCTCCAAAGATCCTGGATCAAGATTTCTTATGGTCACTTTACTAGTTATGAACTCTACCCTGCTTAGAGGAAAATGTCAAGGTCTCTCTGGTTTTCAGGGAGTAGAGAGGAGACCTAAAGCTCCAATTCTCTGGATGGCTTTACTCATCTCATTCATTATTTTAAGGACTGTAGCATTTTTTTCTCCTTAAGTTTAAGTTCCTAGATAGAAGTCAAGCATGATTTCACATCTCCCTGCATCTTTACCAGTTTTATTCAAATGTGGCCACTTTACACTAAGACTATTTAATATCATATACTTCCTAGCTATGTGACTCTAGCAAGTCACTTAACCCCCAAGTCCAAACCACTGCTGCCTTGGAACCAATACATAATATTGCTTCTAAGACAGAAGATAAGAGTTAAAAATATATACCTCCTCCTCATAACTATAAGAAGCATAAGTGCATAGGCTGCAGAGCAAGAGGGGAGCTAATCTTGCAATATTAAAGTTTTAGAGGTCTAATACAGAGTTTAATGAATTTTTTGGATGAAAGGGAATGAATGACCACATTTCTTGTCTTCAGAGGAATAGGCTTGGAGGCAGAGTAGATAAGACATAAACAGATAACCTGACATAATCTCACTACCTCTTCTTTAACTATAGTCTCGAAAGAAGAGATGGTCTTCCACAAGGCCAAGCCCTCTTACATGTACCCTTGAATCCATTCTCTCCCATATTGTATAGATTGACCCCAATTTTATTCTTTGATGATCAGACTTGCCTTCCCTCAATTAGGTCTTAATGAGTTGCATCTGAGATAGAAGGGCCTTTCGAAATTTAGTTAGGTGACCAAGACTGAGAGTAATAGAAAGCAGCTAAAGTCCGAACATGGCATGGGCCCTCATTCTTGCTCTGTAGATTAACTCATATGTCAAATCTGACTAAAGTAGTAAGCATGGGGTTCCCAAAGAGGGGGTACACCAAATTTTTACCACTGAAAACTCTTTCTCAGTCTTCCAGACATTACCCTGAGTGTGTGTGTGTGTGTGTGTGTGTGTGTGTGTGTGTGTGTGTGAGAGAGAGAGAGAGAGAGAGAGAGAGAGAGAGAGAGAGAGAGAGAGAGAGAAACAGAGACAGAGACAGAGAGACAGAGGGAGAAAGAGTAAGAGAGTTTTCTAATACTTATCTTATGAGCTCCTGAGTACCCAAGGTGGGTTTCCTATGCCCATAAAATCGGTCACCTCGACACCATGAACTTTTTTAAAATAAGATTTGTATTGATATATTTTGAATTTTTTATGTTACTATTGTTTCCTCCTTTACCTGCATTCAGAGGGTGATCCCATATAACAATTAGCCTTTTTAAGACAAAAAAAGCTATAAAGAAGACAAAATAATCAGCATAATTAATATATTTTTTAAAAATCTATAAATATATACATCATAACACTTGTGCTACTCCCAACTCTGCAAAGGATTTGAAACATGCTTATTCTTAGTACTTTGGCAACACTCACTTTTAATTTTGGTGTATGAGTATGGGGCTCCTTCCATTGTTATAGTCATTGTGCATATTGTTTTCTTGTCTTTGCTTAACTTTGCACCAGTTCATGTAGATCTATTTATGTTTTTCTGTATTCATCACATTCATTATTTTTTGAGGTACAACAATATTCCCCTAAATCATATACAAAAATTTGTTTAGCTGTTCCCCATTTTTTGTTTCCAATTCTTTACTATTACAAAAAGTGTTGATAAAGATATTTTAGTATACAGGAGAACTTTCTACTTATGAGTCATTCCCTGGAGCACATATCTAGTAAAGGAAACTCTGTATTAAAGGGTCTGGACATTTTAATCATTTCATTTGCATAATTTCAAATTGCTTTCCAAAATGGTTGTACTGATTTCACAGTTCTGCCAACAAAGCACTAATGTACCTATGTTCCTACTACCCTTCCAACATTTGGAGTATTCTTTCATGTGATCATAGTTGGATAAAAGCTTCTAGGAAAACTGGAAAACTGTCATTGGGGAATAGATATTCCCCCAAATCTCTTTCTCCCTCTCTCCCTCCCCCCCTCTTTCTCTCTCTGATACTGCTTGTCTGCTATCTATCATCTATCTGTGTATACATACATACATACATACATGCATACTATGTATGTGTTATTTATAAAGCTTAGATACCAAACCCTTATAAAAGAAAGTTCATACAAAGGTTTCTCCCCATTTGACCACTTCTTTTCTCATCCTAGTTGAATTAATTTTGTTTGTGGAAATGTTTTCAGTTTCTTATAATAAAAATTTATCCATTTTATCTCTTTTTAATTACCTCTATCACTTATTTGGTTAAGAATATATCTCCTAAAGAACTGAAAAGAACTATGTGATCTTATGTACAGTGAAATGAGCAGAACAAGGAGTACATTATACATAGTAACAGAAACATTGTGGAATGATCAAATGTGATAGAATTAGCTACTAATAGCAATACAATGATCCAGGACAATTCTGAGGGACTTATGAAAAAAGAATGCTATCCACATTGAGAGAAAGAACTGTGGGATTAGAAATGCAGATGAAAACATAACTTATTTTTTGGGGGTATATGATTTGGGGTTTTGGTTTTATAAGATTATTATTCACTTACAAAAATGAATGCTATAGAAATATATTTGCACAATAATACATGTATTAACCCAGGTTTAATTGCTTGTCAGCTCTGGGAGGGGGGAAGGAAGAAGGAAGGGAGACAACATGAATCATATAACTTTGGAAAACTTATGTGTAAATTTGTTATTAAAATACAATAACGATAAAACATAAAAAAATAGAATATACATCCTGGGGGAAGCTAGTGAATCAAAAGTCAGGTCTAGAGATAGGAGGCTCAAATTTGATTTCATATATTTTCTAGCTATGTGACCCTGGACAAGTCATTTAGCCTACATTGCCTACCTATATTGGCAAAGAGGTGGCACCCATGCAAGGACAGCACAGAGAGAGGCTGCTCCATTCCCCCTCTCCCCTGTGCCTAAGGATATTTTTTCCATGCTCTGTTCCTCTGACCAGCAGACCAATGCAAGCACTTCCTCCCTCTACTTTCTGGGATAATGTGGTGTGACTCACAGGTAGCTTGAAGGTTTAGTTTGGGCACATGATCTCTAAAAAGTTTACCAATGTTGGCTTAGCTCTTTTATTCTTCTGCTTTAGAATCAATATAGAGTACATATATATATATACTACTCATCACTATGAAAAGCATGGGATCTGCTTCTCTTATAGATTTTTTGAGGAATGGTCTTCTCTCTTCCTCTTTTCCTCCCTCCCCATCTTTTCCGGCCTGCCTTCCTTCCTTCCTTCCTTCCTTCCTTCCTTCCTTCCTTCCTTCCTTCCTTCCTTCCTTCATTCCTTCCCTCCCCCCTTTTTTAGATTAAAACTTTTAAAATTGTTGTTTAGTCTTCTACTAGTTGAGAGTAGTTTATATTTTTGAAGATATTAATCTATTTATGTTAGCATATGCTTTGTACAATGAGTTCTGATGACTTTTTATTTCTTCTGATTTTGCTGTGATTGCATCATGTTCGTTTGCTATTTTGTTGATTTTATTATTCTACCATCTTATTTTTAATTAGATTGGACAAAAGTTTATTATTCTTTTCAAAGAACCAACTTTTAATTTTATTTATCATTTCTATGTTTTTTTTTTCTTTTGGTATCCAATCAACCTATTTATCCTCTAATTTTTAATATCTTCTCTTTAGTGATCATTTTAGGCTTGTTCATTTGCTGGCTTTCTAGTTTTTCAAAAGCATATTCAACTAATTAATTTGTTCTTTTTCCATTTTGCTATTGGATATTTGTTGGTATGTACATATATATTTTCACTTTTGATGACTGCTTTAGTTTCATCCCAGAAATTTTGGTATGTTGTTTCATCACAATAATTATCTTTCACATAATTATCATTTCTATGAATTATTGTGTGACCCACCTATTATTCACAATTTATTAAGTCTCCAATTAGGTCTGTTTCTTTCACTTATATTCCTTGAACTGATTACTATTTGTATTATGACATATTCTATAAAGGATGTATTTACTACTTCTGTCTTTTTTCACATTTGTTTGTAATATCTCTTCCCTATCACACTACCAATTTTTGCTTTTTTTAAAGTTACATGCAGTGCTGAGAAATACACATACACACGTATGTACATATTCTTTAGCACTCTCACCTAGAAAACAAGGAGGTTAAATCTTTAGCTCTAGTTTCTCCAGTAATTTCTTCAGTTCTATATTTTCCCTTTCATTTATCTTCCTCTTAGTCCCACCCAAAATTGAAAGAGGGACTTTGAAATATGCTGTTACTATTGTGTCATTGTCTATTGTAGTTTAGTTTAGTTAATGTTTCCTTCATGCATAAGCATTTAGAGCATTTTAGCTTAATATTGATATTGGTTTGCTATCTACAATTCCTCTTAGCAAAATGTGGTTTCCTTGTTTATCCATTTTTATGTTTTGAATGTGTTTTGGTTTCACCTCAATAGCATTTTGCAATGGTGTATTTTTTTATTTGCCTGATAAATTTTATTCCAATCCTTAAATTTTCTTCTGTTTTTTTTTTGTTTTTAAAACATTTCTTATCAATAACAAAATCAATGGAAACCATATGGTTATTTCAATAGATGCAGAAAAAGGTTTTGACAAAATACAACATCTATTCTTGTTCAAAACACTAGACAACATTGGAATAAATGAAAATAAATGAAACAATCTTCAAAATAATGAAGAGCATCTATGTAAAACCATCAGCAAATATTATCTATAATGGGGATAAGCTAGAAGCCTTCCCAATAACATCAGGAATGAAGCAAGAATGCCATTATCAACACTGCTATTAAATATTGTGCTAGACATGCTAGCTATAGCAATAATGGAAGAAATGGAAAGAATTCAAATAGGCAATGAGGAAATAAAGATATCACTCTTTGCAGATAATATGATGGTATACCTAGAAAATAAAAAAGAATCAACCAAAAAACTAATCAAAACAATAAGCATTTTTAGAAAAACTGCAGGATATAAAACAATGGACAAAAATCACTTGTATTTCTCAATACTACCAATAAAACACAATAGCAACAGCTGGAAAGAGAAATCCTATTTAAAATAACTGTAGACAATATAAAATACCTGAGAATCTACCTGCCAAGATAATCCCAGGGCCAGGGACTATATGATCACAGCTATAAAATACTTTTGACACAAATAAAGTCAGATCTAAACAATTAAAAAAACTTTAATTGCTTATGGGTAGGCCAAGTCAATATAATCAAATGACAATTCTTCCTAAATTAATGTATTTTTCAGAGTCATAATAATCAAACTACCCAAAAATTATATCATAGAAGTAGAAAAATAAAGAGCAAAAGACCTAAATCAAAGGAATTAGTGAAAAAAATGAGGGAAGATAGCTTAGTTGTTCTGGATCTCAAACTACATTATAAAGCAGCAGCCTTCAAAACAATCTGCTACTAGCTAAAATAAATAAAAAAGAATTGAGGGCCAATGGAATAGATTAGGCACTCAAACATAATGGGAAATGACTATAGTAACCTAGAGTTTGACAAAACCAAACACCAAACAAGACTAAAGCTTTTGGTAGAAGAATTCACTACTTGACAAAAACTGCTGGGAAAACTGTACAGCAGAAACTAGGCATAGACCAACACTTCACGAACCATATATCAAAGTTAAGTCAAAATATACATGATTTTAAAATAAAGGGAGGTAGCACAAACAAATTTTTGTTTTTTTTAATTTTTTTAATTGTTGTTTTAATTGTTTTAAATTAGAGAAACACAAAAATTTACCTGTCAAACCTATGGTTAAGGGAAGCATTTAGGTCAAAATAAGACATAGAGCACATTATGAAATGCAAAATAGATAACTTTGACTACATTAAACTAAAAACTTTCTGCACACACAAAAGGAGTGCAGCTAAGCTTAAAAGGCAAACAATAAACTTGGAAAAATATTTTAGCAAGTTTCTTGGACAAAGGTTTCATTTCTCAAATATATAGATAACTGAGTCAAATTTATAAGAATACAAAATATTTCCCAATTGACAAATAGTGAACAGACAATTCTCAGATGAAGAAATTAAAACTATCTTTAGTTACATGAAAAAATACTCCAGATCCCTTTTGATTAGAGAATTGCAAATGAAACCAATTCTTTTTTTTTTTTTAACCCTTACCTTCCATCTTCAAGTTAATACTGTGTATTGGCTCCAAGGCAGAAGAGTGGTAAGGGCTGGCAATAGGGGTCAAGTGACTTGCCCAGGGTCACACAGCTGGGAAGTGTCTGAGGCCAGATTTGAACCTAGTACCTCCCATCTCTAGGCCTGGCTCTCAATCCACTGAGCTATCCAGCTGCCCCCAATGAAAACAATTCTGATTTACCACCTCACACTCTTTATACTAGCTAACATGACACAAAAGGAAAAAGATGAATGTTGGAGGGATGTGGAAAGATTGAGACACTAATACATTGCTGGTCAGCTGTGAACTGATGCAACCATTATGGAAAGCTACCTGGAACCATGCCCAAATGATAGTAAAACTATACATATCCTTTAATCCAGCAAAACCACTCCTAGGTCTGCACCCCAAAGAGATTAAAGAAAGGGAAAAAGAACCTACCTGCACAAAATATTGATAGCAGCAATTTTTATGTTGAAAAACAATTAGAAAATGAAGGGGATGTTCCTCAATTGGGGAATAGCTGAACAAGTTTTGGTATGTGCCCAGTAATGGGATACTATTGTGCCAAAAAATGACAAACGGTGATCACAAAAACACCTGGAAAGACTCATATGATGTGATATAAAGTGAAATAAGCAGAGCAAGGGGAATGTTGTACATAGGAATCACAATAATATATGGTGATCAACTATGAGTGGCTTAACGATTATCAACAAGACAAGGATCCAGGACAACTCCAATAGACTCAAGACAAAAATAAAAGGATATCTTCTGCCATAGAAGGAACAGATGGAATCTGAATGCAAATTGAAACGTACCATTCTTTATTTTCTTTACAAATTTTTCTGTAGTGAAAGCAACATGTGTCCTGTTTTGCAACATGATGAACACAGAAATATGTATTATATGATAATAAATGTACAATCTTTATCATATTATCTGCTTTCTTGTGGAAAGGGAAGGGAGGTGAGAGGGGGAGAGAGAACATGGAACATGGAACATACAATGAAAAATTGTATTGACATGTAATCTGGAAAAAAATTTAAAAAATTTAAATAAATTTTTAAAATGCTATTTAGTGCATAGGCTATGGGCTTGCTTGATGAATTTATTCTAAACTCTATCCATAGAAAAACCTGTTTCTATTTGGGTGGTAGAGGAGGGGAAATTTTGACAGAACACAGAAACCTAAATTTCATGGCCCTGATTTCCCTGAGGACTGTGTATAATATCTCTTCTACTCTTGGCTCAAGATGTTCAGCCTAGTTTTACACTTTTGGGAAGGCAGCAAAGCATTGAACTTCTAATCAGAAGATATGGGTGTGAACCCAACCTCTGATATTGACTATGTTTGATCCTGGAAAAGTCACTTACTTTCAGAGGCCTCAGTTTCCTCTTTGATAAAATAAGGAAGCAGGGTTAGAATCAGGGCCTTGATTCATTTTTGTGAAAGAGCCTTCACTGATACCTTGGTCAAATCTATGGGCTATTTCTTAGGGGAAAAAAGTTTTTAAATGCACAAAATAGAATAGTAGGATTATATGTTGTTAAGTTATGTGCGACTCTTTGTGACCCCATTTGGGGTTTTCTTGGCAGAGATACTCGAGTGGTTTGTCATTTCCTTCTCTCAGCATGTCCTTATTTTACAGATGAGGAACTAATGCTGTGACTTGACCAAGATTACACTGCTAGGAAGTGTCTGAGATTGGATTTGAACTCATGTACTTCTGACTTCAGATCCAGCATTCTATCCACTGACTATTGGGTTATATAAGATGACATATACTGTACATGTGTGTGTATATGTATATGCATATGTGTATAAATTATATATGAAACAAGTTCATGAACCCAGTTTAAGAACCCTTGGATTAAATGATACCTAAAGGTCTATTCTGGCAATAAAATTTATTACCAATTCTGCAACTGGACAATGCTGCTATCTTGTGGTCATAAAGTAGAACGCAGAGGACTCTAAAGGGGTCCCAGTGTTGGATTGTAGAAAGGATGTCACCATTCTGTGGCTGCATCTGGGAAGTCTGACTTCAAATTTCACGTTTTATTTATTTACATTTCAAATTGCTACAGTACATTTGGACCCCAAAGTCAAGCAACACTCATCCAACTCTCACTGCAAATGCCATCACCAAAAACATTTGTAACAGACAGGGGAATTACATCTTCTAACTTTAATTTATGATGCTAACATTGGCTTTTCTTTTGGACAAGGGTTTGTTGCTGCTCTCTTCTTTTGGTCACTGAGCATAGCACTCCTTTGGCTGAGTTCTCTTCACTCATGTAAGTCTTCCCATGTCACTGAAATTTTTCTTTACATTTAAATATCATCCCTTTATATCTTTGTCATAATTTGTTTAGCCATTCCCCACTTCTTGGGCAAATATTTTGCTTTCAACTTTATTTTATCATAAATAATGCTGGTATGACAATTTTTGTACATATGGATATTTTCTTGCTATTGATAACTTCCTGAGGTTAGAGTCTCTGTAATAGTATCTCTGGGTCAAAGGATATGAAAAATGTAATAACTTTCCTTGAATGATTGAGTCAGGGATGTGGGGCACTGGCTAGAGCAGCAGGCTTGTAGTCAGGAAGATCTGAGTTCAAATCCAGCCTCTGACATTTACCAGGTTTGTTACCCTGAGTAAATCTTATAACCTTTATTTCAGTTTCTTCATCTGTAGAATGGTGATAATAATAGTTACTAGATCTTGGGCTGTTATGAGGACCAAGTAAGATAATAATTAAGTGCTTAGCATAGTGCCTGGCACACAGTAAGACATAAAAATGTTACTGATGATGATGATTCCAAATTGTTCTCTAGAACAGTTCAATGGATTCACAACTCTACTAGAAGTGAAATTTCATTTGCTTTTCAAAATATTCTTTTTGTATGTCCAATAAAAACTTATCAAATATCTTTTTAATATTTTCAATTTGGATGCTACTTTTTCATGATGCCTTCCCTGCTCTTAAGAGTTGTAGAAAGGCAGCTCAGTGTACTGGGAAAAGCACTGACTGGTGTTTGCAGCTAAATCCCAAGTTACTAAAGATCTGTTCATTGTGAAATCCGATGATTTTTCTTCCACTCCTGCTTCTCTCTGTCAAAACTGATCACTGCCTAAACATTCTCTCCTTCTTCATCTTTTTTGACATTATTTCTCCTGAACCTCTTCCTTCCTGTCTCATCATTCATTCTTGGCTTCCTTTGCTAGATCAATAACAATATTTTCTCCCCACACATGAGTGTACTCTGGAGCTTTGCAATGAACTCTCATTTTTCCTTACTCTAATTTTTTTCCCCCAGTGATCTCATCAGTTCCTGAAGATTCAATTATCATCTCTATAAATGAGTGAATAAAAGAAATCACATTTATTAAGTACTTACTACATTGCCAACCTCTTTATCTTTCCTCCAACACTGATAAAGACAGTCCAGGACCTTGAATCTAAGGCCCTAATAAGATCATTGAAGTGAGCAGTTACTTTGGAGAAGGTCTTATCTTCCTCACTACCACCAGCACCATCTGCTTCAAGACAGGGAGCTACAGCTGTCCCTAAAACTGTATTCTTGCTTCCACCCCAATCCTTATAGCCATCATTCCCAGAAGCAACCCCTCTGAAGATGTAACCTGGTATCTCCAAGTGCTATAGTAGTCTCCTGAGCATTCCATCATAGCTACAGAAGATAAAGTCCTTACCACCCATTCTTGGCTTTGCCAAATGATTCAATACCAGGAGCCAATATGATTTTATCGGTGTAAATGTCCTTAAAGATGATGTGTTTCCATCTGTATTGTTGCTCAAACTCAAGGACCATAGAAGTACAAACAGGTGGGTGGATAAAGTGTTGGACCTGGAGTCAGGAAGATTAGAGTTCAAATCTGGCTTCAGATAATTATTAGCTGTGTGACCCTGGGGAAAGTCACTTAACCTCATTTCAGTTCCTCATTTAAATGGGGACCCACTGGAGAAGGAAATGACAAATCACCCTGGAATCTTTGCCAAGAAAATACCATGAACAAAGTCCATAAGATCACATAGAGTTGGGCAAGACAATGACTGAATTGTCAACAACCCACAAGGACCACAAAACATTTCCATTTGACTTTCACCTAAAAGCAGGTACTATCTCACTTTTTCATTTGTGTCCCTAGCACTTAGCATAGTGCTTGTCACATAGGAAGTATTTATTAAATGCTTATTCATTATTTTCATTCATTCATACTTTCATATACTACAATTTGTTCAACCAGTCTTGTCTCTCAACTTGCTGGGACCATCTTCCTCTTTAAGGTCATCTAGCATGGACTTTATATGTATCCTTTATGGAGGATAGGGATAATTATCTGTGATTTCTTGGGCAAAAGGAACTCACAGTGAGAAAACTCTCTGTCCCTTCTCTGCAACTGATAGTCTTAAAAAGTTACCCAGAGCAATGAGAAAAGTGGTTTACCCAAAGACACATAGATAGCATTTGTCAAAAATTTTAGCTTTGAACTTAGAACTTCCAGGTTCTGAGGCCAGTACATTAGCCACTGCACCAGCATAGCATGAAGTATCACCATATCACATGTTCTCTTTCTATTATCTTGTATGATACCTATTATTCACGTTATCTCCATCAGAATGTAAACTTCTTCAAAACTATCACTCTTTACAGATAATGTGATGGTATACATAGAGAATCCTAAAGAATTGACCAAAAAAATAAGTTGAAATGATTAACAATGTTAGCAAAGTTGCCATATTTAAAATAAATTCATATTAATATCAAATCTAGCATCAAAATCCAGCAGCAAGAGATAGAAAAAGAAATTTCATTTAAAGTAATGATAGATAATATAAAATGCTTGGGAATCTAAATGTCAAGGCAAACCCAAGAATTATATGGACTCAATTATAAAACATTTTTTCACACTAATAAAATTAGATCTAACTACTGGAAAAACATGGGTAGGCCAAGAAAATATAATACATAAATTATTTTATAGCATTATAAAAAAGAATAGCAAAATTCATCTGGAAGAACATAATGTCAAGAATATCAATGGAATCAATAAAATTGTGAAAGAGGGTAGCCTAACATTGCTAGATATCAAACTGTATTACAAAGTAATAATCATCAAAGCAATTTGGTTCTGGCTATGAAATAGAATGGTGGATCAATGGAATGGATTAGGGACATAAAACCTAATAATAAATGACAATAATAATTTAGTATTTGATATCAAAATATTGAAGCTTTTAGGACAAGAACTCATTATGTGAAAAAAACTTGAAAAATAAAATGGCAGAGGCTGGGGATAGAACAACATCTTAGACCTTAAACCAAGATAAAGTCAACATGGATATGTGATTTAGACATAAAAGCTGAAACCAGAGGCAATTTAGAGGAATATAGAGTGGTTTACCTTTCAGATCTATGAATAAAGGAAGCATTTAGGACTAAACAAGAGATAAATAGCATTATATGTTGTAAAGTGGGTAATTTTGATTGTATTAAATTAAAAAGGTTTTATACAAACAAAAACAATGCAACCACGATTAGGAAAAAGCAGAAAGTCTGGGGAAATTTTTACAGGAAATTTTGCTCCTATAAGTTTCATTTCACAAACCTATAGAGAACTAATTCAAATTTATAAAAATATAAGTCATTCTCCAATTGATAGTCAAGGATATGAACAGGCCGTTTTCAGATGAAGAAATCAAAACCATCTGTAATCATTAAAAAAACTGCTCTAAATCACTCTTGATTAGAGAAATACAAATTTAAACTATTCCAAGGCATGACCTCACCCTTCGCAGACTGACCAATATGACAGAAAAAAAGGAAATGATTTAAATGTTGAAGGAGATGAGGGAAAATCAGACACTAATGTATTGCTGTTAGTATTATGATCTGATCCAACCATTCTGGAGCACAATTTGGAACTATGCTCAAAGGGCTCTAAAACTGTGCATACTCTGACCCAGAAATACCATTAGATACATCTCCCAAAATTTTTTTAAAAAGAGAGGAGGGGGACCTATTTATACAAAAATGTTTATTGTATCTCTTTCTGTGGTAGCAAAGAATTGGAAATTGAGGGGTTGTCCATCAATTGGGAAATGACTGGACAAGTTGTAGTATGTGATTATAATAGAATACTACTGTGTTATAAGAAATCATTGATGAGCAGGATACTTTCAGAAAAACCTGAAAAGGCTTATATGTAGTAATGCAAAGTAAAGTGATGAGAGTCAGAACACTGTACAGAGTAACAGCAATATTTTTTGATGAACAACTAGGAATGACCCAGTTATTTTCACCAATTTAATGATCCAAGACAATCCCAGAGGCTGAGGATGAAAAAGGCCTTCAGAGAAAGAACTGATAGTTTGAATGCGGACCAAAATATACTACATTTCACTTTCTTTTAATTTTTCCCTTTTTTATTTATTTGAGATCTCATATACAAAATTACTAATATGGGAAAATGTTTTACATGATGGCACATGTAAAATTTTTATTAGATTGCTTAACTATCTCAGGATTGGGGAGAGGTGAGAGGGATTAAGGAGTAAGGAGAAATGGTGCAGAGGGGGTGAGAATTTGGAACTGAAAATTTAAAAAATAAAGTTAACATTGTTTAACATTAAACTGGAGGAAAAACAAAATATTACTAAAAAAAACAAATAAATAAATACAAAAGAATGTAAACTTCTTGAGGGCTGGACAATTTAAAACTTTTTCTTAGAGCCAGGGATTACTGTGCTGGCTTACCATAGTAAACATTGCAATTACTTTTCAATTAGTTGATTGATAGGTATTTCCTTCATTTCAAGTTTTTGCTCCAAGGAAAAAAATATTGTTAGGTTTATGTATATTTTACATAAGTATCCCTTCCCTCTTTCTCTTGTTCTTTGGACACATTCCTAGGAGTGTTAGTGCTGGTCAAGGACTGTATTTCTTGACTTTTGAGGTATTACTCTGGATTGCTTTCCAGTGATTAAACCAATTCACAGCTTTTTACCAACTGCACAATTATGTCTGTTCTCCCACTGCCTCTTTTTTGTAATTAATTTATTATAATTAATTAATTGTAATTAAATTGTAATCTACTCCCCCCCCTCCTTTTGGGGTTATCAGATGATGATTGTAATGTACAAATTCAGTTGTTTTAATTATCATTTCCATGTATTATTACAGTTTAGTGATACTTTTATTTTGAACTGCCTGTCATATCCTTTGACCAATGGTCTATTAGGGGATGGTTCTCATTTCTATGCACTTGATTCCGATCCCTACATGTTAGATAGCACACTTATAGAGAAACTTGCACAGACTTTTCCCTTCTAATTTTAACTACATTGAACATATGCTTTTCAGATTTATGTAATCAAAATTGTCAATTTTGCTTCCTTTGATACTTTTTTCTCCTTATTTGATCAGAGTTGTAAAAGGTACCACCTTCCCTGCTTTTCTTACTTTTTTCCTATGTGACCTAGATCATGTTTATATCATGTATACATTTGGATCTCATTGTGGTATGTGATGTGAGGTGGTGACCTACATTTAATTTCTTTTTTAATTAAAATTTTTATTTATTTAATTAATTTAGAATATTTTCCCATGGTTTCAAGATTCATGTTTTTTCCCTCCCCTCCCCTCATCCCCTTCCCATAGCCAACACGCAATTCCACTGGGTTTTACATGTGTCATTGATCAAGACCTATTTCTATATTACTGATATTTGCATTAGAGTGATCACTTAGAGTCTACATCTCTAATCATATCCCCCTCAACCCATGTGATCAAGCAATTGTTTTTCTTCTGTGCTTCTATTCCCACAGTTCTTCCTCTGGATGTGGATAGTGTTCTTTCTCATAAGGCCCTCAGAATTGTCCTGGATCATTGCATTGCCACTAATGGAGAAGTCCATTACAATCAATCTACATCTAATTTCTACCAAAACTGTTTCCCAGTTTTCCCAGCAATTTTGGTCCTAAAGTGAGTCCTTACCCTGGTATTTGAGGTATTTGATTTATTAAATAATGTTACAATGTTTGCTTCTGTGTGTGTGCCTACTCTGTCCTACTAATCAACCATTTTATTATTTAACTATTCCCAATTGGTTTTTTATTGTTACTACTTTCTTTCTTTCTTTCTTTTTTAAACCCTTACCTTCCGTCTTGGAGTCAATACTGTGTGTTGGCTCCAAGGCAGAAGAGTGGTAAGTGCTAGGCAATGGGGGTCAAGTGACTTGCCCAGGATCACACAGCTGGGAAGTGTCTGAGGCCAGATTTGAACCTAAGACCTCCCGTCTCTAGGGCTAGCTCTCAATCCACTGAGCTACCCAGCTGCCCCCTTGTTACTACTTTCTAAGATAGTTTGAGATCCAGTACTATTAGATCTTCTTTCCCATTATTTCCCTTGAGATTTTTGTTCTTTGGTTTTCTCAGATAAATATTGTTATTACTCCATAAATTTATCCTTTGATTGTTTGATTGGTATAGTACTAAATAAGTAATTTAAGTAATACTTTCATTTTAGCCTGCTCCAACCACAATCAATTAATATCTTTCTAATTCTTTAGAGACCTTTTTTTTTATATCTGTAAAGAGAGTTTTATAGGTGTATTCATATATTTCCTTTGTTTTGTGATCAGTAGATTCTAAAATAGTTTATGCATTCTATAGTTATTTTAGATAGAATTGTTCTTTCTTTCTCCTGGACTTTGTTGGCTGAGTGCTTAGGGCATGTTGGAGCACAAAAGACAACAGGGCCATCCAATGCAGCTGAAGAAGTCTCCAGGTGTAACGACCTTTTGTGCCACTGGACCCAGGCTTCCAACGCCGAGAGAGTGGGACTGTCTCTGTGCATCGACTTTTCCACTTAAATCTCCTTCATGCACAAGTATCTTTGTGCACACTTATCTCTCATAGATGAAAATGCACAAAGACAATCGTCATCCTCGATTACTGAGAGACTACGACTATTTTATATTCTAAAGCTTTGCTGAAGCTACTGTTTCTATTGCTTTTTATTTGAATCTCTAGGGTTGTCTAAATAAACCATCAAATCATCTGTTAAAAATTAGGTATCTGTGCCTATTCTCTCAATTTCTTTTTCTTGTCTAAATGTTATAACTAATATTTCTAAAACATTAACATGTAATATTAGCAAGGAATGGATATTCTTTCTTTACCATTGAAGTTACTTGAAAAGTCTTTAGTGTTTCTCAATCATATATAATTTTAGTATTATTTTATATAAATATTAATTTCCATGTTAAAGAAATGTCTATTGAACTTATACTTTTGAACTTTTTTAAATGCCAGAGATGGTGTTCTAGTGTATAAAAAAAGCTTTATCTGCATCTGTTGCTATAATCTTATTTCTTTTGCTTATAGTTCTAATATCCAATCAATATTATATTCCTGATATAAGTTCAATCTTGGCATAATGTACAATATTTTTAACATGTGGTTATAGCCTTTTCATTAACACAAGTTACCTTTGGTGCATATTCCTTTTGGGGTTATTTGATCAACCCATTCCTTCTAAGACCATTTTCACAGGTGTCATTTCCACTTATTCATATAGCACATGGAGTATTGAGGTTTTTTATTTTAAATGTGACTCCTTTGCTATCAATGATGAAATTAGATTATTAGAGAAAAACTGGTTTATGTTCCATTTTCTATAAATGTTTAACAATTCTAATGTTTTCTCAAAATGCTCTGGGGTTACCTTGACTTAATTGGGTTGCCTGTGGAGCTTTCTGCAGTATCATTTTGTTTCCCCTTCCATTATGTTATTCTCTTGTTCTGTGTACTGCCCATTAGCTTCCACCATCTTTCTCTATAAATGATCTACCGATGAGTTTGCACTTTGTATGAGTGCTGCCCTTTACTGCTGAGTCTCTATTTGGTCAGAACTCATGTTTTCTGACTACAGCATTTTCTGGGTTCTTTGGAACTCCCTATAGTGGTGAGGATTTAATATTGTTTAAACTTGTGGGAAAAAATGGAGATCATCAGCTAATCACTCCAATTTCTAATTCACTCCCATTTCCTTTGTCTGTTTCCCACTTTTCAATGGTAACTGTTCAAACTGTTATATGTGCATATATGATTATATTGCATATATTATTATCTTTGTTGTTTCTTCTCATTTGTCATTGAAGTTGATCTTACTGATAACTAGTTGGTGGTCTGAATGCAAATAATAGATAGAAATGACTTCTCCATCAATAAGAGGTCATTTCCCATATGTTAAGATAAATTAACTTTTTATTTCATACATTTTCAGGCCAAGAATCTTTTGATCCTATTTGAAGAAATTATTTGATATGAATCTTTTGAGCAATATACATGCGTTTGGTCTCACTCTTTCTTTTTTTAGTCCCTTACCTTCCATCTTAGAATTGTTACTAAGTATGGATTCCAAGGCAGAATTGCTATAAGGGCTAGACAATTGGGGTTAAGTGACTTGCCCACTGTCACACAGCTAGGAAGCTTCTGAGATCACATTTGAACATAGAACTTCCTAACTCCAGGCCTGGCTCTTTATCCATGGGGCCGCCAGCTGACCCTCCTCATTCATGTTTTAATCCCAGACAATATTTTTTTCAACTTATTTTTCATCATCCTTCTCTGTGCATCAAAGGGTATGTTGACCTCATCAGGAGGATGTTATCAAGTTCATCATAGACTCTACCTTTTTATCCTGTCAAATCAAGTAAATAAAAATTTATTATCTGCTTATGGTCTAGACTCTGTACCAAGTGTTGGCATATTAAATGCAATTATCTTCATTGTGGTACTATGGGGTAAGATGACCTAGTGTCCCATGAAATAATATTTCTTACCACGATTAGGAGCACTAGAGAGCCAACTCCTAGAGAGTTTACATAAAATCACAAATATCATCTATATTTCAAAAGGAGGTGGGAAGAAGCTCCCACTGGCTTTCTTTGTTGGGAATGCCACCTTGCCTCACAGAATGGTTACAAAGGAAAAATTTTGTCCCACCTAAATCCCTAGATAATACAGTATCACCAGTTCCTTTAAAATGGTAAGAGAGAGTTTGTTGACTATGACAATAAGCTAATTTAATAGCATATATTTCTTCTCCTAATTATGAGGTTTGACAGGAGCCATTTGTACTTGATTTGCTCATGACATGCTTAGAGCCCTTTGGCAAAAGGCTCTTAAGAGATTATCGATAATAGAATACTAACTCTTCCTCATCTCAGCTTTTAACATAGAGTTGACATTTGAAACATCATCCTAGGAGTACTTTTCTTATACTATTCTTTTTCTGTATCTTGCATAGACCGTAAGCTCTTGAGGGAATTATCACCCTTTCTGTTTTTAACATCTTCCATGATAGTGCTTAGTAAAGATGACAAAATTTTTAGTTTTTTTTTATTTCTCAGGGGAGACAAGATGGGGGGAAAGAAAATCTCAAGGTCAGTGGCTCTTATTAGAACAATGTTGGTGAAGTATTGGCATGCATGCCCAGCCAGCGGGAGTGGGGGGAGGGAAAGAGGGGTACTGCTCCCATACTTCTCTTCCCAGTTCCTGAGGACATTTTTTGTATGCCCTGCTCCTCTGTCCAGCCACACAAAGTGAGCACTCTCTCTGTCTCCTCTCTGGGGTAATGTGGGGGGCTCACAGGCAGCTCAAAGTTGTAGTCTGGGCATGTGAACCTGAAAACCAGTGCTGTATTAAAGAGCATGAATTAAATGGGGGGGGGGGGTCAGGAAAGTGAGTGGAAGAAAGCATTAAGGGGTTTGGCCACAGACAAAAATCAGAAGTTTGATCTGTGTCAGCTCTAATTAGGCGGCTGTCTGACACAATCAACCTTGAACAGATTAGAATCTAATTATAAACAAGCAAGAAAGATAAACTGAGGTTTTAAAAAATGCAGCAATTTTATTTTTATACAAACTAAAACACCAGAGTTCATTGAGTCCTATAGTAAATACATAAATTAAAAAATAACCATTCATAAAACTTTACAATAAGGAGGTTCCTTCTACATCTTAATACATACAGTACATATACATCTCTAGTGTACTTCAAAAGGGTCATTCTGCTGATGAGGGCGATTTACATTTCTCTTCTATTAGGAGCCACAGGATAGGATCAATTCATATAGGCATGCTAACGAGAATAATAAGAAAAAACCTAATTGGCTCCTCCCATCCCACTCCACCCCTCGATGCAGTTAATTGGATGGAAGCTCTGAAAGGTCATACCAACTGGCTACATCAATGCAATAGGCACCTGCAAAACCATTTCAAACTAATGGAAACATGCCAGAAATTCCTTGTTATGACTCAGATGTGGAAACATGACTCAGCCCTCCTTGCATTTGGGGCATTTGGAGGTCTATGGGAGAAGATGCTGGCAGGTTGACCTGTGCCAGTTCATCTAGTTCTCTTTTTGAGAACTGTGCCTTTCCTCTCATCCTTCCCCCAAGCATACAAAATACTAGCAAGGTCCTCTGGTTGATGGGTATGGTTAGTTAAGGAGATAATTAGCTAACTGCTGTCTCTCTGGGAATACCAGTTAGATAAAGGGTGGGCAGGGCTGGGGGTGGGGGGGGGAAGACAGGTTATTTACCTCAGGAAAAAAAAGGCTAGATGCAAAAATCAAACCGTGCGTTATCTAGCAGCATCAGAAGAACTCTTTCCCTAAGTCCTTGACTCCAGGACTGAAGTACACCTTTGTAATGCCTAATATCATCCATCCTACTATTTACATCTGGATGAGCTATGTACACAATGGGCATAAAAAGAGAACTTCCTTTGTTCTGGCTAATGGTAGAAAATTAATACAGTGTGCATGAGCCAATGAGTTAGAGGCACAGTTTGTGCAATGCCACAGCTAGGTAGAAGTATTGATTATTGTTAGGGGCCTGGGCTCAGTCATTAGAGGATGGAAGTTGTTTTTTTGCATTTGCCAGCATAATTCCCCCCTCCCCAAGTATTGAATAAAGATGACCACATGCAAATGCATGCTCAAAGCTCTATACATGTTGTAGTGCACATCAGGATGCTCTAAGTTTCTATGATAGGCTAATTCTTAGACAAAGTTATTTTTGTCACCTTTACCACATTCTCATACCAGAAAATATCACAATTAAGGATCATATCTAAAGCCAACAGAAAATAGATTTAAGGAGGGCACCCAAAATGAAAGATATATGAGTATGTTATGCAGGTGACCAGAATAAAATCTCTGTCCTGTCTTACTTTGTCCTGTCTCACCTTCAAAAACTAAGGCAATGGGACAGCTAGCAGTACAGTGGATAGAGTGCCAGGCCTGGAAGACCTAGGTAAATCTGGCCTCAGACACTTCCAAACTATATGACCCTGGGTAAACCACTGTATACCAATTGCCTAGTCCTTAACATTCTTTTGTCTTAAAATTAATATAAGGTCAGAAGGTAAGGGTTAAAAAAAAAAAAGCTAAGGCTGCCAAGGAAGACTGTAGTTTTATTATTGTTTTCAAGGTTCCATTTCAAGAAGAATCAACTAATATAGCTAAACCAATATGTTGGTGTTATTTATATTGTTCGGTGCCTGGAAAAGTAATCCTAAATTTGTAAAGTATATAATTATTTCAATAGACTTGAGATTTTATAAGTATGTATGCACAAATCTCCCCTTTCCTTTCTTACCACTAGGATAGAGTACATAACTCCTCACTCTCATCTTACACAAATCTTGTCCAATATTTTTATGTCTTCCATAAAGATCTACTCAATTTGCTGGATATCTTTTTCTATTTTTTTTCTATTGGAGGGATAACTCTAAGTATAGATGAAAATATGAGCTACTAGAAGTTACAGAATGAATCTGGCAACTATAAATCTAGAATATTACATAGAAAGCTCTCACTAAAAAGTTGAATGAACAAAAGGATGGGTAGAGGATGATACAAAGCCCATTTGAGATGGATTTGCCTTCTTCCTATAGCCCAGTGCTTCTCTCTTGCACTAAGAATGGGATATGAATGATATTTATTAAAAGAAAAATGGGTGGATGCCATATTGGGAAAAAAAGAACAAATCACATGCATTGCTATTCATTTTTTTGGGGGGGTGCAAATTCAAATGATAAATTAAATAATTTAAGGAAGAATAGAAGAATGCTACATATGTTCTTTATATTTTCCATGAATATACACACATATTCAAAGATGTGCTCTCATGTTCAATATGGAAGGAGAAGAAACACTGGGCACATAAACAAAGGACTTACAGAAGAGAGATATAGTTGATAACTTGCAAGAGACAATGGCAGGACATAAGAAAATAAAGGGACAAATTCCAAACTAGTTGAAAAATACTGTATCAGCAAATTCATTGGCAATTCACCAAACATCATTTATGTACTTTCCTCATTGGTAGAGAGCCAAACATAAACACAGTCCTTCCTGACACCCATGTGCCAGGCTTATAGGCTTTTTGTTTGGTCTCTGACACATGACGCTGGGAGAACTCTGCTTCTAATACCATCTGGGTGAGAAGGCATTGAGGAAAGTGACATTTCAAATAAAATAAAACTAAACTTCAAAACACACACACATACACACACAGCATGCTGCTGCCAATGATTTTCATCATGTGGCATTGGTAAGAGAGACTTGGAAATTCTTTCAGCAAACTCTAAAAATAGTTATGAATAGAATGATTTGGGTATCATTTTCAAATGGTTTTTGTAGGCAATTGATGTAATGTGAGCAATTCTTTTCAGTGCTGCAGAAAAGTGCAATTACTTTAAAAAGTTTTCTTTCCCCCTTACTTTAAAATAAGCTGATTTGGGGGCTTCATTTATGTGCATGTGCAATGTTTCCTTTATCAAATTGCCACAGAATTTTTTTTCTTTCCTTTTAAAGGAAGGATGGTTTGCTCACTAAGAAAATAGAAAGAAATGAATGCTATTGAGTAACAACTGGGAACTCAGGGGTACACAGTTCAGGAAAGGAAGAGATAAAGAAATTAGAGATGAGGTGAGAAGAACTAGGATGGATTGGATGATACAAGGATAGATGTAGACTATATAACAAAGATGAGAGGCTTTGTGGTGTGGTATATAGAATTGGGCCTTGGTCTCAGGAAGACCTGGGTTCACATTCTGCCTCTGATACATCATACCAGCTTTGTGATCCTGGGTAAGTCATTTAAAATGTCAGTGTTCCAAGCAACTGTCAAGAAAAAATTTACAGAAAAGTTGCTGGGCCACATCGCAAAGAGTTCCCTACACTAATGAAATTATATATCTGAACTTTAAAAAAAAAACACATAGCCAACTTAATGTAATTGATACTACCTTTCCACATTGTGGCAGAAACACACAATTCAAAGACTCATTTGGCATAGTGTGCTGCTGTATTGCTATGAGTAGCCAGGACAGAAGGAGATGCTTTGTGAAGTACGGAGACAGGCTGGAGTTAAGTAGGCTTGACCAAGTCTTTGGGTCATATGTAATGTTATAAATTTAATTTCTAGACTTCCAAGCAGACCACTGCCTTGAGAAATTCCCTAGTTATGTTAGGAAAAAGGTTCCTTCTTCCAAATGTCTCCAAGTAATCTCTTGGAGGCTTTATGGTAACTTTCTATGGGCCAGTCTGATTCTACAGTATCCATAGTGAGAAATCCCAAGCATGTGTGGGTTTGTGTGTAGGGTGAGTGTGTGTGTGTGTGGGGTGGCTATGTTTACGCATATGTGTATTGAGCTAAGAAGGTTGAGGCATATTATTATAATGACTTCTATATAGGAATGAGATGGACTCACATAGGAAGAGTGAGGGAAAAAAGATGGCTGTTCTGAGTGTCAGCCAGATATCCTAATTCTCCAATGGATGCATTATCTCATCAATATGATCACGGATCATATTGGCAACTGTAAATCTGGAATAATACATAGTAGGCTCTCAAAAAAAGTTGTTGAACGAACAAAAGGATGGACAGTAGGTCATACAAAGGCTACCTCAAACAGATTTCCTTTCCTCCTGTACCCAAGTACTTCTCTTTTGGGGGCAGGAATGGGATATAAATAGTGTTTTAAAAAGCAGAATGGTTGGGATGCTAAATATTTGATAAAAAAAGAACAAATCACATATATTTTCATCCTCGAATAGATAGATATTCTGACCATGGATTCCGATAGTGACTCATTCACAGCTGTTTATTTTGTGTAAATCTTATCTGTGACTTCCCATAAATTCAGTGGGTTGAGAGTCCAAACAAAATTCCTATTCTTTAAGAGAGCCATGATTTTATTCATGTGGGCATTCTCTCCAAGTCTGCATTTTGCACCCTATGCATGACACTTATGAAGTCTTTGAAGTGCAATACTTCTCTAATATATTCCCATAAATCCTCTCTAAGATATATTGGATGAATTGGATTTCCTCTGATTCATTTAATATTTCATAGATGCTAGTGTAACATCCAAGCTTCTCATATGATATATATGTAAATGCATATATATATATGCATATATATATGTATATATATATATATATATACTCAGACACACATATACTCAAAACCCATTATTGATAGTGTAAAGGTTAGGGCAACAGTATAAGGGAAAAACTCATTTAGTTTTTTTCTTCTTTAACCATAGTCTATTATCTCAGCTGGGAAGGTCAAAACTTTGACTCACTCCTTAATAAGGCTTTATATTGGTAAATGTAGGAAGAATCACAGGACTTTTAGTTGAGTGGCATTTTACACATCAATTTTCCCTAAACTTCATCTTATAAATGAGGAAATTGAAACACTCTTGAGAAGTGGAGTGACTCATCCAAGGCCATATAGGTAATGAGTAATAGTGATGGGATCTGAACCTAGCTGCCTGCCTTGTATTCCAGTATTCTTTGCCCTATGCCACCATGGGTGGGACTTGAATTTATACAAGATTCTGTCATAGCCTTCATGGATCAGTGAAAGGGTAGGGCTGAGTTATGGAGGAGAATTAGGATAATATCCCACTCTATCCAAACACAAATGGAATGGGACATTGATAGGGTACAGGATCTATTTAACAGAAAGTGGGCTTCTCCAGGCTCCTCACTCCTAACCCCACATCAGCATGGTATTTTAAGTAGCTTAAGGAGGATATGTCAATACTTGGTATGGAAACCATTCCTTTGAGGAGAAGGGCATTCAGGAAAAGAATCTTTCTTCTCTTTGTATCCTGTAGCACACACATTACTTGACTTTCTAGGTCTGGTTCCTATTTTAGACAAGGCAAGATTTTTTTGTTGTTGTTGTGGTTGGTTTTTTTTTTTAACTTTGTTTTATTCAAGATAAATTTTTTTACTTTATGAAATATGCACACATAGTGAAGGAAGATGCGGGAATGAGCAAGCTTATCATTACAGTGACAAGCTCATCTATCTTATCCAAGAACATGCATGATACATATATGTGATGGGTTGATAAGGATTCTGACATTAGGTTTCCCATACTTTATTACAAGCAACACCCCTAGTCAGTTCCATGGAAACACATCAGCACTACAGTACTTTGGCTAATGTTCAAATGATGCTCTCATTCTAAAAAAAAGGCGCCTCCCTCTCCACCCCAAATGAAATGATATTGCATTTAGAACAATAATATAGCACTTGGTACTTTAAAAAAAAAGCACCTTTTTTTTTGTCCCAGAACTGCAAAGGACTTGATGAACAAGCACAATTATTATCCCCATATTACACATGGGGAAACTGAGGCACAAAGAGGTTAAGTGATGGGCCAAGGGAGCCTGAGAAGGTGATTGAGCTGAGAAAACAACAACAAACAAAAAACTCCAGATTCCCAGGCATGAGCTCTTACCACTCATATAGCTATATTCCCTTTCTGTATTTTCTGCCTCTATACTGACCTGAATTAAAGCCAAGGAGCTAGACAATTGTCCCATGCAGCACTAGAAGAAAAGAGCATCTTGCAGAGAATTCTATAGAGATCTTGGCCCAAATATACATCATATTTATATATGATGATTCTAACCCCTTAAATAAAAACCAGGTGATTTGAAAAGTTGAGGTTGTTTTGTTATATACAGTAAATGAACTATAAAATTAGCCTCTCAAAAGCATTCATGTGACTTTTAAAAAATACCAAAACCCAGAGCCCAGAACTGTATGACCTGGAAGAACATATTTGTCCATTGGCCATATTATCCATTTATCCATTTTTACTCCTAAAGTCTCTAGGATATTGAACTGCTTAAAATGTCTTTGAGAATGCATTTCCCATATATTCTCCAAGGCAGACCCACCTTGAGATGGTGGTTTAGATATCTGGGTGAAGTGTCATCACTCCAAACAGCAAGAGAACAACATGTCATAGCGTGCACCAGAAATGCTTTTAGAGGGGGGCATTAATTACCTTTTCAAATACTTTTGTTTCATCTTTGCTGTAAACTCCACTGTGGGTAGAATCCTTTCATCTCAAAGGTCTTGGTTTTTTCCGGAAATAATTAAAATTTCTTCTTGGAAAACTAGCTTAAGTAAGCATCTTAATGGCCAGTTTGGGTTTCAGATACACTGAGATGATTTCTGACCTTGAAGCCTGTGCTCCCATGATCATATTACATAGTTGTATCCGGACTGTGGTTTTTTTTTTTCTTTACCATATTGGAGGAGTAAGGATTCAGGGTGTGATGATCTTACTGTTTGATCTTGAAATCAGAGGGCCAGATGTTTAGTATGTTCTTCCAGGAGCGGCAATGAGGCAAACATTGTCAATAGTTCCCACATTGCAGTTAAGTGTCCCTTATTGGTGACGTTGGGGGTCTTTAGCTTGGTGGTGGGTTTGGCTGCCATTGCCACAATCCGCTTTCCAGCTGTCTCCTACACAGAATACAGGATCTGTCTCTTGATGTGAAAGGAAAAGAAAGATTGAGTTTTTCCGTATGTTCACATTGCAGCTGTCACTGTTCCTGAGTTTAAAATAATAACCAAAAAATATTAGGGGATGGGGCAAAGGAAAGGAAAAAAGAAAAGCGAATCCCTGTAGTAAGAAACCAGACTTTTCAAGTTTAATATTTTATTGTAAATAGCTCCTCATAGTTTGTAGGGTATTCGTCGTGCTCATTACCTCCCCTCCACCCTCCCTCCCTTTTTTAAAATGATGGGGGTTTTTTAATTATTAGAACTAGTTTTTCGTGGGGTATTGGTGTTACATTAAAATGACCTCCCTGCACAGCAGGGGAATATTGTTCCATTGTAACTTTGGTTCCATGCCCAAGATACATCTTTGCTTGACCTGCTGAGAGTGGTTCCTTGAATTTTCTCTTTAAACAATATATGTTCATAGTTCTTTCCTTCCAGTTCAACATGTACAGTTGTCATTAAATGCAGCATATATTGTAGATTTTCGACAGGGTCATGTAGGAACTGTCAAGTAAGAAATCTTGAATAATGGCTTTAAAATACATGGGTGTAGTCTTGGCTACTGGGTAGTCTCGTCTGTTTAATTTATTCCCCCATCGGTGTAAACATTTTTTGTTCATTTCGCATGTTTGGAAGCAATAGGTTGTCTAAGGTCTCATCCGTGTTGTCTGTTATTCTGTAAAATAGAAAGGGAGGAAAAAATCAAAACTCTGAAAAATCATTTCTGCCTAAAGTCCCACCAAGTGATTGTTCTTTGTTCTTTATCCAAAGACAAACTCTACCACTTTGATTTCCTTCAGGCATAATCTCTATTGCCCAGATGAAGGCTTTCCATTTCATTACATAATAGGATTGTAGATGCAGAACTGGAAGGGAACTCAAAAGAGAGAAATCTAGTTTGAATTCTTATCTCACATTCCATAAAATTTAAAAAAAGTTTTGATAAATTTTTTAAATTTAATTTGTGTCCTTTATAAGTCTATGCACTTTATTTTTGCATTTAAAATGTTATTCTGAAAAGGGGTCCATAGGCTTTGCCAGACTGACCAAGGAGCCCAAGAGACAGTAAAAGATTTAGAAGCCCTGCTATAGTTGAACCCATTAATTCCTGTAATTTCATTGGTATGATGACTCCCTCCTCATGAAGAATGTGACCACTCTATAACATTGTATTTAGCCTTCCAGTATTGCAGTGGAACAAAAAGTCAATGGATCAGATTTACTTCTGGAAGAGATCTTGGAAACAAGTGGTTCAACACTCTTGTTAACTAAATGAGGAAACTGAGGCACAGAAAAGTTAGCATCTAACAACCAACAAATATCTGAGGCAGTATTCATATGTGGGTCTTCCTGAATCTGAGACTATAACTTTGTGCACTTCACAACACAGATGTGAGTTCATCAGAGGCTCCTAGCTTGGCAGGAATTGCCAGAACTTCTGAAGTCCCCTCCACACCATGATGAGGCCTCAGAGGAGGTCCTTAAGTGAAGGTTATCTCTTAAAGCAGTCACAAATCCTGTATTTTCATGTGTTCATTTAATAATACCGCCTCTATCCTTTAATGATCTTTGCCTTCTTCCTTCCTTCAATCCCACACTGGATAGCTTCTGTGAGAAAGCGAGGCGGTATAACAGATAGAGCTCTGGGCCTGCAGTCAGGAAGGCTTGATTTTGAATTTGACATCAGATACTTACTGGTTGAGTGATCCTGGGCAAATCACTTAACTTCCACTTACCTCAGTTTCCTCAACAGTAAAATAGAAATACTAATAGCATCTACTTCTCAGGGTTGTTATGGGGATCACATGAAATAATAAAAAAAGCACTTAGAACATAGCTGTCACTTAATAAATATTTCACCAATTCCCACCCCCCCACACACACTTCCTATGCTTTACATGGTAATTTTTGCCCTTGCAGCCCTTTGGCCTTTATGATCCAACTGGTTCTGCAGACATTCTTTGCTAGCAAGCAATGGCACTGAGAAGTTACCATATTTGTGCTAGCTGTGGGCATTCTTGTTTCTGCCCCTTTTCAGAGCTGGACCTGGGTTTGTGCTTTGGGTCCAGAAGGTCCAGGGAAGTTCTTCCCTTCTGAGCAAGCCCAGAAAGGATGTCAATGAGAATATCTTTACATGGGATTCTGAGAACCTTATCTTCTTTACTGTAGAAGAACGGGGCTGACTATGCATTATAAGGAAGAGTTTTATGAAAAGATGCAAATAAAAGCAATAATATTATTATGCCTATAAATCTGTATATTACATTGTTCCTTTTGAATAAATGAACTCACATTTTGATAGCACTTTAAGGGATGGAAAATACTTTCACCACAATAGGTGCTAGTATCTTTATTAACTATCTTTAGCTTTTAGATGAGAAAACTGTGGTTCAGAGAGAATCAGAGAGATTCAGTGACTTCCCCAGGGTCTGTTTAAATTGAGGTGCACTGAGCCTTCACCAAGACTGTCCAAATTTTTTTTATGATAGCATTGTGGAGGGGGCAGCTGGGTAGCTTAGTGGGTTGAGAGCCAGGCCTAGAGATGGGAGGTCCTGGGTTCAAAATTGGCTTCAGATACTTTCTAGCTGTGTGACCCTGGGCAAGTCACTTAACCCCATTGCCTAGCCCTTACCACTATTCTACCTTGAAACCAATATACAGTACTGATTCTAAGATAGAACATAAGGATTAAAAAATAAAAAGATAGCATGGTAGGATGAAAATGAGAAAATAAGTCACCCTTAAACAAGCCTCAGCTCTGTAGGTTCCCAGTGAAGGAATGGGTCCTGATTTTGAACTTGAGAACTTTCTTATGTAGGGCCTTGGGGCAGTTTGGAATTATAATCAAGATTTTACAGATTTGCTTTTCAGGATGGTTACCAGAGGCAGGAGTCCTGCCTGGCATCTTAGCGAATCTGGACCAGATAGGGTTGGCTCTTTTGCATATCAGCACCAGATGCTCAGGCTGCTGTTAAGGGGGATGTCCAGACACCTTAGAGTTCCCTCCTTAGTATATCTGGTCTAGCATTAACTGGAACTGCCTCAGGTTCTGCCCTATGAGGGCTTCCAGGAGTTCTTCTAGTAGTAAAGTCATAGTCCTCTGTTGTAGTACTTAGTTGTAGTGCATTCCTGACAATCATTATTACAATTTAAACATACACATTTATACCCATATTATAATTTAAATATACACTGTTAACAGGCTACATAATAGTAAATGGCAGAGTCAGGGTGTGAATTCATTGAATTTATAGAAGTTCAGTTTCTCCATTGCACTATATTCTCCAGAGGCAGTATGGTATAATGGAAAGGGTATTTGATGGTGACTTGAAAGATATGACTTTTATTTTACTTATTTATTTTTTTAATAACTCTTCTGTCTTAGGATAGATACTGAGTATCAGTTCTAAGGCAGAACAGTAAGTGCTAGGTGATTGGGGGTTAAGGGATTTGCCCAGGGTCACACAGCTAGGAACTATCTGAGGTCAGACTTGAACCCAGGATCTTTTATCTCCAGTCCTGGTACTTGATCCTTACCTGCCCCACATATGACTTTAAAAAATATTTTTGGGGAGCAGCTGGGTTGCTTAGTGGATAGTGAACCAGGCATGAGAATTCCAGGTTTGAAATCTTGTCTTAGACACTTCCTAGTTGTGTTACTCTGGGCAAGTCACTTAACCCACATTGCCCTAGCCATTATTACTCTTTGACTTTGGAACCAATACACATTATTGATTCAAAGACAAAGTGTTTTTAAAAAACACCACCTTTTTCTTCTATTTGTTATTTCTGTGGTCTAAGGAAAGTTTGTCTCTCTGAAAATCTATCTTCTTATCCATAAAATGAAGAAGTTGGACTAGAACAGCATTGGTGAACCTTTTTGAAATGGTGTGCCCAAACTGCAACTTCAAACTGCCTATGAGCCTCCTGGCATTACCCCAGACAGCAGAGGGAGGAAGGGCTTGCATTGGGTGGCTGGACAGAGGGATGGGTCATGCAAAAATGTCCTTCAATCCCCCTGTGGAGAGGGGGAACAGAGCACCACTCACCATGCCACCCTGCTACCCATACCAAGCCTTCGCCAATACTGGATGATCTGGTAAAGATCTGAGAGTGACTTGCCCAGGGTCCCATACCTTGTAAGTGTCTGAGGCCAGATTTGAATTTGGAAAGATGAATCCTCTTGACTCCAGGCACAGAATTCTATTAACTGTGCCACCTAACTGCCCTGTTTCAGCACACTGGAGATTAGTGGCTGCTATTATTATATATGGCTACTTCTGTATGGTAGAATAAAGAGGGATTGAGAAACGCTGGTTAGAATCACTATGATGCCATTTTTCAGAGCATAGACAGAAAAATTGCTAGAGTTCTGGTAATGGGGTTGATCACAAGTGTTCAAGCTCAATGACCTATCACCTGTACCATGTTGTCTACTTCTAGATCTACGATCCAATGTTTTGAGTGGCTAGGAAAACCTCAAGAGAATATAGTACTGTAAGAAGTCCTTAGGTGACTTAGGTATTGTTGAAAGTCTGCACCTCTTACTCTGTTTGGGGGTATCTCAATCATACAACCACACAAAAATCACCACCCTTAATACTAGAGAAAGGCAAAACTGAGAGCATTTCTCTTCCATTGTGCATTTCTTCAAACATAGAAAACTCAAATGGCCACTTTTAGTCATTAGCACTTTGGGGAAAAATGCTCCACTTTGCTGGTTATGAGCAGATAATTTGGCTCCTTGAAACCTAACTCCTCATGTATTATGTATATGTACCTTAATGTGCCATTAAGGTAGTGTAGTAGGCATTACTCAAACAAGACAAAGTTATTTACTAAGCAGGTATTCAATAAATAGTTTTGGCAGTAGGATGAAGGGTTCTAGTGCCAGGATATTAAGGAGCAATTACTAATCCTAGAAAAGCTTGCTTTTCAACTTAGAGCTGAGCAGTTAAAAAATAGGCTATGGTAAAGGAACAGAAAGATTCTGGAGTGTTGTTAGTGAGAGTTCAAGGGAGTATGTTCAAAATTTTGAGCATCATTCAATTCAAGGAGGTGATTCAGTAAACATTAAAAATGGCACCTGCTTGCTGGAAGACAAATTCTGAGTACTGCCTGGCCCTGGAGATAAGAAACACATGGTCACTGTCCCCAAGGAGATTATGATATAATTTGGGGAAGAAATAAGTCATTTATGTAAATTAGCACTTAACAAGGTAGAATAGATTGGATGCAATCTGCTCTAAGAAAATTAGAAGAATCTGAATGGCATTGAATAAGTAGATTAGTTTAGATAGGATTATTATTTTGATTATATTGATTCTGTCCACTCACAAACAATTACTATTTCTCCAATTATTTAAATCTGACTTTATTTATATAAAAATTATTTTATGATTAGATTCACAAATTTCCTGGTTTTGCTTCTGGCAGGTATGCCCCTAGGTATTTTATTCTATCTAAGTAGATTGGCAAGTCGAAAGCAGGAAAATAAGAAATGAGAAATAAAGTTGGAAAGCTAGATTAGAACAAAATGTCTATATTGTATCATTTAGCTAATAAGAAGCCACTGAAGATGTTTGAACAGAAGAGAGTAATGAGCTAAGGTATAGAGCTCATAACTAGAGGGCTGGAAACTGGATGATACATTTTTTTTAAAGCCATAGGAGATCATGAACTTTTTTAGAAGCATGGGAATGGGGTGTGATCTCACTGACTGAGTGGGAGGATGGGGAGAGTATCAAAACTTATTATCTTTTATTCTGAGGCTTGTTCTTTTCATTCCTCAGAAGAGAGCTGAACATAGATCTCTCTGATATTAAATTATCCAATTAGACAACTGGGAATTGTAAATTCAAATACATGAATCTACAAGAGGCTAGTCATCTGAGTAAGAGTGGTTATCAACAATTAACAGGACCAGAGTATGTGGAAAAATATCTCAAATCGTCTGGCCATTGGTCTTCACTAACCTCATGAAAAATATTTTTTTAAAAATCTGGTCTCTTACTGGATGTTAACTGAAAAAAGGTCCATATGAGTCATTCTCATCTAACTGTAAATGGTAATAAGGTAAAAAATATTTGCTGATTTTTCTCTATCCCTCTGCCCCTACTATTGCTTTGTATAGTTGTCATCTACCATTAAAGTGCTGTTATATTTGGGTTACTTATTTTGACCATTTGTTCTAAATTCTAACAGCCCTTTTGCAACTTTCTTATACTTTCATGTTATTTTCCTTTGGTGAAGTGGCTTGATTGGCATGGAACTACCTTTACTGGTACAGATAGCAACCCCTCTATACCACAGGCTCATAGGATCATAGATCAGGAGCCAATGGAGTCTTAAGGTCATCCAATCCAATTTACAGATGAGAAAACAGAATCACAGAAAGTTTAAGTGAATTGCCCAAGACTGTTTAATAAACATTAAAGGCAGGATTTTGATGTAGGTCCTCTGGTTATAGAGCTAGCACTTTTTCCAGTTCTGCACCACTTCATCCTCTGTCATTCTTATCCATGTTTTATCTTGAATTTTTCATAGGGATCCAACTAATGTGAAGAGGACTTCTTCTAGTGCAGTGAAAGTGATGCCAAAACTTTATTATTTTATAATCCCTGCTAGACTATAAACTCTATGAAGATGGGGATGATTTTATGTCTGCTAAATTAAGTTTCTGTAGATGGGTAGAATAATAGATAGAAAGTTGATCACTTAGCTGCTCCCTGAATATATTATTTAAAATTTGAGAAAATTGAGCTCATTCACCAAAATGACCATTTCTGTTCCATTTGCAGCAACTGGAAGAAGTTTATTATAAGCAAGCAGTTAAGTGGCAACAAGATTAATTAGCTTACTTAAGGTCACACAAGTTGTAAGAGCATTTAAAAAATCTTTAACTACTAATATGCTTTTTACTCCCTTCCTGAATACCCCATTTAGCCTTTATCTCCAAATGAACTTTAATCCCTTTGTTGGTAATATTTCTGATGACTTTCCCCCTTTCTGTGTCACATTTGTTTTAGACCCAAATATCAAAATGAATACCTTCATCCTAGTTGCTATTCTGGAACTGCTGAACAACTTCCAAGGTTTAGGATCCTTTCTTTTGGCTCCAGAGAACGTTAATGAATAATATCCCAAAGGGAGAGTAGTAAGAATGGATGACTCTTCTCAGAAAAAAGAGTGGGCTTTTCTCAGAAAGAGTGAATGAAATCACTTGGCCACATGGGAAAACTATTTTTCCATCATATTTCCCCATTTCTGCTCAGCATTTTTTCTGCATCCAGTCTAAAAAAATATCCCAGAATGCCCTCAGGATAGTCATTTCCATTTCCAGGAAGGAATGACATCATCCATGGTGTGGGGAGGGGAGAAGAGGGCATGCTTTCTTCTATTATCTATGTCATAGACAAAAATATTAGTATCAGATTCAGAAAAATCCCAGCCTGACACCATTTCGTACTGTAGCCAAGACTGTTTCAGAATCATCTACTTAGAGGTTGAATCTTCAACCATCTGGGCCTCCTCCTCTTATGCAGTCTGATTGCTCTATTAAGAATGCCTCCACTAAATTCCCTATCTAGTGCCTCATTAATCAATCAGGGGGACCCTGCAGTCTCAAAAACCAATGCCTTTGAAACACAATATCTGGCAGGTCCTAACAAGTTAGATTTTCTTTCATTATTGCTCATTTGACTGGTTCCATGTCTGTATGTATTTATTCTGGGCTGCTTTATATTTCTTTCTCTGTTTACATGTTGTTTTCCCCAGTAGAATATAAGTTCCTTGAGGGCAGGGACCTTTGTTTTTGTCATTGTATTCCAGACTATGAGATACAGTGGATAGAGTGCTAGACAAGGTGTTAGGAAGACTCATTTTCATCCATTCAAATCAGGCCTCAGGCACTTAATAGCTATGTGACTCTGGGCAAGTCACTTAACTCTGCCTCAGTTTCAGCATCTATAAAATTAACTGGAGAAGCAAATGGCACACTGATCCAGTATCTTTGCCAAGAAAACCCCAAATTGTGTCACAAAAAATTGGACAAGTTCAAAACAACTGAAAAACAACAAAATCCCCAGCCTTACAAGTAATAAGTGATTAATAAAGTCTTTCTGAATATATTTGTTATTCAAGGAGTAGCCCAGCTAAGAGTATGGAGGGCTCTTTGTCAACCTGGATGTCTGTCCATCAGAGGATGAAAATATTAGAACTATGAATTCCTGAAATCATTTATTTGGGTACAGAGTATATGTGACATAGAACAGTGGAAAGGATATGTCAGAAGAAAATTTTAGTATTGACTTTGATACCACCATTTTCTTAAGGCCACAATTTACATGACTAACTAGACCTTGCAGAATTTAGCTGAGACCAAACTTGTTTTTGTTCAGTCACATGTTATTCTTTGTGACCCCATGGACCATAGCATGCCAGGCCTCTCCATCTTTTACTAATTTTTGAAGTCTGTCCAAGTTCACATTTGTTGTTTCCATGACACTACCTCAATCTCTGCCATCCCCTTCTTCTTTTGCCTTCAATATTTCCCAACATCGGGTCTTTTCCAATGAGTTCTGTCTTCCCACTATGTGGCCAAAGTATTCAAACTTCAGCTTCAGTATCTTTGAGCCCAAGAATATAAACTTTAGCTCCTGTGATTAGCTGGTTGGTGAAAAGAGAATTTCTGGTTTAGCTATATTTCCTCTACTTAGGATGAGCATGTCCAGTAAGTAAGAATAGTTAGTTCCTTTGTTAATGGTTTATCTGCAAGATCCAGCTTTATCCATACTGTTTACAGACTAATTTACAATTTTACTTGATGCAGATGTTCCCATTTTGCTTTTAGATCTTTGATGTATAAATCTTAACCCTCCTCTTATGCTTCTGTAAAATTCTGTTGTATCCATCCTGTTTATGTAACTAAGACTGATACAAGAATGCTACAATGTCAGCTTGGGGCCCACTGGTATTTGAATACATGAGTCTCTTCTGATTATTAAATAATCTGGCTATTAAAATGTCTCTCTGTGTTAAGAAGTCTACTAATAAACCCTTGGACAACTTTTATGCCAGGTGCATTAATGAAATCATAGATTTCCTGAAGTATTGAAGAATTTATTGATATATAAAAGTCACACAGTTGGTGACTTTTACTTCCTCTCTCCAGGTCAGTGAATCATACAAAGAGGATGTCAGATGTTGATATGACCAATTATTCTCAAAAAATATATCCATTTGAAATTATGCCTTAGTTCTATTTCTCTATATTCCTAATTTGGAAAGTGACAACAAGGCAGAAGAATAAGAAAACAGCCACAAAACCCAGAATAATAGAATTTGAGAGCTGGAAAGGAATTTGGAGATCCTGTCAAAGCTCCTCTTCTGAACAAAGCAAAATCTGCTGGTTCCTTATGGTAGGAGGTCTAGAGAGGAAAATGGCTCAAAAAATTAATTAAATTGTCTGATATTCACAGTGGTTGACTCCTTACTGTAAAGGGGCAGAGATACTTTCTTGTCTATCTGGCCTTTTAAAAAAGCTGTACTTATGTCATTTTACTTCCTAATAAAATGACTTTGGGTTGGGCTAGGGAGAAGAGGCAATAGGAAAAATTAGGGCATGACTGTTGAATTCCATATTACTGTTTCCAATGTACCACTCAGTTACCTTGCTTTTTGGTCATTACCCAAAAGCTATTCCTTCCCATTACAGGGAGTTCAATGTTCTAAGGCAGTGGTTCCCAACTTTTTCTGTTCTGTGAATCCCTTTTGACAAAAACAGCAAAGTATATTATAATCCCCTAGGGTGGCTGAATATGCCACCCATAATATTCTGAAGTTATATTTTACTTCCATTAAAGAAATTCTGGTGTGAAGCTCCAAGTGACTCATGAACCACTGTATGTGGTATGTGAATTTGTTGTCATCTTGTTATTGTTGGTTAATGTGTGATTTTGAGCACCAACATCAAAGCATTCAAATAGAACTGAGTGTCTTAACCAATATCCCCTTGGTACCATATTTTGAGAACTAAAGAGTGTCTTACCTTTAAGAGGCACCTTGACATCAAGGCCAAAGAATAAAGGCAAGAGAGAAGAACAAGAATAGGAACAGAAACTGTAGAAGAAAAAGAAGAAGATTATGTAAATCTCACTTTTTGTTGTGCCTTTCCAGGGGGTCTAAATCTGTCAAGATTAATTTACTATGCAGTTAGAATCTTTGCATAAGGAGATATCACTTTCCCTTTAAGCCTGGGAATTCAACTACTCTTTCATCAATTAATTCAAGAAGGGATATGAATAATGTGGAAATTAGGAGTTCAAAGTTGGAAGGCTGAGGTCTATTCACATAAAACACAGAATGTCAGAACTGTCAGAATCCTAAAAATCATCTGCACTTCTGAAACAATCTATTCATTTGACAGGTTAGAAAACTGAGACACCCCCCTCTCCCAGAGGAAATAATTGGTAAAAAGCCACTGGTTCAATAAATAGCAAAGCCAGGAGTAGAATCCAGATTTTCCTAACCTCCCAACCAGTATTCTTTTCAATTTGTCATTGATTAGTATTTGTATTTTCTTTAAAAAAGGTTTTATCTTTATTTTAAATTAAAATTTTGTTATTCTTTCAAAATGCTAAACTGCACATCAAATAAAGTGAGCATTTCTATGTTTTGTAGAACAGAAAATTATGAAACGGAATCTACTATGTCAAGCTTGTTTTTTTAAAAAATATCTACACTAGGCAAGATATGGTGGTACTCACCTATATTCTCTGTTTTAGGGAGATTGAGGCAGATGATCACCTAAGCATGGGAATTTTGAACTGCAGTGGGTTAAAACTAAAGGGTTTCTACACTAATTGTGGCCACAAAATTGTGAGCCCCCCAGGAACAGAGAATTACCAGGTTGACTAAGGAAGTAGTAAACTGACCCAAGTTAGAAACAAGCAGGTCAAAGCTCCAATACTAATTAGTGGAAGGATCAACTGCACCCTATATCCTGGGAAAAATCAGAAGAGCCAGTCTCAAGAAAAAAAAAAGTATATCATATATTTATCATTCAACTTTCAAAGCTGTCCTATTAGTATGTGATTGCTTCTGCCACTCTTATTCTCTTTATTATCATTGTTGTTTTGAGAGGCCTGAAACAACAGAACAGCAACAGTAATAGAAGGGGGACCCTATTCTTGCCTCTAAACTTCCTTTACTTGATTGCAAAAAAAAATCCCCCAAACAAAGCCAAATACTGAATGTTTCAAAACTGTGCAGTTCTTTCTGCCTTCCAAGTTCACCTCTCTGTCAGGAGATAGGCATCATTTCTGATACTTAGATGATAGAACCAAGGACAGATCCCTTAAAATAATTTCATCTAAAACTATTTCCATTTTTTTTCAGATGAAGAAGCTGAGTCCCAGAAAAAAAGTGATTTGCCAAGGTCCCATGGGTAATTAATATTAGAATTTTAACCCTGATCTTCCCTCTCTCTCTAGCACTGATTCCCCTCAAAAGCTGGTGCCTCTCTCCAAAAATTTCCATATATATACATACACATATATATCATTCATATATGCACACATACATGGGTAGCTAGATGGCACAGTGCATAAAGCTCCAGGCCTGGAGTCAGAAAAACTTTAGTTCAAATACAGTCTCACACTACCTGCATGACTCTGGGTGATTCACATAACTCTGCTTGCCTAAAAAGTGAGCTGGAGAAGGAAATGGCAAACTACTCCATTATCTCCACTGAAAAAACTCCAAATGGGGTCCCAAAGGGTTGGAGATGACTGAAATGATTGAACAACAAACATACATATATACATATTCAGATAGATAGCTCAAGATAGATATGTACCTATGTATATAGATACAAATCTATTTCTTTTTCTCTCTACATACATAAAGACACATATATTTGTTTGATGTGTGTATAGCTATATAGGCCTATATATCTACTTCTCCCTTCTCCCTTCTGGCTCAAAGTGTCTCTCTGTTTCTCCATCTGTCTTTGTCTCTCTATCCTAATTTCCTCTGCTAAACTAGAAAGTTCCTTCGAGGCAGGGACTGTTTTTATTTTTGTATTTTTATCTCTAACTCTTGGCATACTGCCTGTAACATAGAATGTGTTTAAGAAATGTTGATTTATCTTGGCAAATCACTTAACCTTTCTGGGTCTCATTTCCTCATCTATAGAATGAGGCAGTTCCACTAGATGGTTTTTCAGATTCATTCAAACTCTTGATCAATGAACTTATGTTCCTGTAATCAATTAATCATTTTTTTTACTTCAACAAAAGGTATCAGAGAAGGGGGGGGGGAGGAGGTATGTCATTATTGTTGCCAACAAACCACCCATTATAACTCAGATCAAAGGCAGATCAGCTTGCCCAATGTTCATCTCAGCCTTTCAAAGGCAAATGATTTTAAGATTCTCAAATACACATAAAGAGATACATGCATCCATCAAAATATGTAACTTTTAGCTCTTCCCATTTAGGGACTAGATGCATTGGTAGATTGTCCTTTTGTTTTTCACGAGAAACATGCTGTAAAACAGCCACTCAATAATGGTTCCATTGGGGGAATTAACATGTATAAAATTTGTATTTTCCATTTTATATCCTGGCTCACTTGACTCTTCCTTTCAGAATTCCTCTTCCCTTGGTATTTTGAAAACAAGTGATAAACACCTCACCAGATGCCCAATTTGGTGACCATTTTAATCATCTTCAAAAAAGTCATCCCTTGCCTGGTTTTAAAGTCGTTCCTTCCCCATAGATCTGACCAGTATACTCTTCTGTGTTCACCTAATTTACTTATAGTTTCCTTCTTTATATTCAGGTCATTCACCTATTCTAAGTTTATCTTGGTGTAGGGTGTGAGATATTGATCCAAACCTAATCTCTCCCACACGTCTTCTAATTTTCCCAGCAGTTTTTATCAAATAGTGGGTTTTGATCCCCAAAACTGGAATCATAGACTGTCTTACTGAAGTCATTTACCCCATGTCTATTCCACTGATCCTCCTTTCTCTCCCTTAGTCAGTACCAAATTGTTTTGATGACCACTGCTTTATAATAGTTTGAGATCTGGGACTGCAAGTCCTCCTCCCTTTGCATTTTTTTTCATGATTTCCCTGGATATCCTTGATCTTTTGTTCTTCCAAATGAACTTTGTTATGTTTTTTTTCTAATTCAGTAAAAAAGTTTTTTGGTAGTTCAATGGGTATGGCACTAAATAAGTAAATTAATTTAGGTAGGATTGTCATTTTTATTATGTTAGCTCATCCCACCCATGAGCAATCAATGTTTTTCCAATTGTTTGGATCTAGTTTTAATTGATCCAGCCATAGCACTGCTGGGTTTGTACCCCAAAGAGATAATAAGGAAAAAACATGTATAAAAATATTCATCACTGCACTATTTGTGGTGGCCAAACATTGGAAAATGAGGGGATGCCCTTCAATTGGGGAATGGCTGAACAAATTGTGGTATATGTTGGTGATGGAACACTATTGTGCTCAAAGGAATAATAAAGTGGAGGAATTCCATGAAGACTGGAACAACCTCCAGGAAGTGATGCAGAGTGAAAGGAGCAGAACTAGGAGAACTTTGTACATAGAGACTGATACACGGTGGTACAATCAAATATAATGGACTTCTCCATTAGTGGCAATGCAGTGACTCTGAACAACTTGGAGGAATCTATGAGAAAGAACACTACCCACATTCAGAGGAAACAGTGTGGGAGTAAAAACATTGAAGAAAAACAACTGCTTGAATACATGGATCGAAGGGATATGATTGGGGATGTAGACTCTAAATGAACATCCTAGTGCAAACATCAACAACATGGAAATAGGTTCTGATCAAGGACACATGTAATACCCAGTGGAATTGCGGGTTGGCTATGGGAAGGAGTAGAGGGAGGGGAGGGAGAGAAATAATGTGGTTATTGTAACCAAGGAATAATGCTCTAAATTGACTAAATAAACTAATTGAAATGGAAAAAAGAGACAGGGGGAAAAATAAAATAAAATGTCCCCCAACCAAGAAAAAAAAATCATCCCTTCTAGAGAAAGACTTTGCTTAAGTCCTTTGAATCTCAAGTTACCAGGGAGAAATAATTTTGATGTAGATATATCAAACATTCCTTGCATTGCCTGCTTGTGTGTGTGAGAAGTAAGAAATGAACTACTGTCAACATTGAGGGAATCTGGAATAGAAGGATCATTAGAAGTATTACCTACAGTCCCCATCAGAAGATGAGAAGCCAGATCCACAGGTTTTAGAGTGAAGCTTATACCCAAGATGTTGCATGGTGCTGGGACATCAACAATCTGCTCTGATAAATTGGAATGCTACACCGGAAAGACTATACTGAGTCATTTCAGGTAGATTTGGATTCAAAATCCCAATTTAGCTGTGACGTTAGGCAAGTAAGGGAGCTAATCTATGAGCCTGTTATGTGAGAAAGTCCTTTAACATCACTAAACCTCAGCATCCCCATTGTAAAATCAAGGTTGTTAGCCTACTAGCTCTGGTAAACTGCCTGATCCTGTCCTATGAAGCAGGAAATGAAAGTATTTGACCCTGGGACAAATTCAGCTGTCCATGGGCTAAAAATTTCTTGTATTTAAAAATTTTCTTGTATTTAAAAGTATATTTAAAGTAAAAAAAAACACGCTAAAATGGACTGGATTTGGCTTTCTGGAGGTAGTTTGCCAATCTTAGATTAGATAATACCTTCTATTTCAGTTTAAATCTCAGACTCATATACCTTGTACACAGAACTCTTGGGGAATATGACTGAGTGGGTATTTTCTATTTTATATCCAGGCTCATTTGACTCCACACTTTATAGGAATTAAGATGTTGGCTCCTTTTCCCTGTGGCATTTTGAAAACAACTGATAAAAGCCTCACCAGATGCCATTTTGGTGACCATTCTAATTATCTCTGAAAGTGTCATTCCTTCTGTGGGGTAGATATCAGTTCAAGTATCCAAAGATAATAAAGATAAAAACTGCTATTCACTGGCCTGACTCTTCTCTCTGGGCTGAGGAATGGGTAGAATGTAAGTTCCTTGGAGGCAAGGTTAGTTATGCTTTTGTTTTGTTTTGTTTTTCCTACATCCCCAGTGCCACACATAGTACTTCTCATTTAGCAAGTGTTTAACATATTTGTTGAACTGAGATGAGAGATGCAGCTTTTATTCCTTTTCCAGGCTTATTACCATGGGCAAAGAGAAGTAGGCTCCTAGGGGGGAAAGTGTGTTTGATGCTAACAATGTCTCACACTCAGTATGTCGCAAACAAATCATTTCTGTCAATCCATAATAACCCCCCCCACACACACACATCCAACAACCCAACACTTCGTAATTGATATGTGAAAACCAAAGATAGGTTATAGACTATATGTGATGTAGGATGGGGGCAAGAAATATGGATGCCCCTAAAATTCTCTAAAGTATGTACATTACAGAGTATTTGTAGGAAGAGTGCTTTGCAAACCTTAAAACTACCCTATAGAAATATGAACTGTTATTACTACAAAGTGCTTTGTTCAACCATCCTGCAAGGTAGGGAATTCAATGATGATGGTAATTATTATTCTTTTGAACCTGTTGTCTCTTGGATATAGAGAACTCCATGTAAGAAAACTATTTCTACTAATGTAGATTGATATTTCTCTGTAATAGATAACCTTAGACTCTAAGACACAAAGATTAAGTGACTTGTCCAGGATCACAAAGCTAGTATGTCTTAGATATGAGATTTCACCCAGATCTTACTAATTTGGAGGCCAGCTCATGATCTTCAATACCATGCTACTAATCAATGATTATTATCCCCTTTTAATGTATAAGCAAAATGAGGCTTAGGAAAAAGAACTGACATCTAAAGTTACACAACTACTTGGAATTGTGGAGTAGTAGATGAGGCACTGGACTAGGAACAAAGAAGATTTGGGTTCAAATTCTGTCTCAGATAAATTAGCAGTTGTCGGAAAGCCTAAGAAGCCACTCAATCTGTCTATTCTGTTGTTATTGTTATTTTCCTCTAGAAAATAGGGTGATTTCCATTTAAAAATATTTTTTTCACTTAGAAAATAGGGCACATATGATTTTTTTTTCATTTAGAAAAGAGGATGTTTGACTTGATGACCCTTCTAGATCTAAATCTATGATATAACTAGCAGAACAGGTATTTGGACCTGGGTAACCTTGACTTAAAAGTAGAACTTTTTCAGACTTGTACAAAAATATTCATATTTTTGCGCTCTTTGTGGTGGCCAAAAACTGGAAAACGAGGGAATGCCCATCAATTGGAGAATGGCTGAGCAAATTGTGGTATATGTTGGTGATGGAATACTATTGTGCTCAAAGGAATAATAAAGTGGAGGAATTCCATGGAGACTGGAACAACCTCCAGGAAGTGATGCAGAGCGAGAGGAGCAGAACCAGAAGAACATTGTACACAGAGACTAATACACTGTGGTATAATCGAATGTAATGAACTTCTCCATTAGTGGTGGTGTAATGTCCCTGAACATTCTGCAGGGATCTAGGAGAAAAAACACTATTCATAAGCAAAGGATAAACTATGGGAGTGAAAACACCGAGGAAAAGCAACTGCCTGACTACAGCAGTTGAGGGGACATGACAGAGGAGAGACTCTAAACGAAACTCTAATGCAAATATTGACAACATGGAAATGGGTACGAATCAAGAACACATGTGACACCCAGTGGAATCACGTGTCAGCTATGGGGGGTGGGGGGAGGAAAAGAAAATGATCTTTGTCTTTAATGAATAATGCTTGGAAATGATCAAATAAAATATTATTTTTTTAAAAAAAGTAGAACTTGTTCTTCAGCACTAGTCTTTAGTGGCTAGTGGCCAAAAAATTGCTAATATTCTGCTGGCCTCAATTTTCTCATTGTACTTTGGGCACTGAGGGATATGGGCTGTGTGGGAAGAAGGTGCCATGGAATTAGACAAGTCAGCTCTTGGGCTGTGGTAGGGAAAAGCACCTCTTTCTTCCTCCATGATATTCTTAGATGGCTATTCCAAGAAATGTCTCGCTTCCTGCTATTTTATGGCTATGGGAAAACCCATTTAATATGTTGCTTTTGAGTACAGAGAGACAGACTCCCCGAGTAAAGGAACTAGTTGGGGTAAGAGGAGCTGCCTCAGCTATGAGTTGCAGCCACATTCCATACGGCCTCAAACCAGGCAGTGTAAGCCTGAACAAGTGCAAACAGAAAAGATGTGATCTGGCCCTGTTCCAGTCACACAAAGGAAAGAGAATGTGAGTCTTTCCTCTTTTTCTCACCCTACCTATACTGTAAAAATCTGTAGAAGGATCTGCCTTTGACATGTGGAGAGAAAGGGAGTCCTTGTGATTGGTGCATTGCCAGTACCTTTGCTCCATATAGTTTTGCAGTTGAATTTTGAACATCTTGGAAACTATGGGTAAATCGAACTAGTATTTTGTAGAAATGACATTCTTAGAAGTATGTGTTTCTGAGTCTGATGTATTAAAAAGACCTTACTAAGTGTATGAACAATACACTTTCTCCAACACTTCAAGGTAAACAAAGTACTTTCTCCTCTTCTAAAATACGGAATACAAATATTTCTCTGAAGGGAAACTGGAGCTTAGAGACCACACAGGAAATCAATATTGGGGTCAGTACTGAAACTACAGTCATTTAATCAATAAGAATTTATTCATACCTACTATATTCTAGGGACTGGACTTGGCAATGAGGATGGTAGAACAAAAACAAAGCAATCTTTGTTCTCAGGGAACTTATATGCTATAAAGACACACCACATATTTTTACTATTATGCCACATGTTTAGTGACTTGACTTTTCAATTCATTTTCATTTATTTTGGCTCATTTGATTCTAGGGAGAGGAAGAAAATAGGCACAGGTCTTATTATTTCCATTTTGTAGAACAGAAAACTTTGAGAACCTGGGGAATTGTGATTTACTTGGAGATCCCTCTGTCAGTAAGAGAGTCAGTATTAAACTATAGATCTTCTGAATTCTGGGCAGCATACGTTGTTTCTGATCTAACAACCAACCTCAGCTTCTCATACACACCCCTTCACCCCTACATGCATACACAAAAATGTAGTATTCACTTTGGATAAGCTAAAATTCTTGGTCAAAGTCCCTTTCTGGGTTCTTAGGTGGCCGGGAAGATGGTTTTATTCTTTTAGGTCACTAGGGAGAGCATAAAGTCCACTACTTGCCAAGTCCAGTGCTTTAATTGGATCTCTGGTCATAATGTGAAAGATTAACATACTCCTTGAAGTGTCTACTTTATTGTCCCAGAGGAAAAGAGATGGGAGTGTGAGAGAGGGAGGAACCAGAAAAAAGGGATATGGGAAACCAGAACCATGGGGATTCTGGAAAGCAAAATACATATATGTATATATGCATAGGCATATATAATACATACATAAAATAAAAAGATGGCTTTTAAAGAGTGGGAAACAGGGAAAGGGAAGACTGGGATGAAGAACTGGGCAAAGAAATAACTGTTGAGAAAGATGAATGGACACAGTGGGAAAATTAAGGGAAAGGGACATTATTCAAAGGCAACATATAAACCCCCAAAGTTGAGAGGAATGAGAAACTAAGCAGGAAGGGGAATATGTATTATATTTGGATTATTTAAACAGTTCAACACCAAAGTCACTATAGAAATCAGCACATACCTTTTCTTCCAAATCCTTTATTTGTCTTTTCTGGATGTCAGTTTTGTCTTCTAAGTCTCGAATTCTCTGAAATCAAAGACAACAATCTTAGCTCCAGCAAGAGATTTAATAATCTACTTATTAAAGTGGTACAACTCCTTCACTCTTTGAATCATGGGGTGGGGAGACAGATTAGAGGATATGTCACCTGATTCAGAGCAGAAGCTTGGACATGGAGTTCTTTTGACAATATCCCTGACAAGGTCATCTACCCTCTGCTTGAAGAGCTGCAAGTAATGGAGGAGCTCATGACCTCCTGAAGCAGAGCATTCCATTTCTGGATAGCTTCAATTATTAGGGAGCTCTTCTTTACATCAAATTTAAATCTGTCTCTGTAAGTGTCACCTATTATTGCTCCTGGTTTTGCCTCTTTAATCCAGCAGAACAAATATAATCCATCTTCTATAGATGGTTTCTATAGATGCAACACTTAAGCTAATTGTAGACAGTAATCATGTCCTTTCCCTTCTCCCCCACTTCATCTTCTTTTCTTCTGATTAAACATCTCCAGTTCTTCCAAACAATCCTTTTATGGCTCAGGCTCCAGTGCCTTTCCCAGACTTGTTGCCTTCATCTGGGCATGCTCCAGTTTGTCATGAAGTTATTTATAAAACCTTAGCTATCAGAAAGTATAAACTACAATTATTGTTTCTCTACCTGGGGAAAAATTATAGTAATTATGACTTAATCAACAATTAGAATGGCTTGTCTCAAATACATAGTGAATTCTCCTTTCCTTGAGTTATTCACATATTGCAGATTTTGAGCTGGAAGGGTCTAAATAAAGCTAGTCCAACTCCTCCCACCCCCTTTTTGGTTACAGATTAAGAATCTGGGGTCCGGGAAACTTAAGTGACTTCAGGGTCACAACATCAGAAAGTAAACATCAGAAGCTGAATTTGAAAACATGTTGGTCCTTTGACTTCAAATTCAGCATTCTTCCCCTTGCACCTTATTGTCCCTCAAATGTACAAGGAATTTTTGCTTAGATATAGGACAAACTACATGACCTTTAAGATTGCTTCTAGCTCTAACATCCTTTGAAAATGCAGACAAGATGACTTGTTTCTTGCCAATTTTGTGTAGTAAAGGCCAAGTCTCACAATCCCAGGATTGGAGATATATTTAAGAGAAAGAGTAAAGGCCAGCTGGGTGGCTCAATGGATAAAGTGCCAGCCTGGAGACAAGAAGTCTAGGGTTCAAATCAGGCTTCAGACATTTTCTAGCAATGTGACCCTGAGCAAGTCACTTAACCTCCACTGCCTTGCTGCTCTTTTGCCATTACACAGTAGCGATTTTAAGACAGAAGTTGAGGGTTAAAAAAAAAAGAGGAAGCCTATGGGTATTAAGTGATTCCATGTGAATGTATATATTCTGCTTGGGACAACTTTAGTTTTTAATATCTTCAGTGTTCATAAGTAATAAACAATTGCTCTACCTGAGGTTCTTTACCTGGGTTTTGTAAACTTGTCCTTAAAAAATATTTAGGGGTAGCTAAATAGCAATGGGAAGTACTGGGTTCAAATTTGACATAAGACTTCCTAGCTATGTGATACTGGGCAAGTCACTTAACCTCAACTGCCTAGCCCTTACCACTCTTCTGTCTTACCTATACTTAGCATCAATTCTAAGATAGAAGTTAAGAATTAAAACATTTGATAATTAAATCAATATAATTGATTTCCTTGACAATCCCACATATTTTGTTTTCTATATTTAAGAACCTTATCCTGAGAAGGCCTATAGACTTCCACAGACTACCAAAGAAGTCCATAATACAAAAATGGTCAAGAAATTCTGCTCTAAATATACCTACCTATATCTAGATATATATCTAAATCTATCTATCTATCTATCTATCTATCTATCTATCTATCTATCTATCTATCTATCTATCTATCTATTTATCTATCTGTCTGTCTATCTATTTATCTAATTTGAACTTTTCAGTAAACAGGTAAGGCTCCCACCTTAATTTTGAATGGTCAAAATTTTATTATTTTATTTGTTTGAGAAGTCCATCCTTTTCAGAGTATTCTTCATGCCCTGATCATAATGCTAGCCTTCCAGGTGGCTGTGAAAAATTTCTAGGGCCTATTACCATTGAGGGAAGTTGCAAAGGGTGAGATGAAATTGAAGCATTTTCCTTTAATACTTCTCCCTTTTAGCTTCCCTAAAAAAAGGATTTATTGCTATGGCCATAATAGAATTTTACTGTTTACAGAATATTTTCCATACAACAACCCTGTAAGGAAGGCAGTGTCTTACCACCTCTATTTTTAAAAGAGTTTATATTTTATTCTAGAATCAATAGGGGACCATTAAAGATCTTTGAATAGGGAAGTGGCATGGTGAGATCTGTGCTTTAGGAAGGCAACTTGCCAAGAATGAACTAGAGAGGAGAGAGATCAGAAGCAACAACCCATTAGGAAGGTTAAACAAAAGTCTAAGGAGAGACAAGTAATGTGGACTTGAGTTAAGTAATAGTTTGAGAGGGGAAAGTGTTTGTGGTGTGTGTGTGTGTGTGTGTGTGTGTGTGTGTGTGTGTGTGTGTGTGTGTGTGTGCGCAAGTCTCACATTCTGTGGCACTGGAGAAAATGCAAAGACAAGATAAGACTGGATCCCTGCCCTCTGCACACAAACAGATATGCAGCCAGATTTCACAGAGCATTTTGGCACCTCTAATGCACTTATCCAATAACATTTTATGCTCTACTTATTTATTTAGGAAAAACCACATCTGTAAGGTATGCGTGAGATATACAAAACAAAGGGCTATATAAATTCTTCGGTCATGGAAAGTCATTCTCATATATCCAATGGATAGTCAACAACCTGTGAGGGTCTTGCCAATCTCCCTACAAATAGTGCTTTGCAGTGGAGCAAACCTCATCTTAGATACCTGGATTCCTGACCTCCTGGTTGATGGTAAGTGGGTTCCCTGTTGGGTTTTGGTAGTCTTGGCTGCCAACTAATGCCTTTTACTTTATTCCAGAAGAGTGAATGACTACAATGATGACTAGAAGTCTGTTATGAGGAAATTAATGTTGAGTTGTAATCATTTCTATATGGAAACCTTTCTTAAACCTTGAGTTTCCTGTGAGCTTCCAAGGTAAAGTACAGGTATTCTTTCCACATTGTGACTTTCCTCATCATGATTTCAGTATATTGTGCTTCAGCATAAAAAAGTAAGTGGGAATTTTGGGGGAGCTTTGCAGAAACCACAGATGATATATGAAGACCAGCAGACAACATGGGAAAAGTTTAGAAACTCAGAAATGCATAGAATATATGTATAGTATTGTATGATATCAACATAGTTATCATTTAGTAACACAAATATACACAATTTCTTTTAGTGTAAACACATAAAAGAAAAAGAAAAAAATCAACTTCTTCTCTGGTACAAAGAGAGGACTAAACATTTTTATAACGATTTTTCAGATCAAGGAGGCTCAGACCCCCTAACCCCACTGTGATGTGGAAGAGATACCTATAATTTAAGTAAGCTCTAGCTTTCTGAACTTTTCAGACTATGCTGGTATCAATTCCTTGTGAGATTTTCCTTTACTGTGAATAAGTAAGGAGGGAGAAGTTGAGGTCACCAAGTCTACCTCATCTCTTAAAATATCCATCAATGAGGTATTAGTACGGGATGTCCTAAATTTGAGAGCTCAGACCAATCTCCTTCTCCTTTATATGCAAGAGCCAGTAATCACTTGCTCTCTTTTTTGCTCATAAGATTGGTGAGAGAGTCGTTCTTTTTTTTTTTTGCACATGCCAGTCAGTTGTCTCTCCACCATCTAAAGTGGTGTATCTCTGTCTGTCTGTCTGTCTGTCTCTGTCTCTCGCTATATATATATACACACATATATATCACTTGTGAGCTCACCAATTAATCCCTTCCTTGGACATCCCAAGACATCTCTGATTGGTGAATAGCCACTGAAAAGATGGACTTAGAGACTTCCACTCCTCCCATTATAAGAGGGGTGTGACCTTGCTGGGGCCTGGAAGACACTAACACATTCTGTCACATGGCAGGACCATTGTATTTTAAAGTTCATCATGGCTACTTAGCCTATTCTTGGTTTTTCAACAAAGTGAGGTTTCACCATGGCTAATCAGCCTCTATTTCTTAAAAAAGACAAAATATCCAACCCATTTTTATAGTCTGGGGGAGAAACTGGGAATAGCTTTGGCTTAGAATTGGACTATTTGGGGTTTTTCCTTTTGGGGGGCAGAAGGGGAGAAATTATCACACAATTCAATATTAATTTTCCATAATTAATAACAGATTTGTCTTGGGAATTTAGTCTCCCCCACCAAAGTACTACTCCTTTACCTTGCTCTAGCATGGAATTAACTGTGAGTTCTTCAGGGCTACACCAGAAGAATGTAATTCTGAAAGATTTTACCTAAGTGGATAAGCTAACAGATATGCTCCCAGGGATGAACCATGTATTTGTGACTAGAGTTCTAGCCTAACTGATTGGGCTGAAGACCCTTGGCAGAATAGTCGTTGGGTGATATATTCCATGGCCACAGCAACTCTCAAAGAATGTCCGTTAAGTGGTTAAGAGATTATGAAAGAGAATGGAAAGAGTATTCAAACCAGAAAACTTACAGGTCTTTGAAGAATTATCTACCAGTTCAATTTCCCCTTTTATGTTACAGATATCTCAAATTACTTCTCTTCCTGGACACAGATAAAGAGAAAGCACCTTCTCTGATTTTCTCTGTTTTTCTCTTTGGTTCTTTTTTTTCTTTGGTTCTCTCCAGACTTACTGAGATTCAAATTAGGCATATGAGTGGATGAACATTTGGGGTGGGGGCAAGGGGAGGGCTATATTCCCCCTGCCTTGTGGAAAGCATCCAATCATAGCATGATTAGAAAAAACAGGACTGAATTTCAAAGACAATTTTACAATTCCTCCCTGAATTTGGAGCAAAGAAGACATACAAATGAAGGGCAGCTTGGGTTGTTTGGTCTCATTTAACCATGCAGTCTTCAAAGATAATCTACTTAAAACATTATCTAAACAGGAATTTTCTCTGGAAAGGTCCCAATAACACAAAAGTCATTGCTTTAATTAGTCTAGCTAAATAACAAGTCAAGTTGGTCATCTAACTTCCCCTTGAAGACTGCCAGTGACAGGGAATCTACCAAGTATGTATTAAGGACACCACTAAAAGTTGGGAAGCTTTTCTTATATAATGCTGAGATCTTCCTTTCCCCAGTTTCTACTCATTGCTCTTAGTTCTACCCTCAGGGATCAAAGAAAGTGAAGTTTAATCTGTCTTCTTTAGATAAAAAAGAGTTACACCTCTCCTAAGTGTTTTCTTCTCCAGGAACCTTCCCATCCCTCTCAGCACAGCCGTACACCAAACCTTATATGTAATATTGGGTCTATGATCTAGACCTGGGATTTCATCAGTTTAGGGCACTTCCAGATGAGGAAACTCTGCCAAAGCAGGTTGGTACCTTCTCTGCAACTTAGCATCTCCATTGCCTAGAAAACTAAGAGTTTAAGTGATTACTTCAAGATTATAGTCACTGTGAATCAGGGCTGGACTTGAACCCAGTTCTTCCTGGCTTTGAGGGCATCTCTCTAGCCATTATAACCAATGATGGCTGAAAGCAATAGAGATGTTAAGAGAGAGAAGAAGAAACTGCTGGGGTTGATGTGATCTCTTCCTCCACATATCTGAAGTACTAGAAAGACTACCATAATGAATACATATTAAGACTTCTTTTGCTTGGCCTTGAAGTTGGAACTAAATAATGTATTCCAGAAGGTTTTTTTAAAGTATACTCATATTTTTAAAGAATTATAATAATAATAATGACTAGCATTTATAAAGAGCCTACTATGTACTAGCCATTGTGCTGAGATGTTTACAAGTATTATCTCATTCAATCCTCATAATAACCCTGCAAAGTAGGTGATACTATTACCCCATTTTAGAGTTAAAGAAATTGAGATTGACTGAGGACAAGTAAATTGCCCAGAGACATTCAATTAGTTAAGTCTCTGAAGGCAGATGTTAACTCAGGTTTTCTGATTCCAGGCCTACTGTTCTAATCATTGAGCTACCTAGCTATCTTGACAAGTTGTAGTATCTGCGCTAAGCAGAAAGAAACACACATGAAAGCATAGTCGTTTATTCCATGCTTCTCTGTTTATTTATATGAGTAGATGGTATACTGGAATCATGGACACCTGAGCTCAAATCCAGCCTCATACATTTACTAGTTATGTGGTCTTGGGCAAATTACTTTACCCTTGTCTGCCTCGGTTTCCTCATTTATAAAATGGGAATAATAAAACTTTTCTCCCAGAACTGTTATAAAGATAAAATGAAGCAATATTTCTAAAGCAGTTTGCAAACCTTTAAGTGCTAGATAAATGTTAGCTAATATTTTTATTGTTATTGTTAGTTGCCTTACATCCACTAGCTCTGTAAGTCTCTTTGACTTATAATCCTAATATTTGTCCCACACACACATACACACCCTTACCTGGTGAGCTTGTTGTAGTAGCTCCATTCTCTCTTGAAGTATCTGACAGTCATATTCTCTGCTCTTTCTCAGCATCTGCCTCCGTAACTTTTCTACTGCTGTCCTTAGTTCTTCTTGTTGCTTTTCACTTAACAATTCTCCAAACTTGATTACAGTTTCTTGCTGCAACGCATTATATAAAGTGGCTTCCAACTCCTGGATTCTCTGGTAACAGATTAAGAAAAGCTTGTTAAACCTAACTGACTCTTGAGCTGAATATTCTAGGGTTATTGATGTCTAGTACTGAGAAAACTGATTTGAACTTTATCTCTGTGAAATCCAACTGTTGGAGGAGGGAGAAAGCATTCCTAAGTCTTGGGAGGAGAAAGGCAGAGCAGAGCCAGAGAACCTGTAGGTCTCAACTTTGACTTTGAATTAAAATGTAAGAACATTGAGAACAGAGGTTGCTTCTTTCCTTGTATTTATATATCCACTGCCTGATACAGAGTAGGCACTTAATAAATATTTACTATTTGATTTTTTTTTGATCAGTAGATTTCAACTTTGTCAGGGTGGCAAAACTTGATATCATGAAAAGAGGGTTATATTTGAAGGCAGAGGCCTTGGGCAATGAATCCCTGCTCTGTAATGTATTAGCCATGGGCATGTCACTGAACTTTTCTGAACCCCAATTTTCTCCTCTGTAAAATGAAGAGTTTTGACCTGATGATCTTTAAAGTGTTCTCCGGCCCCAAATACAAGGGCTCTAGGCTTTATTCTTGATGTTACATATGACATGAATGAAAGTACTTATTATCCTTGGGAATGATCAAGTGATATCAAATTTTCAGTGGTCCCCCTTCTAACTTGGGGATAGAAAAGGGAGATAATGGGGATAATGGGAAAAAAACATGTATTTTTTAAAAATCAATTCTGTCCTATGATCCTTCCCTAATCATTTCTTCAGCCTCCTCATACATCCAAATCATTATTCATCATTTGTACAGTATTCACAATTCACATTATGCACACTAAGGCAGCTTGATAGATTAATATCTTACAAGTATTGACCTCTCACTTAAGTTCTCCTCCAGTGAATCATCAAGATGTAGGTGTAACTTGGAACTCTCAAAGGCAATGGCAATGAACGCAAGCTCTGGTAACTCCTACCAAGAAGGAAAGTATGGAACTCAGATGCTCTCTCTCTAGATCTACTTCTTTTCTGAGGATAACACTGCTTTGCAGAAACTGGTTTGTGACTTGCTGTCAGGGAGACCAGATATGCTCCTCTCGATTCTGCAGACCATCAAGTGTAGTAAAGGAGTTGAATTTCTATTCTATTCTGTGACTGGAAAACAATGACATCTATCTGAGTGATTTATACTCACCATATAAGCTTGATCAAGTGCTTGTTTCCGATAGTCTAGTTCTTCCTCCAAGTAACCTTTGATTTTGCAGAATTGTTCCTATAATGAAAGTCCATTTCGATAAGCCAAAAGAGATCAAATAGTCAACTGGGATGTGGTAGAAAATAGAGTATGGCCAGCTTATTGGAAGAGGTTGATAAAATTAGTCATTATAAGGCAAGGTGAACAAAATTCCCAAATATAGCAATTGAAAACCCAGTACACCCCCCAGATGCACAGAATATCCCAAAGTATAACATAAATGATCACTATGAGATCAATTTCGAGACCCATATCTTGGAAGTAATCTAACTTCTTACCTAGGGCAATGGGCATGTTTTGTATAATACCCAAGAGTTGTCATAAAGGGATTGTGAGGCTCAATGAAAGGAGACAATAATAGAATTATAGAACATCAGAACTAGAAGGGAACTTAGAGTATAGAATGTTAAAACTAGAAGGCATTTTTAGAGACATTTAGTCCAGTGCTTTTTCAACTTTTTGGTTTCAAGTTCTGATTACACCCTTAAAAATGACTGAGAACCCTCCAAATGTCCTCTGTAGAGGTTCCTGGGTCATACTTTGAAAATCACTAATCTAGACCAAACCTTTAATTTTACAGATGAGGAAACTGACCTAGAAAAGTTAAAGGTTATAAGTGGCAAAGTGGGATCTGGACCCAGATGATAGGAGTATAGATTTATAACTGGAAAAGATATCATCTAGCCAATTTCTCTCATTTTACAGAAGAAGATATTGAGACCAAGAGAAGTTAAGAGAATTACTGGAGGTCAGCCAGGTAGTAAGTGACAGTTTCAGGATTTGAACTAAAGTCCTCTGATTCTAATTCCAGTTCCCTTCCCAATGCACCATGGTTCTCAGACTCTAAATCTAGCTCTTTCCCCATTGTACCATGTTACATCTTCCATTCAGTTAAATTAGAAATTATTTTCATTTTTATGCTAATGTATTTGAAGTTTTTATAACAAAATCCTTCTCCTCATGGAGTGAAGGTGACCCTGGCTTCTTGAAGTTTGTGCCAATGAAAAGAGATTCTGCTGTGTCCTATCTTGCTTGAAAATTGACAAAGTTGAAAGTCAACAATGCTTCTGTTACTTGAAGATCAGCCTAAGTAAGTATGGAGAGGCCTATTTGGGCACTGGACATTGGGTGTCGAGGTTTTGTTTTTGTTTTCATCAACACAGCAACCCACAAAGAGTATAATTCTCAGAGAGGCTATCATCTGCATGGATGAAATACTCACACTTGGGAAATCATGAAGCTTAAACTTGTGTTTTATGTAGAACCCACCATCTGTGTTTATAGTGCCTCAAAGAAAGTACACAGTGGGGCAAGTAGGTGGCTCAGTAGTCTGAGAGCCAGGCCTAGAGACTGGAGGTCTTCAGTTCACATGTGGCCTCAGATACTTCTTAGCTATGTGACCCTGAGCAAGTCACTTAACCCCCATTGCCTAGCCTTTAACACTCCTCTGCCTTGGAACCAATATTTAGTATTGATTCTAAGACAGAAGGAAAGGGTTTTGAAAAAGAAAAAAGAAAAAACAACAATGTCTGTTTGCAGGTTTGACAAAAGTAGTATAGAATGAAATGTTCTCTCCTAAAATCTTCTTTCTTAGATTGAGTTAATAAAGCTAAAGTAAATAAGCCTGAGAATTCTGAAGCTTTCCAAACTGCAAAATTTCTGAAGGTTTGTGTTTGACTGGTAAATAGAATTTGGAGGATGATTTTATTTAACTAGCCACAAAGACAACTTTTGGGTTCATTCTTTTTACAGCAGCTTTTAGAAAAAATAAAACATGAAAGTATGTGACTTAATGATTGTTAGCGATCTCTGAGTATCTAGTTCCAAGGTGGGTCCATAACCACCACCCTCAATCCCAAAATAAACACATAATGAGGAAAAGATATCCAACATCTGCTCAGAAAGATCAGGTGGAACTGGCCAGGCCAAACAGTGGTTTCCTATCATTTGATTATTTTTCTTGCGGTAGAATGAGCCATATGAAAGACATCTCTGGGCTTACCATGTCACTCTCCAGTTCCATCATCTTCTGATGTAGTGCTGCCTCTGCCCCTTCAATCTGCTGGATCCACTATAAGACAAATACGTTGGAGAGCTATGACTCACAGAGCCATCTGATATACTTCTCTGAACAATATGCGTATGCCTTTTCCATCTCCCTCCTGTCTGTCTGTCTGTTTCTGTCTCTGAAACAATTCAATGAATCAACTGACCAATGTACATCAGAACTGCTTTCTGACAATGGTATCAAAACCTTGCATTACATAACATAATAAGCTCCAACTGGATATATGAACTAAGGACAAAAGATCATATCATAAAGAATAGAACAGAAGACAAAGATATCTATTTGATTACTAGGTTTAGAGGCAGAATTTTCAACTAAACAAGGGACAGGCTTGAACAGAGAAAACAAGATGGATCATTTAGTTTATAAAATAAAGTTTTTGCATAAACAAAAAGCAGTTAATTGGGAGAAATCTTTGGAGTCAATACCTTTGTTGAAGTTCTGATATTTAAGTTATATAAAGAAATGATGGATATATATTAAAAGAATGGTATCTGCTGAATTGCTGACTCTTAGGAGTAAACAGGACCTCAGAGGTCTTTAATACAACCCATACCTGAACAGAGCTCCTCTGTAACATTCTGAACAAATGGTCAGCCAGCTTCTACCTGAAGCTCCCAGGAAAGTCTGTGCTACTTTCAAACAGCTCTGATACTAAGTTTTTTCTTATGTTGAGCTATAATCTACCTCTTTGGACTCTCTTTCTACTGTCCTTTTTCCCTCCCCTTCTCACTGCCCCCTTGCTGCTTTGGTGAATTTGGTGAATCCTCATATTTTGTTTTGTTTTTAAACATGAACCCTCTGCCATAGAATCAATACTGTGTGTTGGTTCCAAGACAGAAAGCAGAAAGGGTTAGGCAATGGGGTTTAAGTGGCTTGCCCAGGGTTACATAGCTAGGAAGTGTCTGAGGCCGGATTTGAACCCAAAACCTTCTTGTCTTTAAAGCCACTGAGCCACCCATCTTGCCCCCTAGTCCTCATGGTTTTAAGTCATCTTACTACCTTGGATTGCGAGATAGAACTTCCTAAATAAGATTCATTTTGCTTTTATGTGAAAGGTACACAAGTATTCAATAAAGGCACATTGATTGATTTTTATGATTTAGGTAAAATGATTTCATCTTTGGCATCTCTAAATCGATTCACCTAAGCCCTTTCTCTAATGTCTCATATTACACAGGTGACTCCAAATACTTGAGGGTTAATTTATGGAGCTGATGAAGCTCTAAAAGGTCCTATCAGGCTCTTAAAGGTATTGGTATCAATACCTTAAAGGTAAAGGTATCAGGTATTAGCTTGGTAGGACAGCGAGGTGGTGGAGTGGAGTGGATAGAGAGCTGGGCTTCTCCTTGAGTTCAAATCTGGCCTCAAACACTTATGAGCTGTATGACCTTGGATGAGTCACCTTATCCTATTTGCCTCAATTTCCTCATCTTTAAAATGAGCTGTAGAAGAAAATGGCAAACTACTCTAATATCTTTGCTAAAAAAACTCCAAATGGGGTCATGGAGAATCAGAACTAACTGAACCTAGATGAGCAAAAACCTAGATAGGCTCACCATTTGAAAAGGAGCTAAACAATTGAGGAGCTTTCCCAGCCACAGCAATTCACAGGAATTATCTCCAAAGAGGAATTAGGATCTCCATCAATTTAGGACAAAGTCATTGGATTCATGTAGTTAAAAAGGTAATTCATGGAGACTTTGTTGAATTACAGAACTTGTTAGAACTGGAACAGAACTTAGAAATCATCTAGTTCAATGTCTCCATTTTGCAGACAAACAAAGTTAAGTGACCTGCCCATGGTCATACAACTAATTAGTAGCAGAGATGGATCTAGGACAAAGATAACCTGACTCCCTGTTTAAAGTCTTTTTACACTATCAAGTTATAAAGGGGATAGAAGAAAAATGAATTCATATCACTTATCATTTATCTGAATATATTAATTTATGTTGCTTTCAATCATATCTGTATTTTTAAATAAGTGCCTTATGGACCAAAATTTGCCTACATCCTGGGAAAGCCAAGAAGAATGCAAATCATCAGAATGTATGATGTCATATAGTTTTGTGACATACTTTGTGTTCTCACATTGGCCAAAAGACAAAGGTTACTATATACCTTTTAGTGACCACAGCCTTGTATCTGTAAGGGAACAAGCTGGAGCTTAAGGAGAAGTCACCCTGCCTCTGACCCACCAGCCCCTCCTCACTCTGAACCAGTTACTATGACTTTTGAATGGATGTCATTTTGCCCCTGAAGGACAAGGGCCTGGAGAGAGTAATATTCCCTTCTGTTTTAGGGCATGTGACTACATCCCAGAACTCTCTCTTATATTTTACTTTTTCCTTTCCTTGACTAGTTCTTTTTTCATTCAAGATCCTGTTCTACATAATCCCTTCCAGTGTCACATTCAAATGTAATTTGGCATGCAGCAAATTAATTTCTATTCTCTCTTTACCTCCCTCCCCACAAAGTGTACATCCCCAATCCCCTGCATTAGACTGCAAGCTTTTTGAGGGTAAAAGCTGTGTTGTTTTTTTGCCATTTCCCTCTAAACCCTTAACCTTGTCTTAGAATTGATATAAATATCTGTTTCAAGACAGAAGAGCAGTAAGAGCAATTGGAGTTTAGTTAAATGACATGGCCAGGGTCACACACCTAGGAAGTGTCTGAGGCTAGATTTGAACCTTGGACCTCCCATCTCCAGGCTTGCCTTGATCCACTGAGCTGCCTTTCTGCCCCTCTTTTAATTTTTTTAAATTTCATGCTAAGATTAGTGCTTTGCATGAAGTAGGTACTTAATAAATGTTTGTTGAATTTAATTGAACTAAGTCATGCTGGTGATGTGTGGCCTTTCATCCCTAGGACAGTTGTCAGGATGTATTTTATATCTTTAGGCTCTAGATTTACTTTGACTGCCCATACTCACTTGTGTATATCTAATCTAGCTAATACACCAATCAAGGCCCACTGAATGAAATTCAAGAATGTCTGTTTCCTAACTTTCCATTCATATTCAAAGCAGTGAGGTGATCCAGTGGACAGAACAATGGGCCTAAAGTCTGGAAGACCTGAATTCAAATTTGTCCTCAGATACTTACTAGCTGGATAACTTTGTACAAGTCAGTTAATCTCTGTCTTTGCCAGTTTCCTCAACTGTACAATGGGGGCAGTAATAGCACCAACCTCCCAGGATAATGAAGATCAAAATGAAATACTCATTGTAAAGAGCTTAGCACACAGCAAGTGTCTAATAAATACAGAAAAGGTTCCATTATCTCTTCTTGTTAGCAATTGACCATTGACACACAAGAGGTGGAATCAACTTCTTATCCACGGACCTAAAATTTTAGTGGTGGAAGGGATCTTAAAAGGTCATTTAGTTCAATCTTTCCATTCATTTTTTGGAATCTCAAACCTGAAGACCATAAATGGCTTGTCCAAGGTCACATAATGAGACCTTTGGTGCATCCTGATTTATAGTGTTGAAGTGAATTTATTAAATCTGAAGCATAGGTTTATAATTTAAGATCCACCCCTTATTTCAGCACCGAGGCTAGCTCCCTACACATATAACTTCTTTGATGAACCCTCATAGCCTTTCAAGGATTATTTGAGTAGAACTTCTCCTAATTAGGCATTCAATCTGCCAGGTTTTCTTCTTTTGAAATATTTATAGTTTAGTCAAATTCAGGAATTATTCACTTTTTAAAAGTTTATCTTCCATTTGCTCTCAGGATCAAATGAGGCTGTATTTGCAAAGTTCTTTAGCACAGAGCAAGCAAATGTTGTTGTTCAGTCATTTCAGTTGTGTCCGACTTTGTATCCCCATCCCTGGTTTTCTTGGGAAAGATACTGGAGTAGTTTGCCATTTGCTTCTCCAGCTTATTTTATAGATGAGAAAACTGAGGCAAACAGAGTGAAGTGATTTGCTCAAATAGTATGTATCTGAGGCCACTTTTGAACTCAGGAAGATCTTTGAGCCCAACACTCTATCAACTGTACTACCTAGCTGCCTTTTACTACCCTTGTATATAGTAGATACTTAATAAATAATTATTCCATTCCATTTTCTTCTTATACCCTTTATACATTGATATAAAAAGCATTTTCTAAGGGCTTCGTGTACAAAGGCATGTGCAAAAAGACTTGCTAGCCTTAGCTCCTGAGTAGGCTGGAAAGAGTCCCTATTTCACAAGGTGAGACATTGCTGGGGTTTTACCTTTTCTGCAAGGGAAAGCACAGTGCTGGCCTGAATAATGGCTACTTGCTCTTCATTCCGTAAATTCTGCAAACAAACCAAAGTTAGAGTGTTTAGAAAGTGAGAATGATACATACTACTATGCTATGCAATTAACAACAATGGCAGCTGTCAGTCCTACTTAATTAAATAAGAAGGAAAAGAAGGTGAAACAGGTCATAGAAGCAAGCAGGATGTCAAAGGATCATAGTCTTAGAATTGGAAGGATCACAGGATTTAGAAATGGAAGGGAATTTAGAATTTATCTCATCCAACCACATCATTTTCCAGAGGAGGAAATGGAGAAAGAAAGTGATTTACCCTAAGGTTACACAAGTAGGTAGTTAGTGGCAGGGCTGAGATTTGAACTCAGTCTTCTGAATCCAAATCCAGAACTCTTTCCACTGTATCTATCAGTGTCAGCTAAAGTCAACATATACATCTTTTGTTTGGGGCTCAGCTTAACATCTGATAAATAACAATCTCTTGTTGAGAGGTCCAGTTTTGTCTTCTTTTCTTAGATCTTGGGTTGTATAATTTTACCATTTCTACTTGTTAGTGAATATTAAAATAAAATTGATAATGAAATGTAAAAATCCTCAGCAATAATGATGTCTGTTCACATTAAGCTCCAAAACATTGCAGTTTGCATGTAACCTATTTATACACCAGTCTCCAGCTTGTACTGATCTTTAACAAGGTCACAACACAAAACATTTCCAAATTACTTTTAAAAGTGATTATCTTTCTATCTTAGGGGCCTGGCTAAACAATCTTCCGTAAACTGGCTTTATTAAAAGTCAAAATGGAATGTTATGGGGAAAAAAACAGAATGTAAAGAGAAACAAAGAACAAACAGATTCTCTTGATAACAGACTGATATAATTTTAATTGAATCTGCTTCCCTTTTGACAATTTTTCATGGAGAATTAACGCAGGCTCTTTCTTGCTGGGTACCCAAAGGGCATTATTCATCAACAGACCAGTCAGTCCCCTTAAAGAGTCCCCCTCACTGAGCTAATTCCTCTTGACCCTGCCCAGAAGGGGTTTTCAGGAAGAAAAAGGTTTATAACCTACTGGCCCATTTCTTTTTCCTGGGGCTGCCATCAACTTTACCACTTAGTGTCACTTGCAGGGAGTATGGCCAATTAATTTCACACAGGGTGCCCTGAAGCAACTGTCAGATGGTAATTACCTTTAATCACTACAAATGTGGGCCTATATCAAAGCTGGAACCTACTGATGAAGACTTCTTTATCCAGAGCTGTTGCTGCCACCATTCCTTTGTCCCCTGAGCACCTTCACCCTTCTTCCACCCCAAATTTGCTACAAAATAGTATTTCAGGGAGCCAAATAATGGCCAAATGCCGCTGATCTGATATTCCTTTGTCCATGCTCTCTCAGTAAGTATTTCTTGCCCATTAGTCTATAAATTAGTATCCCTACAGAGTTAACACAATGAATTACTTGTACTTACCCCATTGTCACCTAGAATGTCAAGTTGTTTAATAAGGTCTGGGATGCTCACATCCTGAAAGAACAAGAGACAAAAGTATCCTGGTTTTAAGAAAAGGATCATTCAAAAGCTTTATTTTCTGGAGTCTTTTCTAAATGCATCTTAGAACTTTTCCTTATTTCAATATTTCTAGGAGCTGTGATTTCATCAATAATATTACTCCATCCACAGAGGTAGAATGTAACCCATCTGGCACCACAGGATCTTTCATCCTCTAGTCAACCAGTCTCTTAGCATTTATACTTGTCTTTGGGTTAAAGGTACACTGACCATCTCTAGGGTCATAGTTCAACTTTTCCAACCAAATGGGACCTATCAAAGCGTGTGCTTCCCTGTTTAGCCTTGGAAATCCCTAGAGCATATGCTCAATATGATGAGCCATTGGAGAAGGACTTAAATGAGGAAAGAGAGGATATTACTAATGGCAGAATAGAGGGGTCAGTCTGGGCAAGGATAAGGGCTGCTTCTCTGTCAGAAATAAATGAAAAAGGAGAGAATAGAGGAGGTCCCAAAATTCATGGATAAATTCTCATCTTCATTATTCTCCTCCTGATTGCTTTCATTTATAAAGTTTTAAAGGCATTTAACAGACATCATTATTTTATTCTCACAACAATTCTGTGAGGTGCAATCATTATCTCATTTTAATAGGGGGGAAGTTGGGACTAAGAGGGATTAAATGTCTTGCCTGTGGTCATGGAACAAGGGCAAGGGACAGATCCTGGACATGTCAGATCAGTATTATGTAATTTACAGTCTGATATTTTGCCAATACCAGCTTCCACCTTCTCTAAGACTTATAGTAGAAGTGACTCGTCCAGACAATAGTGGGGTCAAATTCCAATTTGTGCCACTACACCATACATAAAGTTGTTGGCTGTATATTGGTTCAGAAAACCACATGTTAACACTGTTTATGTTTCATCATATTTTTCATTTTAATCACATTTGTCAGAATTTGGGTGTTTTGGGGGGTGGGAGGGATGCTGTCAGCAGTGTGTTGCCCACTTCTGATCTAGAGCACTGAGACATCAGTTGATCTGAACAGGATCACACAATCAGTATATACCATAGATGAGTCTTGATCCCATGTTTTTTCTGGCTTCAAGGCCAGTTCCTTATTGGCTAACCTATGCTTTTTCTCATATGTGCCCAGGGTCATACAACTAGAAAATCATAAGATCATAGATTAAAAACTTGAAAGCACCTAAGAGATGACTAAATCCATTTCCATCTAAAGATGAGGAAACTCAAAATGACTTGTCCAAGATCACTGAGAATAAGGAGGAAGAACGAGGACTTGAAGCCAGATCTTCTGCCTCTAAGTCAGGGCACTGAATGTAGTAAGCACTTAATAAATAATTTTTTTTTATCATTCCAATCTAGCATTCTCTTCACAGCACTCTCCATGCTTCCTTCCTTTGTGCCTGAATTAGGATTTGGCCCCAACTGGCCTTCCAGACTCAAGGATCGGTGCTTTACTCACTGTCATATCACAATTTTATTTCTTAATCTTTTGGCATGGATGATAGGCTGTGAAAATGTACATTAATATTTGGATTTTGGGGGCTGGAATGCATTTTGATTCTGCTGTTTATATAAGAGTGGGTTAATTTCCTGAAAATGCCCGCTATCTCAAATCAAAGAATCTTATTAGGCCAGTTCATGAGCCACCTGGGCTCCTGTATAAACAATTCTGGTAATTACTTCCAGTGGATTATGGGTTTTGTGGTTTCCCCAGAGGAAAGTTTTAAGAGGAAACAGAGCAGGTTGTGTTGACATTCAATTCAAAGTTAACTTGATCTTCTCTCCTTGGCTTATCTACTCCCTACAGCCCATAACGATAATTACAACAACAACAACAACAGATATTTATGTGGTGCTTTAAGTATGATGTAAGCATTTGGCATAGAGAATTTCAAAGCTTTTTGTTTCTGGGCCTCAAGATGCTCCTGTAAGGCAGACACTAAGGGCATGATTGTCCCCATTTTCTAGATAAGGATACTGAGGTTAGAGAAGTGAAGTAAGTGACTTGATCATTGCCAAAAACCTGAAGTGCCAGAGGTGGGTTTTAAAACCCTAGAATTTCCTCTTTATAAATTTTATGTTCCTATCTTACCTGTGCATATGTTGTTCCCAAGAGGGTAGGAGCTTACATTTTAACTCATGTCTGTGTATTTCCAAGGCATTTCTAGAATTATAAATTCCATTTATATACATGTAATATAATTATAAAAATTATGAATAAAAATATAAGAAAGAATATTGATAAAATTTTCCTTTATTATCAATGAAATCCAAATCTGAACCAGAAGAAAAAGCTTCTCAGCACCTAGCCCAATAGCTATAGCACACTGTGGCCATTTCTAGAAGCTTGTCAAATTGAATCAAATTCATTAAATAATTAATTTGCCACCAGATGGAGCCATTTTCATTTGCTGAGATAGCGTCATGGCTTAAAATGTCAGTCAGCAATTTAAAGGCAATAGAATCATCATGGATATGGTGCTGGAAGGGACCTTGGAGGTTTTCTAGTTCAAGCCCCTTCATTTTACTGTTTGCCCCAGGTCACAGGGAGCATGAGTGTCAAAGCCAGGAGTTTAACCCGGTTTCCTTACTCCTTACTCCAAATCCATCCCTTTCCACAGGGCCTTGAAGCCCATCCTCATCATTTACTAAAAACCAAGTCCCTGATCTAGCCCTTCATTCAATATTTATTTATTTAATCCTTAACTTCTGTCTTGGAATGGATGCTAATTATTGAGTCTAAAGCAAGGGCTTTAGTGTAGTTAAGTGACTTGCCCAGGGTCACATTGCTAGGCAGTGCCAGAGGCCAGGTTTGGACCCAGGCCTGGGGTTCTATCCATTATATTACCTAGCTGTTACCTAACTGTCCCACCTCCCATTCAATTTCGGGACAAGCAAAGAGGTAAAAAGAGTAGCATACCTTGACACCTTCTTTCATGCAGTATATTTGTAGAGCACTTACACCATCAGAGAATGGATGAATTTGTAGATTAAATGGAGGTGATCTTCTTTCTCTTTCCTTGAATCAGAGGAAGAGGAAGATACATTAGAATTAATGAAGTGACAAGCATCAAGTGATTAAACACTAAATTATTGTGTAGTGTGTACGGTCTTGTGAGAAAGTCTAAAGAAAAAGGCTCAGCATTTAATTTCATTAGAAAGGAAATAGCTAATCTCCTGAGTAATAACATGAGATTGTGTGGGCATATTGATGCAAGGTGACATTCATTCCTACAAAGTTTTTCAACCAGCCATGTCCAGGAAATGCAGGAAGCAGAATGGAGCAAAGACTTCCATTTAACTGGTATAAATATTTAGGTCCTTCCAACATCCCAGGGAGTGAGCTGTTGGCCCTGGGAGTAGAGCTTTAATGCAAGGGGAAATTCAGCTGATGGATCTACTCTAGCATAGTAAATTGGTCTGACTTTCTGAGTCAATCATGTGGGCTATGTACAGGAAAGAGCCTACCATTAGGGTTTCTTTAGAATAAGTTAGTCAAGCATTATCTATGATCCCTAGGCTAAAGGGAAATGCCTTAGTGAAATACTGCTGGTCCATCACATAAAAGTTGAGACTGGGATTAGGGAAGGGGTGTTTCTGAGCCTCAGTGCTAGGATATATCCTGTGAAAGGCAAAGGCAGAGATTCCATGATACTTCCTGACACCTAATAATATGTTTCCCAGCATTTCCTTCCTTCAACATGCTCAGGTGATTCTGGGACTCCTTTCCCCTTGCTACCTCTATGGCTTTTTGATTACAAAGAATGTTCTTAGATACAAAAGTTTGGGGGATCTTTGGTTCTCTTTCTAATAAGGTTCCTTCCTCCCATACCTTCCACTGCTCTCCTACCACTGGCCTCATCCCCTATGGCAAGATCAGAGCTTTAGAACCTGAAGGGAGCTTGAAGGCTATCAGGTACAATTAACTCATTTTACAGATGGAGAAACTGAGGCTCAGAGAAATAAAGAAACTTTCCCACTGTCACACATCTAATAAGTGTCTGAAACAAGGTGTGAGCCTATATCTTCCTGACTTCAAATCCAGTGCCCTATCCATTACATCAAGCTAGCACTCTCTTAAGGTTTATCTGAAAGCCACAGAATGAATGGAATTGAAGGTCAGGTCATGCATTTGCATTGTGCTCAGTGGTTCCTCCACTCTGTGGTGGTGGGGTTTGCTTATTCTTACTTCCAGCTCCAGGTTCCTGAACTCCAGCAGCTCATTCTGGTCTCTGGCATCCTGTAGTTCTTGTTGTAATCGGTTGTTTTCTGTCTCCTGTTTTTCTATCTAGTAGAGTAAAGATTGAATTAGAGGACCATTTTAAGAGCGTTGTAATAGCAACTAGCTTGTGTGTGTGTGTGTGTCTTTTGGTTTACAAAACATTTAATGACTAAGGAACCAGTAAGGTGGGAAGTATAAAGAATATCATTTCTGTTTGCACATAGGGAAATAGAGATACAGAAAGGCTAGGTGAGTTATCCCTAGTCCTGGGCAAACTTAAGAGAGTTAGGATTTGAACTCAGATCTCCTCATTCTAAGACTACACTATATATAGCCTCTATTTTTGCAACATTAGCACTTTGATAGCAAGCATTCCCTTCTACCTCCAAAAACCAAAACAAAACAAACAAAAAAAAACTCAGATAGCTAGTAAGGAGAACTCCAATAGAAAATAGACTTTTTGATTATAAACATAGGCTTTGTTTTGAGGGGGTTTTGTTGGTATATATATGAAGAACCAAGAAAAAATTAGTCAACAAACATTTTATTGAGGATTTTTTATGGTCTTGGCACTGTGCTAGGCTCTGAAAATACAAGTACCCAAATCAGACAACTTTGCCTTCAAGGAGCTCATATTGTACTGTGGGGGAACAGGCACATATATAAGTATATCTAAGATGTATACAAAAGATCAATCCAGAATTACACTGGACCAAAGACAACACATTGTATCTACCTCCCGATAGAGAGATGAAGGAGTTGGGATACATAACAAGGTATTTCTTTTTGGACACAGACAATGAAGGAATTTGTTTTTTTGACTATGCAAATCTGCTACAAGGTAGTTGGTGGTGGTTGAAATTGTTACTGTTTTTCAATGAGGTAAGAGACAGAAAATAGATTTATCTTCATTAATAAGTACATATATACATACATATACACCCCAAAATATATAAAATCCTTTGTAAAAGGGTGACACTAGAAGCTGAGGGACTCAGACAAGACCTCACATAGCAGGGAGTACTTGGGTTAAGTTTTGAAAGAAAGCAGGAATTCTAAGAAGCACAGATGAAGAGGGGCTACATTCCAGGAATGGGGCACAGCCACAGTAATGATGTGGTGACGGATGAAATTCTCTATATGAAGAGTAGCAAGGTCCATTTCTTCTTTTGAAACACAGAACTCCCTCTCCATTCACAGGTACAGGAAATGTTTGCCAGACATAGGGAGAAGCCAGTGTAAAGGCAAAGTCAAATCTGGAAACACTGTTCTCACTTTTGTTAGGTAAAACTCCTCAATAGGGATCCAACTACACATTCTTAATAAGAGATTTAGATCAATTTATATATGTAATATAAATCTTTTACTTGGAATAACAAGGTATTGAGAGACAGAGAAACAGAGAGAACAGCAGAAAGAGAGAAAAGGGAAAAGAGATGTCAGGAGAGAAACAGAGACAGAGAAACAGAAACAGAAAGACAGGCATGGATATACAGACACATATTTGTATTGTTGCCCAGAGCTCTATCTATTATGACAGAAAGGGCTCTGCTTTTTACTAGGTTTAACCTCTTCCCCTGGGAAACCCAAGTGAAAATGTGCCTCTCGAAAAAAAAATGAAGCCTAAGGGAAAGCTGTCACACTTTTAGGAAGGTCACTGGCAAACTAGAGAACATCCAGAAGAACACTCTAAGGGGATGGAAAAAGCATATCAGATGAAGATTAGTTCGATCTTTTGCCTTAACATTTTTGGAGAGCTGCCCTTTGGAAGAGATAGTTATTAACATTATTCACTTGGATCCTACAAGGAAGAAATAGCATCTAAGGGAGATATCACACACAAGCAGAGGTTTTTGAGGTAGAGCTGGACGGCTACTTGTTGGAGACATGATAAAAGAGAACTGTCACCCAGACATAGCTTGTGCTGCTAAGGTCGCTTCCAACTATTCTGTGACTCTGTGAAAGGGAGCAGGTCTAAGCATGATCTTGAAGAGGAGGTGAAGCAATTAATCTCCCTTCCTTTACAGAATCGAGGGACTATGAATGTGGAATGCTGCATATCCATTCTGACTCACTTAATGGATTCACTTCATTTTACTGAACTTATTAAAATATTCCCTTTCTTTATTATAAGTGATAGTTCATTGGGAAGGGGACAGGAAAGCAGTATGTTCATAAATGAAGGTGATATAAAAACAAAAGCTACCAATACTTCCTTTTGAAAGGGAGAAAGTCTAATGGGAATTGACTATGATTATTGGGCCTTAAAATGATTAGACAGATTTTGTCTCTCTGCTGTTCCAAAGATAAATCTCTGTGTGAAACTCAATGAAATGAAAGAAACTAAAACTTTCTTGCCAAAAGAAACATTATAGAATGTGGATATCCAGGGGGGCTGGAGGTCGAAATGGGAAGTATTGATAACATGGGTAAATGTGGATGAATGCATTTGAGAAAATTAACAAATTCTAAGCCTTCTATAACTTTCAAGGCCATGCTTGGACCAAGACTAAGACAGAACCATAGCTGTGAGGGAAGACTAGAAAATCAACATCTCTACCTCTATTAAAACCAAGTTAGAGTGACAGGGAGAGCTGTCATTCCTTTCTGGGAAAGGTGAGAAAATGAACTGTTTTCTAGTTAAGTTTCCTTCTCCACCTCCATCCCCATCCCCATGATTCAGGATTGCAGGTTACATAGACAAAAATTCTCTTCTTTCACTATCTTCCTCTAACCTCCTCATTTCTATCCTTCTAAACCCTGTTCCTCCTAAGACCCTATCCTGCTCTGCCTTCCTCTTCCATTGTGCCCCCTAAAATCTGTTTTATTGTAAATCGACTCTCCTTTATATTAGACTATTTCTTCTTAATCTCTTTCCATTTACTTGCAATCACAGAAACTTGTCCCCCCCCAAAAGACACTGTCACCCAATCCACCCTCCTCAGCATTGAATGTGCCTACCCCCACACTCTTTAAATGGAAGAGAAGGCTCACTTCTTGTTTCTCTTCATCACTTTTGGAGGGTTTTTTTTTCTGCCACAAATATGCATTCATTCATCTTGCTTTGAAGTTCACTCCATTAATCTATATCACCTAATTCAGACCCAGAGTGCTTTTTTCTATCATTCACTCAACAAATTTTTATTTATTTGATTTTTAATTTATTTTAATATTTATTAATAACTTATTATGTGCCAGCTATTGTGTATGTTCAGGTACAAAGAATGTGAAACAATCCCCACTTGCAATGCATTATAATGAGAAACTTCTTCAAGTTCCATCATTTGTACCTTGATTCCATTTCAGTCTTACATAGTGATGATTAAAATCTTACTTTTAATATCAACAGTAATTGAACAAATGCCACAGACTAGAACTCTAATATTTCTCTCAAAGATCACCATCTTCTATTTTTTCCATCTCTTCCTGTCCCTCACTCCTTTTATGCTTGTTTTTTATTTCTTATCATGATCTCCAGTCACTCCACCCCTTTCTTGTTTTTTCAATTGATAGTTCCAGTTCTGGTCTGTCTTCAAAATCTTGATCTTAAGGTTAGCCAGTTCAAATTTACACTGTTCTTTGCCCTCAAATTCTTTATGTCCAAATCCTGTTACAATTCATTCCTCACCAAAGTCCAAATCTAGGTTTTCCAGAATATTCTCTCTTTTCTTTGAGTCATTTGCTGCTGAATGCCACTGGAGGAAGCCATACAACTAAATGGATCTGCTACAGATTTCATTTATCTAATCCAAAATGGGCCCCCAGTGCTATATGATAGACTTTTCACCCTCTCTTCCTTGAATTTTCATTGAATTCTTCATATTGGTTATTTCAAATTTTTCTTTTTGTGTAGCCACTCACATTCCTCCTTTCCCTTTAGGAGAGGACCTCACCTCATACTTCATTGAAATCAAAGCTATGCATTTTGAATTCCCTCTTATCCCAAATTCAATACTTCAAAACCTTGCAACAACATACCACATTTTTCTTTCTTTGTTCATCTCTGACAAAGAAATAGCCTTTCTCTTTGCCAAATCTAACTCTTTTGTTTCCTCCACAGGTACCATTCTCTCTTATTTTGTCTGGTAGCTAGCTTATCCTACTAACCACATCCCCTTTGTTTATTTTCTTATTATCTACTTAATCCATCTCTGCTATCTACAAACAAGTCCAGATTTCCCCTATCCTAAAAATGAAACAAAAATTTGAACCTGTGATCTCTGCCAGCTATCCTTTAATAGCTCTCCATTTCACAACCAGAAGTAGAAAAAGCATTTACATACATTGTCTTTATTTCCCTCTCTTTTCTCACTCCCTTGCAATATGGCTTCCAATTTCATTCCAACTGATGTTGCCCACTTTGAAGTTAACTACATCACTTGGTTGTTGAATTCTAAGGCCAGTTCTATTTTCTTTTTGGACCTCTCTCTAGTTTTTAAGATTGTTGATTACTCCCTCCTCTTGAATAAACTTTTGTGACTTTATTTTCTTCTTCTTTTCCTACAACCTATCTGAATACTCCTAGTATCCTTAACTGATACATACACTTTCTCTTATCCTCTAAGCATGTGTTTCCCCCCTGACTTCTTCCCTCCTTCCTCTATCCCTCTCTTTACATACCTTCTCTGTTGATGATCTCCCTAGCTTCCATTGATTTAATTATTACTTTTATGCAGCTATGAATCACAAATCTACATATTAAGCTTCCACTGTTTCCTGAGTTCTAGTACTGCATCATTAACTCCCTATTAGGCATCTTCCCCCTAGGGATCTTAGAGGCAACACAAATAGTTAAAAAAAGAACTCATTATCTAAACCTAACTTTCATCCTGATTTCATGTGTTAAAGGCAGTAACTAGGGGTATGCTGGAGCCAGCATAGATGCTCCCACAAACTAATTATTAAATTTTCAGAGGGAACATTTTACAACTTGGACATAGGCAAAATTTACAAATCAAGGCTTGATTCATTGTTTTGTTGGTTGTCTAAATATAAGTTTTCTGAAGTTATATGATCCAAATTGTCTCCCTCCTCCCTTCCCCTTCCCAGAGATAGTAAGCAATTTGACCCAGGCTATGCATGTATTATTGTGCAAAACATTTTCATATTGTTTATTTTTGTAAGGGAATACTCATATAAGACCCAAACCTCCAAATAAAAGCCCAAATAAACTAAAGTTAAAAATAGTATACTTTGATTGATTTACATGTAAATAATTTAAAAGTGTGCTATTTGTATATACATATACATAAATACATACATATATATATTTCTTCTTCTAGAGACTCAGCTGTTAAACATTTGATTCATGCCCTTGGTGCAATCTTTGACTCTTTTTCTTTCACTAATCAAATTCAATCATTTGTAATAATGAACTTGTTTAGGCTATCTTGACAACGTCTTTTGCTTTGACCCTCTCTCAACTCATGAGGCCACCTCCCCAATTCAAGCCATGGCAAACTCTTACCTAAGTTATTGTAATATACTCTTAATTAGTCTTCCTGCTGTCAGTCCTCCAACCCCATGCCCTCCACCTCAATCTATTCTGCACAGCTGCCAAAATAATCTTCTTAAAGCACAGGTCTCACCATACTGCTCTCTTTTTCAAGAAGCAATAGGGGCACCCCTTGCTCTTTTAGGAGGAGCAAGAGGTTTACTCATGGGGCCTACTACATATGAAATTAGTTATTTTTTTGATGGATTGAGCAGATTTGCTGTATAAGGTGGGGCTTTCTGGGAGGGAGGAGAAGGAAGAATACAGTGGGAAATCAAGGTGATAGTTAAAAAAGAAGACAAAATCAAATGAATTAAAAAAAAAGAAATTATAGTGGTTTCCTAGATAAAATATGTATGCCTTTGACATTTAAAGCCCTTTACCTTATGGTACAAGCAAGAGCTACTGAGTGGGAGGAACTCCATTCAAATTCCAGTTTTGTCAGTTACAACCAGCAGGCATTGGGATTTAAATTCTCCAAGCCCTAGTTTCCCCAGTCTCAAAATGAGTGGACTGGGCAAGATTGGGTAAGATCTAAATCTACGATTCTGAGATCTTCTGGCCATAATCTGGTTATGGTCTATCTTTCCAGGACCTATTTAACATGATGCTCCCTCGTGTACTTTTAGATTTCAACTAAAATGGCCCATTTGCTTTTCTCAAAAACAGATTCCATTTCCTACTTAAAAGACTATGTACCTCTTCTCAGCTCTCCATCTAGAAAACTCTCCCTCCTCATACTTCAAGGATGCTCTTTGGCATCCTTAGCTTAATTCAAGATTCTTTTCATATTCCATCTTTTACACAAGACATTCCTATTCCATTGCTGCCCTCCAAACCCCAGTGCTAATTATTTACCACCCTGTAGAAATTAATGTCTATCCCCAATTGACAAATGGTCAAGGGGCATGAATAGGTAGTTTTCACATGATGAAATCATAACTATCAATATGCATATGAAAAGGTGTTCTAAATCTCTCCTGATTAGAGAAATGCAAATTAAAACAAATCTGAGGTACCACCTCACACCTGGCAGAGCAGTCGATATGACAGCAAAGTGATAAATGCTTGAGGGGATGTGGTAAAATTGGGACAGTATTACACTGATGGTGGGGTTGTGAATTGGTCCAACCATTCTGGAGGGCAATTTGGAACTATGCCTTAAGGGTTTTAAAAGAATGCTTATACTTTGACCTAGTCATTCCACTGTTGGGTTTGTACCCCAAAGAGATAATAAGGAAAAAGACTTGTACAAAAAATATTTATAGCCATGTTTTTGTGGTGGCAAAAATTTGGAAAATAAAGGGGTGTCCATTGTTTGGGGAATGGACAAATAAATTGTGGTATCTGATGGTAATGAATATTATTGTGCTGAAAGAAGTAATAAACTGGAGGAATTCCATGTGAACTGGAAAGACCTCTAAGAATTGATGCAGAACAAAAGGAGCAGAACCAGGAGAACATTGTACACAGATTGATGCATTATGGCACAATTGAATGTAATGGACTTCTCTACTAGCAGCAATGCAATGATCCAGGACAATCCAGAGGAACTTATGATAAAGAACACTATCCACATCCAGAGAAAGAACTGTGGGAACAGAAACCCAGAAGAATAAATATGATCCATCACATAGTTTGATAGAGATATGATAGGGTTTTGATGTTAAAAGATCACTCTACTGCAAATATGAATGACATGGAAATAGGTTTTGAACAATGATACATGGATAACCCAGTGGAATTGCTTGTCAGATCTAGGAGGAGGGAGAAAAGGGGGGGGGGCAGAGGAATCATGAATCATGTAACCATGGGAAAATATTTTAAATAATAAAGGAAAAAAATTAATGTCTATATAGTATGAATTCATGTAGCAAACAGTGAATAGAGTACTGGGTCCAGAGTCAGAAAGACCTGAGTTAAAATCTAACCTCAGACACTTACTAGCTGTGAGACTCTGGGCATGACACTTAACATCCTATGCCTTAATCCACTAGAGAAGAAAATGGCAAACCACTCCAGTATCTTTGCCAAGAAAATCTCATAGACAGTATTTCCCATGGAATCATGAAGAGCTGGACAAGAATGAATGACTAAACAACAGTATACTACGTATTTACCAATATTCTTCTTGTACTCTGTAATAGAATATGAGCTCCTTGAAAAAAATGACTGTGATTTTTCCCACTTCATATCTCTAGCTTTTAGTATAGTCCCTCCTTGAATTAAACATGTAGGGCCAATATATATATTTTTATATATATATATATTTTATTATATATTAATACGATTTTTGTGGCCTTATGGTTCTTGATAACTAAATGGAAGGCATATTTATAGCAGCTCTCTTAGTGGTGGCAAAGAACTGAAAATTGAGGGGATGTCCATTAATTGGCAAAACAAGTTGTGGCATATGATTGTGATGGAATATTACTACACTATAAGAAATGGCAGATTAATTTTAGAAAAACATAGAAAGACCTACATGAAATTATGAAGAGTGAAGTGAGTAGGATTAATAGAACTTTATATAAAGCAACAGAAATAATGTTTGAAGAATTACTTGTGAAAGTCCATTTCCAGAGAAAGAATTGATCTTTAAAAATAGGAAATCAATAGCATATGTACATATATAATTTATTTATTTGTTTATTTATTGGTCAAATGGTGCCTTCTCTGCTGTGGATAGAGGTGGATGGGAGATACTTGAGAATTTTGATGTAACCAAGAAATTAATTAATTTTCAAAAAGAAAATTAATTGGAAGGAACCTTTATTTCATAGGGAAGAGGTAAATCCAGTATTAGAATGGAATAAGCATCATGTTAGGCACTGGATTAAGTGCTTTACAAATGTTATCTCATTCAATCCTTACATAAACAATTTCAGGTAGGTACTATTATTATCTCCATTTTACAGTTGAGGAAACTGAAGTACACAGAGTTTAAATGGTCTTATCCAGGGTTACTTAGCTTGTAAATCTCTGAGGCTAGATTTGAAATCAGGACTTCCTGCCTCATTTACTATCTGTGGTTGTTGAGAGTGCCATGTCTTCATCCATAGCTTTGACTTGCACCCTTAATCTTGACCACCTTGTAAATAGATGCAGTGGAAATAGCTGTGGTTTTCTAATCCAATCACCTTGATTCAAATCCTGGCTCTGATATTTATTATGTGTGTGACCTTAGGTTAACTCACTCAATTTCTCTTGGTGTCTGTTGTTTTCTCATCTATAAAATGAAGGGATTGAGTTGGATGATATGTAAAATGGATCCCTCCATAGTATATATTCCCTTTCTGCTCTGGCAGACCTACTCACTGGGCTTTAAACTGAAAAGAAAAGGGAAGCCAGAAAAATGCTGACATACTTCTACTAAGTGAGAAACCATAACCATAATGAATCAACATTAGCAGTACAGTTGCTCAGAAGTTCACAGGGGACAAAATCTAAGAAAAATAGGAAAACATTATGCTTAGATATCTTTATGTATGTTAAAAAATGGATAAAAAGCAAAGGACATTCATGAATCTAATGTAACAAGCAAATAGGATTTCCTAGGTAATCCTGAGACTTGGAGAAGTTCCAGGATTGAAATATTATCCTAGAAAATATACCCTATTTAAGAGAATATGGTAAATAAAGGGGGAGTTAGGGAACAGAACAGCATTGTGTAATGTGATGTGATATGTTGGAAGTGATGGAATCCAGGAACCAGAGTAGGGGAAGTATAATGGAGAGCATTTCAGCAAAGATCAATAGAGGCAGAAGTGGAAGTCAAATAGTCAAAGGAATATATTAGAGACCACTTGGAAAGGAAGAGGAAATAAATGAAGAGGTCAGGAAACATGTCAACGTTTGCAAGATACATGGTATGGTACTGATGAAGGACACCGATTATCTAGGTATCTGCTGGAACTCTCTCAATCTCTCTCTGCCTCTGTCTGTCTCCCTAACTCTCTCCCTGGCTTTCTGTGAACACAGCAATCAGTAATTGTTATTAAAATGGATAGCCCATGTAATACACTGGAAACCTCATAATGTCAAGAGAAAGCAATATGTTGGGTAGATTCCCTCCATGGAAATTTTATGGAGGCAGCTAGATGTCTCAGTGGATTGAGTACCAGCCTGGAGACAGTAGACCTTGGGTTCAAATTTGGTCTCAGACACTTTCCAGCTATGTGGTCCAGGACAAATCACTTAATCCTGATTGCCTAGTCCACTCTTCTGCTTTGAAGCCAAACTTAGTAATCATTATAAGACAGAAGATATTTTAAAAAAAAGAAAATTTATAGGAATACAAGGACAACAGGGACACATGATGGGCAGACATGGATGGGCTACAATCTGCATTGTTGGAGAGACTATCATGTAGATGGATTTTTAAAAATCAATGGAGTACTAGAGTAGTAGAATTAAATTATATTCACAGAGTAAATCTTGGATTAAAAACCTGCTCTCGATAATATGCCCACAATAGAACACCTCCATGCTGTTAACTGAAAGTTGGCTCTAGTTCTTTCTTGGCTTAGGGCCCAGCTTTTCTACTTGCCCAATTTGGCTTCCTGAGTTTGCTGGGTTAATAATATCTTGGATGTGGCATGTATCAATTCTCCCTCTGAAATATTTCTATATCAATCCCTCTAATTTCTACTACCACCACTCTAGTTCATTGTCATCTTCTTGGGACTATTGTAATAGCCTCCTAAAATAACAGATCTTCCTGCATCCACCTTTCTTTACTCCTATCCCCCAATCCCTATAGTCATCCTATCTGGTATCAAATTAATCTCCTTTATGCACTGATCTGGTCACATAACGCTCTTTGAAATCTTCATTGGTTCCTTACTATCATCAAGTAAATTTCAAACTCCTTTCCCTGGAATTTATGGCCCCCTACAATCTGGGACCATCCTAACTTTTCTACCTATACTTTCTGGTCTAACTAAATTGAACTCACTCTCTGTCCCCTAAACACACCCTGCAATTTTCAGTCATGGTTTTTGTTTATGTTATCTGGCATATTCCAATCTTCCTCCTCAACAACTGAATTTTTACCCATTTTCAACTCAAATGTTACCAGCTTTATGGTGCTCTCCCTAAGGCTTCCTGGTAACATTTCTCCCTCGGACCTCAAAAGGCTTTTTATTTTGCACTTCCCAATGTACTCACTTTGTTTTATTTTATGTTAGATTTAGCTATGTATTTGTTTCTTCTTCCTCTTAAATTGTAGGTGCCAAGAGGGCTGGAGTTTTAACACCTAGCACAGTGTTCTAGTCAGTACACAGTTGAAAAATCTTTATGGATCAATCCTCTTTCTTCTCCAGGTTATAATGTTGTGCTTTTTTTCCTCTCAGACCTCATGCATTATTTTGTTTGTGCCTATATAATGATGAGATCATGTTCATAGAGTGAAAAGATCATGAGTTCATGGGTCACAGGAATCACAGATATTTTACTGCATATTTTATAGAAATATGGCACAGTAGCGAGAGAGCTGACCTTTGCAGTAAGTGAAACTTGGGTTTAAAAAGGGTCTCTGACATATCTGAGTTATGTTACCTTTTGTAAGTCACTTAACTTTTTACTGCTTGGGGAAACTTTCTAAGATTATGAACTGCAAAGTCCAGCAAGGTCAACTTAAAAGAATCGGTATCTCTTTTTTGTCCATCCCACTAGACACCAGGCTCCAAGAAGGCAGGGACTAAGAACTAGCTTTACTTCAATCCTCCTCAACTTCTTAAAATAGCATGTGATGGCTTTGGAAAATAATTTTCTTGAATTGAATTGAGACTTCATCGGGTCATAGAATTTTAGAGAGAGAAGACTTGAGTTTTAATTACTATATTCCACTCCTTTGCATATAGGAAGACTCTTGGATCCAGAATGATGCAGTGACTTGGTCATAAGTAGCAGAGTCAATATTAAAAACTAGGCTTGCTGCTTCTACACCCAGTGATTCTCCCCTCTCTCTCTAGTTAGTCCCTTCAAAAATGTCCCCTGTTTGTGATTATAAACAGAGATAGACTTGGCCAATAGAGAGTGACAGTCAGAGTTCAGTTTTCCCATTGTCATGAGTATTGATGTTGTAGTCATGTCTCTTTTTGCATAAAACAATGCTCCTCATGGTCATCACTATTAGCAGAGAATCACTTTTGAATACAAAACAATTGTCGAATAGTAAGACTTGCATTCATAGAATGCTTAAAAGTTTGCAGAGAACTCCTTTTCTTTCACTCTGTCTCTCTTTGTCTGTTTCTCTCTCTCTCTTTCTACATACAACATACACACACATATATGGCAATCAAAGTCTATAATGTATGGGAATCACATCTCTTCTAAAGTAATCCACATCATGCCCAGCAGAGAGCCATGCACACAATGGTATTTAAGTGATGATGATGATGATGATGATGATGATGATTATGGTGAAGGGGATGAGGATGGGTAAATAGCCAGTAGGCTAGCACTGGTACAGCCTCCCGCTTCCCCAAGGCCCCCTGTGCCACTCCTGAGAAAACCCTCTGCTGCTCCTGGATCCCTCATTACTCCTTGTCTGCCCCCTCTAGGAAGGTGCACCCCACATACCTTTTCTAAAAGCTCCTGGTTTCTCTTAATGAAAAGTTGTTTATCTTCTACCCAGTGTGAATCCTGTTTGACAAAGAATAGTGTGCAGTCAGCATTTCAAAGAGCAGCCCTGAAGATCAGTGAAGCCAAACCCCTTTGTGAGCTGGCCCCTTAGCCAGCTATCTTTTCTCCTCTGGATCCTTTGCCTGCCAAATCCAGAGACTGGCTGACATCCCCCGTGCCCCATCCAGTCACATAATGAAGAAATTGGGGCTCAGCTTGCTAGGAAAATCTAAGATCCCTTCCAGCAGTCCCCACTAGTGCTTTTTTTTAAGTAGTTTGTAGAATCCAGGATCAGCCTTTGGGGGACTCAGAGGTGATCACAGAGGAAAGAGGTGAAAAGGGCTCATTCCACCAGGACAGATGTGTACAGGCTAAGGACATGGGAATGGAAAACATTGCAATGCAAAGCCAAAGATGCAGCAGGTCCATAAGGAGCACAATGGAGGGTCCTATGCCTAGCTTTTTAGCAGGTCACTGCAATGCTAGTGTGTCTATCAGAATTCTGCCTTAGCCATCATCTCTCTTGTCTGCCCCCATCCACTGTTGGGGTCCAAACCTTTGTGTGTTCAGGGGGAGGTCAGCAGTCCAATACAATGTAAGAAAGGGCATTGGATTCAGCCAAGCAGTCTTTGATTGGGTGTGAAGAATCATGCATAAATCAATGATTTGACCAGAAGAAAATTAGATGGAATAGTTTGAGATCAAAGAAAATAGAGGTTCAAATAACCTGTTACTTACCTGTCCCTTCTGAGCCAAAGTTGCCTCCAGGTCTTCAATTTTGGCTTTATACCTGAGCACTTCTGCTTGGAGCTGCTCCTGGGCCTAGAGAAATCAAAACTACAGAACTTAATAAACAAAACGAATAGCCGCTCACAAGTTCCCAATATCCCCTTGCATTTAAAACTCAACAGACCAAACCAGGTACAGCAGCAACTAAATTTACTGATAATAAATGAATAAATAAATAAAAGAATAAATTTATTAAACTACCATTTTATCCATATCATAAGCTTGAAAATTTTCATTCTTTTTTTTTTAATCCCCACCTTCCATCTTAGAATCTATATTAAGTAATGGTTCCAAGGCAGAAGAGTGAGAAGGGCTAGGTAATGGGGTTAAGTGACTTGCCCAGGGTCACACAGGTAGGAAGGAAGTATCTGAGGCCAAATTTGAACCCAGGATCTCCCATCTTCAGACCTGGCTCTTAATCCCCTGAGCCACTAAGGCTATCTTGTCAGAACATAAATAATATCTTTACTTAATCTTATCTATAGGGCTAATATTTGGATAAGACATCAGAATGGTTCTGCTTGTCTCCAGAAGGTTGAACTCCAGAAAGTAGATTTGGGCTCAATAAAGGGAAAATTTCACTAATAATCTGAACCAATCAGATGTATGACAAGCTGCTTTTAAAGGTAGCAAATTCTTTATCACTAGAATTCTTTTGGCCTCAGCCACTTGTTAGCTATGTAATGTTGGAGAAATCATTTAACCTGTCTGTCTTGGTTTCCTCAACTTTAAGATGGGAATAATAATAATAGTGCCTACCTTACAGGGTTGTTGTGAAGATTAACTGAGATGATATTTGTAAAGCACTTAGCGCAGACCCTGGTAAGAGCAGACCCTTACTTAATACATGTTTGTTTCCCTCCCTTCCCTTCCATTCTCTCACAATTACAGGATGGGAATGTTGAAAAGGGTGTTAGGGGTTGGAATTGACATTGTGCCTAGAAAGTTGTTTTGACTCTGACCTCTGAATGCTTAAAAATACACTTAGAAGACAGATAAAATCACTATGTGTACTCTAGCCAAATACAACTGTAAAAACATATGTATATCAGTAGAATAAATAATGTGATCTTTTATAATATTATTTAAACCTCTATGGTTACAAAAGATCTGACCGTGGGCTCCTCTCTTATTTGTAAAGTAATTGAAGGTTAGCTAAGGAAAAGTGTTAATGAAATATTTACTTTCAAGTGGCTAAAGGTTTTTATATCCCTAACTGGAATCAAGAAAAGTCAGAATAAAAAATTCAGCTTTGAATACTTATGAGAATATACCTTTTCCATCAAAACAAGATAAAAAAAGCTTCTTCAAAGGAATAAAGCCTCTTTTGACTCTCCTCCCTCACTTCTCTCTCTCTCTCTCTCTCTCTCTCTCTCTCTCTCTCTCTCTCTCTCTCTCTCTCACACACACACACACACACACACACACACACACACACAGAAATACTTCCTCACCTCTTTCCCTCCAACACACACACACTTTCTTTCTAACATGCACATTTTATCCCTCTAATATACACACTCTCTCTCCCTCTAACACACTCACATATTCTCTCTAACACACACTCTTTCCCTCTAACACACACTCTCTCTTCCTCTGACACATACACACTTTCTAACACACACACACACATACTCTCTTCCTCTAACACACACACTTTCTTTTTAACACAACTATTCTCTCTCCCTTTAACGCACACTTTTTTTTGAAAAATTTATTTAATTAGTCAATTTAGAACATTATTCCTTGGTTGTAAGAATCATATTCTTTCCCTTCCCTCCCCCACCCCTTCCCATAGCTGACGCACAATTCCACTGGGTATTACATGTGTCCTTGATCAAAGCCTATTTCCATGTTGTTGATGTTTGCACTAGGATGTTCATTTAGAATCTACATCCCTAATCATATACCCTCAACCCATGTAATCAAACAGTTGTTTTTCTTCTGTAACATACACACTTTTTAACAAATACACACACACATTCTCTCTTCCTCTAACACACACACACACTCTCTCTCTGAAATACACACATACACACACACACACATTCACAAAACCCTTGTTTCTGTGGTTGCCAATCAGTGATTGTTGCTGCTCCTGGTCTGAGCCAGCTAAAAGCCCTCTCTCCAAGCAACACTAACCTTGGCTTCTCGTTCAGCATCTATGATGCCTCCAGTCTGCTCCTGCAGAAGGGCATAAGCTCTCTGGAGAGCCTGGTATTCTTTTGTTAACTGGCGAAACCGAAGCTCAGATTCTTCTGCTGCTAAACTCTTGAGAAATTGAACAAAGAAACCAATGGATTAATTACTGATGCAGCACACAGTTTGGCCAGTTGTGGGTAGAGAGGGGTGGCAGAAGGGACATTGCAGCAGTCCACATAACACCTTATGTGCATAGACATATCTTGACTAGGTTTTAAAAAATAGTAAGATTTGGTCTCTTGGATTATTTTTTTAAGAAAAGGAACATTTGATCATTTGTTGATTTTTTATTGTCCCAACAGATTGCAATTTGATTCCATTGTAGACTTTATCAATTCTAAAAGGTAGGGTTTCCTTAGGTAAAAATCAAGAGAATAGAACAGGGGCAGCTAAATAGCACAGTGGATAGAGCACCAGACCTGGAGAAGGGAGGATTTGGGTTCAAATTTGACCTTAGACACTTCCTAGATGAGTGACCCTAAGGAAGTTACTTAACCCAAATTACCCACATTGCTACTCTTCTGTCTTAGAATTGATACTAAAATAGAAGGTAAGAGTTTTTTTTTTTTTAAGAGAGAGAGAAAGAGAGGAAAGCAGGACAGACAGATAGACAGGCACTGGAGTAATGGACTGACAGCTGAACTTAAAGACACAAAGACCTGAGTTCAAGTCCTATGTCTGACCCATAATGGCTATGGGATCTTGAATAAGTCACTCAACCTCTTAGTGCTCTAGAAAACTCTTAAAAAAACAAACTTTACCCTCTGTTTTAGAATCAATACTAAGTAATGTAATAGAGAGAGGAGGTTTTTAAAGACTGTGTAATGCAAATGATAGAGTGATTGACAGGAGTATGTGACAGAGAGTCCTCTCCCTATTACAGTATCATTTCTAAGGCAGAAGAGTAGCAAGGGCTAGGTGATTGGGGTTAATGTATTTTCCCAAAGTCACACAGTTAGGAAGTATCTGAGGCCAAATTTGAACTCAAGTCCTCCTGACTCCAGGCCTGGTTCTTTTTTGCACTATCTATCTATCAACACTATCAACACTATTTTGCACTATCAACATCTAGCTACCCTCTAGAAAACATTTTTAGACTATAAGTTACAGAAAAGGTGCCAATCTGCATGGCAGCGGGAGTTTCTTCACCCTAGAGTTTTCTATACTAATTACATCATAGGTCAAGTCTCTATTCCTCAGATTAAAAGTCAGGACTTCTCCCCTCATTTCCTTTAGGATCATTATTAACAAAGTGGGTGAAACTACAAGTTTCAACATTTCACTTCTACTGTCTTACATATCTACAGGGCTTAGCACGGTGTCCAGCACATAGTAGTATAAGAAATAAAAGTATCTGGGCCAGAATCCTGAGCTGAAAAATCCAGCTTTATTTATGGACGAATAGAGTTTGAGGGTCACTTTTTTTCAGCTCAGAATTCTGGCCCAGATACTTTTATTTTTTACATTAGGTGCTTCATAAATGTGTATTGGTTGATTAAATGAGATAGAGCTAAAAGTTATGGCCTCACCCCACTTTGTTAATTAATCAATGAAATAAGTACATAGAATAAATCAAAGAGAACTGGGGGAACTAATTATGTTGGGAAATGGAAGTAAGAGAAGACCAAATCTTTCTCTGCAATGTGTAGCTTTAAAAAAAATTTTAGAGCATCAAGAGTTTCAGTGACTTGTTCAGGATCCTATAGCCAGTATGGGTCAGATAGGGGACTTGACCTTGGGGTTTTCAGAAAAATTTTGTCTTCCTTAATTCACATTAAAAACAATAACAACAGCATTCTGATTTCATTGGTATTGTCAATTGCAAAAAAACCAGAAAGATTTCAAATACAGATCTGTCACTTGAAATCCATGCAATTTGATTCACTTCAGTTCAATCCAAAATATACTTCTTAATGATCATATGATCAATTTTTTTGGTCATAGTTGCTGGGAGCCATCAGGCCACATTGTGATGGCTCCCAGCAATAGTGACTTCTTTTCTTTCTTTTTTTTTCCATTTTATTTTTTTCACTTTAAACATTATTTTATTTGGTCATTGACTTCTTTTCTTTTTAAACCCTTAATCTTTCATCCTGAAATCAATACCGTGTTTTAGTTCCAAGGCAGAAGAATGGTAAGGGCTAGACAATGGGGGTTAAGTGACTTTCCCAGGGTCACATAGCTGGGAAGTGTCTGAGATCAGATTTGAACCCAGGACATCTCGAGACTTGGCTCTCAATCCACTGAGCTACCCAGCTGTCCCCTCACAGTGACTTCTGGATGGAAATACTATCAGCTCTGGTGGCAGCTATACCCACACTGATGAGATGATGGAAATTTTCACCCAGTGGAATATTTGTACATTGTTAGAATGAGTTGTAGGTGCAGTAGATGTTTTCAGTAGCCCCTTTTTAACTTTTTGTCCTGGCAAAGAGAATGTTTATAGATATTTTATCTTTATGGATATCCCAAGGCAATATATTTTAGTACACAATCTTTATGATTTGCTTGGCTAAAACAAATGGCTATCCAGATGTCAAACACCTGGTGATAATGATGCACTTCAAAGTTAGCTAGGCTGGTCCTTAAACAACAATCATGAAGTTCATTGGGAGGTCTGTACTCAAAGCCTTTCCTCATTGGTAGGACCTACTAGGATTTAGGGCTTGCTTTGGAGAAATCGGCATTATCTCCATACCACAATGGGCATCGGAGAAAGATTTTAGAAGAGGCTAGTTCTGTAAAATAAGGAAGAAAGATGAGAAGCCAGGCTGATGGACAGATCAGCAAGAGGAGAAGCAGGGGAAGGGCAAGAGAATCCTGGGAGTTCTGAGAGAAGGAGAGAACTCTGAATCCATGGTCAAGGGCTTCCAGCCTTGGAAGGGAAGAAGAAGGAGCATTTTTCCTGAAGCAGAGAAAGAGCTCGACCAGATTTCTCTTCCATTTGGGACCTGACTCCTTCTAGAGACCCTCAATACCTCCACTGAGACTCAATTAACAACTCTATGATTCTCAACAGGGATTTTGTTGGACTCACTCTGAGCAGAGCCACCTAATCCATTCCCTTGGATTTCTCTCCCCTACACATCCCTTTGACTCAACAAAATAGGACTTAGTTGGATCATAAGTTAGGGATTAGAAGCAGTTGGCAAAAAAGGGGGCCAAGGCCCAGAAGCCTCAGGCCTCCAGATTCTGAAGACCAATTTGAAAGGGGGGAAGACCATAGGGCTGGCCTTCATCCACTTTCCCTTTTTCTCTCATTCCTCTGCCATTGCCTCCTTTATTGAAACCTTAATAAATTACAAATAAAATGTTTAGATGTGGGTTTGAGCCTGTGTTTAGATAATAAACAAAAAGATTAGGATTAATTCTTAGCCTAAAAGAAATAGGTCTCTTTGTGATGATTCAGCTTGAAAAACAAAAATAAAAAACAAGATCTTTATCCGTTTTCTTCATATTCCTCTGCCTATCTCCTTTCTGCTCCCCATTACATGCCAGGAATGGACAATGTCTATTTTCAAAGAGATCTCCATTAGCCTGGCCTTCATCGATCCTTTCTTACAGATGGTTCTCAGGCTCTTATCTTTGAATGAGGGATATGGGAGGTAACTGTTTTCTTATAAAAGAAAAGTTTTCAGATGGCTGAGTTGAAATCAAGGAGATAAAGCTTTGATTCTGCTCCAAGAAGAGACTTTGTATGAAGTTAGCAACAAGTTGGAAACTCAATAGTGTCTTTAAACATTTACCCTACATGTAGGTTAATGAGTATTGATTGCAAAGAAACTATCATAGAAAAGAAGTAGAATTTTATTTTTCAGGGAGGAGGCCTTGATGGTGACAATCCCCCTAAAATGACAGAGCAGAGAGAAGGCTTACCTCATCTAAGTCATCATCTGGAGTAGCTGGTGTTCTGTCTGTCCTAAAGGAGGCCATGGATGATGTTTCTGAATCCATGGAGTCATCATCATATCCAATAAATGGGTCTAAAATAGGCCTCTAAAGGAGGAAACAAAACAGCTATTTGTCTACATGGTTTGGGGAGCATCAGTTCGAATATAGAAATATTTTATTATTATTATTACCTCAAGTAATGAAGACTGACATGAATAAATGAATGTAGCAAGTATGAAAAAGTAATTGTTAATATCTAGATCTCTCTTAGCAGAATATGGATAGGACAGAATTTGAACATGGTTTATCCTCCTAATATTTCCCAAAGAGAACTATTGGCTTTGGGTTGTTTATCTTATAGAAACACTGATGGGCTCAGCATGGACAGCTCCATAAGGTTCAAAGATTAGTGTTTTGTGCTCTAGTGATGTCAGTTCAAATGATGTCAGTCCTCTGGGATTCCAGACAATCAATGGAAAGGTAGGGAAATCTAGATTTGGGGAACTTCTGAATTCTGGAGACTAAGAGTAACCAAGTAATATATGAAAATAGTTATAGGCTTCTAGCACACCTAAGAAGGTTTCCTGTGACTTTTTAGCACAAAATCACAATTATGAGATTTTAAAACTAGGGGGCATATTAAAGACCTTCTAGTTTGTTTCCCTTGTTTTTATAATTGAGGAAACTAAAATATAGGGAGAGAAAGTGATTTATACAAGGTGGATAAATGGCTAATACCTCAGATTGCCACTTCGGTTTATGGCACAACTTGCTTATCATTGAACTAAGATGCCTCTCAAAATTGAGAAGACAGAATAAACATGAATGAAAGCAAATGGACTAATGAAAGCATACATTTTTTTCATTTATGAGAGTAGTTAAGGAGAGAGTTTACCTCTTCCCTCCTTCCCTAAAGCAGTGTTATAGTCCAGCTTGACAACAGCTGGCTCATCATATCTTTGCAGGAGATTTCCCTAGCAAGCCTACTTCCATAGTAATATGTGCCAAACACATAATAACCTAGTTTTCATTTTTACCTTAATTGGCTTGGAACTTCTTTTATGTTTTCTGCGACGGATAAGCTTTTCCCGGTCCTGGAAAATAAGAATAAAGAGTTTGTGAGACCCATTTGGTATGGAATGTCATATTGTTGTATTATGAAGACAGCATCATTGTTCTTTGTAACATATTAAAAGCCTTTCTTTACATTTCCTCCCCCAAATCTTTGCAGCCATTTGATTCCTAAGAACACTATTCTACCCTGATAAATTTTCAGATTTGTTGCAATCAACAGAAAGAAATATTCTGAGGAACTTATGAGAAAGAACATTATCCACATCCAGAGAAAGAACTGTAGAAGTAGAAATACAGAAGAAAAACAACTGCTTGATCACATGGATCAAGGGGATATGATTGGGGATGAAGACTCTAAATGAGTGCCTTAGTGCAAATATTAATAATATCAATGACACATGTAAAACCCAGTAGAATTGTTCATTGGCTATTGGAGGAGGGGTGGGAAACTATGGGAAATATTCTAAATTAATTAATTAAATAAATAAACAAAAAAAGAGAAATATTCTGATGGCAGAGATATAAAAAAATATTATTATTTTAAATTGCAAAGTTTAAATTCCTTTTGAGAAGAATTTTAGGTAAAGAAGATGCTACCTCTCTGAATCCAGAACTGAACTGTTGGAGAAGCACCATGAAGAAGCCTCCAGACCACAAGTTGCACAAAATTGAACTTTGGGTATGGTTGATTGAACATTTATCTGTATGTAAACTTTTATGCCAAAGGGGACTGCCCCCTAACTGGCTTTCTGTCAATGCGTCCAGTAATTATTGGTTTTGTTCTTTTTTTCCCTTATCCTCAAATTATTGTAATCTTTAAATTGATTATGTTTTTATGATCCTTTGGGGAAGGACTTCTTCCCAGAGGATCAAACAGAGAAATGTAAAAAATAGACTCGAATCCAGGACTACAATCCCCACAAGCCTTTGCTCCACTTCCCCAAAATGCTTTGTAATCTCACAGGAATTTTGAGGTGGGCCGAGATGGAGGAAGGATTTAAGCTGGTGGCAAAGGTTTTTGGGTCTTCTTTTGGACTTCTGTTTTGGAGCAGATGTGTCTCTTCCGTGATGTGAGGTTATCTGGCCTAGGCACGTGTTTTTTCTTATTCTGTATTTTCTTTAATCTTTAACCTTTAATAAACCTCTAAAAATATATAATACTCCTTGCAGAGAGAAACTAATTTCTACCTGCCTCAGTCTCCCCATATTCTTAAATTTTAATCTTTACAGAGATAGGTTTCTTTCTTTAAACAGTGGTTCTGTATATGAATGTATTTCATGACTTTGGATTTCTCTTTGCCTCACTGGACCTCAGCTGTTTCATTTGTGAAATGATTGAGTTGAATTTAAATTATCTCCAAGGTCTCCATCTAGCCTAATATTTTGTGTGTTTAGGTCACTTGAAGCTCTGACATTTAAAATACTTATATTCTAAGGTCTCTTTTAGTTTTGACATTCTATATTTTTAAAGGTCCTCCCAGGATTAACAGTCTATATTTTTGTTTTTCTTCCTCTATAATCTGTCCTGGCTCTGATATTTTATGTTCTCAGTTTTCTTTCAGCTCTAATTTTATGTTCTAATACCCTTCCATCTCTTACATTCTGTGAATTTGTTATGATAGTAGTCACAGGAACCAGGTAAAGGCTCCCTAAGAACATTTATTCCTGAAGTTATTTCTTTCATCTTCCCTTCATTTTATCCTTTATCTGACCCCTTTGTGCTATGTCATCCCCACTATTTCATTCCATGCATTTTTGAGTTCTGAGGGAGAAAACATGTGGGCAACTTAGAACAGTCCACACACCTCATTTTTATTTTGCATACCTTCTGTTCAAGGTAATTGCAGTAGAACCTCAAGGGTATTTCATAGCAGGCTTATTAGTGATTGATAGATTTGTATTTTGTGGTAACAGTTTTGCTATTGTGTGCTCTCACATACTTGGGTTTGGCTCCCCTTTCTACATCCTCAACTTGGACTCATGCTAGCCTAGAGCAATTCAGAGTGTGGAAAAGGGTCTATGTGACCCCTAAGTGATCTGGATCTTCCTAAAGCATCCTTGAAATATTTAAGGAATTTGCAGGGAAGATCACAATCATTTTGATTTTGCAAGAGCTGACACAAGTTCTGAGTAAATTGATCAAGTGGTTATATCAAGATGTCTAAAGACATCTTGGACCCTCCTCTGCCTACAGTTGAGCCTAAAGATGGTCTTATGGTTATATACCAGTCACTAAAACCCCACTGAGCTTTAGTTACTATTTCTAAAATTTCTCTTGTGAAATCTGTTATGACTTGGGACATTTTCAGGTCCTCTTGGGCCATTTGTTCTGTGCTAAGTCAAACTTGGGAAGTATCATTGGGTATTCCAATCATTCCAGAGTGAGGTGGGAGGGAATCTCATAAGATTTGATTTACTATATAACCACTTAGCTTATACCTTAAGTCACTTCATCATTAAGGATGTGAGCTGGTGAAAATAATTTCACTGGTATGGCCCCAGTCTTCTTAGGATTCATGTTTGACCCAGAGACTATGCCACCCAGTTTCCAAAGCCACCCCCTCCTCCTTGATCATTGGAACAGATAAAATTAATTTTTCTGTATCCCTTCCCCTAATTCTTTACTCCTTTGGAAATTTGGAAAATACCCTCATTTCACTGTTCACAACTATACTACTACAATCTTCCTTTATATATGTTGGGCAGTCTCCAATAAGTAGATTTTTCATCTACCACATTATATAAAATTTGGCCCTGAAGGACTCTTGGTATTTGTTCTGGACTATACATCCCATTGTGCAGTGCACATCTGAAGCCATCCCTCCTTCCCCCAGTGCACTGAAAGCAATTGAGGTTACATACCAAGACTGTTCCCATTGGTTTCTGTTCTCCTCCCCTTAGAAGTAGCAGTAAAATTTTGTTAACTTCTAGCCCTATGTGGTACTGCTTGTTCATTTGGACTCTCCTAAAGGACAAAGGAGTCCTCCAGATCTCAAAGGGTTTCTTAGTTTTAAAGTAAATTTATCATTGCAACTGATTGAGTCAATTCTTTTCCATTCAACAAACTTTAATCAAATCAAGTACATTCTTCTAGGTGCTGAAGATGGAAAGGCCAAAAGGAAATAGATCCAGGCCTTAGGGAATCCAGCATCCCACTAGCTATTCTACAGTTGGTTGAATTCAGTCAAGAGGGTACAATGGGGAAAATGATGGAATTAGAACCTATGAGTAGAACCATTCTGCTGTCAGATCTGTTACTAATTATAACACCCAGGGCTAACACTGGGGAGTAAGAGTCCTGCATTAATAATACCTCCAACCAAAACTGCCCCCGGAGGCATCTAATACAGAGATTTTTTTGACACAAAAACCAATGATCACACACTTAGTTAATGGTTTTGTTATGCTCTCTGAATTTCAGTTTCTTCATTTTAAAATGGGTAAGGTAATAACTGTTTAATCCAACTCATATGATAGCATTTTTAAAATATGGGACATAGTACGAGTTAGTATATTTTGAAATTAAGTTTTTTGAGTATGTTCTAGGTTTCACTAAGGCCTCATGTAATTACTCTAAGAATATTATACATCCATGAATTCTGTCTTCTACTTTCCCAAGTGACTTTTGATAAGCCATTTAGCTTTTCAGGTTTTCTGATCTAATGAGGGAACTAGACTAGACAAATCTCCAGAGTTCCTTTAAACTTGTATGGCTTCCTTGGTCATAACAAGATAGCAATCTTCATTTGCATAGTGTTTTAAGATTTCCCTCATGATAATCATGTTGAGTTAGGTAGTACAAACTTTTTAATCCAATTGACAGAGGAGAAACTACGGCAAAGAAAACTTCAGTGACTTGCCCTTGACCATGCAGCTAAGAAGTTGTTAGTATTCACCCTTCGTTTTCAAAGATCAGTGATGTCATGGGATGATGTCTTGATTTGCAGAAGGAAGTATAAGAACCAAGTTTCAAACCCTGACCTCTAGATTCCCAAGACTAGTGTTTTTAGTATTACTGGAGTTGTCTCAAAGCAAGTTTTAATAAATATTTTTTGTCTGAGTGACAGAATGAATCTTGTGACTGAAGGGTATTCCATGACAAGTTTGTACCAAATTGTATACCATCTTGATGCTTACTAAGCCAATTTGTGCCCAGCAGTCTTTGTGCCAAAATACCAGGCTAATCTTGAGGACAATTTTGTTTCCAATCAAATAAACATTGATGAAGGTCCAGGTGCTATACAGACATTGGGGATACAAAATTAAAAATGAATAATTTCTTGTCCTCAGAGAGTTTACATTCTTTTGGAAGAAAACAATGAAGACAGAGATTAGTAATACAAAAATATTTTAAAGTAGTTTGATGGGGGAAGAGGAAGGCCTCATAAAAGGTGGTCCTTGAGTTGATCTTACCAACAATGTTGATCTCTGTGATGTACCTACTAATGATAGATAAGGTATAATTATGACTTACCCTAGTTAATTCATCAATGATGTTTTGCTGCTCAATGACTTGAAGTTTTAAAAATTCTGTTTCCTGCTCTTCATTAGCTTGGTCAAGGTCATTCAGAGACTTTAACTTCTTCAAGGGAGGATGTGATGTCATTTTATCTCTCTAAGTTAAAAATCGTAACACAAACAAGGTAGAAAAGGAGACAATTAAAAATATATTTTTGACTTTTGTTCTTATGCCAAGGCTATTTCCTCATAGACATCCTCCCCCATCTGCCCAACAAACCTTCCAATCTAATAAGGAAAAACACTTAGGCAAAATAAACTTAATAAAATGATATGGTCTAATGCCATATTTCATCCCTATAGTCTCCTACCTCTCCTGAAAGGAGGGAGGAGCATTTCATCATCAAGGAAATATGAGACTTTTGAAAAGCACAGAAAGTGCATGGAGAAGCTAGATTCTCCTAGGCTTGGAGATAGATCCTAATACCTTCCTAACTACATTTTATCTACTGTAGAAAATGCAAACCAGTGCATTTGTGGTTATTTATGTAGTTATTTATGTCTTGGATTCTACCATGAACTGAGTCATATGGACAGTTTACACAGAATTGCATGTGATGGCATCCAGGAATATTCCATCTTCATATTATTATAGCAGGAGGCTCAGGGGGATATTACCCCTATCAATTCCATGGTAACATAATTCCTAGAAAGAAATCCCTGTACATAGCTGGCTAAAAAGCTGGGCTTAAACCTTGCTCAGGGAAGCTCTGATGGTTTTGGTGTTTGCCCATGACTCACAGGGAGATGCTCTGAGTTTCCTGGAAGCAATCTTAAAGTTCTAAACATATAGACAGATCATGGTATGGAAGTGAGTAATCTCTGAAGCTAGCTTATATTGCAGCTAGGTCCTGATTAGTGCAAACAATGAATCTCCTGAAATAGCCACATTATTCAAATCCAAACCACGTATTTCATTGGGGCAAAAACCAAGTACCATATTTTACATAATTATAAATTCAAATTGTGCTAAGTCAGATACATGTGAACACTTCTATGGCTTCATTATTTGCACTAATCTATTTGGGACCTGGCTGTAGAGGAAATCAGACTTAAAGAAATGAGCTCCTTTTTCTGTTTCCGCTAATGAGTCAACTTTATGGAATAACATTACTACTGTTTACTATTATTATGCCTATTATGACTATGGATGATCATCACATTGTGTGTTACAAATCACTTTCCCTTCCTCCCAACAGCGCTGAGAGGTAAATTGTGCAGGTATTGTTACTCTCATTTTTCAGATGTGGAAACTGAGACTCAGGGAAAGGAGTATCATAAGCTCAGTAAACTTCAGGAGTCCTGGTTTTCTGAAGCTTAGCCTCACTTACTTCCTTCTGTATTATTCCAAGAAAAAGTGCTATTTTGCACTTCTGATGATACAAACCATTTCAGAATTTTCCTTGGTGACAGCTTTCAGCTTTTCCTCCATCCGCTGAAGGGACAGCATCAGCTCGTCATTTCTCTTGGTGAGGCACTTGTTCCTTTCCAGGAGAGGCTTACATTGTTTTTCAGTTTCTCGTACACGTTTTAACTGTGAAAAGAAATAAGCAAGATGATTCTCTCAACTCCATCTCCCCTTAAAAAAAAATAAAACAAACAGATAAACAATCTCTGGCCTCATCTAGTTTCATTGTCCTTCAAACATTATATTTAGTCTCATCACCAAACCTTTGCTCATGTTATTTCTCCTACCTGGCATGCCCTTTCTCTCTTCTTTTCTCCATTCACACTTTATGGATTCTTCAAAGGACAAATCAAATCTCTTCTCCTAAACAAAATCTGTTCTCATTCCTTTCCACCTTTCATTCATTCACCCACATACATTCACAAATAATTCCCCCCCTCCACAAGTACACTGTCCTTATTTCTCTCACTCTCTGTTTTTGTCTGTCCCTGTCTCAATCTCCTCTGATTTTTTGTTTCTGCTTCTTTGTCTTTCTGTTTCTTTGTTTCTCTCTTCTCCATCTCTGTCTGTCTCTGTCTCTTATTGGGCCTCTGTCTTTTTGTCTGTCTTTATCTGTCAATCTGTCTTTGCCTCTGCTTTTGTCTCTCTATTTCTATTTCTCTGATTTTCTCTGTCTCTGTCTCTGTTTCTTTTCTATTTCTGTTCTCTGTATCTGTTTCTCAGCCTGTCTTTTTGTCTCCCTCTGTCTCTATCTGCCTGTCACTTTGTCTATCTGTCTCCCTCTCTTCAACTCTCTCTCTCTCTCTCTCTCTCTCTCTCTCTCTCTCTCTCTCTCTCTCTCACACACACACACACACACACAGGATCAATTTTTGTAAGGAACTGTTGTGAGGTTTAATCCATACCTGAATAGGAAACTTTTCGGATATTCTTGAAAGAAGCCTATCCAATTTCTTCTTCAAGACCTCCAATGATGGAGAACTTACTATCTTATTTAGTCAGTTTTGGATAGCTCCAATAGTTAGGAAGCTTTTCCTTATATTGAACATAAATCTAATTATGTTCAGCTCAAAACCACTGCTCCTAGTCCTGTCTTCTAGGATTAAATAGAACAAGTCTAATTCCTCTTCAACATGATGACCCTTAACTATTTGAAGATAAGCAATTATAATTACTATTAGTCTTATTTTCTTTAGACTAAAGGCCCTAAGTTCTATAAAACAAATTAGCAGTTGATCTCTACTTGGCATATATATATATATATATATGTAAATATATATATATATATACACACACACATATATATGTATGCATTTTTTTCTTACAGGTACCATCAATTAGTCAATCAATAAACCTCTCTTAAGTGCCTACTATGTGCTAGGATGTGCTAGCATTGAGCACACAGTGAAAAAAAAATGAACCCATTCCTGACATCAAACTTATATTCTATTATGGGAGGCGTCAATGTCCTCTCCATTACCTAGGCTACCTCAATGCCATCCTTGGCTCTCTCTCACCCTTCCAATCTATTGCTGAGACTTTTTATCTCTACCTAATAACATCATTAGTATACATTCTCTTCTCTCTATTCACACAGCCACTATCTTGGTGTAGACCCTTCTCCCCTCATGTCTGGACTTTTACAATAGCCTTATGGTTGGTCTTGCTGCCTTGCCTAGAATTTTTCCTCTCTAAAATATCTTCTATTCATCTGCCAAAGTGATTATCTTAAAAATTAGGCCTGATCACGTTACTTTCCTACCTAATAAACTCCAGTGGCTCCCTAGTGTCCCTAGGATCAACTCTAAAGTCCTCTGATTCTCGTAACCCTTTACAGTCTGGGCCATTATTACCTTTTCAGTCTTCTGACATTTTGCTCTTCTCCATATACTGTATGGTCCACTGGCCTCCCTGCTATTGTTTACACATGACACAATATGTCTTGACACCACATACCTTTCAATGACTGTCCCTCCCTCATGCTTGAAATGTTCTCCTTCCACATCTCCACCTCCTGTCTTCCCTGTCTTCATTCAAGCCTCAGTTCAAATCCTTTCTTCTGCAGAAATCTTCCCCTGTCCCCCCACTTTCCCCTCTCCATTGCTAATATCTTCCCTCTGAGATGGACTGCCATTTATAGTGTATATATCTAACATGTACAATTTTTATATGTGGTCTCCACTTTTAAGATTGTGAGCTCCTTGAAAGCAGGGGCTATATTTTTAAAATGCTCTTTGGTATTATAGAAAGCATTTAATAAATGTTTATTGTCTGACTGATGCCATTCTTGCTTGTCACAGAAACTATAGGCACTGTAACTGCCTCTTTTTAAAAAATCCTTACCTTCTATCTTAGAATCAACATATGTATTGTTTCCAAGGCAGCAGAATGGTAAGGGCTAGGCAATGGGGGTTAAGTGACTTGCCCAGGGTCACACAGCTGGGAAGTAGCTGAGGTCAGATTTGAAATCAGGATTCTATCTCGAGGCCTGACTCTCAATCCACTGAGCCATCTAGATGTTCCCTGTAACCACATCTTTAAGAGACAAACCTAATGTTTCAGAAAAGACAATTTATGTTGGCAGTTTCAAGTAAGTTGAAAAAGGTCTTGATATGAGGGCAACTAGGTAGCACAACAACAATAGAGTGCCCAGGCCTGGAGTCACAAGACTCAGCTTCCTGAGTTCTAATTTGGTCTCAGACACACACTAGCTGTATGACCCTGGGCAAGTCATTTAACCCAGTTTTCCTCAGTTTCCTTATCTGTAAAATGAGCTGTAGAAGGAGATGGCAAACCATTCTAGGATCATTGACAAGAAAATCTAAATGGGGTCAAGAAGAGCTCAACACAATTGAAAAATGACTCAACCACAACATGAATTGCTTCTCCTTATTGAGCGTGGCAGAATATGTATGTTTGTTTTGGATCTATGAGGATCTATGAGGAGTCTGTGGAAGAGAGAGGGAGGAAGAAAGTGGGAAATATCTTCTTCGTCAAACTATCTTAGCTGTTATATTTATAAAAATCCGTTATAAAAAAATTCTAAGAAGAATCTGGGAAAGGTGTTGAAGTATGGTGTATGCTGGAAAAACTTTACTGGAATGACTGATGTAAGGACAAAAAAGGGCTTGCCTAGTTTATTTTCTATGAATATCAATTTGGCTTATGAAAAATGTGAAGAAACTTGTTAAGACGTTAGTATATGCAATTTACATAATGATGAAATTATGTTTTTAGAAGTGAAGAGGACTCATCTACTATTATGAATTTTCTCAAAACCAGAATATTAGTTATTTAAGCCATTGATTTTATTTGTAAATAAATATGAGTAACTACTATTTAGAAAAGAAGTTTCTCCAGTCTATTCAATAAATAACAATTAATGACCTATAGTGGGGATTTTAGTCAATTGATTAATTAGTGAGAAAGAGGTTGCAATTTTATTAACTAATAGGAAACTTCAGTAAACCCTAGGTTACATTAGAGTTCGGGCTAATAAAAATGAAATATAACAACAATGAGTCAAGTTGTACACTAAGGTATGGCAAATAAGGTAATGTGGTTGACCTCAATTAACCTTGCTATATAAGTTTATCCAAAAAAAAAAACCACATAAAACAAGTACAAGGTAGAAAAAATGGTGGAAGAGGTACCTTAGCATATGAGAAATTCAGGAAAGGCTTTGTGTAGGATGTAAAGTTTAAGCCTTAGCTGAGATTTGATAGAAACTATGAATGATGAAAGGTGGAACTAAGGAAGGAATGTATTCAAGGGGTAGGGATAGCCTGTGCAAAGGCTCCTATATGGCAGCAGGCACATATAGGAGATAGAACATTGAAGCTGAGGATACCAGGATGGTAGTTCAGCTGGATCTAGGGTACATGAAAGGGAGTGACATATAAGAAGGCTGGAAAGGTGGGGTGGGAGGGAACACCCCACCAAAAGCTTTATGCTGAAAAGAGGAGGTGATATTTCATCCTGTAGATGATAAGGAATCACAGAAGTTTTCTGAGAAAAGGAATGAAATAGTCTGAACTGTGACCTAGGAAAATCTCTTTGGCAGCCATGTGAAGGATGGATCAGAGAAAAGAAAGGTATAAAGTAAGGGGTACTGTTGCAGTAGCCCAAACAAGGGGAGATTATTAGAGTCTGAACTGGAATTGTGATTATATGAGAAGGAAGAAAGGCAGAGACACTTAGAGGTACTGAGGAGGTAGAATTTATTTATTTATTTATTAATTTAGCTCGTCCCACCCATGAGCAATCAATGTTTTTCCAATTGTTTAGATCTAGTTTTAGCTGTGTGGAAAGTGTTTTGTAGTTGTGTTCATATAGTTCCTGTGTTTGTCTTGGCAGATAGACTCCTAAGTATTTTATATTGTCTAGGGTGATTTTGAATGGTATTTCACTCTCTAATTCTTGCTGCTGAAATGGGTTAGAGATATATAGAAATGCTGATGACTTATGTGGGTTTATTTTGTATCCTGCAACTTTGCTAACGTTGTTGATTATTTCGAGTAACTTTTTGATTGATTCTCTAGGATTCCTTAAGTAAATCATCATATCATCTGCAAAGAGTGACAGCTTGGTCTCCTCATTGCCAATTTTAATACCTTCAATTTCTTTTTCTTCTCTAATTGCTACTGCTAGTGTTTCTAGTACAATGTTAAATAATAGAGGTGATAATGGGCATCCTTGTTTTACTCCTGATCTTATTGGAAAGGCTTCTAGTTTATCCCCATTGCAGATGATGTTTGCTGATGGTTTTAGATATATACTGCTTATTATTTTTAGGAAAGGCCCTTCTATTCCTATACTTTCTAGTGTTTTCAATAGGAATGGGTGTTGTTTTTTATCAAAGGCTTTTTCTGCATCTATTGAGATAATCATGTGATTTTTGTCAGTTTGCTTGTTAATATGGTCAATTATGTGGATGGTTTTCCTAATATTGAACCATCCTTGCATTCCTGGTATGAATCCTGCCTGGTCATAGTGGATGACCCTTGTGATGACTTGCTGGAGTCTTTTTGCTAGTATCCTATTTAGGATTTTTGCATCTATATTCATTAGGGAGATTGGTCTATAGTTTTCTTTCTCTGTTTTTGACCTGCCTGGCTTTGGGATCAGTACCATGTTTGTGTCATAGAATGAATTTGGTAGAACTCCTTCTTGGCCTATTCTGTCAAATAGTTTGTTTAATATTGGGATTAGTTGTTCTTTGAATGTTTGATAGAATTCATTTGTGAATCTATCTGGACCTGGGGATTTTTTCTTAGGAAGTTCTTTGATGGCTTGTTCAATTTCTTTTTCTGAAATGGGGTTGTTAAGGTAATTTATTTCTTCCTCTTTTAGTCTAGGCAATTTATATTTTTGTAAGTATTCATCCATATCACCTAGATTGCCATATTTGTTGCCATATAATTGGGCATAGTAGTTTTTAATGTTTGCCTTAATTTCCTCTTCATTAGAGGTGAGGTCTCCTTTTTCATCTTGGATACTGTCAATTTGGTTTATTTCTTTCCTTTTTTAAATTAGACTGACTAGTACTTTGTCTATTTTATTATTTTTTTCAAAGTACCAGCTTTTAGTCTTATTTATTAAATCAATTGTTCTTTGACTTTCAATTTTATTAATTTCTCCTTTGAGTTTTAGGATCTCTAATTTAGTCTTCATCTGAGGATTTTTAATTTGTCCACCTTCTAATTTTTTAATTTGCATGCCCAATTCATTGACCTCTGCCCTTCTTAATTTGTTAATATATGAACTCAAAGATATAAATTTCCCCCTGAGTACTGCTTTGGCTGCATCCCATAGGTTTTGAAAGGATGTCTCATCATTGTCATTTTCTTCAATGAAGTTATTAATTGTTTCTATGATTTGTTCTTTAACTAACTGATTTTGGAGAATCGTATTGTTTAATTTCCAATTAATTTTCGATTTACCTCTCCATGTTCCCTTACTAATTATTATTTTCATTGCATTGTGATCTGAGAAAGTTGCATTTATTATTTCTACTCTTTTGCACTTGTTTGCAGTGTTTTTATGCCCTAATACATGGTCAATTTTTGTAAATGTACCATGTGCTGCAGAAAAGAAGGTATATTCCTTTTTGTCCCTATTTATTTTTCTCCACATGTCTACTAACTCTAATTTTTCTAAGATTTCATTCACTTCTCTTACCTCTTTCTTATTGAGGAGGTAGAATTTAGAAGCCTTGGATTGGCTATGTGGGGTGAGGCCAAGCCCAGGGACCTGTCCTTGGTTCTGATGATTAACATTTTTATCCATGTTGGCACAGATGGAATGCATATCAAACTTATAAAACTAGAAGAGGGAGTGAGCCACAGTGGAGAAAATGGTAAGAAATTAAGAATATTTTAATCGGTGAATTCTATGAGATGCATCTATTTGATACATCTTACATTTGGAATGAAAAGAAACATAATCAACTTTATAAGTACAAATGGGCCTCAAATGGCTAGAGAAGAATTTATGGGGAAAATGCTTTTGTGAACTTCAAGTTCAATAACAATAGATTCTGAAACAGTAGGTGATTTTGTTGATGTTCACTCATTTCAATTGTGTCTGACTCCTCATGACCACATTTAGGGTTTTCTTGGCAGAGATACTGGAGTGGTTTGCCATTTCTTTCTCCAACTGATTTTACAGTGAGGAAATTGAAGCAAACAGGCTTAAGTGTCTGAGACCAGATGTGAACTCAGGAAGATGAGTTTTCACCATTTCAGGCCTAGAGCTCTATCCACTGGGTCATCTAGTCAGCTGATTAGGCCCGTAGTATTTTTGACTGCAACAAGAGAGACATAGTATCTAGAAGGCAAGAGGTGGGTGAAGCTCTTGCTATACTCTAACTTAGTATGAATACAGTGGAAAACCCATTTCAGATCTATAGGCCACATATTAAGAAGGAAAACTGAAACATCTAGAAAAAGGAGAACCAGGAAAGTGAGAGACTCAAAGACTATGCCATATAAGTATTCATGAAAGGAACTGGGAATGTAGTCATAGAGAAGACTTAGGGTGGTATAAGAGCTCTACATAAGTATTTAAAGCACTTTTGAGTGGAAGGGTGAATAGATTTATTCTGCTTGGGCCCAGACTCTGGACAGAACTGGGGACAAATTAGGCTTTGACATAAGGGAGTGTGTAGAGGAAAGAGGAAAATATTACTTACAATTAGAGTTGTTTAAAAATGAATAGGTCACCTCAGGGAGGAATGGAATCTTCCTCACCAGATGTACTGAGGCAGAGGCAAGATGGGACAGATTCATGTTCAGACAAAGATCGGACTAGAAGGATTGTGATGCTCCTTCCAATGTTGGGATTCTCTGAGTTTGCTTCCTACTAATTTACATGCTAGAGTGCCTCCAAATTTATTAATATATCTTCTTCCCAAATGAAAAAAAGATAATTTGATATGCATGAGCAAATTTGACCATCGTCACAGGGTACTGCATGTGTCGATACCAGATATTTAAAGGAATACTTCAGAGATATGTGATTTTATCAGCATAGAGATTCTGGTCATCCATATCACAATTCCACATTTTTACTACATCAGAAGAAAGTGGACTTACAGCTAGGAGGGATCTTAGGGACCACTGAGGTCACTTCTCGCAAGACAAATGAGTAAGCAGAGCTTGAGAGGAGTATTTGAATTTGGGTCTTTTGATTTGGAGTTCAGGCCTCTGTTTTCTGTGCCATCTAGCTTCCTCGGGTAGTTTAATAAGTCGCTGGACTAAAAAAATTCTTTACTTAGTAGTCAGACATGTAGCAATTCTAAGAAACTTAGCAAGGCTGATTCTCAAACACAAGGAATGTAACCTGCCAAGATGGAAATCTTTCTAGCTTAAAAACAATGGTTAGCATTTGGGTAGCACCTTAATGCTTATAAAATGATTAATGCATCTTACCTCATTTGACTGTCCCAACAACTCTGCGAGATTATTGTTATTGCTTGTCCTTTGTTTTTGAAGAGGACCAATGACATCACAAGGTGATGTCTTAACTTGTGCATAAGGCAGAGTTGCCCAAAGTTGTCAGCCACTCTCTCTCATCTAGAATCACTGGAGTTCAATGAGCTATTATTATCCCCATTCTACTGATTAAGAAATGGAGACTCAGAGTGGTCAATGAACTTGTTTAGAGTCACACAGCTAGTAGTCATTTGAGGCAGGGTTTGAAATCCAAGTCCACTGACTTGAAATCCACTGTCTTATTGACTGTCAATTTGCTTCCTGGTAGCATGTCCCAGAGCTCATCATCCATTGGCACAGTCTGTGAGAGCATAGGGTACCATCCCTAACATGATAAGGCATTTGGTGGAAGGCTACACTAGAGGATTTAATGGAAAGGGAAGGCAAAGAGAAATGTATTAGTAATGATATTGAAAAGGAGAGGTGAATAAGCATTTATCTAGCTCCTACCTGAAAGATAAGTGTTGTGTTTATCTCCATTTTATAGTTGAGGAAACTGAGGCAAACAGGGGTGAAAGGGCTTGCCCAGGGTCACCCAGCTAGGAAGTGTCTGAGGCTATATTTGAATTCAGGTCCACCTGATTCCACTTCGTTTCTATTCCTAGTTGACTATTAGGGACACTGACTCTCTGTAGTGAGAGAAGTAGCTATAGCTCCTTATTTTACTGTTCAAACTGACCTGAAGCACCTGAGACCCCCAGAAGAAGGGTAATGACTCAATACAAACCAATTCATTTCTTTCATCTCCAAGCAATGTATTTCGATCCTCTAACTTCCTTATAGTGGCGTTCAACTCAGCTATTCTCTTCTGGTTTCTCCGTAAGTCCTGTAAACAAAACAAAAGCAGAACACTTCTTATCAGTCAGAAAAATTAATCTTTTTTGACTTCTCTCCCCAGGTTGGAGGAGTGATAATCACATAGTTTCTTGGTCAGGGGGGAAGAAGGAGAGCTCTTTTCTTTATCTCTCGCCATCATTCTTCCAACCAATAAGGGCCAAATTCAACATTTGGGAGAAGAAATTACCTGCTATGACTCATAGGAAAGGGGGAAATACTAGGAAATTTAGGTATGAGACACTCCTCCCATTGATGCAGATTGCAACCTCTCTCCAGCTTACTGGGTAGTCTTCAGGTGTGGTTTACCCTATGGCTATCTTGGGGATGAAACTCCTTCCCCTTAACTAGGCTGATCCTCAGAAGTCAGACATACAGCTTCCTAGGAACTTTCATTTTTTGTTTGTTCTTTTTTCAGCTTGGTTAAAATCTGCCTGAACCTGTGCTCCATTTCCATGATGAGAAACACAAGGTTGCTTCCACACTACAGTGAGGCATTTGAATGGAACTTAAGTTGAGATTTTTTTTAAATTGCATTGAATTAATCAGTGTATTATAGGTACTAAATAATCATCAAGATATAAGATAATTTGGTAGGTCTAATTATTAAAAATAAAACAAAATAAAAACAAACATACATACTCATTTACATCACTACAGTTCTAAAAGTAATTTCTCTACTACTGATGGACATTGAGGGAATTTTGTGGGTAGTTAAATTAGACTAGAAGCTTTTAGGCAGCCATTCCGAAGGTTTCAATCTACTAATGGCTATTTTTGGAATCAGCAATGTATGATAAATGTTGACCCCCGTAGATTATGAATCTTTTGACCAACTTCCATTCTGTCTTCTTCCACTGGAGAAAATTACCAGTCTTGGCTGGAGGCAAAGTCGTTTGCCTCCAACATTTGATTCTGACCATAGGTTGGGAGTCAGGCAGGTTTCCTGGGGCTAAAACCACAGCTATAGGAGAAAGGAAGAGATATTTGTGAGACTCCTGGGGCATACTAATGGGGTGCCAACCAGACTGTTGCTTAGAGTTTAGAAATGCCCGTTATCTAGATGCTAGTGGCTTTGATAGGGGAAAGTAGGATTGCTTTTCTTTGAGGTGAACTGAGGTGGGGGAGGTGTTGAAAAGCCTAACCGGCTAACTGTAAAGTTGGAAAGAGTAAAGAAAAGATGGTAGCACAGTTCACATCCCTGGGACCAGACTTACAGGGCTGCCACAGTGGTCAGAGCCATCTCCAGCTCTTCCTGGAATTTCTCGTTTGGGGCTGCTCATGTTGCACTCAGCCTCCTTCACCAGGAAGAGTTGCTCATCCAAAGCTTCTTTTTGAAGCTGGAGCTTCTGGACATAGCCTGTCTGGGTCTCCAGCTCTTTTTCCAGGGAAAAGATGATCCTGTCCTTGGCCTTGATTTCATCCATCTAAATGAAAGGAGAAATTAGTCAAGGTCACAGAATCACAAGGCGACAGACTTGAAAAAGTCTTTAGGGATCCTCTGGTGCAACCCTATTTTATAGAAAGGGAAATCAAGGTGCTGAGAGAGAAGATTTGCACAGAGCTATAAAGATAGTAAACAGCAGAGTCACAGAAAGCAAGGGACAGGGTCTCAAGTCTTGTTGCTTCCAAAACCAGTCTTGTCTACCATATTATGTTTTCCTCTCATGTCACAAAAACTACGAGGGTACTAGCAAGGAGAGATTACCATGTTATCCTTGATCATCAGTTCTTTTGCTGCTGAATAATGTGAGAATTTATGTCTAATATCCATCATTTGTATGATAGGATTAGAGAATTTAACAATATGAGACTATTAATCTAATTCTTTAATATCTTAGATAAGAAAAAGGCATTTATTAAGCATCTACTATGTACCAGGCACTGTGCTAAGTGCTTTATAAAGATTATCTCATTTGATAAGTAAATGAAGATCAGAGAGAGGTAAAATTTAAGCATAGTAAGTAGAAAAAAACTAAGATTTAAATTCAAGTCTTTTGACATTAACTCTATATGTTCTGTTTTAGGAAGGAATTATACATCATAATTAGGTATAGGAGATGGACTTAAAAGTAGCTTATATATGTGAATGTGTGTTTAAAGTACTGTCCTTTGTTTATGGGTACATTATGGGGAGAAGGATGATGCATTCAGTTATAATAATTCCATGACATATGGGGAGAGCTGTGGTTCAATAGAAAGAATTCTTGGATTTGGAAGCATGAAACCTGGACTGGAATTCTAGTCCTGCCAGTTCCTGGATGTATGATTTTGGATAAATCTCTTCACCTGTCTGCCTCTCTGTTTTCTCATCTATAATTCCTGCTTCCTTAGGCTCCATGTAAACCACTCAGTCCTTTCTTTTATTCACTAAAATATATATATAAACCCCAAGTTCTTCAGTCCATTGAAAATTCCCATTCCCATAATGAACATTCCTATTCATGGTGCACTTTCCCAGAAACATTGTTCCCAGAGTCCATCTCTGTACATTACATGTTTATGACTCTGTGTGGTGGCCATGAGAACTGTCTCCCTTGTCCAGATCAAAGACTTGTTCTCTGTAACTACTTTAGGTATTCTGTGTTTTTCTAAGTTGACTCTATAAACAAGAATCTACCCTCCAAGCACATGCCTTTTTGTCTTTCCTAGACATATCTATCTGTCTATATTTAGGGTGACCTGCTCTACAACAGGGAAAGAATCAGTGAAGACTTCATTGACACAACATATTTTTTTATCCAAAGATTGCTAAAGGAAGCTGGGTTTCATAAACTAACCAGCATTCTATTTTTTTTCAATTTAAACATTATTTTATTTGGTTATTTTCAAACAATATTCCTTGGAAACAAAGATCCTTTTCTTATCCTCCCCCCTCCCACTGCCCCTCCCCTAGCCAAGGCACAATTCCACTGGGTATCACATGTGTCCTTGCATCAAACCCATTTCCATGTTGTTGGTATTTGTATTAAGGTGTTCATTTAGAGTCTTCCTCATTCCTGTCCCTTCCACCCCTGTGGCATTCTATTTCTTAAAGGACCAGAGAAGGGTAAATCAGTCACATTCTCCTAGCTTAGTAAAGCTGTGGGGATCTATCTAAATAGTCCTTCTCCTCCCTATGATGAAGTAAAAAGGAAGAACTGAGATCTCTAAGTCTCCTCTCCTCTTTTAAAATAACCACCAATTGGAATTGTGAATTGGTCCAAAGATTCTGGAAGGTAACTTGGAATTATGCCCAAAGGGCTTTAAAAGAATGCATGCCCTTTGATTCAGAGATACCACTACTAGGTTTCTACCCCAAAGAGATAATAATGAAAAATGTTTGTACAAAAATATTCCTAGCTGCACTCTTTGTGGTGGCAAAAAATTTGGAAAATGAGGGGATGCCCTTCAATTGGGGAATGGCTGAACACATGAAGATGATGGAATACTATTTTGGTATAAGGAACGATGAACTGGAGGATTTCTATATGAACTGAAAAGACCTCCAAGAACTGATGTGGAGCTAAATGGGCAGAATCAGGAGAATATTGTACACAGGAAGTGAAACATTATGGAATGATCAAATGTAATGGGCTTTGCTACTAATAGCAATGTAAAGATATAGAACAACCATGAGGGATTAATGAGAAAGAATGCTTTCCACAATTAGAGAAAGATCTATGGGATCAGAAACACAGAAGAAATACATATGATTTTTAAATTGTTTGTATGATATTGGATATGTGATTTTGGTTTTTAAAATATTACTCTATTATAAAAATGAATAATATGGAAATGGGTATTGAGTGATAATACATGTATAATCCAGTGGAATGCTTGTTGGCTCCAGGATTGGGGTGAGAAAAGGGGAGGGAAAAACATTTATCATGTAACCATGGAAAAATACTTTAAAATATATTTTTAAAATAAAGTTGAAAGAGACCTTTAAAAAATAAAATAAAATAAAATACCCACCAATTCAGATTGCCAGAGGAGGTCCAAATGGTATATTGTTATGTTAAATTAGAAAACTCGTATAAGACTGTGTTAGCTTCCTGTCTTTCCACACAGAGCCACATGTCCTTTTCTTTACTAACAGATTGCATGCCCTTATTGATAAATGATATTATACTCAAGAAATGGTCTCATTTTATTTATTGTTTAAAATTTCAGACATTACAGGTTGTTGTCCTTTATACTTAAAGAGGATCAAAATGATAGCACTATGTTGGGGTCATTTTATTACTGTAAAATGAATATAGCCCTCCAGAGTCTGTTGGAATTTGTCTCCATGCTATCCTGCTTGGTAACCCATCATTGGCAAGATGGTCATCTTAGCTCTTCTTGGAGTCTTATAATTGTGAATAGATGATTTGGTGCCCTGGGAAGGGCATTGGTCTTAACAGTAAAACATAGTTTGTAGACTGCCTTTGACACTTATTGGTTATCAGGCATGGTGGATAAAAGGTTGGGATTGGAATCAGGAAAACTTGAAAAAAAAATCTGCCTTCAGGTCTGCCTTATTAGCTGTGTGACCATGAGCAAGTCATTTAACTACTGTTTACTTCAGTTTCCTTAAACTACAAAATGGGCATAATAATAGTACTTACCTCCTAAGGTTGTTTTGAGGGTGAAAGGAAAAATCAAATGTGTAAAGTGCTGAACACAGTGCCTAGTAAATAACAGATACTTAATAAGCATTTCTTTCCCTTCCTTCCTATGTGATCATGGCCAAATCATCTCATCACTTTAAATCTCATTTTTCTGACTGGTCAAATAGAAATGGTAATTATTAGTTTGAGTATCAGCATTGTGGTTAGAGAGCCTGTCTTAAGAAACGCTTGGTTGGGTTCATATTCAAACTCTAAGACACACTGGGTGTATAACTCTGAACACATCACTTTTCTCAGGGTCCATTGCTTAAATTAGAAAGCAATGGTAGATCTACATTGGTAGAAAGTATTTCCACACCAGGAATTCTCTTCACTGGTGAACTCATAGATTCAGATTTTTTAAAAAAAGATTTTTTTATATTTTCAACACCCCAGGATGAAAGTCAGTTCAGTTGGGTTTTTTCAGTCATGTCCTACTGTCCATGTCCATGTCCATGTCCAAGACACCATTTGGAGTTTTCTTGGCAAAGATACTGGAATGGTTTGTAATTGCCTTCTCCAGCTTCTTTTACAGTTAGAAAAATTGAGGCAAACAGGGTTAAGTGATTTGCCCAGAACCACACAGCTAGTAAGTGTCTGGGGCTATAATTGCACTCAAAAGATGAGTCTTCTCAACACCAGGGCCAGCACTCTATCCATCTAGCTGCCTATTTTAAGAAAAGTGTATTATAAAATGTAAAGCACTATAGAAATGTTGGTCATTGTTATTAGAGCTGAAGAAAGTAGAGATTAATTACAAGCACATTCTTAAGTTGAGGTGGCTTGATATGAATGACTCTGGGTCTCATAGTCCTAAGAATTTAGAGAAGTCCTGACATATGATCTGTTTTCCTCATCCATGTCCCAGAAGAACCAAAGCTCAGTGATAATATCACAAATTCAGGGGGAGAAGTTAGTGGTTATAAGCAGCAAGGATGTTCCCAGATGATGTGATTCAGTGATCTATGTAGCAGTTTAGGAGCATATACTTCGAGATAG